>NC_067250.2:89401556-90651556 GCF_019359855.2 Lolium perenne | reverse complement strand
CAATTACATAATGTAGATAAGGTGCAATGATAACATAGTGATTGTACCCTTTTAATAGCTTTGACATTTTGTCAACATCATTTCCTCGACATAGCATGCAAACAATATTTCCATTTCAACAAAAAATGGATACTATATAAATGAACAGCCCACCTATTAATCCCAATATGAATATGTCATTCCCATCTCCCAACTACGTTGGTTCATACAATAATGCAACACAGGAGACCCTTGCGCATGTTTCCATAAGTCCTTTGGCAATGGAGATTGCTTAGTGCTATATCCAGGGTATATTGCTAATGTGGCTTGATAGTTAAGGAGGATAGAGAGAATTGATAAATCTTACAACAAGAGTATAGCCAATTACTGGCTATAGCAAATTGTCATGTTATTTATAGTTAACCTTATAACTAACATAAACAATAGTTACCTACAAAAATCACTACTTTATTTATATATGGTCCACCTTATAGTATCATAGAGTACACATTTAAAAGGTTGTGCTACAACTAGCTTTTAACTACCTCCTCCAACTAAGTATAAATATAATATTTGAAGCCTTATAGCCAGCTGACATCACCTTAATGTACTTTCTCTTTGCTTAGACGTAACCCTTGCACGTGGTCATATGCAACAAAATTGACTAGTCTAATCTCACGCATGCATGAGGATAAAATCATTAATTGCAACATCCCGAGAAAGACACTTAAGAGATAATGCATTGGGTTGTTGTCTCTTAAGTTTTTTACTTCTTCTATAACTGCATGCTATGAAAATATGCATCTAAAAGGAGTAATGAAGGATAGGCACATGAAGGTGATTGCAATATGGACGAGCAAAACATGTGATGTCGTATGTATCAAGGTTGTTTGCTTTGGTGGAGTGGAGTGCAATACGAACAAGCAAAACACATGATGTCATTTTCTCTCGGAGCCGACAAAGCCGCCACATAATTCCTTGCTATCATAGCAATAAGTGCACTATCATACGGAATTATTAGGGATACATTATATATCTTTTCTCTTTCAATATCATATCCTTACGTTTCGTAATACTCACATAACATAGCATCATCATCTTGTCTTAGTTTAGCTGAATTTGTCACCTGATTTTTTTGGGATGCTAGAGTCTTTTCTATTTGGCTATAATATTGGTCACGTAAAAATTATGTGACTGTCATGACATTAGTTACAAAGAAAACACAATTGGATACCAATGTTTGTTCCTTCTATTGTTGAAGTTGATAAATTTTATTAGAAGGATTGATATGTAAAATGAAATATTTGACAATATTTTGCATATCCTTGTTAATATAGGTATATGAAGGCTGCCAAAGCTGGGAGACAGCTTTCATAATTCAAGCGTACTGCTCAACTGATCTTACTAATGAATTTGGCCCGTGTATAAAAAAGGCTCATGAGTTTTTAAAAAATTCACAGGTTTGTTGTTATCCATTTTCTTAAGGTTATTTTGGTAATTTCTCACGAGAAAAGTCAAACTTTTAGTTTTGAGCTGTCATTGTGTTTTGGAAATTTTACTAACACTAGTACAGAAAAATGGCACGACAATACCAAACTTAGTGGCGTGGATTTGACACGCCACAGGTGTTGCGTTATTTATATTTTGTAGCTGTCTCCCATATGTATCTGTGGTATTTTTTACCCATGGCTTGTCCTTACCACGCCAATAACTTATTTTGGGGAATGAAAAAACATGCAATTAATGAATTTCCAGCAACACTATGTATATCTCATAATCATAATTAGAACAATATACGAAAGATAACATTGTATAGAAGATAACATTGTCTAGAAGTTGCCAATACTAAATCTACGAGACATAGTCATATCATTGACGTCTCCACTACATCGACATAGTCATATATATATATCTCAAGACATAGAAGATAAAACATGTAGAACATAACTAGAAGTACTACTAGAAATCTCGGAGAGACTCATAGAATCACCAACAGCTTTAGGGGAGCTCTTCAGAGTCAGAAGATGATGTGTTCTCTGGGTGAGTGTACATGAAGGAAGTAGTATGAAACTCATTGTCAAGATACAAGATGAACTTCTTCACGGGGTCCATCTTGCATCATTATATAAGTCGTTTCCAACTAGGACCAGAGGAGAGAGGCAATAGTTCGTGGCGGTGGCATAGAATGGACGAGGCGATGGCATGGACCAGAGGAGGCGGCAACAAGGAATAGAGGAGGCGATGGACCGACCAAATCGAGGAGGCAACGACACACACCATATTAGGAGGCAGCAGTAGAGAACGGTTTGTGGTGGTGGCGGCGCTGGGGGTAGACGAAGAACGTGGTGGCGCGACATCGTGTGGGGAGAGAGGAGGCAGAGTGAGCGAGGACAATAGATTGAAAGATGAGTCTTTTGCGGCCAGGTTTGTGGGCTAGCCAGCAGGTCTGGGTGAGGCTAGTCGGTTGCCAGTGAGCCGCTAGTGGCATGGCCCAATTCTCCACGCCACTAGCTACATGCGCCACTATTTTTATTTAAAAATCTCTTTTATTTCTTTTCTGCATTTTTTATAGAAAATTTAGTGTTGTGGCAAAGGAAACGCCACGAGTAGAAAGATCGTACTAGCATGCAAATATATGTCACTCCACTAGGAGTTTGCAATCAGGCTATCTTGTGGGGCCCTTATTCCTGTGATGTGGCACACTCATCTGTCACACTAGTAATAGGCCAGTACCGGTGGAGCAACAAAAGTTCCTACACCAAAAATATTATTTGTGGCGTGTTTACAAGTTACCACACCACGGTCCATATGACCCCTATAAAAAGTTTCCTAGCACTGCAAGAAATTGTAATGGTACATGGAAAATGCATAATAAGGTGGTGTGTTGCATCCCCTAGCAATTTTTTTCCTAGGATTAATGAGTCACGATGTTTGTTTTATTGTTGTAGGTTCTTCAAGAGCATCCAAATTATGAAAAGTACTATCGCCATAGATCAAAAGGTTCGTGGACTCTTTCAACAGCCGACAATGGGTGGTCTGTATCTGATTGTACGGCAGAAGCAATTAAGGTTGATATATGTTCCCTATAAACTTATTCACAACGAATATCTTTCATGTGAAATAATAATTTATCATGAGAAAGTCATCGTTTTACATACTCTTACATAGTATCGTTTTCTTTAGGCATTGCTATCGTTATCCAAGATTTCTCCGGACCTTGTTGGACAACCAATCAAACAAGAAAGGTTGTATGAAGCCATTGACTGTGTTCTTTCTTTCATGGTATGTACATATATATGAATCGAGAAACTAGGAGCACATTCTAATTTTACTAGTAAGGATTATTGAAACACCTGAAAATCCATTACCAAACCACCAAAAGTTTCATGCTTCTCTAGTAGATCTATAGGACCATATGAAGCAACCCCTGGAATCTCCTAATCAATAATGCTTGGAGGAGATCATGTTAGAAACTAAGTACCTCTAGTAGGGAAGTAATTGGAAAAAAAATTGTGTGAAACAACCTCAAATTGTTTTGTGTGGAATTTATGTCAAATAATATATTTAGATCTTTTGTATCTCACTAACAACAGATTTTCTATACTTTTGTTTGGTGAAGAACAAGGATGGTAGCTTTTCTACATATGAACGTGCGAGAACATCCTCTTGGTTAGAAGTAAGTGTATCTATCTTCTACGTTTTACCACTGATGAACTAAATATTATAGGTGGTAAAAGTTCAGTTTTTCAGAAAAGAAGGGTGCTATATGTTAATCTTAGTAAATATTCAACTTGTTTTACTTGTGAGCAAAGCTAAAATTGTATAATAAGAATTCGAGGTATGCGGGAGTACACATAGGACCACAAAAGGAAAGATTACATACATATGTACTACATGAATGTTTAATGGAAGACATGGTCGATACAATAAAACATTAAATACCTTTATCACTTAGTCCTATTGTGCCAAACTTATATTTTGAATAATGAAGATTTTTATAATGGTGTAGATGAGCATTTAGATTCTAAGAAATTAAACATTATACATGTTTGCATATATCTTAAAAAATTATATCGAAACATGTTTTAATTAGCAACCTTTAACCACCTAACTGTGACACCCCGAACCAAGTGCTCGGAACATCTCACATACCCTCCATAGAAACACCGGCTATTGTGACACTTAATATATATATATCTCAATTGGTGCACCAGTTAGTTTACATATATATATATATATATATATATATATATATATATATATATATAAAAGGAGGATTTTCAACCAACTTATATTCCTGGACAATATAGGCATATGGGTAACAGAAGAAGAGACTTTGAAAAGCCAGTACAATTCCAGAACACTAAATATGATGGTGCGATATTAAATCTAGCAGCCCATGACCCGATAGATTGGCCAAATATACTTAGCATTTGGAAAGCATTAATAGTTCAAAAATATATTCAAAATCAGCATAATAGTAAGCAATTATCCTTTCCTTTAATATGCTCAAAAACAACTTTATATCCATTCCCAGTTATGATATCTTCAAATAGAACCCATCTTCTAGTAGAGCTTTTCTTGCTATTTATCTGATTATAGTATCTACATATTGCTTCACAGTCAGTTCGTACTGTAAATTCTTTAAATCCTAAGTACAGTCTAAATGCATTTATTGCATGGCGTGGAAGACCTATACCCGGATAATTGAAAAAAAAAATCAAAAAAAAAACGAAAATTAATGATAGTAGAATATATAATAATAAATAATAATAATGTATTTAAGATCTCCAAGCAATAACATTTGTTTTCAAACAACTAAGAAAGATATGTACAAATATTCAAGCTCAAAGATCTATGAAGAAAGCAGATTATAATTTCTGCAATAATATTGTCCAAATCCCGTTAACATATGGAGGGGATAGGTATAAGAACAAAAAATATTGAAAAAATGAGCTTTGGGTTTCAAACTAAAGGATATGAAGACTTTAAAGGTACAAATTTGTTAGTAAGCATAGAGTTCATAGGAAGGCTCACTAATAAAAGTAGCTCAAGATATAGAGTAAATGTGGATGATGTAATTGAAAGCATGCAGTCAAAGGGCTTAAAATTTATGAGTCCACTAAAAATTGGTTCTGAAGAAAGAGCGGGAGAAGAATGGAATATAGGTGAATTAATAGAAAAGAAGGAACTAAAATTACCACAAAACTATATTATATATATATATATATATATATATATATATATATTCGTGGCAACCTAATTCAATAGGTCTATTAGTACAAAACTAGAGGATACCCCACACATTGGAGCAAGTCTTTTTAGAAAACTATTACTGGACAATAGTAATGTTGAATGATCATATAGATAAGGTAGCATCACTTGAAATGTTATTTAAATAGTGTACAACTTTGGATATAGTGTGGTCAAAATTATGGCTTAGCAAATTATATCAATAAGACATGGATAAAATTAGTACATAGGCATTATATACAACAATGTATACAAAAAAAAAATTAAATTAGTGCTAGGAGGAACTAGACACTAAATGATAGTAGAAGCGGGACCTCGGCGTGAGAATTTCAAAAATTCGTTCCTGACAGGATTCAAACTCTGGTCGTTGGGGTGCGTCACTACGACCCCAACTACTGAGCTATGCCCACGTCCTCTACAACAATGTATACGACTTACACCAACTTGGTACACTATAGAAAACATGCTGAAATCAGTTGGAAACAACATTGGGCATGTAGAAGGCGTACCCAAAGATGCAAAACTAAGTAGTTCTTTTGTATGCAATGTCATGTGTTCTTTTTTTAGGTCATCAAGTTCTCATTCCTTTTATAGATACAATCTTATGTCCATGTTTTATATATATGTTTATAAACAACTAAAGTAAACATGAATATTCAGCTATTCAAGAAAATTACATAGATTGGCATACACGATAAATAATAAGTGACCGGGCGAGTAGTTGCAGCTTGTCGAAGATGAAGAATTGATCAACAGATGCATGACCCGGTTAACAGCTAGTAGAAACTATATGCACCTGAATAGGAGCAGCTCAGTGATTATTAGAAGCAAAGAACAGTAGAACACCATTTATATAGAAGAACAAAATAGAGCGTGCCAGTACATAAGTACATTTAATTGACAAGTTAACATCACCACTTGTTCCCTGCAGAAATAATATATTAATGAATTATTTTTAACAGATCTAATTAAGCGTTTCTCCATTGATTATGCAACCAAAATTCGAGTTCCTAGCTAATATAAAATCTCTTGATGAAAATCTGAACACAATCTCAACAGATAGATTAATTCTGTTGTAGATCTTACAATCGTCGGACAAAACAGAAAATGGGGTTAATTGAGATATCAATGAATCAAGACCAAACAACTTCAAATCCATGAATAGTGTACGTGCTCAGAAGACAGAAAGGGTTGGGGTTTGACGACCAAAAGTATTGGGCGAGCTGGTCGATATCTCAATGAGTTTAATAGGATGTGTTGTGATCAGATCCACTGTCATGTACATCACGTGCTAGCAGAAGGTCCTGGGAAAAATTACACCAATAAGTCTTTGTGGCATGCGTAAAATATTGTTTCATTAATGACTTATTGAACTCAAACTGGACACTAATTTTACTAACTCGTATATTATTTGTCTTCTAGGTTCTCAATCCTTCTGAGAGTTTCCGCAACATTGTTGTCGATTATCCGTAAGCAATCCAGAAACCTTTATTAAATTTTCGTTAACTAGTTATGCTTCTATATTCAAATTTTCTTTACATAAACTGACTTATAGTACATATATTATATCTAGATCTGTAGAATGCACATCTTCGGTGATTGATGCTCTCATGATGTTTAAAGACCAACACCCACTCTACCGCAACAATGAGATCGACGGATGTGTACAAAAGGCAGCTCTTTTTATTGAGAGCAAACAACAGAAGGACGGTTCATGGTAACCAACATTGTGCTATTTCTTGCAAACTACTTTTGATCATGTTGCGATTCTACACCGATGATTTATTTTTATGAACATTCAAGCCAAATATGGATTTAAAATTAGCCTCATTGGACACATCATTTATGTCACCGAGGATCTCGAGTTTAGTTTGGTATGCCCTTAAGTGGTAAATTGTAACTGATTTTAATCCACTTGTATAACAAATGGGTTCCCATGGTAAAGTGATCTTCAAAAATGTTGTGTCAAATTTATATATATGATTAACAAATAGCCGTGCCTGTTAAGAAAAACATATTCACTATTACAATGGACATCCCCCAAAAAACCAAAAAACCCAAATTGAACAAATTTATTAGTTTGGAACATAGTGTTGAAGAAATTGAACGAAAAATCCAACAAAACCACTATTAGCTTATTGAGTTATGCAAACTGGGCCATCGGTTAACGTATTTCTGAACCAAACATATTAATACCTTGCATATTATATTGTTTTAATAGGTAAAATGAGCTTTATAAACTCATTAGCCGCATGAAGAAAAAAGAGAAAAATAGTTTATACCCAGTCTCTATTTTATAAAGATTAAGGAGTTATTTTTTCCTTGGCAGTTGTCTTTTTTGTTCATATTACGTGGTTAGTAACCAACAATGTCTCAACATAATTATCTTACAGGTACGGTACTTGGGGTATCTGTTTCACTTATGGGACAATGTTTGGTATAAAGGGTCTAACAATAGCTGGAAGAACTTATGACACTAGTTCTTCTATCAGAAGAGCATGCAAATTTCTGTTGACAAATCAGCAGCCCACTGGTGGATGGGGAGAGAGCTATATTTCAAGCGAAAATGAGGTACTTAACTATGATTATTAATTTTTGTTTAAAATATGTATTTACTGATTATTTAGTAAGTTGTAAATTACAACTTACTTAAATGTACAAATGATCTTTACAAGTTGGGCAAAATGTTTCTGATGCAAGACTGCAATTTTGAAGTTTATTTCGCTAAAGTTCCTTACAAATTTCACTTACAGGTGTATGTTGACAGCGGTAGACCTCATGCTGTGAATACCGCTTGGTCCATGTTAGCTTTAATATATTCCGGGCAGGTACGTTATTGTCCCCTTGAATTATATTCTTGTTATAGCATGTATTTTCAATACAACAAGTTGTTTGCCGTAACTTTGTGTCATTTGTTTTGAAATAATTTCATTATCAACTCTTCGATTTCATATGTTGGATATTTTGATTAGGTTGAACGGGATCCAATACCATTGCATCGTGCGGCAAAACTATTGATCAACATGCAACAAGACACAGGTGATTTCCCTCAACAGGTATGGCTTCAAGTTATGTGCATTAAATTATTAGTATCCTTGCTATTCATTTGGAGATTCATTGTAAAATATATTGCTACATGAATTAGAGGACCAATATAAGAATATATTACTTCTCAAAACTTACAAATACCAATCCGTCTAAATTGGTGAACATTTGGTCTACTTTTTTGTGATAGGAACACATTGGATGCTTCAACTCTTCATTGTACTATAATTATGCCAACTACCACACCATATTCCCCATATGGGCTCTCGGAGAGTTTCGTCGCCGACTTATTCTCACCAAGAAGTAATGTGGCGGGAGAAATACTAATGTTAGAGAAGTGACATGGATATTACAACTTTATGTTGATTATTTTTCTGATGTATTCCAATAAGATGTATTTATCATAACAATTATATGTCCTGCAACACCAAATCCAGTGAACATTGTATCTCGTACTCCATGCCATTTATATATATATATACTATTCACCTCTCTACACCCCTCTAAGAGTAGTGGTCATCCATAATGTTGATGAATTTGACGTACATGTAGAAGCGGTCAAAATATATAACACTGAACATTGATGAATTTGACATAAATGAAGAATGCCCATTTCGACGCGGTAAGACAACTTCATAGTTGGACACCCTTTTTTATATAACACCGCATCATCACAAGTAACACTTAGCGAAGGATAGTTTTGTTCTCTAAGTGGTCTTTATTTTCTCTCATAACGTATTTTGCATATTAGTCTGAAAAGGAATAAAAAAACAACACTAGTAGAAAACATGTCGTTCGTTCGGAGCTGCCCATAGCATTAGCTTCAGATGTGTTTAAAACCTGGACTAATATTCCATTAGTCCCGGTTCAAATGGCTAGGGACGCCGTACGGTTTTAGTTCCGGTTCAAACAGAACCTTTAGTCACGGTTGGTTAGTTTACTCCTAAGCAATTCCTGACAGTGCATGTCTTTACCCTTTACGGTAGCATTTCTATATATACGAATCAGTAATGACGGAGTAAACTTTTAATGTGAACCTTTTTTTGTTTTCATCGTTCCTCTATGGTTGTTAGTTCTTGTTGATTTTTTTATGTTTTTGCAAACTTGTCGATAATGTGTTTGTTTTGGAATGCGCCGACAGTATGCGAGTATACTTCACTTAGTTGTTATATGTTTTCTTTCTCTTGTGCATACTTGGTTCTATATTACCCTCTTTTCAATAGCGCATGTATATATGTTCTTCCTTTCTAAGATAGCAAACGCCAAACCACGGTTCTGTTTAAACACACGCGGTTGACCAACCACCGCGTCTGTTGTGGTTGTGGTATCCCTGGCGACCAGGGTGCCATGGACCTACGGTCGTTGGGCCCTTGGAGTTCACACCGAGACAATCACTCCGGGAGGCAACTCTCGAATAAGGCTCCGCGAGGTGCAAAGCCCTCATGGAGACATCAAGCCGAAGCAGAATACATGCTCGGGGAGGAACTCCCTCGCGGAGGTCCCTGAGTCACGGACTTGCCCAAGCAAAAAGTCCCATTGAAGGTGACAAGACCAGCCAGTGAGCTTAGGATTCCTTCTCCACCAAGTCTGCTGCAAGGACGGGCGGAGTGGGCTCCTAGACTACAAGACAAGTAAGGCATGCGCCATACACGTCATGGTTGATCTCACAAAGCTCCGTCCTGAGGAGGCAAGATTCATTTTCCCTTTTGGTGATTAAAGCGGGCTCGATGAGGACCAGAAGACCAAGGCCTTGCCCTTGCCTCTTTCATGCAAGGCTAGGTGGATGGCACTATCTGCCAGTAGAGGCGTCATTGACGACCTCAGCATCTGCCATGGACCGGCACTATAATCGTCCATGGACTATGTCCATCTTGTAAAGGACGGGGAGTTTCCTGCGCTCAGTTTGGAGATGTGGGAACCCTCCCCCCTCAATATATTTCGAGGGGAAGAGGACCATCTCTTCTATAAAAGGGCTAGCCTTGCTAGCGTAGAAGGGGACGATCCTGGGCAATCACAAACCCTAGATATCTATACGGTCATCTTCTTCATTGTGACCTTCAATACATACACCAAGGCAGGACGTAGGGGTTTTACCTCTCCGAGGGCCCTGATCCTGGGTAACGGTTGTGTCTCTTGCTGTAGTGCCAACGTCGGTGAAGTGACGACGTGATCTTGAGTCCCCTGTGTTTGAACCATTCGGGTTCGGTGATACCCGTGTTCCTTCGCGGACACAAATCTATGGCATTTGGCGCACCAGGTAGGGGACTCAGTCCGTCTCCGCTCTTTTCCGATAGTCTTTGGCCATATCACCATGGCCAACACGACGGAGCCCGCGGCGCTGACTGACCGTCGCCAGAAGCCGGTCATTGAGACTGCTCTGAGGCTGACGCTGGAGCTGCTCCGGCTCCGTCCGGAAGGAACAAGCTCCGACCAGTGGCTGGCCAGCATCTACGGACTCGCACACGTGATGTCCGAGGTTGCGGTGGTCGCTGGGGGATCGGCAGATGCCGCACCAAGAGGCGCTCCACCTGTCGGGAATCCCTTCTTCCCCCTCTCAAGAGGGCGGGCTAAGGTGAAGCATGGCGGCGTCGAACGCGTCAGGTGTTTAGGCATCAAAAGGAAGAAAGGCTCTACCTCAGCAGAGCTACCAGAGCACAGTGTGCCTTCGCCTACTCTACAGGATCTCCTGCTTTTGGAACAGCGCCAGGGCGAGTCGCTGCACTCTTTCACATAGCGTTTCGCCAACCTCTACTTTCAGCTCCCTAAGGTCAGTGATGCCCGGGTGGTGAACGCCTTCACCGTGGGCACCACCAATCGGTGGGTGGCGGAAAAGATGATGTTCTCTCTAGGACCGACTACCGTCACCTGGATCTTCGAGATAGCCAACAAGTGCGCCAACAAGGAGCTAGGCGAGGATTCTTCATCAGAGCCCTCACGGCAGGAAAGGTCTCCTCCTCGCTTAAAGTCAAAGTCTCTCCAGGATGCACCAGAGGAGGATTCCCCGGAACACCAAGATTAGGCAGGGCTCGGGGGGCTCGCATCGATAGAGCGCCGCCCTCACCCACTCTTTTGCAAGATATGGGGTCTTTTTGCCTAGAAAGCATCAAGTGTTCTACTGATGATAGGTGAGGACGCGTCAAGATGCCTCCCAGAGGCGCACCCGCAGCAAGTCCTCCCGGGCCCATTTCTCCTGGAGGAATCTGAGGCAGCAGTTCTTCTGCAGGGAACCAATAGGGGCGCGTCGAGCCACCCACCTAAGGTCTCTCAGAAGCACGTCCCTCAAGACATGTTTATTTCTGGAAGGGTCTTTTGCAAGCACCCACGTATTCTGAATGGCTGTTGAATCCACCAAGAATGTGAAGTGCGCTTATTACTCTCAAGTTGGTCTTTATGAAGTTCACAAGTTGGTCTCTCAGCCTGGTATCCATGAATCTTATAAAACAAGTCTCTCAGATTGGCCCATACAAGGATTGCGGGTTGAGCTTTTGTAGTGGCCTTCACGGAGTTCAAACACTTGTATCAAGCGTTCCATGAGTTCTAGATTGTGTGCACCGTGCGAGCGGGGGCTGGGCACTGTGCCTTGGTCGGGGTAACCCATCAGTCCTACACTTGGCAACTGAGCTCTGGCGGCGGGGTTGCTACCTGTCGTTGCCTATTCGACGTTACTCCGGAGGATGGATCCTTGATACGTCCAAAACGTATCTACTTTCCCGAACATTTTTGCTATTGTTTTGCCTCTAATTTGTTTATTTTGGATACAACTAACACGGACTAACGTAGTTTTCAGCAGAATTGCCCTGGTGTCTTATTTTTGTGCAGAAAATCAACTTTCAGGAAAATCCCCGGAAATAATTGCAATGCATGGGCCTATTTTCACAGAAGACCTACGGAGCCAGAAGACGAGACGGAGGGGGGCCACGAGGTGCGCACACCACATGGCGGCGCGGTGGGCCCCTGGGCCGCGCCGCCATATGGGGACGCCGCCTCGGCCAGCCCCCGACGCTCCCCTCTGGACTACTTAAAGCCCTTGACCTAAAAATGCACGGGGGTCGACCAATTTGCCAGAAGACATCCAGAACTCCGCCACCATCGAAAACTCTATTTCGGGATCAGAAACTCCGTTCTGGCACACTGCCGGGATGGGGAATTGGAGGAGATCATCTCCATCATCACCACCGACGCCTCTCCATCGACCATCCATGTTTCCCCCATCCATGTGTGAGTAAATCCCCGATGTAGGCTGAAGGGGATGGTAGGGATTGGATGGGATTGTTCATGTAATAGCCATAAGATTGTTAGGGCATGGTGCCTAGTAACCGTTGTTGGTACTTTTATGATATTGTTGCAACTTGTTATGCTTAATGCTTGTCACTAGGGCCTGAGTGCCATGATTTCAAATCTGAACATGTTATTGATTCATGATGATATTCATTGTTTTATGATCTTACCTGCAAGTTGTATACACATATTGCTGTCTGGAACCCGAGGCCCCAAAGTGACAGAAATTGGGACAACCGGAGGGGAAGGCTGTGATATGAGGATCACATGTGTTCATGGAGTGTTAATGCTTTCCTCCGGTGCTCTATTAAAAGGAGTACCTTAATTACCAGTAGTTTCCCTAGAGGCCCGGCTGCCACCGGCTGGTAGGACAAAAGATGTTGTGCAAATTTCTCATTGCGAGCATGTACGACTATATATGGAACACATGCCTATGGTTATTTAGTACTTGGATACTGTTTTATTATTATCTGCAAATGCCTTGTCTTGATTATTACATGAGTTATCTTATCCATGCAGCGCCCGTTCATCCATCCCTATGCCTACAGTATTTTAATCCTGCTCTTTACTATAATCACCACTGCTGTCTTTATTACACTGCTGCTTATATTTCACTACTGCTACTGCTATAAAACTGTTGCTACTGATAAACTCTTGCGAGCAAGTCTGTTTCCAGGTGGAGCTGAATTGACAACTCCGCTGTTAAGGCTTACAAATATTCTTTGGCTCCCCTTGTGTCGAATCAATAAATTGGGTTTTACTTCCATCGAAGACTGTTGCGATCCCCTATACTTGTGGGTCATCAAGACTATTTTCTGGCACCGTTGCCGGGGAGCATAGCTTTATTTGCAAGTTCACCTGAATTGATATTGTCGCTGCAAATCCTCCATCATGGGTAAACCTTGCGATGCTAAAGTCGTCATATTACCATCCACTACAAGAAAAGGTACAACTCTGAGTACCTCTGCTGCTCTGGATTCACCATATGTGATAAGTCAACTTGTTTCAACACCACAAGCTTCACATGTTGGTACTTCTGCTGAATCTGAAAATTCCTCATATAATCTTGATGATGCTTCTACTGTTCTTGATGATAATGGTTCATTAGGTCCTTTTCTAGATGCTACAATTGCTAGGTCTAGATAAATTGAAAATACTGAAATTCCTAATGAAAATACTGTTACACCTGTTAATTCACCTGAGTCTGTTGAACACTCTAGTGATGATCTTGATGAAGATTATGTGGAACTTGATGATGATTTTATTGATAAATGTAATGCTACTACTGGTGCAAGTAACATTAAAAAGCTTCTTGCACAACATGCTGTTAGATATAAACTGTCTCCTGATCCTAAATTTTCCACATCTCCTATAAACATTAAGGATAAGGATTATGATTTTTCTCTTGATTTATCTCATATATCTATTGTTGAGAAAACACATTTTTTTGGTACTGAAAAAGAAAGTGTTGTAGAGCACATGAATGAGCTTTCTACTTTGAGTAGCTTGTTTTCTGATGATATCAAGAAGCGTACTTATTTTGTTGCTAGATTTTTTCCTTTATCATTAAAGGATGATGCTAAAACTTGGTATAATAGTTTGCCTCCTGATTCTATTGATAGTCCAAGTGGTTTGCTTGATGTTTTCTCTCGAAAATATTTTCCTGCTAGTGCTCAACATATTGCTTTGCAGAAAATTTATAGTTTTGACCAGGAAGATGGAGAGAAATTGCCTGAAGCTTGGGCAAGGTTTTGCTCTCTTCTTAGAGCCCGGCCTGGACATGATTTGGAAAAGCATGACTTACTTGAAATATTTTATAGTGGGCTAACCATTGAGTCTAGGGCATACCTGGATAGTTGTGCTGGTTGTGTTTTCAGGAAAAGAACCTGCATTTAAGTCAAGAATTAATGGCTAGAATAAGCCAAAATCATGATGATTGGACTACACCTGAACCAACTCCAACACCAATATTGAAGAAGAGGGGTATGATTGAATTAAATGATGAAGATATGAGGGAAGCCAAGAAATCTCTTAAAGAGAAAGGTATTAAATCTGAAGATGTGAAGAATTTACCTCCCATAGAAAATTTATGTAAGATAACTCCCCCTTCATCCACAATTGAGGTACATTCTCTTCAACGCTTTGATAAAGGAGATATTACTTACTCAAAACCTCCTGATCAATGTTTAGATGAGTTTGATAATTATGTTGTTAAGCAAGTTAACTTTAATATGAGAGTAGAGAATCATTTAATGGAAAATTCTCAAGATATTAGTAAATTGTATGATATTGTGGAGAGAAGCTCCAATGATGTTAAGATGCTTGTTAAACATTTTCATATGGTTCAAACTCAAATTGATCAACTTACTAAAGTGCAAAATGACTTGTTAAAAAATACTTCTAAAGAAAAACATGTTTATGAAGTAACAACTAGAGGTGGTGTTTCTACTCAGGATCCTCTATATCCTGAGGGGCGTCCCAAAACAGTTGAACAAGATTCTCGACGAACTAAAGAAACTAGTGCTCCTTCTAAGAAAAAGAAAAAGAAACATAGAACTGTTGTAGAATCTTCTGAACCTGTTAATGATCCTAATAGTATTTCTATTTCTGATGTTGAAACTGAAAGTGGTAATGAACATGATAAAGATAATGATAAGAATGATGTTTCTGATAAAGAAGAGGTTGAAGATAAACCTGAAAAGCATGCTAAAAATAAAAAGTACACTAAAGAAGATTTCATTGCTAAGAAACATGGTAATGAAAGAGAACCTTGGGTTCAAAAGCAAATGCCTTTTCCTGTTAAGAAATTTAAATCAAAGGAGGAAGAACACTATAATAAATTTTGTGATTGGATGAAACCTTTGTTCTTGCAAATTCCTTTGACTGATGCTATTAAATTGCCTCCTTATTCAAAGTATATGAAAGATATTGTCTCTAACAAAAGGAAGATTCCTAATGAGGAGATTTCCACTATGCTTGCTAATTACTCTTTCAATGGCAAGGTTCCAAAGAAGCTGGGAGACCCAGGTATACCAACTATCCCTTGTTCCATCAAGAATAATTATGTTAGAACTACTATATGTGATTTGGGAGCAGGAGTTAGTGTTATGCCTTTTTCTCTTTAGAAGAGACTTTATTTAGATAAGTTGATACCAACTGATATATCTTTGCAAATGGCTGATAAATCTGCTGTTGTTCCTGCTGCTATATGTGAGGATGTTCCTGTTCAAGTTGCTAATAATTGCTTAATATTAACTGATTTTGTTGTGTTGGAAATGCCTGAAGATGATAATATGTCTATTATTCTTGGGAGACCTTTTCTTAACACTGCAGGGGCTGTTATTGATTGCAATAAAGGAAAAGTTACTTTCAATGTTGATGACAAGGAGCATACTGCTTATTTTCCCAAGAAGATTGATAAAGTATATGGAGATAATACAATTTCTAATTTGAGAACTATCAAAGTGGGAGTTATTGATTGTCCTATATATGAGCCTAAAGAAGGATATCAAAATATTATGATTGGGTCCATATCAATACAATATAAGGTAACTTGATTGATTTGAGGTTTATTTCTTCTTATGTCATGTAAAATTTATTTGGTGGCAAGACTTGATCAACCTTGTTAACAAGTACATTTTAAATGCATGGAAGAGCTGAACAACATTTATTTCTTTCTCCACACTTGTTTTACTTTCTGTAATACTACTTGTTTTGCAAGATACTTTAGTTGTTTAAAATTTTGAAAATCTTTTTCTACCCTGAAACAGTTATTTGAACACCCAGAAATGTGCATTATTCGAAGTTTTCAAAAATTTACAAAAATTATACCACTGGTCCTATTTTTAAATTTGCAACCTGGGAGTGCCTGGGGCTGACCAGTGGGGCACCCCAGGGCTGCACCCCTTGTGCCGGTGCGGCCAGCATGGGGGGGCGCGCCACTCTATGGGGAGGGCCCCACCTGGCCCTCCACTCACTTATCCACCTACCACTCCACTCTCTTCCACGGGAAAACACACCGCTATTGTTCAAACCCGAGTTTCTTGCTGTTCTTGCTCAAGATTTTCGATCTCCTTGCTCAGCCCATCTTTGCTGCTGAGATTTGGGGCATTTGTTCTCCGGTATGTGAATCCTCCGATTATCCAAATAAAATTTTGTTTGGTTGAGTATAACTTGAGTATTTTGCTGCTGTAGGTGACATGTTAAGTGAGTTTGCATGCTTGTTCTAAGTTGTATAAATTAGTTTTGATGCATGTTTAGTACTCTATCAAGTTCCTATAGTAGTTTCCCTCATTTATATGTCTCAAAATCAACTTTTATAATGATCGTTGAAAATTTTCAGAAAATGGAGTGGAATAGACACCAACATAGCCAACATGAATTGGAGGTGCATGACATTATGAGAGTCCACCGTGAAGAGGGGGTGTTTCCCTCCTACTACCCATGCACCGATTTCATGAAGAGTGCAGGAATTTTTCAGGATGTTCAAAAGCTAATTTCTAATGCAGGGTTAGAGGATTTTGTTGTTGGTGAACCTTACCAATATGCAAAACTAACCATGTCAGTGGTGCAGGATTTTGAATTCCATTGGTCCCAACCTAACCCCATGGTTCAATATAAAATCTACAATAAAACTATCAACTTGCCCTTTGATGATTTTTGTGCAGCTATTAAAGTGCCACAGTGGGGATCACATGAGAAGATTAGGGGGCTGCCACGGCAACTCTTGAATCTATACGAGATGATCTGTCAAGGGAGAAGCTTCTCGAATGAGAGTAGTAAAATTCGTAGTATTCAACTCCCATCTATTTGTTATTTTGCTTACTTTATCATCAAGTGCGTTCTTGCTAGAAAGAATGCAAATAAGTTATCCATCCATGACTTGGTTTTCTTAGCTGCTGCATTGCAACGTGATAGAACTTATAATTTGGGTGCTTCGATAGCTTTTAGGCTTGCTACTAACTGTGATAAAGGAGGAATTTGTGGAGGTCTCATTGCCTCTCGTTCAGCTCTCTATAGAGAAACTTGATATTGTTTCCATGATAAAACATGACTTTGTTTCTAATTGGTCTAATTTGAATAACCTATTCTATGAGATAACCTTTTTCAAGAAAAAGTGGAGAGTAACTAAATCTGAAAGGCTAGTTGGATTGCCTGCACCTGCTTTGTTTAACCTTGATTCCAGGAAAAGTTGGTCGGTCACAGAAGATGAACTTGATGCATACATAGAGAGGAGCGGCCATCACGCAGGGGACGGCATAGAGGAGGCCGAGGAACCCCTCGACTTGTCGTCCGATGCAGCAAGTTCTTCACATCAGCATTTTGGGCATGTGGAGCCTTCATCCTCTTCTTCTGCACAGGGATCTTATTACGACCATGCCATGTATGATCCACCGGCGTGGAACCCTGACCCTCGCTGGGGTTGATCTCCACTTAGTCCAAAATCCTAAGCTTGGGGGGAGGTATGCCGGCATCACTCATTCATTGCATATTACAATTGCCGGTAATTTGTATATACTTGTTTCGCTTCTTTTGGTTGTTTCTCTTTCGGTTATTTTTATTTCAGTAGGTTCTTATTTTAGTTTTTGAAGGTTGTTACTACTGTAGTAACCTTTACTTTTACATTTTTATTTCATTTGTGTGCCGATGGTTGCCTCTAATATGAGGAAGATGATATTTGGGGAAGTGGTGTCTAAAAAAACAGATTCTGGACTGATATTAAAAAAATTCCTAAAAATAGCCAGAACGTTATTTTGAGCAGCCAATTTTTGTGCATGTTTCCCAGGTTATTATCTAACTTTCATTAGTTGAGCACTTTTCGATTTGAACAGCAGAAGATTTTCTGAAAAATTAATTACTGTACATCTGTCAAGTTTTGGCAGATTTCTGCCACTTTGCTTTTGTGTGACTCTTTTCGTTTTCATTCTCTTGTTTTTTGCTTTGTTACTTTTCTAAAACACAAAAATACCAAAAATATTTCTGTTGTTTCTCTTTATCATTTGTTTATTTGGTTTCTTGTTCCTATTTTGCTTTATTTACTATCGTTGGTTTGCTATGAGAAAATCCAAAAAGATTTTACTTTCGTTCGGTGACTCCAATTCGAAAACACCAAAAATATTTGTTGTTCTTCTTCGGTTTTTTAAAGTTTATTATGGAGTTCAGCGGTCTCCGGTGGTTGGAGCTTGGTTTTCATTTCATATTATTCAAGCCACACAAGTGAAAGGCAATAATGACGATCTACGACAACTCGACTGTGGTGAGAGGCTGGTATGAACTCTATTTGTTTTCATTTTTGTACATATACTCATCCATGTGAGCATGCTTAGTTGTTTCATGTGAGGTATATGTCATTTGATGAAAGTCTAGTAGTTCATGATCTCTCATGTTTAGCTTCAATTATTAATAATGAGTAGCATGTCATAAATATTTGCTTGCATTGTTTTATTCATAGATAGGTATGACATTGTGGTATCCTCCTTTGAATAATTCATTTGAATTGACTTGGCATATGCTCACGCATGCATATGACTGAAAAACAAAAGTCAATTAAGCCTCGATGATTTACTTTGCTTCAGAGTTCTTGTATCACTTTTATGCCTCCGTTAATTTTATTTTGTCGCAAGCATGATTATGACGGTAATTGCTCTCTTGATTGTCGCTTCCCACTCTATTGCTAGCATTCACTTGTACTAAGCGGGAATGCTGCTCGTGCTTCCAAACCCCTGAAAACCAAGTTATTCCAAAGTGTCCACCATAAATACCTATGCATGTCATTTCAAACCATTCCAAGTAAATTTTCATGTGCTACCTTTAAAACCTTCAAAGTACTTCTCAATTTGTGTCAATGTTTTATAGCTCATGAGGAAGTATGTGGTGTTTTATCTTTCAACCTTGTAATTTACTCCTGATAGACTTTCACCAATGGACTAGTGGCACATCCGCTTATCCAATAATTTTGCAAAAAGAGCTGGCAACGGGGTGCCCAGCCCCAATTAATTAACTTTCATTAATAATTCTCTTCACATGTTTTGCCCTGATTTATCAGTAAGCAACTTAATTTGCAAATAGATACTCCTCCATGGTATGTGAATGTTGGAAGGCACCCGAGGATTCGGTTAGCCATGGCTTGTGTAAGCAAAGGTTGGGAGGAGTGTCATCCATAATGAAACTAAAATACATGTGTAAACAAAAGAGAAGAGGGACGATTTACCTTGCTGGTAGAGATAACGCCCTTCATGGGAGCCGCTCTTGAAAGTCTGGTTGACAAGGTAGTTAGAGTGCCCACTACCATTCGTTGACAACAACAAACACTTCTCAAACAATTTTACTTCTGTTTTAAAAATGAAAAGCTCTAGCACATGTTAATCTCTGCTTCCCTCTGCGAAGGGTCAATCTTTTACTTTTATGTTGAGTCACCATCCTTTCTTTGAGCACCTTCGTGAGAGCATAATTGTCATTCTTAGTGTAATATGTTTGTCCCAGAATATGGTTAACTGTGGTATAACTTTGCTGCTTTTATCTTTGATAATCTTTATTTCTAGTATTTCCATAAAATTCAGAGGTGCCTGGGGATTTATGTTTTGCTGTACAAATACGGGCAAGCGAGATACCACTTTATCATATCTTTTTATGAGCATTTCAATCCTGAGGCCTCGTTCGGTTAGCCCCAACCCGCCCGGTATTGGGCCAGAATCCGCGTGGATACACCGGTGTTGGGCCCCCGGGGGGTTAAATACCGGTCCGTGCCGAAAATCCGTTCCGTTAAATCACGTCGGTTTTTTAACCCGCCCGGTTTTGTCCGAAATCCCTCGGTTCAACCGGGTTTTAGAAACACTGCTCTGGACCCTTGGATTGCATCCCGAGAAGGCGAGCGACACGTGCGACCCATCTTTCTCCCTCTCGCGACAGCGGCGGCGCCGGCGGCGATTCGAACGGACGGGACGTCGGCGGAGACTCGGTTGTGGCCGGCTGGAGGAGAGGAGCTCCTCTAAGATGATGCCGCCCTTCCTCGACGCTGACGCCGACGGTGGCCGGCTGGAGGAGAGGAGGCCGACCGAAGACCTCCGAGGAAGCTCCAGATCTCCTGCATCTCCGCCTTCCCCGACTCCGACGCCGGCTGTCACTTGGTAAGATCCTCTCATTCTCGTCCTCCCTTTCCCCTTTGTGACCTGATCGACATGGATCGGTCTGACAACCATCGACCTGCTATGGTTCTTGCTCGTTCCTGGACGGCTATCGTGCCCAGAATTTAGGATCAGGGGCAGCTGCTGGAGGTTGCTAATTATTTCTGCATTAGTTGCCCGCAGCTTGTGCTAATGCATGGTAAGAATTTGGTATCTGCAGGAGCACCACATTACCCTTACCTATTTGATTCTGGGCTGACTATTCCCTGCAACTTCAAGTCACTTGATCACTAGCTGAAGGTGAGTCTTGATACTTCTCATTTTTAGATTTGGTTGCTGATACCTGATCAAATTGGTTGTTTTTCTAAAGAAATCAGTGATTTTACAGTAGAAAATAGAGAGATTGGCTACAGCTTGTTTGATGTGTAATACCTTCTGCTGATTTGTCTTGACTATCTGTACCAACAAGGCTTTTCCGTTTTTTACCTTCTGCTGAAAATAGAGATATGCTACTCTGATTTAAGATGTCACTTCCATTATTTATGCTCACACTTTGTAGTCTCCTGCCCAACATGTATACCATTTTTCTAAGCCTTGTGCTTACATTTTCTGCTGCAAATTGTAGGTATATGATGGAGCACTAGAGTTCTACATGAAGAAGCTCTAGAAGATGGGCATGGGTGAAGATGGGCATGTGTTTAATCACAATCTTGTGAATAAAAGATGTCCAGCTTGCTATCATTGGTGCATAGGTTACTACAACTTCACCTGTCTGTCCATTTTCTTGTGAATAAAAGTTGTTGTTGAGTATCCTTTAACATGACTCCATGAATTAAGTTGAGTATCCTTTAATATTGCTTGCTATTGACTGCTTATCTTTACCATAGAAAAATATCTTGATATGCTTTGCTTTTTTTTCTAACGAGTTGTATCCCTGTTAGTGCCTGTGATATTTGTGTCTAGCTAGTTGTATGCCCAATGCGTTTGTGTTTAGTAAGATGTCTCTTGAATAGCATTAGTAGTACCAAATTTTCAATACTAACTTGTCACTTCACATGTATAATTCTCATATTTTTTCTGCGGAATGTGCCTCAGTGAGATACACCAAGTATGGTAAGAACCTGGAAGCTAAACTGTCATAATCATGTTTTTCCATGGTGTACTTGACCTCCTTCCTTCTAACACAGCACATATTTGGTATCTGCAGGAACACCACATTGCCCTTACCTATTCGATGCTGGGCTGAGTATTCACTGCAACTTCAAGTCACTTGATCACGAGCTGAACGTGAGTCTTGATACTTCTCATTTTAAGTAGGGAAAATTTGTTACATGACACCGTTATTTTCTGGCGTTTGCCAAAACACACCGCTCGATTGTGTCTTTGCCAGGTACCATTACAATTCTGTGGCACATTTGCTAGAACACACCACCTGGCCGAAAACGGAAAGTTTTGCATTTTTTCTTCAAAACCAGTCATCCCAGGTAAAAGTGCAAAACTTTCCGTTTTCGGCTAGATGGTGTGTTCTAGCAATTGTGCCACGAAATTGTAATGGTACCTGGCAAAGACACAATCGAGCAGTGTGTTTTGGCAAACGCCAGAAAATAACGGTGTCCTGTAGCAAAATTTCCCTTTTAAGTATTGGTTGCTGGTCCTGCTGTATCCCTACCTATGTTTGGAAGTAGTCAGAGTTATCTCTGTATCCCTACCTATGTTTGAAGTAGTCAGAGTATCTATTTATCCTTGTGGGTTTTAATACATCCTACGGAGGACCAGTGGCGCCACAATGCATGGAGGAGGTCGACGATGACGGCGAGCTTGGGCGCGGTGTCACGACCAGGCCAGCGGCGAGACCGCGCGGAGTATATAGCAGGGACGAGGTCGATCACGATGGGGCCAGGTGATCCCAGATCGAGCTCTGTGTTTTCTGGCTTCGCCCCTGTCCTGCTTGCTGATCAGTCGATAACAACGACGGGCGTCCAGGATAGAAGATTCGTGTTTGAGATTCGGATTGGAACACCAATTTGAAGCATTTGGACGTTTTGAGGTTTTTATTTATTTATTGCAAATAAGTGTACTAAGCCTCCGACATGTTTTCCTGGACGTTGGGAGTATTATGTTAATTCAATGTTGATGTTTTTATTCTGGTTGATGCTTTGTGAGCATGCTGCTATAGCTTGTTAGCTGCTACTTATCCCATGCGATGCCTGCTACTGGTTATTCCGTGCGCTGACTACTGCTGCTTGGGTGCGCTGATTGCGGCTGCTTGTGGGATGGAGCCATTGGGGTCAACCGAACGGTAATTAAAAGCAGAGGTACGGGGAGAGAGAGGTTAGTGGGGATTCGGGTGCTGGTTGGGGTTCACCCAATTTCTCTCCGGGTTTGATCCACTAGTGTATTTAAACCCCCATGATGCTTATTATTAATTTGTTGGTATCTTTTTCATGATTGACATAATTATTAGATGACTTTATTTTCATTTATCTTATCATGAATTACCTAAGTACTCGTTCATATAATGAGAATATTTACATCATATGTGTAAATGTGTTCGTGAAAGTTCTTTTATCGCACTCAGTTGTTAACTGAATTGCTTGAGGACAAGCAATAAGCTAAGCTTGGGGGAGTTGATACGTCCAAAACGTATCTACTTTCCCGAACACTTTTGCTATGGTTTTGCCTCTAATTTGTGTATTTTGGATACAACTAACACGGACTAACGCTGTTTTTAGCAGAATTGCCCTGGTGTCTTATTTTTGTGCAGAAAATCGACTTTCAGGAAAATCCCCGGAAATAATTGCATTGGGCATATTTTCACAGAAGACCTACGGAGCCAGAAGACGAGACGGAGGGGGGCCACGAGGTGCGCACACCACATGGCGGCGCGGTGGGCCCCTGTGCCGCGCCGCCATATGGGGCCGCCGCCTCGGCCAGCCCCCAACGCTCCCCTCTGGACTACTTAAATCCCTTGACCTAAAAACGCACGGGGGTTCGACCAATTTGCTAGAAGACATCAAGAACTCTGCCGCCATCGAAAACTCTATTTCGGGATCAGAAACTCCGTTCTGGCACCCTGCCGAGATGGGGAATTGGAGGAGATCATCGCCATCATCACCACCGACGCCTCTCCATCGACCATCCATGTTTCCCCCATCCATGTGTGAGTAAATCCCCGCTATAGGCTGAAGGGGATGGTAGGGATTGGATGAGATTTTTCATGTAATAGCCATAAGATTGTTAGGGCATGGTGCCTAGTATCCGTTGTTGGTACTTTTATGATATTTTTGCAACTTGTTATGCTTAATGCTTGTCACTAGGGCCCGAGTGCCATGATTTCAGATCTGAACATCTTATTGATTCATGATGATATTCATTGTTTTATGATCTTACCTGCAAGTTGTATACACATATTGAACCCGAGGCCCCAAAGTGACAGAAACTGGGACAACCGGAGGGGAAGGCTGTGATATGAGGATCACATGTGTTCACGGAGTGTTAATGCTTTGCTCCGGTGCTCTATTAAAAGGAGTACCTTAATTACCAGTAGTTTCCCTAGAGGCCCGGCTGCCACCGGCTGGTAGGACAAAAGATGTTGTGCAAGTTTCTCATTGCGAGCACGTACGACTATATACGGAACACATGCCTATGGTCATTTTGTACTTGGATACTGTTTTATTATTATCTGCAAATGCCTTGTCTTGATTATTACATGAGTTATCTTATCCATGCAGCGCCCGTTCATCCATCCCTATGCCTACAGTATTTTAATCCTGTTGTTTACTATAATCACTACTGCTGCTTATATTTCACTACTGCTACTGCTATAAAACTGTTGCTACTGATAAACTATTGCGAGCAAGTCTGTTTCCAGGTGCAGCTGAATTGACAACTCCGCTGTTAAGGCTTACAAATATTTTTTGGCTCCCCTTGTGTCGAATCAATAAATTGGGTTTTACTTTCTTCGAAGACTGTTGCGATCCCCTATACTTGTGGGTCATCAATCCTCACGGAGGGGAGAAGAAGTAGGGGCCATTGGGCGAAGAGTCCTCGGGATAGTGGTACGCGATTTACCCAACTTCAGAACACCTGCTCGAGGACAGGGCCTACTGCTGCTTGTCTGGAATTATCTGGGCGCTTTCGCGTTGTTACAATGAGGGTTGGTTATGCCTCTAGGGCTCCTGGGATCTGGCTTATAAAGGCGCCAGGATCTAGGGTTTACACCTAGCTGGAATACAATCTTGCCTAACTACGGAACATTACATTTCTGTGCTCGTCAAGGATGCGACTATCCGAATACGCCATGCTGGATCCGGCTTCCCCTTATGGGCCATACCGGAACCGACTTCCAGAGTAGGTAGGTGGATCCGGCTCCTTGTTCCTGGACCGGACTTCCTCCATCTTGATCAACAACAACTGGGCCGCCCGAGAGGCCATATGCCACCATGCATCATCATCTATGGGCCACCCGAGCTTGCCGGATGTAGCCACTGTCGATGGTACACCCATGAAGTATACCCCAATAGTATCTCCTAGAGTTCTTCGAGGTTCACCTCCTTTTCCGCCTTGCCTGAACCATCTTTGTATCTGGCAAGCTTCCTGGAAACCCGGGGAAGCTAGAAGAACTCCGACTTCATGAAACTTCTTTACAGCTTGCACGCCGAAAAGTCCTTCATCCCGCGGGACTTCGTCCATCGACCATATTGTTACAATGAATCTTTGGTTACTCCCCTGCAGAGATACTTACTTAATAATTGGATTTGTTACCCAGTCCTTGGAAGGTTCAAACGGTTCCGCCAATTTTGGTGCCATTTTCGGGCAATTCGAACGGTAACTTGATTCTTAGCCATTTTTACCCCTAGGGTTTGGACATGTGTCGCTCATCCAACGGCACGGCGCTTGCGTTCCGACCATAGAATGCGGAGCACGAATCTCATGCCGCGCCTATAAATATCCACACCGCACACTCTAATCGCACCATTCCCCCCTATTTCACCTCTCCTTCGAGCGCCGCCACCGAGCTTCTTCTTCTGCCGTGCTGGAGTCTGCCGGAGCTTCGCTGGAGCTTGCACCGCCGCACCAAGTTCATCAGTGTTCTTAAGTTCGGTGAGCCACCACAACAAATCCTCACCGCTGGCGACTCCGACCACCGCAGTGTCCATTGCTGGTAAGTACTCCTGCAGAAGCCGCCAACATTCCTGCCGATGCCTTGGACAAAGTTCCAAACAATTCTCCATCCAATGGCTTGTCGATGGCTCTTGCTTCCCATCAGCTTACTCGGGAGCTTCTTGAGAAGGGGAAGGGTGCCATGGCGCGGATACACTCGATGATCTTCCCCAAGATCAGTCAAGATAAAACCCCGGGGGAGTTGATCGATGATACGTCTCAAACGTATCTATAATTTCTTATGTTCCATGCTACTTTTATGATGATACTCACATGTTTTATACACATTATATGTCATTATTATACATTTTCCGGCACTAACCTATTAACGAGATGCCGAAGAGCTAGTTGCTGTTTTCTGCTGTTTTTGGTTTCAGAAATCCTAGTAAGGAAATGTTCTCGGAATTGGACGAAATCAACGCCCAGGGTCCTATTTTTCCACGAAGCTTCCAGAAGACCGAGGGAGAAACAAAGTGGGGCCACGAGGTGGCCAGACAACAGGGCGGCGCGGCCCAGGAGCTGGCCGCGCGGCCCTGGCGTCTGGGCCCCTCGTGACGCCTCCTGACCTATCCTTCCGCCTACTTAAGCCTTCGTCGATAATAGCCCCAGTACCGAGAGCCACAATACGGAAAACCTTCCAGAGACGCCGCCGCCGCCAATCCCATCTCGGGGGATTCAGGAGATCGCCTCCGGCACCCTGCCGGAGAGGGGAATCATCTCCCGGAGGACTCTACACCGCCATGGTCGCCTCCGGATTGATGTGTGAGTAGTTCACCCCTGGACTATGGGTCCATAGCATTAGCTAGATGGTCGTCTTCTCCTCATTGTGCTATCATTGTCTGATCTTGTGAGCTGCCTATCATGATCAAGATCATCTATCTGTAAAGCTACATGTGCGTTTGTTGGGATCCGATGAATAATGAATACTATGCTATGTTGATTATCAATCTATCTATGTGTTGTTTATGATCTTGCATGCTCTCCGTTGCTAGTAGAGGCTCTGGCCAAGTCATTGCTTGTAACTCCAAGAGGGAGTATTTATGCTCGATAGTGGGTTCATGTCTCCATTAAATCTGGGGGAGTGACAACAACCTCTAAGGTTGTGGATGTGCTGTTGCCACTAGGGATAAAACATCAATTCTATATCTAAGGATGTATTTGTTGATTACATTACGCACCATACTTAATGCAATTGTCTGTTGTTTGCAACTTAATACTGGAGGGGGTTAGGATGGTAACCTGAAGGTGGACTTTTTAGGCATAGATGCATGCTGGATAGCGGTCTATGTACTTTGTCGTAATATCCAATTAAATCTCACACTACTCATCATATCATATATGTGCATTGTTATGCTCTCTTTATTTGTCAATTGCCCAACTGTAATTTGTTTACCCAATATGCTATTTCTTATGGGAGAGACACCTCTAGTGAACTGTGGACCCCGGTCCATTCTTTTACATCGAATACAATCTACTGCAATACTCGTTTTACTGTTCTTTGCAAACATCATCTTCCACACTATACATCTAATCCTTTGTTACAGCAAGCCGGTGAGATTGACAACCTCACTGTCACGTTGGGGCAAAGTAATTTGGTTGTGTTGTGCAGGTTCCACGTTGGCGCCGGAATCCCTGGTGTTGCGCCGCACTACACTCCGCCGCCATCAACCTTCAACGTGCTTCTTGACTCCTACTTGTTCGATAAACCTTGGTTTCTCACTGAGGGAAACTTGCTGCTGTACGCATCACACCTTCCACTTGGGGTTCCCAACGGGTGTGTGCTTTACGCGTCATCAAGCTAAATTTCTGGCGCCGTTGCCGGGGAGATCAAGATACGCTGCAAGGGGAGTCTCCACCTCCAATCTCTTTACTTTGTTTTTGTCTTGCTTTACTTTTATTTACTACTTTGTTTGTTGCACTAAAACAAAACACAAAAAAAATTAGTTTCTAGTTTTATTTTATTTACTATCTTGTCTCCTATATCAAAAACACACAAAAATTAGTTACTTGCATTTACTTTATCTAGTTTGCTTTATTTCCTATTGCTAAAATGAATACTCCTGAAAATACTAAGTTGTGTGACTTCACAAACACAAATAATAATGATTTCTTATGCGCACCTATTGCTCCACCTGCTACTACAGCAGAACTCTTTGAAATTAAACCTGCTTTACTAAATCTTGTTATGAGAGAGCAATTTTCTGGTGTTAGTTCTGATGATGCTGATGCCCATCTTAATAATTTTATTGAACTATGTGAAATGCAAAAGTATAAGGATGTAGATGGTGACATTATATAATTAAAATTGTTTCCTTTCTCATTAAGAGGAAGAGCTAAAGATTGGTTGCTATCTCTGCCTAAGAATAGTATTGATTCATGGACTAAATGTAAGGATGCTTTCATTGGTAGATATTATCCTCCTGCTAAAATTATCTCTTTGAGAAGTAGCATAATGAATTTTAAGCAATTAGATACAGAGCATGTTGCACAAGCATGGGAAATAATGAAGTCTTTGGTTAAAAATTGCCCAACCATGGACTGACTACTTGGATGATCATCCAAACCTTTTATGCAGGTTCGAATTTTTCTTCACGAAACCTATTGGATTCAGCTGCTGAAGGTACCTTTATGTCCATCACTTTGGGGGCAGCAACAAAGCTTCTTGATGAAATGATGATTAATTACTCTGAATGGCACACGGAAAGAGCTCCACAAGGTAAGAAGGTAAATTCTGCCGAAGAAACCTCCTCCTTGAGTGATAAGATTGATGCTATTATGTCTATGCTTGTGAGTGGTAGGACTAATGTTGATCCTAATAATGTTCCGTTAGCTTCATTAGTTGCTCAAGAAGAGCGTGTTGATGTTAACTTCATTAAGAATAACAATTACAATAACTCTAGGCCTTATCCTGCTAATGGTAACTCTTATAGTAGATATGTTTCACCTAATGAGGAAAAGATGGTAGAAATTGAAAGAACTACTAAGAGCTTTATGCAATCCCAATATGAACAAAATAAATTGTTTACTAAAACTATGAATGAACAGTCTACCTTGTTGAAAAATATAGGAAATCAACTTGAAAATCTTAATATGGAGATCTCTGGGTTGCAAACTAAACTTGCAAATACTGAAAACCGAATCTCATACTTATCTGCGTCACAATCTTCCTTAATTAACAAAATGGCTGCTAAACCTGAGGATATTGAAAATAAAATTGTTACTACAGCAAATGCCATCCAAGTTAGAATTAATGAGAATATAAGATTAATGGCTGAATTGCATGCTAGGTGGGAAAAAGAAGAAAATGAAAAACTAGCTAAAGAGAATAATGTAGCTAAAGTTTGGACTATTACCACCACTAGTAATGCTAATGCTCCACATGTTGCTGCACCTCCTACTATCAATGGTAAAATAATTGGTGTTAGCAATGTTTCTACTCCTAATGTAAAGCGAGCAAAACTGCCGGAAACTGCTAAAACTGCTGAAACTGCCTGTGATAAAACTGCTGAAATTTTTTCCAACATTGGGAACAATGATCCCATTGCTTTAGATTATAATGGTTTGGATTTTGATGATTGCCACATCTCTAAAGTTATAAAGTTCTTACAAAAACTTGCTAAGAGTCCTAATGCTAGTGCTATAAATTTGGCCTTTACAAAACATATTACAAATGCTCTCGTAAAAGCTAGAGAAGAGAAACTAAAACTTGAAACTTCTATTCCTAGGAAGTTAGAAGATGGTTAGGAACCCATCATTAAGATGAGGGTCAATGATTTTAATTTTAATGCTTTGTGTGATCTTGGTGCAAGTATTTCTGTTATGCCTAAGAAAATCTATAATATGCTTGACTTGCCACCATTGAAAAATTGTTATTTGGATGTTAATCTTGCTGATAATGCTATAAAGAAACCTTTGGGGAGGATTGATAATGTTTGTATTATGTTTAACAATAACCTTGTCCCCGTTGATTTTGTTGTCTTGGATATTGAATGCAATGCACCTTGTCCCATCATATTGGGAAGACCTTTTCTTCGAACTGTTGGTGCTACCATTGATATGAAGGAAGGTAATATTAAATATCAATTTCCTCTCAAAAAATGTATGGAACACTTCCCTAGAAAGAGAATGAAGTTACCTTTTGATTCTATCATTAGAACAAATTATGATGTTGATGCTTCGTCTCTTGATAATACTTGATATACACTTTCTGCGCCTAGCTGAAAGGCGTTAAAGAAAAGCGCTTATGGGAGACAACCCATCATTTTACTACAGTACTTTTGTTTTATATTTGAGTCTTGGAAGTTTTTACTACTGTAGCAACCTCTCCTTATCTTAGTTTTATTGCATTATTGTGCCAAGTAAAGTCTTTAATGATAAAGTTGATAGTAGATTTGGATTACTGCGCAGAAACAGATTTCTCGCTGTCACGAATTTGTACAGTAGTCTCTATAGGTAACTCAGACAATTATGCCAATTTACGTGCGTGATCCTCAGATATGTACGCAACTTTCATTAGTTTTGAGTTTTCTCATTTGAGCAAGTCTGGTGCCCCAGAAAAATACGTCTTGACGTACTGTTCTGTTTTGACAGATTCTGCCTTTTATTTCGCATTGCCTGTTTTGCTATGTTAGATGGATTTCTTTGTTCCATTAACTTTCAGTAGCTTTGTGCAATGTCCAGAAGTATTAAGAATGATTGTGTCACCTCTGAACATGTGAATTTTTGGTTATGCACTAACCCTCTAATGAGTTTGTTTCGAGTTTGGTGTGGAGGAAGTTTTCAAGGGTCAAGAGAGGAGGATGATACAATATGATCAAGGAGAGTGAAAGCTCTAAGCTTCGGGATGCCCCGGTGGTTCACCCCTGCATATTTCAAGAGGACTCAAGCGTCTAAGCTTGGGGATGCCCAAGGCATCCCCTTCTTCATCGACAACATTATCAGGTTCCTCTAGTGAAACTATATTTTTATTCCATCACATCTTATGTGCTTTACTTGGAGCGTCTGTTTGTTTTTATTTTTGTTTTGTTTGAATAAAGTTGGATCCTAGGATTCATTGTGTGGGAGAGAGACACGCTCCGCTGTTGCATATGGACACATATGTCCTTAGGCTTTACTCATAATATTCATGGTGAAGGTTGAACTGCTTCGTTAAATTGTTATATGGTTGGAAACGGAAAATGCTACATGTGGTAATTGGTATAACATCTTGAATAATGTGATACTTGGCAATTGTTGTGCTCATGTTTAAGCTCTTGCATCATATACTTTGCACCTATTAATGAAGAAATACATAGAGCTTGCTAAAATTTGGTTTGCATAATTGGTCTCTCTAAGGTCTAGATATTTTCTAGTAAAGGTCGAACAACAAGGAAGACGGTATAGAGTCTTATAATGCTTACAATATGTCTTTTATGTGAGTTTTGCTATACCGGTTCATACTTGTGTTTGCTTTAAACAACCTTGCTAGCCTAAACCTTGTATCGAGAGGGAATACTTCTCATGCATCCAAAATCCTTGAGCCAAACACTATGCCACTTGTGTCCACCATACCTACCTACTACATGGTATTTCTCCACCATTCCAAAGTAAATTGCTTGAGTGCTACCTTTAAAATTTCCATTCTTTATCTTTGCAATATATAGCTCATGGGACAAATAGCTTAAAAACCATCGTGGTATTGAATATGTACTTATGTGTCTTATTTCTTATAAGTTGCTTGTTGTGCGATAACCATGTTCCTGGGGACGCCATCAACTATTTCTTTGTTGAATATCATGTGAGTTGCTATGCATGTTCGTCTTGTCTGAAGTAAGGGCGATCTACCATGAGTTGAATGGTTTGAGTATGCATATTGTTAGAGAAGAACATTGGGCCGCTAACTAAAGCCATGATTCATGGTGGAAGTTTCAGTTTTGGACAAATATCCTCAATCTCTTATGAGAATTTTATCTGTTGCTAAATACTTATGCATTAAAGAGGAGTCCATTATCTGTTGTCTATGTTGTCCCGGTATGGATGTCAAAGTTGAGAATAATCAAAAGCGAGAAATCCAATGCGAACTTTCTCCTTAAACCTTTGTACAGGCGGCATAGAGGTACCCCATTGTGACACTTGGTTAAAACATATGTATTGCGATGATAATCCAGGTAATCCGAGCTAATTAGGACAAGGTGCGGGCACTATTGGTATACTATGCATGAGGCTTGCAACTTGTAGGATATAATTTACATGATACATATGCTTTATTACTACCGTTGACAAAATTGTTTCTTGTTTTCAAAACAAAAGCTCTAGCACAAATATAGCAATCCATGCTTCCCTCTGCGAAGGGCCTTTCTTCTACTTTTACTTGTTGAGTCAGTTTAACCATTTCTTTCTATCTTAGAAGCAAACACTTGTGTTAACTGTGCATTGATTCCTACATACTTGCATATTGCACTTGTTATACTACTTTATGTTGACAATATCCATGAGATATACATGTTACAAGTTGAAAGCAACCGCTGAAACTTAATCTTCCTTTGTGTTGCTTCAATGCTTTCTACTATGAAACTATTGCTTTATGAGTTAACTCTTATGCAAGGATTATTGATGCTTGTCTTTATAGTACTATTCATGAAAAGTCTTTGCCATATGATTCAGTTGTTTACTCATTACATTAACCATTGCTTCGGATCGTTGCATTCATTACATGTGCTTACAATAGTATTGATTAAGATTATGATAGCATGTCACCTAAGAAATTATCTTTGTTATCGTTTACCTACTCGGGACGGACTAAGCTTGGGGATGCTTGATACGTCTCAAACGTATCTATAATTTCTTATGTTCCATGCTACTTTTATGATGATACTCACATGTTTTATACACATTATATGTCATTATTATGCATTTTCTGGCACTAACCTATTAACGAGATGCCGAAGAGCCAGTTGCTATTTTCTGCTGTTTTTGGTTTCAGAAATCCTAGTAAGGAAATATTCTCGGAATTGGACGAAATAAACGCCCAGGGTCCTATTTTTCCACGAAGCTTCCAGAAGAACGAGGGAGAAACGAACTGGGGCCACGAGGTGGCCAGACAACAGGGCGGCGCGGCCCAGGATCTGGCCGCGTGGCCCTGGCGTCTGGGCCCCTCGTGACGCCTCCTGACCTATCCTTCCGCCTACTTAAGCCTTCGTCGATAATAGCCCCAGTACCGAGAGCCACGATACGGAAAACCTTCCAGAGACGCCGCCGCCGCCAATCCCATCTCGGGGGGATTTAGGAGATCGCCTCCTGCACCCTGCCGGAGAGGGGAATCATCAACCGGAGGACTCTACACCGCCATGGTCGCCTCCGGATTGATGTGTGAGTAGTTCACCCCTGGACTATGGGTCCATAGCAGTAGCTAGATGGTCGTCTTCTCCTCATTGTGCTATCATTGTCTGATCTTGTGGGCTGCCTATCATGATCAAGATCATCTATCTGTAAAGCTACATGTGCGTTTGTTGGGATCCGATGAATAATGAATACTATGCTATGTTGATTATCAATCTATCTATGTGTTGTTTATGATCTTGCATGCTCTCCGTTGCTAGTAGAGGCTCTGGCCAAGTCATTGCTTGTAACTCCAAGAGGGAGTATTTATGCTCGATAGTGGGTTCATGCCTCCATTAAATATGGGGAGTGACAGCAACCTCTAAGGTTGTGGATGTGCTGTTGCCACTAGGGATAAAACATCAATTCTATATCTAAGGATGTATTTGTTGATTACATTACGCACCATACTTAATGCAATTTGTAGGACAACGTTGCATAGAAAACAAAAATTTTCCTACCGCGAACACGCAATCCAAGCCAAGATGCAATCTAGAAGACGGTAGCAACGAGGGGGTATCGAGTCTCACCCTTGAAGAGATTCCAAAGCCTACAAGATGAGGCTCTTGTTGCTGCGGTAGACGATCACTTGCCGCTTGCAAAAGCGCCTAGAAGATCTTGATCACGATCGGTTCCGGCGCCACGAACGGGCAGCACCTCCGTACTCGGTCACACGTTCGGTTGTTGATGAAGACGACGTCCACCTCCCCGTTCCAGCGGGCAGCGGAAGTAGTAGCTCCTCTTGAATCCGACAGCACGACGGCGTGGTGTCGGTGGCGGTGAAGAAGTCCAGCGGAGCTTCGCTAAGCTACGCGGGCAATATGGAGGAGAGGGGGGCGGCTAGGGTTTGGGAGGGGTGACCGGCCACTCTATGGGGGGCGGCCAGCTTGTGGTCTTGGGGTGGCCGGCCCCCTCCCTTGGCCCCTCATTATATAGGTGGATCCCAAGTGTTGGTGTCCAAGTCTTCGAATAAGACCCGAAACCAAAACCTTCCATAGGAGGGGGCAAACCTAGCCCAACTAGGACTCCCACCCAAAGGTGGGATTCCCACCTCCCATGTGGGGGGTGGCCGGCCCCCTATGGTGGAGTCCACTTGGGACTCCACCCCATCTAGGGCTGGCCAGCCATGGAGGTGGAGTCCTATGTGGACTCCACCTTCCTTGGTGGTTTCTTCCGGACTTTTCTAGAACCTTCTAGAACCTTCCATAGAACCTTCCGCGACATTTTATTTCACATAAAATGACATCCTATATATGAATCTTATTCTCCGGACCATTCCGGAACTCCTCGTGATGTCCGGGATCTCATCCGGGACTCCGAACAAATATTCGAACTCCATTCCATATTCAAGTACTACCATTTCAACATCCAACTTTAAGTGTGTCACCCTACGGTTCGTGAACTATGCGGACATGGTTGAGTACTCACTCTGACCAATAACCAATAGCGGGATCTGGAGATCCATAATGGCTCCCACATATTCAACGATGACTTTAGTGATCGAATGAACCATTCACATATATTACCAATTCCCTTTGTCTCGCGATATTTTACTTGTCCGAGGTTTGATCTTCGGTATCACTCTATACCTTGTTCAACCTCGTCTCCTGACAAGTACTCTTTACTCGTACCGTGGTATGTGGTCTCTTATGAACTCATTCATATGCTTGCAAGACATTTAGACGACATTCCACCGAGAGGGCCCAGAGTATATCTATCCGTCATCGGGATGGACAAATCCCACTGTTGATCCATATGCCTCAACTCATACTTTCCGGATACTTAATCCCACCTTTATAGCCACCCATTTACGCAGTGGTGTTTGGTGTAATCAAAGTACCTTTCCGGTATAAGTGATTTACATGATCTCATGGTCATAAGGACTAGGTAACTATGTATCGAAAGCTTATAGCAAATAACTTAATGACGAGATCTTATGCTACGCTTAATTGGGTGTGTCCATTATATCATTCACACAATGACATAACCTTGTTATTAATAACATCCAATGTTCATGATTATGAAACTAATCATCCATTAATCAACAAGCTAGTTTAAGAGGCATACTAGGGACTTCTTGTTTGTCTACATATCACACATGTACTAATGTTTCGGTTAATACAATTCTAGCATGATATATAAACATTTATCATAAACATAAAGATATAAATAATAACCACTTTATTATTGCCTCTAGGGCATATCTCCTTCAGTCTCCCACTTGCACTAGAGTCAATAATCTAGATTACATTGTAATATACCTAACACCCATGGCATTCTGGTGTTGGTCATGCTTTGCCCTAGGGAGAGCTTTAGTCAACGGATCTGCTACATTCAGATCACTGTGTACTTTGCAAATCTTTACTTCTCCATCTTCGATGTACTCGCGAATCGAGTGGTAACGCAGCTTGATATGCTTCAGCCTCTTGTGTGACCTTGGCTCTTGTGCATTGGCGATGGCACCCATGTTATCACAGTAAATGATTAATGGGTCCAATGCACTAGGAACCACACCGAGCTCTACAATGAACCTCTTCATCCATACCGCTTCTGATGAAGCCTCTGAAGGCGCTATGTACTCTGATTCGTTGAAGACTTCGCCACCGTGCAATCGCTTCGAGCTTGCCCAGCCATCGCAGCACCATTCAATATAAACACGTACCCAGATTGTGACTTAGAGTCATCAGGATCAGTGTTCCAACTTGCATCGGTGTAACCGTTTACAACGAGCTCTTGGTCACCTCCATAACAAAGAAACATATCCTTAGTTCTTTTCAAGTACTTCAGGATATTCTTGACCGCTGTCCAATGTTCCATTCCTGGATCACTTTGATATCTGCTAGTCAAACTAACAGCATGTGCTATATCCGGTCTAGTACATAGCATGGCATACATGATAGATCCTTTGCCGAGGCATAGGGGATGTTACACATCCTTTCTCTTTCTTCTGCCGTAGCCGGTCCTTGAGTTTTACTCAATACCTTGCCTGGTAACATAGGTAAGAACCCTTTCTTACTTTCGTCCATTCTAAACTTCTTTAGAATCTTGTCCAGATATGTACTCTGTGATAGCCCTATTAGGCGTCTTGATCTATCTCTATAAATCTTGATGCCTAATATATACGATGCTTCACCAAGGTCTTTCATTGAAAAACTATTATTCAAATAACCCTTAACACTGCTTAATAGTTCTATATCATTCCCGATTAATAATATGTCATCTACATATAATATCAGGAATGCTACAGAGCTCCCACTCACTTTCTTGTAAATACAGGCCTCTCCATGACACTGTATAAACCCGAAGTCTTTGATCACCTTATCAAAGCGTCGGTTCCAACTTCTTGATGCTTGCTTCAGTCCATAGATTGAACGCTGAAGTTTGCATACTTTGTCAGCATTTTTAGGATCGACAAAACCTTTGGGTTGTACCATATACAACTCTTCCTCAATGTCTCCATTAAGGAACGCCGTTTTGACATCCATCTGCCAAATCTCATAATCGAAAAATGCAGCTATTGCTAACAAAATCCTCACAGATTTTAGCTTCGCTACAGGTGAGAAAGTCTCATCGTAGTCAACTCCTTGAATTTGTCGGAAACCCTTTGCGACAAGTCGAGCTTTATAGACAATAATATTACCATCAACATCTGTTTTTCTCTTGAAGATCCATTTATTCTCGACAGCCTTTCGGCTATCAGGTAAGTCTACCAAAGTCCATACTTTGTTATCATACATGGATCCCATTTCGGATTTCATGGCTTCTTGCCATTTGTTGGAATCTAGGCTCATCATCGCTTCTTCATACGTCGCAGGGTCCTCATCATTGTTATCTACAATCATGACATTTAGACAAGGATCATACCAATCAGGAGTGGCACGTTCCCTTGTCGATCTGCGAGGTTCAGTAGTTTCCTCGTTCAAAGTTTCATGATCATTATCATTAGCTTCCTCTGTTGCCGGTGTAGGCGGTACAGGTACAACTTCTGGTACTGCGCTACTCTGATCAACGAGTATAGATTCATCAATCTCATCGAGTTCTACTTTTCTTCCAGTCACTTCTTTAGTGAGAAATTCTTTCTCAAGAAAGGTTCCGTTCTTAGCAACAAAGATTTTGCCTTCGGATCTGTGATAGAAAGTGTACCCTATAGTTTCCTTAGGGTATCCTATGAAGACGCATTTCTCCGCTTTGGGTTCTAGCTTGTCCGGTTGTAACTTCTTTACATAGGCTTCGCAACCCCAAACTTTCAGAACGACATACTTAGGTTTCTTATTAAACCATAATTCATACGGTGTCGTTTCTACGGATTTTGATGGTGCTCTATTTAAAGTGAATGCGGCTGTCTCTAATGCATAACTCCAAAATGATAACGGTAAATCAGTAAGAGACATCATACTACGAACCATATCTAAGAGAGTTCGATTACGACGTTCGGACACACCGTTTCGTTGAGGTGTTCCCGGCGGTGTCAATTGTGAAAGTATTCCGCATTTCTTTAAATGCATGCCAAACTCATAACTCAGATATTCACCTCCACGATCAGATCGTAGAAATTTGATCTTCTTGTTACGTTGATTTTCTACTTCACTTTGAAATTCCTTAAACTTCTCGAAAGTTTCGGATTTATGTTTCATGAAATAGATATACCCATATCTACTCAGATCATCTGTGAAGGTTAGAACATAACGATAACCACCGCGCGATGCTACGCTCATTGGTCCACATACATCGGTATGTATGATTTCTAATAAGTCAGTAGCTCGCTCCATCATACCAGAAAATGGAGTCTTTGTCATTTTTCCCATTAGACATGCTTCGCATCTATCAAGTGACTCAAAGTCAAGTGATTCAAGTAATCCATCAAGTATGGAGTTTCTTCATGCGTTTCACTCCAATATGACCAAGACGATAAAGCCACATATAAGTAGAATTATCATTAAGTTTAATTCGCTTAGCATCAATGTTATGTATGTGCGTATCACTACTATCGAGATCTAACAGAAATAAGCCATTCTTTTGTGGTGCTCGACCATAAAAGATATTATTCATAAAAATAGAACAACCATTATTCTCAGACTTGAATGAATAACCGTCTTGCATTAAACAAGATCCAGATATAATGTTCATGCTCAACGCAGGTACATAATAGCAATTATTTAGGCTTAAAACTAATCCCGAAGGTAGATGTAGAGGAAGTGTGCCGACTGCGATCACATTGACCTTGGATCCATTTCCAACGCGCATCGTCACTTCATCTTTCAGTAGTTGTCGTTTATTCTTTAGTTCCTGTTTCGAGTTACAAATATGAGCAACCGAACCAGTATCAAATACCCAGGTACTAGAACGAGAACTAGTGAGATAAACATCTATAACATGTATATCAGATATACCTTCTTTCTTCTTCTTGACAAGGCCGCTCTTCAGATCTGCCAAATACTTGGAGCAATTACGCTTCCAGTGTCCCTTCTCCTTGCAGTAATAGCACTCAGCATCGTGCTTAGGGCCGTTCTTAGGTTTCATAGGAGGCGTGGCAGCTTTCTTGCCACCCTTCTTGAATTTTCCCTTAGACTTGCCTGTTTCTTGAATCGGTGGTCTTGTTGACCATCAACACTTGGTGCTCTTTCTTGATCTCAATCTCAGCAGCTTTTAGCATGCCAAAGAGTTCAGGTAACTCCTTGTTCATGTTCTGCATATTGTAGTTCATCACAAAGTTCTTGTAACTTGGTGGCAGTGATTGAAGGACACGATTAATCCCCAGTCTGTTAGGAATCACTATTCCCAAGTCACTGAGTTTCTTCGCATGCCCGGTCATGGCGAGCATGTGCTCACTAACGGAGCTGCCTTCTTCCATCATACAGCTGAAGAAATGTTTCGATGCTTCATAGCATTCCACTGCCGCATGAGTCTCGAATATAGCTTTCAGCTCATTCATCAACTCATGAGGATCATGGTGCTCAAAACGTTTTTGAAGATCGGATTCCAGACTGCACAGGATGGCACACTGAACTTGAGAGTACCGAGTTTTCCGAGTCGCGTAAACAGCTTTTACTTCATCGGATTCATCTTCTGCAGGAGGGTCACCTAGCGGTGCATCAAGCACAAATTGCAGATTTCCGCCAGAGAGGAAGATCCTCACATGACGGAACCAGTCGGTGAAGTTGCTACCGTTGCTCTTAAGTTTCTCTTTCTCTAGGAACTGATTAAAATTGATTGGGGACGCCATCTCTACAACATATATTTGCAATAGTTTAGACTAAGTTTATGACATATTGAGTTCAAATTTTAATTCAACATAATTAAAAACCTAAGTGAACTCCCACTCAAAACAATATCCCTCGCATTGTCTTAGTGATCACACGAACCAAATCCACCGCACCTAAACCCGATCATCACGAGAAAAGGTGTGATTTCAATGGCGAACACTCAAAGTGTTCATCATATCAACCATATGATTCATGCTCTACCTTTCGGTATCACGTGTTCTGAGACCATGTCTGTACATGCTAGGCTCGTCAAGGCCACCTTAGTATCCGCATGTGCAAAACTGTCTTGCACCCGTTGTATGTACTTATCGAATCTATCACATCCGATCATCACGAGATGCTTCGAAACGATAAGACTTGATAACGGTGCTACTAAGGATGAACACTTTATTATCTTGAGATTTTAGTGAGGGATCATCTTATAATGCTACCGTCGCGATCTAAGCAAAATAAGATGCATAAAAGGATTAACATCACATGCAGTTCATATGTGATATGATATGGCCCTTTTGTCTTTGCGCCTTTGATCTTCATCTCCAAAGCACGGACATGATCTCCATCATCTTCGGGCATGATCTCCATCATCGTCGGCGAAGCACCAAGGTCAATGGCACCGTCTTCATGATTGTCCTCCATGTAGCAACTATTACAACTACTTTGAAATACTACTCAACATGAAATTTAAAGACAACCATAAGGCTCCTGCCGGTTGCCACAATACAATAATGATCATCTCATACATATTCATCATCACATTATGGCCATATCACATCACCAAACCCTGCAAAAACAAGTTAGACGCTCTCTAATTTGGTTTGCATATTTTACGTGGTTTAGGGTTTTCGATATAGATCTAATCTACCTACGAACATGAACCACAACGTTGATACTAATGTTGTCAATAGAAGAGTAAATTGAATCTTTACTATAGTGGGAGAGACAGACACCCGCAAAGCCTCTTATGCAATACAAGTTGCATGTCGAACGAGGAACAAGTCTCATGAACGCGGTCATGTAAAGTTAGTCCGAGCCGCTTCATCCCACTATGCCATAAAGATGCAAAGTACTCAAACTAAAGATAACAAGAGCATCAACGCCCACAAACCATTGTGTTCTACTCGTGCAACCATCTATGCATAGACACGGCTCTGATACCACTGTAGGACAACGTTGCATAGAAAACAAAAATTTTCCTACCGCGAACACGCAATCCAAGCCAAGATGCAATCTAGAAGACGGTAGCAACGAGGGGGTATCGAGTCTCACCCTTGAAGAGATTCCAAAGCCTACAAGATGAGGCTCTTGTTGCTGCGGTAGACGATCACTTGCCGCTTGCAAAAGCACGTAGAAGATCTTGATCACGATCGGTTCCGGCGCCACGAACGGGCAGCACCTCCGTACTCGGTCACACGTTCGGTTGTTGATGAAGACGACGTCCACCTCCCCGTTCCAGCGGGCAGCGGAAGTAGTAGCTCCTCTTGAATCCGACAGCACGACGGCGTGGTGTCGGTGGCGGTGAAGAAGTCCGGCGGAGCTTCGCTAAGCTACGCGGGCAATATGGAGGAGAGGGGGGCGGCTAGGGTTTGGGAGGGGTGACCGGCCACTCTATGGGGGGCGGCCAGCTTGTGGTCTTGGGGTGGCCGGCCCCCTCCCTTGGCCCCTCATTATATAGGTGGATCCCAAGTGTTGGTGTCCAAGTCTTCGAATAAGACCCGAAACCAAAACCTTCCATAGGAGGGCACACCTAGCCCAACTAGGACTCCCACCCAAAGGTGGGATTCCCACCTCCCATGTGGGGGGTGGCCGGCCCCCTATGGTGGAGTCCACTTGGGACTCCACCCCATCTAGGGCTGGCCGGCCATGGAGGTGGAGTCCTATGTGGACTCCACCTTCCTTGGTGGTTTCTTCCGGACTTTTCTAGAACCTTCTAGAACCTTCCATAGAACCTTCCGCGACATTTTATTTCACATAAAATGACATCCTATATATGAATCTTATTCTCCGACCATTCCGGAACTCCTCGTGATGTCCGGGATCTCATCCGGGACTCCGAACAAATATTCGAACTCCATTCCATATTCAAGTACTACCATTTCAACATCCAACTTTAAGTGTGTCACCCTACGGTTCGTGAACTATGCGGACATGGTTGAGTACTCACTCTGACCAATAACCAATAGCGGGATCTGGAGATCCATAATGGCTCCCACATATTCAACGATGACTTTAGTGATCGAATGAACCATTCACATATATTACCAATTCCCTTTGTCTCGCGATATTTTACTTGTCCGAGGTTTGATCTTCGGTATCACTCTATACCTTGTTCAACCTCGTCTCCTGACAAGTACTCTTTACTCGTACCGTGGTATGTGGTCTCTTATGAACTCATTCATATGCTTGCAAGACATTTAGACGACATTCCACCGAGAGGGCCCAGAGTATATCTATCCGTCATCGGGATGGACAAATCCCACTGTTGATCCATATGCCTCAACTCATACTTTCCGGATACTTAATCCCACCTTTATAGCCACCCATTTACGCAGTGGTGTTTGGTGTAATCAAAGTACCTTTCCGGTATAAGTGATTTACATGATCTCATGGTCATAAGGACTAGGTAACTATGTATCGAAAGCTTATAGCAAATAACTTAATGACGAGATCTTATGCTACGCTTAATTGGGTGTGTCCATTATATCATTCACACAATGACATAACCTTGTTATTAATAACATCCAATGTTCATGATTATGAAACTAATCATCCATTAATCAACAAGCTAGTTTAAGAGGCATACTAGGGACTTCTTGTTTGTCTACATATCACACATGTACTAATGTTTCGGTTAATACAATTCTAGCATGATATATAAACATTTATCATAAACATAAAGATATAAATAATAACCACTTTATTATTGCCTCTAGGGCATATCTCCTTCACAATTGTCTGTTGTTTGCAACTTAATACTGGAGGGGGTTCGGATGATAACCTGAAGGTGGACTTTTTAGGCATAGATGCATGCTGGATAGCGGTCTATGTACTTTGTCGTAATGCCCAATTAAATCTCACACTACTCATCATATCATGTATGTGCATTGTTATGCTCTCTTTATTTGTCAATTGCCCAACTGTAATTTGTTTACCCAATATGCTATTTCTTATGGGAGAGACACCTCTAGTGAACTGTGGACCCCGGTCCATTCTTTTACATCGAATACAATCTACTGCAATACTCGTTCTACTGTTCTCTGCAAACATCATCATCCACACTATACATCTAATCCTTTGTTACAGCAAGCCGGTGAGATTGACAACCTCACTGTCACATTGGGGCAAAGTAATTTGGTTGTGTTGTGCAGGTTCCACGTTGGCGCCGGAATCCCTGGTGTTGCGCCGCACTACACTCCGCCGCCATCAACCTTCAACGTGCTTCTTGACTCCTACTGGTTCGATAAACCTTGGTTTCTCACTGAGGGAAACTTGCTGCTGTACGCATCACACCTTCCACTTTGGGTTCCCAACGGGCGTGTGCTTTACGCGTCATCAATCGATGCCTTCGCGATTGACACCAAGGAAGTTATCGAGGTATTCAAACGCACTTCGCGTACCTATGGCGCCGTCCTTGCCTTCCAACTTATGATGGGTCACGGCTTTAAGGCCAATATTGAAGAAATGTCCAAGGAGCTGCCGAAGGAAGAGGATGGGCGGTTGGTTGATTTGAGCACCTTCAAAGCGTCAGCCGTTAGATGTGCACGCCAGCTTCTTGAGCTGGTTTCATCAAGGAAGACGTCGGCAGGCCCTAGCTTATCGACCCAGACTCAGGCGCTCTGATCTTTTGTAGCAAACTTTTCCTTAATTGGATGTGAAACATTGTTTTGCTTGGATATCCTTTGGTTGTAATAAACTCTATGCTAGCAATGTTGCTAGCACACTTTTTGCTATAATATTGTCAGTAGCATTCTCCCGATGGGAGTATCTTCCGATGTTTCAAGGAATCGGTCTGTCATGCTTGTTGACACTGTTTCTTACAGGTGTTCCCTGTGCCTGCATCTGTCGAAGATTCTTCGGGTGCCCTCTCTGAGGATGATCGGATCCAGCGGATGAAGGATCGGATCACGCAGTTGGAGAAAGATCTGCGCAACACCTACACCTTGGCTGCTATCATCAAGAAGAAGGGCGACATTGCGGCTGATGTAGAGCGCTACGCCCTTACTGAACTTCATAAAGCCACCGAAAGTTTGAACTGTAAGTCCCTTGACCCTTGTATTCAGTACTCTTCCACCGGAAACGTACCGCCTAAACTTTTATTTATCGCCTTGCCACTCATATCTCTGAATCATGCGGAGGAGAACAAGCGGATTCACGAGCGTGTTCATGCACTGACCCAGTTGTCATCAGCCGAATAAATTTTCTGGCGAGAGCAGTCGAAGGCGTCGACTGTTGCACAGTTTCAGGATCGGGTCCAACAGGTTCACCATTTCTTCGACAAATGCTACAAAGCCTTGAGGGTAGTTTGGAGGACAATGTTTCCTTTGAACAGAGTTCCCCCCACACTATTGACTCTGATGTCGGAGTTTGGGAACACCAGGAAGATTCGGGACTTGGTGCGAGCTCAAGTCTTTGCAGGGGCCAGATTTATGCTTGCTCTTGTACTTGCGCGCTATCCTTCGGCGAATTTACTGTCCGTTGCCAATGCGACTGGTGACTTGGAGACGTTGTACCCGAAGGTTTTACTTCCTGCCAATGTGATTGTCGACAAGCTGGAGAAGGAGTCGAAGGCACCTGAGGAAAAAGACACTCCGCAAGGGTGATTTCAGGAACAAAGGTTGTTTGTATAGATGTTATGACTACTTGACCCAAGTGTTAGGATCGCTTGTTATTTGGTATATACGTGTATATGTATTTTTACCATGTTGATGCCGTTGGCAAATTTTGAAGGAGCAAATCTTAATTGCTCGTTTAGTCGTGTGTATTTTTTGTTGGTCGGCAAAACTTTTGAGTGATCAGCTCGTGTTGCGGGTTTTGCTAATCCCGCTGTATGCGCAAGTTTGCCTTCAACCGATGTATGCCTCGACAGCCACTCCCGAATTATTCAGGTGGAATGACTGCCGGTGGACCCGTTGTTCCTTGATATTTTCATAAGCAAAATATCGAACGTGGGTTGTGTTGATGAGTACTTCCGGACTCTTGCTATTTACGGCGCTCGTAGAGGCATCTATAGCAAAGGGAAGGGTTAATGTCCTTGTTTATTTTGCATCCTTTAGCACTCGTAGAGGCATTTTTCGGAGCATGATCCTTTGCCGCGTACTGTGTTGGACCGTCGTTTGCCAAGATTTACAAAGATGCGGTTTAGGTGCTCCGGTCAACTGCAAAGCTTTTCAAGGAATTGAAACTTGAGTACTTATTAATAAAAAATGCTGGACTAAAGGGCGAAAAAGGGGAAGCCCTGTTTGGAAAGGAAAATGAAACTAAATGCTAGTAGATTGCTCAAGTATTGAAGGGGTTCTTTTCGTCTTCTGGCTTGGTCATCGTGTTGGTGGTTATTGAAGCGCCGTTGACTTCGCCAGGGATCCGGGCAGCGATTGTCAGCGTCTTGCTGTCTCCTGTGCCTTCTATGCCGTCCGCTGCCGAGGCTTTTGCTGCCGAAGCTTTTGCTGCCGATGCTTCTGCTGCCGAAGCTTCAGGAGTAAAGTCGGCTGGCTTCTTCTTGGTTTCCCTGACATGTTGTTCCTCCTTGATTTCTCGTATCGACAGCTTGGGCAGAGGGTCGACGATTTCTCGTTGTAGCCCAAACTTCGCGGCAATCCTTTGAAAGTCGCGATCACAATTGTCTGAACGTGAGAAACTTCCATAGACTGTGATGTTCATCCCGTTGTTCCCAGGCATTTTCAGCTTGAGGTATGCATAGTGCGGCACAGCCATGAACTTGGCATAAGCTGGTCTCCCGAGTATGGCGTGATACTGTGAATCCCAGTTCACTACCTCAAACTCGATCTTCTCCTTCCTGAAATTGTCGGTTTTGCCAAAGACGACGTTCAGGTAAACTTTGCCAAGAGAGTAGCCCGGTGCGGTTGGGAGAATCAGATGGAAGCAGGTATCTGTTTCTTCTAGCATCTTCATGGTGATCCCCATACTTTTGATTGTATCGACGAATATTAGGTTTAATCTGCTTCCACCATCCATGAAAACCTTGCTCATTTTGAACCCCCCGATTTGTGCCTCGACTACTAAGGCAGCGTGTCCCGGTTTTGGTATGGTCATCGGGTGATCTGCTCGACTGAACGTAATGTTCTGGGAGGACCACTCGACATACTCGGGGATGTTTGCCATGATCCTTTCTGCCAGGTTAATTTCTCGGGTGAACTTCTTCATCTCTCTTCTTGAGACACCTGTCCTATGGATCATGCTCATCTGTCCTCGTGGTGGTGGAAACGCCTCGTTGGGTTGATTAGGTTGAGCCTGCTGGACTTGGTGCTGCGGTGGAGGTGGAGGTGGTGGTGGTAGCGGTTGCTGGCCTCCCTGCTAGATGAGTTTATGCATGTCAATGAACTGCCGACAGTCCCTGAGCAGGTGGCTCGACTTTGTTTTTCCATCTTTAGAATCGGTATACGAGTGCAGGTAACAGGGAGCGTTGATCTGTTCAGCATAAGGCAGTTCGAGGGCCCTCTGCTGCCGAGGTTTATAATTGCCACGGTTCCCGGAGTTGTTCCGATTACCGTCCTGTCGATCATCTCTTCTGTCGTCGTACCGATCATCCTGCCGATCAGAGTACCCTGCGGCTACCAGGTTGTTGTCATCATAGTTGCGGTTCTTCCTCCTCTTGTGGCGATCCCTTCGGCCACCCGAGTCGTGCTTCGGCTGATCATCGTCTTCGTCGTCACTGTGCTGTCGTGGCCTTCGCACGTTGTCCTCGCCATCAGCCCAGCTGTTGGCGATTTCCATTAACTTGGTTATGGTTTTAGGCTTTTTGCGCCCGAGTTCTTCTATGTAACTCTCCCGCCGGACGCCATCGCTGAAGGCGTCAATTGCTCTGTCGATGGACACATCTTCGGCAGCGTTTAGGAGTTTGGTGAATCTCCCGATGTATGAGCGCATCGACTCCTTCTGCTTCTGCTGGCAGTTCCGCAACTCTTCAATCCCGATGGGTCTCTTATACGTTGCTTGGAAATTGGCAACGAAGGCGTCTACTAGATCGTCCCATGATTTGATGGAACCCTTCGGCAGCCCCCTTAGCCAGGCTCGCGCTGAATCCTTGAGATAGAGCTGCAAGCACTGCATTGCTGCTATTTGGTTCCCCTTATGCAGTATTACAGTCTGCAAGTAGTCATCTATCCAAGATCTTGGCTCTTGCTGCCCATCGTATTTGGCAGCGTCAGTAGGCGTAGGCTTGAACTTCCTGGGTGCCATTGCCTCGCGGATTCTGTGACTTAAACAGTCGGCTCCCCTGAGCTCGCCGTCGTACTCCTGATCCTCGTCCGAAGAATCGCTGTCCTCCTCGTTCCTAGCGGCACATCGTCGCCTTGCTTTGTCGATCCTACTCTGGGTGATTTCATCCCGAGCGTCTCTCGCATGATACTTTGAGCCACTGCCCTGCAGCGTGGTCTTTTCCTTTTGTAGAACTAGATTATTTCCCAGTATCGCGAGACTTTCCAGAGCACCTCGATGAGCTTAGGCCATGGACCCTTCGGGGCGCTGGTTGATGAGGTATGCAACAAGGTTGGCAGTTGCTCCTGCAACGGTTTTCGGTCGTGGCATGCCTGCGGTGTCCGTAGTCATAAAGGACTTGGTCAGGTTCGACGTGATTTCTCTGGCGTCGTCTTCTGAGAGCCTAGACAGCCTCGACCTGTGCTTGCCTGCCCCTTGGGTATTTCGAGAGGCGCTCGCCTGCGAGCCTCTTCGCCGTTCACTGGATCGATTTGCCGCAGATAGGCGTCTCTCGAGAGTGGCTTGTTCCTTTGACAAGTGCGCCCGGTTTTTCTCTAGTATAGAGCGATAAGCATTGAGGGTTCCAACCGAGGTTCCTACGGGGAGCGGTGTGTTGTTGAGTACTGCTGCCCTGGCGGCTGCCCACTCCTCATCTGCGATGGTGTAGTCACTGTCGTGGTTGCTGGCGCTATTTTCGAAACTCGCCCGTCTACTAGAACGAGGAGTATGGTCTCCGTTTCCTCTATGCCTTGTATTTCCTGTGTTATTGGCGACACAGACCTGATGGTGCGCCGTTCCTCGGGCGGTTCCTTGGACGATGCTGTCGATACTGTCCTCTCCTGACGAATACTGGGCATTGCAGATGAACGGGGTGTCGCTCGACCCCAGCCCGTGCCTGGTGTCGCAGTTCAAGCAGTAGTACGAGGTTAACTCCGAAGATGTGGGGTCGTCGGATCCTACCGACATGGAAGACCGGGAACGCGGAGTTGAGGGCGTGGGCGAACTTGTCGAGCCTGTCAGACCAGCCGAAAGGTCGAATGACGATGACGCGCTTGGACTCGTCGACCTAGAGATAGGCGATTCCAGCAGTCGAAGGATTCCCTCCGCGTTGACGTTGTAGTGGACGCTGCCGAAGGTCATCTCCATGTTTCCTTGTAGATCTGAGAAGTTCGAGCGGGAGGAATCGCTGTGCGGGGTGAACTCGTAGGAGCCGAACCGAATCGGGCTTCGCAGGTTCGGTGAAGATGGTGTTGATGAAGTTGCTGGTGAAATTACCGGTGGAGTCGCCGGTGTCATGATTAGATCTGCCGATGACCGATCTTGTGCCGACAGGTTTCCCACAGACGGCGCCAATTGTCGAGGGTGCTCCTCGGCAATGCCCTCCGATAGGGGCTTAGGGTTGATGGAATCCTGCAAGCTGACACGAGACATCGGTTCATAGACAAGCGGGGAGAGCGATTTACCCAGGTTCGGGGCCCTCGATGAGGTAAAACCCTTACGTCCTGCCTGTCTGTTCTTGATTATGATGATAATGGATTACAATGGGGTGCCGAATAGTTCGGCTGAGATCTCGTCGAGTTGGCTAAGCGCTAAGGTAACCTAGCTTTAAGCTTTTCCTGGCTAAGATCGCTAAAATTGGTTATGTCCCTCGACAGCCCCTCTCCTGGCCTTTATATAGGAGGCCAGGTCTCAAGGGGTCTAATCGAGTACGACTGGGTTTACAGCAGATCTATCTCTAAGCTTTCCTTGTTCGGCTTCTTCCGTGTCTTGCACTTCAAGGAATCTTCCGCCGCATCTCTCTTGGCGGCCCATCTTGCCATCGAGTGCCCTCATGGGCCTCCAACTAGGAAATATAGGGTAAGGCAACATTGGTTATCCGAAGGGTAATGCCCACGTCAGTCATCTCCGGGTAAAACCAGATTTGGCCCTCTTTCAATTTTTCTTCTTTGTCAAAAAGGAAACCGTTCCTCAGACTTCCTCGCTCGCCAACTGTGGGAGCATCACTTTCAAGATCCACCCCGGCCGGATCTACCCTCACATGGATCGTCAAACATTTATCGATCCATCCATAAGGTAGATCCGCGGCTACTCCTCCGATGCGAAAGTAATCACGAATCCGTGAGGTACTGGTCTGGGGGGTTCTTCTACGTGAAGGACGTCCAGGATCCGGCCAGCCCCAAGACCCTGCCGACATTCAAGGATGGACCCGCCAGCGAGACCTCCATCTGGAACGCCATCCCCCACATCTCCGAGTCACCGGCGATGGTGAGGATGGTGCGGCGGATCTTCAAGCTGACGGAATCCGAGTTGTCGGGGAAGGACCTGACATTATCTTGGTTCACCAAGCGGATCCAACCCCTCCAACAACGTCATCGCCTGATGTATATGTACAGTGGCCGTGATGACACAATGCGCACCACCAAAGACAACCTTTATTTTGATGCCCTGGACAAGCACTTCGGGTAATGATCAAGATTCCACGTGACGTTGATACGTCCAAAACGTATCTACTTTCCCGAACACTTTTGCTATTGTTTTGCCTCTAATTTGTGTATTTTGGATACAACTAACACGGACTAACGCTGTTTTCAGCAGAATTGCCCTGGTGTCCTATTTTTGTGCAGAAAATCAACTTTCAGGAAAATCCCCAAAAATAATTGCAATGGGCCTATTTTCACAGAAGACCCACGAAGCCAGAAGATGTGACGGAGGGGGTCCACGAGGCGCACACACCACGTGGCGGCGCGGTAGGCCCCTGGCCGCACCGCCACATGGGGACGCCGCCTCGGCCAGCCCCAGGCGCTCCCCTCTGGACTACTTAAAGCCATTGACCTAAAAACGCACGGGGGTTCGACCAATTTTCCAGAAGACATCCAGAACTCCGCCGCCATCGAAAACCCTATTTCGGGATCAGAAACTTCGCTCTGGCACCCTGCCGGGACGGGGAATTGGAGGAGATCATCGCCATCATCGCCACCGACGCCTCTCCATCGACCATCCATGTTTTCCCCATCCATGTGTGAGTAAATCCCCGCTGTAGGCTGAAGGGGATGGTAGGGATTGGATGAGATTGTTCATGTAATAGCCATAAGATTGTTAGGGCATGGTGCCTAGTATTCGTTGTTGGTACTTTTATGATATTGTTGCAACTTGTTATGCTTAATGCTTGTCACTAGGGCCCGAGTGCCATGATTTCAGATCTGAACATGTTATTTATTCATGATGATATTCAATGTTTTATGATCTTACCTGCAAGTTGTATACACATATTGCTGTCCGGAACCCGAGGCCCCAAAGTGACAGAAATTGGGACAACCGGAGGGGAAGGCTGTGATATGAGGATCACATGTGTTCACGGAGTGTTAATGCTTTGCTCCGGTACTCTATTAAAAGCAGTACCTTAATAATCAGTAGTTTCCCTAGAGGCCCGGCTGCCATCGGCTGGTAGGACAAGAGATGTTGTGCAAGTTTCTCATTGCGAGCACGTACGACTATATACGGAACACATGCCTATGGTTATTTAGTACTTGGATACTTTTTTATTATTATCTGCAAATGCCTTGTCTTGATTATTACATGAGTTATCTTATCCATGCAGCGCCCGTTCATCCATCCCAATGCCTACAGTATTTTAATCCTACTGTTTACTATAATCACTACTGCTGTCTTTATTACACTGTTGCTTATATTTCACTACTGCTACTGCTATAAAACTGTTGCTACTGATAAACTATTGCGAGCAACTTTGTTTCCAGGTGCAGCTGAATTGACAACTCCGCTGTTAAGGCTTACAAATATTCTTTGGCTCCCCTTGTGTCGAATCAATAAATTGGGTTTTACTTCCATCGAAGACTGTTGCGATCCCCTATACTTGTGGGTCATCAAGACTATTTTCTGGCACCGTTGCCGGGGAGCATAGCTTTATTTGCAAGTTCACCTGAATTGATATTGTCGCTGCAAATCCTCCATCATGGGTAAACCTTGTGATGCTAAAGTCATCATATTACCATCCACTACAAGAAAAGGTACAACTCTGAGTACCTCTGCTGCTCTGGATTCACCATATGTGATAAGTCAACTTGTTTCAACACCACAAGCTTCACATGTTGGTACTTCTGCTGAATCTGAAAATTCCTCATATAATCTTGATGATGCTTCTACTGTTCTTGATGATAATGGTTCATTAGGTCCTTTTCTAGATGCTACAATTGCTAGGTCTAGATAAATTGAAAATACTGAAATTCCTAGTGAAAATACTGTTACACCTGTTAATTCACCTGAGTCTGTTGAACACTCTAGTGATGATCTTGATGAAGATTATGTGGAACTTGATGATGATTTTATTGATAAATGTAATGCTACTACTGGTGCAAGTAACATTAAAAAGCTTCTTGCACAACATGCTATTAGATATAAACTGTCTCGTGATCCTAAATTTGCCACATCTCCTATAAACATTAAGGATAAGGATTATGATTTTTCTCTTGATTTATCTAATATATCTATTGTTGAGAAAACACCTTTTTGTGGTACTGAAAAAGAAAGTGATGTAGAACACATGAATGAGCTTTCTACTTTGAGTAATTTGTTTTCTGATGATATCAAGAAGCGTACTTATTTTGTTGCTAAATTTTTTCCTTTCTCATTAAAGGATGATGCTAAAACTTGGTATAATAGTTTGCCTCCTGATTCTATTGATAGTCCAACTGGTTTGCTTGATGTTTTCTTTCGAAAATATTTTCCTGCTAGTGCTCAACATATTGCTTTGCAGAAAATTTATAATTTTGACCAGGAAGATGGAGAGAAATTGCCTGAAGCTTGGGCAAGGTTTTGCTCTCTTCTTAGAGCTCGGCCTGGACATGATTTGGAAAAGCATGAGTTACTTGATATATTTTATAGTGGACTAACCATTGAGTCTAGGGCATATCTGGATAGTTGTGCTGGTTGTGTTTTCAGGAAAAGAACTCCAGACGAAGCTGAAGAATTAATGGCAAGAATAAGCCAAAATCATGATGATTGGACTACACCTGAACCAACCCCAACACAAATATTGAAGAAGAGGGGTATGATTGAATTAAATGATGAAGATATGAGGGAAGCCAAGAAATCTCTTAAAGAGAAAGGTATTAAATTTGAAGATGTGAAGAATTTACCTCCCATAGAAGATTTATGTAAGATAACTCCTCCTTCATCCACAATTGAGGTACATTCTCTTCAACGCTTTGATAAAGGAGACATTCCTTACTCAAAACCTCAGGATCAATGTTTAGATGAATTTGATAATTATGTTGTTAAGCAAGATAACTTTAATATGAGGGTAGAGAATCATTTAATGGAAAATTTTCAAGCTATTAGTAAATTGCATGATATTTTGGAGAGAACCTCCAATGATGTTAAGATGCTTGTTAAACATTCTCATATGGTTCAAACTCAAATTGATCAACTCACTAAAGTACAAAATGACTTGTTAAAAAATACTTCTAAAGAAAAACATGCTTATGAAGTAACAACTAGAGGTGGTTTTTCTACTCAGGATCCTCTATATCCTGAGGTGCATCCCAAAAGAGTTGAACAAGATTCTCAACAAACTAAAGAAACTAGTGCTCCTTCTAAGAAATAGAAGAAGAAACATAAAACTGTTGTAGAATCTTTTGAACCTGTTAATGATCCTAATAGTATTTCTATTTCTGATGCTGAAACTGAAAGAGGTAATGAACATGATAAAGATAATGATAAGAATGATGTTTCTGATAAAGAAGAGGTTGAAGATGAACCTGAAAAGCATGCTAAAAATAAAAAGTACACTAAAGAAGATTTCATTGCTAAGAAACATGGTAATGAAAGAGAACCTTGGGTTCAAAAGCAAATGCCTTTTCCTGTTAAGAAACTCAAATCAAAGGAAGAAGAACACTATAATAAATTTTGTGATTGGATGAAACCTTTGTTCTTGCAAATCCCTTTGACTGATGCTATTAAATTGCCTCCTTATTCAAAGTATATGAAAGATATTGTCTCTAACAAAAGGAAAATTCCTAATGAGGAGATTTCCACTATGCTTGCTAATTACTCTTTCAATGGCAAGGTTCCAAAGAAGCTGGGAGACCCAGGTATACCAACTATCCCTTGTTCCATCAAGAATAACTATGTTAGAACTGCTCTATGTGATTTTGGAGCATGAGTTAGTGTTATGCCTTTTCTCTTTACAAGAGACTTTATTTAGATAAGTTGATACCAACTGATATATCTTTGCAAATGGCTGATAAATCTACTGTTGTTCCTGTTGGTATATGTGAGGATTTTCCTGTTCAAGTTGCTAACAATTGCTTAATATTAACTGATTTTGTTGTGTTGGAAATGCCTGAAGATGATAATATGTCTATTATTCTTGGAAGACTTTTTCTTAACACTGCAGGGGCTGTTATTGATTGCAATAAAGGAAAAGTTACTTTCAATGTTGATGACAAGGAGCATACTGTTTATTTTCCCAAGAAGATTGATAAAGTATATGGAGTTAATACAATTTCTAATTTGAGAACTATCAATGTGGGAATTATTGATTGTCCTATATATGAGCCTAAAGAAGGATATCAAAATATCATGATTGGATCTATATCAATACAATATAAGGTAACATGATTGATTTGAGGTTTAATTTTTCTTATGCAATATAAAATTTATTTGGTGACAAGACTTGATCAACCTTGTTAACAAGTACATTTTAAATACATGGAAGAGCTAAACAACATTTCTTTCTTTCTCCACACTTGTTTTACTTTCTGTAGTACTACTTGTTTTGCAAGATTCTTTAGTTGTTCAAAATTTTGAAAATCTTTTTCTGCCCTGAAACAGTTATTTTAACACCAAGAAATGTGCATTATTCAAAGTTTTCAAAAATTTACAAAAATTATACCACTGGTCCTATTTTTCAAAATGCAACCTGGGAGTGCCTGGGGCTGACTAGTGGGGCACCCCAGGGCTGCAGCCCATGTGCTGGGGCGGCCAGCATGGGGCGCGCGCTGCCCTGTGGTGTGGGCCCCACCTGGCCCCCCACTCACTCATCCACTTACCACTCCACTGTCTTCCATGGGAAAACACGACACCATTGTTCAAACCCGAGTTTCTTGCTGTTCTTGCTCGAGATTTTCGATCTCCTTGCTCAGCCCATCTTTGCTGCTGAGATTTGGAGCAATTGTTCTCCGGTATGTGACTCCTCCGATTATCCAAATAGAATTTTGTTTAGTTGAGTATATCTTGAGTATTTTGCTGTTGTAGGTGACATGTTAAGTGAGTTTGCATGCTTGTTCTAAGTTGTAAAAATTAGTTTTGATGCATGTTTAGTACTCTATCAAGTTCCTATACTAGTCTCCCTCATTTATATGTCTCAAAATCAACTTTTATAATGATTGTTAAAAAAATTCAAAAAATGGAGTGGAATAGACACCAACTCAACCAGCATGAATTGGAGGTGCATGAAGTTATGAGAGTCCACCGTGAAGAGGGGGTATTCCCCTCCTACTACCCATGCACCGATTTCATGAAGAGTACAGGAATTTTTCAGGATGTTCAAAATCTAATTTCTAATGCAGGGTTAGAATATTTTGTTGTTGGTGAACCTTACCAATATGCAAAACTAACCATGTCAGTGGTGCAGGATTTTGAATTCCATTGGTCCCAACCTAACCCCATGGTTCAATATAAAATATACAATAAAACAATCAACTTGCCCTTTGATGATTTTTGTGCAGCTATTAAAGTGCCACAGTGGGGATCACGTGAGAAGATTAGGGGGCTGCCATCGCAACTCTTGAATCTATACGAGATGATCTGTCAAGGGAGAAGCTTCTCAGATGAGAGTGGTAAAATTCGTAGTATTCAACTCCCATCTATTCGCTATTTTGCTTACTTTATCACCAAGTGCGTTCTTGCTAGAAAGAATGCAAATAAGTTATCCATCCATGACTTGGTTTTCTTAGCTGCTGCATTGCAACGTGATAGAACTTATAATTTGGGTTCTTTGATAGCTTTTAGGCTTGCTACTAACCGTGATAAAGGAGGAATTTGTGGAGGTCTCATTGCCTCTCGTTTGCTAGCTATGCATGGTGTAGAACCTCACTCTCTTGATGTTCAGCTCTCTATAGAGAAACTTGATATTGTTTCCATGATAAAACATGACTTTGTTTCTAATTGGTCTAACTTTAATAACCTGTCCTATGAGATAACCTTTTTCAAGAAAAAATGGAGAGTAATTAAATCTGAAAGGCTAGTTGGATTGCCTGCACCTGCTTTGTTTAACCTTGATTCCAGGAAAAGTTGGTCGGTCACAGAAGATGAACTTGATGCATACATAGAGAGGTGTGGCCATCACGCAGGGGACGGCATGGAGGAGGCTGAGGACCCCCTTGACTTGTCATCCGACGCAGCAAGTTCTTCACATCAGTATGGGCATGTGGAGCCTTCATCCTCTTCTTCTGCACAGGGATCTTATTACAACCACGCCATGTATGATCCACCGGCGTGGAACCCCGACCCTCGCTGGGATTGATCTCCACTTAGGCCAAAAGCCTAAGCTTGGGGGGAGGTACATCGACATCTCACTCATTTACATATCATATCTTGTCGGTACTTTGTATATCCATGTTTAGATTTTCTTTCTTTCTTTTTGTTGCTTGTTGTTTATTTCTGTTTTCCAAAACACAAAAAGACCAAAAATATTTCTGTTGTTTCTCTCTATTTATTTATTTAGTATTTAGTATTAGTATGCTTTACTTTATAGTTTCAGTTTGCTTCTTATTCAAAAAGATTTTGCTTTGTTTGCCTGTTTTCTTTTGTTCTTGTTTCCAATTCGAAAACACCAAAAATATTTGTTGTTCTTCTTCGGTTTTGTAAAGTTTATTATGGAGTTCAGCGGTCTCTGGTGGCTGGAGCCTGGTTTTCATTTCATATTATTCAAGCCACACAAGTGAAAGGCAATAATGACGATCTACGACAACTCGACTGTGGTGAGAGGCTGGTATGAACTCTATTTGTTTACATTTTTGTACATTTACTCATTCATGTGAGCATGCTTAGTTGGTTCATGTGAGGTATATGTCATTTAATGAAAGTCTAGTAGTTCATGATCTCTCATGTTTAGCTCCAATTTATTAATAATGAGTAGCATGTCATAAATATTTGCTTGCATTGTTTTATTCATAGATAGGTATGACATTGTGGTATCCTCCTCTGAATAATTCATTTGAATTGACTTGGCACATGCTCACGCATGCATATGACTGAAAAACAAAAAATCAATAAAGCCTCGATGATTTACTTTTCTTCAGAGTTCTTGTATCACTTTTATGCCTCAGTTAATTTTATTTTGTCGCAAGCATGATTATGACGGTTATTGCTCTCTTGATTGTCGCTTCCCAGTCTATTGCTAGCCTTCACTTGTACTGAGCGGGAATGCTGCTCGTGCTTCCAAATCCCTAAAAACCAAGTTATTCCAAAGTGTCCACCATAAATACCTATGCATGGCATTTCAAACCATTCCAAGTAAATTTTCATGTGCTACCTTTAAAACCTTCAAAGTACTTCTCAATTTGTGTCAATTTTTTATAGCTCTTGAGGAAGTATGTGGTGTTTTATCTTTCAATCTTGTTAGTCAGACTTTCACCAATGGACTAATGGCATATACATCTGCTTATCCAATAATTTTGCAAAAAGAGCTGGCAACGGGGTGCCCAGCCCCAATTAATTAACTTTCATTAATAATTCTCTTCACATGTTTTGCCCTGATTTATCAGTAAGCAACTTAATTTGCAAATAGACACTCCTCCATGGTATGTGAATGTTGGAAGGCACCCGAGGATTCGGTTAGCCATGGCTTGTGTAAGCTAAGGTTGGGAGGAGTGTCATCCATAATGAAACTAAAATACATGTGTAAACAAAAGAGAAGAGGGATGATCTACCTTGCTGGTAGAGATAACGTCCTTCATGGGAGCCGCTCTTGAAAGTCTGGTTGACAAGGTAGTTAGAGTGCCCACTACTATTCGTTGACAACAACAAACACCTCTCAAAACAATTTTACTTCTGTTTTAAAAAAATGAAAAGCTCTAGCACATGTTAATCCCTGCTTCCCTCTGCGAAGGGTCAATCTTTTACTTTTATGTTGAGTCACCATCCTTTCTTTGAGCACCTTCTTGAGAGCATAATTGTCATTCTTAGTGTAATATGTTTGTCCCAGAATATGGTTAACTGTGGTATAATTTTGATGCTTTTATCTTTGATAATCTTTACTTCTAGTCTTCCCATGAACTTCAGAGGTGCCTGGGCATTTATGTTTTGCTGTACAAATATGGGCAAGCGAGATACCACTTTATCATATCTTTTTATGGGCATTGCAATCCTGCTGATAGATATGTTTCATGATGCTTATTATTAGTTTGTTGGTATCTTTTTCATGATTGACATAACTATTAGATGACTTCATTTGCATTTATGTTATTATGAATTGCCTAAGTACTCGTCCATATAATGAGAATATTTACATCATATGAGCAAATGTGTTTGTGAAAGTTCTTTTATCGCACTAAGTTGTTAACTGAATTGCTTGAGGACAAGCAATAAGCTAAGCTTGGGGGGAGTTGATACGTCCAAAACGTATCTACTTTCCCGAACACTTTTGCTATTGTTTTGCCTCTAATTTGTGTATTTTGGATACAACTAACACGGACTAACACTGTTTTCAGCAGAATTGCCCTGGTGTCTTATTTTTGTGCAGAAAATCAACTTTCACGAAAATCCCCGGAAATAATTGCAATGGGACTATTTTCACAGAAGACCCACAGAGCCAGAAGACGTGACGGAGGGGGGCTACGAGGCGCACACACCACGTGGCGGCGCGGTGGGCCCCTGGCCGCGCCGCCACATGGGGACGCAGCCTCGGCCAGCCCCAGACGCTCCCCTCTGGACTACTTAAAGCCCTTGACCTAAAAACACACGGGGGTTTGACCAATTTTCCAGAAGACATCCAGAACTCCGCCGCCATCGAAAACCCTATTTTGGGATCAGAAACTCCGTTCTGGCACCCTGTCGGGACGGAGAATTGGAGGAGATCATCGCCATCATCGCCACCGACGCCTCTCCATTGACCATCCATGTTTCCCCCATCCATGTGTGAGTACATCCCCGCTGTAGGCTGAAGGGGATGGTAGGGATTGGATGAGATTGTTCATGTAGTAGCCATAAGATTGTTAGGGCATGGTGCCTAGTATCCGTTGTTGGTACTTTTATGATATTGTTGCAACTTGTTATGCTTAATGCTTGTCACTAGGGCCCGAGTGCCATGATTTCAGATCTGAACATGTTATTTATTCATGATGATATTCATTGTTTTATGATCTTAGCTGCAAGTTGTATACACATATTGCTGTCCGGAACCCGAGACCCCAAAGTGACAGAAATTGGGACAACCGGAGGGGAAGGCTGTGATATGAGGATCACATGTGTTCACGGAGTGTTAATGCTTTGCTCCGGTACTCTATTAAAAGGAGTACCTTAATTACCAGTAGTTTCCCTAGAGGCTCGGCTGCCACCGGCTGGTAGGACAAGAGATGTTGTGCAAGTTTCTCATTGCGAGCACGTACGGCTATATACGGAACACATGCCTATGGTTATTTAGTACTTGGATACTGTTTTATTATTATTTGCAAGTGCCTTGTCTTGATTATTACATGAGTTATCTTATCCATGCAGCGCCCGTTCATCCATCCCTATGCCTACAGTATTTTAATCCTCCTTTTTACTATAATCACTACTGCTGTCTTTATTACACTACTGCTTATATTTCACTACTGCTACTGCTATAAAACTGTTGCTACTGATAAACTATTGCGAGCAAGTTTGTTTCCAAGTGCAGCTGAATTGACAACTCCGCTGTTAAGGCTTACAAATATTCTTTGGCTCCCCTTGTGTCGAATCAATAAATTGGGTTTTACTTCCCTCGAAGACTATTGCGATCCCCTGTACTTGTGGGTCATCAGATGTTCACTCTCATGTGTGTCATTTTGACATATACACGGATGGAGCTGGGCCTGCAGTAAGTTTCTTCCGACTAATCATTATTTCCCTTTCATGCCTGCAAATTTGCCTAAGGACTTTTTACTGCATCTCTATAGCTTGACTCCCTTAAGGAGAAGGATCTCGGGACCTTAACTCGGATTCCGCTCACCGGCTCGTTGAACCCGGAAACCACATCTGACGCAGAAAATCCGGAAGCTGCTCCTCCTGCAAAATGGAAAAGAGCTGCAACTTCTGGGTCGACGGCCAAGCGTTCCCATGAAACCCCCAACGCCAAGGCCACCAAAAAACTTGAGAAGGAGAAACTCCGACTCAAAGAGATTGACACTGGCTATAGCAAACATGGCCTCATTGAGAAGTTCTTCTCCAAGCCTGGGTAACAACTTCATCTCCGACTATAAACCTTTTCCAAGCTACCTCAAAATCTGCTAAGTGTCACATTCATCTTTTCATGCAGCAAGGTAGCCGGAAATAAGCCCGAGAGCAAGAAGCTCAAGCCTTCTCCTTTCTCCATGCATGTTACTCCATAAGTGGAAGTCTCGCCAAAGCCTTCTTCCTCAGCCATCCCGGATCCTAAAGACATCATCAACATTACACTAGCAGGAAAAGCCTCATCAGTGGCGCACCAAAAATGGATTCTATGGCGCATGGGAGGTGCGCGACAGAAACTTCGCCACAAAAATAAGGTTTCGGTGGTGCACCGTCCCATGCGCCACAGTAATAAGGTTTCTGTGGCGCACGGGTGCTTAGGTGCGCCACAGAAAAGCGTGCACCACAGAATTGATTTTCAGTGCGCCACAAAATTGATTTTCAGTGCGCCACAGAATTTGCTTGTATTATACACGATTTTGTGCTGCCTGCTATACACATGCAGTTTATAGATATCAATATATAGGTTATATATAGCAACATATAGAAATATGCAGATATAATATAAATATCATGTACATTGCACAGATATAATGTAGACATCATCATCACATTACTTACAACCCGATCGAGATACATATATAGTGGCAAGTGTCAAATGTTTTACATACAACTCTTAATTCATACAAATTTCACAATTTCGAGATACAAAGTGGTCTTCATCCGGTTCCTCCTTTGCTCCCTCCTCTCTACCCACCAGGCTCGCTTGCATCGGGGTCTTCATCCGGTTCTGACTATGATTAAAATGGAAGAAAGTGAGACCAACAAGTCCGATGCACAAGACAAAATGGAATAAATGCCTCATACATTGTTGGTCAACACAAATACTATGGTCAGAAACCATAGTTGCAGTATACGTCGCAATATACTTTGTAGAAGGGTCCCCTTTCCCCGGCCGCCATTCCGTGAATGGGTCCTTGATGAGACAACAAAGCCGACCTGCCTCTCCGGCGCAGAACCACGGAAGTCCCAGCCGCCTCCCTTGTGGCCGCGTCTCCTGCGCGCTGCACTCTTCTCCATGGTCGGACCACAATTGGACTCACCGGGGGAATAATGATAATTGCCATCACCACTATCGTCAGACTCCACAGGTGCAGAGTACTTTGCAGCAGATGCCACTTTTCTTCCCTCACCGTCCAGTGAACGAGTCCTTGATGCAAAGACCGTGCCGGCCTGCCCAGCATCATGCCGGCCCCTGTTGTCGCGCTTCAGGCCGTGTCTCCCGCACCCTGCACTCTTCGCCTTCTTGCCCGGTGAACCAATAGACTAATCGTTGGAATAAGGAAACCGATGACGGCCGATCCTGAGCTAGTGAATCCAGTAGAGATGGATATGCATAAGTAAGCAAGAACACATAGCCTATCCAAGTTAACCAGATAAAACCAACCTTGACAGCCAACTTAATAACCTAGCATCACCTAGTCTTTTAAACCATCAGAAACTTCCCATTTTCTTCAAAGGATACCAAAGTGGCATTCATTTACATGATTCCCTACTGTGAATATCTCTATTTTCACCAAAATGAACCAATTATCCAACTATGAGATGCAACCAGTGGCAGTAGCAAGAGCTAATGAGGTCACAACACAACACAAGCAATCACACCAGTGAACCACTGCTAAGGTTACATCAACCATAAGTTCATCCAAGCCAACAAGAAATAGAAATTTATCATTACTCAGTTGAGTTCAAAACAAAGCTAGGGTACCCAACACTAGTTGGCTTCCATCCAAGCTTCAATAACACATCAAAGGAATCATTACTGCATAAGCAGTTCATCCAATTATCTAACGTTAATAAAGAAAACCTTTTCAGATAATTGAATTAGGCAACAACAAACATACCAGGATGCTAAGGAAGCATCAGGCACATCACCAAAACCCTCCAGCATGCTTTTACAAGCATGAGCGGTCACCAATACATGGTGAGAAGCTACAGAGACATAGCAATAGCATAGGACATTAAGTAAAAGACATGAGCAATGAGCCAGTAAGTAAATCACTAGCACATGATGATCATTTGAACATTTAGAGCATGCACACACAAGCAATAGCAACAGTAGTTCACCAGGAATGGTGAGAAGCTGCAAGAGCATGCATCTAGCTGCAACAACAATGACAGCAAGCTAGGATAGATAGATAGAATGCATCCAGTAGCACATCAACATCAATAGCAGCCAGTAGCACAGCAACAGCAACAGCAGCACAACCAGAGCAGCACACGAGCATTTCGTCGAGCACTTTGTGCTCGCGCGGGAGAGGAAGAGGGAGGGGAGGGGAGAGAGTTCACCGACGATAGGGTGGAGGAGGAGGTTGACGACGACGGCAGGGGTGGAGGAGGAGGACGCGGCGGCTCCTCCACCTTGACGCGACGCCGACCCCTCCTCCACCTTGATGCGGCGGCCCCTCCTCGCCGTAGCGGTAGCTTGTGCTGCAGGTGGCGGGGATGGGAGGAGCGTGGCGGCATGCGGCCCTCACGGAGGAAGGAGGCAGCGACGGTGATGGCGACGGCGACGCCAGCGCTCACCATGGCGGCGCGCGGCTGTAGGGATCAGAGAGGGGAGAGGGGTACAGGCGCGCGTGCAGTAGGGAGAGTGGAGGGGGTACGACATGATATAAGTTCCACTATTTCTGTGGCGCACCAGAACAAGTGCGCCACTGAACCAATTATTTCTGTGGCGCACCAGCCCTAGTGCGCCTGTCGTGGTATCGTCACGGCATATGCCATAGGATGGCTAAAGAGAGTGGTTCCTAATATGGTCTACGGTGGTATCCGGATGCGGGTATGGGCACGAGCGACACAGCGAAGTACCCAGGTTCAAGGCCCTCCGGTGGAGGTAATACCTCTACTCCTGCTATGAGTGTATATGATAGTATCACAGTACAATGGTGCTCCTAGAGCTGTATCCGGCTGCCCCTGGGAGGTTAAGGTAGACGAAGGTCTCTCTCATAGGGCAGCGCTAAGACTAGAATGAGTAAGAAGTGATCGATCCCCTGCACGAGAGGGGGTAGTGCAGCTTATATAGGCGCTGGCACTTTACATAGAAGTCCCTATGACCTACTGGCCGGCTGGCCGGCTCCGGCTCCTCGCTCCTTCCCGAGGCGCCGTTGTCAGGAGCCGTTGGGCGTGCGAGCCCTGTCTTGTCGCCTGCCTGAAGTCAGCGGTATGGAGAGGAAGTGTCCCTGTCGCCATCATGGCCTGTAGCCGTACGACGCCATGATGCCTTGTCCGGTGGAGGCACTGTTGCTCTACAGTGCCCCGCCCTTTACGGAAGGTGAGATAATTGTGGTCTTTAGGAGCCGGACTACCCTTCCAGTTCTTCTCCTGCAAGCCTCACCAACCCGGACCATGTCAGGGAGATACAAACCAAGCCGGATATGGCAAGTTGAAGCCGGCCCAGCCACAACGCAGTCGGCTGCGGCCAGGCCAGCGTGGACTCTGAACCAACCGGATCCCCGGCTAGCCGGCCACGGCTCCAGCCGGCTGCTCCTCAGCCGGCCTTTGCCGCGGGCCGGTAGGCCTTGAGCCAGTTGTTCTCAGTCCTTTGCCCTACCCGGGGTCTTCCCCCCGACATTAGCCCCCGAAGCTGGCAAGGTCTTGCGTAAAGAAGGACCTGGGCAGGTTTTCCTGTCCCTTAGTCTCTGATCATGCGAGTTGTTCTTGGAGAAGCACCCAAGGGGCCGGCTGAGAATTTACATTCAGCCGGCTGCGCCCTTTTCCGGCTTGCCCCGTCCGGTTGCTCTCAAGCCGGACGCCACTTAGTTGTGTGGATTTTTGATATTCCAATCGCTGGAGGCTGTTCCGCCTTGTTTGAAAAGTTTAGGCCGGGTTGGAGGAGGACGTCCGGCTGCGACTTGGGCGCGCTGGAGTCTCCGCCGCCTCGGGCCCTGCACCCGACTTGATGGCCTCTGACTCCACTGCTGTGGCCGTTTCGTCTGGTCACATCGTTGTCCCTTCCGGATCCTCTGTGATCGTGGGCGACGTGGTGTGGCCGTTTCCAGTAACCGTAGCGGTAGTGGGTGCAGTTATGGCGCAGTTGATCCTCGGTCGTGGCCCACGATCGCCACGTGGCGGCACAACGGGCGGAGCAGGCGGCTATAAATGCCCCGGGGAGGTACCGAAGCGGCCACTTCGTGCCCTTTGCTTCCGCGCTCCAATCTTCTCTCTCCCGCTCGAGCGAACTTCCTCGCGCCTCCGCGGTTTCTCTGGCGACCTCCTGGCGAACTCCGGCGAGCAAGCGCGGCCACGCTCCTTCGGTGCTCCGCAGCCGTCCGCACGCCGCGCCGTCGCCACGGGTCCTCGCGTTTCGATGGTACGCTCTCCGCCGCCGCAGCCGCCGTCGCCACCGTCTCGCGGTTCGTCTTCTCCGTTTGCTCTTTCTTGGTCCTCCTCTTCTTCCTCGACGGCGATGGCTCCTCCCGCTGGATCTTGGGAGGGTTCATATATGAAGGAGGACGTCATCGAGCGTCTGGTGTGCCTCCGCCGGATCCCGTCGGGGGTGATCACGCGGGCACCCGGCGACGAGGTGGAGCCGGATCCGCAGCCTGGCGAGCGCGTCGTCTTCGGGGCGCACTTCGACCGAGGGCTGGGTCTGCCGGCTTCGCCCTTCTTCCGCCGCTTTCTTGACTTTTTTGGCCTGCAGCCGCATCACCTGCCGGCCAACGCCTGCGTCCTGCTTAGCTGCTATGCGGCCTTCATGGAGGGCTACGCCGGCTTGTGGCCAGAAATCAACTTCTGGAGCCGGCTGTTCTTCCTCAAGGCGCAAACCACAGACGGCCGCATGCGGGCCTGTGGTGCCGCCTCCATCTACTCCCGCACGGGCACGCCCTTCCCGAAGATCCCGACGGTGGACTCGGTGAAGAAGTTGCAGATGTCCTTCTTATACGTGCGGAGCGAGAACCCGGTGTTCGACCGGCTCAACCTGCCGGAGTACAACCCGGCGCCGCCAGTCGGCCGGATCAACTGGGGCCACAACGCCAGGTCGTCGGACCCGGACGCTGAGGTAAACCTTCTTTGGGATTTCCTCGGCAGTTGTGTCACGGAAGGCCGGCTGAGCGCCGAGGATCTCCTCTGTACCTATGCCTCCCGCCGGGTGCTGCCTCTGCAGGCGCGCGTCCACAAGATTGGGCACATGTCTGGCCGGTTTGACCCGACCCGGACGTCCAAGGTGGAGCTCACCAAGGCCCAGGTTGCCCGCCGGGTGAACAACATCTCCCAGAAGATGCCTGAGACCTGGGACTGGGGGCTGGAGCCTCACAACCGGGCGGTGCCGCCTGAACTGGTGAGTCTTTGTTTATTGGCCGGGTTCCGGCTTGCGGCTGCGTGACCGGCTTGTTCCTTACAATCTTTTACTTGTCTGCAGCTTTTCGACCGCCAGGGGGTTGAGGACGGCGACCTGGCGCACAAGATCTGGACGGCGGATCACGTCGATCCGGCTGACCAAGCCGGCGATGACGACCTGCCGGAGGTGGCCGACCAGGGCGGCCATGGAGAGCACAACCCGCCGCCTTCTCCAGAGCAGGAGGGGGAGGATGAGCCGGCGTCATCCGCCACCGCGCCGATCCCGGCGGTGCCCTTGTCCGTGCGGCCGCCTTCCACCTCGGCGACTTCTACATCCGCGCCCAAGGGGAAGAAGCGGGCCGGCGAGCGGTCCACGGCCGCCTTGGAGGCGAAGGTGAAGAAACAGTTTCGGCTGGCGCCCAAAAAGGTTCCCGAGGCGGCCGGGTAATTCCCTCTTAACCGTTGTTTGATTCCTTTTCTTTCTTTCTTTTTTACTTATCTTTTCTTATTTGGCCGGCTAGGGCTGCTATTAAGTTCACCCAAGGCGGCGGCTCTCGGCCGACTCCCCGCGTCGTGTCGCCACTTCAGCGGCAGAGGAGGGAGCCGACGCCGCAGCCCACATCGCGTGCGCGCACGCCACCAGCCGTCGTGCCGCCTGTGGTTACGCCGCCTTCCGCGGGGGCATCTTCTTCAGCTGCACCTTCCTCTACGGTGCCCGGCTCCGGCGCCCAGGATGAGCCGGCTCGCCGTTCCGGCCAGCCAACGCTTGACGATCTTTTCCCGGGCCGCACTCGGCTTAGGGAGCCTGAGGCCGGAGCTGGCAGGAGCGCACCCGGCGTGGCCGGAGCCGACGGGGCCGCGCCCAACGTCGTCGTGCTAGACGAGAGTCCAGAGGGGGCGCTGTAGGCGCCAGGGTCAGCGGTCCTGACCGGGCCGACTGCTTCAGCCGCGCCGCCTCCATCTTTGGAGCCGACGAGGGAGGAGCCGGCCCCGGAGGAGCCGGCGAGGGACGAGCCGGCGCGCTCGAGCGACGCCGATGCTCGGGCGCTGGTGAGGATGGAGGGTCCAACGGAGCCGTCCCAAAAATCTTCACGTGGCCAAGGGCGCCCGGCTGCTCAACGTGGCGTCCGCCTCCGACTCCAGCCTCGGCTCGGCCGGCACGATGGAGAAGGCCTGGTACCAGGCGGATGCCTGCGAGGTGTCCAGCCGAGATGGGCGTTCGGGCGTGGCGCCCATGAACATTTTCTTCTCCGGCTTCCGCGCCCACCTCAAGACCCAAGCCGCCAAGACCGACGCCCATCTGGCGCGGCTGGAGGAGGATGACAAGGTAGGTGTTTATCTTTCTGTTATTTTTCGCAATTTTGCTGCTATCCTGGTAGCCCTCCGAGGCATGGGTCGGCTGCTTGGAGCCGGTCCAGGTTTCGCCTAGACGTCTAATTTCATGTTTTCCTCAGACGGGTTCGGAGCGACGGACCGTCTTGTACAACCAGCTCGTGGCCAGCTATCACAAGGCCAAGATCGAGCGAGCCGGCTTGGCTCGCGAGCTGGAGGCCACCAAGGGTATGCCTTTCTTCCTTTTGACTTTGCTTTTTCTTTCTGATTTCATCCGGCTGACGGCTTCTTTTGCTGACTTGCAGTTGTTGCCGCCCGGGTTCCGCAGCTGGAGTAGGATCTTCGGGCCGCCCGCGCCCAAATCGCTGAAAGCGAGAAGGCGGCCCGGGATGCTGTTGCCAAGATGAAGGGGAATGAAGGGGAGCTGGCGCGGCTGCACCGGCTTGAGGCCACCCATCTTGAGCAGCTCGCCTCCCTCAAGGAGGCTGAGGAGGAAAAGATGGCGGATCTCCGCAAGCGGCTGGAGGAGGTGGACCGGCAGCGGCTGCAACTTCGGGACGAGGTGACCACCAAGTCCAACGAGCTGTCGGCCACCGCCAAGCGGTGGGTGGATGAGATTAGCGCGCTCGACCGCGGCTTGGCGGGTGAGTCTACTTTTTTCTTCCTATTCTCCCTTTGCCGGCTTTCGGCTGTTGGCTGCCGGCTTAGGTTGGTAGCCGGCAGCAGAAACTCTTATTTTTTCGATATCTCCATCTTCAGGCTGGGGGCAGTCGGTTCTTGCCGGCTGCCGCCAGCCTTCTTTTTTAGACTTCGATAATCTCCATCTTCAGGCTGGGGGCAGTTGGTTCTTGCCGGCTGCCGCCCGTCTTATTTTTTAGACTTCGACAATCTCCATCTTAAGGCTGGGGGCAGTCGGTTCTTGCCGGCTGCCGCCAGTCTTCTTTTTTAGACTTCGACAATCTCCATCTTCAGGCTGGGGGCAGTCGGTTCTTGCCGGCTGCCGCCAGTCTTCTTTTTTAGACTTCGACAATCTCCATCTTCAGGCTGGGTGCAGTCGGTTCTTGCCGGCTGCCGCCAGTCTTATTTTTCAGACTTCGAAAATCTCCATCTTCAGGCTGGGGGCAGTCGGTTCTTGCCGGCTGCCGCCAGTCTTCTTTTTTAGACTTCGACAATCTCCATCTTCAGGCTGGGGGCAGTCGGTTCTTGCCGGCTGCCGCCAGTCTTCTTTTTTAGACTTTGAAATTTTGTATTTTTCTGTTCTTTCCCCGGCTTGTGGCTGATCGCAGTCGGCGAGTATCGGCCGGCTGTGGTCAGACGGATCTTCGAGAAATTTCTGACATGCACTTTTCTTTGCAGCGTCCTTCCCTGAGGCACAGGAGGCGGCGCTAGCAGCAGCCGGCAGGGCGCGGGATGCCCGGAGGCAGGCAACCGGCGAGGTGAGCTCAGATTGCTTCTCCATGGACGACTATCTGGCGTCCATGGCCGCCCGCGTCGAGCCGATTACCATGCTCGGTTGGGAGCTCCAGAAGGCGGCGGAAGAACTGATCCGGCTGTTATGGCCGACGGAGACGCTGCCGAAGGACCTCGCCAACCTCATTGCCTGGCTTGACAAGGCGCCTGACCGCTTCCTCTACTGGAAGGAGTCCGCCGCGCGTGCTGGCGCTGACATGGCCCTGTCCTTCGTGCTTTCTTGGTACAACGAGGTCAGCCTCGACCAGCTGGAGTGTCGTCGGGCCGGCGTGGAGGACCAGCTGCCGGCGGAGACCAAAACCGCCCGGCTTGCGCGTGCCTGCGCCATTGCCGACTTCGCCGACAAGGGCACCTTCATCGAGGATCCGAACCCGCCGTCAGATGGCGAGGAGGAGGAGGCCGAGGATGAAGAGATGGAGGACACGCCGGATGTGCTAGAGGCAACCCCGGCGGCCGGCGCGTCAAATGCTCCTCCGACTGGTTCTGCTCCAGCCGGTCCTTAGTTTTTATGTTCATTCCTGCATGTAATTTTGCTTTTGCAAGACAATTTATTAAATCCCCGGAATGCCAGGTGCATATGTAAAAATATTATTATCTTTTTATTAAGGCACACTTTAATGTGTTTGTTAATCATTTGTGTGCCGACTCGCTTTCTTCCGGCTTGCTCGCTTTTTCCCATCCGCCCCACTCTTTGGTTTTGCCCTTGCCGATCGTACGTCCGACTTGCGGTCCGTCGCCAGATCAAGAGCGTGCCGCTGGGTGAGGCCGACAGTATTTCAGTCGAACGAGCCGAGTTCGGCAATCCGGCACTTTTATGAAGAGTTGTGCAAGAGCCAATTCGCCTTCATTCTTTCCCTCAGTCGTCTTTCGCGTGCCGGCTCCCTAAGCACTTACTCCCGCCAGCCGGACAGCCGGGTTGCTGTCTGTAGCTGGATCGTAAGCCGGCTGTCGGGAAACCGGATCACGGTACTGAGCCGGCCGCGTGAGAGGGTGTTAGCCAATCGGCAAAACAAAGTAGAGTATGCGAAAAACTTGTCGAAATCGGCGCTCTTGGCGCTTGCTTTTTCATAGCTTACAAAAGGAGTACAAGGGATACATACATTCCTGCTCTCAAGTATAAAATGGGCGAAGCAAGTTGACATTCCAGGGACATTTAGTCTCCTCGTCAGTTTTGTTCGCCTTGTTTTTCTTAGCCTCTTGGGCATCTATGAGATAGTAGGAATCATTGCCTACCGTCTTGCTCACGATGAAGGGACCTTCCCATGGGGATGATAGTTTATGCTGTCCGGCTGTCCGTTGGATCAGCCGGAGCACTAGGTCTCCTTCTCGGAATGCTAAGGGTTGGACCTTCCGGCTGTGATAGCGTCGGAGGCTTTGCCGGTAAATGGTAGATCTGGACACGGCCAGCAGTCGGGCCTCTTCGACCAAATCAACTCCATCTTCACGAGCTTCTTTAGCTGCAGCTTCTGTGTAGAGCTTGATCATTGGCGCGTCGTGCTCGATGTCAGTCGGCAGGACGGCTTCAGCCCCGTATACGAGGAAGAATGGTGTGAAGCCGACAGAGCGGTTTGGCGTTGTACGCAGGCTCCACAATACGTTGGGCAGCTCTTCGATCCAGCAGCCGGCTGCTCGCTCGAGCGGCTCCACCAGCCGGGGCCGGATGCCGGCCAGGATCAATCCGTTGGCCTTCTCCACTTGGCCGTTGGACTCCGGGTGCGCCACGGACGCTAGGTCCATTCGGATCCCCATTTCCTCGCAATAGCGAGAGAAGATGCCTTGGGCGAAGTTGCTGCCGTTGTCAATGATGATGCTATGGGGGTAGCCGTATCTCACGATTATTTCCTTGAGGAATGTGACGGCTGTGGAGCCGTCCAACTTCTTGATCGGCTTGTCCTCGATCCACTTGGTGAATTTGTCAATCATCACCAAGAGATGCGTCATGCCGCCTCGGGCTGTTCTGAATGGGCCCACCATATCCAAGCCCCATACGGCAAACGGCCAGGTGATGGGGATGGTTTTCAAGGCGGAAGCCGGCTGGTGCCTTTTCTTGGCAAAGAGTTGGCAGCCGTTGCACTTCTTCACCAATTCTTCTGCGTCTCTGAGCGCAGTCGGCCAGTAAAAACCGTGCCGGAAGGCTTTGGCCACTATGGCTCTGGAGGAGGCGTGGTGGCCGCACTCTCCCTGATGGATTTCCCGTAGGAGTTCAATCCCTTCAGCCGGCTCGACACACCGCTGGAACACCCCACTTACGCTGCGTTTATACAGCTGGTGGTTGATGATGGTATAGGCCTTGGCCCTTCTCTCAATCTGCCTGGCCTGGACTCTGTCATCAGGCAACACACCTTCGGTGAGGTAGGAGAGGAGTTCTTGTGCCCATGAAGGTACGCATCTTATCTCGAATACGCTAACCAACAGGGCCTCCTGCGTGGGAGCTTTCGGGTTCGACTGCATGGTCGCCGGGTTCGGCTTTGAAGCCGGCGGGTTCGGCTGAGAAGCCCCCGATTTTGGCTGAGAAGCCCCTGGGTTGGACTGAGAAGCCCCCGAGTTCGGCTGTGAAGCTGGCGGGTTCGGCTGGGAAGCCCCCGACTTGGGCGGTGAAGCCCCCGGGTTCGGCTGAGAAGCCCCCGTGTCAGCCGGCACGAATATGGAATCCGAATCCGGTGACGGTATGATGGATGGCTTCCGCAGATGCGCTAGGGCAACGCCTGGCGGAATTCCTTGCCGGGTTGAGCCTATCTTGGATAGGGCGTCAGCCGCCTCGTTGTTTGCTCGTGGCACATGATGGAATTCATAGCCATCGAAGAAGCCGGATAGCTGCTGGACGTGGAAGCGGTATGAGGCCATGTTGGCGTCCTTCGCGTCCCAATCGCCAGATGCTTGCTGTATAACCAAGTCGGAGTCGCCGAAGCAAAGAATGCGGCGCACGCCTATTTCCTTGGCCAGCTTCAGCCCATGAATGAGCGCTTCGCACTCCGCCACATTGTTGGATGCGGCGATGTGAATCTGCAGGACGTAGTCTAGCCGGTCCCCCTTGGGAGAGGTGACGACGATGCCGGCTCCCAAGCCGTTTCGCATCTTCGAGCCGTCGAAGTGCAGCTTCCAGTGTGTGGAGTCAGGCACAGGCGGTAGGTATTGCATCTCGGCCCAGTCGACGAAGAAGTCCGCGAGGATCTGCGACTTGATGGCCGTGCGTGCCTCGTAGAGGATGGTGTGGGCGGCTAGCTCCAAAGCCCACTTGGCGACCCGGCCATTGGCGTCCTTGCTGCCGATGATTTCCGCCAAGGGTGTCGTGGCAACCACCTTGATGGGGTGCTCTTGGAAGTAGTGCTTGAGCTTCTTGGCCGCCATGTACACGTCGTAGGTGACCTTCTGGTAGTGGGGGTAGTTCTGCTTCGACTGGGAAAGCACCTCGCTGAGGTAGTAGACTGGGCGCTGAACCGGCTGCTCCCTGCCGGCTTCTTTGCGCTCCACTACCAGGACAACGCTAACCACTGGATTGGTGGCCGTGATGTATAACAGCATCGGCTCCATTGAAGCCGGTGCTGCGAGGACGGGTGCGGTTGAGAGCACGCGCTTTAAGTCACGGAAGGCTTCGTCCGCCTGCGGTGACCAGACAAATTTGTCCGACTTCTTGAGCAACTGGTACAGGGGCAGTGCCTTCTCTCCCAGCCGGCTGACGAAGCGGCTCAAGGAGGCCAGGCAACCAGTGAACTTATGGACGTCCTTGAGGCACTGCGGCAGTTCCATCTTCTCCAGGGCACTGATCTTCTCTGGGTTGGCTTCGATCCCTCGCTGAGAGACGAGGTAGCCAAGGAGTTGGCCGGATGGCACGCTGAATGTGCATTTGGCCGGGTTGAGCTTCATCCAGAATCTTCGCAGATTGGTGAAGGTTTCTCTCAGATCATCAAGGAGGGTAGTCGTCTCCTTGGTTTTTACAACGACATCATCCACGTATGCGTGAACATTTCTGCTGATTTGATCCTGCAAGCATTTTTGCATGCACCTTTGGTAGGTGGCGCCTGCATTTTTCAAGCCGAATGGCATAGTTGTATAGCAATAAGCCCCATACGGGGTAATGAACGAAGTCTTTATTTGATCATCCGGATTCAAAGGAATCTGGTGGTAGCCTGAATAGGCGTCTAGACAAGACAACAGTTCACAGCCGGCAGTCGAGTCTATGACTTGATCTATGCGCGGCAGGGGGAAGGGGTCCTTCGGGCACGCCTTGTTTAGGCTGGTGTAGTCGATACACATGCGCCAGGAGCCGTTCTTCTTCAGGACCAGGGCCGGGTTCGCCAACCAGTCCGGGTGTAGTACTTCTATGATGAAGCCGGCTGCGAGCAGCCGGGCGATTTCTTCACCGATGGCCTTCCTTCTTTCTTCGGCGAAGCGCCTGAGAGGCTGCTTCACCGGCTTGGATTCAGGCCTGACGTGGAGGTGGTGCTCAGCCAACTCCCTCGGCACACCCGGCATGTCCCTTAGAGACCATGCGAAGATGTCCTGATTCTCACGGAGGAAGCTGGTGAGCTCGCTTTCCTATTTGCTGTTCAAGCCGGCACCGATGGTGACGAACTTGTCCGGCTGCGCCGGGTCCAGCAGGATCTTCTTGGTGTTGTTGGCCGGCTGGAAGTGAGTCGTCCCAGCCGGGTTGCCTACAGCTGGCATGTCCGACTGCGCGGCCTTGGCCAAGGCGACAGCGTCGTGGATGAGCTGCTTCTCGGTGGTGATGACCAGCGTTTGGGCCATCTTGGAGCTCTGCGTGGCGCAGTCCATGGAGCGGCGATAGTCGCCGGCTACGGTGATGACCCCTTTTGGGCCAGGCAGCTTCATCTTCAGGTACCCATAGTGGGGCACCGCCATGAACTTGGTCAGGGCTGGCCTGCCCAGGAGCGCGTGGTAGGGACTGACGAGGTCCACCACCTCGAACTCTATCTTCTCGGTGCGGAAGTGATCCGGCTTCCCGAACATCACCTCCAGCGTGATCCGGCCAATCGGCTGGCAGCAGTGGCCTGGCACGATGCCATGGAAAACGGTGGGGGTGGGGCGCAACTCGGCCTCTTGGATGCCTAGCTTGCGGGCGGTGTCGCGGTAGAGGATGTTGATGCTGCTGCCCCCATCGATGAGGACGCGCGAGAAACGCACGCTGCGCCGGGTTGTGCCGATGGTGGGGTCGAGGACCATGGCGTAGCTGCCCGGCTTCGGAAGGACAGCCGGTGTGTCGCGGCGATCAAATGTGATGGCCTGCTCTGACCAGTTTAGGTACTGCGGGACCGGCGGTATGACCGCGTTGACCTCGAGGGAACGGCTCTGCTGGCTCGTCTTGTCCTCGGGCTCAGTGGTGAAGATGACGTAGGTAGCATCCTCGGCCAGGTAGCGGCCATGCTGTACTTGGTTAGCCTCGTGGTGCTCGAGGTTGGCGTTTTCTGCGCCGGCTTGGCCACCCGGCCCGCCGGCTGGAGGGGGCGGGGGCGGAGGTGGGAGCGGTTCGCCGCTTGTCGGCCGCTTCATGAAGTGGCAGTCGCGGGTGGTGTGGTTGGAGGGGTTCTTGCCGCTATGGTACTTGCACGGCGAGTCGAGCATCTGCTCAAAGGTGAACTTCGGCTTCCAGGGCCGGTCTTGCTTCTGGCGCCGGCTGCCGCCAGCCGCCGCATGGTCCGACACGGCTGCCACATGTGCGGAACCATATCGTCGGTCCGGCTGGTCGCTGTGCCGCTTGCCGTGGTAGTTGTCCCACCGGCTGTAGTGAGAGGCGCCCTCGGCCGGCTTGTTCTCGGCCGGCTTGTGGTGGTCCCGCCTGGGCGGAGCCGGTGATGCTTCAGCCGGCGCTTTGCCGGCTTCCTCAGCCAGCGCGTACTTGTCGGTGATGGCCATCAGGGCCGCCATGGTCTTGGGCTCGCTGTGGCGCAGCTTGTGCCACAGCATGGTGTTGGGCCGGCAGCCGCCCATGAAGAAGCTGATGGCTTGGATCTCATGCACACCCTCACAAGAGTTGCGCATCTCGCACCAGCGCGTCAGGTACGCGCGATCCGTCTCGTCCGGGCCCTGCTTGGACATCTCCAGCTGCTGAGGGCGACCCGGCTGGCGGTAGGCGCCGGTGAAGTTGCTGATGAAGGCCTCTTCGAAATCCAGCCAGCCGTTGATGCTGCCGGCTGGCAGGTTGTTGAGCCAGGTGCGGGCGGAGCCGACTAGCATCAGGCGGGAGTATCGTACCGCCCAACGCTTGTTGCCCCTGGAGATACCGACTGCGGTGGAGTAGTCCAGCAGCCAGTCCTCCGGCTTGGTGGTGCCGTCGTACTTGGGGGTGTCGCGGGGGAGCTGGAAGCCGTCGATCATAGGCTCGTTGGCAATGCGAGGCCCGAAGCACTTTGGGCCGGTTGGCCCTTCTTCTTCCGCGATGCGGGATTCGACCAGCCGGTCGAGGCGGTCTCGGGCGTCAACCGGCTCGACGCGTGGGCCTAGCCGGGAGCGTGCCGGCTGGCGATCTTCCGCAGCCGGTCGGTGTGGGCGTCTTGGCCCCGCGAGCTCGGAGTCGTGCTCCTGGTTACGGCTTGGTGGAGGCCGGCTGCGTCCGCTGTCTGATGGCGTGTAACTCACACGTTCGTTCGGAACCCCAAGAGGAAGGTATGATGCGCACAGCAGCAAGTTTTCCCTCAGAAAGAAACCAAGGTTTATCGAACCAGTAGGAGCCAAGAAGCACGTTGAAGGTTGATGGCGGCGGAGTGTAGTGCGGCGCAACACCAGGGATTCCGGCGCCAACGTGGAACCTGCACAACACAACCAAAGTACTTTGCCCCAACGAAACAGTGAGGTTGTCAATCTCACCGGCTTGCTGTTACAAAGGATTAGATGTATAGTGTGGATGATGATTGTTTGCAGAGAACAGTAAAACAAGTATTGCAGTAGATTGTATTCGATGTAAAAGAATGGACCGGGGTCCACAGTTCACTAGAGGTGTCTCTCCCATAAGATAAATAGCATGTTGGGTAAACAAATTACAGTTGGGCAATTGACAAATAGAGAGGGCATGACAATGCACATACATGATATGATGAATATTGTGAGATTTAATTGGGCATTATGACAAAGTACATAGACCGCTATCCAGCATGCATCTATGCCTAAAAAGTCCACTTTCAGGTTATCATCCGAACCCCTTCCAGTATTAAGTTGCAAAACAACAGACGATTGCATTAAGTATGGTGCGTAATGTAATCAATAACTACATCCTTGGACATAGCATCAATGTTTTATCCCTAGTGGCAACAGCACATCCACAACCTTAGAACTTTCTGTCACTGTCCCAGATTTAATGGAGGCATGAACCCACTATCGAGCATAAATACTCCCTCTTGGAGTTACTAGCAAAACTTGGCCAGAGCCTCTACTAACAACGGAGAGCATGCAAGATCATAAACAACACATAGGTAATAGATTGATAATCAACATAACATAGTATTCTCTATCCATCGGATCCCAACAAACGCACATGTAGCTTTACAGATAGATGATCTTGATCATGTTAGGCAGCTCACAAGATCCGACAATGAAGCACAATGAGGAGAAGACAACCATCTAGCTACTGCTATGGACCCATAGTCCAGGGGTGAACTACTCACTCATCAATCCGGAGGCGACCATGGCGGTGTAGAGTCCTCCGGGAGATGAATCCCCTCTCCGGCAGGGTGCCGGAGGCGATCTCCTGAATCCCCCGAGATGGGATTGGCGGCGGCGGCGTCTCAGTAAGGTTTTCCGTATCGTGGCTCTCGGTACTGGGGGTTTCGCGACGAAGGCTATTTGTAGGCGGAAGGGCAGGTAAAGGGGCGTCACGAGGGGCCCACACCACAGGCCGGCGCGGCCAGGGCCTGGGCCGCGCCGCCCTGGTGTGTCGCCACCTCGTGGCCCCACTTCGACTCTCCCTCGGTCTTCTGGAAGCTTCGTGCAAAAATAGGACCCTGGGCTTTGATTTCATCCAATTCCGAGAATATTTCCTTACTAGGATTTCTGAAACCAAAAATAGCAGAAAACAGCAACTGGCTCTTCGGCATCTCGTTAATAGGTTAGTGCCGGAAAATGCATAATAATGACATATAATGTGTATAAAACATGTGAGTATCATCATAAAAGTAGCATGGAACATAAGAAATTATAGATACGTTTGAGACGTATCAAGCATCCCCAAGCTTAGTTCCTACTCGTCCCGAGTAGGTAAACGATAACAAAGATAATTTCTTAGTGAATGCAGTGATTTGAAACAATGGTAAACGACATGAGTAAACAATTGAATCATAAAGCAAAGACTTTTCATGAATAGTACTTAAAGACAAGCATCAATAAGTCTTGCATAAGAGTTAACTCATAAAGCAATAATTCAAAGTAAAGGTATTGAAGCACATGTAATGAATGCAGTGATTTGAAACAATGGTAAATGACATGAGTAAACAATTGAATCATAAAGCAAAGACTTTTCATGAATAGTACTTAAAGACAAGCATCAATAAGTCTTGCATAAGAGTTAACTCATAAAGCAATAATTCAAAGTAAAGGTATTGAAGCAACACAAAGGAAGATAAAGTTTCAGCGGTTGCTTTCAACTTGTAACATGTATATCTCATGGATATTGTCAATGTAAAGTAATATAACAAGTGCAATATGCAAGTATGTAGGAATCAATGCACAGTTCACACAAGTGTTTGCTTCTTGAGGTGGAGAGAAATAGGTGAACTGACTCAACATAAAAGTAAAAGAATGGTCCTTCGCAGAGGGAAGCATTGATTGCTATATTTGTGCTAGAGCTTTGGTTTTGAAAACAAGAAACAATTTTGTCAACGGTAGTAATAAAGCATATGAGTTATGTAATTTATATCTTACAAGTTGCAAGCCTCATGCATAGTACACTAATAGTGCCCGCACCTTGTCCTAATTAGCTTGGACTACCGGGATTATCGCAATGCACATGTTTTAACCAAGTGTCACAAAGGGGTACCTCTATGCCGCCTGTACAAAGGTCTAAGGAGAAAGCTCGCATTGGATTTCTCGCTATTGGTTATTCTCAACTTAGACATCCATACCGGGACAACATAGACAACAGATAATGGACTCCTCTTTTATGCATAAGCATGTAGCAACAATTATTTTTCTCATATGAGATTGAGGATATATGTCCAAAACTGAAACTTCCACCATGGATCATGGCTTTAGTTAGCGGCCCAATGTTCTTCTCTAACAATATGCATGCTCTAACCATAAGGTGGTAGATCGCTCTTACTTCAGACAAGACGAACATGCATAGCAACTCACATGATATTCAACAAAGAGTAGTTGATGGCGTCCCCAGGAACATGGTTATCGCACAACAAGCAACTTAATAAGAGATAAAGTGCATAAGTACATATTCAATACCACAATAGTTTTTAAGCTATTTGTCCCATGAGCTATATATTGTAAAGATAAAGAATGGAAATTTTAAAGGTAGCACTCAAGCAATTTACTTTGGAATGGCGGAGAAATACCATGTGGTAGGTAGGTATGGTGGACACAAATGGCATAGTGGTTGGCTCAAGGATTTTGGATGCATGAGAAGTATTCCCTCTCGATACAAGGTTTAGGCTAGCAAGGTTTATTTGAAACAAACACAAGGATGAACCGGTGCAGCAAAACTCACATAAAAGACATATTGTAAACATTATAAGATTCTACACCGTCTTCCTTGTTGTTCAAACTCAATACTAGAAATTATCTAGACCTTAGAGAAACCAAACATGCAAATCAGATTTTAGCATGCTCTATGTATTTCTTCATTAATAGGTGCAAAGTATATGATGCAAGAGCTTAAACATGAGCACAACAATTGCCAATTATCACATTATTCAAGATATTATACCAATTACCACATATATCATTTTCCAATTCCAACCATATAACAATTTAACGAAGAAGAAACTTTCGCCATGAATACTATGAGTAAAGCCTAAGGACATATTTGTCCATATGCAACAGCGGAGCGTGTCTCTCTCCCACACAATGAATGCTAGGATCCAACTTTATTCAAACAAAAACAAAAACAAAAACAAACCGACGCTCCAAGTAAAGTACTCCCTCCGGCCCGAATTAATGGGCGTGGCCGCATCTTTTACAAAACGACCCTTGTAATATTTCCGACAAACAGCCGAGTTCGGCGTTGTCTCCCCCGTGCCACACTCCCCCGCCGCTCCCCTGTGCCACACTCCCCCGCGCCACACTCCCCCGCCGCTCCCCCGCGCCGCCTGCCCCGCCCTTGCCCTCGCCGGCCGCGTTGCTTCCTCCTCGACTCCCCGCGTTTCTTCCCCCGTCTTCCACCAATCGGAACCTAACGAGGAGGGAGATCAAAGGTGAAGGGGATCCCTTTCCCCCCAAGCTAATCACTTTGCCGGCTCCGGCGGCCGTGCTCGTGGATGGCGGGGCCAATCCATAGAATAGCAGCGTCGGGGCGCGGAGCAGAAGGACGCTGGATCCGGCGGCAGCGAGGCGCTGCTGGAGCTGACGCCGCACCGGATGGCGGTAGGCGACCACGCGGGTGTACGGCCTCCAGTCGTCCATGGCCATCGGAGGAATGACCTCAAGCCCGCTGCCGTCAGCTGCCGTCTGCGGCGGATCCAGCGCGCCTCGCCACCAGCAACGCACCCGGAGAAACGACCTTCTCCTCAAGGACCGCAGCTATGATCTGGGGGAGACCGGAGCAGTACCGGAGTCCACAACCTCGCGTACGTTCCATCGTCCTCCTACTGCTGCTCTGTACCCCAATTGTCTACTGATTTTATTGCTTGCTAGTCTTATCCCAATTTTAATGACTTCGATCTATTCAAGATTCCGGTCTGTGCGAGGCTGCGAGCTGCTCTTGCTGATTATTATGCTCGTCAGTGCCCTGGATCTTCGAATTGACCTGCTCTTTCGATGTACCAGGGCAGAGCAGCAGCCACATCCTGCTCCGGGTAGACCTAATTATGGGGGTATTTCATGTTTGGAAACCGATTGTGTGTGCTGTCTGTGGTAGTGTGCTCCAAATTGAGTGCGGATTTCGCTTAACCATGTGGGGATTATTGTTGCCATTCTCTCTAAATCCTGTCGCATACAGTAATTAGCGTCAAAATGTAGCAACAGCCTGGTTAATTATCCATGATAGAAACTCATCAATTCATTTGTTTAGGACCTGAAGCTTGTGAATAAATTGAATGCTGAATTTTCTAGTTCAGAAATAGCTAGGTCTCTCCCTGGAAAAGAAAAGGTAGTTACCTCTCATATAAACGTGTTTTATACCTTCTTCCAATGCTAGATAATGGTTGTCCTTTGTGGTATTCCAGGTCAAATTGAGGGTGCAATCTTTTGCTTATAGTAACTACATTATAAATGTCTTCACTTATACCTTCCATGTAGAAATTGCAAATAAAATCCTTAATGAGGAAGCACCAGACTGAATGTCTTGCTATGGTCTTTGACTCTCACATACTACTGACTATGAATTGTCAAATTGTCAATATAACTGGTACTCCTTACTGAGTGTGTTGTGTGTGTCAAATTGTCAATACAACTGGTACTCCTTACTTGATCTGTCTCCCTGCAACTTAGACCATAATTTGAATTATCTATCTAGTTGGTTAGTAAATAAGATTGAGGAGTATTCAGTTTCTTAACATTCTTGTGGAGATCTTGAACAAAACAATTGGTCTATCTAGTTGGTTAGTAAATAAGATTTCTGTTTAGTAATTTCCATCTGCTATATATTGTATCCATTTGGAGTAAATAAGATTTCTGTTTAGTAATTGCCATCTGCTATATATTGTATCCATTTGGAGTAAATAAGATTTCTTTTTAGTAATTGACATCTGCTATATATTGTATCCATTTGGAGTAAATAAGGTCAGCTTCCAAGCGCCCGCCAAGTGCTTGCGTTTATTCCTGTTACATCATGCTGCCTCTTCTTTTCGAAAGCAGCAGCTTACATTGCCCTTATTTTCAGATCATGACAGACCACTAAGCAAAACTGGGAGAGCTGATGCAATAAGTGTTTCTGATAAATTTACAACTGTTTATAATTTACAACTGTTTGCAGTATGCCATATTTATAATTTACAACTGTTTGCAATACACCATGCTTATAATTTACAACTGTTTGCAATACACCATGCTTATAATTTACAACTGTTTGCAATACACCATGCTTATAATTTACTCCTCTTGATCCTCTTCTTCTCCTTAGGCTTCTCTTTTTCTATTAATGGTTGTTTTCCCTTCCTCTTCTCCTACTTAGGCTTCTCTTCTTCTATTCTTGGTTGTATTGCAGCTTCAAATTCGCCTATTTGTGTTTCCCGGATGAGGTCAAGTTTCTGTAAATAGTAGACATAAAATTCTGTGAGTAAGAGCACCAGTTTAGACCTATCTTAATACAGATAATTACAAGCAATAGGACATTGACATACAGTCTTGACTCGACGCGATGGACGGATAATGCTTGATGGGTCCTTCAACCATGTGCTATATTCTTTTGCTGCGATAATAGTGTCATCGTCCACAATTAATTGGAATCTTCCTTTTCTCTTTGATGTTTTCTTTGCTTGTGCAACCTTGATCTTTGTCTCCTCTTCCTCCTTTAGTTGATTCTCATATTCCTCTATCAACTTTAAGGTTTCTTCATATAGTTCGCTATCAACCTCTAGTGTGTCAGGCAAGTTTCCCTCCTTTATCAGTTTGTCCTTGCCCATGTGAATTATCTTGTATGTATTTCCACCCTGGTTTTTCATAATCTACACAAGGACAGACTGCAAGGTGACATACACTTTGGCAAGTGTATTCACGTCATATGCATCGTAAGCTTGTTCTACTGATTCTATCAGTTCTTTGAGACTGTTGGGTGCACTCTCAAATGCCAAGGATTGGATTGAACTGAAGAAGCAGAGATCCAGAACATTCACATCTGGGGAGTTAGGAGGTTGAAAAGTCAACCTAATATCCAATCCTGAAGCTTTTACGGTGGCTTGAAAAATAGGATCATCAGGCGGAACATGTGTTCTTGCATTGTCCTGTTGTATCCATATGGTTCCCACGTCTCCATCATCGGGCCATACTTCAACAATTGCTGGAATTACCTTCTCACAGAGGTATTCCCGCATCACGTCTCTAGTAACATTGAGATTCTTTAGCATCAAATCGCCTTTTGTCTGATACTTTGAGTTGTACTTGGCCACATCCTCTACGACAAAAGCCCAAATTCCGACCTTTCCGTCAAATGTCATATTACCTTGTGCATCAAATCTTGGTCTTGCAACCAGAGTTAGGAACATCACCTTACTAATGTTGTTATGGTTATGGATAGTGCGAAATGGATCCGGTTCTTCTGGAGTTAGGTAATATGTTCGATTACGCTTTGTCATATCAAACCATTTTTCGTCCATATGCATTATGTTCCCCATCATTTTGAAGATAAGCTTTGCATCTGTTATTGATGGTTCATCTATCATTGAGATGCAATATAGAAGTCTTCTGAGTCTATTTTCCAAAGATAGATATGGCTTCAGACTATTAGTATGGCGCCTTAAATCGCCCCATGCCAACCGTCTTTGAAGTGTCGAGAAAGGGACATCAAGGGACCTTGCTAGCGCTCTCAATGTACCCCTTTTGTTTAGTGGAACTTTAGGCACCCTTTCGTCGAGATTAAGCTCTCTCCTCTTTCTTCCACACCTTCCCTTGCGCTTGTTTGAGAAATCAAGCACTTCATTTCTGTCCTCTTGATCTATGGCCTTCTTCCATGTCTTCTCAACAGATCTAAGACTTATTCCCAAAAGTTGAGCGACAATTTCTTTATCGGCCTTCACCACGGGTCTATCATTGCCTAGAGCTTTGAGTGCAATATATGCAGCAAATTTATAACTCTCCGGTATATCTTTATGGTGCCTCTGCACACCATGTTCTTGTTCTTCCTCTAGAATCTGTTCTGGCTCCGCATCATGTTCTTGTTCTTGGTGTTCTTCTTCTGGAACATGTCCTAGCTGAGCAGCATGTTCTGGAGTATGCGGACTGAAGTCGAGATCCAGATCCCTCCCTGCATCATCCTGCTCTTGTGGAGGAGTTAAATTGATATCAAAGAGGAGGACCATTTTCTCCTATTGTGGACTGGGCGAGCTGCAGAAAAGATAGAACAGAGTCATTACAACCATAAAGTTTATGTAGCTAGAAGTTAGAGATAACACATTTGTTCCCTACTTGCATGTACAGATTCCAGGTCGCATAAATAATTGGGAATAACTTTAGTTGTATGTTAACATGAAGGTACTTGCTGCATTCTGCACTTTTGATTGAAGAAACATTCTGCACTTTGTCCTTCTTCAGTTTATCATGGATGCATATTAAGACACTAAATAAACTATAAATCCAGTTTGCTACTATGGAAAATTGAAAATATTGCGGTTTGAGAACATACAGTCCTGCCTAGCCTAAAGCTCTGTTTATTTGTCGTCCATGGATAAATTGATCAACCTAGCTGTGCCCGGGACGATTGATGAGAGAGCCATCAATAAGAAGAGGGTTAAATTAAAAATGACTGATCCTAGACCTGATTTCTCCATGTTACAGCCTCATCTAGTTCTCGGGTTGATATCTCAAATCATAAAGGTATATCCTGTAAGTTTCAGCCGACACTACTATCTATCATGCAGACTACACAGTACAAGTGTAAAGCCATCTTAAGACCACAGTTAATTATGATTTATTTGTGCATAGGAGTTCAATTTTTATTTGTGCATTTACTTGTTAGGGTAAGTCTTGATTGTTCATGTGATGCCTCTATGCAAATATTCCTTTGATTCAGTTCAGTTCAGTTCAGTCATTTAGATTGTTAGTTTTAAATTAGGTTGAGTATCTTTGAGAAGTAAAGCATATTGTGTAGCTAATATTAGCAATGGTTCAAGTCACCAGTACTGTAAAACAACTAGCTCTTGGCATATGCCAGAATTTGACACATTTATGCCAGTACTGTAAAAGCAAACACAATTTCCACTGCAAGTTGTGAAATGTTGCCTTACTCATGTATGTTTCTCACCTTGCGCTACTTACTACCCAGTTCCTAACTTTTTTGTTTTTATCTTGGTGATTTAGGCGAAAGGAAATGACTACCGTTCCGGGTTCTCTGGTCTGGGAGCTTGTCAAGAAGAACAACTGCTTCCTGATCAAGCAGTTCGGCAACAGCAACATCAAGGTGCAGTTCAGCAAGGAGCCCAACAACCTCTACAATGTCCACTCCTATAAGTTCTCTGGTCCGTAGCTGCCTGTGCTGTTTAAACCCTTCTGTACCTATAGATCCAGTGTGGTGCTTACCGATGAGCTCCGCGACAAGATCGTCAAGCAGGTACACCGGTCACCGTCTGATTTTTGTTTCTCGTAAGAATGCTGAGTCTCCTGTGTTCTCCTTAGTTAGCACCTTCATGGTGTCATACGTAGATACAAATGCAATCTCTGTAGTCAGTGTCCAAAAGCATCTTCTAATCCTGCATTCGCGCAATACACAAACCATATTCTGAATGGTGTGATTATCTGAAAGTGAACTGTTTCGAATTTGCAGGTGGAGTACTACTTCAGCGATGAGAACCTTCCGACGGATGAGTTTATGTTGAAATTTGTCAAAAAGAACAAGGATGGCTTTGGTAATGGTAAGTACTCTGTCATTTCTTCAGGACATCTGCGTCGCCTGTTCTGAGACTGCATAACCTTTTGCAGAGGCCACAGGTTCTGCTACAGGAAGAGTGGCAAGGATGATAGCAGCCAGGACCCCATGACCCAACCTGTCAGCTCGCCCTTGAGCAGACAGAGCCTGTCCACGCTCACAGGGTTCTTCCTGAAGAACCAGGAGTTCCGCAAGATGGCCAAGGCTGTCAAGAACCAGGTAATAACACTACTCCTTGTTTGTGCATGTGCTCTTTACTTCCAACATTTTTACTGCTGGTCTAAAACATATGGAACTCTAATAACCGCCAATATTATGCTGGTCCTGGTGTTTCATTTGATAGAGCCTTGTCTGGCACATGGAGCTGAAAGATCAAGTGGTACTGAAAGTCTGAGACAACATGGGGTACGATAGATACAGCAATTTCCTCCCAGGACATGGTAAAAAGGTCAGCATTACAAGCTCCATATATTTTTACAACATTGAAAAATAGATCCCACCTACGGGAAGCCATCTTGCATCTGTTAATGCCCAACGCTGGTATGCGTACCATGTCCATGTTGCATCTTGGATCTGTTAATGCCTAGCGCTAGTAATTTTGCAGCTCTGACAGAAAAACAGGTGGTGTCATTTTTGCAGAGACAAGGTTCTCACCGGCAGGGCCCCCGTCCCCGGCGGGTTGGTTGCAGAATGTAGCAGCAGCAGCACGATCGACCGGCGGCAGCAGCCGTTGCGAGCTGCTCCTGCGTGTCCCCCGTCCACGGCGGAGCAGGGCGACGTCCCGGACCACGACGCGAGGGGCACGGATGGGACGGCCGCGAGCGCGGACGAAGGCGGCGCAGCGGCGGCGGAGTGGGTCTCTAGGAAGAGGAGGCCAAACCTCGACGGCCGCCGGACGACCTCGACGGCGCAGTTGGTGTCGAGGAAGAGGAGCTCGGTGAGGTCGCCCACGAGGCCTTCGCAGGGAAAGGAGAAGCGATCGGCCGGCGGGCCCTCCGCGGGAGCCTCCCGACACCGAGCGGATCCGCCCCGAACTCCCTCTCGCCGGGGAGCTGCGGACGGCAGCGCTGCGCCGTCGGCCTCCTCCTTGAGGAAGACGACTCTAAATTTGGACCTGATTGAAAATTATTTTGAATTCGCAAGGGGGTTATTGTAAAAACAACTTATAACACTCGCCCGAACAGTAATTCGGGTCGGAGGGAGTACATAAGATGTGACGGAATAAAAATATAGTTTCAGGGGAGGAACCTGATAATGTTGTCGATGAAGAAGGGGATGCCTTGGGCATCCCCAAGCTTAGACGCTTGAGTCTTCTTGATATATGCAGGGGTGAACCACCGGGGCATCCCCAAGCTTAGAGCTTTCACTCTCCTTGATCATATTGTATCATTCTCCTCTCTTGATCCTTGAAAACTTCCTCCACACCAAACTCGAAACAAACTCATTACAGGATTAGTGCATAATCAAAATTCACATATTCAGAGGTGACACAATCATTCTTTATACTTCTGGACATTGCACAAAGCTACTGAAAGTCAATGGAACAAAGAAATCCATCTAACATAGCAAAACATGCAATGCAAAATAAAAGGCAGAATCTGTCAAAACAGAACAGTTCGTAAAGACGAATTTTTAACAGGCCTGAAACTGCCTGAAACTGCTAAAACTAATGAAAGTTGCGTACATATCTGAGGATCACTCACGTAAATTGGCATAATTTTCTGAGTTACCTACAGAGAATTTTACCCAGATTCGTGACAGCAAAGAAAACTGTTTCTGCGCAGTAATCCAAATCTAGTATCTTACTTCTATTAGAGACTTTACTTGGCACAACAATGCAATAAAACTAAGATAAGGAGAGGTTGCTACAGTAGTAAACAACTTCCAAGACTTAAATATAAAATAAAAGTACTGTAGTAAAAACATGGGTTGTCTCCCATAAGCGCTTTTCTTTAACGCCTTTCAGCTAGGCGCAGAAAGTGTGTATCAAGTATTATCAAGAGATGAAGCATCAACATCATAATTTGTTCTAATAATAGAATCAAAAGGTAACTTCATTCTCTTTCTAGGGAAGTGTTCCATACCTTTCTTGAGAGGAAATTGATATTTAATATTACCTTCCTTCATATCAATGGTAGCACCAACAGTTCGAAGAAAAGGTCTTCCCAATATAATGGGACAAGATGCATTGCATTCAATATCCAAGACAACAAAATCAACGGGGACAAGGTTATTGTTAACGGTAATGCGAACATTATCAATTCTCCCCAAAGGTTTCTTTGTAGAGTTATCAGCAAGATTAACATCCAAATAACAATTTTTCAATGGTGACAAGTCAAGCATATCATAAATTTTCTTAGGCATAACAGAAATACTTGCACCAAGATCACATAAAGCATTACAATCAAAGTCATTGACCTTCATCTTAATGATGGGCTCCCAACCATCCTCTAGCTTCCTAGGAATAGAAGCTTCGCGATTTAGTTTCTCTTCTCTAGCTTTTATGAGAGCATTTGTAATATGTTTTGTGAAAGCCAAATTTATAGCACTAGCATTAGGACTCTTAGCAAGTTTTTGTAAGAACTTTATAACTTCAGAGATATGACAATCATCAAAGTCTAAACCATTATAATCTAAAGCAATGGGATCATTGTTCCCAATGTTGGAAAAAATTTCAGCAGTTTTATCACAGGCAGTTTCAGTAGTTTTAGCAGTTTCAGGCAGTTTTTCGCGCTTTGCATTAGAAGTGGAAACATTGCTAACACCAATTCTTTTATTATTATTAGTAGGAGGTGCAGCAACATGTGGAGCATTAGCATTACTAGTGGTAGTAATAGTCCAAACTTTAGCTACATTATTCTCTTTAGCTAGTTTTTCATTTTCTTCTCTTTCCCACCTAGCATGCAGTTCAGCCATTAATCTTATATTCTCATTAATTCTAACTTGGATGGCATTTGCTGTAGTAACAATTTTATTTTCATTATCCCTATTAGGCATAACTTTCGATTTCAAAAGATCAACATCAGCAGCAAGACTATCAACTTTAGAAGCAAGTATATCAATTTTCCCAAGCTTTTCTTCAACAGATTTGTTAAAAGCAGTTTGTGTACTAATAAATTCTTTAAGCATGGCTTCAAGTCCAGGGGGTGTATTCTTATTATTGTTGTAAGAATTCCTATAAGAATTACCATAGCCGTTGCCATTATTATAAGGATATGGCCTATAGTTGTTACTAGAATTGTTCCGGTAAGCATTGTTGTTGAAATTATTATTTTTAATGTAGTTTACATCAACATGTTCTTCTTGTGCAACCAATGAAGCTAATGGAACATTATTAGGATCAATATTTATCCTATCATTCACAAGCATAGACATAATAGCATCAATCTTATCACTCAAGGAAGAAGTTTCTTCGACAGAATTTACCTTCTTACCTTGTGGAGCTCTTTCCGTGTGCCATTCAGAGTAATTAATCATCATATTATCAAGAAGCTTTGTTGCTTCACCAAGAGTGATGGACATAAAGGTACCTCCAGCAGCTGAATCGAATAGGTTCCGCGAAGAAAAATTCAGTCCTGCATAAAAGGTTTGGATGATCATCCAAGTAGTCAGTCCATGGGTTGGGCAATTTTTAACCAAAGATTTCATTCTTTCACATGCTTGTGCAACATGCTCAGTATCTAATTGTTTAAAATTCATTATGCTACTCCTCAAAGATATAATTTTAGCAGGGGGATAATATCTACCAATAAAAGCATCCTTGCATTTAGTCCATGAATCAATACTATTCTTAGGCAGAGATAGCAACCAATCTTTAGCTCTTCCTCTTAGTGAGAAAGGGAACAATTTTAATTTTATTATGTCACCATCTACATCTTTATACTTTTGCATTTCACAAAGTTCAACAAAATTATTGAGATGGGCAGCAGCATCATCAGAACTAACACCAGAAAATTGCTCTCGCATAACAAGATTTAGTAAAGCAGGTTTAATTTCAAAGAATTCCGCTGTAGTAGCGGGTGGAGCAATAGGTGTGCATAAGAAATCATTATTATTTGTGGTTGTGAAGTCACACAACTTAGTATTCTCAGCAGTATTCATTTTAGCAATAGTAAATAAAGTAAACTAGATAAAGTAAATGCAAGTAACTAATTTTTTTGTGTTTTTGATATAGCAAACAAGATAGTAAATAAAGTAAAACTAGCAACTAATTTTTTTGTGTTTTGATTTAGTGCAGCAAACAAGGTAGTAAATAAAATAAAGAAAGACAAAAACAAATTAAAGAGATTGGATTGTGAAGACTCCCCTTGCAGCGTGTTTTGATCTCCCCGGCAACGGCGCCAGAAAATATGCTTGATGGCGTGTAACTCACATGTTCGTTGGGAACCCCAAGAGGAAGGTATGATGCGCACAGCAGCAAGTTTTCCCTCAGAAAGAAACCAAGGTTTATCGAACCAGTAGGAGCCAAGAAGCACGTTGAAGGATGATGGCGGCGGAGTGTAGTGCGGCGCAACACCAGGGATTCCGGCGCCAACGTGGAACCTGCACAACACAACCAAAGTACTTTGCCCCAACGAAACAGTGAGGTTGTCAATCTCACCGGCTTGCTGTTACAAAGGATTAGATGTATAGTGTGGATGATGATTGTTTTACGCGAAGAACAAGAAAACAAGTATTGCAGTAGATTGTATTCGATGTAAAAGAATGGACCGGGGTCCACAGTTCACTAGAGGTGTCTCTCCCATAAGATAAATAGCATGTTGGGTGAACAAATTACAGTTGGGCAATTGACAAATAGAGAGGGCATGACAATGCACATACATGATATGATGAATATTGTGAGATTTAATTGGGCATTACGACAAAGTACATAGACCGCTATCCAGCATGCATCTATGCCTAAAAAGTCCACTTTCAGGTTATCATCCGAACCCCTTCCAGTATTAAGTTGCAAAACAACAGACGATTGCATTAAGTATGGTGCGTAATGTAATCAATAACTACATCCTCGGACATAGCATCAATGTTTTATCCCTAGTGGCAACAGCACATCCACAACCTTAGAACTTTCTGTCACTGTCCCAGATTTAATGGAGGCATGAACCCACTATCGAGCATAAATACTCCCTCTTGGAGTTACTAGCAAAAACTTGGCCAGAGCCTCTACTAACAACGGAGAGCATGCAAGATCATAAACAACACATAGGTAATAGATTGATAATCAACATAACATAGTATTCTCTATCCATCGGATCCCAACAAACGCACATGTAGCTTTACAGATAGATGATCTTGATCATGTTAGGCAGCTCACAAGATCCGACAATGAAGCACAATGAGGAGAAACAACCATCTAGCTACTGCTATGGACCCATAGTCCAGGGGTGAACTACTCACTCATCAATCCGGAGGCGACCATGGCGGTGTAGAGTCCTCCGGGAGATGAATCCCCTCTCCGGCAGGGTGCCGGAGGCGATCTCCTGAATCCCCCGAGATGGGATTGGCGGCGGCGGCGTCTCAGTAAGGTTTTCCGTATCGTGGCTCTCGGTACTGGGGGTTTCGCGACGAAGGCTATTTGTAGGCGGAAGGGCAGGTAAAGGGGCGTCACGAGGGGCCCACACCACAGGCCGGCGCGGCCAGGGCCTGGGCCGCGCCGCCCTGGTGTGTCGCCACCTCGTGGCCCCACTTCGACTCTCCCTCGGTCTTCTGGAAGCTTCGTGCAAAAATAGGACCCTGGGCTTTGATTTCGTCCAATTCCGAGAATATTTCCTTACTAGGATTTCTGAAACCAAAAACAGCAGAAAACAGCAACTGGCTCTTCGGCATCTCGTTAATAGGTTAGTGCCGGAAAATGCATAATAATGACATATAATGTGTATAAAACATGTGAGTATCATCATAAAAGTAGCATGGAACATAAGAAATTATAGATACGTTTGAGACGTATCACTGTCCAGCCGGCTTGTCCGGCTTGAGCTTGCGCCGGTGGCGCGCGAATCTCGGCGCCGGCTTGGTGCTGGCGAGGAGGACTGGGCGGTGTCCCTGGGGCCGTCTTTATCGTTGCCTGCGGCACCATGAGCGTGAGAAGCTCTGGGAGCGTTGGCGTACCTGGGGCTCTTCGCCTGTTCGGCTGCCGCGTGGCACAGCTCAGCCACCCGCCTCGTTTGGCGGCGTAGCTCTTCTCCTTGGAGGAGGTTCAACTCTTCTGCGGCGGCTTCGGCTACGCGCATGTTCTTGTCGGGGGTGTTGTAGATCGGCAGCTCCGCGGATGAAGCCGGTGCTTCTGCGCCGTCGCGGTCGATTTCGGCGGCTAGGCCGCCTCCTCTCCGGTGAATTAAGCCGGCTCGACTGGGGTTGTTGCCGCCTGGGGTGAAGCCGTGGGCGCGGTCGTACTCGCGCCGGGTGATTTCCAGCTGGCACTTGGCAGCGGCCAGCTCGTCAGCCTGCTTGAGGAGGAGCTGGCGGTGCGCCTCCAGATCCGCCTCGATGGCAGTGGGGTCGGCGCCGGCGGTGAGTGGTGAGCTCAGCTTGGCCCGGACTTCTTCCAGCCGGGATGGTGGCGCGGGCTGCTTCGGGCCCGAGCCGGATGCGTGGGGGTCGACGTTGCGCTCCAGGTTGGGGCCGCGAACGCGCGTGGACTTGGTGGGCTGCTCCTCACCGACCGTCATGACTTGCACGATGCAGGGGTTGGCGAGGGCGTTGCTGGCGCCGGCTCCTGGGGGAGGGCTTGCACAGCGCAGCACCTGCCGCGGGTAGCACGGCGGTGCGACGATTGCGACGTAGACGTCGTGTCCACCGAAGGAGATGACGCTGCCGCCGGCAGGTAATGGCCTGTCGGCAAAGCAGCCAGCGTTGTCGCTGAAGCAGTCGAGGGAGCCGAATCTCCAGATCAACCCTGAAGCGACTCGCTCGCCGGTGGTGATGGTGAGGCCCGTCCGGATGAAGACACCGGCCGCAAACGCTGAAGGCCCCACCTCGTGGTATCGTTACGGCATATGCCATAGGATGGCTAAAGAGAGTGGTTCCTAATATGGTCTACGGTGGTATCCGGATGCGGGTATGGGCACGAGCGACACGACGACGTACCCAGGTTCGAGGCCCTCCGGTGGAGGTAACACCTCTACTCCTACTATGAGTGTATATGATAGTATCACAGTACAATGGTTCTCCTAGAGCTGTATCCGGCTGCCCCTGGGAGGTTAAGGTAGACGAAGGTCTCTCTCACAGGGCAGCGCTAAGACTAGAATGAGAAGTGATCGATCCCCTGCACGAGAGGGGGTAGTGCAGCTTATATAGGCGCTGGCACTTTACATAGAAGTCCCTATGACCTACTGGCCGGCTGGCCAGCTCCGGCTCCTCGCTCCTTCTCGAGGCGCCGTTGTCAGGAGCCGTTGGGCGTGCGAGCCCTGTCTTGTCGCCTGCCTGAAGTCAGCGGTATGGAGAGGAGGTGTCCCTGTCGCCATCATGACCTGTAGCCGTACGGCGCCATGATGCCTTGTCCGGCGGAGGCACTGTTGCTCTACAGTGCCCCGCCCTTTACGGAAGGTGAGATCATCGTGGACTTTAGGAGCCGGACTACCCTTCCAGTTCCTTCTCCTGCAAGCCTCACCAACCCGGACCATGTCAGGGAGATACAAACCAAGCCGGATATGGCAAGTTGAAGCCAGCCCAGCCACAGCGCAGTCGGCTGTGGCCAGGCAAGCGTGGACTCTGAACCAGCTGGCTCCCCGGCCAGCCGGCCACGGCTCCAGCCGGCTGCTCCTCAGCCGGCCTTTGCCGCGGGCCGGCAGGCCTTGAGCCGGTTGTTCTCAGTCCTTTACCCTACCCGGGGTCTTCCCCCCGACACCGCCTCATAAATACTTATTTCTGTGGCGCACTCCGTCCTATGTGCCACAGAAATAGTGGAACCTATGATTGGGGGTGGCAGGGTGTGGGCCCCACCTTGTTTCTGTGGCGCATATATTATCGCTGCGCCACAAAAATAAGCTACTTTTGTGGCGCACCGTGCCAGGTGCGCCATAAAACCACTTTCTGTGGCGCATATTTGGCTAGTGCGCCACAAAAATAAGATCTCACCTATAAGGCTTTTCCTACTAGTGTTAAAGAAGATCCGATACCAGATGCAGACTCCAGCAAGGGTGCTTCTTCTTCCAAACCTGCGGCTGAAGAGCCTGAAGATACCTCGGCTGAAGCTACGGCTAATGATGCCACAAAGAAATTAACACTAAGTGGTGCTCATGGTACGCCTGCAACGCACCCTCACTTATTCCCGGTTCTTCATAAAGCTCCCCTACACCAGCGTCACAAGGAAGTGACACACTTAATGAACGAAGTGTCACTACTAGAAAACAGGCAATCAATGGCGCACCACTATTTCCCATCAATTGTGCACTGCTTGTGCGCCCCTATAATCACGTCACTGCTAACTTTTAGTAGTGGCGCGGTGCGCCACTACTAATCTGTGTAGCAATGGCGCACTACCTCATGCTCCACTAGTAGGCTATATATGCGCCACTGCTGAATAAGTACGGTGCGCCTCTCCTGACTACATAGGGTGCGCCACTACTGCATTTGTATGGTGGGCCACTGCTGCATTTGTAGGGTGCGTGTGACACCCCGAAACCGGTATTCTGAGGATTTCAGCGATCCCGCCGAAATCCGCACGATATCGATTCAGAGACGCCCTCCGACACAACGTGCGCGACGAATCACACACGTGATGCCAGAGGAATTAACACGAGTGATAACATTACAACAGGATTACAATAGAGTCCACAAGATACATATATGACAACAACGACTCCAACGAGTCAAGATACAAATATACAATACAAACGTCCAAATCATACATAAGATCAAATACGTCCGAGTACGGACAATATACAAATTGGACTAAGAGTCCTGAAGATAACCAGTTGCGTCCATAACCCTGCCCAGGCCAAGCCGGAAGGGTAACCTTGCTAACGTCGTCATCTTGTACCTGTCGAAGTCGGGCCATCGGTTGCCGACAAAAGGGAGGAAACAAAAGAGAAAGAGAAAATGTGAGGGTAAGTACCAAGGAACGAACTCCAGCACGTACTTAGCGAGACAAGAAATGGCTATGCTCGCCTGGCAAATATATCACCTGGGGCTATATGGTAGGTTTAGCGGCAACAAATCTATAACCAATAGAGACGCGCTACAACATACATCTAATCAGAGGAGATAAGAGAGCGCACAAGGTAACAAATAAATACTACACAAATATAACCCAGCCAAATACACATATCCCCTTCAACAAAGCGAAGAAGCAATGTAAAAGGCACTCCACGGTTGACAATTTTATTAGATATTGGTTGTAGTAATGCTATATTACTATACAAGTTATTAGCAAATTATTAGCATCAACATAAAGGTGTAAGTTGTTCTATGATCGAGTTAAACAGCTCCAAGTCATCCATAACCGCGGACATAGCTTATCGACAAGATGTACACCCTGCAGGGGGTGCCCAAATGTAACCATACACATGCTCGACCCACTTACTGTTGGAGATATGCCCAAGAGGCAATAATAAAAGTGGTTATTATATATATCTTTGTGTTTATGATAAATGTTTATATACCATGCTATAATTGTATTAACCGAAACATTGATACATGTGTGTTATGTAAACAACAATGAGTCCCTAGTAAGCCTCTTAACTAGCTTGTTGATTAATAGATGATTAGTTTCATAATCATGAACATTGGATGTTATTAATAACAAGGTTATATCATTATATGAATGATGTAATGGACACACCCAATTAAGCATAGCATAAGATCACGTCATTAAGTTATTTGCTATAAGCTTTCGATACATAGTTACCTAGTCCTTTCGACCATGAGATCATGTAAATCACTTATACCGGAAAGGTACTTTGATTACATCAAACGCCACTGCGTAAATGGGTGGTTATAAAGGTGGGATTAAGTATCCGGAAAGTATGAGTTGAGGCATATGGATCAACAGTGGGATTTGTCCATCCCGATGACGGATAGATATACTCTGGGCCCTCTCGGTGGAATGTCGTCTAATGTCTTGCAAGCATATGAATAAGTTCATAAGAGACCACATACCACGGTACGAGTAAAGAGTACTTGTCAGGAGAGACGAGGTTGAACAAGGTATAGAGTGATACCGATGATCAAACCTCGGACAAGTAAAATATCGCGTGACAAAGGGAATTGGTATCGTATGTGAATGGTTCATTCGATCACTAAGTCATCGTTTAATATGTGGGAGCCATTATGGATCTCCAGATCCCGCTATTGGTTATTGGTCGGAGAGAGTTCTCACCCATGTCCACATAGTTCGCGAACCGTAGGGTGACACATTTAAGGTTTGATGTTGTAATAGTAGAACTTGAATATGGAATGGAGTTCGAAGTATTGTTCGAAGTCTCGGATGGGATCCCGGACATCACGAGGAGTTCCGGAATGGTCCGGAGAATAAGATTCATATATAGGAAGTCATATTCCAAGTTTGGAAATGATCCGGTGCATTTATGGAAGGTTCTAGAAGGTTCTAGAAAAGTCCGGAAGAAATCACTTTGGAAGGCGGAGTCCCGAAGGGACTCCACCTCCCATGGCCGGCCAACCCTAGGTGGGGGAGTCCAAGGTGGACTCCACCAAGGTGGCCGGCCACCCCCCACATGGAAGGGTGGGAATCCCACTTGAGGTGGGAGTCCCACCTTGGGTAGGTTTCCCTACTACATGGAAGGTTTTGGTTTGGGGTCTTATTCGAAGACTTGTAGTCCAACACTTGGGGTTCCACCTATATAATGAGGGGCATAGGGGAGGGGGCCGGCCACCACAAGCCCTCAAGCTGGCCGCACCCCATAGTGGTCGGCCACCCCCTCTCCCAAACCCTAGCCGCCCCCTCTCCTCCACCTCTCCCGCAACGCTTAGCGAAGCTCCGCCGGAGATCTCCATCGACACGGCCACCATGCCGTCGTGCTGCCGGATTCAAGGAGGAGCTACTACTTCCGCTGCCCACTGGAACGTGGAGAAGGACGTCGTCTTCATCAACACCGAACGTGTGACCGAGTACGGAGGTGCTTCCCGATTGTGGCACCGTCCAGATCTTCTACGCGCTTTTTGAAAGCGGCAAGTGATCGTCTACCGCAGCAACAAGAGCCTCATCTTGTAGGCTTTGGAAATCTTCAAGGGTGAGACTCGTTCATCCCCTCGTTGCTCCCGTCTTCTAGATTGCATCTTGGCTTGGATTGCGTTCTCGCGGTAGGAATTTTTTTGTTTTCTATGCAACGTATCCCTACAGTGGTATCAGAGCCGTGTCTATGCATAGATGGTTGCACGAGTAGAACACAATGGTTTGTGGGCGTTGATGCTTATGTTGTCTTTAGTTTGAGTACTTTGCATCTTTGTGGCATAGTGGGATGAAGCAACTCGGGCTAACTTTACATGACCGCGTTCATAAGATTTGCTCCACGCTCGACATGCAACTTGTATTGCATAAGTGGCTTTGCGGGTGTCTGTCTCTCCTACTATAGTGAAGATTCAATTTACTCTTCTATTGACAACACTAGTATCACCGTTGTGGTTCATGTTCGTAGGTAGATTAGATCTCTCTCGAAAACCCTAAACCACGTAAAATATGCAAACCAAATTAGAGACGTCTAACTTGTTTTTGCAGGGTTTGGTGATGTGATATGGCCATAATGTGATGATGCATATGTATGAGATGATCATTATTGTATTGTGGCAACCGGCAGGAGCCTTATGGTTGTCTTTACACTACTAGGAAAAGGCCTAGCAGTAAGACTGCCAGCAGTGGCGCACCATGACTGCCGTGCGCCACTACTACTTAGTAGTGGCGCACCACAAAACGGTGGGCCACTGTTACAAAAGTAGTAGTGGCGCACCTTGGTTGTGGTGCGCCATAACTAAGTGCTGACAGGAGGCCAGGTCCCCCCCCAACCTAGTAGTGGCGCACGTCTCTGAGGTGCGCCACTGCTAAATTACTTACCTATGGCGCACGTTGGTGAGGGGCGCCACTGCTAGGAGGTGTCCAGAGCCCCTTTAGAGATGATAGGCTTAGCAATGGCGCACTTCAGTGGTGCGCCACTGCTACATAGCTTACCTATGGCGCATGGCATTCGGTGCGCCACTGCTAGGAGGTGGCCAGAGCCCCCTTTAGCGGTGAGAGGCTTAGCAGTGGCGCACCACCTAGCAGTGTGCCATTGCTATGTCACCCTAGCAGTGGCGCACGGCTAGGTGGTGCGCCACTGCTAACCTGGGACCATTTTCCAGCTTTTCCCCTCCACTCACATGTGCCACCCACTTTCCCCAAACACTCTTCCACCACCACCTCCCACCAAATCTGGATCTGGTCGTGTTTCTCCTCCTCCCCACCTCATTTTGACCTCTTCATTCACCCAAATTAAGTGGTAAACTTAATTTTCTTCGTAGGTAAGTAAGGGTGAAACTTTCTATAGCTCAATACCTACTCGATCAATCTCAACTTTTTTCCTCATCCAACACTCTCGGTCTCGCCGTATCGGTAACTTTGTTGGTTTTATGCTTTGTGTGTGACCGGTTACGATCGTCTTGCACACGTGTGTGTGCATATATGTTATGCGAAAGCTCCGCATGCATGTGTTGTGCATGCATGCGCGCGATCGAAGTGCATATGTGTGTGTTGTATGCAAAGCCTCCACATGCATGTGTTGTATATGCGAAGCCTCCACATGCATGTGTTGCATGTTTTTGTTTGCAGGGATTAGAAATGCGATGGAGTTGCCAATATTTTGCCAAAACGTTGATTCATTTCCGTTTCGGTGAATAATGGGCATACTACGCATATAAATATGTCCTATTTTTAGGGAAGGTCATGCCAAAATTTTCTTTTGGTATACTAAGATATCCATTTTCTCTATACCCGCAGGAGACCATGGTCCGCATGATGAGCGAAGGCGTTGTGGCTAGGTTTTTGAAAGCCGCAACGGCCGAGATGATTAAAAATAACCAAAAGGAGATAAGATGTCCGTGTCGAAGATGCAAGCTGACGAGCCTTATGGACCCTAAAGCCGATATGGTGCGGGACCACCTTCTCATGCGTGGTTTCATGGATGGCTATCGGTGGGAAGGCGACGAAGATGATTATGAATTTGTCCATGGGATTTCAACAAGAAATAAGAAAGGAGGTGAGCACCATGTAGAAGATCCCGGACATGATCAGGATGTAGAAGATCCCGAACATGATCAGGATGTAGAAGATCCTGGACCTGATGATGAGGAAGATCAAGATGGAGGTCATCATGATGATCATGAAGATGAAGACGCTGGACCATCGTCCATGGACTGGGTGCAGGACTCTTATCTTCAAGAGCTGCTTCTCAAGCAGACGAGTAACGCAAGAGCTGCCGCCCGAGAGAAAGCCAAGATGGATCAACTGGAGGTAGACGCGGTTACTCCATTGTATGAAGGATGCAGGCCGGAGGATACCCGCCTGAAAGTAACGCTCATGGCTCTGGAGATGAAGGTAAAGCACAAAATGACGGACACATCCTTCAACGACAACATGTCATTCTGGCACGAACGTCTTCCCAAAGGTAACACGTGTCCGACTAGTATCGAGGAGGCCAAGAAAATCGTGTGTCCTCTGGATTTACCGCATGTGAAATACCATGTGTGCTTGAACGATTGCATCATTTATCGGAACGAGCACGCGGAGTGTACCATATGTCCGGTGTGCGGCGTCAGTCGGTACAAGAAGGGGAAGAAAGCTCCTCGGAAGGTGGTGTGGTACTTTCCGATCACTCCTCGTCTGCAGCGGTATTTCGCGGATCCTAGGCAAGCAAAGCTAATGCGCTGGCACGCGGAGATGAGGAAGGGAGAAGATGACGCAGATGATCCGAAGAAAAAGAAAAAAGACAGGATGTTGAGACACCCTTCGGATGCTAGCCAGTGGAATGCGTTGAACCTCGAGTACCCAGTATTTGGGGACGATCCTAGGAACATAAGGCTGGGCGCGAGCACCGATGGAGTCAATCCGTTTGGCAGCCAGAGCAGCACGCATAGCACCTGGCCCGTGTTTGTGTGGATGTACAACCTCCCCCCCTGGTTGTGCATGAAGAGGAAGTACATTCAAATGAGTATGCTAATTGAAGGGCCGAAACAACCAGGGAACGACATCAGTCTGTATATGGGGCTTCTGAAAGAGGAGCTAGCCACGCTATGGGACACGCCTGCCAACACGTGGGACGCCGCCGTGGAAGAATATTTCCCTATGAGAGCCGCGTTGCTCACGACGGTGCACGACTTTCTCAGTTACGGATATGTCGCGGGGCAGGTGGTCTACGGATTCAATGCATGCGTCAGGTGCATGGACGACACAACGTACCGCCAGCTAGATAGAGATCCTGGGTCCTCAAAAACGGTGTTCATGAGACATCGAAGGTGGCTTCGCGAGGACGACCCATGGAGGAAACGCAGGGATCTGTTCGATGGTCAAGACGAACCACGAAGACGGCCACGTACGAGAAGCGGCGAGCAAATAGATGAGCTATTGAAAAATTCGAAAGAGTGCCCACCGCCGGGAAAGAAGCGAAAGGCGCCGGAGCCGCTGCTTAAGGTATGGAAGACGAGGTCTGTTTTCTGGGACTTGCCGTACTGGAAGATCCTCCGTGTGCCTCACAACCTTGATGTCATGCACATCACGAAGAACATGTGCGAGAGTCTGCTTGGTACCCTCCTCAACATGCCAGAGAAGACCAAAGATGGGCCGAAAGTAAGGTACGACTTGCAATCAATTGGGATCAGGGAGGAGCTTCACGCGGGACGCCCTAATGATGATGATGATGATGATGATGATGATGACGATGACGATGATGAGGTGGAGGACACGGAAAGTCGTCGCAAGGGCAAAAAGGCCAAAAAGATCGAATATTACTGCCCCCCCGCGTGCTTCACTCTAAGTCAGAAGGAGATCGAGCAGTTTTTCGACTGTCTCCTAGGAGTAAAACTTCCTTACGGTTACGCGGGGAAGATAAGCAGGTACCTAGACAAAGCGAAGCAGAGGTTCAGCGGGATGAAGTCTCACGACTGTCACATGCTGATGACGCAGATACTTCCGGTTGCAATCCGTGGGATCATGGACGCGCACGTCCGTGAAACGCTTTTTGGCCTATGCAACTTTTTTGATGTCATCTCTCGGAAGTCTGTTGGCGTGAGGCAACTTAGAAGGCTACAGGAAGAGATCGTGGTGATACTGTGCGAGCTTGAGATGTACTTCCCGCCCGCATTCTTCGACGTTATGGTGCATCTGCTGGTACATATAGTGGAGGATATCATCCAACTGGGGCCGACGTTCCTGCACAGCATGATGCCGTTCGAAAGGATGAATGGTGTCATCAAAGGGTACGTTCGCAACAGGGCACGTCCAGACGGAAGCATAGCCAAGGGCTTTCTGACCGAAGAGTGCATCTCCTTCTGCACGAGTTATCTAGAAATCGAGAATCCCGTCGGTCTGCCCGTAAACAGGCACCTCGGGAAGCTCGCTGGATGGGGTCACCGCGAGGGTAGCCGCGAAATGCATGTCGACTTCAAGGGTCGAATCGCCGACTTTGAAAGAGCAAACCTAGTCGCGCTACAACACATAGACGTGGTCGATCCTTGGGTGGTAGAGCACAAAACCTTCATCGCCACGACGTACAATGATCAGGGCCAACAGAGGACGGACAGAGATATAATCAAAGAGCACAACTCAACCTTCATGCGGTGGTTCAAGGACAAGATGCTGACGTACCCTATAGACGAGGATTCTTCTGCGGAAGAAAAACTCATCTTCGCCTTGTCACAGGGCGCCGAACACAACCTGATGACATTTCAGGCGTACGATATCAACGGCTACACATTCTACACCGAGGAAAAGGACATGAAGAGCGATTATCAGAACTCCGGGGTAACGATGGAGTCCTACACCGGTGACATCAAGCAGAGATACTACGGAAAGATCGAGGAGATCTGGGAGCTGAGCTACGCCGGAGAGAATGTGCCGATGTTCCGTGTCAGGTGGGCCAAGAACGTCGTAAAAGAAGACCGACATTTCACCACCATGGTTATACCCGAAGCCAAATCCAAGACAGCGGGCGCAAAGGTCACCGCGAAATATGAGCCATGGGTACTAGCTTCCCAAGTGGACCAGTGCTTCTTCATTACCGACCCGCAAAAGCCCAGCCGTGTTGTCGTGAGGAGAGGCAAAAGGAGCATCATCGGAATGGATGGAGCCGCCAACGAGCTAGACTTTGACCAGTACGGCGATCCGAAGATGGAAGATGACGACGACGATGATGAAGAACCATACACAACAAGAAGAAGCAGGACCACCCTACCTAAAGGCCGTCCATTCAAGAGAAGAAGTCTAGGAGTTCCGGGGCTAAATTATTCAACCGCGAGAAAGAAGGGCAAGAAGATTGTGAAAAGATAATTATGTATCATTTTCTTGTATGAATAATGGATGTCATATTGTTAATCTACACATTGTACCGATCAAAATAGACATATAATTCATATTTTTGGATATTTTCTAGATTCTATAGTATTTTAAATATTCTACATAATTATAATTATTTATGCCTTTTATTTTGGTGTATTGTGCTATTTATTATAGTGTTACATTAATTTAATTAAAAAGTGAAAAATTGGGGCCGCCAGGGTTCGAACCTGGCCGGCCAGGTTTGGCAAACCAACCAGGGGACAGAGCCACTGCGGTACTAATCGATTTATGTCAAACACTGGTCTGTTTGCGTTTTGACCCAAACCTATACTGGTAGTGGCGCACCCCTAGAGGTGCGCCATTGCTAAGCCTCATAGTGGCGCACCCCTAGAGGTGCGCTATTGCTAAGGGGGTCTGTGACTTAGACAAAAATCCCCCGTCCCGACCATCCTCCCCGTTCCCCACTCGATTCACCCTCTCCGACGGCCACCTCCCACCGGCGACGCCACCACTCCTCTCAAGCTCGCCGCGGAGCAGGAGGAGCACATCGGCGACAGTGTCAGGGGTGACCTCGCGCCGCCGCACCCGCTCCAGGCCACCCTCCAATCGGTAACCGCCGCGCCCTCCCCTCACTCTCCGATCCCCCCGTTCGTTCCAGGCATGTGAAACCCTAGCGCTGAATCCGTGTCGCGCGCGCAGGAGGGAAAGTTCTGGGACGACAAGAAGAAGTTCGGGGCGGAGGCCATCTACGGATCCGCCTTCAACATCTGCAGGGATCTCGACGCCCAAATCCTCTCCAGGTACTTCTAGTAGTTCTTCGCTCCTCGCCCTCCCCTCCCCTCCGATCCGATCTCCCCAACCTGCTAGAACGTGTCGGCCGTCGGACTCACGCGACCGTGGCCCCGTGCCTCATCCCTGATAAACTACCACGAGCACGCCCCAGCGCCTCTTCCCGACGCCCTCCCCCAATCGCCCCTGGTTCAACTTCTGTTCGATGACAGATAGCACTTCAGTTCACGGTGAGGCTGTGATAATGTGAATTTGGCAATAGCTTAATCATTGTGAGGGTAGTACTATTTAACGATTTGATTCCTCTGCGTTTTGGTACTTGTGGCATTCATGCTGAAACAAAGCAATAGTATGGGATACAGTGTAGTATCTGGTTACGTGATAGTTAGTTCATCTTGCAAATTTGTTCACTAGTAAGCTTTGTTACCTTCTGCTGCAATCCGTCATTGATCTTGATGTGGCTCCGTGATTTGCCTAGATTAATCACTGTGAGGTTTTGATTGAGCGGACTTGGTTGTAGCCTAATTCACTGTGAGATGAGTACTAGTCATTAATTTTCCTTTGCATTTGTATCTAATGTCTACCACAGACTCCCGCGGCGCCATTACTTCAGCTCAATGCACCCGTCGCTGCGGCGCCGCCCGGCACCGCGCCAACAAGTGGCCACTCCATCAGTTGCACGCCCGTAGCCGGCGGTGCCTCGACCTTAGCCGAGCTGGACGCCATCACGGTAACCAACCCTCGTCTCCGATGACTTCCATATCCATATCCTTGCCTTTGACTTGCCAGCCATCCCTAACGCCCTACATGTTTTCCGCAGAGCTCTGCCGTCGACGTCCCATGCACTCTCCTGCAGTTTGTGAACGGCGAGTTGATCGATGTTGCCAAGGCCAAAATCGTTCAACCGAGCAACCGTCAGTTACACGGTAGACCCATGCAACCCGACGTGTATAGGATTCAACTGGTCCGGGTGCTTAGCGGCTACGACGACGTGCTACCTCCCTTTCAACCCCATGGTGCCGACAAAGATGAGGTCCTTACCCTCCAGCATTGCTTCAATTGGTCCATGGTTTGGCCAAAGAGCCAGATTCGTTTGGGGGCGAGGGACACCACCCCACAGACAGCACCCCCAGCCGTGCCGGCGCCAAGCCATGGCAAGACCACCCCAACGGTGCCGCCATCAGCTGATGAGGACATGCATATGGCACAGGATCCGAACGATGGTCCAGACGAGGACAGTACGTTTGCCAACCTTGACTACAACTTCGATTTTGGGATGGACTACGATCTCAATAGCCAACCCTCTCAAGCTGCCGCCGAGGGGAAAACCTATTGCAACAAGCGGCGCCTATTCTGTTCTCAGGAGACGCCTCCAGCTGCCGACTTCACCGAGACTCAGCCGATAGCCGAGGTGAGATGTGTTATCAGTCCTAACACACTGAAGAAGGCTTGCGAAGAGGAGAATGCAGTCCTAGTAAATACGAAGCCGAAGGGACGGAAAAGAAAGAAGAAGGACGACAAGTCTGCCAGCCAGCCGGCACCTATCCGTGCTCAGGACGGGCCACCAGTGCCCAAGAATATCGAGTCGAGGGTGCATGTGTCGGGTGAGCGGATGCTAATTCAAAGATTGTACGATGCTGCACCCGGTCCTATGCGATCTCTGGTTGACGGTATTCAGTTTATGGAGGAGCGGCGTATCAGGGAGAAAGATCATGGATACCCAGTGTATGTTGCCAAGGTGCCCTCGGGCCATGGCTTTGTCGATAGTGGCTTCGCGGATAAGATCTTCCTGCGGTATGATGACATCTTCGCCACGCTGAACAGTTATCCGCTGCACTACACCTTCATTCGCCTATACTCGCTCAGCAAGGCGATGCGGATCATTAGAAACAACATCCCGGACATCGCGATAGCCGACCCCTTCTACATGCGTGCCGTCCACTTGGCCACCGCCGGAGACCGGTCAGTCGCGAGTGGATACCTCAAAGACTTCTTCCTAGCGAACCAGAAGAAGTGTAACCTCCTCCTGCCTGTATTTCCCGAGTAAGTCACCCCTCACCGTACCGGTCTTAACTCATGATTTTTTTAGATTTCAATCGTCATGTTCTTAAACATTATGTGTTCTATGCAGAGACAAAAGCTGCACACTCATCTCCATAACCCCGAAACATTCCGTGGCCACATACCTCGATGCGGACAGTAAGTCAACCACGGACTACACGAATGTCAAGGCCGTACTTGATGATGCTCTCAATGGCTACGTCAAAGCGAAAGGCCACATGCAGAGGCCAAATGTTAGGTACGGGAAGCATGTGTTCAAGCACCAAACAAAGTTTCCCTGCGTCAAGAAGCTGCCTTCTAGTAACAAGGATGCCTACTACGCCCTCTATCACATGAATAAGTTCATACGGGACCAGCAGCAGCTTACGCTACCTGAGCATCTCAGAGACTGGGCCAACAAATTGTCGCGGGTCCCTGACGACGGCATCAAGCAAGACTTCTTCCGCATCCAAGTAGAGTTTTGTGAAATCATCCATCAAGATGTCGTTACAAGCGCCGGGGAGTTCTACGCCGGCTATCAGCCGTCGAACAGTGACATAGACACAATGCTCCAAATGCAGGGTGACGACTACCGTTCATGGATGTGCTTGAAGAAAGGCGGCGGTTTTATCCACGCTCCGAGAAAGTCTTGATGTGCGAGCCTAGTTATGTAGTTGTGAACTAAAGACGAGCTTCTGTTGTAATAAACTTTATCCAGCACTTTACTTGCATGTCTGTTTGATTACTAGTTCGGCTATGTTTGTGATCTTATATATATGGCTCTGTCGTTTTCCGCACTTGATTTGGTCGTTAATTTTGTTTGCATATGCCGATGATTAGAATGGTTGGTCACTTGTACACTCGGGGGTGGAGCAAGCGAGCCTGGTGTGATGGCACAAATATCCATGTCTTGTGCATCCTACCTGGCCTCGCTTACTCCATCCCTGAATGTTAAAATTTGTTTTGACCAACAATGTATGAGGCCCTCGTCATTCCATTTGCTTTGGTTTTTCACAATGCCGATGATTAGAATGGTTGGTCACATGTACACTCCGGGGTGATGCCAGTGAGCCTGGTGTGATGGCACAAATATCAATCTCTTGTGCATCCTACCTGGCCTCACTGACGCCATCCCGGGATGTTCATATTTGTTTCGACCAACAATGTATGAGGCATATTCTATTTAGTTGATGCCACTTGGCTCTTTCTTCCATTTTAGTGCCGATGATTAGAATGTTCGGTCAACTGTACACTCCGGGGTGTCGCTAGTGAGCCTGGTGTGATGGCACAAATATCAATCTCTCGTGCATCCTACCTGGCCTCACTAACGCCATCCCGGGATGTTCATATTTGTTTCGACCAACAATGTATGAGGCATTCCATTTAGTTCATACTAGACACTTGTCTCTTATTTGAGTTGGCACTTCTTAATTGCATTGGCCGATGATTAAATTTTGTGGTCACTACACTTGGGGGAGGCGCTAGTGAGCCTGGTGCGATGACACAAGTATCAATCTCTTGTGCATCCTACTTGGCCTCGCTAACGCCTTCCCTAAATGTTAATATTTGTTTGGACCAACAATGTATGAGGCCCTTGTCATTCCATTTGCTTTGGTATCTCAAAATGCCGATGATTAGAATGTTTGGTCACCTATACACTTGGGGGAGGGGCCAGTGAACCTGGTGCGATGACACAAGTATCAATCTCTTGTGCATCCTACTTGGTTTCGCTGACCCCTTCCCTAAATGTTAATATTTGTTCCGACCAACAATGTATGAGGCATGCCTTTTAGTTCATACTACTTGGATCGTTTTTGAGTTTGCTCTTATTCGTTGCAAACATCTATGAGCGTGCACTAATGTTTCTTTGGCTTGTTCATATATGTGCAGATATGACGTGGTATGTCGTGTACAAGGGCAAGGTTCCCGGAGTCTACAACGACTGGGAGGAGTGTCGGAGACAGGTTCACCGTTTTAGCGGTAACAGCTACAAAGGGTACACCACTAGAGCGGAGGCCGAAGATAGATACGCACGCTATTTGGCGGGAGAGAGGAGGGAGCGGAGGTGGAACCGGATGAAGACCACTATCATCGGGATGGTGCTAGTACTGACTCTAGCTCTCTTCTATGTGATTGTACTTAGATGATCGATCTTGTGTAACCACTAGCTCATTTGTGACTTTGTAACTCTGTAATTTGTCTAATATTTGAAATCTTGTGAATCATGGAGGCTGATGTGAAGGACTATGTATTGGTATACTGTGTTGTTGTATATATGTGTTATATATTCTGTATTTGTGATGTTATACTGTGCTATACAATCTGTACAAATACATGCCAGAAATAAAAAAATGAAAACGAACTACTAGCAGTGGCGCACTACTGGACCGTGAGTGGCGCACGACCACCAAGTAACAGTGGCGCACCATCCTGGACCCAGTGGCGCACTACACGGTGATCCCCTTCGAAAGTAGCAGTGGCGCACCGAAGCTGCTAGCAATGGCGCACGTCTGAGACACAACAGTGGCGCACCTTGACAACCAGCAATAGCGCACCAGCTCGAGGTAACAGTGGCGCACCCCAGGAGGCAGTAGTGGCGCACCAACAACAGATAGTAGTGGCGCACTGCTGCTCAACAACAGTGGCCCACCCCTTTGGAGTAATAGTGGCGCACCACTAGACATTTCAATGGCGCACGGTGTGGTGCGCCACTGTTACTTAGGATAGTTGTGGCGCACCAGTAGTGCGCCACTACTAAAAGTTAGCAGTGGCGTGATAGTAGTGGCGCACCAGCAGTGCGCCACTGATGGGGAATAGTGGTGCGCCACTGAATAGCTATTTCCTAGTAGTGTTAAGTTTCATGTTGAGTAGTATTTCAAAGAAGTTGTAATAGTTGCTACATGGGAGAACAATCATGAAGACGGCGCCATTGACCTTGACGCTACGTCGACGATGATGGAGATCATGCCCGTTGATGATGGAGATCATGTCCGTGCTTTGGAGATGAAGATCAAAGGCGCAAAGACAAAAGGGCCATATCATATCACATATGAACTGCATGTGATGTTAAGCCTTTTATGCATCTTATTTTGCTTAGATCGCGACGGTAGCATTATAAGATGATCCCTCTCACTAAAATATCAAGATAATAAAGTGTTCATCCTTAGTAGCACCGTTGCCAAGACTTGTCGTTTCGAAGCATCTCGTGATGATCGGGTGTGATAGAATCAACAAGTGCATACAACGGGTGCAAGCCAGTTTTGCACATGCGGATAGTAAGGTTGCCTTGACGAGACTAGCATGTACAGACATGGTCCCGGAACACGTGATACCGAAAGGTAGAGCATGAATCATATGATTGATATGATGAACACTTTGAATGTTCGCCATTGAAGTTACATCTTGTCTCGTGATGATCGGACTTGGTGTGGTGGATTTGGTTCGTGTGATCACTAAAACAATTCGAGGGATATTGTTTTGAGTGGGAGTTCACCTAGTTTTTAATTATGTTGAATTAAAATTTGAACTCAATTTGTCATAAACTTAGTCTAAACTATTGCAAATATATGTTGTAGATATGGCATCCCCAATCAATTTTAACCAGTTCCTAGAGAAAGAAAAGCTTAAGAGCAACGGTAGCAACTTCACCGTCTAGTTCCGTCATGTGAGGATTTTCCTCGCTGGCGGAAATCTACAATATGTGCTTGATGCACCGCTAGGTGACCCTCCTGCAGAAACTGAAACCGATGAAGTAAAGAATGTTTACGCGACTCGGAAAACTCGGTACTCTCAAGTTCAGTGTGCCATCCTATGCAGTCTGGAAGTCGATCTTCAAAAACGTTTTGAGCACCACGATCCACATGAGTTGATCAAAGAGTTGAAAACTATTTTTGAAACTCATGCGGTCGTGGATTGCTATGAAGCATCGAAACACTTCTTCAGTTGCATGATGGAAGAGGGTAGCTCCGTTAGTGAGCACATGCTCGTTATGACCGGGCATGCGAAGAAACTCAGTGACTTGGAAATAGTTATTCCTAATGTAATCGGGGATTAATCGTATCCTTCAATCACTGCAACCTAGTTACAAGAACTTTGTGATGAACTACAATATGCAGAACATGAACAAAGAGTTACCTGAACTCTTCTCCATGCTTAAAGCTGCTGAGATTGAGATCAAGAAAGAGCACCAAGTGTTGATGGTCAACAAGACCACCAGTTTCAAGAAACTGGGCAAGTCTAAAGGAAAATTCAAGAAGGGTGGTAAGAAAGCTGCCACGCCTCCTGTGAAACCTAAGACTGGCCCTAAGCCTGATGCTGAGTGCTATTACTGCAAGGAGAAGGGACACTGGAAGCGTAATTGCTCCAAGTATTTGGCGGATCTGAAGAGCGGCCTTGTCAAGAAGAAGAAAGAAGGTATATCTGATATACATGTTATAGATGTTTATCTTACTGGTTCTCGTACTAGTACCTGGGTATTTGATACTGGTTCGGTTGCTCATATTTGTAACTTGAAACAGGAACTAAAGAATAAACGAAGACTATTAAAGGATGAAGTGACGATGCGCGTTGGAAATGGATCCAAAGTCGATGTGATCGCTGTCGGCACACTTCCTCTACATCTACCTTCGGGATTAGTTTTAAACCTCAATAATTGTTATTTTGTACCCGCATTGAGCATGAACATTATATCTGGATCTTGTTTAATGCAAGACGGTTATTCATTCAAGCCTGAGAATAATGGTTGTTCTATTTTTATGAATAATATCTTTTATGGTCGAGCACCTGAAAAGAATGGTTTATTTCTGTTAGATCTCGATAGTAGTGATACACATATTCATAACATTGATGCTAAGCGAATTAAATTGAATGATAATTCTACTTATATGTGGCACTGTCGTCTTGGTCATATTGGAGTGAAACGCATGAAGAAACTCCATACCGATGGATTACTTGAATCACTTGACTTTGAGTCACTTGATAGATGCGAAGCATGTCTAATGGGAAAAATGACTAAGACTCCATTCTCTGGTATTATGGAGCGAGCTACAGACTTATTGTAAATCATACATACCGATGTGTGTGGACCAATGAGTGTAGCCTCGCGCGGTGGTTATCGTTATGTTCTAACCTTCACAGATGATCTGAGTAGATATGGGTATATCTATTTCATGAAACATAAATCCGAAACTTTCAAGAAGTTTAAGGAATTCCAAAGTGAAGTAGAAAATCAACGTAACAAGAAGATTAAATTTCTACGATCTGATCGTGGAGGTGAATATCTGAGTTATGAGTTTGGCATGCATTTAAAGAAATGCGGAATACTTTCACAATTGACACCGCCAGGAACACCACAACGAAACGGTGTGTCCGAACGTCGTAATCAAACTCTCTTAGATATGGTTCGTTCTATGATGTCTCTTACTGATTTGCCGTTATCATTTTGGAATTATGCATTAGAGACAGCCGCATTCACTTTAAATAGAGCACCATCAAAATCCGTTGAAACGACACCGTATGAATTATGGTTTAACAAGAAACCTAAGCTGTCATTCCTTAAAGTTTGGGGTTGCGAAGCCTATGTAAAGAAGTTACAACCGGACAAGCTAGAACCCAAAGCGGAGAAATGCGTCTTCATAGGATACCCTAAGGAAACTATAGGGTACACTTTCTATCACAGATCCGAAGGCAAAATCTTTGTTGCTAAGAATGGAACCTTTCTTGAGAAAGAATTTCTCACTAAAGAAGTGACTGGAAGAAAAGTAGAACTCGATGAGATTGATGAATCTTCACTAGTTGATCAGAGTAGCACAGTACCAGAAGTTGTTCCTGTGCCGCCTACACCGACAACAGAGGAAGCTAATGATAATGATCATGAAACTTCAAATGAGATAGCTACTGAACCTCGCAGATCGACAAGGGAACGTGCCACTCCTGATTGGTATGATCCTTGTCTAAATGTCATGATTGTGGACAACAATGATGAGGACCCTGCGGCGTATGAAGAAGCGATGATGAGCCCAGATTCCAACAAATGGCAAGAAGCCATGAAATCTGAAATGGGATCCATGTATGATAACAAAGTGTGGACTTTGGTAGACTTACCTAATAGCCGAAAGGATGTCGAGAATAAATGGATCTTCAAGAGAAAAACAGATGATGATGGTAATATTACTGTCTATAAAGCTCGACTTGTCGCAAAGGGTTTCCGACAAATTCAAGGTGTTGACTACGATGAGACTTTCTCACCTGTAGCGAAGCTAAAATCTGTGAGGATTTTGTTAGCAATAGCTGCATTTTTCGATTATGAGATTTGGCAGATGGATGTCAAAACGACGTTCCTTAATGGAGACATTGAGGAAGAGTTGTATATGGTAAAACCCAAAGGTTTTGTCGATCCTAAAAATGCTGACAAAGTATGCAAACTTCAGCGTTCAATTTATGGACTGAAGCAAGCATCGAGAAGTTGGAACCGACGCTTTGATAAGGTGATCAAAGACATCGGGTTTATACAGTGTCATGGAGAGGCATGTATTTACAAGAAAGTGAGTGCGAGCTCTGTAGCATTCCTGATATTATATGGAGATGACATATTATTAATTGGGAATGATATAGAACTATTAAGCAGTGTAAAAGGTTATTTGAATAATAGTTTTTCAATGAAAGACCTTGGTGAAGCATCATATATATTAGGTATCAAGATTTATAGAGATAGATCAAGACGCCTAATAGGGCTATCACAAAGTACATACCTGGACAAGATTCTAAAGAAGTTTAGAATGGACGAAAGTAAGAAAGGATTCTTACCTATGTTACCAGGCAAGGTCTTGAGTAAGACTCAAGGACCGGCTACGGCAGAAGAAAGAGAAAGGATGAGTCAGATCCCCTATGCCTCGGCAGTAGGCTCTATCATGTATGCCATGCTATGTACTAGATCTGATATAGCACATGCTGTCAGTTTGACTAGCAGATATCAAAGTGATCCAGGAATGGAAAACTGGACAGCGGTCAAGAATATCTTGAAGTACTTGAAAAGAACTAAGGATATGTTTCTTTGTTATGGAGGTGACCAAGAGCTCGTTGTAACCAGTTACACCGATGCAAGTGTGAACACTGATCCTGATGACTCTAAGTCACAGTTTGGGTACGTGTTTATATTGAATGGTGCTGCAGTAAGCTAGGCAACTCGATGCAGTGCACGGTGGCGAAGTCTTCAACAGAATCAGAATACATAGCGGCTTCAGAGGCTTCATCAGAAGCGGTATGGATGAAGAGGTTCATTGTAGAGCTCGGTGTGGTTCCTAGTGCATTGGACCCACTAGTTATCTACTGTGACAACATGGGTGCCATCGCCAATGCACAAGAACCAAGGTCACACAAGAGGCTGAAGCATATCAAGCTGTGTTATCATTCGATTTGTGAATACATCGAAGATGGAGAAGTAAAGATTTGCAAATTACACACTGATCTAAATGTAGCAGATCCGTTGACTAAAGCTCTCCCTAGGGCAAAGCATGACCAACACCAGAATACCATGGGTGTTAGCTACCTTACAATGTAATCTAGATTATTGACTCTAGTGCAAGTGGGAGACTGTTGGAGATATGCCCAAGAGGCAATAATAAAAGTGGTTATTATATATATCTTTGTGTTTATGATAAATGTTTATATACCATGCTATAATTGTATTAACCGAAACATTGATACATGTGTGTTATGTAAACAACAATGAGTCCCTAGTAAGCCTCTTAACTAGCCTGTTGATTAATAGATGATTAGTTTCATAATCATGAACATTGGATGTTATTAATAACAAGGTTATATCATTATATGAATGATGTAATGGACACACCCAATTAAGCATAGCATAAGATCACGTCATTAAGTTATTTGCTATAAGCTTTCGATACATAGTTACCTAGTCCTTTCGACCATGAGATCATGTAAATCACTTATACTGGAAATTATATCAAACGCCACTGCGTAAATGGGTGGTTATAAAGGTGGGATTAAGTATCCGGAAAGTATGAGTTGAGGCATATGGATCAACAGTGGGATTTGTCCATCCCGATGACGGATAGATATACTCTGGGCCCTCTCGGTGGAATGTCGTCTAATGTCTTGCAATCATATGAATAAGTTCATAAGAGACCACATACCACGGCATTTAGTAAAGAGTACTTGTCAGGAGATGAGGTTGAACAAGGTATAGAGTGATACCGATGATCAAACCTCGGACAAGTAAAATATCGCGTGACAAAGGGAATTGGTATCGTATGTGAATGGTTCATTCGATCACTAAGTCGTCGTTGAATATGTGGGAGCCATTATGGATCTCCAGATCCCGCTATTGGTTATTGGTCGGAGAGAGTTCTCTCCCATGTCCACATAGTTCGTGAACCGTAGGGTGACACACTTAAGGTTTGATGTTGTAATAGTAGAACTTGAATATGGAATGGAGTTCGAAGTATTGTTCGAAGTCTCGGATGGGATCCCAGACATCACGAGGAGTTCCGGAATGGTCCGGAGAATAAGATTCATATATAGGAAGTCATATTCCAAGTTTGGAAATGATCCGGTGCATTTATGGAAGGTTCTATAAGGTTCTAGAAAAGTCTGGAAGAAATCACTTTGGAAGGCGGAGTCCCGAAGGGACTCCACCTCCCATGGCCGGCTTACAATTTTAGTTGTTAACAAATAAGTAAAGCATGTGTATCTCCAACAACTGATATAGCATGTGATAACCTCCCAACAACCCAACATATCCCGATAACATATCAAGATAAACAACAGAGCCTAAACACGCCTACGACTCGCAAGGCCCAAACATCAAGCAACGGTTATGGGTAAGGAATGATACATATAGGATTGTTATGGTAAACAAGTGGAATAGGACACGTGACTCGATAAATAAGCGCAACCTATGTATAGCAGAGCGAGGGAGAGAAAAATGTAAAATAGGTGAAGAGAGAGGGCTCGCCTGTGAAAAGCTGCAGAAGCACTTCTCGGAGAACTCGTCGCATCTCACTTCAACACTTCGTGATCCTATCCGGGAAGAAGCAAATGCTAAAACAAACATCGAAGGCAAATCGGAGTCGAAACCCCGGACAAACAATTAAGATTGGAGTTGCATTTCTACCGTCAAAGTTAATGGTTGATTAGCATGGCAGTAGCATGGCAAGATGATCTATTCCAGATTTAAGCGGAGCGAGGAAACCCTAGTCGGTGTCTGAAATACTACGGTGTTGTACTTAGGGTGAAACATACACGAGCAACATGATGCGAGATGCAAACAGAGATATGGATGGCATATTAATGTTCAGCATATTTTTCTGGTCAAAATTCATACATAACACTTTTTATTTCGAGTTACAGATCAAAAGATATTAGCAAGAAGTACACAATTCCTGCAATTTTCAGATAAATAGGAAAAAAAGTTTTATACCGGGGAGATGGTAGTCACAAGGGCTGACTGGGAAGGCTGCTGAAGTGGCAACGCTCACTGGCGGGGCCCAGTTATCAGCATGGAGAGAAAAGAATTGAGCAATAAATAGGGTTGGAACTTGCATCACAGGGGATTCGAACCTAGGGTGCATAGATCACTGGTAGAAAAATGGCCTTTAGTCGCGGTTCGCAACTGCCATTAGTCGCGGTTGCGCAACCGCGACCAATTAAGCGCGACTAAAGGCCCACCTCTTTAGTCGCGGTTTCTTACGAACCGCGACTAAAGGCCCATCCACGTGGGTGGCTAGCGTGCGCCTGTGCGAAGGACCTTTAGTCGCGGTTGTTGTCCCCAACCAGGACTAAAGGCTATTTCGTTAAAAAAAATTAATTCATTTGGGTTTCTAATTTTTTTTCACTCCGTTTTTTTTCTATTTTTTTTCAGAATTTCTATTATTTCGGTTATTTGCATAGCTTAGTCTCTATCTCTAACTACACTTATCTCTAGTCAAATTACTTACTCGTGGTCAAACTTCCCGCTCGGTCACCCATCCTCCCACTACTCCACCTCTAGCACGCTTAACTTCCGAGTTCCTTTCCCATCCCTCTTCCAAGTGCTTCGCGCGCATGTTGTTGATAGTAGTATCATATCAATCCTATTAACATGTTGGTCGATGTCACATTTTTTTATTGTTTGAATTTCAAATAATTTTTTTCATAAACAAAAATAATGATGTAATAATAATCGTGAATAAATAAATAAACATTAACTTTTAAATTTTTATTATTTTAAATTTTTATTATTTTTGAAATATTTTTTTTGCCAAACCTAAAACCTATAAATTTGAAAATCTAAAAATTGGGTAAAAGTAATAGTAATCTTTATGCTGGATGCAATTATTAATTTTATTTTTTTGAAAAATTTAAAAAATATAAAATCCATAATTTATAGCAAAAACTAAAATCTTCCTGCTTTCATATTTTCATTTGGAATTTTGAGAATCTAAAAATTTTGGAATTCGGATGTAACTTTTTCCCATGATTTTTTTGATATATTATACGTTTTTTTCCGACGTCGCATGCAAAAGTTATTGCGGTTTTACCATTTTTTAAACTTTTTTTGCAAAAAAAGTGAAAATTAGAATTTCTTAATTTATCCGAATAGTAGGTTGCATAACATACAAGAATCTGAAAGCAATTTTTTTTTGAATTTTCTATCATTTAATTTTGTATTTTACAAACCAAAAAAAGGCGATCCACGGGGAGGGGGGGTGCAGGGTGCGTGGGAGAAAAAAAACACGGAAAAACCTTTAGTCGCGGTTGGGGTCACCAACCGCGACTAAAGGGGTACCCTTTAGTCGCGGTTGGTGTCCCCAACCGTGACTAAAGATTTTTCCGCCGGATGGATCCTTCCATAACCCTTTAGTTCCGGTTGGTGTTACCAACCGCGACTAAAGGGGTACCCTTTCGTCTCGGATGGAGCATTAGTCACGGGTCGCCTCCCGAACCGCGACTAAAGCCCCCTTTAGTCGCGGTTCGAATATTTCCGGGACTAGTGGGGGTGGACGGAAGCCTCTTTTTCTACTAGTGGATGGAGGTCAAAGGTGCTAACCACTGGGCTAGACCTCTATTTACGTACAGAGAAAGGGGCGCATCCTTTTTGAACGCGACTATGGCGGAGCCTCTGGGAAGAACCAGCCATGGCGGAGCTTGCAGACGTGCATGGATCTGGAGCTTCCAAGCGAGCCAAGATGGGAAAGAAGGTGCGCTGGATGCGCCTCGACGTGCTGGACCTTATGGTGCCCATCGTGATGCCGGAAACCCGCCGGAAGTTCACCGGCGACGAGGCTCTGCGGAGAAGATCGGCGGTCAACGTAGGCAACTCGGTAGAGAACGAAATAGGGAGAGGCGAGTGGTTCTGTGGACGGGCGAGGTCACCTGGAACGTCGCAGAGGGGTCGACTGCGCCGGAGGATGGCTGGAGCGGCCGGATTGTGAGAAGAACGTCAACAACCGGCGCGGGGAATCGGCGACCTTGTGCTGGATTGAGAGGCTCTTAGATCGATTCCTTGGACGAGGTAGAGGACGGCGAGGCGCATCTTTCGATGGCTTTAGCTTGACGAGGGGCGACCTGCAGTAGCGGCGCCATGGCGAGGTGGTGCGGTGTTGTTTGTTACTCTCTTTCATGGAAGAAAAAGAGAGGGAGGACAGAGAGGATGACGGCGCGAGGAGAGGAGGAAAGCTAGGGTTCGACGCGTGGCTTGGATGGGGGATTAAGGAGGCACGGCATGTAACATCCCAAAAATTTCAAAACAGAACAAATGAATTTCCCTATTTCCAAATTTTGGAACTAACAAAAACTTTTATTCAATTAAGTTTGCTACATAGCTGTCGTCGTGGCGAACGAGCAGATGCCATGGGATGGCTTAAGTTGGGGCCGAATGGACGCTAGAGGATTCGGGGGAGGGTTTGCGACTAGACGGGATGAACCTCCGGTTGCTTTGCTCAAGAACACAGCACGAGGCAGGTAAACAAGAAGAAAGACAAAAGGAAGAACTCTGCTCTAGATCGCTAGCTTCATTGATCTTAACATGGTTACAGGTTTCTGGATAGAAGGTTCCTCTTCTAATCTCGTCTATCGTAACGCGCCCGTAAGAGGCTGTGCCCCCTCTCCTTATATAGGAAAGAGGGTGGCTTACAGTGCAAGGAACCCTAATGGCATCTTTGACTGGACAAACTACTTTACAAAGCTACTTTAATCATGGATGACGCCGGGGTCTTCTTTAATCAGGGACGCTGACGTCCTCCGGCTTCTTTCAGCGTCACCCTTCTCTTTGGCGCCAGGGCTCCGATTAAAGTCACTTTGCTTAGCTCATCCTTGTCTTCTAGCTCCAGAGAGAATCTTTGACCAGCTGTGCCGACACGCTCTCCTTCCGGTATCTTCTTTATCCGGTTCCGGTATACCCCTCTTGGGGATACCGGCTTAGCTTTACTTAGCCAAACTCTTATCTTTGTGCTCCGGTAAGAATATTAAACCGGTATCTTGATGGCCCAAACCATCCGGTTTGGCATGCCTTTGGCACACGGGGGGTCATCCCCCCAACATTAGTCCCCGAAGCTGGTATAGTCTGACGGATTCTATCCTACAGACCATGCCAGGTTCTCATACCATAAGATTCCGGTTTAATCATTCCGGCGTTTAACTCAGATTCGGCATCTTTACCCGGACTTACATTTTCTATCTTTATGTAGTATCCCCCGGTATCTTATTCTCCGGTACTCCAGCCATTAATTGCCTCCTCGGCGAGGTCGAGAATTTCTCGGGCCCCGCGCCTGTCAGTGACATGCGCACTGTGACTGACAAGCCAGTGTCGGGGGTCACTTCCCTTCGGCTCCTGCGCGCACATTAAATGCTCCGCTGCGGATCCTCGTCGCCACTTCGGATCTGTGTGCCCCTCCGTGTGTCTTTTTATTTCCTTGCGTGTATCATCGTGCCACGTGGCGGCCCGTGGTGCGAACCGTCGCGGCCCGCGGAGCGAACCGCCGCGGCTCGACGGTTTTCGGCCCATCTTCTCTCTTCTTTATAAGGAGAACCGCCCCCTCTTCTTCCTCTTCTCGCATTCTCCACCCTTCGCGCACAGTGCTCCTCGCTCTCTGCGCCTTCGCCGTTCTCCGTCCGCCGCCGTTCGCTCGAGCTCTGCCGCCCGGCGAACTTGTGCCGCTCCTCCGCCGGACTTCGCCGTGCGGAAATCCCTCGCAGCGTCTCCGCTGCGACCGCTGCATTCATGCTTCCTCGCGCCGTCCTCTGCTCCGCCGTCGTGGGAGCTCCTCGGTGACCGCAGGCCCACTGCTTCCCCGGTGAACTTCTTCCCTAGCGACTGCGCCGCCTCAGGTTGGTTCCAATCTCAGTTTGCTTGCCCTTTGCTCGTTTTCTAGATCTTGGGTCGACAGTGTTTTTATTTCCCCTTTTCCTTTGATTTTCCTCTTACTCGTAGATCTTCGCGCGGGGGCCAACTGTGGGATTTCTGTTTTTCTGCCTTTAAACCAATGTCTAGCGAGGAATCTTCCTCTGCCTCCTCCTCTGCCTCCTCCTCTGCCTCTTCTTCCGGTAGCCGACGTAGGCAATCTTCCGATAGATCCGTCGATTCCGCTTCGATGGATACCGATTCCGGTAGCCACGGAGAATCCGGTAGCTCTAGCCAAGCTTCCGGTGTAAATCCTTCCGCTGTCACCCGTGGAGCCTGGATGGGCTCCAACGTCACTGAGTACGAGATCGACTGGTTATACCGGTCCCGCAGGATTCCGGAAGGAGTAACCTGCCGGCTTCCCGGTGACGAGATTGAACCGGTGCTTGAGCCCGGTGAACATGTTGTTTTCCTCGCTCACTTTGAGCGCGGCTTCGGCCTTCCTGCTTCGCCGTTTTTTCGGAAGTTCTTAGATTTCTATGAACTTCAACCTCATCACCTCCCTGGCAACGCCATTTTTTATCTTTCTTGCTTTGCCACCTTCATGGAGGCTTATGTTGGCATTCATCCCCTCCGCGAGACGTTTGCCCGTTTCTTCGCTCTGTGGATCAATTCCGTTCAGGGCAAGGACATCCCTGTGCCCAAGCCCCCCGTTCAATGCGGGTCTTGCATCGTCGGCTCCCGTCAGGGGAGCCCCTTTTTCAAGTTTGCCGGTCTCGAGTCATGCCGGGCATGGCAAGGGACCTTCTTTTATGTGAAGAATAACGGTGCCGCGGATCTCATTGATCTGCCGCCCTTCAATCCGGCGCCGCCCAGCAAAGCCAACTGGAGCTACAACCCGAGGTCAGGTCATACGGAAACCAACCGGGTGGTACGCTATATGGCGAACTTGATGAAGGAGACTAACATCTGCTCCGACGATATTATTCGCACCTTTATCTCGCGCCGGGTGCTTCCTCTCAAGCGCCGGCAGCACAAGATGAGCGAGATGTACGGCCCCGGCGATCCCACCAAGATTACCGGCCTCCCTCTCAGCAAAAGGGACGTCGTCCGCAAGGCTAAGCAGATCTGCCAGACTGCCATGCCGGATGATTGGGAATGGGGCCTTCTTCCTTTCAGTACTACTAACCCTCCGACCCAAGAAGTAAGAGATTATGCAACTCGGGTCGGCTTACCGGTAACGTTCATGCTGTTGCTAACCTTCTTTTTATTTGTTTCAGGTCAAGGACCGCTTCCCCTCTATTCATGCAGAGCGACGAGGCCCCTGCGTGAAGCGTGCCCTAGACTCTGTTGATCCGGATCCTTTTATCCGTTGGTTGGATTTGAAGATGGGCAAGACCAAAGCTTTGCGCCTCGGCCCGTCCGTGCCCAAACCAACCGGTTCCTCGGACGACCTGACCATCCTCGAGGTAGTTTTCTTTTTCGATTTCTCATATCTTTCATTATTGCTCTTTCGTAGATGTTTTCTTACTTATCTCAATCCCACAGGTTCACGAGCACGTGCCGCCGCTGCGAGCCGAGGCCGGTCACGAGTTCGTGGACAAGCTTATGGCCCAAGGCCAGAAGAACAAGGCGCCGGCATCTGATGCCGGTTCCAGCGAGGCCCCTCCCTCGAAGCGCTTCCGGACGGAGCCTTTGGGGTAGAAGGAAGTAGGTATGAGGCGCTATAAGCGCAAGCAGATGCTGAACTCCTCTGGGTAAGCTACCGTTTCCTTGCTTGTTTCTTTTTGCTAAGTTCTTTTTTCGGTTTCTTTTTTCCAACCCTTTCTTTTTCTTTTATTTAGCCCTGCGCTCAAGCTTGGCCCAAGGCCCGAGGGCCCTGAAGGTACCGCGAGGACCTCAACTCCTCCTCCTCACTCAAGCCCGGCACCATCTGGTGCCGGCAACATCTCTACCTCCCCTCTGGGAGGCACTCCAAGTTCGGGGCGCGCGGCCCCTACACCGCCAGAACACCGCGCGGAGGAGGACCTTGTCTCCCCTCCTGAAACCCAAGACGTAGGCGCCAGCGACGTAGGCGCCAGCAACATCGGCGCCGAAGAAGAAGCTGCCGGGCGGGCGGAACCTCTGGTTCCTCCCGTCCCGAAAAAGAAGAAGAAGACTCCCGCGCCGGAAACTTCCGTGCCGGGAGGTTCCAACTCGGGTGAGGCGCCTAGCGCTCCCCCTTCTCCAAGAACTGCCCCAACGCCACCGCCGGAAGCTCCTATCACCAAGCCAACCGGCGCCACTCCGACTCTGCCGCCGCCCAAGACCTCCAAGCTTATCAAGGGCAAGGCGACGGCCTCCAACGTCCCCTCCGGCGGTCCGCAGCCCTTGGTGCTGCACGCCTCCCGTGCCGCCAGTGCCGCCAGCGAGAAGGCAACTGGCCTGCTCGGCCGGATCACCGAATTTAAACGCCAAGGCCGGGAGCTGGGGCACCTTCTGCCCTACGCGGAGAAGTGGAACGCCGCGGACATGTCCCCGGTGACCCGCGGCATGGGCAAGGACAGGCTGCCGCTGCCTGACCCTGCTGGAGATCGATCCTCCGAGGAGCATTTCATGCAGCTGCGTCGGGCCGTCAAGGAGCTGGATAGTGCGTGGTATGATTCCACGAGCAATCTGATGGTAAGTCCCACCAACTCTCTTCAACTTTTTTCGGTTTTTCCCTGCTTCCGGATCTTTTCTATCTCTTTCTCAATTTCATGCCGGTTTTTCTATCATTTTCACTTAATCTTATCTATCTTCCCAGTCCTCGAGTTTTGTGTTGAGAGCGTAGCTCTTAGCACAAAATTCAACTTAGAAACGCGCAAAACCGGCATACCCAGTCCCCGAGTTTCGGGTTAAGATCTTTGTTCTTAGGGCGAAACTCTAACTAATCTCTTTGTCTTGAACAACACACAGCTGACGCCCGAAAGGTCCTCTTTGAGGAGCTTTTATGGGAGCACCAGGAGCTTGCTGAGGCACACGAGAAGTGCCAAGGTAAACTCTTTGTGCCTCCGGTAACTTTTTCCGGTAAGTTTTCCTTCTTAAGTCTCACAACTCTTTGTTCAACAGCAATTCCGGAAGCTTCCATTGAAGCCCTCCGGCAGCAAGTCGCTGCGCTCCAAGGTATGGTTGCCTTTTTTCCTGTGAAGTTGTCTTTTCCTTACTTTACCAACTTCAGTTTTCGTTAACATTTTCTTTCCGGGGTTTAGCCGAAAAGGAGCAGCTTATCCGGCAGCATCGCGAGGCTCTGGACGTCCAGGAGACCTACGCCAGCGGGCTAAAGGAGCAGCTGATCCAGGTCGGGCTGAAGCACAGCGACGCCATGAAGGCCGCCCACGCCGCCGCCGAGGCCAAGCTCAATGAGGCTTTGGACGATGCCAACAACTCCAACGTAGTGCTCAATGCTGAGTTGGAGGAGGGGGCGAAGGCGCGGAAGGCTGCTGAGGAGAAGGCCGCGCGGCTGGAGGCGGAGCAGAAGGAGTATGACCTTTTGGTCACACAAACTGACGCGCTTGCCCTCCGTAAGCTTCTTCCTTCTTCCTTTCCGATTTCTGCTTACAAGCTTATCTCTCTCGGTAGCATTTGCTTAACTTCTTTCTTTTGCCTTGTAGGGCTCTTCCCGGACTCCCAGGGGTTTGCTGCGAAAAGAGTTGGAGAGCGCCGGGTTGCCCAGGGCTATGAAAATCTGGGCGCTCCGTGGGACCCCTATGACCACTTGGTTGCGTTGAACGCACGGGTCTCCCATATGCGCGCCATCGACCGCAATCTTTCTGATATTCCTGAGGTAGCCACCCAGCTCTTCAAGACCCTCTGGCCCGGAGAAGTGGTGCCAGACACCTTCTCCCTCATCAGCGACCGCCTTAAGGGTGCCGGCAGAAGGATCCGGGAGTGGCAGTGCTCTGCCGCTCGTGCCGGAGCTGACTCCGCGCTTCGCGTTGCCTGCTCCTGGTACCCGGAGCTGGACTTGGACGCCCTCACCGGAGTGCGCGAAAATGCCGAAACCGATCTGGACCCGGCCCTCACCGCTAAGCGGCAGGATCGTGCATACCACATCGCGGAGTACGCCGATGCGCGCACCTTCATCGCCGCTCCCTCAGACGTCAAAGATTATCTGAGCGAAGAGGAGGAGGGTGAAGGCGAGGAGGAGGCCGGAGCCGATGACGAGCCTTTGGATGGTCCTGGTGCTGGTGATGCTCTCCCTGAGGTCCCTGCCGCTTGATTACTTGTTGTTAATTACTTGCCTGTGCAATGCTCGTTGGTCCTGCTTGACTGAAAACACTTATCCGTTAAATTCTACCCCGGTATGCCGGGGTTTTATGATGTAATTTAAAACTTAGCCTTTTGGCTTTTGGTTGTGTTACAACAATTTACGCCGGTATGCTATACCGGTAAGTCATTAAGTTGTGTTTGCCTAACTTAGCATTTTGCTCACAATTTTGCTTTTTTATCTTGCACTGTGAAGATTCCGAAATTGTTTCGGCATTCAATCCGATGCACACTTGGTTCTTTTGCTTTGGCTCTGCCTACCCTCTGGGTTTTTTGGCGTATGAGTCACAAAGTTCTTTTGCCAAGCAAGCACTTTCTTGAACTTAGAAATAATACGAAACTTTTCACAAAAAACCGGTATAACCGGGGTTAGTTAAACTTTCCGGATTGTTTGTTCCCATCTCCCCTCTTCGTCGTTCGCGTGCTTAGTTCCTACCGGTTTATCTTGCTTGCCATGAAGCCGGGTTTCGGACAGCAGCAGAGTCGAAGACTCCGGTAGGTTTAGCACGTTACTAAACCGGAAAGAAAAAATGTTCTGCAACCAACCGGTAACTGAAAAAATAAACATATTACATGCAGTTTTCGGTACAGGCAGTCCCCGAGATTAAATCGAGGGTGCCGGCATCTTTTATTCATAGCATATAAGGTACAAAAAGGAACTTCTTACAACACAGCCTCATGCATAGAAGGGACGTAAAAGAGCTACATTCCATGGGCGCTTGGTTTCTTCTCCTGACCTGTCCGCCTTTCCTTTCTTAGCTTCCTGCGCGTCAACCAAGTAATAGGCATCATTGTGTAGAGCCTTGCTCACAATGAAAAGTCCTTCCCATGGGGGAGATAGTTTGTGCCGTCCCTCAGTGCGCTGCACTAGGCGCAACACCAGATCTCCTTCCCGGAATGTTCTCGGGTTAACCTTGCGGTTATGGTAGCGTCTTAGGTTTTGCTGGTAAATGGCTGTTCTTGCCAGGGCCAGCTCTCTTGCTTCTTCTAGCAAGTCCACATCATTTTCTCTTGCCTCTTTTACCTCTTCTTCGGTATATTGTTGAACTCTTGGCGAGTCATGTATGATATCGGTTGGAATTACGGCTTCAGCCCAATAGACCATGAAAAACGGAGTGTATCCGGTAGACCGGTTTGGAGTCGTTCTTATGCTCCACAACACTGATGGTAGCTCATCGAGCCAACACCCCGGTGTCTTTTCAAGAGGTTCAATTAGCCTGGGCTTGATACCGGAAAGTACCAAGGCGTTTGTTCTTTCCACTTGGCCATTGCCCTGTGGGTGCGCAACAGAGCATAAATCCAATAGGATGTTGTTGTCTTCACAAAATCTTTTGAACTCACCTTGAGCAAAGTTTGTGCCATTGTCAGTAATTATGCTATGCGGGTATCCATACTGCAAGATAACATCTTTTAAGAATTTTACGGCTGTATGCCCATCACATTTTGCAATGGGCTTTACTTCTAGCCATTTGGTGAACTTATCCACCATCACTAGGATGTGGGTAAAACTGCTTCTAGCGGTTTTGAAAGGACCAACCATGTCAAGGCACCAAACAGCAAATGGCCAAGTTAGTGGTATTGTTTTTAGCCCGGATGCTGGGGTACGATTTTGCTTGGCGTACCTCTGGCACCCATTGCATTTTCGTACTAAGTCCTCAGCATCCTCCAAAGCAATGAGCCAATAGAAGCCGTGCCGGAATACCTTTGCAACCAGCGCCCTTGATGAAGCATGGTGCCCACATTCTCCTTGGTGAATTTCCACGAGCATTTCTTTTCCCTCTTCCGGTTCCACACATCTTTGAAGGACACCGGTAACACTTCTCTTGTATACCTCACCATTGATAATGGTGTAAGCTTTGGACCTTCTCTGAATTCGTCTCGATTCGTTTTCGTCAACCGGCAAGGTGCCGTTGATCAGGAATTCCTTAATAGGTTTAACCCAAGATGGTGCTTCTCGAACTAGAAACACCGGTGCGTCTACTTCCATGCTATCTACTAGCATTACTTCTTCCGGTATGGACATAGCAGTCCCCGAGTTTACCGGAGCAGTCCCCGGGTTTACTTTGTCAATATCCATTGGTACAACATGTGATTCCGGTACGAAAACAGAGACTTTTCAGTATTCAAATAAATCTTAAAAATCAACCAATTTGAATTTTGAAGTGAATCAAATTGCAATAATTCACATTTAACCAACTCTAATTTACTATGTAAAAATATGATATAGGTTCTGTACATGATAATGGGCTAGAAGCAAAAGATTGACTATGTAGTCAATATTAGATCATTTCAACTATTTCAAATTTTAGGGTTTTAAATCTATGAGGTGTAGCACCTCATTTAAATCACTTTCCCAAGTGTTATGAAGTAATATGAGGTCCTTAGTAGCATAATCTCATATTTTCTCACTTGTGGAATTTAAATCAAATAGTATATAAATTGCAATGGTTATTTAAATCACATGAGATGATGAATCTCATTTAAATCATTTTTCTCAAATGATAGGTGTAAAGTGTTGACCTTGGTCAACATGTGATCACCCCTGGTTATTTGAGAAGATTAAATCTTAAGAAGATTCAATGAGAGGAAATTATTTCTCCCAAGAACAACATAGAAACCCTAATTCCAATTTCAATGAGAGGAAATTATTTTCCTAAGACTAAATAAGGAAACCCTAGCATAATTTGTGAAGAAATGTTAAGTAGTGATGCTAGATCATTTGTGTGAGCCACTAAGGCTAATTAAGAGTACTTAAGTATTGTTTGGTGATTGTATCCTCATATTCGTTTATAGACGCTAGTACCGGAGACTATCAAGAGGAGGAGGTATTCTACCAAGAGGGAGAAGAAGAACACTTTGATCACCTCACAAATCAAGGCAAGCTAACACTCTTGCAAAGTTCCCATGTGCAAAGCTCTACAAGAGCAAGGCACCATTACATTTTACTTCATGGTCCAATCCCAAGTGTTTACTTTACAAGCTTTCTTGTATTTTATTTATCAAAGTTACTTTTGATTTATGATTCACTTGGTTTAGTTATAGAGTAGTACAAGAGCATCACCCTTAGCCTAGAGAGCCATAAGCTATTTAGCACCCCTCATAACTAGTTGCTAGTGCTAAAGATTAAAAGTGACTACTCTAGTTGGGAACTTGTGAATTGAAATGACTTTGAAAACCTTGGAATGAAGATTCATTCTATTGAAAGCTTTTGAAGGTGAATGTGACTTGTGAATGATTTGGTGAAACTTACCAAAATCTGATGGTTGGGTTCGGATGCGATACCATTCCAATTTTACAAGTACCCCCACAATACCTGAATCTGGGTAAGGCTTAGCTGGAAACTTATGTATTTTAGTATGGGTTCCCTCTGAACAAGCGTCATAGGGGTTATGCCGAGGCTGCCTCCATTGAATGTGAAATGACGTGAAAGGAGGTGAATGTACTACCCAAGCCCTGTGCAGTTCCCGGGTTGATGGTTTGTTTTCACCGGGAGGCCAAGCTCATGGGGAGAGGTGCCTATACTAGGGTATGTAAATGAAAGGTTAGGATTGGTAGTTCGTGTACTGCGTACGATAAATCAGGGCCAGTTACCCCTGACGAACTATTGCAATTGTTGTGGCACAAGTGTACAACCTCTGCAGAGTTTAACCTATTCGAATAGCCGCGTCCGCGGTTATGGACAGTTGGAAAGGCCATATTGTTCCGTCATCATAACTTTTCTAAAAATATAAATGGTGACTTGTGACTTGAATTGAAAGGTGATCTTGACTTTGAATCACAACTGAGTTGTGGGAATGACACTAATGTTCCCACTTGAGTTTAGCAAATGAAGAATTTTTTTTGAATATTAAAAGTGCTTATGAAATAAAACTGGCTTTCTGCAAATAAAACTAGAGCTTAGAACCCCCTTACTATAGTTGATAGTGTTTACCTTAGTATTAGTTTGCGAGTACTTTAAAGTACTCATGGCTGTGTCCCTGGCTATTCAAATGGCCAGACTATGAAGAGGAATACCAGAACCCGGAAGAAGGACAGCAGGACGTCTACGACAACTAGGATCACTCCTGACGTCAACAGTTGCCTGTGGAACAGATGGACCAAGACCACTACTATTTCGCTTCCGCTATGTGTTTTGTATTTGGATCTCTAGATCCCCTATGTTGTAATAAGACTGGATCATGTGATCCTTTATTTGTAAGAAGATTATGATATGTAATGAATGATGTGTTGTGATATCAATCTATTATGTCTCGCAAAAACAATATTCATGGGATTGCGAGGAATGGCATAATAGGCATCTGGACTTAAAAACCCAGGTGTTGACACGGCACCCCTCTCGTGCACTGTATGCGGAGAGAAGACGACAAGAAAGAAACGTACCCCTTCGTTTCGTGGAGGTGGTGGCCGAAATGGGCTGGGGTGGAGTAGGTGGGCTTCAGCCAGAGAGAGAGGGGAAAGATGGGCCACCGGGTGAGAGAAGAGAGAGGGAAAGAAATGGGCCAGAGAGACGGAAAGGGCCCAGGAAATGGTTAGGGGGTTTTCCCCTTTTTCGAAACATTTTCTCATTTGAATTTAAACACTGTTTTGAAAAACATACCAAAACAAACAAAGTTTTATTTTGAAAACATTTAAAAATATGTTTAGTGGTTAGATAGGCTTTAGGGTTAGGGTTTCGTTAAAAGAAAAGATAAGGGGAGATTTAATAAGAAACCATATGCGGGAGAAAAATAAAATAATTAGGGTTTTATAAAAATAATTTTATTTGTTAGAAACATGGTGGTATGATGCATATTCCATGATGATGCATAAAATAAATAAAAACAAGCAATTATATTAGGGGTACTACCCGGGCCGTTACAATCGACACCACTAACAAGGAACCTCGCCCCGAGGTTCCACCTCAAGGTACAGGGGAGAGAGGTGAACTATCGGGTCTTCAGGCGATGTGTCGATCTCCTTGACACCACTAACAAGAATTATTGCTCCATGTAGAACGGTCGACACCACCAACGAGAAGTTGTTGTTCCGATGTTGATGATGCGCTTCTGTCGGATCCTCCAAAGATCGGACCTATTAGGTGAGGGGGCAAAGATCGTCCAACCCGCGTCGGAACCTAAGACTCAGAGAAGCAGATAAGAGAGAAGACTCAAAACTCGCAAAGGTAAGAGGAGAATGAATATAGATAAGGAGAAAAAACGAGCTAATCAGATCTATCCAACGAGTTTTTAGAAAATAGGTTTGACACGCTAAACTTATCGACCGTTGGCAAGGTTATCCTAGAGGCTGGACTAGTGGGGTACCATCAACCTGAGGCTCTGATACCAACTTGTGACGCCCCGAAACCGGTATCATGAGGATTCCAGTGCTCCCACCGAAATCCGCACGATATCGATTCAGAGACGCCCTCCGACACGACGTGCGCGACGAATCACACACGTGATGCCAGAGGAATTAACACGAGCGATAACATTACAACAGGATTACAATAGAGCCCACAAGATACATATATTACAACAACGACTCCAACGAGTCAAGATACAAATATACAATACAAAGATCCAAATCATACATAAGATCGAATACGTCCGAGTACGGACAAGATACAAATTGGACTAAGAGTCCTGAAGATAACCAGTGGCGTCCATAACCCTGCCCAGGCCAAGCCGGAAGGGTGACCTTGCTAACGTCGTCATCTTGTACCTGTCGAAGTCGGGCCATCGGTTGCCGACAAAAGGGAGGAAACACAAGAGAAAGAGAAAAGGCGAGGGTAAGTACCAATGAACGAAATCCGGCACGTACTTAGAGAGACTAGAAATGGCTATGCTCGCCTGACGAGTATATCACCGGGGCCTATATGGTAGGTTTAGCGGCAGCAAATCTATAACCATTAGAGACGCGCTACAACATCCGTCTAATCAGAGAAGATAAGAGAGCGCACAAGGTAACAGATAAATACTACACAAACATAACACAACCAGAAGCAATGTAAAAGGCACTCCACGGTTGACAATTTTATTAGCTATTGGTTGTAGTAATGCTATATTACTATGCAAGTTATTAGCATCAACATAAAGCTGTAATTTGTTCTATGATCGAGTTAAACAGCTCCAAGTCGTCCATAACCGCGAACATGGCTTATCGATAAGATGTACACCCTGCAGGGGCTGTCCAAATGTAACCATACGCATGCTCGACCCACTTACGACAGGTGGATGTCTCACAACAAGACCGTTCCTAGTTCAGCAAGAAAGTCTAGGGGGGCCACCCGACTAAGCTACCCGTAACGAAGTCCGGCCGTACTCCGAAGCGGACTCAGGGTTTGCGACGGCGGCTAGGCGTGCGAACCACACACTTCGCTAAACATCTCGCGGGGTACAATACAGAATATAAACACCTGAAGGCAACAGGAAGTAAACACCCGAAGGCAACAACAAGTAAAGCATGGCATACATGGCATAGGAAAATAAAGCCAAGGTTGTGGCCCCCTTTTCAACTGACTTGAGAAAAGGTAATGAGTGAGGGGGGTCCCAATAATCGTCCCCACATGCGGGTAGAGCGCTCAATCTCGGAACAGATAACAAGAACTCAGGTCCTAGGGGACATTAGCAAGTCAAAGTTCCGATGCTTTCGCAAAGGGGGCTCACAGATGCCTCTGCTTACAATTTTAGTTGTTAACAAATAAGTAAAGCATGTGTATCTCCAACAACTGATATAGCATGTGATAACCTCCCAACAACCCAACATATCCCGATAACAGATCAAGATAAACAACAGAGCCTAAACACGCCTACGACTCGCAAGGCCCAAACATCAAGCAACGGCTATGGGTAAGGAATGATACGTATAGGATTGTTATGGTAAACCAGTGGAATAGGACACGTGACTTGATAAAGAAGCGCAACCTATGTATAGCAGAGCGAGCGAGAGCAAAATGTAAAATAGGTAAAGAGAGAGGGCTCGCCCGTGAAAAGCTGCAGAAGCACTTGTCGGAGAACTCGTCGCATCTCACTTCAACACTTCGTGATCCTATCCGGGAAGAAGCAAATGCTACAACAAACATCGGATGCAAATCTTACTACTACGGCAAAAGAATCGGCATTATCATGATATGATATGCATGACATGGCAACGATGATGCGATGCAACTTACCCATATTAATCGGAGTCGGAACCCCGAACAAAAAATTAAGATTGGAGTTGCATTTCTACCGTCAAATTTAATGGTTGATTAGCATGGCAGTAGCATGGCAAGATGGTCTATTCCAGATTTAAGCGGAGCGAGGAAACCCTAGTCGGTGTCCGAAATACTCTGGTGTTGTACTTAGGGTGAAACATACATGAGCAAACACGAGTGACATGATGCGAGATGCAAACAGAGATATGGATGGCATATTAATGTTCAGCACATTTTTCTGGTCAAAATTCATATATAATACTTTTTATTTCGAGTTACAGATTAAAAGATATTAAATTAGCAAGACATGGCTTATCGATAAGATGTACACCCTGCAGGGGCTGTCCAAGTGTAACCATATGCATGCTCGACCCACTTACGATAGGTGGATGTCTCACAACAAGACCGTTCCTAGTTCAGCAAGAAAGTCTAGGGGGGGCCACCCGACTAAGCTACCCGTAACGAAGTCCGGCCGTACTCCGAAGCGGACTCAGGGTTTGCGACGGTGGCTAGGCGTGCGAACCACACACTTCGCTAAACGTCTCACGGGGTACAATACAGAATATAAACACCTGAAGGCAACAGGAAGTAAACACCCGAAGGCAACAGCAAGTAAAGCATGGCATACATGGCATAGGAAAATAAAACCAAGGTTGTGGCCCCCTTTTCAACTGACTTGAGAAAAGGTAATGGGTGAGGGGGGTCCCAATAATCGTCCCCACATACGGGTAGAGCGCTCAATCTCAGAACAGATAACAAGAACTCAGGTCCTAGGGGACATTAGCAAGTCAAAGTTCCGATGCTTTCGCAAAGGGGGCTCACAGATGCCTCTGCTTACAATTTTAGTTGTTAACAAATAAGTAAAGCATGTGTATCTCCAACAACTGATATAGCATGTGATAACCTCCCAACAACCCAACATATCCCGATAACAGATCAAGATAAACAACAGAGCCTAAACACGCCTACGACTCGCAAGGCCCAAACATCAAGCAACGGCTATGGGTAAGGAATGATACGTATAGGATTGTTATGGTAAACCAGTGGAATAGGACACGTGACTTGATAAAGAAGCGCAACCTATGTATAGCAGAGCGAGCGAGAGCAAAATGTAAAATAGGTGAAGAGAGAGGGCTCGCCCGTGAAAAGCTGCAGAAGCACTTGTCGGAGAACTCGTCGCATCTCACTTCAACACTTCGTGATCCTATCCGGGAAGAAGCAAATGCTACAACAAACATCGGATGCAAATCTTACTACTACGGCAAAAGAATCGGCATGATCATGATATGATATGCATGACATGGCAACGATGATGCGATGCAACTTACCCATATTAATCGGAGTCGGAACCCCGAACAAACAATTAAGATTGGAGTTGCATTTCTACCGTCAAAGTTAATGGTTGATTAGCATGGCAGTAGCATGGCAAGATGGTCTATTCCAGATTTAAGCGGAGCGAGGAAACCCTAGTCGGTGTCCGAAATACTCTGGTGTTGTACTTAGGGTGAAACATACATGAGCAAACACGAGCGACATGATGCGAGATGCAAACAGAGATATGGATGGCATATTAATGTTCAGCACATTTTTCTGGTCAAAATTCGTATATAATACTTTTTATTTCGAGTTACAGATTAAAAGATATTAAATTAGCAAGAATTACACAATTCCTGCAATTTTTAGAAAAATAGGAAAAAAGTTTTATACCGAGGAGATGGTAGTCACAGGGGCTGACTTGCGGGGCCACGGCGCTGACTGGGAAGGCTGCTGAAGTGGCACATATATACGCTGACGGGCGGGGCCCAGCTGTCAGCAGGCAGAGAAAAGAATTGAGCAACAAATGGTGTTGGAATTTGCATCAGAGGGGATTCGAACCTAGGGTGCATAGATGGAGGACAAAGGTGCTAACCAGTGCACTGGACCTCTGTTTACGTGGAGATGGTAGTCACAGGGGCTGAATTGCGGGGCCACGACACTGACTGGGAAGGCTGCTGAAGTGGCACAGATATACGCTGACGGGCGGGGCCCAGCTGTCAGCAGGCAGAGAAAAGAATTGAGCAAGAAATGGGGTTGGAATTTGCATCAGAGGGGATTCGAACCTAGGGTGCATAGATGGAGGACAAAGGTGCTAAGCACTGCGCTGGACCTCTATTTACGTGGAGATGGTAGTCACAGGGGCTGACTTGCGGGGCCACGGCGCTGACTGGGAAGGCTGCTGAAGTGGCACGGATATACGCTGACGGGCGGGGCCCAGCTGTCAGCAGGCAGAGAAAAGAATTGATTAACAAATGGGGATGGAATTTGCATCAGAGGGGACTCGAACCTAGGGTGCATAGATGGAGGACAAAGGTGCTAACCACTGTGCTGGACCTCTGTTTACGTGGAGATGGTCGTCACAGGGGCTGACTTGCGGGGCCACGACGCTGACTGGGAAGGCTGCTGAAGTGGCACAGATATACGCTGACGGGCGGGGCCCAGCTGTTAGCAGGCAGAGGAAAGAATTGAGCAACAAATGGGGTTGGAATTTGCATCAGAGGGGATTCGAACCTAGGGTGAATAGATGGAGGACAAAGGTGCTAACCACTGCGCTGGACCTCTATTTACGTGGAGATGGTAGTCACAGGTGCTGACTTGCGGGGCCACGGCGATGACTGGGCTGCTGAAGTGGCATAAATATACGCTGACGGGTGGGGCCCAGCTGTAAGTAGGCACAGAAAAGAATTGAGCAACAAATGGGGTTGGAATTTGCATCAGAGGGGATTCAAACCTAGGGTGCATAGATGGAGGACAAAGGTGCTAACCACTGCGCTGGACCTCTGTGTACGTGGAGATGGTCGTCACAGGGGCTGACTTGCGAGGCCACGACGCTGACTGGGAAGGCTGCTGAAGTGGCATAGATATACGCTGACGGGCGGGGCCCAGCTGTCAGCAGGCAGAGAAAAGAATTGAGCAACAAATGGGGTTGGAATTTGCATCAGAGGGGATTCGAACCTAGGGTGCATAGATGGAGGATAAAGGTGCTAACCACTGCGCTAGACCTCTGTTTACGTGGAGATGGTAGTCACAGGTTTTGACTTGCGGGGCCACGGCGCTGAGTGGGAAGGCTGCTGAAGTGGCACAGATATACGCTGATGGGCGGGGCCCATCTGTCAGTAGGCAGAGAAAAGAATTGAGCAACAAATGGGGTTGGAATTTGCATCAGAGGGGATTCGAACCTAGGATGCATAGATGGAGGACAAAGGTACTAACCACTGCGCTGGACCTCTGTTTACATGGAGATGGTAGTCACAGGGGCTGACTTGCGGGGCCACGACGCTGACTTGGAAGGCTGCTGAAGTGGCACAGATATACGCTGACGGGCGGGGCCTAGCTGTCAGCAGGCAGAGAAAATAATTGAGCAACAAATGGGGTTGGAATTTGCATCAGAGGGGATTCGAACCTAGGGTGCATAGATGGAGGACAAAGGTGCTAACCACTGCGCTGGACCTTTGTTTACGTACAGAGAAAGGGGCGCATCCTTTTTGAACGCGACTATGGCGGAATCTCTGGGAAGAACCAGCCATGGCGGAGCTTGCAGACGTGCATGGATCTGGAGCTTCCAAGCGATCCAAGATGGGGAAGAAGGTGCGCTGGATGCGCCTCGACGTGCTGGACCTTATGGTGCCCATCGTGATGCCGGAAACCCGCCGGAAGTTCGCCGGCGACGAGGCTCTGCGGAGAAGATCAGCGTTCAACGTAGGCAACTCGGTAGAGAACGAAATAGGGAGAGGCGAGTGATTCTGTGGACGGGCGAGGTCACTTGGAATGTCGCGGAGGGGTCGACTGCACCGGAGGATGGCCGGAGCGGCCGGATTGTGAGAAGAACGACAACAACCGGTGCGGGGAATCGGTGACTTGTGCTCGATTGAGAGGCTCTTAGATCGATTCCTTGGACGAGGTTGTAGAAGATGGCGAGGCGCATCTTTCGTTGGCTTCAGCTTGGCGAGGGGCGACCTGCAGCAGCGGCGCCATGGCGAGGTGGTGCGGTGTTGTTTGTTACTGTCTCTCTTTCATGAAAGAAAAAGAGAGAGGGAGGACAGAGAGGATGGCGGCGCTAGGAGAGGAGGAAAGCTAGGGTTCGGCGTGGGGCTTGAATGGGGGATTAAAGGGGGGACGGAGTGGTTGTGGCGCCTAACGCCAAGGGGAAAAGGAGGCACGGCACCCCTCTCGTGCACTGCCTGCGGAGAGAAGACGACAAGAAAGAAACGCACCCTTTCGTTTCGTGGAGGTGGTGGCCGAAGTGGGCTGGGGTGGAGTAGGTAGGCTTCAGCCAGAGAGAGAGAGGGGAAAGATGGGCCACCGGGTGAGAGAAGGGAGAGGGAAAGAAATGGGCTAGAGAGATGGAAAGGGCCCAGGAAAGGGTTAGGGGGTTTTCCCCTTTTTCAAAACATTTTCTCCTTTTAATTTAAACACTATTTTGAAAAACATACCAAAACAAACAAAGTTTTATTTTGAAAACATTTAAAAATAGGTTTAGTGGTTAGATAGGCTTTAGGGTTAGGGTTTCGTTAAAAGAAAAGATAAGGGGAGATTTAATAAGAAACCATATGCGGGAGAAAAATAAAATAATTAGGGTTTTATAAAAATAAATTTATTTGTTAAAAACATGGTGGTATGATGCATATGCCATGATGATGCATAATATAAATAAAAACAAGCAATTCTATTAGGGGTACTACCCGAGCCGTTACAATCGACACCACTAACAAGGAACCTCGCCCAGGGTAGTACCCTAATAGATAAATGTTTGTTCTTTTTTCTTTAATGGATCATCATGGCATATGAATCATATCATCCAAGTTTTTATTAAATAAAACTATTTTATAAACCCTCTCTTTATCTTTTCTTTTCACAAAACCCTACCCCCTCTCATATTCTTTATTTTGCAATTTAGTGGGGCAAAAAAAAATTTTGAATAAAATTTTGTTTTGTTTTGGTTACAATTAAAGTATTATTTGAAAGAAAAAAAAACTAATTTTGAATCTTGCTCTCACCTTTGCCTCAAATTCAAACAGTTTTTAAAATAAATAAAAACAGAAAAGAAAAATAAAACAAAATCCTTCCCCTCTTCTTGGGCTCCCCCTCTGTCTCCCTGGCCTTTTTCTCCCCCGGCCCAACCCTCTCTCTCTCTTTTCCCTCCTTCCTCTTCTGGCCCAGCCCAACCTCAGCCCGTACCGTTTCAGCAAGGAGAGGAGCTCCTGTCGCTTTTCTTCTTCCGAGCACGAAGGATGCGTGAGCCCCTCTGCTATCGTCACACCGCACCACCACCGCATCTCCACCACCTACCCTCCCCCTCCCTTATCTTAGGCGCCCAAACCCTATCCGAGACCATCGGTGTGTTCCTGGTGAGGCACTCCTTCTTCTCCACCTTTTTCCCGTGGCATCGGACCTTTTCTCGCTGGTGTCTAACTATGACGTTATCTGTCTCTGCCGCTGGTCGTCGTCGAGCTCGCCTTCTCGCCGTCGTCTCTGTACATGTCGGTCTCGCCCATCGCGCGAGGATCATCTCCAGGTTGTCCTTCGTCTTCCTCTGTTGAGGAAGATGTCGTCTTCCCGCGCGCATGTCATGGCCGCCTGCGCGCCCGTCAAGTTCGTCGCCTTCCCCGGCATCCACGATCGTCCTCGAGCCATCTCCTGCAACACCGGTGCATTCCCTGGCGAGCCACCACCCCTGCCTTCCCCTTCCACCTCTGCACGTCTTCCTCGCCAGTGCGTCGCTGGTTCGTGGTTGCCGTAACCCCGCAGTGTCTCGCTGACTCTGTCCTCTTCGTTTCTTCAGTTTCGTCAGGAAACAGCGGCTGCAGCGCATGCTTTGCCACGTCGGCACGCAAGCGTGGCCGTGGGCCCCACGCGTCAGCGTCTGAGGCTAGATTTCCCCTCGGTGAGAAACCCTCTTCCCCCAGATCCGATATGCCCCTTTTCAAATAACCCCCTGCCAGCTTTATCCCTCAACCCGCGGTCCCTATCGCATTTCATTTTCAACATAACCCCCTGGAAGTCATGAAAAGCAACCCGGGGTCCTTCCCCTTCTCAGTATTTATTTCTGGGCCCTTCCCTATTAAAATAAAACCTGTTTTATCTATTTTAAATAAGAAAACCCATTTTGTTAATAACTTTTTATTGGTAACTCCAAATTAAAAGTGTTCTATATGGTTTTTGATCAGAAAAATGAGATGAACTTTAATATGCCATCCATTCAACTGTTTGCATCTCGCATCATGTAGTCCGTTGATAGTTATGCCTGTTCACCTCACATATACGCGGAGTATTTTGGATTTCCAACTAGGGTTTTCCCCGCTCCGCTTAAATTTCAAGTAGATCACCCTTGCCATGCTATTGCCATGCTAATCAACAATTAACTTTTTCGGTAGGAATGCAACTCCAACTCTAATTTGTTTGTCCGGGGTTCCGACTCCGCTTAAATTGGATAAGTGCATTGCGTCATCGTTGCCATGCCATGCATAGCATCATGATCATGTTGGATCTTATTTATCCGTAGTAGTAAGACTTGCATACGTTGTGTGTGTTCCAGCATTTGCTTCTTCCTGGATAGGATCACGAAGTGTTGATGTGAGATACGACGAGTTCTCCGACAAGTTCTTCTGCAGCTTTTCACAGGCAAGCCCTCCCTCTTCACCTATTTTATATTTTGCTCTCGCTCTCACTGCTACCCTTATGTTGCGCTTCTTTATCGAGTCACGTGTCCTATTCCACTTGTTTACCATAATAATCCTATATGTATCATTCCTTACCCATAGCCGTTGCTTGATGTTTGAGCCTTGCGAGTCGTACGCGTGTTTAGGCTCTATTGTTTATCTCGATCTGTTATCGGGATATATTGGGTTGTTGGGAGGTTATCACATGCTATATCAGTTGTTGGAGATACACGTGCTTTACTTAATTGTTAACAACTAAAATTGTAAGCAGAGGCATCTGTGAGCCCCTTTGCGAAAGCATCGGAACTTTGACTCGCTAATGTCCCCTACACTACAAGAAAAGTTGCCATGGCCGACGAAGTTGAAGTCGCGCCGTGGTTGCTGGTGCACCATGGCCGAAGATTTTGGGTCTCTCCGTGGTGCATGTCAAAACTTTTTTTTTCTCGTTTTTGAGGCCACCTAGCCCGACGAAAGCAGCCAAAATGTCTCCTATGGTGGCCCGGGACGTGGTGCATCGCGAATTCTCGGGTTCGCCGGCCGAGTCAACGCAAATCCGCACCGCCCAGGGATGTAGGGCCCAGATGGCAGCCTCTCCAGCATTGTTTTTTTCTCGATCGCGCCATCTCGTTCAACGCTCTCCGATCGAGCCGTTTACGATGCAGGATCATGGGTCCCGCATGTCATCCTCTATGAACCAAAATTCTTTCTATTCTTGGATTTGTTTGACCCCCTGATTTCTGGCTACTTCCTTTTTCTTTTGATCTCATGCCGCCTTGAAAACGTTGAGACCGATGCTGCTAAATGGGACCCGCATGTCATCCTCTATGTGCAATCAACTTTCTTTTCTTGGAGTTTTTTTTGGCACCTCATATTTGGTCACTTGCCTTTTTCTTTCAATCCCGTGCCGCCTCTCAAACGGTGATACCGTTGCTGCTAAATGGGACCCGCATGTCATCCTCTATGGACTATAAAACTTTCTTTTCTTGCATTCCTTTTGGCACCTCATAATTGGTCACTTGCCTTTTTCTTTCGATCCCGTGCCGCCTCTCAAACGATGATACCACTGCTGCTAAATGGGACCCGCATGTCATCCTCTATGTACTATAAAACTTTCTTTTCTTGGATTTTTTTGGCACCTCATAATTGGTCACTTTCCTTTTTCTTTCGATCCCGTGCCGCCTCTCAAACGGTGATCCCGCTGCTGCTAAATGGGACTCGCATGTCATCCTCTATGTACTATAAAACTTTCTTTTCTTGGATTTATTTTCACCCTCTGATTTTTGGCTATTTCCTTTTTCTTTTGATCCCGTGCCGCCTTTGAAACGGTGATACCGCTGCTGCTAAATGGGACCCGCATGTCATCCTCTATGTACTATCAAGTTTCTTTTCTTTAATTATTTTTGGCTCCTGATATTTGGTCACTTGCCTTGTTCTTTCGATCTCGTGCCGCCTCTCAAACGGTGATACCGCTGCTGCAAAATGGGACCCGCATGTCATCCTATATGTACAATCAAGTTTCTTTTCTTGAATTATTTTTGGCTCCTGATATTTGGTCACTTGCCTTTTTCTTTCGTTCTCATGCCACGTTTGAAACGTTGATGAAGCTGCTGGCTCATGGGACCCGCATGTCATCCTCTATGTGCTATAAAAGTTTATTTTCTTGGATTTTTTTTCACCCTCTGATTTTCGGCTATTTCCTTTTTCTTTTGATCCCCTGCCGCCCTGGAAACGTTGAGTAAGCTGCTGACTCATGGGACCCGCATGTCATCCTCTATCTACAATCAACTTTTTTTTCTTTTGATCTCAAGCCGCATTTGAAACGTTGAGACCGCTGCTGCTAAATGGGACCCGCATGTCATCCTCTATGTACAATAAAGTTTCTTTTCTTGAATTATCTTGGCTCCTGATATTTTGTCACTTGCCTTTTTCTTTCGATCTCATGCCGCCTTTGAAACGTTGAGTAAGCTGCAGGCTCATGGGTCCCGCATGTCATCCTCTGCGAATAATAAAAGTTTCCTTTCTTGGAGTTATTTTTGACCCCTAATTTCCGGCTATTTGCCGTTTTCTTATGATCTCCTGCCCCCTTTGAAACGATGAGGACGCTGTTGGCAGGTCGGTCCCACATGTCATCCTCTATGAACAATAAAATTTTCCTTTGATAGATTTATTTTGAACCCCTAATTAATTTCTGGATATTTCCTTTTTTTTCTTTTGATCCCCTGCCGCTTTGGAATCGTTGAGGATGCAGCTGCCTCATGGGTCTCGCATGTCATCCTCTCAGAACGGTAAATGTTTCTTTTCTTGGATTTTGTTTACCAAATGATTTTTGGCTTATTTTTCTTTCGATCTCTTGCCACCTTTAAAACGTTGAGGACGCTGCTGGCTCACGGGTCCCACATGTCAGCCTCTATGAACAATAAACGCTGAGGATGCTGCTGCCTCATGGGTCCCGCATGTCATCCTCTCAGAACGAAAATGTTTCTTTTCTTTGATTTTTTTACCAACATATTTTTGGTTTATTTTTTCTTTCCATCCCCTGCCACCTTTAAAACGTTAACGACGCTGCTGGCTCATGGGTCCCCAATGTCAGCCTCCCCGTACAAGAAACATTTGATATCTTGATTATTTTGCAGACAATAAACAGTGTATTTCGCTCTGAGCTATTGCAAATGGATAAATTAAATCTTTATTTTTACATAAATAAACTTATATGTTGAATCTCCTTGTTTTTTGTTTTTCGAAGCACAGGACTTTCCTGTTTTTTTTAGAAAAATCCGAACTTTCATGTTTTGGAGTGGGCTGAAATTGTACGAGTCAGAAGGCCCAGCAGGATAGTTCGAAGGCCCAGATGTCCAGATGCAGCCCAATTGAAATCTTTCTTTTCTTGGATTTTTTTCACCCCCTGATTTCTGGCTACTTCATTTTTCCTTTGGTCCTGTGCCGCCTTGGAAACGTTGAGACCACTGCTGCAAAATGGGACCCGCATGTCATCCTCTATGTACAATAAAGTTTCTTTTCATGGATTATTTTTGGCTCCTTATATTTGGTCACTTGCCTTTTTCTTTCGATCTCATGCCGACTTTGAAACGTTGAGGAAGCTGCTAGCTCATTGGTCCCACATGTCATACTCTATGAACAATAAAAGTTTCCTTTGTTGGATTTATTTTTTACCCCTAATTTCTGGCTATTTGCCTTTTTCTTTTGATCCCCTGCCCCCTTTGAAACGATGACGATGCAGCTGGCAGGTCGGTCATCCAAAATAGAAATTAAGTTTTTTTCTAAAACGGAAATGCAAATTAAGATGAACACAAACATTAGTTATCATAATAGATGATCATACATACATACTTGCTAAGAGCAAAAGCTTGCCAGAGTTTTACCACCCATACAATTAATTAGCAGTTCAGATAAGATAACCTTATATAAGTATAACTACAAATGCATTTACTAAGGGCTCATGGGACAACAAAACTAGACAACCGCGAACTTTATGACCAGCATGTCACAGCGGCATCGAAAGATCTTGACCTTCAACTTTGATCCAATGCGAAGTTTGGCACCGTCAATGAACTTTTTCCACTTGGAAGTAACAGCCAAGCGGCCATCTGTGGGACTGACGGAGTACCGTCCCTCCACGGTGAGACCTTCACTCTCCATGACGAGGGATATCTTGCCCCTTCGGCCAGCATTGAGATCCCTGGAGATACGTTTAGGCAATTTCTGATTCAAAGCAAGAGATACCACCAAAAATTAGTCAATGGCACCAATGCACTGAACCATGTGAGACTTTGAGCAGAGAAGACATCAAGATAAGAGCAGTTATGCTGTCATATACTCACGAACATAGCCTTCAGATGCGTCCTGGTCACCACACGGGTGGCCACAGCAATGAGCTGAGACCTCGGTGATCTGGCTGGGGCAGGTGCAGGAGCCGGGGCTGGAACACGAGCTGGTGCTGATTGAGGAGACTTCTGGGCAGGTGCAGTAAACGGTGCCTCTAGAGGAACCGGTGCTGATGCAGAAGACTGTTGGGCAGGTGCAGTAAACGGTGCAGCTAGAGGAACCAATGCTGATGCAGGAGTCTTCTGGGCAGGTGTAGTATATGGGGCCTCTACAGGAACCAATGCTGATGTAGGGGCCTGCTGAATGTTCTAGGACGTCGCCTATAGGGGGGGGGGGTGAATAGGCGGTGTATAAAAACTTCTACTTGAAAGCTAAACTAGGCGGAATAAAACTACACAAGTGTTTACTAGTTTAGCTCAAGGCCTATCAACTAGGGGATTGCCAAAGAGCACCAACAACCTATGCTAGCATGATGAGCACAATGTGATAACAAGCTAGGTAAAGCACATCAAGCAAGATAGATATAACAAGGTAAAGCGCATAGGTTAAGGAGCTCGGGTTGAGAAGTAACCGGTGCACGAGGAGACGACGATGTATCCCGAAGTTCACACTCTAAGGTGCTACGTCTCCGTCTGGAGTGGTGTGGAGGCATGTGGCACTCCAATGAGCCACTAGGGCCACCGTATTCTCCTCGAGCCTTTCCACCAAAGGAAAGCCTCGATCCACTAAGGAACCTTGGGGTGGTCACCGAACCCTACACGCTTGGGCAAACGCCAAGTATCGGCTTGAGGCAACTCCACAACGAGGAGGTTCTCAAGTACACGGCCACAAGAGGCTTACAACACACCACCAAGAAAACCAACTCCACCAAGGATGTTATGCGCCACAAGAGGCTAACACACTCCACCAAGGAAACCAACTCCACCAAGGATGCGATGCGCCACAAGAGGCTAACACACTCCACAAAGGCCACGACGCCACAAAGACCACCCCGCCACTAGGACGATGGGATCACTAAGGCTATAAGGCCACAAAGGAGACACGGCGCCACAAGAGGCAACACGGCCACTAAAGGCAAGATGGCCACTAAGGCAAGAACACCACTAAGATGAACACACACTCTACGAGATAGAAACCCCGGAGAGAACTAAACCGATGCACCTAATGCAATGGCTAAGAACACCACTAGGATGCCCAAGTTCTTCTCTCCCAAATTCCAACAAAGCTAGAAGAAGCTATTGGGGGAATAAGGGAGGAAGAACAAAGAGGAGAAACACCAAGAAACTCCAAGATCTAGATCTAGCAAGACCCCCTCACTTAGAGAGGGATTCAATTGGTGAAGCACTAGATCTAGATCTCCTCTCTCCTTTCCCCCAAAAATATGCAACAAATAGTGGGGGGATCAAGAGGAGGAAGCAAGAACCCAAGGTCAACAATGGAGGAGAGAGAATGGAGGGGAAGGGTTGGATTGGTCGGAGGTGGAAGAGAGGTATATATAGGGGACCCAGAAATATAGCTGTTGGGGCTGAAAAACGGTCAGATCCGCGCCCAAAGTGGTACTACCGCTTGTCAAAGCTGTACTACCGCTCGCGCGCGAACTGCGCAGAAAACAGGTGAAAAACGCCCCAAACCGGTAGCACCGCTGTGCAAAGCGGTACTACCGCTTTGTGTCAATATCTGAGAAACAGCAGATGCAAAGAGAGAGAGAGGGAGCAGCAGCGCAGCAGGCCAGGCGTGGCAGCGCATGCAGTCAGTGCAGCGAGCGGAGTGGCAGCGCGTGGGGCCAGCATGCGTGGCAGGCAACGGCAGCAGGCTGTGCGCGCGTGTGAACGGCCAAGCGCGGGATCGCGTGATCTCTCCCGATCGGGAGGTCAACGCCTCGAGGAGCCCGCTCGCTCGAGCGAGCAGCGTGGGCAAGCGGCGCGGCAGCGTGGCGAGCGGCGGCCTGGGCGCTGCGTGGCGGTGGGGCTTGCGCGGGAGCGGCCCAAGGTGGAGGAGGCAGCAGCAGCGAGGCGACGTGGCGACCTGGGCCAAAGCGGTAGTACCGGGTCCGGTACCGGCCTGGTACCGTAACTGGGTTACGGTACTACCGGGCCGGTACCGGCCTGGTACCGCTTCGAGTCTAGTAAGCAAAATCCGCGCATGCGGTATTTAGTCCGGTACCGCCCGCGGTAGTACCGCCCGGCCCATATGTGCTGTTTTTCCTTTTTCAAATAATATGCATACGGAAAACACAATATCTTGAGCTAGGAAGATCGGAATGACATGAAACCAATTTTGTTGGAAAGAGGGCGACAAGAGCTACCTTCTCACATGATGAAATCATGCAAAAGAGTGAGTGATGATTTTCTCATGGTCATAGAGGCGTAACCTCTCAATACGGTATATCGGGAAAATCATCACCCTCGCACATGCAACATGCGATGCAACCGAAATCCGTTTCATGCATAAGAACCAAGAACACGATGCAATGCATGCAAGGTTTGAGTTCTCTTCGATGGTGCGACCCGCTAACCTATCGAGCACAAACCTTGTCTTCGCGCGTTCCTCTCGAGTCGGCAAGCTCCATCTTCATACTCTTCATGATTGTACATGCCACCGTCTTCCTTCAACATACACGCCGCCGTCTTCTTCCATCTTCAACACCGTCTTCTCTCTTCATCTTCTACGCCGTCTTCGTCTCTCTTCGACACCATCTTCATCATTGTACTCCGTCTTCTCCATCTAACAACCTTGAGTTCAACACATAGCTATGGACTTGACCTAAGATTGATTCTCAATGCAACCGTTAGTCCATAGGGATTGTCATCAATTACCAAAACCACACATGGGGTAATGGACATGTTCTTACACCTGCTAGGTAGATGCAGTAAACGGAGCTGGTACAGGAACCGGTGCTGATGCAGGAGAGTGGGAAGCCGGTGCCGGTGCTGGTGTTGGTGCCCTTTCTGACATCCGCTCCTGTTCCATCAGGGGATCTACAACTTTGATCATGTTAAACCCAACAAACTAGAACAGAGGGAATGGTTTAGAACAACTGGTCAGAATGCAGTAATCAAAGGATATGAGTACAAAAAAGTTACATATTATATATTTGGAAGTGTCTCCAACTCTGTAAGAAGTTACGTATATCTGCCCGTTTGAGTTTCTGATCCTCAGCTCGTCGCCCTTCTTCAGACCGTAGTCAAAGGCAAACTTTCTCCAATCATGTCCATACAAATATGTGATGGCCTGCGTCTTGTAGACATACACCTCATAGACCGTTTAGGTGTTCATCAATTTGCCATTGTCATGCATAGTGAAAGACCCTTCATGCGGACACATCTGGTTAATCATTGGACGAAGTTCACAACGTACAGTCTGCATGTGAAAATTGATACTAATGTAAGAAGCAGGAAGACTAAAAATAAGACTTTACTATATGCCAATTCATGCTAAACCACTGAGAATACATACCTGTAACTCCATGAAAGAGTTATTAGAAAGGTAGATAGAGCCATAGGAGGTATGTACATGGGCCCGCCATATTCCAGCAAGCTCAGCATCGGGATGGTGAAGGAAACATGGGAGGTACTACTGGTGTGTAGCGCTGAATGTAAGTGGAAGAGTTAGGTTGTGTAAAGTGCATAGTTCAGAGCAATGCAAATGTTGACAAGCGAGTGCATAACACTATGTTACAAACTGAACTGTCAAAATTTAGTGTATGATGAATATAAGCATGCTAATTTGGTGTTTCCGAATTCCAAAAAGCATTAGACAGAGCCGGTGATAATATCGGACATAAATCATGGCATGTATATGTGGCTTAAGAAAATATGCCCAAACCCTTGGATGGTTACGGCCCGGCTGGTCCTTGGACTTGAGCTTATATAAGCATCCAGAAGGTGGGGCTGACAGTAACTTGGTGGCAGCCTCTGCAGATGCCTCATCAGCAGCAGTTGCAATCCTTTTGATCAATGAAGGCTTAGCAGTTTCAGTCTGCATATGAAAATTGAAGAGCAACAGACATCAGCAGTGATATATAAAATGAATCCATGAGACACTGATGCATATAGTGCTGGATGTAAATGGAAGAATAGGGTTGTGTGTGTTTCTGAACTATTGGTAAGCATTAGACAAAGCCGGCAATAAACAGACAAATCAAATCATGTATGAGGATTAAGAAATATACCTTCTTACTGAAAAGGATACCACCGAGCTGGCTCGTGGCCTTATGCTTGAGGAGGTTTTCAGAAGATTGTGGCGGCACCATCGTCTTCACAGCAGCCTCATCATGATCATTTTTTATCCATTTGAGTAGAGGCACAGAAGTTTCATCCTGCATTTGAATAGCAACAGAACTCATCATTGATATTTAATAAATCTATGAGATAGACTGATGCAAATAGTGCGAGATGTAAGTGGAAGAATAGGGTTGTGCATAGACAACAGTTGACAACAATGCAAATGATTACAAAAGAAGCCAACGGAACTCAACAGTTTATATACTAGATGAGACAGACTGAAAAGTGAAAAATTAGTGTATGATGATTGTAAGCAAACGCAGTGTTTCTGAACTTTTGGTAAGCATTAGACAAAGCCAACAGTAATTAAACAGATAATAATAAAATCATGTATGTGGATTAAGAAAACATACCAGATTCATTAAAAGGTCACCACCCAGTTGGCCCATGGCCTCGTGCTTGTAGAGGTTATCGGAAGATGGTGTCGGCACCATCGTCCTCACAGCAGCCTCATCAGCCTCATTTTGCATACACTTGAGTAAAGGCGCAGCAGTTTCAGCCTGCATAAGAATGGGAACATATCTCAGCAGTGATATTGAATGACCCTGAGACAGACTGATGCATATAGTGCTGGATTTAAGTGGAAGGGTATGACTATGTATGGATGATACGTCCAATTTGCATCACTATTTTATATCATAATTTGCTGTTATTCATTGATATATTTCATATTGGGACACAATACTTATGTTATTTCATCTATTTTGCATGTTTCATCATTATTGGAGGATCAAGCACCGGAGCCAGGATTCTGCTGGAAAAAGCACCGTCAGAACGCAATATTTCGGAAGATCAACTGTGGAAGGAAATTATACCAAAAATCCTATTTTTCAAGATGACGAAGGAAGCCAGAAGGAGGAGCCAGCTGGACCCAGGGTGGGCCCACACCATAGGGCGGCGCGGCCCATGGCCTGGCCGCGCCACCATGTGGTGTGGGGGCCCCACAGCCCCTTTCGCCTCCTTTTCTTTGCGAAATCCTTCGTCCCGAAAACCTAAGCCACAGAGGGTACCTCGCGAAGAGTTACAGCCGCCTCTGCGGGGCGGAGAACACCAGAGAGAAAAGAGCTCTCCGGCGGGCAGGAATCCACCGGGAAAATTCCCTCCGGGAGGGGGAAATCGACGCCATCGTCACCGTCATCGAGCTGGACATCATCACCATCACCATCATCATCATCTCCACCATCATCACCGCCGTCTCCACCGCTAGGCACCGTCACCGCCGTAGCAATTTGGGTTTGATCTTGATTGTTTGATAGGGGAAACTCTTCTGGTATCGATCTCTACTTGTTGTTGATGCTATTGAGTGAAACCATTGAACCAAGTTTATGTTCAGATTGTTATTTATCATCATATCACCTCTGATCATGTTCCATATGATGTCTCGTGAGTAGTTCGTTTAGTTCTTGAGGACATGGGTGAAGTCTAAATGCTAGTAGTGAACTATGGTTGAGTAATATTCAATGGTATGATATTTAAGTTGTGGTGTTATTCTTCTAGTGGTGTCATGTGAACGTCGACTACATGACACTTCACCATTTATGGGCCTAGGGGAATGCATCTTGTATTCGTTTGCCAATTGCGGGGTTGCCGGAGTGACAGAAACCTAAACCCCCGTTGGTATATCGATGCAGGAGGGATCGCAGGATCTCAGAGTTTAAGGCTGTGGTTAGATTTATCTTAATTACTTTCTTGTAGTTGTGGATGCTTGCAAGGGGTATAATCACAAGTATGTATTAGTCCTAGGAAGGGCGGTACATTAGCATAGGTTCACCCACACAACACTTATCATAACAATGAAGATTATTTAGCCGTATGTAGCGAAAGCACTAGACTAAAATCCCATGTGTCCTCGAGAACGTTTGGTCATTATAAGTAAACAAACCGGCTTGTCCTTTGTGCTAAAAAGGATTGGGCCACTCGCTGCAATTGTTACTCTCGCACTTTACTTACTCGTACTTTATTCAACTGTTACATCAAAACCCCCTGAATACTTGTCTGTGAGCATTTACAGTGAATCCTTCATCGAAACTGCTTGTCAACACCTTCTGCTCCTCGTTGGGATCGACATTCTTACTTATCGAAAATACTACGATACACCCCCTATACTTGTGGGTCATCAAGACTATTTTAAAGCGCGCCGTTGCCGGGGAGTGAAGCGCTATTGGTAAGTGGAATTGGTAAGGAAAATCTTTACTGTTTGTGCTGATTTTATTTCTGCCTGCTGCTATAAGTCATTATGGAGAGATCTTCTCTTCAATTTCTATTTGGGAAATCTACTACTACTGCAACGGTAGTGGATGAGGCGCAGTGAGGAAGTGATACCATATAAAATACCTATGAAAATTATTGAACGTGTTATGGATAACCGCTATGAAGGGGATGGAACTGTCCACCCTGGAGATCATTTATTGTTCTTACATGAATTATGCAGTTTATTCAAGTGTGCAGGTATTGCTATGGATGAAGTGAGGAAGAAACTATTCTCTTTATCGCTGTCTGGTAAGGCGGCGCATTGGTATAAATTACTGGATAATGGGGATTCTCTTGACTGGAATGATATTGTGCCCCGGTTTTATTCTAAGTTCTATCCTCCACGTGAAATTCATAAGGATCGAATCGCATATATAATTTTTGGCCTCATGATGGAGAGAGTATTGCCCAAGCTTGGGGAGATTGAAGTCTTTAATGCTCAAATGCCCCATTCATGAGCTTCCTGGTAATGTTATTATTGATAATTTCTATGCAAGACTTTCTTTTCAAGACAAGACCTTGCTGGATACTTCTTGTTCTGGATCATTTACACGCAACAAAGAAGAGTTTAAAAGGGACCGTCTTGATCGGATCCAAGAAAATACTGAAGGTTGGGAGAACGACAAGGATAGAGAATCAGGTATAATTTATGATTATAAATGCATTGAAGCTTTTATGGATACTGATAAATTTCGTAATATGAGTGCTACATATGGTCTTGATTCTCAAGTTGCTGTAAATCTTTATAAAGCTTTTGCCTCTCATTATGAATTGCCAAAGAAGAATTTTGATAAGTATCATGAACCGTATAAAGATAAAATTGATTCATCTATTAATAAATGCGTTGTAGTTGAAACTGCTGATCATGTTATTCCTGAAGCTTATATTGAAAAAACTCCTTTCCCTGCTAAAATGAAGGAGTACTCTGTTATAAATAGTGCGGTTCATAAAAGTGAAAAGAAACCTGTAGAACCTGAAGAACAAATAAAAGTTGAACCTCTTTGTTGCAATAGTTAAAGATGTTGTGACTGAAAATGTGGAGGATGGTCATATTATTTTCTGTGAAGATGCTTCTAATATTGTTTCACATCCTAATAAACCCAAACAAGCTAGTGTTCCTATGCTATCTGTTAGAATTGGTGATCATTGCTATTATGGATTATGTGATATTGGTGCAAGTGTTAGTGCTATTCCTTATGAGCTTTACACGGAGATTATGCATGAAATTGATTCTTGTGAACTTGAAGATATTGATGTGGTTATTCAGCTGGCTAATAGAGAAACTATTTCTCCAATTGGTATTGTTCGAGATGTGGAAGTTTTATGCGGTAAGATTAAATATCCTGCTGACTTTTTGGTACTTGGTTCTCTGCTAGTGATTATTGTCCTATTATTTTTGGTAGACCTTTTCTAAATACTTGTGGAGCTATTATAGATTGCAAGAAAGAGAAAATTTTGACTAAATTTGCTGGTGAATCTTATGAGTTTAACTTCTCTAAATTTACCAAAACTCCTTATAAAGCTGATTTGCCTAGTGATGATTTTAAAATGGAACAAAGCAGTGCATCTATTGTTCTTGTTCCTAACAATCCTTTGCAGCAACATTTGGAGGATAGCGAGAGTGAAGTTTTTAGGAAAGAAAGAGATGAGCTTGAGGAAATTTTTCTTCGCCAACCTATTCTCAAGCATGATTTACCGGTGGAAGATTTGGGTACAACACCGCCACCAAAGGAAGATCCTGTTTTTGAATTAAAGCCTTTGCACGATAATCTTAAATATGCTCATATTGATGATAAGAAAATATATCCTGTTATTATTAGTTCTAAGCTTTCAGAGATTGAGGAAGAAAGGTTATTGGAAATATTGAAGAAGCACCGAGGAGCTATTGGCTACACTCTTGATGATTTGAAAGGGATTTCTCCTTCTATTTGCCAACATGCTATTAATATGGAAGATGATGCAAAGCTTTGTTGTTGAACATCAGTGTCGTCTAATTCCGAAGATGAAGGAAGTGGTAAGGAATGAGGTATTAAGACTTCTTGAAGCTGGTATTATATATCCTATTGCTGATAGTAGATGGGTTAGTCCTGTGCATTGCGTTCCCAAGAAAGGAGGAATGACTGTTGTGCCTAATGATAATGATGAGCTCATCCCTCAAAGAGTAGTTGTAGGGTATAGAATGTGCATTGATTTTCGAAAAGTTAATAAAGTTACTAAGAAAGATCATTACCCTTTACCATTTATTGATCAAATGCTAGAAAGATTGTCTAAAAATACTCATTTTTGCTTTCTTGATGGTTATTCTGGATTTTCACAAATTGCTGTTAAAACTAAAGATCAAGAGAAAACCACTTTTACTTGTCCCTATGGAACTTATGCTTATAGACGCATGCCTTTTGGTTTATGTAATGCTCCTGCTACTTTTCAAAGATGCATGTCTGCTATTTTTCATGGTTTTTGCGAGAGTATTGTAGAGGTATTCATGGATGATTTTTCCGTCTATGGGAATTCTTTTGATAGTTGCTTGCGAAACCTTGATAAAGTTTTGCAGAGATGTGAAGAAACTAACCTTGTTCTTAATTGGGAGAAATGCCACTTTATGGTCAATGAAGGAATTGTATTGGGACATAAAATTTCTGAGAGAGGTATTGAAGTTGATAGAGCTAAAGTTGAAGCAATTGAGAAGATGCCCTATCCTAGGGATGTTAAAGGTATTCGTAGTGTTCTTGGTCATGCTGGGTTTTATAGGAGATTTATTAAAGATTTCTCCAAGATTTCAAAACCTCTTACTAATCTTCTTCAAAAAGACGTACCTTTTGTTTTTGATGACGATTGTAAGGAAGCTTTCGAAACTCTAAAGAAAGCCTTAACAACTGCTCCTATAGTTGAACCTCCTGATTGGAATTTACCCTTTGAGATTATGTGTGATGCTAGTGATTTTGCTGTAGGCGCTGTTCTTGGACAGCGAGTAGATAAAAAACTGAATGTTATTCATTATGCTAGTAAAACTCTTGATGCTGCTAAAAGAAATTATGCCACAACTGAAAAAGAATTATTAGCTGTAGTATTTGCTTGCGATAAATTTAGATCTTATATTGTTGATTCAAAAGTTACTATTCATACTGATCATACTGCAATTAGATACCTTATGACAAAGAAAGATGCTAAGCCAAGGCTTATTAGATGGGTACTTCTTTTGCAAGAATTTGATTTACATATTGTAGATAGGAAAGGTGCTGATAATCCTGTTGCTAATAATTTGTCTAGATTGGAAAATATTGCTTATGATCCTGTTCCTGTTAATGATAGTTTTCCAAATGAACAATTGGCTGTAATAAAGGTGAGCTCGCGAGACAGTCCTTGGTATGCTGATTACGCTAACTTTATTGTTTCCAAGTACTTGCCTCCAACCTTTTCAGCTCAGCAAAGGAGGAAATTCTTTTATGACTTGAGGCATTATTTCTGGGATGACCCACACTTATATAAAGAAGGAGTGGATGGTATTATGCGAAGATGTGTTCCCGAATATGAACAACAAGAGATATTGAGTAAATGTCATGGTAGTGCTTATGGAGGACATCACGCCGGAGAAAGAACCGCGCAAAAGGTTCTACAATCAGGTTTTTATTGGCCAACTCTCTTCAAGGATGCGCGAAAGTTTATTTTATCTTGTGATGAATGCCAAAGGGTTGGTAATATCTCCAGACGTAATGAAATGCCTATGAATTATACTCTTGTTATTGAACCGTTTGATTGTTGGGGATTTGACTTCATGGGACCTTTTCCCTCTTCAGAAGGATAAACCCTCACATACTTGTTGCTGTTGATTATGTTACTAAATGGGTGGAAGCAATACCTACAAAAAGTGCTGATGGTGAGACCTCTTTAAGAATGCTTTTAGACATTATTTTTCCTAGATTTGGAGTGCCTAGATATATTATGACTGATGGAGGTTCTCATTTTATTCATGGAGGTTTTAGAAAAACTCTTGCTAAGTATGGTATTAATCATAGAATTGCTTCCGCTTATCATCCTCAAACTAGTGGTCAAGTAGAATTATCAAATAGAGAGATTAAATCTATTTTGGGAAAGACCGTTAATAAAACTAGAAAAAATTGGGCTAGTAAATTGAAGGATGCACTATGGGCTTATAGAACTGCTTATAAAAATCCCATGGGAATGTCACCTTATAAAATGGTTTATGGGAAAGCTTGTCATTTACCTTTAGAACTAGAGCACAAAGCTTATTGGGCTGTTAGAGAATTAAATAAAGATCCTAAACTTGCCGGTGATAAGAGGTTGTTGCAATTAAGTTCTCTAGATGAATGGAGAAGTGAAGCTTATGAAAATGCTAAACTCTTTAAAGAGAAAGTTAAAAAATGGCATGAAAGAAGGATTATCAAAAGAGAATTTAATATTGGGGATAAAGTCCTATTGTATCGGTCTCGTCTCAGACTCTTTGCAGGGAAATTACTCTCGAAGTGGGAAGGACCATATGTTGTCGAGGAGGTGTATCGTTCAGGAGCAATCAAAATTAGCTCTCTCCAAGGCAATGCTACGCAAGTGGTGAATGGACAAAGACTCAAGCATTATATCTCGGGTGATTCTTATAATGTTGATGTTGATATTATTCAAGTGGAAACACCGGAGGCTTTCATCAAAGGGCAAATTGACAGTCCGCCAGAACTTGACTTTGAATAGGTAACGATCGGTAATGAAAAGTACGCAATTTACTTTCCGAACAATATTTTTGCTGTTTTTGGAAAATATGAAAAATTACGAGTTCGAAACGGAGTGGAAAGGACGCACGAGGGGGTGCCACCATAGGGCGGCGCGGCCTGACCTGGGCCCGCGCCGACCTATGGTCTGGCCGCCTCGTCGCCCCTTTCCGACTCTGGTTCGATCTGGTACTTCCCTTTTGTCGTGAAAATATTTGCTATATAATCCCCCGGACCCCTGGAGGTCCGTATATCGTTTTCTCGACGTATTTTGTTTCGAGCTGTTTCTGCCAGGATCTGTTTTCGGTCTAGAAGCACCATGGCCTCCAACAACAAGGGCAAGGGGCTTTCGGAGGAAGAAGTGAAGAAGGTGCCATCAAGACAAGAGCAGCAAGCCGGTGGGAGCAAGCAAATCTCGGTGGGGTCTGTTGACACTCGACGTTCTTTTTCTCATAACCTGCAGGGACCCTTACCACCCGCTCTTAGCCTCGACTCCTTCCCTATGTTGGAAGAAGTTCTACGGACTACCGATGAGTTTTGTGATCAATATCGGGCTCAGAGAAGAGAAGTGGAGATACTCCAGGAGGAGAATTGCCGTCTCCGAAGAATGCTGGAATACCACTCGATTCGCATCACAAGGAGTTCTGTAAGAAGCGCAGGAGGAGTTCATCACCACCATCGCCGAAGGAGTAATTCATCATCGGTATTGGCATCCCCTTGGTTTGTTCCAAGCTTGGGGGAGTGCCGCGGTATCACATTATCACTACCTTTTACTTTTATTGTCAAGTAGTGTCATATCATGAGTAGGGAAGTTATCATATAAGATGGGTTGCAGTTTGGAAGTATCTCTCCTTTAGTTGGTTGTCTATGTATCCCTTGGTGTGAGTTATCGTTATAGAATACTAATGAGAAGTCTTATCATTTACATATTGCACATCTTATTTTAGTTTGCAATCTCTATTATATGATTTACCTTGTCATTAGTATTGGTATCACTTTGGGAGCATTGAATAAATCTATTTGGTTTTGGCAAACTTAGCATTGGTCAATAGCAACAACACTTTGAGGTTTAAGTAGAAAAGATAAATACATGTAGATGTTTCATTGTCTTTCTTTCTTGTTAGCTCATAGCTTTTTATTCTGAAGTTAAAACTATTTGTGCTTACAAGGAAGATGCATGATTGTTTCTATCACATGTATATTTGTTTGTTTCCCTCGACTCTTATGCTTGCTAATTAACCTTGCTAGCCAAAGACCTGTACCGAGAGGGAATACTTCTCGTGCATCCAAACCTTAGCCCAAACCTATGTCATTTGTGTCCACCATACCTACCTACTACATGGTATTTTCCGCCATTCCAAGTAAATACTTCATGTGCTACCTTTAAACAATTCAAAACTTAGTATCTCTTATTTGTGTCAATGTTTTATAGCTCATGAGGAAGTATGTGGTGTTTTATCTTTCAATCTTGTTGGGCAACTTTCACCAATGGACTAGTGGCTTCATCCGCTTATCCAATAATTTTGCAAAAAGAGCTGGCAATGGGATTTCCAGTCCCAAATTAATTAAACTAAATAGACACTCCTCCATGGTATGTGATTGATGGACGGCACCCGAAGGATTCGGTTAGCCATGGCTTGTGTAAGCAAAGGTTGGGGGGAGTGTCATCATCATAATAAAACTAAAATAAAAAGGCACTCCTTCATGGTATGAGATTGTTGGCAGGCACCCGAGGATTCGGTTAGCCATGGTTTGTGAAAGAAAGGTTGGAAGGAGTGCCACACAAAATAAAAATAAAATGGGAGCCGCTCTTTGAAGGTTGTCTGGCAAGGGGGGTTAGAGTACCCGCTACCAGTCGTTGACAACAACAAACACCTCTCAAAATTTTACTTTTATTCTCTTTATATGATTTCAAAACTGAAAAAAGCTCTAGCACATGATTTAATCCCTGCTTCCCTCGGCGAAGGGCCTGTCTTTTACTTTATGTTGAGTCAGTAAACCTATTTCCCTCCATCTCAAGCAAGCATTTGAGTAGTTGTGATCAAACCATTATATTGTGATTTGCTTCATCATGTCTTTTATTCTTCCTAGTTTAGTACAAGTTTTATCTGAATGAATATAGCTTTGCAAGTTATCAATGATCATGAAGGGACCTTTATGATTGAGTATGCAAGTTGTGCCTTATAAACTTTAACATGAGAGCGCTGCTCAATGAGATAAGTATAATCTGTTAATTGTTCTCTGACCAAGAACGAAGTTTGCCATCACCAATTATGATTTCTTATGCACCTTTGTTTGTGATTACCTTATACTTGTTTCAAGTTGAGTTGTAAGAGGAAGTTGTCCACTATAATGTCTTGTGCGAATGAATATGATGCTTCTTGTCCGTATTTTATTTATCGACTCTTCACTCCATAAACATGTGGTCCTGTTTATCGAGCTCAGTTTCGCTTGGGGACAAGCGAAGTCTAAGCTTGGGGGGAGTTGATACGTCCAATTTGCATCACTATTTTATATCATAATTTGCTGTTATTCATTGATATATTTCATATTGGGACACAATACTTATGTTATTTCATCTATTTTGCATGTTTCATCATTATTGGAGGATCAAGCACCGGAGCCAGGATTCTGCTGGAAAAAGCACCGTCAGAACGCAATATTTCGGAAGATCAACTGTGGAAGGAAATTATACCAAAAATCCTATTTTTCAAGATGAAGAAGGAAGCCAGAAGGAGGAGCCAGCTGGACCCAGGGTGGGCCCACACCATAGGGCGGCGCGGCCCATGGCCTGGCCGCGCCACCATGTGGTGTGGGGGCCCCACAGCCCCTTTCGCCTCCTTTTCTTCGCGAAATCCTTCGTCCCGAAAACCTAAGCCACAGAGGGTACCTCGCGAAGAGTTACAGCCGCCTCTGCGGGGCGGAGAACACCAGAGAGAAAAGAGCTCTCCGGCGGGCAGGAATCCGCCGGGGAAATTCCCTCCGGGAGGGGGAAATCGACGCCATCGTCACCGTCATCGAGCTGGACATCATCACCATCACCATCATCATCATCTCCACCATCATCACCGCCGTCTCCACCGCTGGACACCGTCACCGCCGTAGCAATTTGGGTTTGATCTTGATTGTTTGATAGGGGAAACTCTTCCGGTATCGATCTCTACTTGTTGTTGATGCTATTGAGTGAAACCATTGAACCAAGTTTATGTTCAGATTGTTATTTATCATCATATCACCTCTGATCATGTTCCATATGATGTCTCGTGAGTAGTTCGTTTAGTTCTTGAGGACATGGGTGAAGTCTAAATGCTAGTAGTGAACTATGGTTGAGTAATATTCAATGGTATGATATTTAAGTTGTGGTGTTATTCTTCTAGTGGTGTCATGTGAACGTCGACTACATGACACTTCACCATTTATGGGCCTAGGGGAATGCATCTTGTATTCGTTTGCCAATTGCGGGGTTGCCGGAGTGACAGAAACCTAAACCCCCGTTGGTATATCGATGCAGGAGGGATCGCAGGATCTCAGAGTTTAAGGCTGTGGTTAGATTTATCTTAATTACTTTCTTGTAGTTGCGGATGCTTGCAAGGGGTATAATCACAAGTATGTATTAGTCCTAGGAAGGGCGGTACATTAGCATAGGTTCACCCACACAACACTTATCATAACAATGAAGATTATTTAGCCGTATGTAGCGAAAGCACTAGACTAAAATCCCATGTGTCCTCGAGAACGTTTGGTCATTATAAGTAAACAAACCGGCTTGTCCTTTGTGCTAAAAAGGATTGGGCCACTCGCTGCAATTGTTACTCTCGCACTTTACTTACTCGTACTTTATTCAACTGTTACATCAAAACCCCCTGAATACTTGTCTGTGAGCATTTACAATGAATCCTTCATCGAAACTGCTTGTCAACACCTTCTGCTCCTCGTTGGGATCGACATTCTTACTTATCGAAAATACTACGATACACCCCCTATACTTGTGGGTCATCAATGGACAAGAGTTCACAACTATGCAAGGGTGTGTTCGGTTCTGAAACAACGTGGAATGGAATGGAATGGTTCCATTTCAGAGGAATGGAATGGTTACATTTTTTCGGTTGGGAAAAATGGAGAGCAGAACAGATCGAGGTTAAACTAATCATTTGTCTCAAAATTGTAATTAACAATTGCAAATGACATTTTAATCTCAAAGTCGTAATTAACAGCGCCTAATGGTGCTCTTTTAATCTAAAAATCATAATTACCATCATTTTTTGTTGGGTTAGGGGAACTGGAGAGTAGATGAACATTATTGTATGATGATTGTAAGCAAACGAATTTGCTGTTTCTAAACTTTTGGCTTCGAGATCTTATGGGTTTCAACTCTAGCCTACCCCAACTTGTTTGCGACTGAAAGGCTAGGTTGTTGTTGTTGTAAACTTTTGGCAAGCATTAGAAAAAACCGACAATAAACACACAAAAATCAAGGCATGTTATTTGGATTAAGAAAATATACCATATTCATTAAAAGATCACCACACAGCTGGCGCGTGGTCTTGTGCTTGTAGAGGCATTTAGAACATGGGGGCGGCATCAACATACTGGCATCCTGATCAGCCGCAGTTTTGATCTTCCTTTTGAGTACGTAAACGCCCTAAAGTTTCAGTCTGCCTATGAATAGCAAAACAAAAGGCAGACCTCAGCAGTGATATTGAATTACTGTATGAGATCGACTGATGCATATAGTGGATGCTCTTAGCCTTTTGCACCATGAACACTAGCTATGGACAGACAAAAAAACTAGTTGACTCAGCTTTGTCTAGATACCTCCATCCCAAAGTCAAAACAAGTAAAGTTTGACCAAAATTTTAGATATTCTATCAACATATATAATATTGTGTAGATACCATAGGAAAATATATTTCACAACCTATTTAATGATATTAATTTTGTATTTTGCATGTTAATGATTTTTGGTAAAAGCTTAGTCAAACATGGTATAGTTTGACTTTCTAAAAATAATATAAGCCCTAAGCTTTGGGATGGAGGTAGTAGTATCTAGAGCTAAAACACATCTAGATACATCCGTATCTACAGATAGTTGAGTCAATTAATTTGGATCTGAGGGAGTATCAGATTCAGACTACATCATGGTAAGTTGGTTTAAAAAAATTACCCCTCGGCGGTTCCTGCCCAGCTCGGCAGTGGCATTTCGCTTCTTGTGCTGCAGATCGGGCCATGCTCCTGCAGCAGGTGGGGCGCTATTCTCGTTCCCCATAGCCTCAGCACGGAACCTGGAGGTACCAACCTGATACAGAGAATGTAGAGCATGGTGTCACAGAGGCTTTACGCACAAGCAGCTTGCGGTGACCCAGCATACCACTGCATGTTGTAGTATACAAGTCGTTGATATGATCTATGTGAAGGGACTTCTTCACAATTGCCATATCCCTCAGAGTGGTACAACAGAAACATTGCAGGTCATAACACTCCAAATATTATTACAAACATTGTCTTAACAAGTTGGCATTCTCACAGGCCCTATGAGAACACCCTAAGATACTACTTAAGTACGATTACAACTCACAACCATATATGAAAGAGAGCTCAGCAACTTATTTAGGTAAGTTCTACGCTGCTCGGCTCTATGATACTAGGGTATATCACTACTCCTCCGCATCCGTCTCGTCGGGTCCGTAGACTATCCCATAGTCTACTCCTTCCACTCCTCCGGTAAGATCAGGTTCCTCGTAGACCAGCTCGTAGTCTCCTTCCGGTGCTCCATCGGCGATGGCCTCCACTTCCGTATCACAGTCTAGCAAGGGTGTCAAAAGAAAGTGAGTACAGGGGTACTCAGCAAGTTCAAAAGAGTAAAAGGTGTTTGATGCACTAGCAATGACCATTGATCAGGAAATCGCAGGTCAATGCATGTTTTGAAAACATTTCTTCAAAAGGTTGTTTTTATTATGAAAACTATGCCCGTCAGTCTTCACAGGTTGACCAGAACTTCGTGGAGTTCCTTTCCTGCCGCGTTCGCAGTTCCCTTCCCGGAACAAGGAGTGATAGCCACAATTTGATACACTCTGCAGAGGTGCGTTACTTTTCCCATAAGAGATCCCATCTTTTTTTCCATCTGCAGGGACTTGCCCCCGTTCACACTCCCTTTGGTGTGAGGCCAGGTATGAAAATCCATGCCCGGCCACACCGCCTTCTCTGCAACCCTGCAAACCCACCCTTTTGTCCACCCATACATCCCCGGTAGACATCTCCCGATAATACGGCTTTACCCACGATGTATGCCGAAAAATCCATCATAGACCGTAGAGCCAGTCATCCACACGGATGGGGATTTAAAAGGCTATCCCAACCTACGGCAGTGCCTCCAGCACCCCGCAGCTCTACCAGTCCGTTGGCGTGCAGGAGGGAAAAGATACAGCTGGCTTCCCTAGAGCCATTATAGATCTTATGGTTAACGTGGCATGTACGGCGCTAGAATCACTGGACGGCATTGGTAATTACTCCTAGGTTAATATAACCCATGCAATGGAACCTCCACCATATCAACACATACCATGGGTCCATTGCCAGCCACATAGTCATATTCATAATTGGAAAAGTAACATTTCATTTGCAATGCAGGAATGATAAATATATAGCTTTGCAGTAAATTGATAGAAAATACTCAAGTCGATATGAGCAAGGGTGAACTTGCCTGTGGACTGCGAGATAGTGCAGTTGAATGCAGTGGATGGAACCTGGACCTCGGGTTCTGTAAAGAAGCATCATTGTCCGGTAAGGACAATGTTATAAAATCTAAATGATGCAGTCATGAATGTATTATTTTATGTGGAATCCCTTACCCCAATGATTTATCAAACTTTAGGGTTGAACTACGATTTATGCCTTTGGCAGTAATTTGCACTTGTTTTTATTTGTAAAAACACTTCTATCTCATAAAAGAAAATAGTAATACCACTTTGCCCTTGTGATTCATTATTTATTTCAAAATAATTTTAGATAATAGAGTTGCCTCTATATTTTTGGAATAAGAAGAATAGAGTATTTTCCTTTGGAAAATATTTTTTTGCAATAGAAATGACTTGGAATAACAGAATTTTATTTTTAAATATTTGAAAATAAGTAATTGAACTTATTTGAGATTTTTCCTTGATTTTTAAATACAAGGAAATAATAGTTTAAAATTCCAAGTTTTTAATTTAAATTCATAAGTTTCCAAAATTTGAATTTGTTTCCTAAATTTTATTTCTTATTTTATTCTTGTTAAGAATGATTTATCATTTATAAATCCCATTTTTCATGGATTTTTAGAGGTGTATATTATTTACTAAAATTTGGTGAAATTCTAAGCTATTTTCCAAAATAGGAAAAGACTAAAATACCCCTAGCCCCTATTGGGCCAGCCCATTTAACTTGGCCCATTTGGACAGCCCACCACGGCTTGTCCAAAATGGGTCGGTGGCACCACTTCGGCCCACCCCACTCACACGCACGCTCTCACCTCTCTCACTCGACCTAACCCTAGCTCTGGCGACGCGCGTGGCGATGGCGTCGCCGCCATGGCTGCCGCCGTGCTCCGGCCACCTCCGTGCCCCCCTGACCACGCCACTTATACGATCTGAACCATCGTGCGACGATCTATCGATCTGTCCGCGTGGTTCCGTCCTTCTCTTCCACCTCTGGCAGATCGCCTCCTCTCTGGATCTCGTGGTGAATCGCCTCCGGCGATTGGCTATCTCCGACGAGCTCGCGTCCTCGCCGTCGATGTGTGCGCGTGTCTGGGACTGGCCTGGCGCGGGTGCTGTGCTCGCAACGCCTGTGCCGTCGTCTCTGGGTGCTGTGCTGCTCGTGTTGTTCATCGGTGTAACGCCGGCGTCTTCCCTGGCTTTGCAGCTATTATGGCCGCGCGGGCATTGCCTCGCCATGCCATAGCTTCTGCCTCCAGGCGTGGGTAAGGTTCTTCTGCTCCTCCTCCTTCTCAACTCCTTGTCTGCATGCCTCCCATGCCTCTGTGCTCCTTCTACCTCTCGCTTCCTGGCCTCCTGATGATCCTATGATCATACAGAGCGTTGCTGCTGCTGCCTATGCTTCCTATGCTTCCTCTCTGCAAGCCCTGGCCAATTCTTCAAGTTAAGTTCTTGGCCGCTGTGTGCTTGCTAATTGTTCATGCCTTGTGTTGCTTGCTTACTGCTCCTATCATGCCATGAATTGCTATGCCATGCTGTACATGATTATGAGCTTGCTTGTGCTTACTGGCATCCTATGCTTGCTTGTCTAGGTGTACTGCAATGCATCTCTGTGTCACTTGTGATGCCTTTGATGCTTGTGAGGTGCTTCTGTGCCTTCTGTATGATCCAATGATCCATTGGATCAATAATTTCTGTTGGCTAGACTCTCTGTGTTGCTTGACTTGGTTCAATTGATCCATGTGATCAATCAAATGTCAATTGCTTGGTTTGCTTACTGATGCTGCTATTCAAGCATGCTTATGCCTCTGTGGATATGTGCGCTGTCCTCCATAGCCCTCTGGACTTGATCCAGTAGCTAGGATGCAGTGACATGTGCTTGTGTTGCCTCACAGTGTGCTACTGTAAAAGTATTGCATGGATTTGTTATGTATTCATTCCTGGATGAATTAATTAATGATGAACTGCTTATGCAGTAATGATTAAATGACTTGCTGTGTATGATTTGTCTTCCCATGATTAATTGGCAAGTAAATGGAGTCTGAATCCATTACTGGATAATGATGATTTATTATTTGGCTTTGCTTTGGATGATTCTCTGTTTGATGTGACCTCAGTAGCCTTGCTACTGACTGGTTGCTCACATAGTTGGCTAGATCTTGTTGGTTTCTCATCTTGGTTTGCATATTTGGGAATCATAATCCATATGAATGCCAATATGCATGCTTATGAAGATATCTAGGGTTTTCCTGATGGTTACATGCTTAGGATCTTACTGTGTAATCTTTGGTAGTTGCTATACCTTGCAATTCATCTACTGGTGTGCATGTATTCTTGCTGGTGTGTGCATCTGTGCATGAACTCTAGCTTCTGTGCACAAGACTTGTATCTAGATGGTTTCTGTTTTAGTGGCTTTCTAGACTTCCAGTGATCCTTGGTGAAAACCAAGTGATGAGCTATCCCTTGAGCATCTGCTCATACCCCATGACATGTGTCTTGCATGAATAATGGATTGGAACCACTGGATCCAGTCCAGGAACTTGGTATACCTTGTTCCAGCTCCTAGAAAGAAATGTTTTGTTGATGCAGACTTGTGGTTTGATCTATGTGCACAGCCCTTCACCTCCAGTGCTTGGCTTGATCTCTTCCTTAAGTCACCATGATGCTTTGATGGCTAACTTATTGGTTTTTGGATGGATTATTGGTTTGTGTTATCTGGTGCTGTTCTTGAGCAAGAACAGTGAAGAACACTGAATGTTCTTGGATATCTCTTGCTGAATGGTGCTTCTGGTCGACAGTGCATGATTTCTAGGGTTTCTATCCTATTTATTACTGTTGTGGTTCTCTTTTGGTCTTGACACCTTACCTTGGCATATCAAGTGACTCACCTGTGGTCTTATGCTGTTGCTGCATAGCCACAACAGGTGTTGTGGTGTGATACGTCTTAAACGTATCTATAATTTCTTATGTTCCATGCTACTTTTATGATGACACTCACATGTTTTATACACATTATATGTCATTATTATGCAATTTCCGGCACTAAACTATTAACGAGATGCCGAAGAGCCAGTTGATGTTTTCTGCTGTTTTTGGTTTCAGAAATCCTAGTAAGGAAATATTCTCGGAATTGGACGAAATCAACGCCCAGGATCTTATTTTTCCACGAAGCTTCTAGAACACCGGAGGAGATACGAAGTGGGGCGACGAGGCGCCCACACAACAGGGCGGCGCGGCCAGGCCTTGGGCCGCGCGGCCCTGGCGTGTGGGGCCCTCGTGGCGCCCCCTGACCTACCCTTCCGCCTACTTAAGCCTTCGTCGATAATAGTTCCAGTACCGAGAGCCACGATACGGAAAACCTTCCAGAGACGCCGCCGCCGCCAATCCCATCTCGGGGGATTCAGGAGATCGCCTCCGGCACCCTGCCGGAGAGGGGAATCATCTCCCAGAGGACTCTTCACCGCCATGGTCGCCTCCGGATTGATGTGTGAGTAGTTCACCCCTGGACTATGGGTCCATAGCAGTAGCTAGATGGTTGTCTTCTCCTCATTGTGCTATCATTGTTGGATCTTGTGAGCTGCCTAACATGATCAAGATCATCTATCTGTAATGCTACATGTTGCGTTTGTTGGGATCCGATGAATATGGAATACTATGCTATGTTGATTATCAATCTATCTATGTTTTGTTTATGATCTTGCATGCTCTCCGTTGCTAGTAGAGGCTCTGGCCAAGTTTTTGCTTGTAACTCTAAGAGGGAGTAATTATGCTCGATAGTGGGTTCATGCCTCCATTAAATCTGGGACAGTGACAGAAAGTTCTAAGGTTGTGGATGTGCTGTTGCCACTAGGGATAAAACATCAATGCTATATCTAAGGATGTATTTGTTGATTACATTACGCACCATACTTAATGCAATTGTCTGTTGTTTGCAACTTAATAATGGAGGGGGTTCGGATGATAACCTGAAGGTGGACTTTTTAGGCATAGATGCATGCTGGATAGCGGTCTATGTACTTTGTCGTAATGCCCAATTGAATCTCACACTACTCATCATAACATGTATGTGCATTGTCATGCTCTCTTTATTTGTCAATTGCCCAACTGTAATTTGTTCACCCAACATGCTTATTCTTATCGGAGAGACACCACTAGTGAACTGTGGACCCCGGTCCATTCTTTTACATCGAATACAATCTACTGCAATACTCGTTCTACTGTTCTCTGCAAACATCATCATCCACACTATAAATCTAATCCTTTGTTACAGCAAGCTGGTGAGATTGACAACCTCACTGTTAAGTTGGGGCAAAGTAATTTGGTTGTGTTGTGCAGGTTCCACGTTGGCGCCGGAATCCCTGGTGTTGCGCCGCACTACACTTCGCCGCCATCAACCTTCAACATGCTTCTTGACTCCTACTGGTTCGATAAACCTTGGTTTCTTACTGAGGGAAAACTTGCTGCTGTACGCATCACACCTTCCTCTTGGGGTTCCCAACGGGCGTGTGCTTGACGCGTCATCAAGACTGCTTTCTGGCGCCGTTGCCGGGGAGATCAAGACACGCTGCAAGGGGAGTCTTCCACTTCCAATCTCTTTACTTTTTTTTTGTCTTGCTTTACTTTTATTTACTACTTTGTTTGCTGCACTATATCAAAAACACACAAAAAATAGTTGCTAGTTTTACATTATTTACTATCTTGTTGCCATATTAAAAACACAAAAAAAAATTAGTTACTTGCATTTACTTTATCTAGTTTACTTTATTTACTATTGCTAAGATGAATAATCCTGAAAATACTAAGTTGTGTGACTTCAAAAACACAAATAATAATGATTTCTTATGCACACCTATTGCTCCACCTGCTACTACAGCATAATTCTTTGAAATTAAACCTGCTTTACTAAATCTAGTTATGAGAGAGCAATTTTCTGGTGTTAGTTCTGATGATGCTGCTGCCCATCTTAATAATTTTGTTGAACTATGTGAGATGCAAAAGTATAAGGATGTAGATGGTGACATTATAAAGTTAAAATTGTTTCCTTTCTCATTAAGAAGAAGAGCTAAAAATTGGTTGCTATCTCTGCCTAAGAATAGTATTGATTCCTGGACTAAATGTAAGGATGCTTTCATTGGTAGATATTATCCTCCTGCTAAAATTATATCTTTGAGAAGTAGCATAATGAATTTTAAGCAATTGGATACTGATCATGTTGCACAAGCATGGGAAAGAATGAAATCTTTGGTTAAAAATTGCCCAACCCATGGACTGACTACTTGGATGATCATCCAAACCTTTTATGCAGGACTAAATTTTTCTTCACGGAACCTATTGGATTCAGCTGCTGGAGGTACCTTTATGTCCATCACTCTAGGTGCCGCAACAAAGCTTCTTGATGATATGATGATTAATTACTCTGAATGGCACACGGAAAGAGCTCCACAAGGTAAGAAGGTAAATTCTGTTGAAGAAACCTCCACCTTGAGTGATAAGATTGATGCTATAATGTCTATGCTTGTGAATGGTAGATCTAATGTTGATCCTAATAATTTTCGTTAGCGTCATTGGTTGCCCAAGAAGAACATGTTGATGTGAACTTCATTAAAAAATAATAATTTCAACAACAATGCTTATCGGAATAATTCTAGTAACAACTATAGGCCATATCCTTCTCATAATAGTAATGGTTATGGTAATTCTTATGGGAATTCCTACAACAATAATAGGAATGTACCCTCTGGTCTTGAAGCCATGCTGAAAGAATTTATTAGTACACAAACTGCGCGCTTTTAACAAATCTGTTGAAGAAAAGCTTGGAAAAATTGATATACTTGCTTCTAAAGTTGATAGTCTTGCTTCTGATATTGATCTTTTGAAATTGAAAGTTATGCCTAATAAGGATAATGAAAATAAAATTGTTACTGCAGCAAATGCCATCCAAGTTAGAATTAATGAGAATATAATATTAATGGCTGAATTGCATGCTAGGTGGGAAAGAGAAGAAAATGAAAAACTAGCTAAAGAGAATAATGTAGCTAAAGTTTGGACTATTACCAGCACTAGTAATGCTAATGCTCCACATGTTGCTGCACCTCCTACTATCAATGGTAAAATAATTGGTGTTGGCAATGTTTCTACTTCTAATGCAAAGCCTGCAAAATTGCCGGAAACTGCTAAAACTGCTGAAACTGCCTGTGAAAAAACTGCTGAAATTTTTTCCAACATTGGGGACAATGATCCCATTGCTTTAGATTATAATGGTTTAGATTTTGATGATTGCCACATCTCTGAAGTTATAAAGTTCTTACAAAAACTTGCTAAAAGTCCTAATGCTAGTGCTATAAATTTGGCCTTTACAAAACATATTACAAATGCTCTCATAAAAGCTAGAGAAGAGAAATTAGAACGCAAAGCTTCTATTCCTAGGAAGCTAGAGGATGGTTGGGAGCCCATCATTAAGATGAGGGTCAATGATTTTAATTGTAATGCTTTATGTGATCTTGGTGCAAGTATTTCTGTTATGCCTAAGAAAGTTTATGATATGCTTGACTTGCCACCATTGAAAAATTGTTATTTGGATGTTAATCTTGCTGATAATGCTATAAAGAAACCTTAGGGGAGGATTGATAATGTTCGTATTATGGTTAACAATAACCTTGTCCCCGTTGATTTTGTTTTCTTGGATATTGAATGCAATGCATCTTCTCCCATCATATTGGGAAGACCTTTTCTTCGAACTGTTGGTGCTATCATTGATATGAAGGAAGGTAATATTAAATATCAATTTCATCTCAAGAAAGGTATGGAACACTTCCCTAGAAAGAGAATGAAGTTACCTTTTGATTCTATCATTAGAACAAATTATGATGTTGATGCTTCATCTCTTGATAACACTTGATTCACACTTTCTGCGCCTAGCTGAAAGGCGTTAAAGAAAAGCGCTTATGGGAGACAACCCATGATTTTACTACAGTACTTTTGTTTTATATTTGAGTCTTGGAAGTTGTTACTACTGTAGCAACCTCTACTTATCTTAGTTTTATTGCATTGTTGTGCCAAGTAAAGTCTTTGATAGTAGAGTTGATACTAGATTTGGATTGCTGCGCAGTAACAGATTTCTTACTGTCACGAATTTGAGTCGCTCCGTCTGTAGGTAACTCAGAAAATTATGCCAATTTACGTGCGTGATCCTCAGATATGTACAAAACTTTCATTCAATTTGAGCATTTTCATCTGAGCAAGTTTAGTGCCCCAGAAAAATACGTCTTTACGGACTGTTCTGTTTTGACAGATTCTGCCTTTTATTTCGCATTACCTGTTTTGCTATGTTTGATGGATTTCTTTATTCCATTAACTTTCAGTAGCTTTGTGCAATGTCCAGAAGTGTTAAGAATTATTGTGTCACCTCTGAATATGTGAATATTTGATTATGCACTAACCCTCTAATGAGTTGTTTCGAGTTTGGTGTGGAGGAAGTTTTCAAGGATCAAGAGAGGAGGATGATACGATATGATCAAGGAGAGTGAAAGCTCTAAGCTTGGGGATTCCCCCGTGGTTCATCCCTGCATATTTCAAGAAGACTCAAGCGTCTAAGCTTGGGGATGCCCAAGGCATCCCCTTCTTCATCGACAACATTATCAGGTTCCTCTAGTGAAACTATATTTTTATTCCATCACATCTTATGTGCTTTACTTGGAGCGTCTGTATGTTTTTGTTTTTGTTTTGTTTGAATAAAGTTGGATCCTAGCATTCATTGTGTGGGAGAGAGACATGCTCCGCTGTTGCATATGGACAAATATGTCCTTAGGCTTTACTCATAATATTCATGGCGAAGGTTGAACTGCTTCGTTAAATTGTTATATGGTTGGAAACAGGAAATGCTACATGTGGTAATTGGTATAATATCTTGAATAATGTGATACTTGGCAGTTGTTGTGCTCATGTTTAAGCTCTTGCATCATATACCTTGCACCTATTAATGAAGAAATACATAGAGCTTGCTAAAATTTGGTTTGCATAATTGGTCTCTCTAAGGTCTAGATATTTTCTAGTAAGGGTCGAACAACAAGGAAGACGGTGTAGAGTCTGATAATGCTTACAATATGTCTTTTTGTGAGTTTTGGTGTACCGGTTCATACTTGTGTTTGCTTTAAACAACCTTGCTAGCCTAAACCTTGTATCGAGAGGGAATACTTCTCATGCATCCAAAATCCTTGAGCCAAACACTATGCCACTTGTGTCGACCATACCTACCTACTACATGGTATTTCTCCGCCATTCCAAAGTAAATTGCTTGAGTGCTACCTTTAAAATTTCTATTCTTTATCTTTGCAATATATAGCTCATGGGACAAATAGCCTAAAAACTATTGTGGTATTGAATATGTACTTATGCATCTTATCTCTTATAAGTTGCTTGTTGAGCGATAACCATGTTCCTGGGGATGACATCAACTATTTCTTTGTTGAATATCATGTGAGTTGCTATGCATGTTCGTCTTGTCTGAAGTAAGGGTGATTTATCATGATCAAATGGTTTGAGTATGCATATTGTTAGAGAAGAACATTGGGCCGCTAACTAAAGCCATGGTCCATGGTGGAAGTTTCAGTTTGGACAACAAACCTCAATCTCTTATGAGAATATTATCTGTTGTTGAATGCTTATGCATTAAAGAGGAGTCCATTATCTGTTGTCTATGTTGTCCCGGTATGGATGTCTAAGTTGAGAATAATCAAAAGCGAGAAATCCAATGCGAGCTTTCTCCTTAGACCTTTGTACAGGCGGCATAGAGGTACCCCTTTCTGACACTTGGTTGAAACATATGTTATGCAATGATAATCCATGTAAATCCGAGCTAATTAGGACAAGGTGCGGGCACTATTGGTAATCTATGCATGAGGCTTGCAACTTGTAGGATATAATTTACATGATACATATGCTTTATTACTACCGTTGACAAAATTGTTTCTTGTTTTCAAAACAAAAGCTCTAGCACAAACATAGCAATCAATGCTTCCCTCTGCGAAGGGCCTTTCTTCTACTTTTATGTTGAGTCAGTTCACCCATTTCCTTCTATCTCAAGAAGCAAACACTTGTGTTAACTGTGCATTGATTCCTACATACTTGCATATTGCACTTATTATATTACTTTATGCTGACAATATCCATGAGAAATACATGTTATAAGTTGAAAGCAACCGCTGAAACTTAATCTTCCTTTGTGTTGCTTCAATGCCTTTACTATGAATTTGTTGCTTTATGAGTTAACTCTTATGCAAGACTTATTGATGCTTGTCTTGAAAGTACTATTCATGAAAAGTCTTTGCTATATGATTCAGTTGTTTACTCATTACTTCTACCATTGCTTCGAATCGCTGCATTCATTACATGTGCTTACAATAGTATTGATCAAGATTATGATAGCATGTCACTTAAGAAATTATCTTTGTTATCGTTTACCTACTCGGGACGAGTAGGAACTAAGCTTGGGGATGCTTGATACGTCTCAAACGTATCTATAATTTCTTATGTTCCATGCTACTTTTATGATGATACTCACATGTTTTTATACACATTATATGTCATTATTATGCATTTTTCGGAACTAACCTATTAACGAGATGCCGAAGAGCCAGTTGCTGTTTTCTGCTGTTTTTGGTTTCAGAAATCGTAGTAAGGAAATATTCTCGGAATTGGACGAAATCAACGCCCAGGATCTTATTTTTCCACGAAGCTTCCAGAACACCGGAGGAGATACGAAGTGGGGCGATGAGGCGCCCACACAACAGGGCGCCGCGGCCAGGCCTTGGGCTGCGCGGCCCTGGCGTGTGGGGCCCTCGTGGCACCCCCTGACCTACCCTTCTGCCTACTTAAGCCTTCGTCGATAATAGTTCCAGTACCGAGAGCCACGATACGGAAAACCTTCCAGAGACGCCGCCGCCGCCAATCCCATCTTGGGGGATTCAAGAGATCGCCTCCGGCACCCTGCCGGAGAGGGGAATCATCTCCCGGAGGACTCTTCACCGCCATGGTCGCCTCCGGATTGATGTATGAGTAGTTCACCCCTGGACTATGGGTCCATAGCAGTAGCTAGATGGTTGTCTTCTCCTCATTGTGCTATCATTGTTGGATCTTGTGAGCTGCCTAACATGATCAAGATCATCTATCTGTAATGCTACATGTTGCGTTTGTTGGGATCCGATGAATATGGAATAATATGCTATGTTGATTATCAATCTATCTATGTGTTGTTTATGATCTTGCATGCTCTCCATTGCTAGTAGAGGCTCTGGCCAAGTTTTTGCTTGTAACTCCAAGAGGGAGTAATTATGCTCGATAGTGGGTTCATGCCTCCATTAAATGCAGGACGATGTGAGAAAGTTCTAAGGTTGTGGATGTGCTGTTGCCACTAGGGATAAAACATCAATGCTATATCTAAGGATGTATTTGTTGATTACATTACGCACCATACTTAATGCAATTGTCTGTTGTTTGCAACTTAATACTGGACGGGGTTCGGATGATAACCTGAAGGTGGACTTTTTAGGCGTAGATGCTTGCTGGATAGCGGTCTATGTACTTTTTCGTAATGCCCAATTGAATCTCACACTACTCATCATAACATGTATGTGCATTGTCATGATCTCTTTATTTGTCAATTGCCCAACTGTAATTTGTTCACCCAACATGCTTATTCTTATCGAAGAGACACCACTAGTGAACTGTGGACCCCGGTCCATTCTTTTACATCGAATACAATCTACTGCAATACTCGTTCTACTGTTCTCTGCAAACATCATCATCCACACTATACATCTAATCCTTTGTTATAGCAAGCCGGTGAGATTGACAACCTCACTGTTAAGTTGGGGCAAAGTAATTTGGTTGTGTTGTGCAGGTTCCACGTTGGCGCCGGAATCCCTGGTGTTGCGCCGCACTACACTTCGCCGCCATCAACCTTCAACGTGCTTCTTGACTCCTACTGGTTCGATAAACCTTGGTTTCTTACTGAGGGAAAACTTGCTGCTGTACGCATCACACCTTCCTCTTGGGGTTCCCAACGGGCGTGTGCTTGACGCTTCATCATGGTGAAACTTGAGCCCCTGAGGTGCTCAGGTTTGGTCTGCTGCTGCTCTTATCTTGATATTGTCCAAGTCTTGGACAGACACAAGTGCCAATGACACTTGGTTAACTGACCAAACTGAATATTGCTTGTTCTTTTAACCCCTGGCTAGTGTCTTGTGTTGTTTTGCAGGGTTTTGAAGGTGAATATGACCACAGAATTATTCTTCCAAGTCTTTAGTCTAGGTTTTTAGTTTAGGATCAAAATAATGTAATCTTCTTTTTATTTCTGGTTATGTTCCATTAATTCTTGTATCAAGAATATTGTAAAGACAATGTATATTGTGTGGTTATATCAATAAAGCTCAAGTTTTGCTTATGAGCTTTTTGGTTTATGTAATGTTTATATTTCTGAATAATTGTGGTATTTATAATTCACTTTGAATTCAAAGTAATTTGAATTCATAAGTTGTATTTAAATTGGGAATTCATTTTCTATAATCATTATTGCTTATTGTTTAATGTTACCAATGTATTATAACTTGTCAAATGAAATCAACTCCCAAATCAACAAGATACAAAAGAGATCATGTCGAAATTTACTAACTCACCTTGCCTAAACCCTAATTGCAAAATGAGAGAGAACCTCGATCCCTCTTAGGTTTAGTTGCAATAAGGCGCGAAAATTTCCCTCGTTTTGCGATGAAATGCACATCCCATTCCTAAATCTACCCTTCGTTGTTCCTATGTTCTGGGTTATTACAGCCCCTCCCCCTTAACAGAAACTTCGTGCCGAAGTTAAGATTGGTACCTGAATAGCTTGGGGTAAGACTTCCTGAGTTCTTCTTCCGTCTCCAGGTTGCTTCTCGTTCAGGGTGATGTTGCCATTGAATCTTGCAGTATTTGATTGCCCTATTCCTTAACTTCTTCCACTGTACTTCCAAGATCTTTTCAGGCTTCTCCACATACGTTAGATCAGACTGCAATTCTATTTCTTCATGTGTGATGGGGTCATCTGGTGCCCTCAAACACTTTCTTAGTTGTGAAACATGAAATACATTGTGAACCAGACTTAGTTGCTCAGGTAATTCTAACTCAAAAGCTGTTCCTCGATTCTGACTGAGTATCTTGAATGGTCCTATATATCGAGGACTTAACTTTCCTTTTACTCCGAACCTCTTGAGTCCTTTCATTGGGCTAACTTTCAAATATACCATGTCTCCTACTTTTGGTTCCCAAACCCTTCTCCTTTGGTCGGCATAACTCGTTTGACGACTTTGAGCTATTTTGAGTCTATCCCGGATCACCTCGATGACTCCTTGTCTCTCCTTGATGTAGTCCGGTATAAACTCCTTGTTCTCTCCGGTTTCAAACCAACAGATTGGGGATCTACACTTTCTCCCGTACAATGCTTCATATGGTGCCATCTGTATGCTACTCTGATAACTATTGTTATATGAGAATTCTGCCAATGGTAGATGGTCCTCCCATGAGCCTCCAAAGTTTAGAGCACAAGCTCTAAGCATGTCTTCAAGTATCTGGTTGGTTCTTTCGGTTGTCCTCCGGTTTGTGGATGATATGCTGTACTGAAATCCTACTTTGATCCCAAAGCTTCTTGGAGTTGTTTCCAAAATGCAGATGTGAAAATCGAACCTCTATCTAAGACTATCTTCTTTGGTACTCCATGCTTGCTAACTATTTCTTTAACATATATATCCACAAGTTTTTCCGAAGTATCCTTTTGATTTACTGCTATGAAATGAGCACTCTTGGTAAGTCTATCCACTATTACCCATATCATATCTTTCCTTTTACTAGTCATTGGTAGACCAGTAACAAAATCCATTCCGATTTCATCCCATTTCCACTCTAGTATCTCCAGTGGTTTAAGTAATCCAACAGGACTTTGATGTTCTGCCTTCACTCGCTGACATGTATGGCATTCAGAGACATATTGAGCTATCTCTCTTTTCATGTTGTTCCACCAGAACATCTCCTTCAAATCCATATACATTTTAGTACTTCCCGGATGTATGGAATAAGGGGTTTCATGTGCTTCCTTTAATATGATTGCTTTCACTTCTGGATCATCCGGTACACATATTCTTTTCTGAAAGTATAGTGAATCAAACTCCCCGAGATTGAATTCCGATGGTCTACCTTCTCCAATCCTTTTGATTTCTTCTTGGATGAACAAATCATCCGCTTGCTTTCGAATAATCTCATACTTTAAGTCTGAATACATCTCATCCATGATCCTCATGGTTGCTATACTTCCCATGGTATCACCTTGTATAAATAAAATCTGGGCTTCCTCCAGCTCTTTCCGAAGTTCTTTTGGAATCTCCCATTCCGTAGGTTGATTTTCAGTACTCTTTCTGCTTAAGGCATCTGCTACTACATTAGCCTTGCCTGGTGTATAATTGATTGTGAGGTCATAATCCTTAATCAACTCTAACCATCTCTTTTTTCTCATGTTTAATTCCTTCTGAGTGAAGAAATATTTCAAACTCTTATGATCGGTGTATAACTCACATTTGGATCCATACAGAAATTGTCTCCAACTCTTTAGAGCATAAACAACTGCTGCCAATTCTAGATCATGTACTGGGTAGTTATGTTCATGTGGTTTTAATTGTCTTGATCCATAAGCTATGACTTTCCGATCTTGCATTAGAACACAACCAAGTCCATTCTTGGAAGCATCACAATACACCGTGTAATCCTTTCCAGATTCCGGAACTGCTAATACCAGTGATGTAGTTAACTTCTCCTTGAGTGTTTGGAAACTGGCTTCACACTCATCAGTCCACACAAATGGGGTGTTTTTCTTGAGTAACTTGGTCATTGGTCCTGCAATCTTCGAAAATCCTTCTATGAACCTTCGATAATAGCCTGCCATACCAAGGAATCCTCGTATCTCCTTAGCATTTTTGGGTGACTTCCACTCCAATACGGACTGAACCTTGCTTGGATTCGCCGCTATTCCTTCTTTGGTTATGACATGTCCAAGAAATTCAACACTATCTAACCAAAACTTGCACTTGCTGAACTTTGCATATAGTTGATGTTCTCTCAAAATTTGCAGAACTATCTTCAAATGCTTGGCATGTTCTTCTTTATTTTTGGAATAGATTAGAATATCATCTGTGAACACTATCACGAACTTGTCCAAATACTTCATGAATATCTTGTTCATCAAATTCATGAAAATTGCTGGTGCATTTGTTAGTCCAAATGGTACAACCAAGTATTCATGGTGTCCATACCTTGATACGAACGCTGTTTTTGGCACATCCTCCTTCTTGATCTAGATTTGATGGTATCCTGACCTTAAATCTATCTTCGAGAAGACTCCAGCTCCTTGAACTTGATCAAAAAGATCTTGTATCCCAGGTAAAGGGTACTTGTACTTGATAGTTACGTTGTTAAGATTCATGTAATCTCCACACATTCTCTTTCCACCATCTCGTTTATCCACAAAAATGACTGGTGTACCCCATGGTGACACACTTTCTTGGATAAATCCCTTCTGTTCCAATTCATCTATCTGAGCTTTCAGTTCCACTAACTCCTTTGGTCCCATCTTATATGGTGGTTGAGCTATTGGTGCTATGCCTGGAATCAGATCGATTGTGAACTCTATCTCTCTATCGGGTGGCATACCCAGTAGTTCCTTGGGAAATACATCTGGAAATTCATTTACTACAGGGATATCTTCAATTCTCACCTCCTTCAGACTATTGAGCTCCAATCCTATCTCGAACTTAGTGTATTTGTCTCCTTGGAAAACTATTCGACCTCTAATAGAGTTGCGAAGTGATGCTGTTTTGTCTCCACAGTTGATCACGGCTCCATTCTCCGTCAACCAGTCCATTCCTAAGATGACTGATATGTCCTTCATGGGAATGATGAATAGGTCCGCGAAATACACACAGTCACATATGGTTATGACATGTGCTTCTTTCACGTGGGTTACTAAGATCGTTCCCCCCGCAGATAGAACAGTTATAGGGGTTTCTAACTTAGAACATATAAGCCCAAATTTTTCCACAAACTCTCGTGCAAGAAATGATGTGGTTGCTCCAGTATCAAATAAGACTTTGCCAGGATGAGTAAGAATGCTAAGCGTACCTAAGACTGTTTTATCCGACTCTTCCACTTGCTCCAAAGTTTTGCAATTCAGCTTTCCATACGGCTTGCCCCTCTTGTTGTTGTTGTTGTTGTTGTTCTTGTTGTTGTTGCGGTTGTTGTTGTTGTTGTTGTTGTTGTTGTTGTTGTTGTTGTCACTTCCACCTCGTCCTCCGGAGCTTTGTCCACTCCATGACGCCTTGTTTGGACACTCTGGTTTCATGTGTACATCCTTCCCACAACCATAACATATGATCCTGGGTTTCTGACAATCCTTCTGCACATGACCTCTCTATCCACAACTGTGACAGATGATCAGGTTCTTTGGGTTCTGACTCTGACCTCCCCGTTTGTATTGATTACTAGTAGGTCGGAATCGGGGTTTGAAACTCTGGTCAGGTGTTGGTTTGCTGATTGGGTACTTCCTTGGCTCGATACGAGCCCTCTTCTTCCTATCCTCTTGGACCTGCCTGTAGTCATCCTCGAAAGTGATTGCCGAGTCAATCAGTTCCTGGAATTCGGCAGTCCGTGCCAACCTCAGTTGCATCTTCATGTATGGATTCATGCCTTTGATGAACCGCTTCTTTCTTTTCTCTTCAGTGTCAACTTCCTCAGGTGCATACCTTGACAGCCTGTTAAAATCTCGAACATATTGTATCACAGGTGCAGTGTTCTGACGTAGTTCGTCAAACTCCCTCTTCTTCAATTCTACCACACTTTCCGGAACATGAGCATCCCGGAACTTCTTCTCGAATTCCTCCCAGGTGAACACCTTTTCTGGAGGATGTACTGCCACTAGGTTCTCCCACCATGATGCTGCGGGTCCTGACAACAGGTATGTAGCATACCTAATCTTTTCCTCATTGTTGCATCCAACGGTCTTCAATTTCCGTTCCGTATCCATGAGCCAGTCTTCTGCATCCATTGGTTCTGGAGCTGATGCAAAAGGTAACGGTCTTGCATTTTGAAAGTCTGATAAGGTTATTCCTTTGCCTTAATTGCCCCTATCATTGATGACTTGGGTAAAGAAATCTTGCATGTTCTTGCTTTGACTTTCCTGGTACCTCCTCCTATATTCTTCCATTGCCCTCATGTATTGTTGGAAGTCTGGATGCATCATTGGGTGTGGTGGTGGTGGTGCATTCTCCGCTCTAGCTGCTGCATCTGCCTCCTCTTTTTCTCTCGCCTCCCGCTCTCTCCGAGCATCTTCGGTTTCAACTAACGCCATGTTCCCCCTAGTCCTGTAACAAAGAGCGATTACTCATAATTACACCATGCAAATGTTTTCTGAGCTCAACTCATTGCCTAGATCTAGTCACACAATGAAATAAAGAAGCAAATCCAAAACAAACATTTATTATGCATATACTTTGTATATTACATAACATACACACTTATATTACATGTGGTACATATATACCCACTTATTTGGCTTAAAGCCCAAGCCAAACGGAATTTAAAATACGTTCTATTACAATACCACCTATACTACTTTATTCTTCCTTGGAGCTCTACTCCTCATCATCATAACTCGCCTCCGCGTACATCCCTGGGGTCCATCCGGTACAGCGATTCGTCTTCCGAACACCGTCCGGAACGAAGGTCCTTCCAGTAGGTATGTAATCTGAATCGGACGAAGTGCCGAGACAAAGATCTGTCATGCCAAAGTAACTAGACAGTGACTCGTATGTATCCCCAGTAGGGTACATATTTCCTTCCTCTGTCATCCATGGAGGATTTCTATTCACTTGGCCTCTCATCTTCTTCTTCTTATTTTTGTTCATTCCAGAACTCTCACCTACCTCGTATTGAGATGTCTTGGGTAGTCCCATCTCCAGATCCAAGGAAATGGAGTTGGTATCTTTCTCTTCCTGCCCAAAGCTTTGGTTAACATCTTGGTTAACCTCGCCTCCTTCATCCTCTGTATCACAAGTGATGGGTTCTCCTTCATCACCAAATGGTTCCCCGAAACGCCAACCAGTCGAATTCTCGATTGGTGACTCCGAGCAGTTTAGGTTTCTGGAATCATCTCCCCATGTCCAGATTCATACGACGCTGACACATGCGGATAGTGTGGGACAAAGTTGGGTGTGAGTGGGTCTCTCTTGGGCAACTGGTCACTCAAATCTACATAGTTGTTTAGGCTAAAGAAAGGTGTAGTGTGTTGTGGTTGTGCCCTCAGATCACGCATCCGAGCTTGGACTTTATCAGGGTCAGTGAACTCAGCTAGCATGTGATCAATCTCCCCCACCATCTTCATGTGTAAAAGGTACATCGTGGTCAATAAAGACTTACAGCTATCCATGTGCTGTGCTGCAGCTTCAGGACTTCTGTGTGCCAACACCAGATGATTCAGAGTGGGATCCTCATCTTCCTCGGCATGAGGTATATGAGAATACTCTGAACATAGCAGTTCTACTAACTTGTGCTGCCTTATCTCAAGGATTGCCTTGAATAAGGCCATGTGATAGGCTGTGGTGATGGTTTTGGCTTCTCCGTATGGCATTATACGACTCATCATCAGTTGCATCGGTAGTTGGACCGATACTCTACACTTGGCTAGGATTTCTCCATCATAATAGGTATACTTGAGAACAGGTATCCGAGTTTCACAATGGAGTTCCTTCAGCATCCCACGCAGGAGATCTGTAATTGGTCCATCATAATCACCGAGCCAACCCTCAACCTTCCTCAAAGTCCTCTTAGGAAACTTGTTCTCCATTATGGCTGTATACAAAAGCAGAATATTAGTAATGATGATGTATCATAATAGCTATAATAAAGAATTATCACACTAAAAGATATGATTTTGCTATTCTCATGTGAATAATCACCATATTTCTAGAGAATCCTTTACTATTTCTACTTGACTCCTACAGGTTTCTTCCCTATACTAGTTTTTTCCAACCTAAGGTCGCAACATTTGCTCTGATACCAGCTGCGGTGACCCAGCATACCACTGCATGTTGTAGTATACAAGTCGTTGATATGATCTATGTGAAGGGACTTCTTCACAATTGCCATATCCCTCAGAGTGGTACAACAGAAACATTGCAGGTCATAACACTCCAAATATTATTACAAACATTGTCTTAACAAGTTGGCATTCTCACAGGTCCTATGAGAACACCCTAAGATACTACTTAAGTACGATTACAACTCACAGCCATATATGAAAGAGAGCTCAGCAACTTATTTAGGTAAGTTCTACGCTGCTCGGCTCTATGATACTAGGGTATATCACTACTCCTCCGCCTCCGTCTCGTCGGGTCCGTAGACTATCCCATAGTCTACTCCTTCCACTCCTCCGGTAAGATCAGGTTCCTCGTAGACCAGCTCGTAGTCTCCTTCCGGTGCTCCATCGGCGATGGCCTCCACTTCCGTATCACAGTCTAGCAAGGGTGTCGAAAGAAACTGAGTACAGGGGTACTCAGCAAGTTCGAAAGAGTAAAAGGTGTTTGATGCACTAGCTACGACCATTGATCAGGAAATCGCAGGTCAATGCATGTTTTGAAAACATTTCTTCAAAAGGTTGCTTTTATTATGAAAATTATGCCCGTCATTCTTCACAGGTATACTAGAACTTCGTGGAGTTCCTTTCCTGCCGCGTTCGCAGTTCTCTTCCCGGAACAAGGAGTGACAGCTACAATTTGATACACTCTGCAGAGGTGCATTAATTTTCCCATAAGAGATCCCATCCTTTTTGCCATCCGCAGGGACTTGCCCCCGTTCACACTTCCTTTGGTGTGAGGCCAGGTATGAAAATCCAAGCCCACACCGCCTTCTCCGCGACCCTGCAAACCCACCCTTTTGTCCACCCATACATCCCCGGTAGACATCTCCCGATAATACAGCTTTACCCAAGATGTATGTCGGACAATCCTTCATAGACCGTAGAGCCAGTCATCCACACGGATGGGGATTTAAAAGGCTATCCCAACCTACGGCAGTGCCTCCAGCACCCCGCAGCTCTACCAGTCCGTTGGCGTGCAGGAGGGAAAAGATACAGTGGGCTTCCCTAGAGCCATTATAGATCTTATGGTTAACGCGGTATGTACGGCGCTAGAATCACTGGACGACATTGGTAATTACTCCTAGGTTAATATAACCCATGCAATGGAACCTCCACCATATCAACACATACCATGGTTCCATTGCCAGCCACATAGTCATATTCATAATTGGAAAAGTAACATTTCATTTGCAATGCAGGAATGATAAGTATATAGCTTTGCAGTAAATTGATAGAAAATACTCAAGTCGATATGAGCAAGGGTGAACTTGCCTGTGGACTGCGAGATAGTGCAGTTCAATGCAGTGGATGGAACCTGGACCTCGGGTTCTGTAAAGAAGCATCATTGTCTGGTAAGGACAATGTTATAAAATCCAAATGATGCAGTCATGAATGTATTATTTTATGTGGAATCCCTTACCCCAATGATTTATTAAACTTTAGGGTTGAATTACGATTTATGCCTTTGGCAGTAATTTGCACTTGTTTTTATTTGTAAAAACACTTCTATCTCATAAAAGAAAATAGTAATACCACTTTACCCTTGTGATTCATTATTTATTCCAAAATAATTTGAAATAATAGAGTTGCCTTTATATTTTTGGAATAAGAAGAATAGAGTATTTTCTTTGGAAAATATTTTTCTGTAATAGAAATGACTTGGAATAACAGAATTTTATTTTTAAATATTTGAAAATAAGTAATTGAACTTATTTGAGATTTTTCCTTGATTTTTAAATACAAGGGAATAATAGTTTAAAATTCCAAGTTTTTAATTTAAATTCATAAATTTCCAAAATTTGAATTTGTTTCCTAAATTTTATTTCTTATTTTATTCTTGTTAAGAATGATTTATCATTTATAAATCCCATTTTTCATGGATTTTTAGAGGTGTATTTTATTTACTAAAATTTGGTGAAATTCTAAGCTATTTTCCAAAATAGGAAAAGACTAAAATACCCCCTGGCCCCTATTGGGCCAGCCCATTTAACTTGGCCCATTTGGATAGCCCACCACGGCTTGTCCAAAACGGGTTGGTGGCACCACTTCGGCCCACCCCACTCACACGCACGCTCTCACCTCTCTCACTCGACCTAACCCTAGCTCTGGCGACGCGCGTGGCGATGGCGTCGCCGCCATGGCCGCCGCCGTGCTCCAGCCACCTCCGTGCCCCCCTGACCACGCCACTTATACGATCTGAACCATCGTGCGACGATCTATCGATCTGTCTGCGTGGTTCCGTCGTTTTCTTCCACCTCTGGCAGATCGCCTCCTCTCTGGATCTCGTGGTGAATCGCCTCCGGCGATTGGCTATCTCCGACGAGCTCGCGTCCTCGCCGTCGACGTGTGCGCGTGTCTGGGACTGGGGTGCTGTGCTCGCAGCGCCTGTGCCATCGTCTCTGGGTGCTGTGCTGCTCGTGCTGTTCATCGGCGTAACGCCGACGTCTTCCCTGGCTTTGTAGCTGCTATGGCCGCGCGGGCACTGCCTCGCCATGCCATAGCTTCTGCCTCCAGGCGTGGGTAAGGTTCTTCTGCTCCTCCTCCTTCTCAACTCCTTGTCTGTGCGCCTCCCATGCCTCTGTGCTCCTTCTACCTCTCGCTTCCTGGCCTCCTGATGATCCTATGATCATACAGAGCGTTGCTGCTGCTGCCTATGCTTCCTATGCTTCCTCTCTGCAAGCCCTGGCCAATTCTCCAAGTTCTGGTTACTGGCCAGTGTGTGCTGCTTGCTGTTCATGCCTTGTGTTGCTTGCTTACTGCTCCTATCATGCCATGAATTGCTATGCCATGCTGTACATGATTATGAGCTTGCTTGTGCTTACTGGCATCCTATGCTTGCTTGTCTAGGTGTACTGCTATGCATCTCTGTGTCACTTGTGATGCCTGTGATGCTTGTGAGGTGCTTCTGTGCCTTCCGTATGATCCAATGATCCATTGGATCAATAATTTCTATTGGCTAGACTCTCTGTGTTGCTTGACTTGGTTCAGTTGATCCATTTGATCAATCAAATGTCAGTTGCTTGGTTTGCTTACTGATGCTGCTATTCAAGCATGCTTATGCCTCTGTGGATATGTGCTGCTGCCCTCCATAGCCCTCTGGACTTGATCCAGTAGCTAGGATGCAGTGACATGTGCTTGTGTTGCCTCACAGTGTGCTACTGTAAAAGTATTGCATGGATTTGTTATGTATTCATGCATGGATGAATTAATTAATGATGAACTACTTATGCAGTAATGATTAAATGACTTGCTGTGTATGATTTGTCTTTCCATGATTAATTGGCAAGTAAATGGAGTCTGAATCCATTACTGGATAATGATGATTTATTATTTGGCTTTGCTTTGGATGATTCTATGTTTGATGTGACCTCAGTAGCCTTGCTACTGACTGGTTGCTCACATAGTTGGCTAGATCTTGTTGGTTTCTCATCTTGGTTTGCATATTTGGGAATCATAATCCATATGAATGCCAATATGCATGCTTATGAAGATATCTAGTGTTTTCCTGATGGTTACATGCTTAGGATCTTACTGTGTAGTCTTTGGTAGCTGCTATACCTTGCAATTCATCTACTGGTGCTGTCTGTGCATGTATTCTTGCTGGTGTGTGCATCTGTGCATGAACTCTAGCTTCTTTGCACAAGACTTGTATCTAGATGGTTTCTGTTTTAGTGGCTTTCTAGACTTCTAGTGATCCTTGGTGAAAACCAAGTGATGAGCTATCCCTTGAGCATCTGCTCATACCCCATGACCTGTGTCATGCATGAATAATGGATTGGATCCACTGGATCCAGTCCAGGAACTTGGTATACCTTGTTCCAGCTCCTAGAAAGAAATGTTTTGTTGATGCAGACTTGTGGTTTGATCTATGTGCACAGCCCTTCACCTCCAGTGCTTGGCTTGATCTCTTCCTTAAGTCACCATGATGCTTTGATGGCTAACTTATTGGGTTTTGGATGGATTATTGGTTTGTGTTATCTGGTGCTGTTCTTGAACAAGAACAGTGAAGACCACTGAATGTTCCTGGATATCTCTTGCTGAATGGTGCTTCTGGTCGATAGTGCATGATTTTCAGGGTTTCTATCCTATTTATTACTGTTGTGGTTCTCTTCTGGTCTTGACACCTTACCCTGGCATATCAAGTGACTCACCTGTGGTGTTATGCTGTTGCTGCATAGCCACAACAGGTGATGTGGTGAAACTTGAGCCCCTGAGGTGCTCAGGTTTGGTCTGCTGCTGCTCTTATCTTGATACTGTCCAAGTCTTGGACGGACACAAGTGTCAATGACACTTGGTTAACTGACCAAACTGAATATTACTTGTTCTTTTAACCCCTGGCTAGTGTCTTGTGTTGTTTTGCAGGTTTTTGAAGCTGAATATGACCACAGAAGTATTCTTCCAAGTCTTTAGTCTAGGTTTTTAGTTTAGGATCAAAATAATGTAATCTTCTTTTTATTTCTGGTTATGTTCCATTAATTCTTGTATCAAGAATATTGTAAAGACAATGTATATTGTGTGGTTATATCAATAAAGCTCAAGTTTTGCTTATGAGCATTTTGGTTTATGTAATGTTTATATTTCTGAATAATTGTGGTATTTATAATTCACTTTGAATTCAAAGTAATTTGAATTCATAAGTTGTATTTAAATAGGAAATTCATTTTATATAATCATTATTGCTTATTGTTTAATGTTACCAATGTATTATAACTTGTCAAATGAAATCAACTCCCAAATCAACAAGATACAAAAGAGATCATGTCGAAATTTACAAACTCACCTTGCCTAAACCCTAATTGCAAAATGAGAGAGAACCTCGATCCCTCTTAGGTTTAGTTGCAATAAGGCGCGAAAATTTCCCTCGTTTTGCGATGAAATGCACATCCCATTCCTAAATCTACCCTTCGTTGTTCCTATGTTCTGGGTTATTACACAGCTGAAGACATGTGCTACTTTAAGCATCTTCCAGAACAGGAATAGATTGAGGATGCAGACAGACAGAGTGGATAAGCAAACAGAGTACCTGCTTTGCGGGGCTGGGGACGCAGCTCAGGCTCAGCCAACTGCCCACATGCGCGGTGGCCTTACGCTCCATTGCCCCCCCACCACCACCGAGGTCTTTCCTTTCATGTACAAGCTGACAAAACATACATTGAGGATCAGCAGAAACTACAAAGGTTGCAAATGTCGACAAATAAAGGAAGAACACCCCAATCCAAGCAAAGGTAGCCCCCACCCCCACCCCCATCAATCACTCCCAGCGCGGGGGTGACCAGAAAGACACCCTTTCGCCCAGAATAGGAAATAGATGTGCAAGATATCGAGGTAAGGAAAAAAGAACCGATCTCGAGAAAGGAAAGAACATTACTAGTACTACCTAATCCGCTTGGTCTAGATGCAGCTTGCCCCTCCAAGGTGGATGCCTGGACGGTGGATGCCAAAAGGAGGGGATCGAGCTAGCTAGCGGCTTGCATCCGTCGGGTGTCGGCACTCGATCGGGAGAGAAGGGGGGCTACATAAAGGGGAGGGGTAACATATTTTATTACACAGTGAACTTACTGATGTGACTAGTCATTACATGTCTCACTGAAACTGGGGCCCATAGTGTGGCACCCCAAATTCACTTGAAGCTGCCCCGCGGGACGCATTGGCGCGTCAAGAAAACCCCCGAATTGTAGCGGGGAAATGAAACATTTCACAAAAATTCGAAATTCAAGCACACCGCCACGCGCCAAGCACGCGGGTTGTTCCTTCCTCTTCCTCGGTTCCTCCTCCCCTATCCGAAAAAACCCCAAATCCCAAGCTCAAACAAAAAAAAACCCTAAATCCCCTGGCCGCCATGCATGTCCTCGTTAACCCGTTGGAGATCCTTCCCGGACGAGGCGGACCCCCCGCCATGAGATCCCGAGTTCCGTCCACCTCGAGGCATTGCGTGCTGTCTCGCAGCAGCGGCTTGAGGGCGCTGCAGAGGAAGTTCCACCGGAAAGTGCTCATGGCAAGCGTGCAAGCTCACCGGCGTGCTGTATCCCGAGAGGATTTGGTCAAAGCTTTTCTATTCGCAAAAAAAATGCGGGCCAAGATCTGGTCAAAGCTTCATCGATGGCTTGCCGCGAGAGGCTTCGAGTCCAGAGTCAATAAACTAGCTGCTCGAGGACTTGGGCGGTTTACACCGATTCATATTAACTGACTCAAGTTTGTTAGTCTAGTTAACGAATGCATCTAGATACATCCATATCTAGACAAAAGTGAGTCAATTAATATGAATCAGAGGGGAGTACGTGAAAGTGTTTCATGCTACCAATTAATGCGCTGGCAGGACTCGCTGTAGAAGTAATTGTGCTACTACTCATACGATGAACTGATTGTGTGGGTGTCAAATTTTGCAATGCGATCATCCACTGAATGCTTAATTATAGTTCTAGCGCCAAAGGCGTACAAATCATAACAAAGATAGTATATACTACAACACCAGAACATAAGAGTACGAATCATAAAGTAGCTCAACATTTTGCATCAGGGCTGGGTGGTCCTGAGACTACCGGGACGCCCCGGATGATCTCCGGGCGTGCATCCACTTCAACGCGAAGCTGTGTACTCGGTCCACGGCCTCCTTCTGTAGGCTGGATAATCTCAGGTGCAGGACCTTCGTCTATGAAAGGCTCGTCATCAGTACCATCCACAGGTGCATCAGGGCTGGGTGGTCTTGAGACTACCCGGACGCCCCTGATGATCTCCGAGCGTGCATCCACTTCAATGCAAAGCTGTGTACTCGATCCATGGCCTCCTTCTGTAGGCTGGATAATCTCAGGTGCAGGACCTTCATCTATGAAAGGCTCGTCATCAGTACCATCCACAGGTGCATCAGGGCTGGGTGGTCTTGAGACTACCCGGACGCCCCTGATGATCTCCGGACGTGCATCCACTTCAACGCAAAGCTGTGTACTCGGTCCACGGCCTCCTTCTGTAGGCTGGATAATCTCAGGTGCAGGACCTTCGTCTATGAAAGGCTCGTCATCATCAAACTGAGATTCATCTTCAAATCTCCCATCAAACTGAGAGACCTCTTCAACTCTATGCTTCTGCAATTAGTACATCAACCGATTAGACAAACATATAAGGGATGCAACCTGAAAAAATGCCGTTTTACATATTTACCTTCTCATCTGGCACATCACATGTCCCAGAGCTGAAACCCGTTTCCTGAAGCAAGCGCTTTTTCTCTCCTTCCCATCCATCCATCTGCAACAAGTTAAATTTGAGTACAGAACCTTGCACAACAATGCAAACTATTGATCGAAACAGCGGCAACATCAATATAAATAATTAACTACATATGCCAGCACACATACAGTGTGAGCAAGATCTGCTTCTCCCGCTGAAGGATCATTATATGGTTCACCATGATAAACCCACCTAACATATGTGTGGTCCATCCCAAAACTGTGTAAATGATCTTCCACTACATGGTGAGGCCTCTTCTCACCATTCATACATGTGCAGTGCGTGCAATACACGTCCAGGTTGTGACCTTCATGAGCTCTAATAAACCCCATAAAGGGTTGAACACCATTTATATATGAAGGGGAACATAAGTGTCCATGCAGTATCCAAGTTCTGTCCATCTGTTTAATTATGAGATATAGTGGTTCGTGATTAATTTAAGGAGAAGTAGGAAATATATATCCCTCGAGTACAAAACTATACTACATGATTATGCATTTCAGCAATCATGTCGAGTACAAAACAAAAAATGCCCATCGACATTTTAGCAAACAAATCGTGTACAAAACTCTGCCATGGCATTTCAGCAAATTAACGGATCGAGTGCAGAACTGACTCTATATGCCCATGCAAATGAACAAATTGATCGAGGAAAAATCGAGCGGAAAACTATAAAGTGCCAATTAGTTCGAGCATACTGACGATTTTTTTAGCAGCATCAAGAAAATATAAATCGTTAGGCCATCTTTCCCGATGCATGATTGAGCTAGAGATAGCAGCCCTACCGTGGATCATCTTGACCGCCGGTGCGTCTCGAGAAGAACGGCGGGGAGGGGAAGCTTCTTCTTCACATGGACGGGACGGGGAGGGGAAGCTCTTCGCACGGATGGGGATAAGTTGTGTAGGGGTGGGTGGGGGCTCATGCGGCCGGGCCGCCGGGGTGATAATTAAGGTCGGTAGGTGGTGTTTAATGGAGTTGCGTGTGTAATTTTCCGTGCACAAGGTTGAGGAATAGGCGGTTCCGTTTGCCGCGCGCACAATTCAAACTATCCCGCCCATATAGTTTAAATTCGCCCTATTTTCGTCAAATCGACATAAAGTTATGTGAGTGGGGGGAAATTAGCAAAGTTGCATGAAACATAGTAAAACTCTAGAATTATCCTTTAAATATGCTCTACTTCGTGTGAAAATCGGGGTGTGGAGGCATGTTGAGCTGTTTTATTTGTACTTTCTTCATTAAAACTCCCATTTTATGCACTTTGGATGGAAAGAAATCATTTGTACATAAATTTTTACAACGCCATTTGCAAACATTAATTGTTTTACATGCCAAGATGCACCCATCCACCAAATATGGGGCAAAAGTTTATCACAATCTAGATATGTATAATTAGTGAGGGACCCCTTTTGATTTTTTGCAATTTCCACTAATTAGCTAGAGAGAAGGGGTTAATAAATTAGCTCATGTTAGGGGTTATGTGTTTTAGATTAGGGTTGTGTGGATTCAAATACAACTTCTTTATTTGTGTGGTATGATTAATCAAAACTAGATCGATCGACTGCGCACATATTATTAGAGGCACATGCCTTTGCGCACAAAGTGCATGTGTGTGTTGTTGGCCACCAACGAGAGAGAGAAAGAGAGAGAAAGAGAGAGAGAGCGATTGAAATCCCCAAATTAAACACACACACACACACACACACACACACACATATATATATATATATATATATATATATGCAAGCATGGTTAGGCCATGCATGCATATTAATTATATATATATTGTGAGGCAAATTAATTAAAGTGTGTTTTCGTTTCAGACATTGTCAAAATTCAAGTTAATTAATTTAATTATCAGTACTAATTATATAATTAATGAATCCCAATAATGTCTATATATATGATCGATATAGGCCATATATATTAATTGGGGTTAATCTAGGGTTTACTAGCTATATATAGAGCAAGGTTTTATTAGATCGGGTTATTAGCTTGGGGTTATGTGTTTTAACGAGGATTTGATTAGCTAAGGTTAGTTTTCTATATACAGTTTAGGGTTTAGGGTTAATGGCACATATATTTAGAGGACCGTGAGGACCCCTGGCCTGCTTGATGCGCAATTAAGGGTCGTCATTGGCATATAGCTAGCTATATAGGGTTTTATGGTTTATTTAGAGGGTTTATGTGTTAGGGTTAATTATAACTTGTTGTGAATTAAAATACAACTTTTTTATTAGTGTGCTACACAATTAATCAAAACTCTAGCTAGATCGATCGAGTGTGGATAGACATGCACTATTAGAGGCACCCGCCTTTGCGCATAAAGTGCAAGCATATAATGTGTGTCGTTGCTGGCCACCAATCGATAAAGAGAGAGATAGAGAGAGATTATTGACATCGCCAAGAATGTTCAAATATATATATATATATATATATATATATAAATATATGCATGCATGGTAGGCCATTCATGCATGCACACTAATTATATATACATATATTGTGAGGCAACTTAATCAAAGTGTGTGTTTTGATTCGAGAACTTGTCAATATTCAAGTTAATTAATTTATCAGCGCTAATTATATAATTAATTAATGAATCTCAGGGATGTTCGATCATATATACATGATCGATATAGGCCATATATATATTAATTGGGGTTAATTAATATATGGTTTGCTAGCTAGCTATATATATAGAGCAGGTTTTTATTAGATCGGGTTATAGCTAGTATAGTTTGGGGTTCTGTGTTTTACTTAAGTAGCCAGGGTTTGATTAGCTAGGACGGGTTAGTTATATATATATGGTTTAGTTAGGGTTAATGTCACACTTAATTTAGAGGACCGCGAGGCCCCCTGGCATGCGTGATGTACGTGCAATTAAGTGTCGTTTGGGGCCTATATATATAGCTAGCTAGGGTTTAGGGTTTATAGGGTTTTGGGTTTAGGGATTAGGGTTAGGGTTTAGGGATTAGGGTTAGGGTTTAGGGTCTAGGGTCCAGGGTCGTTAGGGTTAGGGTTGTTAGGGTTAGGGTTAGCTAAAGGGGTTAGGGTTTAAGGTTTAGTGTTTAGGGTCTAGGGGTTATGTGTTTTAAGTATGGGTTAGGGTTAGGGTTTAGGGTCTAGGGTGTTTAGGGTTTAGAGGGATTAGGGTTTTAGGGTTTAAGGTTTAGGGATCATCGATCGAGTGCGCACACACACATTGTTAGAGGCACCCACGCCTTTTCCCATAAAGTGCATGCGTATATATGTGTGTGTGTTTGGCCACCAACGATATATAGATCGAGAGAGATCGGGAGAGAGATTGAAATCCCCAAGTAGAATATGTTCAAATATATATTAAAATATATGCATGAATGCATGGTAGGCCATGCATGCACACTAATTATATATATATATATTGTGAGGCAACTTAATCAAATGTACGTGTTTTCATTCGAGAACTTGTCAAAATTCAAGTTAATTAATTTATCAACGCTAATTAGTTGGTCGCCTGCTTGATGCGCAATTAAGTGTCGTTGGCCTATATATAGGGTCTAATTAGGGTTTACGGTTTAGGGCTAGCTAGGGTTTAGGGTTAGGGTGTTTAGGGTCTAGGGTTTAGGATTTAGTGTTTAGGGTGTTTAGGGTATTTAGGGTTTAGGGATTAGGGATTAGGGTTTTAGGGTTTAAGGTTTAGGGATCATCGATCGAGTGCGCACACATATTATTAGAGGCACCCACGCCTTTTTGCACATAAAGTGCATGCGTATATTATGTGTGTTTTTTGGCCACCAATGATATATAGATGATCGATAGAGAGAGATTGAATTCCCCAAGAATATATATGTTCAAATATATATTAAAATATATGCATGAATGCATGGTAGGCAGGTATGCACACTAAATATATATATATATTATGAGGCAACTTAATCAAATGTGTTTTCATTCGAGAGAACTTGTCAAAATTTAAGTTAATTAATTTATCATCGATAATTATATAATTAATTAATGAATCTCAGGCAGATGTTATTCAACATGATCGATATAGGCCATGTATATATTAATTGGTGTTAATCTACGGTTTGCTAGCTAGCTGCTATATATAGAGCATGTTTTTATTAGATCGGGTTATATATAGCTAGTATAGTTTAGGTTTATGTGATTTAATTAAGTAGGGTTTGATTAGCTAGGGTTAGTTATATATATATGGTTTAGGGTTAATGCATGGCACATTTAATTTAATTAGAGGACCGCGAGGCACCCCTAGCCTGCATTTGATGCACAATTAAGTGTTGTTGGCCTATATATAGGGTTTAATTAGGGTTTAGGGTTTAGGGTTAGCTAGGGTTTAGGGTTAGGGTTAGGGTTTAGGGTTTAGAGTGTTTAGGGTGTTTAGGGTTTAAGGTTTAGGGATTAGGGTTTTAGGGTTTAAGGTTTAGGGATCATCGATCGAGTGCGCACACACATTATTAGAGGCACCCGCGCCTTTGCGCATAAAGTGCATGCGTATATATACGTGTGTTTTTTTTGGCCACCAACGATATATAGATCGAGAAAGAGAGAGAGAGCGAGAGAGATTGAAATCCCCAAGAATATGTTCAGATATATATTAAAATATATGCATGAATGCATGGTAGGCCAGGCATGCATGCACACTAATTATATATATATTTTGAGGAAACTTAATCAAATGTATGTGTTTTCATTCGCGAACTTGTCAAAATTCAAGTTAATTAATTTATCAGCGCTAATTAGTTGGTCGCCTGCTTGATGCGCAATTAAGTGTCGTTGGCCTATATATAGGGTTTAATTAGGGTTTAGGGTTAGCTAGGGTTTAGGGTTAGGGTGTTTAGGGTTAGGGTGTTTAGGGTCTAGGGTTTAGGGTTTACTGTATAGGGTGTTTAGGGTTTAGGGATTAGGGATTAGGGTTTTAGGGTTTAAGGTTTAGGGATCATCGATCGAGTGCGCACACACATTATTAGAGGCACCCACGCCTCTTTGCGCATAAAGTGCATGCGTATATATGTGTGTTTTTTTGCCACCAACGATATATAGATGATCGAGAGAGAGAGAGAGAGATTGAAATCCCCAAGAATATGTTCAAATATATATTAAAATATATGCATGAATGCATGGTAGGCATTTCATGCACACTAATTATATATATATTATGAGGCAACTTAATCAAATGTGTTTTCATTCGGCAGAACTTGTCAAAATTCAAGTTAATAAATGTATCATCGATAATTATATAATTAATTAATGAATCTCAGGGAGATGTTATTCAACATGATCGATATAGGCCATGTATATATATTAATTGGTGTTAATCTACGGTTTGCTAGCTAGCTGCTATATATAGAGCATGTTTTTATTAGATCGGATTATATATACCTAGTATAGTTTAGGGTTATGTGTTTTAATTAAGTAGGGTTTGATAAGCTAGGGTTAGTTATATATATATGGTTTAGGGTTAATGCATGGCACATTTAATTTAATTAGAGGACCGCGAGGCACCCCTGGACTGCTTGATGCACAATTAAGTGTTGTTGGCCTATATATAGGGTTTAATTAGGGTTTAGGGTTAGCTAGGGTTTAGGGTTAGGGTTTAGGATTTAGGGCGTTTAGGGTTTAAGGTTTAGGTATTAGGGATTAGGGATTAGGGATTAGGGGTTTTAGGGTTTAAGGTTTAGGAATCGTCGATCGAGTGCGCACACACATTATTAGAGGCACCCGCGCGCCTTTGCGCATAAAGTGCATGCGTATATATGTGTGTTTTTTTGGCCACCAACGATACATAGATCAAGAGAGAGAGAGAGATTGAAATCCCCAAGAATATGTTCAAATATATATTAAAATATATGCATGAATGCATGGTAGGCCATGCATACACACTAATTATATATATAACTACTATATTATAGGGGAACCAACATCTTTTTTGTCATAATTTTGAGGTCTATTTCTGAATTACTGTGTTGTTGACACGTATGTGTTTGGTAGTTGCATTCCCGCAGTTATAATCCTATGTGCATATTTGGTGCTCCCTAGAATTTTTACTTAAGCTGAAGAACAGCTATGCAGTTTCTATGCAGTTTTTTTTTGGGTTCCTTCGGCGTGGCTGTAGCATTGTTACATGGTCAAAGCGGTGCGCCCAGCCGCTTAATGCTTCGTTGGTCCCGAGCCAACCAATGCTCCCACCTCTCCCATCTCTCCCCTCCCTGGCCACTTCCGAGCCGCCGCCTCCTACTCCTCTTTCAATTCCCCGCCACTACGCTGCTCGGTCGGTGCCCTACGCGTGCCTGCCAAGCACTAGGCCCGCCCTAGGCTTGGTCGTCGGTAGGGAGCTGGGTGGCGGCGCCGTCGTTGGCATGGAGGCGGGACAGTGAGCAGGGGGCAAAGAGGAGGTGACGACCATGTCCACCACGGGTCTGGAGGTCACCAGCGGATAACAGAGCGACCGCTCGCGCCGTTCCTTCTCCGTCGACCTTCAGCGCTGCGTGGTTCCTCCGCAGCCGCCGCGCCGCCCGGAACTCCCAACACCGCCTGACTTGGCCAGGGGACGAGCTGTTTGCGGTGATGGGTGGCTGGATCTCCCAGCGCCGCCACGGCTCCTGCTGGAGGGCAAGCCTTTTGCGGTGATGGGCTTCAGCGATCAGCGGTTCCATGGATCTAACAGTTGCCTCACCATCGCCTCCAATATACAAGGGGTCGTCACAATCTCCACTGCCAAAAGGTGCAATGATTGTTTTGTTGCTCTATTAGGATTCGGTGTGGGGATTTTTTTCTTACAACTTCCGTGTGGGGATTAGTTAATCAGCTCCTGGTGACTTGCGTTGCAGAGAGACGAGGAGATCCCGCGGTGACCATCTGGCCATGGAGCGGGTGGTGCTGGGGCGCTGGGGTGGTCCCTTCCTCCATGATTCTGCTATGATTCCACTATTCTGGAGGTCCATGATTCTGTCCCTGTGCCAATAAATTTTAGCCCCCGCCGCCTGATGGTGCGCTCAAGTCAAACGCCCCACTCCACTGCAGCCTGCAGGTGCGACGGATGGCAGCGGCAAGGAGTCCTGCAGCCGGTTTCATCGAGGACCTCCGGTTCACGTTCAAGGACGACGCTGCATACCATCTCCACGTGCCTTAGGCAAGTCACCGCCCAGGATCTTGACAGCGGGGCACACAGGTTACTCCTAGGTTCAGGGTGCTGCGTCAGAGACCATCTCCCAATGCCTCAGGAAGAGCGCGGCCACGGGCCATCCGCCGCTGCTCCTCACCCTCGAAAATCATGACATCCTTCCTGCTCGATCTAACCTCGAGCAGCTCCGTTCGACATCGACCTCATGGTATGGCGATCATCTTTTTAAGCTCTTGATTTAGGTTCGGGTTGTTTTAGTTATGATCTCAAAGATAGATTCGGGGTTCATGTGGAACTGCAAAATCCTTGTGGGATCTGTGGTTTGTGGTATTTATTGGGTGCAAAAATACATGTGCTGATTTGGTGGTCTGAAGTGACCTCCACAAGTAATCGTGTATGATTCAGTTTACTCAACAGTCAGCACATACCCAATTAATGCAAATTTTGAGTACCTCTATGCAATGGTTTAAATTACTTTGTATATTTCAGGCTGACCATGCATTTCTTTGCTTCCATAGAATCCACTTTTCCTGCCACGTCTCAGTTGCCACAAGGTAAATTCTGTTATTTTTTTTTCATTCCAGTTGGTTAATGTTCCTGCCCTTTACAGTGGCACATCTAATTGGGCCAGATTATTAGTTTACTTTGATAAATCGAATTGACTTCTTACCCTATTATTGATGTCAAGATATATTTCAATTTATGTTTTCCATGGATCAAATTTTGTTATTTCTATGTTCTGCTAGCTATAGGAGATCGGCTAATCTTCGCTATTTTTTTGCGACGAATGATGTTCTGGGTTATATCAATATACAACTTCTCTTGCAAATGCAATGTATAACATCTCATTAGAAACTAATTAAGATGCCACTCCCCTGCCTCATGGTTAGCCAACAACATTTTTTTGGGCCATGTAGGATGATTGAGATTTTGAACTTCACTGAACTTCAAAAGCATGATTTTTTTTTACCTGTCTTTCCTACATGACTCACATCTCAGTACTTTTACTTTTTTAAGTGTAGGTGCTTTTCTGTTTGTTTCTAAATAGGCGGTTTCTGCTGCATCTTACATGTCAAGTTTAGCAATCATCGAGCATGGGCAAGCGGTAGTCACTGAGGCGCCGTTGCTGCTCGAGATCTGGTTCGTCTTTGACGCTGCACGCCGGGAGATCATGCATGTTGGATCTATATGCCACCCCAATCACCTGATATGCTGTTTCCACCGCCAGAGGTGAGGCAAAATCCTCCTATTATCATCTCTATATTGGCTGCGATTTCTGTGATTGGCATGCAGGGTTATGATTGAAATAGTAGTGTTTGAGTGCAGTCAGTGCTTCAGGCTCCAATGTAGATGCCACCCCAATCACCTGATATGATGTTTCCACCGCCAGAGGTGAGGCAAAATCCTCCTATTATCATCTCTAAATTGGCTGCGATTTCTGTGATTGGCATGCAGGGTTATGATTGAAATAGTAGTGTTTGAGTGCAGTCAGTGTTTCAGGCTCCAATGTAGACACTCTTTCCTGTGATGGATGCACGGATGTACTGAGCGTGAGTTGAACTGCCCAACTTGACAGAAATCCAGTTTTAGTAGTAACAAGGTTTGTCAATTTTTCATATGCCACTATTTCTAACACATCAATAGTTACCTAGAGGACACATTTTCTCAAATGCAAGAAAGCTCTATGATAATCGCATCAATAGCATGATTTCAATCCAATATCGATGTGCAAACAGGGAATGATACATACTAACTTGCTAGATGATTTTTTTTTATCCTGAATTGGGTTTGTCCAATTTTCTTGTCAGACTTGCATTTGCGAACAAACTTTATTTGACTTTTTCATCATATTTTACTGAACGGTTGTTTATCTAATTCAAAACACTTTCTATTATTGCTTGCTCTCAACACTCTTTAGGTGCCATGTCACATTCTAGGGCTGCGTACAATGATGTCATAATTAATTTTACTGACAGTTAATTTATCTCCTTACTGTACATGTGCAAAGATGCTTAGCATGTTCACCACACATGATCTTCTTCAATTGATGAGTTGCCAAACCTGAGTCAGGGATCATTGTAAAAAATTACTTCTAGGTGTATTAGCATGAAATCATCTGTATTAACTTTGCCCTGCTTTCTCTAAAATAGTCTGTTGGTTTTAGCACCACATAACTTCACATGTTAAAACATAGATAGGTGGTGTATTAGCATGAAATCATCTGTATTAACTTTGCCCTGCTTTCTCTAAAATAGTCTGTTGGTTTTAGCACCACATAACTTCACATGTTAAAACATAGATAGGTACGCGACCATTGCTTTGCTTAATTGAGGCAATTGGCCATTTTGCCTACTTACCTATTTGAGTATTTTATCTTATTGTCTAAATTGCTTCAGTATGTCAGTGTTTTCTTTCAAATGTCTTTTAATTTTCAACACCTTCTTTGTCAAATTATTAATTATAAAAATAAGTATATAATATCTGCTATATTTGGATGGTTTGTTCTTTACAGAAAGAAGTAGGTGCGTATTTTGGATCTAGGTTCAACCACTCAATCCATGTTCTCCTGTAGAAAAAAACTCAATATTCTTTTTGATTGATTTCATTAAAAAAAAATCTATGATACGAAGGTATATACATATGTATAATTTTTAGTGGTTTGCAACCTTTACGTCAGCTGTTTCCGTGTAGCACTAGATAACTCACAATTTGATCATACATCTCTCTCACAACTACATAGCCTATGAGCACGGATCAAAAAATACAAATAGAAATAAATTGGATATCATTTCGAAAATTTCTGTGGAAGTGACCTATCAGTGCTATACACCTGCAGCTGGTCATGGGCAAGTAATATGACCACTCAGTAATTGCTTAATAAAAAACTAATTTCGGAGAAAAAGGGAAATTGCTTTTTCAAGACCTGAAGCATGCATGTTTTACATTTGATAGTCTTTTTCTATGGGCGCAATTAATTCATCAAATTTGGACTATCTACGCATTTAATTCTATTTTGTAGCCGTGCTGATGGGCATGCTTAATACTGTACATGATAGGTGCATGCAAAGATCGAACAAATAAAGATTTTTCTATATGTGGACCTGAGCACATAATACTGTACATAATATGTTGCATGCAAAGATCGAACAAAAAACTGGCCACGTTTCACCATCGTTTCAAACACAACCACCGACCCTTATGTTACACTCAAGATTCCAAAAGCATTCTGTCAGTACATCACCGGTAATTTTCCACAGAAAATCATGCTCGGCAACCCCGTTGGAGACACATGCAGTGTTCGACTGATGGAATGGAGGAACAACATCTTCATTGAGCACGAATGGGATGCATTCACGGAGGACAACGACATTGTGAAAGGTGATACTCTGTTCTTTAGTTACACCTGATGTGGACAGCGAGATAGTTACCTATATGCATCAGGTGTAAGGTCTAGCCACATGTTCACCTAAATGTTCAATTAGTTGGTCCTTTTGACGCTGCCATTGAACTAATAGCTAATTGTGTTTTTTCTTTTCTAAGAGCCATATGTATGCCCTTTCAAATGACTTGGAAATATTGCCAGTTCACAACAGGATGATGTTAGCCTGTAAGAAAATTAGGTGGTGATTTACCTCTCCCTCACTCTCACTTGCACTGATTCTTATATATCCCGTATAGATAGGCTCCTTTAGCGCTGTTAGGTGCTTCACGGTAGCATATACTTGGCACCACTAAGCACTTGATTAATTTGTTCAATGCAACCTGCCATTTTGTTTGAGATCTGTCTTTTCAATTATAGCATGCAAAAATTACCCATACGACATACACCTACAATTAAAGAAATGCTCTTATAATCAGCTTCCAAGTTATTGGAATTTATTTTTTGACGATTCCATCAAGTTAAATACCCTGTACATTTCAGCTGCTAAAACTTACCATTAATTGTTTTATTCTGCTCTTAGATTAGATGTGGGTGCCATTTTAGACCTTGATATATTTCAGGACATCAGCGGGACATCAGCGACAGGGAAGAGAATGCAAGGACGCCTTTGGCGATCAGGTGAAGCTATAGTTGTCACACAAGGGGAGAAAGTTTTTGGAAGAAACCATATCCACGCTGAATAAAAATTGCACTCTATATGTGATAGTATAGATCTTGAATTTTGCTCAGCAACTCCCATCTTCCCTTTGTCACTGAAAGGGGAAAACATGGCAGAGCAGAGATTTTGTTGCTTACAAATAAGGTTGGAACACAACCTCTACTTTATTTTTTAAAATTATTTGTAGTTTTTGGTGGCTCGCCAGAAAATGTAAACATTATTTGTTATTCAATTCATGTTTACAAGAAAGGCACGGCGTGCCGCCGCGCCAGATATTGCTAGTATATATTATGAGGCAACTTAATCAAATGTACTCCCTCCGTTTCTTTTTAATTGACTCGGATTTAGTACATGTTTGTACTAAATCCGAGTCAATTAAAAAAGAACGGAGGGAGTACATGTTTTCATTCGAGAACTTGTCAAAATTCAAGTTAATTAATTTACCACTGCTAATTAGTTAGGGTTTAGGGTTAGGGTTAGGGTTTAGGGTTTAGGGTTTAGGGTTAGGGTTATTAGGGTTTAGGGTTTTATTAGGGTTCAATTTTAACTTGTTGTGAATTCAAATACAACTTTTTTATTTGTGTGCTACAATTAATCAAAACTAGATCAATCGAGTGCGCACACACATGAATTATTAGAGGCACCCGCGCCTTTGCGCATAAAGTGCATGCATATGTGTGTTGTTCTGGCCACCAACGATAGATCGAGAGAGAGAGAGAGAGATTGAAATCCCCAAGAATTAATATGATCAAATATATATACAAATATATGCATGCATGGTATATATATTGCTATAGTCCATATATCGGGAAGCAAGTTTTTTCGAGAACTCTTCGAAATATATATATATATATTCAAGTTTACCTATGCTAAATGTACACTAGTGCACATATTTATAGATGACCCCCTTGATGCGCAATTGTTGGTCATTTAGTTTGAATCCCATGAATGTTCATACATGATCAGCCATATGCAAGTTTTTTTAGAACTTCCAAAATTAAATACAATTTTATCGATGCTAATCGAAACTACTATTGCACACATTAGAGGACCCTGACCCTTGCGCAAGTGTGTTTTCCACCATCTATAGATTGAATCACAAGAATGTTTATACACACATGTGGTATATGCCATATTATATCGTGAAGCAATTTTTTTGAGAACTTGTCAAAATTCAAGTTTATCGGTGCTAATGGAGTCTAGCTAGTGCACATCAATTAGAGGGCACCCCCTTTTCGCAAGTGTTGGCCATATATAAAGTTTGAATCCCAAAAATGTTCATATATGCATGATATAGGCAAACAATCGCGAAACAAGTCTCTTGAATATATTGTCAAGATTCAAGCTTATCAGTGCTAATGGAAACTAGTGCACACTAGAGGACCCCGTTGCGCAAGTATTGGCCATCTATATAAAGTTTGAATCCCAATAATGTTCATACATGATAGGGCATATGTGTAAAGCAATTTTTCCCGAGAACTTGTCAAGATTCAAATTTATCGGTGCTAATGGAAACTAGTGCACATTAGAGGACCCCCTTGCACAAGTGTTGGCCATCTATATATAATATGAATCCCAATAATGTTCATACATGATATGGCATATGTGTGAAGCAATTTTTTTTCCGAGAACTTGTCAAGATTCAAATTTATCAGTGCTAATGGAAACTAGTGCACGTTAGAGGACCCCCTTGCACACGTGTTGGCCATCTATGTATAGTTTGAATCCCAATAATGTTCATACTTGATAGGCCATATGTGAATCAATTTTTTCTTCCAAGAACTTGTCAAGATTCAAATTTATCGGTGCTAATGGAAACTGGTGCGCACTAGACGAGCCCTTGCGCAAGTGCTGGTCATTACATATAGTTTAAATCTCAAGAATGTTCATACATGATAGGCCATATGTGCAAAGGAATTTTTTTCCCGTGAACTTGTCAAAATTCAAGTTTATCGGTGCCAATGGAAACTAGTCCAAAAAATTACATAGAGGTCCAAAAGAACTAGACAATAACTAATAGGACCTGCAACTTTACAAAAAGGACCCCAAAACATATAGAAGAAAAGCAATCTAGTCCTTCTCGACCGCACATCAGATCTCTGCTCCGCATCCTTTCCAGCAACTCCGTCGCCGGGGACGCACCACTTGGGACGTTGTCGCCAGTAGTCGCCAGGACGAAGGAGAAGAAGGGCCTCAACAACGGCATATTGGCTCTGAGAAGGGCCGCTGAAAGGCCAAGATGTGCACGGGCAAGACGGATGACGCTGTCGTATGCCCCGAGCTTGTGAACGTTAGCAGGTTGACTTCCCCATTGGCCAGATCTGAAGCACTGACCAACGCAAGCCTCACTGTTAGCGCCATCACCTTGATGGCACCAGATCAGGGTTTGGCCGGCAAGATCCGCCAGATCTGATCCGCCAGATTCACCATAGGCCAGATCTGAAGCCGATGACGAGATCCCCGACTGCATTGCGCCATTCTCCTCATAGGAAACACTGGATCTAAGCTTACAACAACACTAACTCCCTCAGATCCAAATTAGCTGACTCAACTTTGCTTATCTAAATATGGATGTATCCACACATTTTTTTACTCTAGATACATACACGTCTAAGGAAAGTTGAATCAATTAATTTAGATGGGAGGGTGTATGATATACAGAGAGAAGTCTGCCTCGGAGAGAAGGGGGAGAGGAGAGGGCCGGGGGAGTGGGAAAGACTCGAGAGAGAAAGAGAAGAGGAAGAAATGAGAGCTCCCTGGGGAAGAACATTATTTTTTGTCGTTCTGCTCGTAGCTTGAAACTGAAAATTTCGGCCGCGCGCCAAATCATCCCGCCGCATCCATTCGAAAATCCCATGACCAGTTTTACCCTTTTAATCCTGGTCCAGAAGCTACAACCCACCGAACATGGAGGGCTCATTTGGTAACAATGAAATATCCTGCCTAGATCCCGAACCCTCCCCACAGGCCCACACCCACCCACCAACCATTCGCCCCATTCGCTCAAAAATACTTTCACACGCCAACGCTCTGACTCTCTACAGTACTAGATCTGCTTCACTGCCGGCATACTCCTCCACAGTGTAGCCTTGATCGTGTTGGCTGTCCACCCACCGGATCCGCTCCCCCGCCGCCCTCGCCACCGACGGATCTGCTTCAACGCTGACCTCGCCACCGACGGATCTGCTTCACCGCTGACCTCATCCACAGCGTAGCAATCAACGCCTTTCCTGTCGACGCACCGGATCCTCTCCAACGGAACCGGGTCTACTTCACCGCGCCCCCCCCTCTGCAGAAGCCGATCTATTCCACCGACTACCTCGGCGCAGCGGCTGTATCAACTTCACCGAATCCCTTGCCAGCCAACCAGATCTGCTTCACTAACGCCCGCTTCTCCTGAAACAGGGTCGATTCATCGTCTCCCGCGTTCGCCGCCGCTGGAATGCAAGCTTCCGCCCCGTCCACCCCGCCGCAGCTTGGTTAGTACGCTGGCCCGTTAGATCGCGGTGTTTCTTTAGCCATGTTTTGTGTAGTTATTTGCAGATCTCATATGCCATTAACTTTCTTGATGTGTTGCTTCACATGAAGTTCGTTTAAATATTGTACAGTACAAAAGCATTATCCGTTCGCTACCCTCATATTCATTCTACTGACACCTGTGTGCATCCACATATTTATAGCCTTATACCCATTCATTTGCTGCCAGCTGTTTTTGTACTACATGCTATTGTCGCACTGCTTTTATAGTCATGCTATTGGCATTTCCGGATCTGGTTGTTCTTATACCACGTCATTAGCTCACCGCTAGCCGCTAGCTGTTTTCTTGTGCCTGCTATTCTCACACAGCTTTTATAATCATGCTATGTGCATTTCCAATCTGCTTGCTCTTATACCTCGTCATTAGCTTATAGCTATTTTTTTCCATGAATGCTCCTGTCGCACAACTTGTATAGTTATTTTTGCGTGCATGTCTGGTCTTTGTATTATCGTAGACTAACTTGTCAATGTTATTTTTCCTAGGGATTGATCATGCGAACCGCTTATTAGAACATCCAACATTAACAGCGGTGACGCTAGGGAAGGTTGGAATCTGAGTTCTTGGTTGGTAATTTTGGCAGTTTACTTCCGTTATTATCTATAACCTATATGCATTGTTCCTTATGCAAGAGATTAACACTTGGAACCCTGCCATAGCAATGCCATTCATGCTTTACTATGTTTTTGCCTATTTGATATGCTTGTCTTGGAGCAACGGCGAAGGTGATTTGAACCCGACATTTGGTCATTCTTAATGCCAGTTTACTTTATGTGGAAAACATTGGCATTACCCTACTCTAAATCTGAATATTTGGAATTTGTATCTCATGCAAAGCAACATCTAGTTGGTTTTAATCTGATATCTGTAAATATTGGCTTATTCATTTGGCAGCTCAAGTTTTTTGTTATTTGAAACCAGCTGACTTGGTCTTAAATGTGATATCTAAACACAGATTAAGGACAATGGAGCAGGAGGATTAACATTTCACCTGATGGCTGAACCTAAAATGACAAGCATATCTACCACGACAAGTGCACGCAAGAGAAGGACCTGCAGCGAGCCAGTATGTGCTTAGTACATGTATCATATCTTATCTTGTGCTTATTTCTGCTACATGTTGTTATCTGATCTCTACATTGCATAATACATGTTTGAATAGTTAATTGTTGTAACTAAGTTTGCAATATTACCAGAATGCAATTGTAATGAAGCAGTCATCATTAGAAGATAGTCGCCAAAAAAGGATCTGTAGCGACCCTGTGCAACATTATGATGTAAGTCTGTGCTTAGTACAAGTTCCATACATTGTCTGATTTATGCAACTTGTTATTATCTTATATCTACATTGCATAATAAATGTTTGAATAGTTCACTGTTGTAACTATGTTTGCAATATTACTATAATGCAGTTGTAATGAAGAAGTCCTTAGTAGAATATAGAGGGCAAAAAAGGTTCCGGAGTGAGCCTATGCAACGATATAATGTAAGTCTGTGCTTAGTACTTGCGACTATCTCATATCGACAATGCTTAATACATGTTTGCATAGTTCATCGTTTAACTCTTTTTGCATTATTATTAGAATGCACTTGTGATGAAGCAATCTTCATCAGAAGAGAGGCCCACAAAAAGTTTCGATCTTTCTTCTGATGCATCCTCTCATAGCCGTCAGTCTAGTCCATTCCTTTCATCAAACAATAAATATCTCAAGGTTGTGCTGTATGAAAGACATGGTATTGATGCTTTAAGATCTATAGCTCATATGTTGACAAAGAGTACACAAGATTCAATCAAGGCGATTGCCAAATGTCAACGTGTTATTGATGATGCTAATAGAAGTCCTCCATGATTATATGTAATTTTTTTATTTGGGCACATTAATTGCCTTGTAATTTTCCTACTTATTTTATTTGTGTATGTAATTGTGTGTATCATTGATATCAGATTTTAGGCTTATAAATTTAATGGTCCTTCTCATCAGCCTAACTTGGGTGGCCCAGAATGCAAGTTGACTAGTCAAACAACCAGGGCCCTACAACTTAGTGGGCCGGCCCACATACAGTAGTGTGGGACCCACTTTCATTTTGGGTCGGCCCACTTACTTATTGAGCCAGCCCAATTGATTTAAGTGGACCCCACTCACTAGCCGGGCCGACCCGTTAACAGGAAAGTGGGACCCATCTACTTATTAGGCCAACACCATGGGTCCCACATGCTACTTGGGCCGGCCCGTTAACACGATAGTGGGACCCACATTTGTTATTGGGCCCAGCCCGCCAACCTGTTGGGCCAGCCCACGTGCTTTATGATGGACCCCACTTTATAACTGGGCCGGCCCGGTTACATGAAAGTGGGCCCCACCTGCTTATTGGGCCGACCCATTATCTTGTTGGACCAGCCGACTTGCTATATGGTGGACCCCACTTGTTTAATGGGCCGGCCCAATAACAGGAAAGTGGGACCCACCTGTGTTTTTGGGCCAGCCCACTAGCTTGTTGGGCCAGCCCACTTGATCTATGGTGGACCCCACTTACTAAATGGCCCGACCCGATAGCAGAAAAGTGGGACCCACATGCTAAATGGGCCGGCCCAATACCTTCTTGGGCCGGCCCATTTGCTTCGTGGTGGTCCCCACATGTTAAATGGGCCGGCCCGATAACAGGAAAGTGGGTCCCACATGTCTAGTGGGCCGGCCCATTTTCCTGTTGATCGGTCAAACGAGGGGGGGCTTAGTGGGCCGGGCCATTTCAATTTTGACCAGTCAACATTAGAGGTTAGGCCCGGCCCACGTGCCTAATGGACCAGCCCAGTTATATAGTTGACCGGTCAAACTAAGTCAGCTGGCCCGGCCCGGAAACTAAATGGGTCGGCCCGCTTAAGGCGTGGCAGGCCTCGTGTGGGCCTACCATCTACCACGGGGTTTCTGCCGGTTAACGCCGTTAACTGTCAGTTAACGACGTCTGCCACGTGTCAGTTTGCATGACGTCAGCAGTCAGCGGGCTCCCGAAAACACATCTGCAACGGTCCGATTTTCCGTGGCGGAAGGGCGCCCGAACGCGACGGATCGACAAAAACGTGGTAGGACTTTGCCTGACGCAGTTTGGACCACAAAACCCATATCGTCGGGTTAGGCCCATAGGCGACGAAAAATGGCCCTTAGTGGACGATTTTGGGACGTTGTCTATTTGAACTTTTCTTGTAGTGGAGTCATCATTCTTTTCTGAACGTGTTAACTATGCTGTTGTCTAAGGATTCGTTTAGATTTCTTTGGTTGAATTCATATTTCGTCTCTTCCTAATTTGGCAAAACTGCACTGTCATGGGCATTCTTACAAGGTTGCTGAAGTTTTGAAGTTTCTTAATGTATATTGCGTAGGGTGTACCCCATTAACATGGATCTGTTGCATTTTTCGTTTGTATTTTTTGGCAATTTTCAGGACCATAAAATAGCACGCCTTCAGTTGAAATTTGAATTACTTTTCGAAAAGTGGCGGATACTAGCATGGAGTAGTAATTTTTTTTTGTACTCCCTCGGTCCCACCAAAAGTGTCTCACCTTTGTTAAAATTTAGATGGATAGATGTATCCATCTTTTTTTTCAAAGTTGAGACAACTTTGGTGCGACGGAGCCACGGAGTCCTAGTTGATGGCGAGAAGATTGATGATTTGCTAGGTTGGTGTACGTTGCAAAAAGAACAAGGTTGGTGTATTTGTTTTATTTGTTCACCATAATACTGACATGGCCATCGATTTGATTAGACAACACAAGCCTGGGACGTTTCACTTATTTATTGTGTAGGAAGCACGATTAATGGACTATAATGATGGGGCTACTCCTATAGTCCGTCTGCTCCTACTCGGGTGTTGGCTCACAGTCACACTCTCCTCTTTTTTTGAACACATTCACACTCTCCTCGAACTGCAGTAGGCAGTCTCGGTTCACCTCCGTCGTCTGACTCGTCTATCCCCACTCCGCCCACCTTCCATAGCACGCGCATGCGTCTCCGCCATGGCGCTTTCGCATCCTATCCAGCAGTGCCCAGTTTGAGGAGCCTCTGTTCTCCATCTCAAACCCCCACCTGCCGCCATTGATCGTCATCTCTCTCCCAAAGTTCCAATCAGTAAATCTCCCAAGAAAATCCCCAACCCCATTGTACCACCTGCCTCCTTGCGATGGCGAAATCGAGCACGGTCTGTGGATCTGGGCTGTTTCACAAGGTGTTTACGGAAGGCCCCCATGAAGAGCTCATCAGCCAGTGCGATGCCATCACCACCGCGTCCCTAGTCGCTTCCTCCAAAAGTATTCTTCAATCGGCCAAATACAGTGCCACTCTGCCTGCTTCTCAGCCGTTTGGCCTTCCGTGTGTTCTCTGTTGTGACCCAGCGGATAAACCATGGGTTTTCAAGGAGAATTTACCGGTGCACAGCAAGTGCAAACTAGATCCGCTGGACAGGTTCTCCTACGATGGCCTAATGCCACACGGTAAGGATTAGGAGCGCGCAGGCGCCAATGGAGATTGGATCACCATAGTTGGCCCCGAATGCAAGTGGAGCCTCCTCAATGTCTACACTCATCGCAATATTAAACTTCCATCTCTGAGGAAGAAGTTTGAAACCACAGGCAATCCACTTATATTCGGGTATAAGAGTTATGTTATTCAACTGCAGAAGATAGCTATTTGCCAAGTTCCTACAGCTGCTGGGAGGGTATGAAGATTTCTCCCTTGTCGCAATCTTCGACTTTGCAATTGCCTACCTCCATGGCGAAAATCCTCGTACATGGATACTTCTTGAAAACCAGTTTGAACACAACGCCAGATACTGCGATGCAATTATACATAACCGACTTGTGTTCGCCGTTACTGAGCTTGGAAATGTTTATGCATGGGATCCTTATCAATTTGGTAACATTTCCTCCCTAATTTTTTTATATACGTAACTTATGTACAACATGTCACCTCTTATTTGCTGAACTGTCTTGGCATCTTTCGGCTTAAAGGAATTCCAAAGGCGCACACCATAAACCTCTTGTGGTATGGACATATATAGTTATAGAATTTAACATCTATAGGAATTTTAGTACGGTCTAATGTGCATGTTGTTCCGTAGGAAAAAGGCCCCCTAGTAATTAAGTTTATTTATTATTACACCCTGGAAATTTTAAGGTAGAAAAGAAATAGAATCAGTAAAGTTGCCATGCAATATTGATGAAGACTTTCATTTGTTTATATTCCCCTGCTTCTAGAGAATAAGAAGTACTATAGTCAAACCATCTAAAATTTGGACCAATATTTTGGGGAACATGTGTTAAATCCTTACAAAGTTTTACCAAGATATTCTAAATATATTTCAAACCATCTTATGTTCGACCATGATTTTATAAAATACTAGTATTGGCATCTACAATATCAAATCAATGTGAAGTGTTCTTTCCTTTTTCAAGGTCCTATAGTGTTCCCTGCTGCACTCCTTCCATGGACGGCTGGACTTGATCTTGATGATGATGATTTTGAGTCTAATAGTCGTACGTGGTGGCTGGCAAGATCTCAAGATTTTTCTAGACTTCTCTTGGTCTATGCACGTGGCGTAATGGATATTGATGGTGCTCTAACTTATGATAGTAACCAAGTTATCTATTGCGGTCGCGCTGTTCGTAGATATACTTCGGGGTATACCTGCATTGTATTCTCGAAGGACACTAGTCGGTTACTTCAAGCTTATCCGTGGGAAAGGGTTACTAATCTTGGAGACTATTCTATGTTCCTTGGGGTGAACTATCCGATTTTCATGTCAGTGGGTGGTGCAACATTTCCCCCAGGATATTTGACAAGAAGAAACTGCATCTACACCACGCCTCAGGCCATTGGCCTTCAGTTTAACACAACACGTCATGAAATTTTCCGCTTCAGTCTGAATGGCGAAGACCAGCAAAGCATCTCTTTCTCAAGCAGCGTTCCAGTGGCCAACTGGCAGACGGGGTTTTGGTTCATCCCAAGCTACACCAACGTGCTGGACAGGAACCAAGACAAGCAGAGTTAGGGATATTTATGTAATAGTAGGATCATACTACTAGCTAGCTCAGTTGGTCTTGAATCCTATTTAACTATTTATAGCTAATGTACTTAGGTGATAAATTGATGTTATTTGCATGAACCCAGGTGCTTCTTGTAATTTGATCAAATACGGTCTATACACATGCATGGTTGTTTGGTTGTTTCAGTGTCCCTAGAGGCATACATATATACTGTTATTTAGCAATCTTTATTACAGTACAAAGGTCTTAACCTCATGGTTCACACAAAGTATAAACGTAGATCAGCCATCTAAACATAGAAGACATTCTAGTGTATGATTCTTACATATACAAATCAACATGCTATCAGAAAATCTTAATGTGAATTGTACTGGCTGTACAAACCCATGCATCATTCTCTAGCCGGTTGCACCCAAAAACCAAATCGTGGTACTTCATAGTTGACTGTATGTAGGACAACATACGGATCCAATGCGAAGCCATGGGTATCACCTGCATGAAAGAACCAAATTTCACATGGTTGGAGGTACTCCATATGGCATTTAAAATCATTCCTTGTCCTTCATATGGTCCTTAAAATCGTACAGTTGGATTTGTGGGTTTTATTTTTTTATTAACACAACTCAATTAATTGCCCAAAAATTGTTTAATAATATTATTATGGGGTGTGATGTTGAAAACCATAAGAACAATGTGCCAAACAATCTTTGCTAGCGTACAGTAAATGTATACCCATCAGAAATATTAGTACTAGTAGTACTATCAAAATAATCAGCAGACGTGAATGTTTCTTTGGTCAAAATAACTACTGCACCATCTTAAAAGTAAATGGCATGGCCATTTATTTGATTTGATAGCGTGCAGCTAGATGGCGTACATTACTATCTCTACTTCCTTGGGTCGCCCAAATCTGGAGTACTAAAAGCAAATCCTGGTGATTCATTTGATAAGACAACACAGATGCGTCCAAATTTCTCCGCCCATATTATTATAGTAATATACGAAATCTAGAGTGCGTTGCCTCATTGCCTTCCAAGAGAAGCTGCATTCCTTGCCAAAAAAGAGAGAGAGGTTGTATTTATAACTACCTCACCGGCCGCCACTAGTACAAACCATCACTCCCTCTCCAGTCTCCACCTCCACCTCCACCTCTTCCCTAGTAGCTCCACCTCCATATCGGCGACGGACCACAATCTCGCGGCTTCGACGGCGGCGGCGACAGAGGCGTGAGGCACCTTCTTCGCAGCGCAGCACTCATCCTCGTCCCGCGGCAACAATGGCTGTATGTGAAATCACCATACCCTTGTGTATGGTAGAGATGATGATGCGGATAAAATTTTATTGACGGTTGCTCATCCTTGATTGAATATTTGGTGTAGATTCACATCTAGGGCAGGGTGTCAAGCGAGGTGGGTAGCGGGCTAGCTAGTTTCAGTGCGAGTGCTTTAAATCAGCTCTAATCTCAACCACTATTTGCTCTAAGTTTCTGCTTTGCGGGATGATTCGCGGACGCCGCTTGCAACCCTAATCTACGGTATTGATCCTAGTTTAGTAGACTACTAGGATTTACATGCCAATTTGTTTTTAGACTATATCCGGATATTTGTCAATACTACTACGTACTTCCTCCGTTCGTATTTAATTGACTCTAGTTGAAAGCATCGACAGTTTATTTTCTTCTCTCCCTCGCGTGGACTAATTAAAACCGAACAGAGCGAGTATTAGGAATCCATGTGCATCCGTACTACCGGTAAGGTATTGCATTGTTGCAGAGGCTCAGTGTAATCAATATCTTTCGATATTAATATACTCACTTTATCAGAAAATAAATTAGGAATCCATGTTCAAACTTGCTAGTTTGATCGACATTTGATGATGATTTGTGTGGCCATGTATGGGCCTAGTTTGTTTTGCTTGGTGGTCAGTAGGCTGATGATTTTTTTTGCTTGGTCAATATGTGGTCGTTCCATGGCCACTGCTGATTAAGCATTACTTGAATCAACAAATTTTTTGCTTGTCTGGTGATTGGAAGTGTATGCGCTCTTCTGAAGAGCACCATCGCACGATGATTAGTCTTAATGGAGATGCAGATATCGATCAAGAGGGAGAAACATATCTTGATCATGAATTTTCTCATGAGATTACTTGGTGATTGGAAGTAGAATCCACAATTTGTTGTGAAAACTTCTCAACATATGCATATATTCAATGAATTGGCTTTATGTGATCAATAGTACTTCTTATTGCAGATGGATGGAGGGGAAAGAGCGAAAAAACCGATACTTAGTGAAATGACTTCTCATTCTGTGACTTCTGATATCCCAAATGACAAGGTAAATATATAGAACGACGATTCGTAGGTGATGAAAGCAGAATCCACAATTTGTCGTGCAAACTTCTCAACATATGCATATATTTGATTAATTAGTTTTATGTGATCAATATTATTACTTATTCCAGATGGACCTAGGGGGAGGAATGAAAAAGCGGATGCTATGTGAAATGACTTCTAAATCTGTGTGTTATGATATCCCAGATGACAAGTAAACATATGGACCGACGCTTGTTTTGCCGCTGCCCCCATTAGATGGCTAGATGCTCTGGTCTAATTTCTGTTCATGTGCTTATTATTGCAGAAACATAGAGTTGAAGAAAACTCTATATTGTCTGATGACAAAGGTGAAATGGCATGCCAGTCTTTTAAACCTCCGACGCCACCTTGTTTACTGTTGGAGATATGCCCAAGAGGCAATAATAAAGTGGTTATTATATATCTTTGTGTTTATGATAAATGTTTATATACCATGCTATTATTGTATTAACCGAAACATTGATACATGTGTGTTATGTAAACAACAAGGAGTCCCTAGTAAACCTCTTGTATAACTAGCTTGTTGATTAATAGATGATCATAGTTTCATGATCATGAACATTGGATGTTATTAATAACAAGGTTATGTCATTATGTGAATGATGTAATGGATACACCCAATTAAGAGTAGCATAAGATCACGTCATTAAGTTATTTGCTATAAGCTTTCGATACATAGTTACCTAGTCCTTCGACCATGAGATCATGTAAATCACTTATACCGGAAGGGTACTTTGATTACATCAAACGCCACTGCGTAAATGGGTGGTTATAAAGGTGGGATTAAGTATCCGGAAAGTATGAGTTGAGGCATATGGATCAACAGTGGGATTTGTCCATCCCGAATGACGGATAGATATACTCTGGGCCCTCTCGGTGGAATGTCGTCTAATTAGCTTGCAAGCATATGGATGGTTCATAAGAGACCACATACCACGGTACGAGTAAAGAGTACTTGTCAGGAGACGAGGTTGAACAAGGTATAGAGATACCGATGATCAAACCTCAGACAAGTAAAATATCGCGTGACAAAGGGAATCGGTATCGTATGTGAATGGTTCATTCGATCACTAAGTCATCGTCGAATATGTGGGAGCCATTATGGATCTCCAGATCCCGCTATTGGTTATTGGACGGAGAGAGGTCTCAACCATGTCTGCATAGTTCGTGAACCGTAGGGTGACACACTTAAGGTTTGATGTCGTTTAAGTAGATATGGAATATGGAATGGAGTTCGAAGTTTTGTTCGGAGTCTCGGATGGGATCCAGGACATCACGAGGAGTTCCGGAATGGTCCCACTATGGAAGTCATTTTATAAGTTTGAAAATGATCCGGTGCATTTATGGAAGGTTCTAGAAGGTTCTAGAAAATTCTGGAAGAAATCACTATGGAAGGCGGAGTCCTGAAGGGACTCCACCTAGCATGGCCGGCCAACCCTAAGGGGGTGGAGTCCCAGGTGGACTCCACCATAGGTGGCCGGCCACCCTCTTCCAAGGGAAGGTGGGAATCCCACCTTGAGTGGGAGTCCCTCCTTGGGTAGGTTTCCCACCATATGGAAGTTTTTGGGTTGGGGTCTTATTCGAAGACTTGTAGTCCAACACTTGGGGGTTCCACCTATATAATGAGGAGCAAGGGGAGGGGGCCGGCCACACCAAATCCTTGGCCGCCCCCTATAGTGGCCGGCGCCCCCCTCTCCCCAAACCCTAGCTGCCTCTCCTCCCCCACCTCTCCCGCATACACTTTGGCGAAGCCCTGTCGGAGATCTCCACCACCACCGCCACCACGCCGTCGTGCTGCCGGGATTCCGAGGAGGATCTACTACTTCCGCTGCCCGCTGGAACGGGGAGAAGGACGTCTTCATGAACACCGAACGTGTGACCGAGTACGGAGGTGCTGCCCGATTGTGGCACCGTCAAGATCTTCTACGCGCTTTTGAAAGCGGAAAGTGATCATCTTCTGCAATAACGAGATCTAATCTCGTAGGCTTTGGAAATCTTCAAGGGTTAGTATCGTTATCCCCTCGTTGCTACCGTCTACTAGATTGCATCTTGGCTTGGATTTCGTTCTCGCGGTAGGAAATTTTTTGTTTTCTATGCTACGAATCCCGTCAGTGGTATCAGAGCCGTGTCTATGCATAGATTGGTTGCACGAGTAGAACACAATTGTTTTGTGGGCGTTGATGCTTTGTTGTCTTTAGTTTGAGTACTTTGCATCTTTGTGGCATAGTGGGATGAAGCGGCTCGGGCTAACTTTACATGACCGCGTTCATGAGATTTGCTCCACGCTCGACATGCAACTTGTATTGCATAAGTGGCTTTGCGGGTGTCTGTCTCTCCTACTATAGTGAAGATCCAATTTACTCTTCTATTGACAACACTAGTATCACCGTTGTGATTCATGTTCGTAGGTGTTATCACCAGAATTTAGCCAGAGCAGGAGATGGGCCGAGGTTCGGAACCGGCTTTGGGCGAGAATTTGGGCTAGATGGCCCATGTATCTGTAAATTATGGTAGATTATGTGTCGGTTAGAATTAAGAGATAGAGTTTAGCTCATACACGATTGGGTTTATTCCCAAGTTAGAAAGTCTACGGACTATAAAGATGTATCTAGGGTTATTGAAAAATGAGGACAATCACGTTCACGACAAACCAATCTAGGCGCATCGCCACCCCTTGTTTCGAGGGTTTCTTCCGGGTAAGCGTCATGCTGCCTAGATCGCATCTTGCGATCTAGGCAGTATCTGTTTATTCATTGCTTAGTGTTGTTCGTGCTGAAGCCTTGTTGATGGCGAGCAACACTGTTATCGTAGATGTTTTGGGGCTGACGTGGATACTTTTCTGGTATACTTGCTTAGCTATGCTGCCCCTCAACATCTAGCTGCCTTTGCGCCTATCTTGGGTGTAAGGGCAGCACCTTGCTTAATCTTTGTTTAGTAGAACCGATCTGTTATAGTTGCTCCTTGTTCTACAAGGATTAGTTTGATATCCGCATGATTAGGCCTTGCAAACGGGTTGAACGATCCAGTAGTGCGTGAGGCATGGCTTGCTGATCCTAGAGGGATTGTTCCGGGAATCGACGTTATGTTGGTTTTTAGGCCTCTTTAGGACTAGTTTTCTATCATCTTACGTGTCTGCCAGGCTCATCTACGTGTAGGATGTTCCGGTTATGCGGTGAAAACCCTAAGCTGTCGTAGATTGATTTATCTTGGTATTGATTAAGCAGGACCCCCATGTTAACGTAAAATCCAACGTGTTCCATGGGTCAATCGGCTCTTTGAGCCGATTCACAGAGTAACCTAAGAGCCGATCGGGGCTCGTATTTAATGTTTGCGTGTTTGCCATGCAGGAAACTAATTGAAGCAATCCAACACCTTCCTGACCAGGTATAGGTCAGGTGGCACGCCCTCGCACCAGCTTGGACGTGTGCCGGAGCATTGCGGGCCGTCGCCCGAGGGACCAGGGCCCACCGCAGTCCTGGGAGCCTCCCGGCTCTACCGTGTTGCCAGTCGCTGCTCGCCGGTGGGTTTTGGTAGGAAACACATTCTGGCACGCCCGGTGGGACACTCTACAACAACGGCATCGACATCCGCCTCTGAGATGGCGGACGAACCAGTCAAGTACGAAGAGCTGCCTGAGGAGCACAAGAGGAAATATGATGAGATTAAAGCCGTCTTCGAATCCGATCTCATCGGCTCTTTCACGAAGACCCGGTCACATGGCATCAGGTGGAAAGGGTTCTCACCCGAGGGTGTTCTCGATGAAGTAGATCTGTCTACCCCTTCAGAGGAACGCACCAGAGCTCTGCGCCAGGAAGTTAATTACATGGTGGCTCATTCTCTACACCGTCATTCTGAGAGCCTGGTGAACGCTTTCGAGCGCATTGCGGTACGCGTGGTTCAGGAAATCATGAAGCATCAGTATTCTCTATCGGGGCCTGTCCTAGGGACTTACCAGGGAGAGCTACCATTACAGACCAGACCGGCGCTGCCATTCGCGCTTGCAGCTCCAGAGCCACAGGGTTCACTGGCGTACGTCGTCTACAAGGTTGGAGGCGATCCTGGCGATTGCCAGTTCCTGTGTGAGCCGCCTAAAGAGTTCCCACATGGATACGTGTGCACGTACGTGCCGGACTGCAATAACTTGGCGCGCAAGAACCAGATCACGGCAGGAACGATTTCTGGAGCAGACGCCGATAAACAGGCATGGCTAGCTGAATATGCCACCGGAACGAGTCATGAGAACTCGGTCCCGGCAGCTCATACCATGGAACAAATCAGTACAATCTTGAGAGACCAGTTCGGCATCCTACCAAAGAGAAAAACAATTGGCTATTCCAAGCCGTACCCTGACGAGTATGATGTGATCCCACTGCCGCCCAAGTATCGGCTCCCTGAATTCTCAAAATTCAATGGATCAGAGGGGTCTAGCTCAATTGAGCACGTGAGCCGATACTTGGCACAGTTGGGTATGATATCAGCATCAGACCCGCTACGTGTGAGGTTTTTCGCACAATCTCTCACGGGATCGGCTTTTGGGTGGTACACCTCATTGCCACCAAATTCAGTCCGGACGTGGAAGCAGCTTGAGGAACAGTTTCATACTCAATATCACTCAGACGCTACCGAAGCGGGCATTGCCGATCTGGCACAGGTGCGGTAGAAGCGGGGAGAAACGGTGTCAGAATACATTCAGCGTTTCAGGACTGTCAGGAACCGATGCTATTCGGCTCGTTTATCTGAGAAAGAAGCAGTCGATCTGGCAGCATTGAACCTCGCAACGCCGATCAAGGATCTGGCTTTCCAAGTAGACAACAGTTCACTGGCGCACATGGTCCAGAAGTTAACTTTGTATGAACAGCGCCACCCAGAATTGTACCAAGACAAGTTCAAGCGTCCGGTCAGCCTGGTCGAGACAGAAGAAGTCGAGGATTCTACAGAAAACCAGGAAGTAGCCATGGCTGAATGGGCCCGGGGGGCAGCCCCCGTGTCCTGCAAATGGGTGAAACCACAAGGGCCTGCAAAAGGGTTTGACTTTGATGTGAGCAAAGCTGAGCAGATATTCGATTTATTGCTTAAGGAAAAACAGCTGAAGTTACCCGAAGGCCATAAGATCCCTACGATGCAAGAACTGAATGGGAGACCGTACTGCAAGGGGCATCACTCGTTCACCCATATCACCAATGACTGCAAAGTATTGCGTCAGCAGATCCAATCGGCAATAGAACAAGGCCGTTTGATCTTTGGGCAGTTTGCCATGAAAGTGGACACAAACCCGTTCCCTGGCGTCAACATGGTGGAACTCAGTCACTCCGCAGGGTGTCGGCTAGATTTCTCATTCGACGTTAACATGGCAGGGCCTGTATACCACCATGGCAAGGATAAAGAAGAAAGCAGTCACGCCCGTAGCAAGGAAAAGGAGGAGGCCGGCCCACGCGACCGATCTCGATATGACGACAGACGTTACCTCACCGAGGAGCAGGTGAGAAGCGTGCGGTACCAACGTCCTCTCTCCGCGCATCTCCTTAACAAGTATGAACGTCAGTATGACCGACGTCGACGGTACGACAGAGACGACGAAAGATATCGTTGGTCTGACGTAGACAATGGAAGATATCGTCGGTATGACAGAAACGACGAAGGATATGAGCACCGCGCGGAAGGGAAGTCACGGGAGCAGGAAGATGTGGATCGACACTGGGACTGTCCTTTCTTTAAGCACTGTTGGGATTCAGGAATGAGCCGATTGCCTACAATCGACAATTGCCCAGAGTGTGGACAGCAGAAGAAGGACGCAGGAGAGGTGTCAGTTTTCAAGCGTCTAGGGCCTCTCCCACCTCAGAGCAGGTGAGCTGAGTCCTCTCAGGAAGACGATTTTGAGGAGTCAGAAGATGAAGAAGAGGATAGATACCACCGACCAAGGTGGTGCCCTGATGGACTCAGTCACTCCCAAAAGCATAGGGTTCAGCAACTACGTAGCTTGGAGCAAGCCGAGGCACAATACCTGCACACTTTGAGGAAAGCGCGGCCCGATCTGGCCGTGAAAATTCAGCAAACGTTGGACGCGGAGAATCGTCCACAGAAAAAAGAATGGCGCCCCAAACAAGTAAAAGCCGATGCGGAGGCATCGGCTGGCACAAACATGGTGTTCATACTCCCTTCGGAGTTTTGTGCTCCAAGAACTGAAGAAGTGCCGATAGCGCAGTTTGACTGCGGCCCACGACCAGATATCTTTGAAAAGCCACGAGAGAAAAGCTACAAACATTTGAAGGCCCTATACCAAAAAAGGTTATATCAATGGGCAGCCTGTCGGCAAGATGCTGGTTGACACGGGAGCGGCGGTCAATATAATGCCATACTCCATGCTACGGCGTTTGGGACGCTCCAACTAAGATCTGATCAAAACCAACGTCACATTAAGCGACTTCAATGGCCAAGCATCCGAGACGCAAGGCGTTTTGAACGTGGATCTAACCGTAGGTCGAAAAACCATCCCGACATCATTCTTCATCGTCGACAGCAAAAGCACTTACGCTGTCCTGCTAGGGAGGGATTGGATTCACGCCAACTGCTGCATTCCATCAACAATGCACCAATGCCTGATACAGTGGGATGGAGATGAAGTAGAGGTCGTCCATGCAGATGATTCAGTCGAGATCTCAATAGCTGGCATGAACATTTGGGATGCAGACGGCCAAGAGCCGCTCTCTGGAATCAGTTTAGACGGCTGTGAGCGCATCGAGGTTACAAAAAACGGGGTGAGGCTGGTCTTATCCACCGGCCTGACGGAGTAGCAAGAGCAAAATCGATGGACGTACGTGGCATGGCCGATCCCTGCGATCGGCCCCAACAAATAAAAAGCAATGATTTCACCTTGAGCATGTCACGTGAGACTCCCTCCCATAGTGGAGAACAAATAAGTTGTAAACCTTCATTGAGCAAATCAATCAAAATGGGGGCCGATTCCAACAATCGGCCCAAATTATCCTTAACCTACGTTTTGCCTGTGTTCAGCATCGATCTAGCAGGCGACAGAAAACTAGGATATGGGTTTACATCGGCTGATGAGCTAGAAGAGATTGACATTGGTCCTGGGGATAAGCCACGACCAACATTTATCAGCAAGAAGTTGGATCCGCATCTGAGGAGCCTGATGATAACTTTATTGATAGAATACCCAGACTGCTTTGCCTGGGATTATACAGAGATGCCCGGGCTAGACAGGAGCATCATTGAGCATCGGCTCCCTCTCAAGAAAGGATTTCGGCCGTTCCAGCAGCGAGTACGACAGATGAAGGCCGAAATACTAGAAGAAGTCAAGAAAGAGATCGAGAAAATGTTGACTGCCGGGTTCATCAGGCCATGCAGGTACGCTGAGTGGATTTCTAATATCGTACCGGTAGAGAAGAAGGACGGCCGATGGCGCGTCGCCATAGATTTTCGGGATCTCAATAGAGCTACTCCAAAGGATGAGTATCCAATGCCAGTAGCAGAGACGTTGATCAATGCAGCTGCTGGTCATAAGGTTTTAAGCTTCATGGATGGCAATGCCGGTTACAACCAAATTTTTATGGCTACAGAAGATATACACAAGACCGCGTTCAGAGTACCAGGTGCAGTGGGCTTGTTTGAATATGCAGTCATGACATTTGGACTGAAGAATGCCGGCGCAACATACCAAAGAGCCATGAATTACATATTTCATGATCTGATCGGCAAGTTGGTGGAGATCTACATTGATGACGTGGTAGTCAAGTCTGTCTCAGTAGAAGGACACTTGGAGGATTTACGACGCATCCTGGACCGAACTAGGAAATTCAGACTAAGAATGAATCCAAAGAAGTGTGCCTTTGGTGTGACGGCCGGTCAATTCTTGGGCTTCTTGGTTCATGAACGCGGAATTGAGATCGGCCTGAAAAGTCAGGAGGCAGTGCGAACAATGAAGCCGCCTACCACGAAGAAGGAACTGCAGTGTCTCATCGGCAAAATCAATTTCGTCAGAAGGTTCATCTCCAACCTATCAGGACGGATCGAGCCGTTTATGGGATTGGTAAAAATCAAAGCCGATGAGGAATTTCACTGGGGGGCAGAGCAACAGCAAGCGTTCGACGAGATTAAAGAGTATCTAACGAAGCCACCTGTGTTGGTTCCGCCCTAGCAGGACAGACCATTCTATATTTATTTGTCCGTAGCTGACACTTCCATCGCCTCAGTAGTGGTGCAAGTCTATGATGGTCTGGAAAAAGTCGCGTTCTACCTCAGCAGAAGGATGTTGGATGCAGAAACTAGGTACCCTGAGATCGAGAAGTTGTGCCTCTGCCTGTTCTTTACCTGCACCAAGCTTCGTCACATTTTGCTGAACGCTGAAATTATCATCATATGCAAATCAGACGTTGTCAAACACATGCTGTCAGCTCCTGTGTTGAAAGGCCGACTCGGTAAGTGGATGTTTGCATTATCGGAATTTGATCTCTGGTATCAACCTGCGAAAGCAGTCAAGGGACAAGCGTTAGCCAATCTTATTGCTGAGCGAATCAACACCGATATAGCAGCATTGTCTGTACGTGCATGGGCCATGTCTTTCGATGGATCGGCTTGTGAGGATGGTTGCGGCATCGGCATTCTGCTCGTGTCGCCCCGGGGGGGCAACATATTCCTTCTCCATCAGATTGGCTACCCCTTGCACAAACAATGTCGCTGAGTACGAAGCAATACGCAAGGGAATGGAGTTGCTTGTGGAAGCCGGGGCAGAAGCGGTGGAACTGTTTGGAGACTCAAAATTGGTGATTTCCCAACTCACGGAGGAGTATAGATGTGAGAGCGAGTCGCTCTTCCCATTATGGATGCAATGCCGTGAGCTGATGACACAATTTAGGTACATAAACTTCAACTGGATCCCGAGGTCGCAGAATACAGAGGCAAACGATCTTGCACAGATGGCGTCAGGCTACAAGGACGCAGCGGTTGGAGCCGATGTTCAGATACAGTTCCTGGCACCGGATGACTGGAGAGCCGATATCTTCAATTACTTGAAAGATTCGGCTCGGGGGGCACCTAAATGGATAAGATACAGGGCCATGAAGTACGTCCTTATTGGGGATGACATGTTTTACAGGACTTTGGAAGGGTTACTTCTCAAATGTCTGGGACCAGCTGAGTCAAATCAGCTCTTACACGAGGTACACGAGGGCACCTATGAAACTCACCAATATGCTCATAAGATGAAATGCCTGATCAGGCGATCGGGGTTTTATTGGCCCACCATGCTTGAGGATTGTTTTACGTACTATAAAGGGTGTCAAGCATGTCAGAAATTTGGGAACATTCAGATGGCACCTGCATCAGCGATGAACCCCATCATCAAGCCTTGGCCGTTTCGAGGGTGGGGTATGGATATGATCGGCAAAATCAATCCTCCATCAAGCAAAGGCCATGAGTGGATTTTGGCCATCACAGACTATTTTACTAAATGGGTGGAGGCCCTCCCTATGAAGTCAGTGAAATCGTCCGATGTTATCAATTTTGTGAAAGAACATGTCATTCATAGATTCGGGATTCCTCAGACTATCATGACCGATGGAGGTTCGGTCTTCATTTCTCGTGAGTTTAGAGAGTTTTGCGAGGTCATGGGAATTAAGTTGATCCGATCGTCGCCATACTATGCTCAAGCAAATGGGCAAGCTGAAGCATCCAACCAGAGCCTTATCAAGTTGATTAAGAGGAAGGTCGACGAGCACCCTAAACGTTGGCACGAAGTTTTGTCAGAGGCTTTGTGGGCTTATAGCATGTCATGTCATGGAGCAATAAAAACCTCGCCATATCATCTGGTCTATGGACAAGAAGCCGTGTTGCCCTGGGAAATCACGGCTGGGTCGAGACGTTTTACGTTTCAGAATGACTTGACAACTGAAGAATATGCAGCCCTGATGAGTGATAGCATCGAGGATCTGACGGAACTTAGACTTTGGTCGCTTGAGAAGATTAAAGAGAACAAAGCCAAGGTAGCTCGCGCATATAATAAGAAGGTGAGACCAAAGGAGTTCCATGTTGGTGATTTGGTATGGGAAGCTGTGTTGCCATTAGGGACTAAGGATAAAGTGTATGGTAAATGGTCTCCAAATTGGCACGGGCCGTACAGGGTCGACCAAGTTCTAAAAGGTAACGCATACATGCTCGAGGAGTTGAGCGGGAAGAAGTTCCCAGTGGCTGTCAATGGTCAGCATCTCAAGAAATATTTCCCGAGTATGTGGGATGATGGACAGTAAAGTATGGAGGGCCGATGCATGAAATCGGCCGGTAAAAAAAAATATATATATATGCAAAGAACAGCCGATGCACTGACATCGACTTTAGGACTGAAAAGCCGATGCGTAGCCATCGACTCTAGAGGAACAAACTGTTATGAACAGAGGCTGGCCTTGCTGACATTTTTTGGTGAAAGACCGATGTGTTGCCATCGGCTCTGTGAGCATTGATCTATTGCGACAATTGGGAAGATCAAACCAAAAGCGTTCTTCATTGATTAAAGGGGAATTTTTACAAGAACTGATTGCTCACAAAAGGAGGGTCTACTGCCTAGTCTACTACTACTAGTCCTAGTCTAGATGTCGGCGCCGTCGCCGCCATCGCTGCCCTCGTCGTCGCCGTCGTAGCTCTCGTCGGCGCTGCTGCCGGTGAAGTCCTCATCGCTGCTGCCGAAGCCCTCGGCAGGAGCTTCGTCTTCCTCTTCGTCGTCGTCGTCATCGTCATCCTCCGACCCGGCGCGGAAGCGCTTCGCCGGCGGGTACTCGTCGGAGGAGGTGCCGTCCTCCTCTTCCTCCTCCTCGTCGGAGGAGGTGAAGTCGTCCCAGGAGAAGAGGTCGTCCTCGCTCTCCGCCTCCAGCTCCCCGTCGACAAGGAATTGGAAGTCGTCTTCTCCGTCCGTCAAGGACTTGTCATCCTCAGACCAGACGGAGGAGTCATGATCCTCCTGGTCCCACTTCGGTGGGGCGAGGATATCATACGCCGCCAATGAGTCCCACTCAGGCGTCGGCTCACGGGAGGAAGAGGATAGGGAGGAGAGACCCGATGAGGCAGAGGAGGAGGAAGAAGACATGGTTGCAGAGGAGGGGGTTTTTTCCGATGGCTAGTGCGGAGCAAGAGGATGAAGAGGCGAACTGCTCGGTGCGGTTAAATAAAGGGGATATAGTAGACATAATTCAATGCAGCAGCGGTTTCCGAGGACGTGGTGTCGAATCTGTCAAGTCGAGCAGTACAGAGAAGTGGAGAAGGCAGGGCATCATGATGAAGGATACTGCAGCGGTTCTGCTCTGCCACGACGTGACCCGACGAAGAAAAAACAGAGTGGTTTTGAAATTATCATTACCAAAACCAGGGGGGCATGTGTTATCACCAGAATTTAGCCAGAGCAGGAGATGGGCCGTGATTGAGATGGGCTTAGAGGATATATACTTAAAGAGGTTCGGAACCGGCTTTGGGCGAAAATTTGGGCTAGATGGCCCATGAATCTGTAAATTATGGTAGATTATGTGTCGGTTAGAATTAAGAGATAGAGTTTAGCTCGTACACGGTTGGGTTTATTCCCAAGTTAGAAAGTCTACGGACTATAAAGATGTATCTAGGGTTATTGAAAAATGAGGACAATCACGTTCACGACAAACCAATCTAGGCGCATCGCCACCCCTTGTTTCGAGGGTTTCTTCCGGGTAAGCGTCATGCTGCCTAGATCGCATCTTGCGATCTAGGCAGTATCTGTTTATTCGTTGCTTAGTGTTGTTCGTGCTGAAGCCTTGTTGATGGCGAGCAACACTGTTATCGTAGATGTTTTGGGGCTGACGTGGATACTTTTCTGGTATACTTGCTTAGCTATGCTGCCCCTCAACATCTAGCTGCCTTTGCGCCTATCTTGGGTGTAAGGGTAGCACCTTGCTTAATCTTTGTTTAGTAGAACCGATCTGTTATAGTTGCTCCTTGTTCTACAAGGATTAGTTTGATATCCGCATGATTAGGCCTTGCAAACGGGTTGAACGATCCAGTAGTGCGTGAGGCATGGCTCGCTGATCCTAGAGGGATTGTTCCGGGAATCGACGTTATGTTGGTTTTTAGGCCTCTTTAGGACTAGTTTTCTATCATCTTACGTGTCTGCCAAGCTCATCTACGTGTAGGATGTTCCGGTTATGCGGTGAAAACCCTAAGCTGTCGTAGATTGATTTATCTTGGTATTGATTAAGCAGGACCCCCATGTTAACGTAAAATCCAACGTGTTCCATGGGTCAATCGGCTCTTTGAGCCGATTCACAGAGTAACCTAAGAGCCGATCGGGGCTCGTATTTAATGTTTGCGTGTTTGCCATGCAGGAAACTAATTGAAGCAATCCAACACCTTCCTGACCAGATATAGGTCAGGTGGCACGCCCTCGCACCAGCTTGGACGTGTGCCGGAGCATTGCGGGCCGTCGCCCGAGGGACCAGGGCCCACCGCAGTCCTGGGAGCCTCCCGGCTCTACCGTGTTGCCAGTCGTTGCTCGCCGGTGGGTTTTGGTAGGCAACAGTAGGTAGATTGGATCTTACTCGAAAACCCTAAACCACGTAAAATATGCAAACCAAATTAGAGACATCTAACTTGTTTTTGCAGGGTTTGGTGATGTGATATGGCCATAATGTGATGATGAATATGTATGAGATGATCATTATTGTATTGTGGCAACCGGCAGGAGCCTTATGGTTGTCTTTAAATTTCATGTTGAGTAGTATTTCAAAGAAGTTGTAATAGTTGCTATATGGGAGAACAATCATGAAGACGACGCCATTGACCTTGACGCTACGCCGACGATGATGGAGATCATGCCCTTTGATGATGAAGATCATGTCCGTGCTTTGGAGATGAAGATCAAAGGCGCAAAGACAAAGGGGCCATATCATATCACATATGAATTGCATGTGATGTTTATCCTTTTATGCATCTTATTTTGCTTAGATCGCGACGGTAGCATTATAAGATGATCCCTCTCACTAAAATATCAAGATAATAAAGTGTTCATCCTTAGTAGCACCGTTGCCAAGACTTGTCGTTTCGAAGCATCTCGTGATGATCGGGTGTGATAGATTCAACATGTGCATACAACGGGTGCAAGCCAGTTTTGCACACGCGGATACTAAGGTTGCCTTAACGAGCCTAGCATGTACAGACATGGTCTCGGAACACGGGATACCGAAAGGTAGAGCATGAATCATATGATTGATATGATGAATACTTTGAGTGTTTGCCATTGAAGTTACATCTTGTCTCGTGATGATCGTGCTTGGTGTAGTGGATTTGGTTCGTGTGATCACTAAGACAATCCGAGGGATATTGTTTTGAGTGGGAGTTCACCTAGATTTTTAATTTTTTTGAATTAAAATTTGAACTCAATTTGTCATAAACTTAGTCTAAACTATTGCAAATATATGTTGTAGATCTTGGCGTCCCCATCAATCAATTTTAACCAGTTCCTAGAGAAAGAAAAGCTTAAGAGCAACGGTAGCAACTTCACCGACTGGTTCCGTCATGTGAGGATTTTCCTCGCTGGTGGAAACCTGCAATATGTGCTCGATGCACCGCTAGGTTCCGCACCTGCAGAAACTGAATCCGATGAAGTAAAGAATGTTTACGAGACTCGGAAAACTCGGTACTCTCAAGTTCAGTGTGCCATCCTATGCAGTCTGGAAGCCAATCTTCAAAAATGTTTTGAGCACCACGATCCACATGAGTTGGTCAATGAGCTGAAAACTATCTTTGAAACTCATGTGTCTGTGGAATGCTATGAAGCATCGAAACACTTCTTCAGTTGCATGATGGAAGAGGGCAGCTCCGTTAGTGAGCACATGCTTATCATGACTGGGCATGCGAAGAAACTCTGTGACTTGGGGATAGTGATTCCTAATAGACTGGGGATTAATCATGTCCTTCAATCACTGCCACCTAGTTACAAGAACTTTGTGATGAACTACAATATGCAGAACATGAACAAGGAGTTACCTGAACTCTTCTCCATGTTGAAATCTGCTGAGATTGAGATAAAGAAAGAGCACCAAGTGTTGATGGTCAACAAGACCACCAGTTTAAAGAAACAGGGCAAGCCTAAGGGCAACTTCAAGAAGGGCGGCAAGAAAGCTGTCGCGCCTCCTGTGAAGCCTAAGGCTGGCCCTAAGCCTGATACTGAGTGCTATTACTGCAAGGAGAAGGGACACTGGAAGTGCAATTGCTCCAAGTACTTAGCGGATCTGAAGAGCGGCCTTGTCAAGAAGAAGAAAGGTATATCTGATATACATGTTATAGATGTTTATCTTACTGGTTCTCGTTCTAGTGCCTAGGTATTTGATACTGGTTTGGTTGCTCACATTTGTAACTCGAAACAGGAACTACGGAATAAACGAAGCCTATCGAGGGATGAAGTGACGATGCGCGTTGGAAATGGATCCAAGGTCGATGTGATCGCTGTCGGCACGCTCCCTCTACATCTACCTTCGGGATTAGTTTTAAACCTCAATAATTGTTATTTAGTGCATGCGTTGAGCATGAACATTATATCTGGATTTTGGTTAATGCAAGACGGTTATTCATTCAAGTCTGAGAATAATGGTTGTTCTATTTTTATGAATAATATCTTTTATGGTCACGCGCCTGAGAAGAATGGTTTATTTCTATTAAGTCTCGATAGTAGTGATACACATGTTCATAACATTGATGCTAAGAGAATTAAATTAAATGATAATTCTACTTATATGTGGCACTGTCGTCTTGGTCATATTGGAGTGAAACGCATGAAGAAACTCCATTCCAATGGATTACTTGAGTCACTTGACTTTGAGTCACTTGATAGATGCGAAGCATGTCTAATGGGAAAAATGACTAAGACTCCATTCTCTGGTATTATGGAGCGAGCTACAGACTTATTGGAAATCATACATACCGATCTGTGCGGACCAATGAGTGTAGCCTCGCGCGGTGGTTATCGTTATGTTTTAACCTTCACAGATGATCTGAGTAGATATGGGTCTATCTATTTCATGAAACATAAATCCGAAAATTTCGAGAAGTTTAAGGAATTCAAAAGTGAAGTAGAAAATCAACGAAACAAGAAGATTAAATTTCTGTGATCTGATCACGGAGGCGAATATCTGAGTTATGAGTTTAGCATGCATTTAAAGAAATGCGGAATACTTTCACAGTTTACACTGCCGGGAACACCACAACCAAATGGTGTGTCCGAACGTCGTAATCGAACTCTCTTAGATATGGTTCGTTCTATGATGTCTCTTACTGATTTGCCATTATCGTTTTGGGGTTATGCATTAGAGACAGCTGCATTCACTTTAAATAGGGCACCATCTAAATCCGTTGAAACGACACCGTATGAATTATGGTTTAATAAGAAAGCTAAGTTGTCGTTCCTTAAAGTTTGGGGTTGCGAAGCCTATGTAAAAAAGTTACAACCGGACAAGCTAGAACCCAAAGCGGAGAAATGCGTTTTCATAGGATACCCTAAGGAAACTATAGGGTATACTTTCTATCACAGATCCGAAGGCAAAATCTTTGTTGCTAAGAATGGAACCTTTCTTGAGAAAGAATTTCTCACTAAAGAAGTGACTGGAAGAAAAGTAGAACTCGACGAGGTTACTGAACCTTCTATCACTGATCAGAGTAGCGCAGTACCGGAAGATGTTCCTGTGCCGCCTGCACCGATAACAGAGGAAGCTAATGATAATGATCATGAACCTTCGAGCGAAATAGCTACTGAACCTCGCAGATCGACAAGGGAACGTACCACTCCTGATTGGTATGATCCTTGTCTAAATGTCATGATTGTGGATAACAATGATGAGGACCCTGCGACGTATGAAGAAGCGATGATGAGCCCAGATTCCAACAAATGGCAAGAAGCCATGAAATCCGAAATGGGATCCATGTATGATAACAAAGTATGGACTTTGGTAGACTTACCTGATAGCCGAAAGGCTGTCGAGAATAAATGGATCTTCAAGAGAAAAACAGATGCTGATGGTAATATTGTTGTCTATAAAGCTCGACTTGTCGCAAAAGGTTTCCAACAAATTCAAGGAGTTGACTACGATGAGACTTTCTCACCTGTAGCGAAGCTAAAGTCTGTGAGGATTTTGTTAGCAATAGCTGCATTTTTCGATTATGAGATTTGGCAGATGGATGTCAAAACAGCGTTCCTTACTGGAGACATTGAGGAAGAGTTGTATATGGTACAACCCAAAGGTTTTGTCGATCCTAAAAATGCTGACAAGGTGTGCAAACTTCAACGTTCAATTTATGGACTGAAGCAAGCATCCAGGAGTTGGAACCGACGCTTTGATAAGGTGATCAAAGACTTCGGATTTATACAGTGTCATGGAGAGGCCTGTATTTACAAGAAAGTGAGTGGGAGCTCTGTAGAATTCCTGATATTATATGTTGATGACATATTATTGATTGGGAATGATATAGAACTATTAAGCAGTGTAAAAGGTTATTTGAATAAGTGTTTTTCAATGAAAGACCTTGGTGAAGTATCATACATTTTAGGCATCAAGATTTATAGAGATAGATCAAGACGCCTAATAGGGCTTTCACAGAGTACATACCTGGACAAGATTCTAAAGAAGTTTAGAATGGATGAAAGTAAGAAAGGGTTCTTACCTATGTTGCCAGGTAAGGTCTTGAGTAAAACTCAAGGTCCGGCTACGGCAGAAGAAAGAGAAAGGATGAATCAGATCCCCTATGCCTCGGCAGTAGGCTCTATCATGTATGCCATGCTGTGTACTAGACCGGATATAGCACATGCTGTTAGTTTGACTAGCAGATATCAAAGTGATCCAGGAATGGAACACTGGACAGCGGTCAAGAATATCCTGAAGTATTTGAAAAGAACTAAGGATATGTTTCTTTGTTATGGAGGTGACAAAGAGCTCGTTATAACCAGTTACACCGATGCAAGTTGGAACACTGATCCTGATGACTCTAAGTCTCAGTCTGGGTACGTGTTTATATTGAATGGTGCTGCAGTAAGCTGGTCTAGCTCGAAGCAGTGCACGGTGGCAAAGTCTTCAACAGAATCGGAATACATAGCGGCTTCAGAGGCTTCATCAGAAGCGGTATGGATGAAGAGGTTCATTGTTGAGCTTGGTGTGGTTCTATTGCATTGGACCCACTAGTCATCTATTGTGACAACATGGGTGCCATCGCCAATGCACAAGAACCAAGGTCACACAAGAGGCTGAAGCATATCAAGCTACGTTTTCATTCGATTCGCGAATACATCGAAGATGGAGAAGTAAAGATTTGCAAAGTACACACTGATCTGAATGTAGCAGATCCGTTGACTAAAGCTCTCCCTAGGGCAAAGCATGACCAACACCAGAATGCCATGGGTGTTAGGTACCTTACAATGTAATCTAGATTATTGACTCTAGTGCAAGTGGGAGACTGTTGGAGATATGCCCAGGAGGCAATAATAAAGTGGTTATTATATATCTTTGTGTTTATGATAATGTTTATATACCATGCTATTATTGTATTAACCGAAACATTGATACATGTGTGTTATGTAAACAACAAGGAGTCCCTAGTAAGCCTCTTGTATAACTAGCTTGTTGATTAATAGATGATCATAGTTTCATGATCATGAACATTGGATGTTATTAATAACAAGGTTATGTCGTTATGTGAATGATGTAATGGATACACCCAATTAAGCGTAGCATAAGATCACTTCATTAAGTTATTTGCTATAAGCTTTCGATACATAGTTACCTAGTCCTTCGACCATGAGATCATGTAAATCACTTATACCGGAAGGGTACTTTGATTACATCAAACGCCACTGCGTAAATGGGTGGTTATAAAGGTGGGATTAAGTATCCGGAAAGTATGAGTTGATGCATATGGATCAACAGTGGGATTTGTCCATCCCGAATGACGGATAGATATACTCTGGGCCCTCTCGGTGGAATGTCGTCTAATTAGCTTGCAAGCATATGAATGGTTCATAAGAGACCACATACCACGGTATGAGTAAAGAGTACTTGTCAGGAGACGAGGTTGAACAAGGTATAGAGATACCGATGATCAAACCTCAGACAAGTAAAATATCGCGTGACAAAGGGAATCGGTATCGTATGTGAATGGTTCATTCGATCACTAAGTCATCATTGAATATGTGGGAGCCATTATGGATCTCCAGATCCCGCTATTGGTTATTGGTCGGAGAGAGGTCTCAACCATGTCTGCATAGTTCGCGAACCGTAGGGTGACACACTTAAGGTTTGATGTCGTTTAAGTAGATATGGAATACGGAATGGAGTTCAAAGTTTTGTTCGGAGTCTCGGATGGGATCCAGGACATCACGAGGAGTTCCGGAATGGTCCGGAGAATAAGATTCATATATAGGAAGTCATTTTATAAGTTTGAAAATGATCCGGTGCATTTATGGAAGGTTCTAGAAGGTTCTAGAAAAGTCCGGAAGAAATCACTATGGAAGGCGGAGTCCCGAAGGGACTCCACCTAGCATGGCCGGCCAACCCTAAGGGGGTGGAGTCCCAGGTGGACTCCACCATAGGTGGCCGGCCACCCCCTTCCAAGGGAAGGTGGGAATCCCACCTTGAGTGGGAGTCCCTCCTTGGGTAGGTTTCCCACCATATGGAAGTTTTTGGGTTGGGGTCTTATTCGAAGACTTCTAGTCCAACACTTGGGGGTTCCACCTATATAATGAGGAGCAAGGGGAGGGGGCCGGCCACACCAAAGCCTTGGCCGCCCCCTATAGTGGCCGGCGCCCCCCTCTACCCAAACCCTAGCCGCCTCTCCTCCTCCACCTCTCCCGCATACGCTTTGGCGAAGCCCTGTTGGAGATCTCCACCACCACCGCCACCACGCCGTCGTGCTGCCGGGATTCCGAGGAGGATCTACTACTTCCGCTGCCCGCTGGAACGGGGAGAAGGACGTCTTCATCAACACCGAACGTGTGACCAAGTACGGAGGTGCTGCCCGATTGTGGCACCGTCAAGATCTTCTACGCGCTTTTGAAAGCGGCGAGTGATCATCTTCTGCAACAACGAGATCTAATCTCGTAGGCTTTGGAAATCTTTAAGGGTTAGTCTCATTATCCCCTCGTTGCTACCGTCTACTAGATTGCATCTTGCCTTGGATTTCGTTCTCGCGGAAGGAAATTTTTTGTTTTCTATGCTACGAATCCCATCATTTAGTGTCTATGGAGACTGATGCAGCTGGACCTGGTACTGATGAGCCTATACCTGGCATCATCGTGCCACATGAAGAAGGTTGTGGATTGGGTTTACTCCCTGCTGTAGAAACTGGTGGTGCAACTGGAGCTGCTAGTGTAGAGCCTCTAGGGAACGGTGTCCTACCAAGGGAATTCTCTGAACTGGAGCAAGACGGTTTGCCTATTGTCAAGACCGATGTAACTAGTGCTGATGCTGGAGTTGCTACTGATGATCCTGCACCCAAAGTTGTCATGCCACCCGAAGGAGGTTTTGTATTGGTAGAACCCGTCATGAGTATGCCCACAGTACTGACTGGTGGTGGACCTGGAGCTGGTAGGGTAGAGCCTCCAGCGAAAGGTGTCGTGCCACGAGAATCCTCTGAAGTGGATATTGGTGGTTTACCCTCTGTAGAGACTGGTGGTCTACCTGGAGCTAGTATTGTAGAGATTTCAGCAAACGGTGCTGTCCCACCCAACTCCTATGAACTAGAGCATGTACCTGATGTGCCTTATGTAGAACCTGATGCACCTGTAAGTAGTGGTGATGATTCCGCTGAATCTGATCAACAAGGATCTGCATCTCGAGGACAAGATGTTAGCTATCATTCACCTGAACCCGAGCTGAAGTCAGCAACGGTAGCTTATATGGCACGGACTGTCCTTCAAGCTCTAAAGATCCAATTGGGTGGTTCACAGGACCAGCTACTCCAAGCCATTGTTACTACAAAAGACCAGCCAGCATGCTTCGTCATCTCCTGCATACTGTTTGACAAGTTGAAGCACTGCAACTGGTGCATTGTTCAATCCCATCAGCATGGAGAGAGGATCTATGTTTATGTCAAGATGATTCATGCTGATTTGGTAAGGTTCCATGATAAGATGTATGGGTGCGGTGAGGCAAGAGCCACATTTTGCAGCATTCACACAGTCTTCGCTCTTGAGGCAGACCCCATGGATGCTTACCTAGTGGTGCAGTCGTCCTGACTTGATATATGTTTTATGATCAGTATGTTGCTGTCGTGGAACTGTGATATGGAGCTACCTTTCTTATGGTTTCTAGGCTTTTGGTTTCAACATGTATTATGGAGCTTACCTTAGGACTTTCGCATGCGTTTGGCTGTTGACCTGTAATGTTTGTGGTTGGTTGTCTAATCTACTTGGCACAATCACATTACAAAGGCAACTGTTCTTTTTCTCTTTAATTGTTATTATGACTTATGTATTATAACCAGGCAAGAATATGCAATCTTGGTTCTCTGACCGATATATATGTACATACAACTTTTGTTCACATAATAACACTTACACGGGAAAAGAGTAGCTTTCTCTGTTGGACAAACACCAGACCACAAAAGGGTAACAACACAATATCCAAACTAGGTACGACACCTGTTGAGCATACATGACTTTTGGCGTAAAATCACCTTAACCAACACTAGCAGCATCTTGTTCTTTGGAAGGTGCTATGCCTATCAGTCTAATCCCAATACACCACCTACTTCAGGTGGCACGATGATGTCAGGTGCAGGCTCACCAGTACCAACTCTCTTGCATCAGTCTCCATTGAAGGTACGCCACTGCTGTAGTATACACTGCTGGCGTGCGACAGGGATTGCAACGGCGCCAGAAAGTAGCTTCTTGTGACGGTAAAGCACACGTCCATTGGGAACCCCAAGAGGAAGGTGTGATGCGTACAGCAGCAAGTTTTCCCTCAGTAAGAAACCAAGGTTTATCGAACCAGTAGGAGATGAAGGCCACGTGAAGGTTGTTGGTGAAGGAGTGTAGTGCGGCGCAACACCAGGGATTCCGGCGCCAACGTGGAACCTGCACAACACAATCAAGATACTTTGCCCCAACTTAACAGTGAGGTTGTCAATCTCACCGGCTTGCTGTAAACAAAGGATTAAACGTATGGTGTGGAGAATAATGTTTGCTTGCAAAGAACAACAGAGAACAATGATTGCAGTAGGTTGTATTTCAGATGTAAAAGAATGGACCGGGGTCCACAGATCACTAGTGGTGTCTCTCCAATAAGATAAATAACATGTTGGGTGAAAAAATTACAGTTGGGCAATTGACAAATAGAGAGGGCACAACAATGCACATACATATCATGATGACTAATATGAGATTTACTTAGGGCATTACAACAAAGAACATAGACCGCTATCCAGCATGCATCTATGCCTAAAAAGTCCACCTTCGGGTTAGCATCCGCACCCCTTCCAGTATTAAGTTGCAAACAACATACAATTGCATTAAGTACTGTGCGTAATGTAAACAATACAAATATCCTTAGACAAAGCATTGATGTTTTATCCCTAGTGGCAAAATCACATCCACAACCTTAGAACTTTCAGTCACTGTCCCAGATTCAATGGAGGCATGAACCCACTATCTAGCATAAATACTCCCTCTTGGAGTTACAAGTATTAACTTGGCTAGAGCCTCTACTAGCAACGGAGAGCATGCAAGATCATAAACAACACATATATGATAGATCGATAATCAACTTGACATAGTATTCCATATTCATCGGATCCCAACAAACACAACATGTAGCATTACAAATAGATGATCTTGATCATGATAAGCAGCTCACAAGATCTAAACATGATAGCACAAGAGGAGAAGACAACCATCTAGCTACTGCTATGGACTCATAGTCCAAGGATGAACTACTCACGCATCAGTCCGGAGGCGGGCATGGTGATGTAGAGCCCTCCGGTGATGATTCCCCTCTCCGGCAGGGTGCCGGAGGAGATCTTCAGAATCCCCCGAGATGGGATTGACGGCGGCGGCGTCTCAGTAACTTTTCTCGTATCGTGGCTCTCGGTACTAGGGTTTTTGCGACGGAAGGATTATATAGGCGAAGGGGCAGAGTCGGGGGATGCCCGAGGGGCCCACCCCATATGGCGGCGCGGCCAGGGGTTGGGCTGCACCCCCCTATGGTGTGGCCGCCTCGTGGCCCCTCTTCGTCTCCTCTTCGGTGTTCTAGAAGACTTCGTGGAAAATAAGACCGTGGGCTTTTGTTTCGTCCAATTCCGAGAATATTTCCTGTGTAAGATTTCTGAAACCAAAAACAGCAGAAAACAGGAACTGGCGCTTCGGCATCTTGTTAATAGGTTAGTGCCGGAAAATGCATAAAAATGATATAAAGTGTATATAAAACATGTGAGTATTGTCATAAAACTAGCATGGAACATAAGAAATTATAGATACGTTTGAGACGTATCAAGCATCCCCAAGCTTAGTTCCTACTCGCCCTCGAGTAGGTAAACGATAAAAAGGATAATTTCTGAAGTGACATGCTACTATCATAATCTTGATCAATACTATTGTAAAGCATATGAGATGAATGAAGTGATTCAAAGCAATGGTCTATAGTTTGTTAACAAATAGATAATGACTAAACAACTGAATCATATAGCAAAGACTTTTCATGAATAGTACTTTCGAGACAAGCATCAACAGGTCTTGCATAAGAGTTAACTCATAAAGCAATAGATTCTTAATAGAATGTTTTGAAGCAACACAAAGTAAGATTTAGGTTTCAGCAGTTGCTTTCAACTTTCAACATGTATATCTCATGGATAATTGTCAACACAAAGTAATATGATGAGTGCAAATAAGCAAGTATGTAAGAATCAATGCACACAGTTGACACAAGTGTTTGCTTCTAAGATAGAAAGAAGTAAGTAAACTGACTCAACATAAGTAAAAGAAAGGCCCTTCGCAGAGGGAAGTAGGGATTACTCATGTGCTAGAGCTTTTTATTTTGAAAACATGGAAACAATTTTGTCAACGGTACTAATAATTCATATGTGTTATGCATAAAACCTCCTATAAGTTGCAAGCCTCATGCATCGAATACTAATAGTGCCTGCTCCTTGTCCTAATTAGCTCGGATTTCCATGGATTATCATTGCATTACATATGTTTCAACCAAGTGTCACAAAGGGGTACCTCTATGCCACCTGTACAAAGGTCAAAGGAGATAGATCGCATTTGATCTCTCAATTTTGATAGATCTCAACTTGAGGACATCCATACCGGGACAACATAGAAAACAGATAATGGACTCCTCTTTTATGCTTTAAGCATTCAACAACAGATAATATTCTCATAAGAGATTTGAGGATTAATGTCCAAGCTGAAACTTCCACCATGATACATGGCTTTGGTTGGTGGCCCAAAGTTCTTCTCTAACAATATGCATACTCAAACCATTTAACTCATGGAAAATCTCCCTTACTTCAGACAAGACGAACATGCATAGCAACTCACATGATATTCAACAAAGGTGTGACAGGTTGATGGCGTCCCCAGAAACATGGTTACCGCTCAACAAGCAACTTATAAGAACTAAGATACATAAGCGACATATTCTTTACTACAATAGTTTTTTAGGCTACTTTCCCATGAGCTATGTATTGGAAAGACAAGGAATGATTTTTTTAAAGGTAGCACGCAAGCAAGTTACTTTGGAATGGCAGAAAAATACCACATAGTAGGTAGTTATGGTGGACACAAATGACATAGGTTTTGGCTCAAGGTTTTGGATGCACGAGAAGCATTCCCTCTCAGTACAAGGCTTTGGCTAGCAAGGTTGTTTGAAGCAAACACAAGTATGAACCGGTACAGAAAAACTTACATAAGAACATATTGCAAGCATTATCAGACTTTACACAGTCTTCCTTGTTGCTCAAACACTTTTATCATAAAATATCTAGACTTTAAAGAGACCAATCATGCAAACCAAATTTCAACAAGCTCTACGGTAGTTCTCCAGTAATAGGTTTAAATCACATGATGCAAGAGCTTAAACATGATCTACTTGAGAGCTCAAAACAATTGCCAAGTATCAAATTATTCAAGATATACCAATTACCACATGAAGCATTTTCTGTTTCCAACCAAATAGCAATAAATGAAGCGACTTTCAACTTTCGCCATGAACATTAAAAGTAAAACTAAGAACACCAGTGTTCAATATGAAAAAGCAGAGCTTGTCTTTCTCCCACACAAGGAATGCTAGGATCCAAATTTATTCAAACACAAACAAAAATAAAAGCACACAGACGCTCCAAATAAAGTACATAAGATGTGACGGAATAAAAATATAGTTTCACTAGAGGTGACCTGATAAGTGGTTGATGAAGAAGGGGATGCCTTGGGCATCCCCAAGCTTAGATGCTTGAGTCTTCTTGAAATATGCCGGGATGAACCACGGGGGCATCCCCAAGTTTAGACTTTTCACTCTTCTTGATCATATTATATCATCCTCCTCTCTTGATCCTTGAAAACTTCCTTCACACCAAACTCAAAACAATCTCATTAGAGGGTTAGTGCATAATAAAAAATTCACATGTTCAGCGAGGACACAATCATTTCCAACACTTCTGGACATTACCCAAGGCTACTGAAATTTAATGGAGCAAAGAAATCCACTCAAACACAGTAAAAGATGCAATGTGAAACAAAAGGCAGAATCTGTCAAAACAGAACAGTCCGTAAATACGAATTTTTTTGAGGCACTTAACATGCTCAGATGAAGAAGCTCAAATTGAATGAAAGTTGCGTACATATCTGAGGATTACTCATGAATTTTTTCAGAATTTTTAGATTCTCCTACAGAGAGAACAGCTCCAATTCGTGACAGCTAAAAATCTGTTTCTGCGCAGAAATCCAAGTCTAGTATCAACTCTCTATCAAAGACTTTACTTGGCACAACAATGAAATAAAGTAAAGATACAAAGGTATTGCTACAGTAGTAACAAGCACCTTGACTCAAATATAAAACAAAAATTTCAGAAATAAAATAATGGGTTGTCTCCCATAAGCGCTTTTCTTTAACGCCTTTCAGATAGGCGCAGAAAGTGAAAATCAAGTAACATCAAGAGAAGAAACATCAACAGAGGAGTTGGGGGTTTTCTCAACAATGCATTGTATCTTATCTATGTAAGTTTCAGAAACTCCTCTTTCATTACTTTTTGGCTTACTATCCTCCTCAAATAAATTTTCACGAACAATCCAATCAAAATTCTTTTCTAGTGCCTCATGCATTCCTATGAGCTTATAAGGTATTGGTACTTTAGTCTCCCCCTCACAATTGGCTTCATTAGTGTACTTTAGCCTATCTTTTTCCATCTTTTCAAGGGTACTTGCAAAATTGGTATAAAAGCCAAGCATCTTATGTTGAATAAAGACTTTTCTAGCTTCTCTAGCTACATCACCAAATTCTTTAAGAAGGGTTTCTAAAACAAAACCTTTCTTCTCTCCTTCTTCCATATCACAGAGTGTAAGAAACATATGTTGCATTATAGGATTAAGATTAACAAATCTAGCTTCCAACATGTTCACTAAAGAGGCAGTAGCAATTTCATAATTAGGAGCAAGTTCCACCAAGGATCTATCTTCAAAATCTTTAACCTTACTAACATGAGTGAAAAATTCATCTATTTATCTCTTCCAATGATAGACCCACGCCCTACTGATATATCTTTCAAAGTGAACTTAGGGAGAAGCATGATGAAATAAACTAAGGTAAACTGATAAATAAAGTAAATGCAAGTAACTAATTTTTTTGTGTTTTTGATATAAAGAAAGCAAACAAGACAGAAAATAAAATAAAGCAAGACAATAAACAAAGTAAAGAGATTGGGTGTGAGAGACTCCCCTTGCAGCGTGTCTTGATCTCCCCGGCAACGGCGCCAGAAAACTAGTTGCTGGCGTGCGACAGGGATTGCAACGGCGCCAGAAAGTAGCTTCTTGTGACGGTAAAGCACACGTCCGTTGGGAACCCCAAGAGGAAGGTGTGATGCGTACAGAAGCAAGTTTTCCATCAGTAAGAAACCAAGGTTTATCGAACCAGTAGGAGATGAAGGCCACGTGAAGGTTATTGGTGAAGGAGTGTAGTGCGGCGCAACACCAGGGATTCCGGCGCCAACGTGGAACCTGCACAACACAATCAAGATACTTTGCCCCAACTTAACAGTGAGGTTGTCAATCTCACTGGCTTGCTGTAAACAAAGGATTAAACGTATGGTGTGGAGAATAATGTTTGCTTGCAAAGAACAACAGAGAACAATGAATGTAGTAGGTTGTATTTCAGATGTAAAAGAATGGACCGGGGTCCATAGTTCACTAGTGGTGTCTCTGCAATAAGATAAATAACATGTTGGGTGAACAAATTACAGTTGGGCAATTGACAAATAGAGATGGCATAACAATGCACATACATATCATGATGACTACTATGAGATTTACTTAGGGCATTACGACAAAGAACATAGACCGCTATCCAGCATGCATCTATGCCTAAAAAGTCCACCTTCGGGTTAGCATCCGCACCCCTTCCAGTATTAAGTTGCAAACAACAGACAATTGCATTAAGTACTGTGCGTAATGTAAACAATACAAATATCCTTAGACAAAGCATTGATGTTTTATCCCTAGTGGCAACAACACATCCACAACCTTAGAACTTTCTGTCACTGTCCCAGATTCAATGGAGGCATGAACCCACTATCTAGCATAAATACTCCCTCTTGGAGTTACAAGTATTAACTTGGCCAGAGCCTCTACTAGCAACGGAGAACATGCAATATCATAAACAACACATATATGATAGATCGATAATCAACTTGACATAGTATTGCATATTCATCGGATCCCAACAAACACAACATGTAGCATTACAAATAGATGATTTTGATCATGATAAGAAACTCACAAGATCTAGACATGATAGCACAGGAGGAGAAGACAACCATCTAGCTACTGCTATGGACCCATAGTCCAAGGATGAACTACTCACGCATCAGTCCGGAGGCGGGCATTGTGATGTAGAGCCCTCCGGTGATGATTCCCCTCTTCGGCAGGGTGCCGGAGGAGATCTTCAGAATCCCCCGAGATGGGATTGACGGCGGCGGCATCTCAGTAACTTTTCTCGTATCATGGCTCTCGGTACTAGGGTTTTCGTGACGGAAGGATTATATAGGCGAAGGGGCAGAGTCGGGGGACGCCCGAGGGGCCCATCCCATATGGCGGCGCGGCCAGGGGTGGGGCCGCGCCCCCCTATGGTGTGGCCGCCTCGTGGACCCTCTTCGTCTCCTCTTCGGTGTTCTCCAAGACTCCGTGGAAAATAAGACCGTGGGATTTTGTTTCGTCCAATTCCGAGAATATCTCCTGTGTAGGATTTCTGAAACCAAAAACAGCAGAAAACAGGAACTGGCGCTTCGGCATCTTGTTAATAGGTTAGTGCCGGAAAATGCATAAAAATGATATAAAGTGTATATAAAACATGTGAGTATTGTCATAAAACTAGCATGGAACATAAGAAATTATAGATACGTTTGAGACGTATCAGAGACCATTAGCAATGCAAGCTGAAGGTGTTCTTATCCTCATATCAGGATCACATAATACTGTTGGAGATATGCCCAAGAGGCAATAATAAAAGTGGTTATTATATATATCTTTATGTTTATGATGAATGTTTATATACCATGCTATAATTGTATTAACCGAAACATTGATACATGTGTGATATGTAAACAACAAAGAGTCCCTAGTATGCCTCTTAACTAGCTTGTTGATTAATAGATGATTAGTTTCATAATCATGAACATTGGATGTTATTAATAATAAGGTTATATCATTATATGAATGATGTAATGGACACACCCGATTAAGCGTAGCATAAGATCACGTCATTAAGTTATTTGCTATAAGCTTTCGATACATAGTTACCTAGTCCTTATGACCATGAGATCATGTAAATCACTTATACCGGAAAGATACTTTGATTACATCAAACGCCACTGCGTAAATGGGTGGTTATAAAGATGGGATTAAGTATCCGGAAAGTATGAGTTGAGGCATATGGATCAACAGTGGGATTTGTCCATCCCGATGACAGATAGATATACTCTGGGCCCTCTCGGTGGAATGTCGTCTAATGTCTTGCAAGCATATGAATAAGTTCATAAGAGACCACATACCACGGTACGAGTAAAGAGTACTTGTCAGGAGACGAGGTTGAACAAGGTATAGAGTGATACCGATGATCAAACCTCGGACAAGTAAAATATCGCGTGACAAAGGGAATTGGTATCGTATGTGAATGGTTCATTCGATCACTAAAGTTATCGTTGAATATGTGGGAGCCATTATGGATCTCCAGATCCAGCTATTGGTTATTGGTCGGAGAGAGTTCTCAACCATGTCCACATAGTTCGCGAACCGTAGGGTGACACACTTAAGGTTTGATGTTGAAAATGGTAGAACTTGAATATGGAATGGAGTTCAAAGTATTGTTCGAAGTCTCGGATGGGATCCCGGACATCACGAGGAGTTCCGGAATGGTCCGGAGAATAAGATTCATGTATAGGAAGTCATTTTATGAGTTTGAAAATGATCCGGTGCATTTATGGAAGGTGCTAGAAGGTTCTAGAATATTCCGGAAGAAAGTCACTTTGGAAGGCGGAGTCCCGAAGGGACTCCACCACCATGGCCGGCCAACCCTAGGGGGTGGAGTCCCAGGTGGACTCCACCTATGGTGGCCGGCCACCCCCTCCCAAGGGAAGGTGGGAATCCCACCTCTAGTGGGAGTCCTAGCTCGGGTAGGTTTCATGTGATATGGAAGGTTTTGGTTTGGGGTCTTATTCGAAGACTTGTAGACCAACTCTTGGGTGTTCCACCTATATAATGAGGGCCAAGGGGAGGGGGCCGGCCACCGCAAAAACACCACAAGGTGGCCGCACCCCATAGTGGCCGGCGCCCCCCTCTCCCCAAACCCTAGCCGCCCCACTCCTCCTTCTTCCCCGCACGCTTAGCGAAGCTCCGCCGGGATTCTCCACCACCACCGACACCACGCCGTCGTGCTGCCGGATTCAAGAGGAGCTACTACTTCTGCTGCCCGCTGGAACGGGGAGGTGGACGTCGTCTTCATCAACAACCGAACGTGTGACCGAGTACGGAGGTGCTGCCCGTTCGTGGCGCCGTGATCAAGATCTTCTACGTGCTTTTGCAAGCGGCAAGTGAACGTCTACCGCAGCAACAAGAGCCTCATCTTGTAGGCTTTGGAACTCTTCAAGGGTGAGACTTGATCATCCCCTCGTTGCTCTCATCTTCTAGATTGCATCTTGGCTTGGATTGCGTTCTCGCGGTAGGAAATTTTTTGTTTTCTATGCAACATTATCCTACAGTGGTATCATAGCCGTGTCTATGCATAGATGGTTGCACGAGTAGAACACAATGGTTTGTGGGCGTTGATGCTTATGTTGTCTTTAGTTTGAGTACTTTGCATCTTTGTGGCAGAGTGGGATGAAGCGGCTCGGGCTAACTTTACATGACCGCGTTCATGAGATTTGCTCCACGCTCGACATGCAACTTGTATTGCATAAGTGGCTTTGCGGGTGTCTGTCTCTCCTACTATAGTGAAGATTCAATTTACTCTTCTATTGACAACACTAGTATCACCGTTGTGGTTCATGTTTGTAGGTAGATTAGATCTCTCTCGAAAACCCTAAACCACGTAAAATATGCAAACCAAATTAGAGACGTCTAACTTGTTTTTGCAGGGTTTGGTGATGTGATATGGCCATAATGTGATGATGAATATGTATGAGATGATCATTATTGTATTGTGGCAATCGGCAGGAGCCTTATGGTTGTCTTTAAAATTCATGTTGAGTAGTATTTCAAAGAAGTTGTAATAGTTGCTACATGGGAGAACAATCATGAAGACGGCGCCATTGACCTTGACGCTACGCCGACGATGATGGAGATCATGCCCGATGATGATGGAGATCATGTCCGTGCTTTGGAGATGAAGATCAAAGGCGCAAAGACAAAAAGGGCCATATCATATCACATATGAACTGCATGTGATGTTAATCCTTTTATGCATCTTATTTTGCTTAGATCGCGATGGTAGCATTATAAGATGATCCCTCTCACTGAAATATCAAGATAATAAAGTGTTCATCCTTAGTAGCACCGTTGCCAAGACTTGTCGTTTCGAAGCATCTCGTGATGATCGGGTGTGATAGAATCAACAAGTGCATACAACGGGTGCAAGCCAGTTTTGCACATGCGGATACTAAGGTGGCCTTGACGAGCCTAGCATGTACAGACATGGTCTCGGAACACGTGATACCGAAAGGTAGAGCATGAATCATATGATTGATATGATGAACACTTTGAGTGTTCGCCATTGAAATTACAACTTGTCTCGTGATGATCGGACTTAGGTGTGGTGGATTTGGTTCGTGTGATCACTAAGACAATTCAAAGGATATTGTTTTGAGTGGGAGTTCACCTAGATTTTTAATTATGTTGAATTAAAATTTGAACTCAATTTATCATAAACTTAGTCTAAACTATTGCAAATATATGTTGTAGATATGGCGTCCCCAATCAATTTTAACCAGTTCCTAGAGAAAGAAAAGCTTAAGAGCAACGGTAGCAACTTCACCGACTGGTTCCGTCATGTGAGGGTTTTCCTCGCTGGCGGAAATCTGTAATATGTGCTTGATGCACCGCTAGGTGACCCTCCTGCAGAAACTGAAACCGATGAAGTAAAGAATGTTTACGCGACTCGGAAAACTCGGTACTCTCAAGTTCAGTGTGCCATCCTATGCAGTCTGGAAGTCGATCTTCAAAAACGTTTTGAGCACCACGATCCACATGAGTTGATAAAAGAGTTGAAGACTATTTTTGAAACTCATGCGGCCGTGGAATGCTATGAAGCATCGAAACACTTCTTCAGTTGCATGATGGAAGAAGGTAGCTCCGTTAGTGAGCACATGCTCGTTATGACCGGGCATGCGAAGAAACTCAGTGACTTGGAAATAGTTATTCCTAACAGACTGGGGATTAATCGTATCCTTCAATCACTGCCACCTAGTTACAAGAACTTTGTGATGAACTACAATATGCAGAACATGAACAAAGAGTTACCTGAACTCTTCTCCATGCTTAAAGCTGCTGAGATTGAGATCAAGAAAGAGCACCAAGTGTTGATGGTCAACAAGACCACCAGTTTCAAGAAACAGGGCAAGTCTAAAGGCAAATTCAAGAAGGGTGGCAAGAAAGCTGCCACGCCTCCTGTGAAACCTAAGACTGGCCCTAAACCTGATGCTGAGTGCTATTACTGCAAGGAGAAGGGACACTGGAAGCGTAATTGCTCCAAGTATTTGGCGGATCTGAAGAGCGGCCTTGTCAAGAAGAAGAAAGAAGGTATATCTGATATACATGTTATAGATGTTTATCTTACTGGTTCTCGTACTAGTACCTGGGTATTTGATACTGGTTCGGTTGCTCATATTTGTAACTCGAAACAGGAACTAAAGAATAAACGAAGACTACTAAAGGATGAAGTGACGATGCGCGTTGGAAATGGATCCAAAGTCGATGTGATCGCTGTCGGCACACTTCCTCTACATCTACCTTCGGGATTAGTTTTAAGCCTAAATAATTGTTATTTTGTACCCGCGTTGAGCATGAACATTATATCTGGATCTTGTTTAATGCAAGACGGTTATTCATTCAAGTCTGAGAATAATGGTTGTTCTATTTTTATGAATAATATCTTTTATGGTCGAGCACCTGAAAAGAATGGCTTATTACTGTTAGATCTCGATAGTAGTGATACACATATACATAACATTGATGCTAAGCGAATTAAATTAAATGATAATTCTACTTATATGTGGCACTGTCGTCTTGGTCATATTGGAGTGAAACACATGAAGAAACTCCATACCGATGGATTACTTGAATCACTTGACTTTGAGTCACTTGATAGATGCGAAGCATGTCTAATGGGAAAAATGACTAAGACTCCATTCTCTGGTATTATGGAGCGAGCTACAGACTTATTGGAAATCATACATACCGATGTGTGTGGACCAATGAGTGTAGCCTCGCGCGGTGGTTATCGTTATGTTCTAACCTTCACAGATGATCTGAGTAGATATGGGTATATCTATTTCATTAAACATAAATCCGAAACTTTTGAGAAGTTTAAGGAATTCCAAAGTGAAGTAGAAAATCAACGTAACAAGAAGATCAAATTTCTACGATCTAATCGCGGAGGTGAATATCTGAGTTATGAGTTTGGCATGCATTTAAAGAAATGCGGAATACTTTCACAATTGACACCGCCGGGAACACCACAACGTAACGGTGTGTCCGAACGTCGTAATCGAACTCTCTTAGATATGGTTCGTTCTATGATGTCTCTTACTGATTTGCCGTTATCATTTTGGAGTTATGCATTAGAGACAGCCGCATTCACTTTAAATAGAGCACCATCAAAATCCGTTGAAACGACACCGTATGAATTATGGTTTAACAAGAAACCTAAGCTGTCGTTCCTTAAAGTTTGGGGTTGCGAAGCCTATGTAAAGAAGTTACAACCGGACAAGCTAGAACCCAAAGCGGAGAAATGCGTCTTCATATGATACCCTATGGAAACTATAGGGTACACTTTCTATCACAGATCCGAAGGCAAAATCTTTATTGCTAAGAACGGAACCTTTCTTGAGAAAGAATTTCTCACTAAAGAAGTGACTGGAAGAAAAGTAGAACTCGATGAGATTGATGAATCTTCACTAGTTGATCAGAGTAGCACAATACCGGAAGTTGTTCCTGTGCCGCCTACACCAACAACAGAGGAAGCTAATGAGAATGTTCATGAAACTTCAAACGAGATAGCTACTGAACCTCGCAGATCGACAAGGGAACGTGCCACTCTTGATTGGTATGATCCTTGTCTAAATGTCATGATTGTGGATAACAATGATGAGGACCCTGCGACGTATGAAGAAGCGATGATGAGCCCAGATTCCAACAAATGGCAAGAAGCCATGAAATCCGAAATGGGATCCATGTATGATAACAAAGTATGGACTTTGGTAGACTTACCTGATAGCCGAAAGGCTGTCGAGAATAAATGGATCTTCAAGAGAAAAACAGATGCTGATGGTAATATTACTGTCTATAAAGCTCGACTTGTCGCAAAAGGTTTCCGACAAATTCAAGGAGTTGACTACGATGAGACTTTCTCACCTGTAGCGAAGCTAAAATCTGTGAGGATTTTGTTAGCAATAGCTGCATTTTTCGATTATGAGATTTGGCAGATGGATGTCAAAACGGCGTTCCTTAATGGAGACATTGAGGAAGAGTTGTATATGGTACAACCCAAAGGTTTTGTCGATCCTAAAAATGCTAACAAAGTATGCAAACTTCAGCGTTCAATTTATGGACTAAAGCAAGCATCGAGAAGTTGGAACCGACGTTTTGATAAAGTGATCAAAGACTTCGGGTTTATACAGTGTCATGGAGAGGCCTGTATTTACAAGAAAGTGAGTGGGAGCTCTGTAGCATTCCTGATATTATATGTAGATGACATATTATTGATTGGAAATGATATAGAACTATTAAGCAGTGTAAAAGGTCATTTGATTAATAGTTTTTCAATGAAAGACCTTGGTGAAGCATCGTATATATTAGGCATCAAGATTTATAGAGATAGATCAAGACGCCTAATAGGGCTATCACAAAGTACATACCTGGACAAGATTCTAAAGAAGTTTAGAATGGACAAAAGTAAGAAAGGATTTTTACCTATGTTACCAGGCAAGGTCTTGAGTAAGACTCAAGGACCAGCTACGGCAGAAGAAAGAGAAAGGATGAGTCAGATCCCCTATGCCTCGGCAGTAGGCTCTATCATGTATGCCATGCTATGTACTAGACCGGATATAGCACATGCTGCCAGTTTGACTAGCAGATATCAAAGTGATCCAGGAATGGAACACTGGACAGCGGTCAAGAATATCCTGAAGTACTTGAAAAGAACCAAGGATATGTTTCTTTGTTATGGAGTTGACCAAGAGCTCGTTGTAACCAGTTACACCGATGAAAGTTGGAACACTGATCCTGATGACTCTAAGTCACAGTCTGGGTACGTGTTTATATTGAATGGTGCTGCAGTAAGCTGGGCAAGCTCAAAGCAGTGCACGGTGGCGAAGTCTTCAACAGAATCAGAGTACATAGTGGCTTCAGAGGCTTCATCAGAAGCGGTATGGATGAAGAGGTTCATTGTAGAGCTCGGTGTGGTTCCTAGTGCATTGGACCCATTAGTCATCTACTGTGACAACATGGGTGCCATCGCCAATGCACAAGAACCAAGGTCACACAAGAGGCTGAAGCATATCAAGCTGCGTTATCATTCGATTCGCGAGTACATCGAAGATGGAGAAGTAAAGATTTGCAAAGTACACACTGATCTGAATGTAGCAGATCCGTTGACTAAAGCTCTCCCTAGGGCAAAGCATGACCAACACCAGAGTGCCATGGGTGTTAGGTACCTTACAATGTAATCTAGATTATTGACTCTAGTGCAAGTGGGAGACTGTTGGAGATATGCCCAAGAGGCAATAATAAAAGTGGTTATTATATATATCTTTATGTTTATGATGAATGTTTATATACCATGCTATAATTGTATTAACCGAAACATTGATACATGTGTGATATGTAAACAACAAAGAGTCCCTAGTATGCCTCTTAACTAGCTTGTTGATTAATAGATGATTAGTTTCATAATCATGAACATTGGATGTTATTAATAACAAGGTTATATCATTATATGAATGATGTAATGGACACACCCGATTAAGCGTAGCATAAGATCACGTCATTAAGTTATTTGCTATAAGCTTTTGATACATAGTTACCTAGTCCTTATGACCATGAGATCATGTAAATCACTTATACCGGAAAGATACTTTGATTACATCAAACGCCACTGCGTAAATGGGTGGTTATAAAGATGGGATTAAGTATCCGGAAAGTATGAGTTGAGGCATATGGATCAACAGTGGGATTTGTCCATCCCGATGACGGATAGATATACTCTGGGCCCTCTCGGTGGAATGTCGTCTAATGTCTTGCAAGCATATGAATAAGTTCATAAGAGACCACATACCACGGTACGAGTAAAGAGTACTTGTCAGGAGACGAGGTTGAACAAGGTATAGAGTGATACCGATGATCAAACCTCGGACAAGTAAAATATCACGTGACAAAGGGAATTGGTATCGTATGTGAATGGTTCATTCTATCACTAAAGTTATCGTTGAACATGTGGGAGCCATTATGGATCTCCAGATCCCGCTATTGGTTATTGGTCAGAGAGAGTTCTCAACCATGTCCACATAGTTCGCGAACCGTAGGGTGACACACTTAAGGTTTGATGTTGAAAATGGTAGAACTTGAATATGGAATGGAGTTCGAAGTATTGTTCGAAGTCTCGGATGGGATCCCGGACATCACGAGGAGTTCCGGAATGGTCCGGAGAATAAGATTCATATATAGGAAGTCATTTTATGAGTTTGAAAATGATCCGGTGCATTTATGGAAGGTGCTAGAAGGTTCTAGAATATTCCGGAAGAAAGTCACTTTGGAAGGCGGAGTCCCGAAGGGACTCCACCACCATGGCCGGCCAACCCTAGGGGGTGGAGTCCCAGGTGGACTCCACCTATGGTGGCCGGCCACCCCCTCCCAAGGGAAGGTGGGAATCCCACCTCTAGTGGGAGTCCTAGCTTGGGTAGGTTTCATGTGATATGGAAGGTTTTGGTTTGGGGTCTTATTCGAAGACTTGTAGACCAACTCTTGGGTGTTCCACCTATATAATGAGGGCCAAGGGGAGGGGGCCGGCCACCCCAAAAACACCACAAGGTGGCCGCACCCCATAGTGGCCGGCGCCCCCCTCTCCCCAAACCCTAGCCGCCCCACTCCTCCTTCTTCCCCGCACGCTTAGCGAAGCTCCGCCGGGATTCTCCACCACCACCGACACCACGCCGTCGTGCTGCCGGATTCAAGAGGAGCTACTACTTCCGCTGCCCGCTGGAACGGGGAGGTGGACGTCGTCTTCATCAACAACCGAACGTGTGACCGAGTACGGAGGTGCTGCCCGTTCGTGGCGCCGTGATCAAGATCTTCTACGCGCTTTTGCAAGCGGCAAGTGAACGTCTACCGCAGCAACAAGAGCCTCATCTTGTAGGCTTTGGAACTCTTCAAGGGTGAGACTTGATCATCCCCTCGTTGCTCTCACCTTCTAGATTGTATCTTGGCTTGGATTGCGTTCTCGCGGTAGGAAAATTTTTGTTTTCTATGCAACGTTATCCTACAAATACAGGTGCCAAGCTTCATGCACTAGCCAACACAATCAAAAGTCCAAACTAGGATCGCCAGGAAAAAAACATGAAGATCTTTTTTTCGAATCCCATGCTGAACATCTTTTTCACTAATTAGGTAAGCTCCTGCTGACAAACATATTACAGCAACTCCAGCAGTGGCTCTATATTTTGGCGCTGTGGGCTGATGTTGTGCATGGAGCCGGCAATAGCTTCACTGGAAGCTGCAAACTGTGGCGGCCAAATGCAGGGCTGAAACAGCGTATTTTCAGAGGCGCTATACTGCAGCGCCAAAACAGAATATAATGAAAAATAGAGTGCAGTAAAACAGAAGATGAAACAAAGACTAGAAATAGACATAAATTAGGATAAAATTAGCTTGATAGATACTCCGTAGTTCATATTTTTATAAAGTAGTGCGATAAAACTAAACTAAAGCTCGACATCTGACGAGTCCGGTGTCATGCCCGACACCAGATCCAACGAGAAGAGGTCAATTCAACGGGGGTCGTCCTCGCCAATGGTGGTCGACCCGGCGAGCTACGCTTTGATGAAGGCCCGCTTCGTCGCCTTCTCTGCCCTCCGTCGTGTGCGGTCCTCCTTCTTCGCAGCCCGCCTCATCGCCATCTCCGCCCTTCGTCTGCGGAAGTGCTCGTTCTCGGCGGCGACGTCCTCGGGGAAGCGGGCTGCCCACTCGCGCGCCGCGTGCTCGTCCTGCTCGGCGATGCGCAAACGGCGCTCCGTCTCGCGGCGGCGGCGTTGTTCCTCCTGTCTAATGATGTACAGCGGCGGCGCGAGATCCTCGGCCTGCCGGCGCGTCCACGCGTCATGGAAATTCATCGACGGTCGCGGGAGCCCGAGCCGCCACGCCACGGCGTTGTACGCGCGCGCGGCCTCGTGCGCGGTCCCGTAGGTGCTGAGGCCGATGCGCTCGCCGCCGTCATGTATCTCCATGTAATACGTACCTTTGGGGCGCGCGCGGACGCCGCGGTACCCCGTTCTCGCGACGCGGCAGTACCGCGAGCTCGACGCGAGATGAGGCATGGCGGCGGCGGCGGAAGCGGAGCCGCGGCGGCGATATTAGGCGTAGATGGGCAAATTTCAGCAACCCGTGTTCCTTCTTTTTTTGGCAGGATAACGCCATTTACCACCTTCCAATTAGAAAATAGTACTGTTCAGCCTTCCCCTGTTGGGCCCAATATTTCACTTTGGGTTGCCAACGGCCATCTACATGGTAATTGCTATCGGCCTACTTGCTCCGTCTGTCGAAGCCCAATAACTACAAATGGGCCTTTCTGCTCATGCAATTTCGGCCCTTTTCTAATGAAACACAGATCCTATGATTGGCAAAAAAAACACGGAGATTCTACATAAAAGTTGTTTTTTATTTATTTTGAATTATTGGGTTCCAATTTTTGAAACTGCTCATGCCCAATATGAAAATCCTTGATCACTCCATACCCACATGGATAATGGTATTTTTAAAAATTCATAAAGTGGATTTGAAATTTAAAATATAACCTAATAATTCCATGATTTAATCTATCAACTTGCAAGATCTTGGAGAGAAAGAGCTTGTATTAGTGTGCAGAATCCTCAACGTTTCAAAGGCGGCAGAGGATCAAAAGAAAAAGGAAGTAGCCAGAAATTAGGGGTAAAAAATAACTCCAAGAAAGGAAACTTTTATTGTTCGTAGAGGATGACATGCGGGACCCATGAGCCAGCAGCTTACTCAACGTTTCAAAGGTGGCATGAGATCGAAAGAAAAAAGGCAAGTGACCAAATATCAGGAGCCAAAAATAATCCAAGAAATGAAACTTTATTGTACATAGAGGATGACATGCGGGTCCCATTCTGCAGCAGCGGTCTCAGTGTTTCAAATGCGGCTTGAGATGAAAAGAAAAAGAAAGTAGCCAGAAATTAGGGGGTAAAAAAACTCCAAAAAAATAAAGTTGATTGTACATAGAGGATGACATGCGGGTGATAACCCACAAGTATAGGGGATCGCAACAGTCTTCGAGGGAAGTAAAACCCAAATTTATTGATTCGACACAAGGGGAGGTAAAGAATACTTATAAGCCTTAACAACTGAGTTGTCAATTCAGCTGCACCTGGAAAAGCACTAGTAACAGGGGTGATGTGAAAGCAGCAGTAATATGAGAGCAGTAGTAACAGTAACACAGTAGCAGTAATAGTAACACGGTAGCAGTAACAGTAACACAGTGGCAATGGCACCAGAAAATAGTTGATACTACTTCCAATGACATGTAGGAACGAGTATATGATGATGAGAGATGGACCGGGGTTCCCAGCTATCTACACTAGTGGTAACTCTCCAATAACAAGTGTTGGGTGAACAAATTACAGTTGGGCAATTGATAGGATTGAAAGCATTAAGACAGAACATCAAGATTATTAATCATGTAAGCATGTTTTCAATATATAGTCATACGTGCTCGCAATGAGAAACTTGCATAACCTCTTTTGTCCTACCAGCCGGTGGCAGCTGGGCCTCAAGGGAATCTACTGGCAATTAAGGTACTCCTTTTAATACAGCACCGGAGCAAAGCATTAACACTTGGTGAAAACATGTGATCCTCCTGTCACAGCCTTCCCCTCCAGTTGTCCCAATTTCTGTCACTTTGGGGCCTCGGGTTCCGGACAGGAATATGTGCAAACAACTTGTAGATACAATCTAAGCAATACATATAGAGCTTAAATCTAAGATCATGCCACTCGTGCACTAGTGACAAGCATTAAACACAACAAGATTGCAGCAACAATAACTTCACAAACTTATATAGATAGACTGATCATAATGTAACAATTCATCGGATCCCAACAAACACAACACCGATTACATCAGATGAATCTCAATCATGTAAGGCAGCTCATGAGATCATTGTATTGAAGTACATGGGAGAGAGTACCAACTAGCTACAGCTAGAACCCGTAGTCCATGGGGGAATTACTCACGGAGCATGATGGAGGCGGTGGCGCCGATGGAGATGGCTTCCGGGGGCACTTCCCCGTCCCGGCAGGGTGCCGGAACAGAGACTTCTGTCCCCCGAAACGGAGTTTCACGATGGCGGCGGCGCCCCTGGAGTCTTTCTGGAGTTTCGTCAATTGGTATCGGGGTTTTAGGTCTCGAGGGACTTTATAGGCGAAGAGGCGGCGCGAGGGGGTGCCAGGGGGTCCCACCCCATAGGTTGGCGCGCCCCCCTTCCAGGCCGCGCCGCCCTGTGGTCTGGGAGACCTGGGCCTCCCCTCCGACTCTCCTTTGGTGTTCTGGTCCGTCTCGGTGAAATATGATGTTTGGTCTTTGTTTCGTTGAATTCCGAGAATATTGCCCGAACAGCCTTTCTGGAACCAAAAACAACAGAAAACAAGAACTGCCACTGTGGCATCTTGTTAATAGGTTAGTTCCGGAAAATGCATGAAATCATTATAAAGTGTGAGCAAAACATGTAGGTATTGTCATAAAACTAGCATGGAACATCAAAAATTATAGATACGTTGGAGACGTATCAGCGGGTCCCATGAGTCAGCATCTTACTTAATGTTTCCAAGGCGGCATGGGATGAAAAGAAAAAGGAAATACGCAAAAATCAGAGGGTGAAAAAAATCCAAGAAAAGAAACTTTTATAGTACATAGAGGAAGACATGCGGGTCCCATGAGCCAGCAAGTTCCTCAACGTTTTCAAAGGCCGCTGGGGATCAAAAGAATAAGGCCAATAGCCAGAAATTAGGGGTAAAAAATAAATCCAACAAAGGGAAGGTTTATTGTTCATAGAGGCTGACATGTGGGACCCATGAGCCAGCAGCGTCCTCAATTTCAAAGGCGGCACATGATCGAAAGAAAAAAGGCAAGTGACCAAAAATTTGGGGGTAAAACAAATCCAATAAAAGAAACATTATTGTACATAGAGGATGACATGCGGGTCCCATGAGCCAGCACCTTACTCAACGTTTCAGAGGCGGCATGAGATCGAAAGAAAAAGGAAAGTGACCAAATATCATGAGCAAAAAATAATCCAAGAAAGGAAACTTTTATTGTACATAGAGGATGACATATGGGTCCCACTAATACAAGCTCTTTCGCTCCAAGATCTTGCAAGTTGATTGTACATAGAGGATGACATGCTGGCCCCATGTGTCAGCAGCTTACTCAACGTTTCCAAGGCGGTAGTGGATCAAAAGAAAAAGGAAATAGCCAAAAATCAGAGGGTGAAAAATAAATCCAACAAAGGAAAGTTTTATTGTTCATAGAGGCTGACATCTGGGACCCATGAGCCAGCAGCGTCCTCTATGTTTCGAAGGCGACTGGGGATCGAAATAAAAAAAGGTAAATATCAAGAAATTAGGGGTACAAAATAACTCCAAGAAAGGAAATGTTTATTATTCATAGAGGCTGACCTGTGGGACCCATGAGCCAGCAAAGTCTTCAATGTTTCAAAGGCGGCAGGGGATCAAAAGAAAAAGGAAGTAGCCAGAAATTAGGGGTCAAAAATAACTCCAAGAAAGGAAACTTTATTGTTCATAGAGGATGACATCCGGGACCCATGAGCCAGCAGCTTACTCAACGTTTCAAAGGCGGCATGAGATCGAAAGAAAAAGGCAAGTGACCAAATATCAGGACCCGAAAATAATCCAAGAAAAGAAATTTTATTGTACAGAGAGGATGACATGCGGGACCTATTTAGCAGCAGTGGTCTCAACGTTTCCAAGGCGGCACGGGATCAAAAGAAAAAGGAAGTAGCCAGAAATCAGGGGGTCAAAAAAATCCAAGAAAAGATATATTTCTATTCGGCTGCATCTGGCCATCTGGGCCTTCGAACTATCGTGCTGGACGTCTTTTGACTCGTACAATTTCAGCCCACTCCAAAGCAAGAAAGTCCTATGTTTCGCAAAAACAAAAAATAAGGAGATTCAACATATAAGTTTGTTTATGTGAAAATAAAGATTTAATTTATCCGTTTGCAAAGCTCAGAGCGAAATACATTGTTTATTGTCTGCAAAATAATCAAGATATCACATGTTTCTTGTACGGGGAGGCTGACATCGGGGACCCATGAGCCAGCAGCATCGTCAACATTTTAAAGGCGGCTGGGGATCGAATGAAAAAATAAACCAAAAATCAGTTGGTAAAAATCCAAGAAAGTAAACATTTATCATTCTGAGGGGATGACATGCGGGACCCATGAGGCAGCATCATCCTCAACCTTTGCATAAAGAGGATTTGCAGTACGGGGAGGCTGGCATTGGGGATCCATGAGCCAGCAGCGTCGTCAACGTTTTAAAGGCGGCAGGAGATCGAACGAAAAAATAAGCCAAAAAATCAGTTCGTAAACAAAATCCAAGAAAAGAAACATTTACCTTTGTGAGAGGATGACATGCGGGACCAATGAGGCATCAGCATCCTCAACTATTCCAAGGCGGTAGGGGATCAAAAGAAAAAACGAAATAGCCAGAAATTAAGTAGGTGATACGTCTCCAACGTATCTATAATTTCTGATGTTACATGCTTATATTATACCAATTGCTACATGTTTTATATGCACTTTATATCATATTATGGCATTTATTGGACTAACCTATTAACAAGATGCCACAGTGCCAGTTTCTGTTTATTATGTCTGTTTATTGCAGAAAAGGCCCAAAAACCAAAGTGCTCGGAAAAATCCAGAAAAATCACAGAAATTCTATTTCGCCAGAAGACTCGCGGAGCCAGAAGGGCCAGGCCAGAGGAGGCCCAGGGCCTCCTCCCCATCAGCCGGCGCGGACAGGAGGGGGGAGGCACCACCCTATGGGGTGGGCCCCTCGAGACTCCCCCGACGCTGCCTCTTCGCATATATATTCCTCCATCTTCGAAAACCCTAAAACAAGAAGTCATATTCCACGAAGAGTTCCATAGCCGCCGCCATCGCGAAGACAAGTTTCGGAGGACAGAATCTCTATTCTGGCACGCCGCCGGGACGGGGAATTGCCCCCGGAGTCATCTCCATCGACACCACCGTCATCTTCATCGCCGTTGCTGTCTCCCATGATGAGGAGGGACTAGTTCTCCCCCGAGGCTGAGGGCTCTACCGGTAGCTATGTGGTTCATCTCTCTCCCATGGTGTGATCTTTATGTGATCATGAGCTTTGTATCACCATTAATCTATGTGCTACTCTAGTGATGTTATTAAAGTAGTCTATTCCTCCTCCATGATGTAAAGTTGACAGTGTGTGCATCATGTAGTACTTGGCGTAGGTTATGATTTTAATCTCTTATAGATTATGAAGTTAACTATTACTATGATAGTATTGATGTGATCTATTCCGCCTTTCATAGCTATTGGTTACAGCGTGTATGCTATGTTAGTACTCGGTCTAAATTGCAATGGTCTATTATGCACTCTAGAGGTTACTTTAATATGAACTCCGGATTCACTCTCCACGGTGTGATGGTGACAGTGTGCGCATCGTGTGTGATTCCTTTATGAAGTTGTGGAGCTTGTTTACTCCGGCTTTAGGTGTGCTTTGTAGCCCTACACAATGAATGGTGTTTGTTATCCAACAAGAGAGTGTTTAAGAGTAGCATTTATTTATTCAGTTATGTGATCATTGTTGAGAGTGTCCACTAGTGAAAGTATGATCCCTAGGCCTTATTTATAAGCATTGAAACACCGTTTCCAACAAGTTCTGCTACATGTTTGCTTGCTGCTATTTTTATTTCAGATTGCAATTACTACTTACAATCATCCATATTACTTGTATTTCACTATCTCTTCGCCGAACTAGTGCACCTATACATCTGACAAGTGTATTAGGTGTGTTGGGGACACAAGTGACTTCTTGTATCTTAGTTCCCGGGTTGCTTGAGAGGGATATGTTTGACCTCTACATCCCTGAGTTGATAAACCTTGGGTGATTCACTTAAGGGAAACATGTTGCTGTTCTACAAACCTCTGCTCTTGGAGTCCCAACACTGTCTACAGGAATAGAAGCGTGCATAGACATCAAGCTACTTTCTGGCGCCGTTGCCGGGGAGGTAAGGTAAAAGGTATTCACATCCTCTGACTACTAAGCTATTTCCTAGCATTGTTGCCAGTGTGTGAGTGCTCGAAGCTATTTCCTTTAGATCCTGCAATTATATCTTTTTGTTTCTTGTTTTTATTTCACTAGTTAGGCTTAATGGAAAACAACAAAAAAATTAGAGATCTTTATGAACTTTATATTGAATTAGGACATGATGTGTTTGAAGAGAGAATTAAAAAACCCATGGAACTTTGTTTGCAAAATAGTTGTAGCAATGTTATTAGCATGAACTCTTTGAACACTATTATTGCTAATGCTATGGAAGAATTTAAGCTTGGGGAAGCTGGTTGTGATATTTTTAGTCTCCCAAGTTTTGAGGAGAAAATTTTCGTTGATGATACTTTGCCTCCCATTTATGATGATTATAATGATAGTGGTATTTTTGTGGGGACCCCGGATTAGCTGTCCAAAATCCTTGTTATGTATACAGTTCACGATCCCATGATCAGTGCGCCGTGAACACATAACCGAACTGATATCAAATTACACCATCCATTACAAAGCAGAATAAGAAAATTACAACATGGTCACATGACCAATACTTACATAATAGCCTCGAAGGGCCTAAACTAAACATCAGAGTAGCATCATCACTTCAGCAGCGCAGTACCCAAGTCATCTGCCATAACCCTACAGGCAATCGGCGGGAAGACGTTCCTAGCTCGCATAGACGTCGCCAACTCCTTCTTCATCCATCATGTTCCTCCAAGTCCGCCGGGTAAATAGCCAGGGACAAAGCCGTGAGTACATTTGGAATTGTACTCGCAAACCATCAAGAAGGTACTTTGCAAGATTGCAAGATAACAAATGCTAATCTAAGATGACAAGAGGGAAGAGCTAATTTCACAAGTGGAAATAGCAGGGGGGGAGAGAATCAGTTTCTCTTGTGGATATAGCATGTGGAAGAGACATAGTTACTCTCGTGGATATAGCATGCACAAGAGCGTCAGTTTCTCTTGTGGATATAGCATGCCGCCATCTCAATTGATGGGGACGCTAAGGAAGTTCTATGACATATCTATATCTTTATTGGAGATGAGGTAGCATAAGTCCATCTCAGTTGATGGAAATGCTAGAGGATTCCTATGACATACCTATATCTTTATTGAAGAAGATACTTCAAAAGATACTTATGACATCTCTATATCTTTGTTAAAGAAGATACTTCAAAAGAGTTCTACAACATAAAACACTAGGAAGGGAGTAACCCAGTTTATTTCCTTTCCGACCATCTCCATATGGTCAACCCAACCATTCTAGTACCCTTCCGGTACTCCGAAAACAAGTTCCTTTTTCCTTTGGTAAACACTTTCTCAAACAAAACTCATCAGGCTAAGCAACATCCATTTCAACCGTCCATGACCGCGGACACAGCTATTCGAATAGATTTGACTCTGCAGAGTTTGCACACTTTCCCCACAAGATCCGCGAGTTTATCATGTGGGCATCATCCCTGCATATCAACTATGCCATGACAAAAACTCGGACATAGCCTTTCGCCTATTCGTCTTAGCACGGGATCCTACCCTATGGAGTATGTACCTCCCCGGCACCGTGGCAGCTCACCTCACTTTGAGCGTGGCTCCACCGCCAAGCCAGGAGACCCATAGTGTCTTCCGGACGGGTCAGCCCCGAAGGCCTCCCGTTATACTATTGTCTCCAACAACGACAGGGGTAACCTTACCCTAATATAGTTGTGTGGTGTCCCATGTTAAGAAGAACAAACTACGAGCTAAGCCCCGTCCCACCCCAGGGTAATGTGGTTGCGCGGGTTAATTGTCACGGGTGAATACTTAGGCGCCAAAGTTTTCGAAAACAAGATTTTCTTTTCAACCATCTTTGCCAAGATCCTTTCCTTTCATAAACACACGCTTGGGTAAGTCCAACTCACTCAAGGTTTTCAAAAATTCTTTTCAACAAGGTATTTTTCCAAGGGGTTCCCAACCTATAGTTTTATGAAGGAACTAAGAGTCACAATGACATGATGCTAGCCATCATACCAAAAGGGGATGATAATTGAGGTGTTAAGGGGATCATACATACTTAGGATAAGCATGTATAGGGACAACATAAGGAGGATTATTCTTTCAGATTTGTGGTGCTAAAAAAATACAACTTAGATAGTGGAGTAACACTATCAAACATACTCTCCAATGGGTACACGGCATACTCCTCTCAAGTTGAGAATACACCAAGATCATGGCATTGATACCTCTATACTACAAAAGTGGTGGGTGTGGTGTAAGTCATTATCTTGAGATGGAACATGCTCAAGTCGAGCATACAAGATAACCAAGAGGAATAGCATGGCCATGATACCATGCATCCCATAATCATAAAGACAATAGTGGAGTATCACCAATAGGGAGTACCCCACTTGCAATCACACATAGATGACATAAATAGAGAGAATAACACACATAGAATTTAGGTGCTTTGGACATCAACAAATGACATCCACCTAGACACCAAGTCAGAGATCAAAAGATGGCTTGCCTTGGCTTATTTTTCCATGTACTTCTTCAACTCCATCAATATAAGAATTCTAACAATATAAATAATCTTCTCATCCGATTCCACTTCTTCTTCTTCTCCGGAATTGTTCGCATCTATCGCCGGAAAATATAAAAGGAACACAATCAATCACATTGCATCAACAAGACAACATTCAACAATCAACAACTAACCATGCATCCAAGGTATAACATACTAAGGGCCTATAGATACCACAAAACAAGTTTAAGAGTTTTAATTTAGAAAACCCCATTTATTTACCTAGTAAAGGTATGAGTGCCTCACAACTTAGCAATTGCCTCTCTCGGTTATCACCATGGTATAAACCAAATATCCCCTGGTAGATAACATCATAAAGATGACAAGTGCATTAGTTTGGCATCACAAACATTCACAACATAATTTCAAACATTTTTGGAAAAGTAGAAATCAGTTTTCCTAATTTAATTTGCTCACTTAATACTGTACAAAAATAGGAAACAAACCATATACCACATCATTTGAAAACTTAAGCAAAACAAAAGAGCTAATGTTAGGTTGCAGAGTTTTTGTTTTGCAAGCATAAAACAAAGGTTTCCCATCTCTACTAAAAAGAGTTGGTCAAGGGTTTTAAATAAACCGAAAAGTTTTGCTTCAACAATGCATGTCACACATAAACATTACTAACAGCAACAAATATGTATGAACAGAGACTAATAATATTTTTCCTCTATAGCCAGTACTAATACAAGACTAACCCAATTGGAATCACCCAAAAATATTAAACCTACAATTTTAGGAATTTCTTTGAATCTGACTGTACAGAAAACAAGATCTGTAAGCCATAAATCGTAAAAAAATCCTAAAAATATGAGGCCACTTGCATTTGAAAGGTAATTAAACAGAGATGCATACACAATTTTTCGATAAAGGGAATATATTAATATCGAGAGATACCAATTACACCCAGCCTCTGCAACAACGCACCACCCTAATGGCACTACGGATGCACACAGCCAAAAAAAGAAAAAGAAAACTAAGAAACAAAAGTCCCGCTACAGTATCACGGACATAACAACAGCAATACATCCACCACCATGACAACACCTGAATTGCAGACTCTCCAAAAAACGACGCCTCCAAGAAGGGAACAGTGCTCCAACACTGTCGTCGCCCGATCAAAGATCTTAGGTTTTCACCCTGAAGATAGTCCCCACTCTCAAAACAATGCCTCCACCAAGGTCACTGCCAGGCACAACCAGTTAAGGCCAGACCTTGGGTTTTCACCCTGAAAGGTAGGACTCTGCGCTTCACATGTGTTGTCGTCCCCACTTTCATACCTCTGATGTGAAGTCCGGACACCAAGCAAGCCCCTCAACAACGCGGAGACTTGAACCTCCCTTAGCTAGTCCTCCCCTCCGGCCTTCATGAAATTCTCTTCTTCCGACTTTCATCATGGATCCATAGTCACTTGATGTCAACACAGAAAAAGAGCTTCGCGCCGCTCCCTCCAGAACCAAATGGTCGGAATAAACGCATGGGTGCGCACGACCGAATACCTTCGATCCAGCAAACTCCAGGCACAAAGAACTGTTACATTCGCCGGCGGAGCCTTCCGGAACTCAACACTCCGGCTAGATCACGAGTCCAGGCCTCCGGTAGGTCTTCCTCTTCACGCAAGAGAGACCCTAGGACCACGCCCGCCACCTGCCACCAGGTCGACGGCGCCACCGCCATCCAGGGCCGCCGCCCTTGGTGCCGTGGTCCCAAACCTTGAGGAGGAGCAGTGCGAGATCCGTCTCCATCATCGCTGGTCCGGCGATGCCGAGGCTAGGACGGAAGGAGAGGATCGCGTCGCCATGTTCCGGGTTTGCTACGCCGCCCCCATCACCGCCCGCCCGAAGGCCGCGACGAGGAAGAGGAGAGCTGCGCCCCCAGATCAAGGCCATGCCGCCGCCACCAACACCGGCCGCCCGGCGAGGGGCCGCTCCGCCACCACCCTCCACGGTCCGGGACCATCCCCCCGTGCGGAGGCTAGCCTCCTTCCGCCGCACGGAGGAATCACGCGAGGAGCCCGGCCGCCCCCATCATCGGCCGCGCCCGGCTTCGCCGGCGGCGACCTCCGGGGACGACGAGGAGGGCGGGAGGAGGAGGGGGGACGGCGGCGGCAGCTAGGGTTTCCGCCCTAGGTCGCCCAGGAGGGGGAGCGACCCGAGCGGTATTTCCTAGAGGGGCAGAAAGAGATGCATACACAATTGGATTTGGGTTCAAATTGTTTCTGAAACTCTCACAAATGGATTGACAAGGTTACTGCATGTTTTCACCATTTGCTTTAACTATGGAGTTGCAGAACAGATAAAGGTTTGAAACTTGTTTGAGATGATTAAGAAAACATTCAATAATCCTACAGAATTGGAATCACTCATTTAGGTTTAAAAATGGATTTTTGGTGATTTAAAAGCAAACAGCCATGTCTGTAGAACACACAGAACAAGTTTAATTCACCACAAATCGTACACAACTCATAAAAATATGAGGTCTGCTGCATCTGAAAGGTATTGAAAATCTGGTTCTTACCGAACTGGTTTCATCCAAAAACTCGTTTCCAAGCTCCTGGTTTAATTCGACAAAGTCAGATCTGACCAGATATTGATCTGTGAACCATTTCAATTTCAGGAGGTCAATCGAAGTGATACCAACGCCAAAATGAAGGTACTGAAGAGGGCTTTCTCTCACAGTTGAGTTTGCTCAAAAAGGTTTTGTAAAACGGAACAAATCTAACTAACAGACATTCTGTATGTTTACAGAACTTTATTTACCGTGGAAAATCCGTAACGAATTTGAGGATGAGACCAACGCTAAGTTGTAGATCTTTTCAATATCTATCTGTGGAACTTTGAATCACTCGATTTGGACCTGCACACGAGTTTTGACGGATTTTACAAGTTCGTACCAGAATCTGAAATAGCAAGATAGCAGAAATTACTGCAGGGATTTTGACGAACTTTGCTCATGAACTTCAGATCTGAGGATAGCTCAAGATTCTCCATGCTTGGACCAACATGCACCTGCATCAAGATCCAATCTTAGCAATGGAGGAAGAATAAGAGGTGAGGAAATCAGCTAGGGTTAGGGGAAAAGAGAGAGAGAGATGCTCTCATGGTGAGGATGAGCTTGAGGGAGGAGGAGAGCTTCATCTTGGGGGATTTCCATGGCCATGGCCGGCCATGGAAGCTAGGGGAGCAGCATTTTCATGGGTGGGGTGGAGGATAAGGTTGTGAGGGAGTGGAGGAAGGAGTGGAGAGTGAAAATGAGAGTAAAGAAGAGGAGGGTGGCCGGCCAAGCTCTATTTATAGAGGGATTGGTGGGTTGGCTGCCTCCTCATTGATTGGGTTGGTTGGGAGGCTGCCCATTTATGGATTGGGTTAGGTGGGAGGCATGGCTTGTAGAAGAAGGAAATGAGGAGGAATTTCTGGCCGAAATTGTCATGCACAAAATGGCCGGCTCCATTTTTGCCACACACAATTGAACCATGAAAGAGAGATGTACAACATCCATGTGTATATACAAGGCATCATGTTGAGAAGGTAAAGTCAATGGAGGTAGAGACATAGAGATAGAAATGGAGAGTGAGAGTGATATGTATTAAAAGGAAAATTTGTTATCATTTTGTTTGTGACAAACAAATGATGGAAAGAGATAGATCCAAGGTAATGTTGATGAATAGAGGTTTTATTTGAAATTAAATTTGGAAGGATTAGGATTTACCACATGTAACAATGCATGAGCATGGCAAGGTAGATAGGGTGGTGATGGTGGTTTAGATAATTGCAGAGCAAGGCATAAGAGACATGATGAGTGAAATAACCATATATTCTCAAGGATGAATATGGTGGCATAAGTCATCAATTCATGAGGTCAAGGTGATGATGGAAAAGAATAGAGGATTGAGATGGGCATGATGAAATATAAGTTGCTCTACAAATAAGAGATCAATTGTGTCGTCGTGGGGAACAAGCAGATGCCATGGGATGGCTTAAGTTGGGGCCGAATGGACGCTAGAGGATTCGGGGGAGGGTTTGCGACTAGATGGGATGAACCTCCGGTTGCTTTCCTCAAGAACACAGCACGAGGCAGGTAAACAAGAAGAAAGACAAAAGGAAGAACTCTGCTCTAGATCGCTAGCTTCATTGATCTCAACATGGTTACAGGTTTCTGGATGGAAGGTTCCTCTTCGTATCTCCTCTATCATAATACAACACAACGTATCACAACATCCCCGTAAGAGGCTGTGCCCCCTCTCCTTATATAGGGGAGAGGGTGGCTTACAGTGCAAGGAACCCTAATGGCATCTTTGACTGGACAAACTACTTTACAAAGCTACTTTAATCATGGATGACGCCGGGGTCTTCTTTAATCAGGGACGCTGACGTCCTCCGGCTTCTTTCAGCGTCACCCTTCTCTTTGGCGCCAGGGCTCCGATTAAAGTCACTTTGCTTAGCTCATCCTTGTCTTCTAGCTCCAGAGGGAATCTTTGACCAGCTGTGCCGACACGCTCTCCTTCCGGTATCTTCTTTATCCGGTTCTGGTATACCCCTCTTGGGGATACCGGCTTAGCTTTACTTAGCCAAATATGCAACTTTGTCCTCAGGATTAAATATTAAACCGGTATCTTGATGGCCCAAACCATCCGGTTTTGGCATGCCTTTGGCATACAGGGGTCATCCCCCCAACATTAGTCCCCGAAGCTGGTATAGTCTGACGGATTCTATCCTACAGACCATGCCAGGTTCTCATATCAGAAGATTCCGGTTTAATCATTCCGGCGTTTAACTCAGATCCGGCATCTTTACCCGGACTTACGTTTTCTATCTTTATGTTGTATATCCCGGTATCTTATTCTCCGGTATTCCAGCCATTAAATGCCTCCTCGGCGAGGTCGAGAATTTCTTGGGCCCCGCGCCTGTCAGTGACATGCGCACTGTGACTAACAAGCCAGTGTCAGGGGTCACTTCCCTTCGGCTCCCGCGCGCACATTTAATGCTCCACAGCGGATCCCCGTCGCCACTTCGGTTCTGTGTGCCCCTCCGTGTGTCTTTTTATTTCCTTGCGTGTATTACTGCGCCATGTGGCGGCCCGTGGTGCGAACCGTCGCGGCCCGCGGAGCGAACCGCCGTGGCCCGACGGTTTTCAGCCCATCTTCTCTCTTCTTTATAAGGAGAACCGCCCCCTCTTCTTCCTCTTCTCGCATTCTCCACCCTTCGCGCACAGTGCTCCTCGCTCTCTGCGCCTTCGCCGTTCTCCGTCCGCCGCCGTTCGCTCGAGCTCTGCCGCCCGGCGAACTTGTGCCGCTCCTCCGCCGGACTTCGCCGTGCGGAAATCCCTCGCAGCGTCTCCGCTGCGACCGCTGCATTCACGATTCCTCGCGCCTTCCTCTGCTCCGCCGTCGTGGGAGCTCCTCGGTGACCGCAGGCCCACTGCTTCGCCGGTGAACTTCTTCCCTAGCGACTGCGCCGCCTCAGGTTGGTTCCAATCTCAGCTTGCTTGCCCTTTGCTCGTTTTCTAGATCTTGGGTCGACAGTGTTTTTATTTCCCCTTTTCTTTTGATTTTCCTCTTACTCGTAGATCTTCGCGCGGGAGTCAACTGTGGGATTTCTGTTTTTCTGCCTTTAGACCAATGTCTAGCAAGGAATCTTCCTCTGCCTCCTCCTCTGCCTCTTCTTCCGGTAGCCGGCGTAGGCAATCTTCCGATAGATCCGCCGATTCCGCTTCGATGGATACCGATTCCGGTAGCCACGGAGAATCCGGTAGCTCTAGCCAAGCTTCCGGTGTAAATCCTTCCGCTGTCACCCGTGGAGCCTGGATGGGCTCCAACGTCACTGAGTACGAGATCGACTGGTTATACCGGTCCCGCAGGATTCCGGAAGGAGTAACCTGCCGGCTTCCCGGTGACGAGATTGAACCGGTGCTTGAGCCCGATGAACATGTTGTTTTCCTTGCTCACTTTGAGCGCGGCTTCGGCCTTCCTGCTTCGCCGTTTTTTTGGAAGTTCTTAGATTTCTATGAACTTCAACCTCATCACCTCCCTGGCAACGCCATTTTTTATCTTTCTTGCTTTGCCACCTTCATGGAGGCTTATGTCGGCATTCATCCCCTCCGCGAGATGTTTGCCCGTTTCTTCGCTCTGCGGATCAATTCCGTTCAGGGCAAGGACATCCCTGCGCCCAAACCCCCCGTTCAATGCGGGTCTTGCATCATCGCCTCCCGTCAGGGGAGCCCCTTTTTCAAGTTTGCCGGTCTCGAGTCATGCCGGGCATGGCAAGGGACCTTCTTTTATGTGAAAAATAACGGCGCCGCGGATCTCATTGATCTGCCGCCCTTCAATCCGGCGCAGCCCAGCAAAGCCAACTGGAGCTACAACCCGAAGTCGGGTCATACGGAAACCAACCGGGTGGTACGCTATATGGTGAACTTGATGAAGGAGACCGACATCTGCTCCGACGATATTATTCGAACCTTTATCTCGCGCCGGGTGCTTCCTCTCAAGCGCTGGCAGCACAAGATGAGCGAGATGTACGGCCCCGGCGATCCCACCAAGATTACCGGCCTCCCTCTCAGCAAAAGGGACGTCGTCCGCAAGGCTAAGCAGATCTGCCAGACTGCCATGCCAGATGATTGGGAATGGGGCCTTCTTCCTTTCAGTACTACTAACCCTCCGACCCAAGAAGTAAGAGATTATGCAACTCGGGTCGGTTTACCGGTAACGTTCATGCTGTTGTTAACCTTCTCTTTATTTGTTTCAGGTCAAGGACCGCTTCCCCTCTATTCTCGCAGAGCGACGAGGCCCTTGCGTGAAGCGTGCCTTAGACTCTGTTGATCCGGATCCTTTTATCCGTTGGTTGGATTTGAAGATGGGCAAGACCAAAGCTTCGCGCCTCGGCCCGTCCGTGCCCAAACCAACCGGTTCCTCGGATGACCTGACCATCCTCGAGGTAGTTTTCTTTTTCGATTTCTCATATCTTTCATTATTGCTCTTTCGTAGATGTTTTCTTACTTATCTCAATCCTGCAGGTTCACGAGCACGTGCCGCCGCTGCAAACCGAGGCCGGCCACGAGTTCGTGGAGAAGCTTACGGCCCAAGGCCAGAAGAACAAGGCGCCGGCATCTGATGCCGGTTCCAGCGAGGCCCCTCCCTCGAAGCGCTTCCGGACGGAGCCTTTGGGGCAGAAGGAAGTAGGTATGCGGTGCTATAAGCGCAAGCAGATGCCGACCTCCTCTGGGTAAGCTCCTGTTTCCTTGCTTGCTTCGTTTTGCTAAGTTCTTTTTTCGGTTTTTTTTTTCCAACCCTTTCTTTTTCTTTTATTTAGCCCTACGCTCAAGCTTGGCCCAAGGCCCGAGGGCCCTGAAGTTACCGCGAGGACCTCAACTCCTCCTCCTCACTCAAGCCCGGCACCATCTGGTGCCGGCAACATCTCTGCCTCCCCTCTGGGAGGCACTCCAAGTTCGGGGCACGCGGCCCCTACACCGCCAGAACACCGCGCGGAGGAGGACTTTGTCTCTCCTCCTGAAACCCAAGACGCAGGCGCCAGCAACATCGGCGCCGAAGAAGAAGATGCCGGGCAGGCGGAACCTCTGGTTCCTCCTGTCCCGAAAAAGAAGAAGAAGACTCCCGCGCCGGAAACTTCCGTGCTGGGAGGTTCCAAATCGGGTGAGGCGCCTAGCGCTCCCCTTTCTCCAAGAACTGCCCCAACGCCACCGCCGGAAACTCCTCGCACCGAGCCGACCGGCGCCACTCCGACTCCGCCGCCGCCCAAAACCTCCAAGCTCATCAAGGGCAAGGCGACGGCCTCCGACGTCCCGTCCGGCGGTCCGCAGCCCTTGGTGCTGCACGCCTCCCGCGCCGCCAGTGCCGCCAGTGAGAGGGCAACCGGCCTGCTTGGCCGGATCACTGAGTTCAGACGCCAAGGCCGGGAGCTGGGGCACCTTCTGCCCTACGCGGAGAAGTGGAACGCCGCGGACATGTCCCCGGCGACCCGTGGCATGGGCAAGGACAGGCTGCCGCTGCCTGACCCTGCTGGAGATCGATCCTCCGAGGAGCATTTTATGCGGCTGCGTCGGGCCGTCAAGGAGCTGGATAGTGCGTGGTATGATGCCACGAACAATCTGATGGTAAGTCCCACCAACTCTCTTCAACTTTTACCGGTTTTCCTGCCTCTGGATTTTGTCTATCTCTTTCTCAAATTCATGCCGGTTTTTCTCTCATTTTCACTTAATCTTATCTATCTTCCCAGTCCCCGAGTTTTGTGTTGAGAGCGTAGCTCTTAGCACAAAATTCAACTTAGAAACGCGCAAAACCGGCATACCCAGTCCCCGAGTTTCGGGTTAAGATCTTTGGTCTTAGCGCGAAACTTATCTTGGAAGCGCGCGAAACCGGCATAGCCAGTCCCCGAGTTTCGGGTTAGGATCTTTGGTCTTAGCGCGAAACTTTAACTAATCTCTTTGTCTTGAACAGCACACAGCTGACGCCCGGAAGGTCCTCTTTGAGGAGCTTCTATGGGAGCACCGGGAGCTTGCCGAGGCGCATGACAAGTGCCAAGGTAAACTTTTTGTACCTCCGGCATTTTTCTACCGGAAAGCTTTCTTTCTCTTAACACTCATGATTTTTGTTCAACAGTCATCCCGGAAGTTTCAATTGAGGCCCTCAAGGCGCAGCTCGCCGCCGCCCAGCGTACGACTTCCTGTTTTCCGGTTGACTTGCTCCTTCTTTATTTTACCGGTGCAACTTTTACTAACATTCTCCTTCCGTGTTCCAGAGGAAAAGGACCAGCTTACTCGGCAGCACCAGGAGGAGCTGAGCGCCCAGAGGACCAGCTACCATGAGCTCAAGGGTTAGCTCATCCAGCTTGGTCTCGACCATGCCACGGCGCTGAAGGATGCCGAAACCGCTGCGGCGGCCAAGCTGCATGAAGCGCTGGAGGATGCCGGCAACTCCAATGCGGTGTTGCAGGCTGAGCTGGAGGAGCTTGCCAAGGCGCGGAAAGCTGCCGAGGACAAGGCCGCACGGTTGGAGGTGGGGCAGAAGGAGTATGACCAGCTAATCATGCGAACTGATGCACATGCCTTCCGTAAGTTTTTTCCCTTTTTCCTTTTCCGGTTTCTGCTTATAAGCTTGTTTCTTCCTATTGCATCTTCTTAGCCTCTTTCTTTCTTCGCGTAGGTCTCTTCCCGGACTCCCAGGCGTTTTCCATGAAAAAGGTTGGAGAGCATCGCATTGGCCAGGCCCACGAGAACCTTGGTGCGCCATGGGACCCCTACGACCATCTGGTTGCGCTGAATGCGCGGGTCTCCCATATGCGCGCCATCGATCGGAATCTCTCTAACATTCCTGATGTAGCTACCCAGCTCTTCAGGACTCTCTGGCCTGGAGAAGTGGTGCCAGATACCTTCTCCCTCATCAGCGACCGCCTCAAGGGTGCCGGCAGAAGGATCCGGGAGTGGCAGTGCTCTGCCGCCCGTGCAGGAGCTGACTCCGCGCTTCGCGTTGCCTGCTCCTGGTACCCGGAGCTGGACTTGGACGCCCTCACCGGAGTGCGCGAAAACGCCGAAACCGATCTGGACCCAGTCCTCACCGCTAAGCGGCAGGATCGGGCATACCACATCGCGGAGTACGCCGACGCGCGCACCTTCATCGCCGCTCCCTCAGACGTCAAAGATTATCTGAGCGAAGAGGAGGAGGGTGAAGGCGAGGAGGAGGCCGGAGCTAATGACGAGCCTCTGGACAGTCCTGGCGCTGGCGATGCTCCCCCTGAAGCCCCTGTCGTGTGATTTATCTGATGCTGACTATTTGCTTGTGAAATACCTGTTGTTCCTGTTAACTCAAAACATTGCTGGTTAAATTCTACCCCGGTATGCCGGGGTTTTATGATGTAATTTAAAACTTAGCCTTTTGGCTTTTGGTTGTGCCACGACAATTTATGCCGGTATGCTATACCGGTAAGTCATTAAGTTGTGTTTGCCTAACTTAGCATTTTGCTCACAATCTTGCTTTTTTATCTTGCACTGTGAAGATTCCGAAATTGTTTCGGCATTCAATCCGATGCACACTTGGTTCTTTTGCTTTGGCTCTGCCTACCCTCTGGGTTTTTTGGCGTATGAGTCACAAAGTTCTTTTGCCAAGCAAGCACTTTCTTGAACTTAGAAATAATACGAAACTTTTCACAAAAAACCGGTATAACCGGGGTTAGTTAAACTTTCCGGATTGTTTGTTCCCATCTCCCCTCTTCGTCGTTCGCGTGCTTAGTTCCTACCGGTTTATCTTGCTTGCCATGAAGCCGGGTTTCGGACAGTAGCAGAGTCGAAGACTCCGGTAGGTTTAGCACGTTACTAAACCGAAAAGAAAAAATGTTCTGCAAGCAACCGGTAACTGAAAAAATAAACATATTACATGCAACTTTTTGTAGAGGCAGTCCCCGAGATTCAATCGAGGGTGCCGGCATCTTTTATTCATAGCATATAAGGTACAAAAAGGAACTTCTTACAACACAGCCTCATGCATAGAAGGGACGCAAAAGAGCTACATTCCATGGACGCTTGGTTTCTTCTCCTGACCTGTCCGCCTTTCCTTTCTTAGCTTCCTGTGCGTCAACCAAGTAATAGGCATCAATGTGTAGAGCCTTGCTCACAATGAAAGGTCCTTCCCATGGGGGAGATAGTTTGTGCCGGCCCTCAGTGCGCTGCACTAGGCGCAACACCAGATCTCCTTCCCGGAATGTTCTCGGGTTAACCTTGCGGTTATGGTAGCGTCTTAGGTTTTGCTGGTAAATGGCTGTTCTTGCCAGGGCCAGCTCTCTTGCTTCTTCTAGCAAGTCCACATCATTTTCTCTTGCCTCTTTCACCTCTTCTTCGGTGTATTGTTGAACTCTTGGTGAGTCATGTATGATATCGGTTGGAATTACGGCTTCAGCCCCATAGACCATGAAAAATGGAGTGTATCCGGTAGACCGGTTTGGAGTCATTCTTATGCTCCACAACACTGATGGTAGCTCATCGAGCCAACACCCCGGTGTCTTTTCAAGAGGTTCGATTAGCCTGGGCTTGATACCGGAAAGTACCAAGGCGTTTGTTCTCTCCACTTGGCCATTGCCTTGTGGGTGCGCGACTGAGCACAAATCCAACCGAATATTGTTATCTTCACAAAATCTTTTGAACTCACCTTGAGCAAAGTTTGTGCCATTGTCAGTAATTATGCTATGCGGGTATCCATACCGCAAGATAACATCTTTTAAGAATTTCACGGCCGTATGCCCATCACATTTTGCAATGGGCTTTACTTCTAGCCATTTGGTGAACTTATCCACCATCACTAGGATGTGGGTAAAACTGCTTCTAGCGGTTTTGAAAGGACCAACCATGTCAAGGCACCAAACAGCAAATGGCCAAGTCAGTGGTATTGTTTTTAGCCCGGATGCTGGGGTATGATTTTGCTTGGCGTACCTCTGGCACCCATTGCATTTTCGTACTAAATCCTCAGCATCCTCCAAAGCAGTGAGCCAATAGAAGCCGTGCAGGAATACTTTTTCAACCAGCGCCCTTGACGAAGCGTGGTGCCCACATTCTCCTTGATGAATTTCCACGAGCATTTCTTTTCCCTCTTTCGGTTCCACACATCTTTGAAGGACACCGGTAACACTTCTCTTGTATACCTCACCATTGATAATGGTGTAAGCTTTTGAACTTCTCTGGATCCTTCTTGACTCATTTTCGTCAACCGGCAAGGTGCCGTTGATCAGGAATTCCTTAATAGGTTTAACCCAAGATGGTGCTTCTCGAACTAGAAACACCGGTGCGTCTACTTCCATGCTATCCACCAGCATTGCTTCTTCCGGTATGGACATAGCAGTCCCCGAGTTTACCGGAGCAGTCCCCGGGTTTACTTCGTCAATATCCATTGGTACAACATGTGATTCCGGTACGAAAATTGATTCCGATTCCGGGCTTGGTTTGATCGATGGTTCTCTTAAGTGTGCCAAGGCTATTCCGGGTGGAATTTCTTGCCTGGACGATCCCAGCTTGGACAAAGCCTCCGCGGCTTCATTTTCTGCGCGCGGCACGTGGTGAAACTCACAACCCTCGAAGAAGCCGGAAATCTTTTGCACGTGAAACCGGTATGAAGCCATGTTGGCATCTTTTGCATCCCAGTCGCCGGAACACTGCTGCACCACGAGGTCTGAATCACCGTAGCAAATGATCCGGTGCGCACCGATTTCTTTTGCGACTTTGAGTCCATGTATTAGAGCCTCATACTCAGCCACATTGTTTGACGCTCTGAAGTGCACTTGCAAAACATACCGGAGATGATCTCCCTTAGGTGAGGTAAGTACCACACCGGCGCCTAGACCTTCCTTGAGCTTGGATCCGTCAAAGTGCATCTTCCAATATTCTACCTTTTGCTCTGGCGGTTTTTATTGCATTTCCGCCCAATCAACAAGAAAGTCAGCCAAAGCTTGCGATTTTATGGCATCTCTTCTCTCGTACTCCGGTACATACGGTGATATCTGGATTGCCCATTTCGCGATCTTGCCGCTAGCATCTTTGTTACACATGATATCGGAAATGGGAGCCTCGCTCACCACCTTCATGGGGTGTTCCTCAAAGTAATGCTTAAGCTTTGTGGCGGCCATGAACACGCCATAAGTCATTTTTTGGAAGTGAGGGTAGTTTTGTTTCGAGAGGGAGAGCACTTCGCTCAGGTAGTATATCGGTCTTTGCACGGTTTTTCCTTCCTCTTCTCTTTCAACCACAACCACTACACTCACAACCCGGTTTGTTGCAGCTATGTACAACAACATGGGCTCCCTTTCCAAAGGTGAAGCCAATATGGGCGCAGTAGCCAGCATCTTTTTTAGCTCCTTGAACGCCGCGTCTACCTGAGGGGTCCAGACGAACGTATCGGATTTTTTCATCAAGGCATAGAGGGGCAGAGCTTTTTCTCCCAACCTGCTTATGAATTGGCTTAGCGATGCCAAGCTTCCGGTAAACTTTTGCACATCTTTTAGATCGTGCGGTATGGTCATTCTTTCGATCGCCCGGATTTTTACCGGATTCACCTCTATTCCCCGGCTCGATACGAGGAAACCAAGCAACTTGCCGGCTGCGACACCAAAGGTGCATTTTGCCGGATTAAGTTTTATCCGGAACCTTCTTAAGTTGTCAAATGTTTGCCGGAGATCATCGATTAAGGTTTCTTTTTTCTTAGTTTTTATCACGACATCGTCTACATAGACTTGTACGTTTTTACCGATTTGATCATACAAACATTTTTGCATACAGCGCTGGTACGTTGCACCAGCGTTGCGCAAACCAAAAGGCATTGTGACATAGCAATAAGCCCCGTGCGGGGTGATAAACGCAGTCTTTATTTGGTCCTCCTTTTTCAAGGGGATTTGATGGAAACCGGAGTAGGCATCCAGGAAAGACAACAGTTCACATCCAGCGGTGGAATCAATCACTTGGTCGATCCGGGGTAACGGGAAAGGATCTTTTGGGCAAGCCTTGTTCAGGTTGGTGTAGTCGATGCACATGCGCCATACCTTTGGAGCTTTTGCTTCAAGGTTTTCTTCTTTCTTCTTTTCGACCATCACCGGATTGGCTAGCCATTCCGTGTGCAGCACCTCCACAATGAAACCGGCAACCAACAACTTTGTTACCTCCTCTCCGATGATCTTTCTTCTGTCTTCAGCGAACCGATGCAGTGGCTGCCTTACCGGCTTAGCATCTTTCCGGACGTTTAGACAGTGCTCAGCCAGCTCCCTCGGAACACCTACCAAGTCATCAGTAGACCAGGCGAAGATATTCCGATTCTCACGGAGGAAGCTGGTGAGCGCGCTTTCCTATGCCTCAGTGAGGCCGGCACCGATGCGGACGGTGCGCTCAGGGTAAGCCGGGTCTAGCACAATGTCTTTTGTTTCATTGGTTGGCTTGAATGCCGGTGTGCCCAGACTTCCACTCATTGCCGCTAAGCTCAACTGTGAAGATTGAGCCAGCGCAACCGAGGTCTGCATTCTTTTCTTTTCCTCTGCAATCACCAGCGATTCGGCCAGATTTGATCCAGCAGAAGCGGTTTCCAGTGACACTTTATAATTCCCCACCACAGTTAAGGGTCCACGAGGTGCCGGCATCTTCATCTTGAGATATGCCGTGTGAGTCGAGGCCATGAAAGCAGCCAATGCCGGTCTCCCCAGCAGTGCATGGTAAGGACTATCTAGATCCACCACCTCGAACAGAAGGTTTTCCACCCGGCAATTAGCACGTCCACCGAATGATACATCCACCCGGACTTTTCCCATGGGCGAACAAGACAGGCCCGGAACGATTCTGTGAAAAGTTGTGTGCGTTGGCTGCAGCATATTCTCGGTTATTCCAAGTGTGTGCATGGTGTGCCGGTACATGATGTTTATGCTGCTCCCATTGTCTATCAGCACTTTGCTGAATTTGACTCGAGCGTTTGGCCCGTGCATGATTGGGTCTACAACCAGAGCGTAACCACCCGGATTAGGCATTATTTTCGGGTGATCTTTGAGCGACCAGCTTATCTCTTGATCAGACCAAAGCATGTACTTTGGAACCGCCGGCATCACCGCGTTTACTTCCATGGAACGGCGCCGCAGGCTTTGCTTGTCTGTTGGCTCAGTAACGAACACAACACAGCACATATCTGGGTCATAGTAAACATTTCGGCCCAAAGGTGCCGGCGGAGGTGGTTGGCCATTGGCGTCTCCCACCTGATGAACCTGTTGTGGTGGAGGCCTGTTTTGCTGAGGCTGCACCGGTATAGCATTTGGTCCGGTAAGCGGGGGTGGTGGTGGTAATCTTCCGGCATCTTTTGCTGCTCCTTGGCCCATCAACCTTCTGGTCCAAGTACAATCTTTTGTCAAATGATTCGCCGGCCTTCCGGGGTTTGGTGTGTGCCACCGGCATGGTTGATCCATTGCGGATTCCATGGTGTACCTTTCCTCATTGTTTTTCCATGGTTTCTTCTCAACCCATTGTTTCTTAGGACCCGCCCATGGCTGCGATCTGGTTTTTTGCCTTTGGCTTCCGCTGGCGCTGGAATTTTCCTGCACCACGGCTACTTGCTGTGGACCATACCTTCGATCCGGAAACTCTTCCCTTCGTTTGTTTTGCCGGTTGTCCCGGTATGGCTCTTGGCGTTGCTGTGGTTGGTTTGTTTGCTCCGGCTCAGCTTGTACTGCCGGTTGCATTGGGTCTCCCAATGCGTAGCTATCTGCCACACGTATCATCTCTGCCAACGTTGCCGGCATGTTCCGTTGCAACTTTTGCCACAACGGTGAACCTCTTCTGCAGCCACTGCTAAACCAAGCTATGGCTTGTGCTTCTATCACCCCTTCACAGGAGTTCCTTGTGGTGTTCCACCGGGCCAGGTAATCCCGGTCTGCTTCATTCTGGCGCTGTATGCACAGAGCGAGCTGATGCGGCCTATTTGGCCTCCGGTAGGTACTGCTAAAATTGCTCACAAAAGCTTCCTCGAAGTCCAACCAGCCGTTTATGCTTCCGGCTGGCAAATTGTTCAGCCAGATTCTTGCCGGTCCCACCAGGAACGATGGTATGATTCTCATGGCCCAGCGGCGATTTCCTCCTCCGGCTACGGTTCCTCCGCCACCAGCGACATAGACCGCGGTGACATAATCTGCGAGCCAGTCTTCCGGCTTGGTGGTGCCATCGTATGTTTTTGTGTTACGCGGCAACTGGAAGTTGCGAACTGGCGGTCCCTCTTTCATGATCCTTGGACCAAAACATTTTGGACCTAGAGGTCCTTCTTCCTCAATTATCTCAGACAGGTACACCCTGTCCAGACGGTGCCTCGCATCCCGTACTGGTAGGTGCCTTTCTCCCACGCGATCTCCCAACGGATTCCGGTATGCCACGGGTCTGTCAGCTGTTGAGTCTGCCTCATCATAAGGTTCCGGTACCGCGGCCCTTGCCTGCCGGTACCTTGGGGGAATCTCATCTTCCTCTTCGTACGCAGCCCTTGCCGCCTGACAATTTTTCCCGGTTTCGTTTTACCGGCATGATTGTTTCCGGCATAGCCCCTTTTGGCGTAGCCTCGATCTGCCCCTTGGCTTTTCCTTCCGGCATCATATTGCCCGGCTTTTTGTTTTCCGGCAAGGACCGGATCATACACAGTCATCTGCTGCGCATTCACCTCTTTTTCCCTTCTTTTATCCGGATGAGGGGACGATGCTTGTCCCTGAGACTTGCTACCGGCATTCTTTGTTGAACGCGCGGACTTTGAAGCCACAGCTTTATTCAGCTTAGCCAGCTGCTCAGCATTTTGCTGCTCGATGGTTTCAAGCAGGTCTCGGACGCGCTCTTGCTGTTTTACCAGAGCGTCCCCGGAAAGCGATTCGCACAGCTCTACCGCAGCTTTTGCAGCTCTTATAGTTTTATCCGGGCTACTGTACTTGGGCTTTTCTATGATGCTTACAGATGCTGAGGCACTTTTGCCGGCTAGAATTTCTTTGCGCAGATCCTGATCTAAATTGCGAGCTTTAAGCCGGTTTTCCGGTATCCTAGCAGCATGCGCGCTAACAGAAGCAAAGCCATGGGCAGCATTATACTCAAGTAGGGTTAGGTTCAGCTCGCGCTGCGCCCGGATGATGTCCTTGCCGTTCTCGAGCAGCTTCTGGCGTTGCGCCTCTAGCTCCGCTTGCGCTGCTGCCGGGTCGATGTTCTGTGCGATGGGGGTGGCGAGGACGTTCATGGCCGCTTGGAGTGGTGCCTCCGGTAGCGTTGAAGATACTCCCGCAACGCCGGGGTCGCGCTCCAGCGGTGGCTTGGCTGCGCGGGTTGAAACCGCACGCCCAGCACCTTCTTCCACAGCTTCTTTGCCGGCGACGACCGCGCCTGCCATCATCACCTCCACGCTGCCAGGAGCACGGCCAGCATGTAGCCATCTTGGCGGATCCGGCGCCACCAGCACCGGCGAGGGGCGCTGGCGCACAGGGACGGTGCCGAAGTAGATGCGGTGGCTGCCGAACTCGATGATGCGGCCGTTCTTGGGGAAGATGCCGCCGTTGGCGAAGCAGCCCGCGTTGTCGTTGATGAAGTCCAGGTCGTAGAGACGCTGCACCAGCGCGGACACCGTTCGCTGGCCGGCGGCGTCAAGGATGCACGCCCGAATGTGAACTCCATCAAGCGCCACTTTCTGCCCCACGGTGCGCGCCAACTGTCGTCGTGGCAAACGAGCAGATGCCATGGGATGGCTTAAGTTGGGGCCGAATGGACGCTAGAGGATTCGGGGGAGGGTTTGCGACTAGATGGGATGAACCTCCGGTTGCTTTCCTCAAGAACACAACACGAGGCAGGTAAACAAGAAGAAAGACAAAAGGAAGAACTCTGCTCTAGATCGCTAGCTTCATTGATCTCAACATGGTTACAGGTTTCTGGATGGAAGGTTCCTCTTCGTATCTCCTCTATCGTAATACAACACAACGTATCACAACATCCCCGTAAGAGGGTGTGCCCCCTCTCCTTATATAGGGGAGAGGGTGGCTTACAGTGCAAGGAACCCTAATGGCATCTTTGACTGGACAAACTACTTTACAAAGCTACTTTAATCATGGATGACGCCGGGGTCTTCTTTAATCAGGGACGCTGACGTCCTCCGGCTTCTTTCAGCGTCACCCTTCTCTTTGGCGCCAGGGCTCCGATTAAAGTCACTTTGCTTAGCTCATCCTTGTCTTCTAGCTCCAGAGGGAATCTTTGACCAGCTGTGCCGACACGCTCTCCTTCCGGTATCTTCTTTATCCGGTTCCGGTATACCCCTCTTGGGGATACCGGCTTAGCTTTACTTAGCCAAATATGCAACTTTGTCCTCCGGCTTAAATATTAAACCGGTATCTTGATGGCCCAAACCATCCGGTTTTGGCATGCCTTTGGCATACCGGGGGTCATCCCCCCAACAAATTGGGAGTGATTTGGAAGTATCAAATGATCATCCATTTGATCAAGAATTGGAGGATGAGGGAGTACAATGTGGTAGATCAGAGAGATACACAAGATGTGCAAGAGTTATCATTTGAAATAGAACTTATTTGAAAAGTATTTGAAACACCTCAATTGTCAAAGTCTGGACATTTTAAGCATGTCAACACAGATGGTCGACATGGCCTCAAAACCAACAAGGAAGAGTGGGTATAAGAGAGGGATGTAGCTACGGGTAGATGATCCCAAGTTTTGAACTAAGGATGATTGAGCTAGAGTAACACAAAGAGAAACATCAAGATGGCATACTCATGTTGCCATCAGAAGAAGAGCTTGATGTAGTAAGAAGGAAAACAATTCTTCCTAGGTCACACATGTGTTTTAATAGGTGAGTTGTTTGTCTGACCACTAGAGGTGCTGTTCTTTGAGGTAGCTCAAGACAAAACTCAACAAGAAAAACAAGACAATACATCTACCAATAGATCAAAGCAATTCATCTCAACAAACAGATCAAGGTAATTCATCTAATTAGCTTAAAGAAAAAGTTTTTGTTCCCCCTAATTTTTGCAATAAGGACAATTAGTCAAGGTTGCAAAAGTTGGGGTGTTACAGATCTTCCACCCTTAAAATAATCTCGTCCCGAGATTAGTGAGCGTAGAACTAGTGGGGTTGTAAGGCTTAACGAAAGTTAGACTCCATCCTTCTGTCGGCGTGCGTTGTTGAGAGGGTCGCAACTTCAGCTTCTCCGAGACATGATGGATTCTTGCCGATAGCGAGCTTCACGGAGAGGTTGACTACTCCAGGCCGGTGTTGGATCTGTAGCTTCTTCATGATCCTAGCGGTGGTTCAAGACTGTGGGAGAGTTAGTGCATCTAACGGTGTTTGAAAACTTTTTAGAGTTAGCTTAAATTTAGTGGAAGACGAAGTCTTCCACCCTTAAAATTGTTCATCGGGGAGGGGCGTTAAAAACCGTAAGCTTCGGCCACGGGTCTTGTCGGTGCTTTCGAAGAAGTCATTGATCTCCCGTCTTGAGTTGAACATCCTCTGAGGGCGTTGTGTAGTCCACGGCTTCAAGAGGGGTTAGTGCAATCCCATGTTTTCCAACGGTGTTTTTAGAAAGGTTTAAAAAATTTAGGGTCAGCTCCAATTTTTAGTGGAGGAAGAAGTCTTCCACCCTTAAGATTTTTCATCGGGCTTTCCGAAAAACTTAGAGCTTCTGCCTTGCGGTCCTGTCGGGGGCTTCTGAAGAAGTCGTCGATCTTCCGTATTCAGTTGAAGAATCTTCAGGGGCGACGTGCAGACCACATCTTCAAGAGGCACTCACGGTGTTAACTAAACCATAGGGGACGCGCAGTGAGTTAGTAAGTTGATGAAACGCCTGGTTGGTACCCATATGAAGCAGCAACAGGGGGCGTCGAAGACAATCTTTAGCTTGTGGGTTGGTGCTGACTTACAACAGTTGGTGAGCGGGTAAGTTGCACCTAATCTTGAGTTCTTGAGGTATCTTCAGGAGTCTTCACTTGATGAGGATCAGATGAACCATGTGATGTAGCTCGGCTTTGACGTTATTGTTCTCTCAGCTTGTTAGATGGTGTGTTAGAGGGTGGTTTCAAGAAGATATCCTCGAGGTTAGCGCGATTGTACTCCAAGGTTAGACCAAGTTAGTAGGTCTTCTCGCAGAGGTGCAGTCACTCTTGAAGGTAGGGCTTCTTCTTTCCTGGCATAGTGGAGATGCTCCAGCTGATCTTGAAAGTAGTCGGCGTAGATAGGGGTCTGAGTTAGTTTCCCTGACGGTTGAAAAAAACAACTGCTAACGGATTTAGAGTTAGAGTCTTTCGTTAATCTACCCAACTAACTAGCAGTTAGCAATACAATGGCGAGACAAACTTTAATCCTATCATTGCCGGTGACACCCATACAACCATAACCAGAGACAAAATACCACTAACAGAGGCTACTGGTATTTTTCCTAGATGCACAGTAACAAAACAAGATCAACACAATTGGAATCATTCAAAAATATTTATTTTTCAATTTTTGAGACTCAAAATACTAACCAGAAACAGTGATCTAGTTTTATTTATTAAAAATCGCACAAAAATCCTAAAAATACAAGGTCAGTGACATCTGAAAGATAATTTCATACTGGTTCTAGTGCAACTGGAATCACATCAATCGGAGCTACCAAACTATTTTTATTAGCAAAACAGTACACTGGCAGATTTCCATTTTTAATTTCTGTTTTACAAATTTGCAAACGATTAAAAAGGGCGGGAACGTCTAAATAGCAAGATATACATGCACACAACAACAGATACAAACACTCAAGGCAGCACACTAGGGAATCTACAAGCAATCATCAAACCAGACATGGCACTCTAAGTACCCAGAAATTCCTAATGCGCGGGTTTATCTCAATCAAAGCGATTGAGTTTGTCCTATCCATCCTATTGGTTTGGGGCTGGTCACATATGTTGACGTCTTCATATCATCAGCATCAGCTTCAAGTTGGATCCTTGTAGCAATTGGTAGTGAAGGGGCCGGGTGTTGAGTCATTGATGTTGAGGCGGAGGAGAAAACTGTGTAGAACTTCTTGTCTCGACATCCCGGAAACATGAGGTCTTCGTAGAGGTAGCTGTTGAGGTGCTCCCGAAGTCGATATCTTCTCGTGGCTGGCCTAAAAATTACTAGTCAAGAAACTGAGGACTTGATCCCTGACGACTGCAAAAAAGTGCAAGTCCACGGAGGAACAAGGTCAGATCCTTGACATACTTTGGTGATAACCAAAGACATGTTCTTATTATTCTTTTATCTGCACACTAAGTCGGCCTCCAATCTTCAATAGTTGTTGTTGGAGATACACGAGTCTTCCAGAGGGATTGTTCCATCTTTCACTTCGAGTCTCCAGGTCTGAGTCGGGGACATCGTCCAATATGTTGGTTTGGAAGAGGATGAGACAATAGAGTAAGAATCTTCAAACATTTTAATGAAGCAGAGAGATAAGAATTTAGAAGTTTTGAACAATAAGAGGAGTAGAAGCTCTGCTTCTGACTAAAGAATTTGTTTCGCAAATAGTTTTTCACAAGTACTTGTTTCCTAACTAACGTCCATGCTAACTAAGGTCTCCTACAGTCAGGATAGCTCTGATACCAGCTCTGTGGGGACCCCGGACTAGCTGTCCAAAATCCTTGTTATGTATACAGTTCACGACCCCATGATCAGTGCGCCGTGAACACATAACCGAACTGATATCAAATTACACCATCCATTACAAAGCGGAATAAGAAAATTACAACATGGTCACATGACCAATACTTACATAATAGCCTCGAAGGGCCTAAACTAAACATCAGAGTAGCATCATCACTTCAGCAGCGCAGTACCCAAGTCATCTGTCATAACCCTACAGGCAACTGACTGGGAAGACGTTCCTAGCTCGCATAGACGTCGCCAACTCCTTCTTCATCCATCATGTTCCTCCAAGTCTGGCCAGGTAAATAGCCAGGGACAAAGCCGTGAGTACATTTGGAATTGTACTCGCAAACCATCAAGAAGGTACTTTGCAAGATTGCAAGATAACAAATGCTAATCTAAGATGACAAGAGGGAAGAGCTAATTTCACAAGTGGAAATAGCAGGGGGGAGAGAATCAGTTTCTCTTGTGGATATAGCATGTGGAAGAGACATAGTTTCTCTCGTGGATATAGCATGCACAAGAGCGTCAGTTTCTCTTGTGGATATAGCATGCCACCATCTCAATTGATGGGGACGCTAAGGAAGTTCTATGACATATCTATATCTTTATTGGAGATGAGGTAGCATAAGTCCATCTCAGTTGATGGAAATGCTAGAGGATTCCTATGACATACCTATATCTTTATTGAAGAGGATACTTCAAAAGATACTTATGACATCTCTATATCTTTGTTAAAGAAGATACTTCAAAAGAGTTCTACAACATAAAACACTAGGAAGGGAGTAACCCAGTTTATTTCCTTTCCGACCATCTCCATATGGTCAACCCAACCATTCTAGTACCCTTCCGGTACTCCGAAAACAAGTTCCTTTTTCCTTTGGTAAACACTTTCTCAAACAAAACTCATCAGGCTAAGCAACAGCCATTTCAACCGTCCATGACCGCGGACACGGCTATTCGAATAGATTTGACTCTGCAGAGTTTGCACACTTTCCCCACAAGATCCGCGAGTTTATCATGTGGGCATCATCCCTGCATATCAACTATGCCATGACAAAAACTCGGACATAGCCTTTCGCCTATTCGTCTTAGCACGGGATCCTACCCTATGGAGTATGTACCTCCCCGGCACCGTGGCAGCTCACCTCACTTTGAATGTGGATCCACCGCCAAGCCAGGAGACCCATAGTGTCTTCCGGACGGGTCAGCCCCGAAGGCCTCCCGTTATACTATTGTCTCCACCAACGACAATCCGGATTCAGGGGTAACCTTACCCTTATATAGTTGTGCGGTGTCCCATGTTAAGAAGAACAAACTACGAGCTAAGCCCCGTCCCACCCCAGGGTAATGTGGTTGCGCGGGTTAATTGTCACGGGTGAATACTTAGGCGCCAAAGTTTTCGAAAACAAGATTTTCTTTTCAACCATCTTTGCCAAGATCCTTTCCTTTCATAAACACACGCTTGGGTAAGTCCAACTCACTCAAGGTTTTCAAAAATTCTTTTCAACAAGGTATTTTTCCAAGGGGGTTCCCAACCTATAGTTTTATGAAGGAACTAAGAGTCACAATGACATGATGCTAGCCATCATACCAAAAGGGGATGATAATTGAGGTGTTAAGGGGATCATACATACTTAGGATAAGCATGTATAGGGACAACATAAGGAGGATTATTCTTTTAGATTTGTGGTGCTAAAAAAATACAACTTAGATAGTGGAGTAACACTATCAAACATACTCTCCAATGGGTACACGGCATACTCCTCTCAAGTTGAGAATACACCAAGATCATGGCATTGATACCTCTATACTACAAAAGTGGTGGGTGTGGTGTAAGTCATTATCTTGAGATGGAACATGCTCAAGTCGATCATACAAGATAACCAAGAGGAATAGCACGGCCATGATACCATGCATCCCATAATCATAAAGACAATAGTGGAGTATCACCAATAGGGAGTACCCCACTTGCAATCACACATAGATGACATAAATAGAGAGAATAACACACATAGAATTTAGGTGCTTTGGACATCAACAAATGACATCCAACTAGACACCAAGTCAGAGATCAAAAGATGGCTTGCCTTGGCTTATTTTTCCATGTACTTCTTCAACTCCATCAATATAAGAATTCCAACAATATAAATAATCTTCTCATCCGATTCCACTTCTTCTTCTTCTCCGGAATTGTTCGCATCTATCGTCGGAAAATATAAAAGGAACACAATCAATCACATTGCATCAACAAGACAACATTCAACAATCAACAACTAACCATGCATCCAAGGTATAACATACTAAGGGCCTATAGATACCACAAAACAAGTTTAAGAGTTTTAATTTAGAAAACCCCATTTATTTACCTAGTAAAGGTATGAGTGCATCACAACTTAGCAATTGCCTCTCTCGGTTATCACCATGGTATAAACCAAATATCCCCTGGTAGATAACATCATAAAGATGACAAGTGCATTAGTTTGGCATCACAAACATTCACAACATAATTTCAAACATTTTTGGAAAAGTAGAAATCAATTTTCCTAATTTAATTTGCTCACTTAACACTATACAAAAATAGGAAGCAAACCATATACCACATCATTTGAAAACTTAAGCAAAACAAAAGAGCTAATGTTAGGTTGCAGAGGTTTTGTTTTGCAAGCATAAAACAAAGGTTTCCCATCTCTACTAAAAAGAGTTGGTCAAGGGTTTTAAATAAACCGAAAAGTTTTGCTTCAACAATGCATGTCACACATAAACATTACTAATAGCAACAAATATGTATGAACAGAGACTAATAATATTTTTACTCTATATCCAGTACTAATACAAGACTAACCCAATTGGAATCACCCAAAAATATTAAACCTACAATTTTAGGAATTTCTTTGAATCTGACTGTACAGAAAACAAGATCTGTAAGCCATAAATCGTAGAAAAATCCTAAAAATATGAGGCCACTTGCATTTGAAAGGTAATTAAACAGAGATGCATACACAATTGGATTTGGGTTCAAATTGTTTCTGAAACTCTCACAAATGGATTGACAAGGTTACTGCATGTTTTCACCATTTACTTTAACTGTGGAGTTGCAGAACAGATAAAGGTTTGAAACTTGTTTAAGATGATTAAGAAAACATTCAGTAATCCTACGGAATTGGAATCACTCATTTAGGTTTAAAAATGGATTTTTGGTGATTTAAAAGCTAACAGCCATGTCTGCAGAACACACAGAACAAGTTTAATTCACCACAAATCGTACACAACTCATAAAAATATGAGGTCTACTGCATCTGAAAGGTATTGAAAAGCTGGTTCTTACCGAACTGGTTTCATCCAAAAACTCGTTTCCAAGCTCCTGGTTTAATTCGACAAAGTCAGATCTGACCAGATATTGATCTGTGAACCATTTCAATTTCAGGAGGTCAATCGAAGTGAAACCAACGCCAAAATGAAGGTACTGAAGAGGGCTTTCTCTCACAGTTGAGTTTGCTCAAAAAGGTTTTGTAAAACGGAACAAATCTAACAAACAGTCATTCTGCATGTTTACAGAACTTTATTTACCGTGGAAAATCCGTAACGAATTTGAGGATGAGACCAACGCCAAGTTGTAGATCTTTTCAATATCTATCTGTGGAACTTTGAATCACTCGATTTGGAGCTGCACACGAGTTTTGACGGATTTTACAAGTTCGTACCAGAATCTGAAACAGCAAGATAGCAGAAATTACTGCAGGGATTTTGACGAACTTTGCTCATGAACTTCAGATCTGAGGATAGCTCAAGATTCTCCATGCTTGGACCAACATGCACCTGCATCAAGATCCAATCTTAGCAATGGAGGAAGAATAAGAGGTGAGGAAATCAGCTAGGGTTAGGGGAAAAGAGAGAGAGAGATGCTCTCATGGTGAGGATGAGCTTGAGGGAGGAGGAGAGCTTCATCTTGGAGGATTTCCATGGCCATGGCCGGCCATGGAAGCTAGGGGAGCAGCATTTTCGTGGGTGGGGTGGAGGATAAGGTTGTGAGGGAGTGGAGGAAGGAGTGGAGAGTGAAAATGAGAGCAAAGAAGAGGAGGGTGGCCGGCCAAGCTCTATTTATAGAGGGATTGGTGGGTTGGCTGCCTCCTCATTGATTGGGTTGGTTGGGAGGCTGCCCATTTATGGATTGGGTTAGGTGGGAGGCATGGCTTGTAGAAGAAGGAAATGAGGAGGAATTTCTGGCCGAAATTGTCATGCACAAAATGGCCGGCTCCATTTTTGCCACACACAATTGAACCATGAAAGAGAGATGTACAACATCCATGTGTATAGACAAGGCATCATGTTGAGAAGGTAAAGTCAATGGAGGTAGAGACATAGAGATAGAAATGGAGAGTGAGAGTGATATGTATTAAAAGGAAAATTTGTTATCATTTTGTTTGTGACAAACAAATGATGGAAAGAGATAGATCCAAGGTAATGTTGATGAATAGAGGTTTTATTTGAAATTAAATTTGGAAGGATTAGGATTGACCATATGTAACAATGCATGAGCATGGCAAGGTAGATAGGGTGGTGATGGTGGTTTAGATAATTGCAGAGCAAGGCATAAGAGACAGATGAGTGAAATAACCATATATTCTCAAGGATGAATATGGTGGCATAAGTCATCAATTCATGAGGTCAAGGTGATGATGGAAAAGAATAGAGGATTGAGATGGGCATGATGAAATATAAGTTGCTCTACAAATAAGAGGTCAATTGGGAGTGATTTGGAAGTATCAAATGATCAACCATTTGATCAAGAATTGGAGGATGAGGGAGTACAATGTGGTAGATCAGAGAGATACACAAGATGTGCAAGAGTTATCATTTGAAATAGAACTTATTTGAAAAGTATTTGAAACACCTCAATTTTCAAAGTCTGGACATTTTAAGCATGTCAACACAGATGGTCGACATGGCCTCAAAACCAACAAGGAAGAGTGGGTATAAGAGAGGGATGTAGCTACGGGTAGATGATCCCAAGTTTTGAACTAAGGATGATTGAGCTAGAGTAACACAAAGAGAAACATCAAGATGGCATACTCATGTTGCCATCAGAAGAAGAGCTTGATGTAGTAAGAAGGAAAACAATTCTTCCTAGGTCACACATGTGTTTTAATAGGTGAGTTGTTTGTCTGACCACTAGAGGTGTTATTCTTTGAGGTAGCTCAAGACAAAACTCAACAAGAAAAACAAGACAATACATCTACCAACAGATCAAAGCAATTCATCTCAACAAACAGATCAAGGTAATTCATCTAATTAGCTTAAAGAAAAAGTTTTTGTTCCCCCTAATTTTTGCAATAAGGACAATTAGTCAAGGTTGCAAAAGTTGGGGTGTTACAATTTTGGTGCCACCTACTATGGAGGATAAAGTTTATTATGATTATACCATGCCTGCAATTTATGATGATTACAATGATGGTTGTGATAGTTTTACTCCCACTATTACTAATAAAATTGATTATGCTTATGTGGAGAGTAATGATACTTTTATGCATGTGAATAAGAATGCTTTATGTGATAGTTATATTGTTGAGTTTGTTCATGATGCTACTGAAAGTTATTATGAGAGAGGGAAACATGGTTATATGCATCTTAATAATATTAAGTTTCCCCTCTTTATGTTGAGAATCTTGAAGTTGCGCTTGTGTTGCCTTTCTATGCTTGTTGCATTATGCGTACATGACTTGTTTATTTACAAGATTCCTTTTCATAGGAAGTGGGTTATAATTAAAAGTGTTTCTTATTTGCTTTTGATGCTCTCTTTTGCTTCAACTCTTATTTCTTGCGAGAGCATCATTAAAATTACTGAGCCCATCTTAATGGCTATAAAGAAAGCACTTCTTGGAAGATAACTCATGTTTTTATTTTGCTACTGTTTTGTTGTGTCTTGGAAGTTTTTACTACTATAGCAACCTCTCCTTATCTTTATTTTATTGCATTGTTGTGCCAAGTAAAGTCTTTGATATAGAGTTGATACTAGATTTGGATTTCTGCGCAGAAACAGATTTTTAGCTGTCACGAATTTGACTTGATCTCTCTGTAGGAGAGTCTAAAAAAATCTGCAAAAATTCATGAGTAATCCTCAGATATGTACGCAACTTTCATTCAATTTGAGCTTTTTCATCTGAGCATGTTAAGTGCCTCGAAAAAATTTGTCTTTATGGACTGTTCTGTTTTGACAGATTCTGCCTTTTATTTCACATTGCCTCCTTTACTGTGTTTGAGTGGATTTCTTTGCTCAATTAAATTTCAGTAACCTTGGGTAATGTCCAGAAGTGTTGAGAATGATTGTGTCCTTGCTGAACATGTGAATTTTTGATTATGCACTAACCCTCTAATGAGACTGTTTTGAGTTTGGTGTGAAGGAAGTTTTCAAGGATCAAGAGAGGAGGATGATATAATATGATCAAGAAGAGTGAAAAGTCTAAGCTTGTGGATGCCCCCGTGGTTCATCCCTGCATATTTCGAGAAGACTCAAGCGTATGAGCTTGGGGATGCCCAAGGCATCCCCTTCTTCATCAATAACTTATCAGGTCACCTCTAGTGAAACTATATTTTTATTCCGTCACATCTTATGTGCTTTACTTGGAGCGTCTGTGTGCTTTTATTTTCGTTTTGTTATCTTAGTTCTCTAAATAAATTGGATCCTATCTATCTTGTTTGGCAGAGAGACACGCTCCGCTTTTTCATTTGAATACTCCTATTCTTCACTTATATTTGTTGAGTATTCAGTTTTCGCACTGTGTAGCTTCTAGATCTTGGTTTTCATGTATCTCTTATTCAGAGCATTTAGTTATTTTATAGAAAGTACTCTCTTACTTCACTTATATTTGTTTTGAGAGTTTCTTGCTATTTGGTTGGAAACAGAAAATGCTTCATGTGGTAGTTGGTATATTGTCTTGAATAATTTGATACTTGGCAATTGTTTTGAGCTCTCAAGTAGATCATGTTTAAGCTCTTGCATCATGTGGTTTAAACCTATTAGTGGAGAATTACTGTAGAGCTTGTTGAAATTTGGTTTGCATGATTGGTCTCTCTAAAGTCTAGATATTTTCTGGTAAAAGTGTTTGAGCAACAAGGAAGACATTGTAGAGTCTTATAATGCGTGCAATATGTTCTTCTGTAAGTTTTGCTGTACCGGTTCATACTTGTGTTTTCTTCAAACAACCTTTCTAGCCAAAGCCTTGTACTGAGAGGCAATGCTTCTCGTGCATCCAAAACCTTGAGCCAAAACTTATGCCATTTGTGTCCACCATAACTACCCACTATGTGGTATTTCTCTGCCATTCCAAGTAAATTGCGTGCGTGCTACCTTTAAAAAAAAATTATTCCTTGTCTTTGCAATATATAGCTCATGGAAAAGTAGCTTAAAAACTATTGTGCTAAAGAATATGTCGCTTATGTATCTTATTTCTTATAAGTTGCTTGTTGAGCGGTAACGATGTTTCTGGGGACGCCATCAACTATTACACCTTTGTTGAATATCATGTGAGTTGCTATGCATGTTCGTCTTGTCTGAAGTAAGGGAGATTTGCCATGAGTTAAATGGTTTGAGTATGCATATTGTTAGAGAAGAACTTTGGGCCGCCAACCAAAGCCATGTATCATGGTGGAAGTTTCAGCTTGGACATTAATCCTCAAATCTCTTATGAGAATGTTATCTGTTGTTGAATGCTTAAAGCATTAAAGAGGAGTCCATTATCTGTTTTCTATGTTGTCCCGGTATGGATGTCCTCAAGTTGAGATCTATCAAAATCGAGAAATCAAATGCGATTTATCTCCTTGGACCTTTGTACAGGTGGCATAGAGGTACCCCTTTGTGACACTTGGTTGAAACATATGTAATGCAATGATAATCCATGGAAATCCGAGCTAATTAGGACAAGGTGCGAGCACTATTGGTATTCGATGCATGAGGCTTGCAACTTATAGGATGTTTTATGCATAACACATATGAATTATTACTACCGTTGAAAAAAATGGTTTCCATGTTTTCAAAATAAAAGCTCTAGCACATGAGTAATCCCTGCTTCCCTCTGCGAAGGGCCTTTCTTTTACTTTATGTTGAGTCAGTTTACCTACTTCTTTCTGTCTTAGAAGCAAACACTTGTGTCAACTGTGTGCATTGATTCTTACATACTTGCTTATTTGCACTCATCATATTACTTTGTGTTGACAATTATCCATGAGATATACATGTTGAAAGTTGAAAGGAATTGCTTAAACTTAAATCTTCCTTTGTGTTGCTTCAAAACCTTCTATTAAGAATCTATTGCTTTATGAGTTAACTCTTATGCAAGACTTTTCGATGCTTGTCTTGAAAGTACTATCCATGAAAAGTTTTGCTATATGATTCAGTTGTTTAGTCATTATCTTTTTGTTAGCAAACTATAGACCATTGCTTTTAGTCACTTCATTCATCTCATATGTTTTACAATAGTATTGATCAAGATCATGTTGGTAGCATGTCACTTCAGAAATTATTCTTTTTATCATTTACCTACTCGAGGGCATTACCAATTGCTACATGTTTTATATGCACTTTATATCATATTATGGCATTTATTGGACTAACCTATTAACAAGATGCCACAGTGCCAGTTTCTGTTTATTGCAGAAAAGGCCTAAAAACCAAAGTGCTCGGAAAAATCCAGAAAAATCACAGAAATTCTATTTCGCCAGAAGACTCACGGAGCCAGAAGGGCCAGGCCAGAGGAGGCCCAGGGCCTCCTCCCCATCAGCCAGCGCGGCCAGGAGGGGGGGCGCCACCCTATGGGGTGGGCCCCTCGGGACTCCCACGACGCTGCCTCTTCGCCTATATATTCCTCCATCTTCGAAAACCCTAAAACAAGATGTCATATTCCACGAAGAGTTCTGTAGAGGCCGCCATCGCGAAGAAAAGTTTCGAGGGACAGAATCTCTATTCCGGCACGCCGCCGGGACGGGGAATTGCCCCCGGAGTCATCTCCATCGACACCACCACCATCTTCATTGCCGTTGCTGTCTCCCATGATGAGGAGGGAGTAGTTCTCCCCCGAGGCTGAGGGCTCTACCGGTAGCTATGTGGTTCATCTCTCTCTCCCATGGTGTGATCTTTATGTGATCATGAGCTTTGTATCACCATTAATCTATGTGCTACTCTAGTGATGTTATTAAAGTAGTCTATTCCTCCTCCATGATGTAAAGTTGACAGTGTGTGCATCATGTAGTACTTGGCTGTAATATCCCAGGTAATGGGGTTACAAAAATAGAGGAAACAGATGTGTGCATTGCATTCATGCATAGAAAATCTGGGGAAATTTCGCGCTTTAAAGTAAAACAGTCACAGTAACTGAAGTTTCACTTGACCTTGGTGGAATTGAAGTAGCTCATCAAGTCAAGCGCTATAAACCTCAATGTGACTTTGTTAAAACCTTGTTTTGGGTAGAGATGATTTGATCTCAAGGGTTAGATCAAATGGAATTACAACCAACACAATAATTATTAATCAAGGATCAATTACTTGATCTTATTAAAAATCTTAATATGATAATCCTTGCCATAACATAAGAACATCTATTCAAGTACAAACCAAGTAACAATAAAATGGAAAAACCATTCTTCACTATCTTCTCCCTGTCTTAAAACTAATCCATAATCCTACCAAGAAGCCTCAGGGTATTCACTCCACTTCAACATTGGAGTTATAACAAGAAGATCCATTCCAGAAATAGATATTCTTCTCCATTCCAAGTTATTACACATCAAACCTAGAGAGGTGAGAGTTCTATAGTATTTATTAGAGAAGCAATAACAAACCTTGAGTTAAACCTTGGATATACATCCAAGTATTCAAATCATCATCTTCAAGAGGAACCCTAGAGTATCATTCAAGTCCTTCCCAAATGAGTGAGACCATTCATACCACTCTTAGCTTTACCTATTTAAGACTCAAGGACAATCATTGAATTAAAGTATTAGGTTGAAAACCATTTCCCTTGGAGTGGTGAGATAACCTAATATCACATGGAATAATAACATACCCCTGAATTGATAAGGTGAGGAAGAGACTAACCCATTTAAACTAGACAAATGAAACCTTAGTCTAGATACCTAAGGAGATATTAGGAGTACACCATAAACCCTAGAATAAACCATTCCTATAAGAGAGAACTCAAGCTATGGAGTTACACTCAATATAGTTGAGGCAACACCTGAATTTGAGGGAGAGAACTATTCTTATAACCAGATGATTATATCATCATTGATTAGTAGAACCCTAACATAATATCTCAGGCATTCTCCTGGGATATAAACTTAAGAGGCAACCATAGTAGTCCCATTCAAGAAGATAAATTAGAAGTGCTATACCTAATTGATCAAGACAACACTTGATCTTGGGAGTGAGAAACCCATTCAAGGAGAGATACCTTAGGAAGTCCAAACCTTGATCATTATAAATTGAGTAATGAGCATAAACCCTAAGAACTTGAGGTAGAGATATTAAGAACAAGTTGATCATGCCTAATCCAGGATCATGCTCTTGAGGTATGTGAGGATAATCTAAACCCCAATAGGATAAGTAGGTATCATTCACCACATGAAATCATAGGGAGGTAACTAGTAAGCAACCCTACACTTATATCCCAACCTTTACTTGTGAACCACTTGGTGATCATAAGTACAATCCTACCATATCCATACTTCAGAAATTAAACAACCTAAGAAAACCTTAGAGTTAAACTCTATGCTTTATATGGTGAGAAACCATATATCCATATGACCAAAGTTAACTATAAAAAGAACTATAACCAATGTAGTTACTTTAATGATAAATTGAAGATAATAATAGAAGTTAAATTGGTAGAAGATAAAAACCATTCTCAAATCCTTAGTAATTTGGGAAGCACATTAGATATGAAGCAAGCCACCACCTTATCATGGTTGGGGGAAATTAAACCCTAGCACATGCAATATGGAGACACCCCATCTCTATAACCTAGAATTAAATCTCAACCCTAGTTGAGTATCACTTGGGTGATCACAAATAAAACCTAAACCACAATTAAGATTCAAACCATGTGTCATTAGGTAAATATCATTAGAACCCTGGAATGGCATATTAATGAAATCTTATGCTTCACATATTAAACCTCAGAAACATCTAGTGCTTAAAATCACAATTGAAACCCATGTGTGGTAATCAACCACCTATTCCTACAACCAAGATCAAACCATGAAGAGAGTAATACTTTACTCTAGGCATTTTATGGTGATGATAAAATATAACAATAGCAATAAACTTAAAGGGGGGTTATGATAGAAAATTAGAAAAGCCCTAATAAATTAGTGCTCACATAACATCACATGTAAGTCAATCACTCATCAAATAGAAGCCAAGTCCTATTAACAACCTCTAAAATAATTTGAGTTGAAAACCTCAGCTATAACAATCTAAATAAATTGATTCACAAGTGAGACATGAAATAAAAATAAAAATACAAAATCATGTCTATGTGCTATTTTGAATAAAACACAAGTATGTAATATAATTCAAATATAAAATACTTGTTCCAAAAGGAAAGAATGATTTAATAATCACTGCTATACAACTTAATGGAATTAACAACGTAAGAAACCTGCAATTAAAATCTGAATTAAAAGCAAAATACAAAATAGGAAATGAAAACAGGAAATAAAAATAAAAATGAAAATAGAGGAGGGGCTCACCTGGACCTTACCTGGCCGCCACAGCCCACCAGCAGCCCAGCTGCCGAGCCTAGCACTGGACCAGAACACAGCCCAAGTCATGGCCCAACGCCAACCCACTTACCTCTTCGTCAAAATAAAACGAGGAGTTCATCCTCATCTTCTCCTCGCGCATGGACGCCAGCAGCACGCCGTGCTCCTCTTCTCCTCTCTCGCTGTCGAACCCTCCTTCATCGACGGTGTGACGAGGCTCGCCCTGGAGCTGTATAAATCCCTGGACGAACCCTGGCCCGACCTTCTTCTTCCTCTGCTCAATTTTTGCCCAAGACCAAACCCTAGCCCGTGCGGTCTCCGACCATCGCCGCCGATGGAGACCACCCCAGGCCTCGCCGTGACCACCAACGTGACCGCCGACCTCGACTTGTTATTCCTGCAAAAGGAATCGAGCCGCCATGCTCGGAATCACCGTCGATGAACTCATCTTCTCCGACGCCGGCATCAAGCTATTCCAGCGACTGCGACCTCCCCTTGCCTCTCCGACATGCCCGTCGTGCTCACGGTGAGCTCACGCACCTACTGAGCTTCCTATTGCAGCAAATCGGCGCCTGTAGCATCCTAGCCGCGTGTGCCCGTGTCCGCCACCGTTCGGCCTCGCCGGCGAGCGAGCTCCGGCGACCATTCTGGGGCGGCGCTAGTACCATTGAGTTCACCGCGGCGAGTTAGATCGATTGGTGTAGCTAATTCATCCACGCGAGCCCGGGAACGGCGGCGCCGTCGCCTACATCCCGCCGGCAGTGAGCCTCCTTGCCACTTTGGCGATTTTGACTTCGGTCAAAGCCACCGTGGCAGGTGACCTGGCCTATGGCCCACGCGTCAGTGACCCTGGGTGAAACTCACCCGGGTACACTCAGTCGTTTTTCTGTTTTAAATTTAAATTGAATAATTACTGCAACTTCAAATAATTATAGAAAATTCAATTTAAGTCAGAAAAAGAAATATAAGATATCAAAATTCTTATAAAGATAAACCCTATCCAATAAAAATATAAAATGAAATTTTTATTTTTAATAAAATTTTAATTATTTAATAATTGTTATTTAATCTTTTAATTTTAATTCCAAAATTAATTAAAATTCAATAATTAGTAAAAATTTCCAAAAGTAAATAAAAACTAGTAAATAAATAAAGAAAACATTAAAACTAATTGTTTCTTTATTTACCATCTGTTAAATCATTATTAGTGAAATTTAAACCCTAATTAATAATTACCTAATTATTAATTGTTTAAAATAATAAAAGTGCCAAACTCCATATTATTTTTATTCCCAAATTATTAATAACTTCAACTTTAAATTGAAGTTATTAATCATAGAACTATATGGTGATTAAGAAACCCTAGTTCCATATGGTAGAAAACTAGGAACTCACCATTTCATGTGGGACCCTAAAACCCTAATACCATTAGGCAACCTAGCTCCATTTATTCATATGAACCCTAATTTGTTTCTAACCTAAAACCTAGGTCAGGATAAGTGATCATGATATTTTCCTTTTGATCCATAGAACCATAATTAGCAAATAAATACTTACCATGTCCACATAAAATGTAGGAGCTCTTTTATCAATCATTTAGTATCCCATATATGCATCCCTATCCAACATGGTTGATCAAATAGGGTCAACCAAATGCAAACCCTAGCTCATATCCTTAGAATTATCATCTTGAAGTAACTTTAATTATCATCACACCATTGTGATGAACCCTAACAGCAACCATCCCTACTATATTGCATTACATAACCCTGTTCCACTAAACCCTACTAGTGTGAGATACTTACGAACCATCCTATTTTGGAACCAACCATTCTCTACTTAGAGATCCAATGGCTAATACAAGCCAACCTCAACCTTAATTGTAATACTTCTTATTACTTAAGAAGTATGTTCCTCAAAAGTTATTCTTTCGAAGTAAATAAAGAACCATCATCAACCCTGCTTATAAGGACCTATAAACCCTAGCCAACTATCACCAACAAGGTATGCCACCTTGATAGCAACTATTGGTAATTAAGATGTTTAGGCTTAATTCAACAATACAAGCCTAGTAACTGAGGAATCCACCTAGGTTGTGATCCATCAAATACTTACTCCAGAAACTAACTGAAACCATAGTCGACCATAGAACCCCCTCAACCTAATTATCATACTTGTTCTTTATTTAAGAACATGTTCTTCAAAAGTTATTCTTTTGAATTATATAATAAGTAATCATCAACCATGTATTATAGGACTTAAAATTGACAACTGCTCTTTACTTATTATACATCTACTATTCCTGGTTGTGTATGATTGTTACTATTCGATTTGCCACCTGCTTATAATTCTAAAACAACACAACCCTGAATAAGAACCTTGTTTGTGAATCACTCTAAAAGTGCAACACACCCTGAACTAATCATTACAACTCACTGATCCTAAATCATCGGGGTTAGGTCATGCTTAGAGCGATTGCATCTCATTCTTATGCATTATTGCATCCTTGCCAATCTTTTAAACATCGTCCTTACCGGACGATGATGCTATTTCAGAATTTGGAGTTATTGCGTATCGAAGACCTTGTCTGCATAATCTTGCAGTCAAGAAAGGCAAGTTCATCACTTGCTCATGTCATTCGAGTATTTCTATCAAATTACTTGCAAAGTATTATGGTTATCACTATTGCATAAAAATCAAAACCACTACTTTCATAACTATGAATATGACTATGTGGTGGGCAATGGAACCATGGAATGTGTTAATATGGTGGAGGTTCCATTGCACGGGTTTATATCCATCTAGGATTAAACAACAAATGTCGCCAGTGATTCTTGTGCCGTAATACCCGTGTTAACCATAAGATCCGGAGTGGGACGGAGTAGTCAAAAGTGTTTCCACCTCTCGTTCATCAACGGATGCGCTTTACCGTAGTACACTTGTAATCCAAGGGGGCAAGCGGTGAGGCTGGGGAGTCCTAAGTCCCCACGGCATAGTCCGTAGTACACTTGTCGCCCGAAGGAGCAAGCGGTGAGGCTGGGGAGTCCTAAGTCCCCACGGTATTGCGGTCTATGATGGGTTGCAGCTACCGGCGTAGGAGTGTATGGTAGAGCCCAGCACTGACGTTGTGGTCGGGGTCCACCTTGAAATCTACAGGAATAATGGGACCGGCGTGGACCCAGGGTCGGCGCATGCAACAACGGGTGGGTGTTCGAGGTAGCGGAGGAACATGATTGGCTAGACCTTATACCGGGCCTCACACCATAGGAAGTGTGGACAGGAATGTACACCTGGTTGGCACCAAGGTTAAGATCTCTTATGGGTAAAGCAACACCCCTCTACAGAGTGTAAAGAACCGTGACCTGTCACTCCCTGTTCCGGGATATGGAACTGCGAACGCTGCCGGAAAGGAGCTCCATGAAGTTCTATTAAACCGGTGAAGGCTGACGGACATAGTTCTTCTGAATAAAAGAAACCTTTTGAAGAAATGGTTATGAAAAGTTGCATTGGTATTAGACTTTCTGGTCTAATGCTATAGCTAGTGCATTAAACACCTCTTTCCTATAATGAACTTGTTGAGTACGCTCGTACTCATCCCACTCTTAAATCCCCTGCTTAGATATGAAGGCATCGAAGGAGGATCTACAGTGCAACTCGAATGCCGAGGAGTCAACAACTACTTCAAGAGACAGGACCCTATCTGTAACACCCCAAATTTCAATGAAAAGAAAGTTAGAGAATTCAGAAAGCAAAATTTCAAACCAACAAAAACTTTTCTTTTGCATATAGTACCATGCATAGGACTTGTGCATTTGAGTGATATGCCATGATGATTGTGGTTACTTGTATCTTGATGTGCTCTAAAACCCTAGAGTGATCATATGAAGATCACCAACCAAATAAATCAAAGAGGATGAAAATCCAATAAAAGGCAAAACCCTAAAAACCCTCACATATGCCCTATGGAATTTTTATAAATTTTGACCCTAGACCTATTTGGTCTTCACCATTAGTGGAATAATGTTATTAAACACTTATTACAACTTTTGGAACCAGGGTTGCACAATTCAAATGAATTTCAAACACTTTTCCCACTCACATGTGATGATGACCAAATCTGCCAATTTTAGTCTGATCAACACTTTGAGCCCCTGCAATTCAATTTTCCCAAACCAATCTTTGCTAACTCTTTGCACCATTTCAAAGTCAACATCAAGGTGAACAACTTTGATGAAGACCACCCTGCCAAATTCATCTTGGATCACTAGCTATGCTCATCCAAAGTCTTGACTTTTTAACATTGTCAACAATCTCCACTTAGCCATTTTGGCCAAATTTTGAAATCTAATTTTTCCACCACCACCTCCATTCATCTCTGGTCAATTACAACTTATCTCAACACTCACTTTTCAAAAACTTTCACCTTTTGAACTTTTTCCAATTTGGATAATTTTGCATTTTCCAAAATTGGGCACTATTTGCAATAGTTGCAAATAGTGATCTACCTCATCCAAATTTAAACCAAAGCTATCCTACAATGCTCCCTGGTCCCCTTAAACCCTAAATAAAGCATAGTGGAGCTAAGGAGGGAGAGAGAGCAAGCATGGCATGGCCATGCCGGCCACATGCCGGCCATGCCGCACCACCCCCTCTCCCCTTGCTTCCCCAACCCTGGCCCCTGCGCCACCGTGTGCCACCACCGCTCCTACGCCACCCTAGCCCAGCCCTGGTCGAGGAGGAGCTCGACAACGCCGAGACCAGCACGCGTCCATGGCGCCCTGGACGCCGCGCACGTCGCGCGTGTGCACGCCGCGGGCACACACTGGCCACGCGCCGCGCCGTCACCACGAGCACGCCCTGGACTCGCTGACCAGCCGTTGAGCATCGCCGCGTCGCCACGCAGCCACCAGACATGCCCTCGACCCCGACTCGTGCCCGCCGTCGCCGGAGACGACAACGCGATCCCGCGACCAACACGGCAGACACGGAAGCAATGCGACCAGTTTAGCCACCGCCCGACCCCGCTGTCGCCGCCAATAGCATCGCCAGGAGCCGTAGAACACTGCCACCACCTCGCCTAGCTCGATCGCTTGCCGGAGAAGCCGCGCCATGGTCGACTTCTTCACGGCCACGCCGCACCCTTGGCCAGCTATAAATACAGCGTTCCCTGGACGAAGTTGAGCACACCATCTCGTTCACCACCCTCCACTGCTTCTCCTCCACCAAACCACTCGCTCGATTGTCGCCGGAGTTGCTCCAATTTGAAGATCGGAGCCCGCCAGTACCGCACCTCGCCGCCGTCGATTGGAGCCGATCCAGGAGTCGCCGCCGGTGCCAGGAGCTTCGCCGTCGTCCACATCGACATCACGCACACTGCCAGCCACCGCGGGAGCCCTGGTTAGCTCTCCCACCCCCTAGGCTCGCCGCCAGAACCTCGGCATCTCGCCGGAGAAGACGATGGCTCTGAGCCGTCGATCTACTCTCTAATCCTACGCTCCACGTCGCCCGCACCGCTTCGGGTTTTAAAGGAGGCTGACGGGTGGACCCCACTGTCAGCAGGCCCGCGCGACTGGATGCGCTGCTGGGCCGTTTTCCTCTTTTTAAACAGTTTCGGCCCACGTTGGTTTCCCGCCGGCCTGTTTAATTCAAATTCGTTTTAAACATTTTCCAAACAATCCAATACTGCCCAAACTTTGAAATTCAACCATTTCAAATTGGCTAAACCAAATTTAGTGAATTTGACATTGTTAGAAAGCCACTGAAATTCTCTACAACATGCCACTGGCCTCTTGGTCAATTTCCTTGTAGAATTAATGTGACAAAAATAACAAGCCAGGGACTTTTCCCTATTCAAATAATTCTTAAAAATCAACCAAAATAGATATTAAGTTATTTCCAACTCTAATAGCTCACTTTTGACTTACACTAATAGTTTATGCAATAAAATGGTGTGGTCACTTTGCATGATCATGCCATGGTTTTGTGAATGGATATTTTGACTAGTTTAACTAGTTGATATTGTCCAAAACTATTAGAATTAAATTGTGTGAAGTATTACACTTCATTTAAACTTGTCTCACATGAATTCATGGGATGTTTGAACCCCTGGTTCCAAACTCTCTTATATGAATTTCTTGAGATTTAAATCAAATGTAGTGTTATTTAAATGGTATGAGGTGTTCCACCTCATTTAAATCATTCTACCAAATGATGATGATGATGAACATTTGATTTAGGTCAATATGAGTTCATCCATGATTGTTGGAGAAATTAAATCTTAAGAAGATTTCAATGAGAGGAAATTATTTCTCAAGAACCCTATGGAAACTATCATTTACATATGGACTACAAATTCTATTTAAATCCCACCACCCATGCACCCTAGTTTATTTATGTGTGTGCATAGAGTAGTTGTGTGTTTATTTGTGATGTGTGGAATAGCCATTGAATTAGGGAGTAATTATACTCGTATTCAAATTTAGACGGTAGCACCGGAGAGTACGCCGAAGAAGAAGGTTGCTACCAGGAGGAGGAGGAGGAACAGTTTGAGAACTACCAAGGCAAGCTAAATTACTATGCAAGCTTTTATCCTTGCAAAGTGCAAAGCCCCTTGGGGCATGGCACCATGTTTCTTATCTTTTCTTAGGTGAACCCACCCCAAGTTTTTTACTTGTTTTCTAAATGATTTACTTTTTATAGTTAACTTTGGTCGAAGTACAAGTTGGGTACTAGAGTAGTGAGTTAGTCTCTTCCACGCAAGGCAAGATAGTACCCCTCATGAATTAGAGCTAGTGCTAATAGACTAAATGTGACTACTCTAGATGGGAGACTTGTGATTTTGAAAGGATTTTGAAACCTTGGAATGAAGATGCATTCCATTGAATGATTTTTGAAGGTGAATATGACCAAGAGAAGATGGTGATTTTTGATAAAACATGATGTTGGTTTGAATGCGATACCTTTCCAATTCTCAAGTACCCCCACAATACCTGATTATGGGTAGGGCTTAACTGGAAGTTTATGCGTCTTAGTATGGGTTCCCTCTAAACAAGCGTCATCGGGGTTATGCCGAAAGCTGCCTCTACCACAAAAGAAACGATACGATATGATGCGAAATGAGGTGAATGTCCGGCCCAAGCCTCCGTGCAGTTCCTGTGTTGACAGTTGGTCTTCACCGGGAGGCCAAGCTCATGGGGAGAGGTGCTCATACTAGGGTTCGTAAGTGAAAGGTTATGGTTGATGATCCGCGCATCGTGTTACGATTATTCGGGAAATCCCGACGGATGAAATCAAATGTTGTGGCACAAGTGTGCAACCTCTGCAGAGTGTAAACCTATTCGAATAGCCGCGTCCACGGTTACGGACGGTTGGAAAGGCCATACAGTTTCCGATGTCATATCTTTGAAAATGATGTTGAAAGGTGATGGTGAAATGACTTGTGGTGACTTGAATTGAAATCACCACTTGAATGGTGGGAATGACACTAATGTTCCCACTTGAGTTAGTTAGCACTGGAGTAAGCTTTTCTCAAAACTTTGTGAACTAAAACTAGCTTTATGCAAATAAACTAGAGCTTAGCAAACCCCACTAGATTGTCTAGCACTTACTTTTAGTATTGGTTTGCGAGTACTCAACGTACTCACGGCTTTGTCCCTGGCTATTCAAATGGCCAGAGTATGAAGATGAACAAGGAGATGACCAGCAGGATGCCTACGACAACTAAGCGCCTTCCGACGTCAAGCGTTGGCCTGTGGACTCGAGAGTCCTTGTATCTTACGCTTCCGCTATATTGAACTATGAACTTGTGTTTGTTCGTTGATCAATAGATCAACTATTCGTGTAATATGGATCATGTGATTCCAAATTTGTAAGACTTATGGTTTGTAATGAATGATGACTGTGATACTTAACTATTATGCCTCGCAACAACAATATTCCTGGGATTGCGATGTATGACATAATAGGCATTCGGACTTAAAAATCCGGGTGTTGACAAGTTGGTATCAGAGCCATTGTTTGACCTTAGAAGACCTTAGTTAGAATGGGCGTTCTGAAAAATTTAACTTTGAAATCAAATGAAAGAAATTATTTGTGAAAATTTACTACACTCTTGTCTTTGAGACTTTGCCAAAATGTGATGAATCATGTTCTATCTTATTTAAATCAACTTAAAACTTTGCCACACTTTGCACTCTCTAACTTACTCATCCAATGCTCTTTCAGATAGAGCCGAATGAACCCCTCAACACCAAGTTTTATCAGCTTGGAAACGGAGGAAGCTTGATCTTCGAGCATGACCTCGACTCCCTGTCGGATCACCTTGGCCGCCCACACCCCGAGTTTCATGGGATTCAGGTGGACGACCAGCCGGGAGGGGAGCTGCAGTGGATTATCACTGCCGACTTGAGGGGCAAGCTGGAGCCTCCCACCTCGGAGAGGATCCTTTTCTCTTTCAGGGAAAGCAACTGGCTCGACGGGCTTGCACGTGCTCTTCAGGAAGCACTTGCTCGTCTGTGCAGGCAGAATACCGAAGCCCTTCGTGAGGAACGCTTTGCGCATCTCGCACGGCGTAACTCTGACGGAAGACCCATGGATGTGCCACTGCACCCCCAGTTGAGGCACCATGTGGATCACTTGGACTTCATGCTCTACCAGACTCAGAGGGACCTAGACGCCTCTCGCGCTTACGCGAACCAGACCCATGCTCACATCATCGAGCAGGGTGAGGCGATCAAGCTACTCAACAACGACCGCAGAAGCCTTCGCCAGCAGCGTGCCAAGAAGGACGCTACGATTCGCCGCCTTCGCGACCGGATCGCGTCACTCGAGGCCACTGTCAGGGCCCAGGAGGATCAGATTCTTCAGCTGGAGGAGGACGATGGAGGCATCGACATCCGAGGAGGAGACGCCTTTCTGAGCGATGACGATGACTTTGAGGAGGACGAGAACACCGAGGAGGAGGACTACGAGTTCCTGGAGGCCGGACAGGATGACTACGTCCCGATCGATATCGATGATGAGGAGTAGTTGCACTAGTCTCACTTATAGTAGGTGTGAGTTGTATCCCGTCCCTTGTATCGTAGCATGAGAATGGTTCTTAAAACCATTGGAGTATGTGTAGTTTGTACTATGTGTTGCATGAATGAATGAATGTTATGTTTGTCATGAAAAGATTACCAGTTTTCGAATGTTTTTCAAACTTAACCAAAATGAACCATAGAATGTTCCCTCTTATCTCAAGATCTTCTATATCTTCAGATGGCCCCTCCGAATCGCACCAACGACACGATGATGCAACTTCTGCAAACCCTGCTTGCAGACCGGGAAACCGAGAGAGCCGAGCGACAAGCCAACATCATCGCCTTGCAAAACATCGCCAACCAAGGCCATGGAAATCATGACCACCCCGGATCCAAGCTCAAGAACTTCCAGAACACCAACCCTCCGGTGTTTAGCAAGACCGAGGAGCCCCTCGACGCCGACGATTGGCTCCAGACTATGGAGAACAATCTGGAAGTAGCTGGAGTGGAAGCCAACGAGAAGGTGTTGTTCGCCACTCACTACCTCGCTGGACCAGCTCGCGCTTGGTGGACAAGTACCCGTGCCATGAACGGAGGTCAATTCATGACTTGGGAGGATTTCAAACTCAAGTTCAGCAAGTACCATGTACCCCCGGGTCTTATCAAAAAGATGAGGGATGAATTCCGTGAGCTGAAACAAGGTCGCATGACGGTGGTTGAGTACCGCGACAAGTTTCTCACTTTGTCAAGGTATGCCCCTGATGAGACTGACACCGTTGAGAAGAGGAAGGAGAGATTCCTGAACGGACTGCATGATGAGATGCAGACTGTCCTCGTCAACATCCCCTTCGCCGACCTCGAAGCCCTTGTTGACTCCGCCATCCAGATGGAGGGCAAGTTAAACCAAGCCAATGAGAACCGCAAGCGCCGCATGGCAAATCAGAGTGGATCAAGCCACCCCCAAAAGTTTTGCCCTAGCTCAAGCGGAGGATTCCCTCCGAGACACAACAAACCCCCGATGCAGAACTCTCGCCCCGGTTACCAGAACCGGAGTGGAGGAAACTCCAAGCCAGGAGGCTACAACAACAACAACTACAACCGCGCTCCACCCCGAGCCCCGAACACCAACAACACCAACACCAACACCAACCCCAGAACTGGGAGCAATGCCATTCCCGTTGCGAACAAGCAGGACAAGAGCACTATCACTTGTTATGAGTGTGGTGTAGTGGGGCACTACTCCAACGAGTGTCCCAAGCGTCTTGCCAAGCTCGCCGGCAACCCCGCTGCTCCTGCTCAGCAGCAACGCCGTGTCTCCACCGGCAAGAAGTTCGCTCCCAACAACCCTAACAACCGCAACGGCCGCCTCTACCACATGAACGCCGAAGAAGCCCAGGAAGCACCCGATGTTGTGCTGGGTATGTTTTCTGTCAACCACACCCCTGCTAGAGTGTTGTTTGATTCCGGAGCATCGCATTCCTTTGACACCGAAGATTTTGCATCAACAAGTAAAATTCAACCCCTCAGTTTGAAGCATGTTATGATAGTTCAAATCCCCGGATCAACCACCAAAGCCAGAAAATTTTGCAAAAATGTGCCTATCAAAATCCATGATGTTGATTTCTTTGCAAATCTCATCATACTTGGAACCAAAGGTTTGGAAGTTGTCCTAGGAATGGACTGGATGTCCAAGCACAATGGATTGATAGATCAGCCAAGAAAGCCATAACCATGACTAGCAGCACCGGTATCGTAGTTGAGCACGTCTCTGAAAAACTACCCAGAAAATTTACCCGCAACCAAAGTGTATCCAAGCCAACTCGGATCAAATCAGGGTCGTTTGTCGCTACCTCGATGTGTTCCCGGATGATCTACCCGGTATGCCCCCGGACCGGGATATCGAGTTTATCATCGAGTTAATCCCGAACTGACCCATCGCCCAGAGAGCCTACAAGCATGAACGCAGCCGAACTTGTGGAGCTGAAGAAGCAAATAGATGACATGTTAGCCAAAGGTTTGATTAGACCAAGTGCATCCCCCGGAGATCCCCCTGTCTCGTTTGTTGACAAGAAGGATGGTGCAAATCGTTTATGCACAGACTATCGTAAGCTTAACGATGTCACCATCAAAAACAAATACCCCTTACCCAAGATCGAAGACCTGTTCGACCAACTCACCGGATCCCGAGTTTTCTCGAAAATTGATCTTAGAACTGGATACCACCAACTGAAGATCCGAGCCACCGACATCCCAAAAACTGCCTTTACCACCAGATATGGGTTGTATGAGTACAACGTCATGTCGTTTGGATTGACCAATGCCCCCGCTTATTTCATGAATCTCATGAATAAGATCTTCATGAACTTCTTGGACAAATTTGTCGTTGTTTTCATCGACGACATTCTGGTCTACTCCAAGTCCGAAGAGGAACATGAACAGCATTTGGAAATTGTTCTAGAAACCCTTAGACAAAGACCGCTTGTACGCCAAGTTTAGCAAGTGTGAGTTTTGGCTGGAAGAAGTTGGATTCCTCGGACACATCTTGTCTGCAGGAGGAATTGCCGTAGATCCCGCCAAGATCAAAACTGTTATGGAATGGAAAGCCCCAACCACACAAACTGAGGTCCGTGCTTTTCTTGGATTAGCCGGATATTACCGCAGATTTGTAGAAGGTTTCTCGAGCATCGCTCGACCAATGACCCAACTGCTGAAAAAGGACAGAAAGTTCGAGTGGACCGACAAGTGTGAAGAGAGCTTTCAACAGCTCAAGAGTAGACTGACAACAGCCCCAATCCTGATCATGCCTGATATCGCAAAGCCCTTTGACGTATATTGCGACGCCTCCAAGACTGGACTTGGATGCGTGCTTATGCAAGAAGGAAAGGTTGTATCCTACCTTTCTAGGCAACTCAAGCAACATGAGCAAAACTACCCAACCCACGACCTCGAACTTGCAGCCGTGGTCTTAGCCCTGAAAGTTTGGCGTCATTACCTTATGGGTAATCGATGCGAGATCTACTCCGACCACAAAAGCCTCAAATATATTTTCACCCAGAAGGAGTTGAACATGAGACAACGCCGATGGATCGAATTGATCAAGGATTACGACATGGAGATTCACTACCACCCCGGCAAGGCCAATGTGGTAGCGGATGCTTTGAGTCGATCGCCGTGCCGCTTGAACTCCATGCTCGCAACCGAACAGCCCAGTTTGCACCAAGAGTTTGAACAGTTCAGACTTGAACTTGTGAGTGAAGGATTCCTAGCCAGCATCGAACTGCAACCCACCTTGATTGGTCAGATCAAGGAAGCCCAGAAGGACAACGCTAGCATTGATGGAATCAAGAAACAGATAGCCGCAGGAAAAGCCCCCGGATTCACCATTGACGAAGCCGGAGTGCTTTGGTACAAAGAACGTCTCTGCGTACCATCGGACTCTGACTTGAAACAAGTCATCCTGCAAGAAGCCCATGACACCCTTTATTCAATCCACCCCGGAGGTACCAAGATGTACCAGGACCTAAAGGAACAATTTTGGTGGCACGGAATGAAGAGAGAGATCGGTAGCTATATCGCTAAGTGTGACATCTGCCAGAGAGTCAAGGCAGAACACCAAAGACCCGCCGGACTGTTGCAACCCCTTCAGATTCCGGAATGGAAATGGGACTCCGTAGGAATGGACTTTATCACCGGACTGCCCAAATCTAGCAAAGGCAATGATTCCATATGGGTAGTGGTCGATAGATTGACCAAAGTCGCCCATTTCATCGCCGTCAAAACCACCTATCAAGGCCCCAAGTTAGCTGAACTCTACATCTCCAGAATTGTCGCTTTGCATGGAACCCCCAAATCGATAGTGTCAGATAGAGGATCACAGTTCACCTCAAGGTTCTGGCAGAAAGTGCATGAAGGACTAGGCACTCGCCTAAATTTCAGCACCGCCTATCACCCTCAGACCGACGGACAGACTGAGAGAGTAAACCAGATACTGGAAGACATGCTTAGAGCATGCGTACTGGAATACGGATCCAAGTGGGAAGACTGCCTACCTTACGCCGAATTCTCCTACAACAATAGTTACCAAGCCAGCCTGCAGATGGCCCCCTTTGAAGCCTTGTACGGAAGGAAGTGCCGTACCCCCCTGAACTGGTCGGAAGTCGGAGAGAGTCAAGTGTTCGGCCCGGATGTTCTTCGTGAAGCCGAAGAGAAGGTTCACAAGATCCGCGAGTACCTCAAGACTGCGCAATCCAGGCAGAAGAGCTACGCCGACAAGAGACGTCGTGAGATGACCTTTGAGATCGGAGACTTCGTCTATCTTAAAGTATCCCCCTTGAAAGGGATGCAAAGGTTTCAGCTGAAAGGAAAGCTTGCACCTCGCTATGTGGGACCTTTCCAAGTCCTCAGCCGCCGAGGTGAAGTATCTTATCAACTGGAGTTGCCTGAAGAAATGTCGGCTGTGCACGACGTTTCACATCTCACTTCTCCGGAAATGTCCTGGAAGTCCCCGAGAAGACCGAAGTGTTCAAGAACATCGATCACCGATCGGTGGATATCAACCAGGATCTGACTTACCGCGAAGTGCCGATTCGCATCCTAGAAGAAGCTTACGTAACCACCCGCACCGTAAGCATCAAGTTTCTGAAGATCCAATGGAGCAATCATACAGAGGATGAAGCCACCTGGGAACGCGAAGATTTCATGAAGAAGGAATACCCAGATCTCTTTAGTACCTAACTTTCTTTTCGATCTCGGGACGAGATCTTTTGTAAGGGGGAAGGGTTTGTAACACCCCAAATTTCAATGAAAAGAAAGTTAGAGAATTCAGAAAGCAAAATTTCAAACCAACAAAAACTTTTCTTTTGCATATAGTACCATGCATAGGACTTGTGCATTTGAGTGATATGCCATGATGATTGTGGTTACTTGTATCTTGATGTGCTCTAAAACCCTAGAGTGATCATATGAAGATCACCAACCAAATAAATCAAAGAGGAAGAAAATCCAATAAAAGGCAAAACCCTAAAAACCCTCACATATGCCCTATGGCATTTTTATAAATTTTGACCCTAGACCTATTTGGTCTTCACCATTAGTGGAATAATGTTATTAAACACTTATTACAACTTTTGGAACCAGGGTTGCACAATTCAAATGAATTTCAAACACTTTTCCCACTCACATGTGATGATGACCAAATCTGCCAATTTTAGTCTGATCACCACTTTGAGCCCCTGCAATTCAATTTTCCCAAACCAATCTTTGCTAACTCTTTGCACCATTTCAAAGTCAACATCAAGGTGAACAACTTTGATGAAGACTACCCTGCCAAATTCATCTTGGATCACTAGCTATGCTCATCCAAAGTCTTGACTTTTTAACATTGTCAACAATCTCCACTTAGCCATTTTGGCCAAATTTTGAAATCTAATTTTTCCACCACCACCTCCATTCATCTCTGGTCAATTACAACTTATCTCAACACTCACTTTTCAAAAACTTTCACCTTTTGAACTTTTTCCAATTTGGATAATTTTGCATTTTCCAAAATTGGGCACTATTTGCAATAGTTGCAAATAGTGATCTACCTCATCCAAATTTAAACCAAAGCTATCCTACAATGCTCCCTGGTCCCCTTAAACCCTAAATAAAGCATAGTGGAGCTAAGGAGGGAGAGAGAGCAAGCATGGCATGGCCATGCCGGCCACATGCCGGCCATGCCGCACCACCCCCTCTCCCCTTGCTTCCCCAACCCCGGCCCCCTCGCGCCACCGTGAGCCACCACCGCGCCTCCGCCCCCCAAGCCCAGCCCTGGTCGAGGAGGAGCTCGACAACGCCGAGACCAGCACGCGTCCATGGTGCCCTGGACGCCGCGCACGTCGCGCGTGTGCACGCCGCGGGCACACACTGGCCACGCGCCGCGCCGTCACCACGAGCACGCCCTGGACTCGCTGACCAGCCGTTGAGCATCGCCGCGTCGCCACGCAGCCACCAGACATGCCCTCGACCCCGACCCGTGCCCGCCGTCGCCGGAGACGACAACGCGATCCCGCGACCAACACGGCAGACACGGAAGCAATGCGACCAGTTTAGCCACCGCCCGACCCCGCTGTCGCCGCCAATAGCATCGCCAGGAGCCGTAGAACACTGCCACCACCTCGCCTAGCTCGATCGCTTGCCGGAGAAGCCGCGCCATGGTCGACTTCTTCACGGCCACGCCGCACCCTTGGCCAGCTATAAATACAGCGTTCCCTGGATGAAGTTGAGCACACCATCTCGTTCACCACCCTCCACTGCTTCTCCTCCACCAAACCACTCGCTCGATTGTCGCCGGAGTTGCTCCAATTTGAAGATCGGAGCCCGCCAGTACCGCACCTCGCCGCCATCGATTGGAGCCGATCCAGGAGTCGCCGCCGGTGCCAGGAGCTTCGCCGTCGTCCACATCAACATCACGCACACTGCCAGCCACCGCGGGAGCCCTGGTTAGCTCTCCCACCCCCTAGGCTCGCCGCCAGAACCTCGGCATCTCGCCGGAGAAGACGATGGCTCTGAGCCGTCGATCTACTCTCTAATCCTACGCTCCACGTCGCCCCGTACCGTTTCGGGTTTTAAAGGAGGCTGACGGGTGGACCCCACCCTGTCAGCAGGCCCGCGCGCACTGGATGCGCTGCTGGGCCGTTTTCCTCTTTTTAAACAGTTTCGGCCCACGTTGGTTTCCCGCCGGCCTGTTTAATTCAAATTCGTTTTAAACATTTTCCAAACAATCCAATACTGCCCAAACTTTGAAATTCAACCATTTCAAATTGGCTAAACCAAATTTAGTGAATTTGACATTGTTAGAAAGCCACTGAAATTCTCTACAACATGCCACTGGCCTCTTGGTCAATTTCCTTGTAGAATTAATGTGACAAAAATAACAAGCCAGGGACTTTTCCCTATTCAAATAATTCTTAAAAATCAACCAAAATAGATATTAAGTTATTTCCAACTCTAATAGCTCACTTTTGACTTACACTAATAGTTTATGCAATAAAATGGTGTGGTCACTTTGCATGATCATGCCATGGTTTTGTGAATGGATATTTTGACTAGTTTAACTAGTTGATATTGTCCAAAACTATTAGAATTAAATTGTGTGAAGTATTACACTTCATTTAAACTTGTCTCACATGAATTCATGGGATGTTTGAACCCCTGGTTCCAAACTCTCTTATATGAATTTCTTGAGATTTAAATCAAATGTAGTGTTATTTAAATGGTATGAGGTGTTCCACCTCATTTAAATCATTCTACCAAATGATGATGATGATGAACATTTGATTTAGGTCAATATGAGTTCATCCATGATTGTTGGAGAAATTAAATCTTAAGAAGATTTCAATGAGAGGAAATTATTTCTCAAGAACCCTATGGAAACTATCATTTACATATGGACTACAAATTCTATTTAAATCCCACCACCCATGCACCCTAGTTTATTTATGTGTGTGCATAGAGTAGTTGTGTGTTTATTTGTGATGTGTGGAATAGCCATTGAATTAGGGAGTAATTATACTCGTATTCAAATTTAGACGGTAGCACCGGAGAGTACGCCGAAGAAGAAGGTTGCTACCAGGAGGAGGAGGAGGAACAGTTTGAGAACTACCAAGGCAAGCTAAATTACTATGCAAGCTTTTATCCTTGCAAAGTGCAAAGCCCCTTGGGGCATGGCACCATGTTTCTTATCTTTTCTTAGGTGAACCCACCCCAAGTTTTTTACTTGTTTTCTAAATGATTTACTTTTTATAGTTAACTTTGGTCGAAGTACAAGTTGGGTACTAGAGTAGTGAGTTAGTCTCTTCCACGCAAGGCAAGATAGTACCCCTCATGAATTAGAGCTAGTGCTAATAGACTAAATGTGACTACTCTAGATGGGAGACTTGTGATTTTGAAAGGATTTTGAAACCTTGGAATGAAGATGCATTCCATTGAATGATTTTTGAAGGTGAATATGACCAAGAGAAGATGGTGATTTTTGATAAAACATGATGTTGGTTTGAATGCGATACCTTTCCAATTCTCAAGTACCCCCACAATACCTGATTATGGGTAGGGCTTAACTGGAAGTTTATGCGTCTTAGTATGGGTTCCCTCTAAACAAGCGTCATCGGGGTTATGCCGAAAGCTGCCTCTACCACAAAAGAAACGATACGATATGATGCGAAATGAGGTGAATGTCCGGCCCAAGCCCTGTGCAGTTCCCAGGTTGACAGTTGGTCTTCACTGGGAGGCCAAGCTCATGGGGAGAGGTGCTCATACTAGGGTTCGTAAGTGAAAGGTTATGGTTGATGATCCGCGTACTGTGTTACGATTATTCGGGGAAATCCCGACGGATGAAATCAAATGTTGTGGCACAAGTGTGCAACCTCTGCAGAGTGTAAACCTATTCGAATAGCTGCGTCCACGGTTACGGACGGTTGGAAAGGCCATACAGTTTCCGATGTCATATCTTTGAAAATGATGTTGAAAGGTGATGGTGAAATGACTTGTGGTGACTTGAATTGAAATCACCACTTGAATGGTGGGAATGACACTAATGTTCCCACTTGAGTTAGTTAGCACTGGAGTAAGCTTTTCTCAAAACTTTGTGAACTAAAACTAGCTTTATGCAAATAAACTAGAGCTTAGCAAACCCCACTAGATTGTCTAGCACTTACTTTTAGTATTGGTTTGCGAGTACTCAACGTACTCACGGCTTTGTCCCTGGCTATTCAAATGGCCAGAGTATGAAGATGAACAAGGAGATGACCAGCAGGATGCCTACGACAACTAAGCGCCTTCCGACGTCAAGCGTTGGCCTGTGGACTCGAGAGTCCTTGTATCTTACGCTTCCGCTATATTGAACTATGAACTTGTGTTTGTTCGTTGATCAATAGATCAACTATTCGTGTAATATGGATCATGTGATTCCAAATTTGTAAGACTTATGGTTTGTAATGAATGATGACTGTGATACTTAACTATTATGCCTCGCAACAACAATATTCCTGGGATTGCGATGTATGACATAATAGGCATTCGGACTTAAAAATCCGGGTGTTGACACTATCAGAGGAGTTAGATACCACATACATCAAGGAGAAAACCTAGTTTAGCCATAGAAGGGAACTAGTTTCCTAAACTTAGCTCCTACTTAGCTAGAATCTATTCTTAGCCTCTATAGCTAGTTAAATACTCTACAAATAGAGTTCGTAATAGGATTAGACCACGAGTCGTTCTTCTAGAGTTTATTTGCAGTTTAACCTCATTATAAAGTAGGAGGCTGTGTGGATCTTTTGTAAAGAGTCGTTGTTGTAATTCTATAGACATGCCTTGGATCCGCATATGTTTCTGTTGTACCACTCTGAGCGATATAATACTAGTGGAACGTTGTTTCATTGGAGTTATATCAGACTTGCATACTACACCATGCAGTGGTATGCCGGGTCACCACAGTTGGTATCAGAGCAAATGCTTTGACCCTAGGATTAAAACCCTTTAAAGGAGACCTATAGGATTGGTAGTGTCTATAGGAAGTTGTCTTAGTTAAACCAAATATTCTTATGACTTGAGATGGATATTCACTTGAGAATAATCCTGACACACTTAAGTCAACCTTTCTTAACTATCTTTACTAAGTAAAGTTAGTTAACTAATCCCAAACATATAGTATACCATGAAGTCCTTAAACAATAGATGGGTAGATCACAGTTGGTATACAATACATGGTAGTCCAAAGAGAGGATACAACCATAAGGAAGATATCCTATTGGAAGATGTGTACCAACACATGATATAATTAAATAAGAATTACTCAGACCTGTACTAGAAGTAATATCAAGTGATGATAATCATTAAGATATCATAATAGAAGATGTAGATCCAGACAAGTAATGGGTAAGTAAAATCTATCCAAACTTGTGAAACAATTGATAGTAAGTAATAACTATAGTTATTTAAGGTAGTATAGACCATGATGAGTCAATCATGGAAAGTAAGGAAGAGAAATAGAAATAAAACATGACTCCTTACAGATTAGAGGTAGTAATCATATATGATTCATCTGAGGATCATGATGTGATGAACATCTAAAGTATTTAGGAGGAGTACAATAGGAAGCCAAGTGCTAAACAGTAGTGCAAGAATTGTGTTCCAAAAATATGGGAAGTGTGCCAAGCACATCATGGCCATATGCTTATGGTAGAAAAGCTTAGAAGTATAGGAACTATATCCTAATAAATATGTGTTCCAGTAACCATATTAGAACTAGTGGTATCATACAAAGTAGTCCTCGGTAGCACTTATAGATGGTATAATACTTTGATAGTACCTCCAAACAAAACTACATTAACTTGAACCATCCCAAACCACTTTGTTTCAAGTTTATCTCATTGCAAATGTGCAATTAAGGTAAACGTTGAGACAAATAGTAGAAATCCACTTATTCGTGCTAAGTATCACGATATAAACCTACCCTATGTGGTGTTATATACTACACATCAGAGCCTGATGTTTAGAGATGTCCTACTCAACTATTATATTCAGGCTTATGATGGTGTGTACTATAAACACAAAGCTGAATCTTCTTGGATTTTATTGGATTTTCATTGTTTGACTAGATCCATACATGAAGTTTGACTTTGGTATGCAAATGCATGTTGCAATATCAAGTTCTTACTTGGTGCTATAGATCTAGAGGGTAATAGTATCCGTGTGAGGAAGCGACGAATTCTGAAGATTCTGAAGACAAGATGAAGGTTCATCAGAAGAAGGAAGCAAAATTGTGGGAAGCAACCACAATATCCAGAAGGAAGTACCAATAAAAAAATTCATGCTTTACCTCAACAGAGGAGTACTTTAGTACATAAGAAGCATGAAGGTGAGAAATCTGGTGATTATGGTGAAGCTCAAGCAGATCCATAGTCAATATAGAAGAGGGAATGCATGGGAAATCACTTAGGATACTATAATCATAGTGTCAGCTAGTGGTTTTCTTGCAACAATAAACCCTCGAAAAAGGAAGATGACTTATGAAACCATAGCAGATATAAGAAGACCATAGTTGGTATCAGAAGACCATAGTTGATATAGAATCAATACTGCAAGATAGAGCAGAAGATGTCTTGTTCAGTGGATCAGAACCTAGAATAGAATCCATTTTAGATAAGAAATAGCCACAATTGGAATCAAGTAGTCCACCATTTGATTATTTGTACCAAGAAATTGTGAACAAATAAAATTTTATTAGCCAATTAACAATAACCTATAATCATTTAGTCAAAGGATTCACAATGGATGTCCACAACTGAGTGGATATACCACAAACATTCTTCATGAGACCTTAGAAGAAGTACAAACCAAAGCTACACCTAGACCAATATTCTAACCATCAATCCAATGGTTGGAAGAAAAGGAGTTGAAGACCATAAGAAAACTCTAAGGGGTAGAGTAAAGATTGAGTTGAATATACAATTACCCAATACTTTAAGCTAGATAGAAGCAGAAGGTCTGAACTGAGAGGAAGTTCGATCTTATTTTCATAAGATTAATGAACACTACTTGCAGAAAGATGTCAGACTAGAAGCCGAGGTTTATACCTCGAGGAAGTAAGAAGTGGACTATAACTTGAGAAAGTGAGTAATATTTACTCAGAAGTACGGAAGCTCAAGTAAGTCATGGATTAAGAAGTTGAATGAAGGTATTATTAGATTCCAGAGAAAAATCATAGAACTGAAGTAAAGAACCATGGTTCAGAGACAAACCATAATGGATTCCAGGAAGAATCTGGACAAGGGATATATATAATTATATCCAGTGAGATCAATACGGAGTTCGAGAAAAGTTTAAGTCTGTATAAGGCAGAAAAACACTCCGGAAACGTGAGAGAGATCAAACTTCGAGGACGAAGTTTAGTTTAAGGGGTAGAGACTGTAATATCCCAGGTAATGGGGTTACAAAAATAGAGGAAACAGATGTGTGCATTGCATTCATGCATAGAAAATCTGGGGAAATTTCGCGCTTTAAAGTAAAACAGTCACAGTAACTGAAGTTTCACTTGACCTTGGTGGAACTGAAGTAGCTCATCAAGTCAAGCGCTATAAACCTCAATGTGACTTTGTTAAAACCTTGTTTTGGGTAGAGATGATTTGATCTCAAGGGTTAGATCAAATGGAATTACAACCAACACAATAATTATTAATCAAGGATCAATTACTTGATCTTATTAAAAATCATAATATGATAATCCTTGCCATAACATAAGAACATCTATTCAAGTACAAACCAAGTAACAATAAAATGGAGAAACCATTCTTGACTATCTTCTCCCTGTCTTAAAACTAATCCATAATCCTACCATGAAGCCTCAGGGTATTCACTCCACTTCAACATTGGAGTTATAACAAGAAGATCCATTCCAGAAATAGATATTCTTCTCCATTCCAAGTTACTACACATCAAACCTAGAGAGGTGAGAGTTCTATAGTATTTATTAGAGAAGCAATAACAAACCTTGAGTTAAACCTTGGATATACATCCAAGTATTCAAATCATCATCTTCAAGAGGAACCCTAGAGTATCATTCAAGTCCTTCCCAAATGAGTGAGACCATTCATACCACTCTTAGCTTTACCTATTTAAGACTCAAGGACAATCATTGAATTAAAGTATTAGGTTGAAAACCATTTCCCTTGGAGTGGTGAGATAACCTAATATCACATGGAATAATAACATACCCCTGAATTGATAAGGTGAGGAAGAGACTAACCCATTTAAACTAGACAAATGAAACCTTAGTCTAGATACCTAAGGAGATATTAGGAGTACACCATAAACCCTAGAATAAACCATTCCTATAAGAGAGAACTCAAGCTATGGAGTTACACTCAATATAGTTGAGGCAACACCTGAATTTGAGGGAGAGAACTATTCTTATAACCAGATGATTATATCATCATTGATTAGTAGAACCCTAACATAATATCTCAGGCATTCTCCTGGGATATAAACTTAAGAGGCAACCATAGTAGTCCCATTCAAGAAGATAAATTAGAAGTGCTATACCTAATTGATCAAGACAACACTTGATCTTGGGAGTGAGAAACCCATTCAAGGAGAGATACCTTAGGAAGTCCAAACCTTGATCATTATAAATTGAGTAATGAGCATAAACCCTAAGAACTTGAGGTAGAGATATTAAGAACAAGTTGATCATGCCTAATCCAGGATCATGCTCTTGAGGTATGTGAGGATAATCTAAACCCCAATAGGATAAGTAGGTATCATTCACCACATGAAATCATAGGGAGGTAACTAGTAAGCAACCCTAGACTTATATCCCAACCTTTACTTGTGAACCACTTGGTGATCATAAGTACAATCCTACCATATCCATACTTCAGAAATTAAACAACCTAAGAAAACCTTAGAGTTAAACTCTATGCTTTATATGGTGAGAAACCATATATCCATATGACCAAAGTTAACTATAAAAAGAACTATAACCAATGTAGTTACTTTAATGATAAATTGAAGATAATAATAGAAGTTAAATTGGTAGAAGATAAAAACCATTCTCAAATCCTTAGTAATTTGGGAAGCACATTAGATATGAAGCAAGCCACCACCTTATCATGGTTGGGGGAAATTAAACCCTAGCACATGCAATATGGAGACACCCCATCTCTATAACCTAGAATTAAATCTCAACCCTAGTTGAGTATCACTTGGGTGATCACAAATAAAACCTAAACCACAATTAAGATTCAAACCATGTGTCATTAGGTAAATATCATTAGAACCCTGGAATGGCATATTAATGAAATCTTATGCTTCACATATTAAACCTCAGAAACATCTAGTGCTTAAAATCACAATTGAAACCCATGTGTGGTAATCAACCACCTATTCCTATAACCAAGATCAAACCATGAAGAGAGTAATACTTTACTCTAGGCATTTTATGGTGATGATAAAATATAACAATAGCAATAAACTTAAAGGGGGGTTATGATAGAAAATTAGAAAAGCCCTAATAAATTAGTGCTCACATAACATCACATGTAAGTCAATCACTCATCAAATAGAAGCCAAGTCCTATTAACAACCTCTAAAATAATTTGAGTTGAAAACCTCAGCTATAACAATCTAAATAAATTGATTCACAAGTGAGACATGAAATAAAAATAAAAATACAAAATCATGTCTATGTGCTATTTTGAATAAAACACAAGTATGTAATATAATTCAAATATAAAATACTTGTTCCAAAAGGAAAGAATGATTTAATAATCACTGCTATACAACTTAATGGAATTAACAACGTAAGAAACCTGCAATTAAAATCTGAATTAAAAGCAGAATACAAAATAGGAAATGAAAACAGGAAATAAAAATAAAAATGAAAATAGAGGAGGGGCTCACCTGGACCTTACCTGGCCGCCACAGCCCCACCAAAGAGCCCCAAACCGACGAGCCTAGCACTGGCCCAGAACACAGCCCAAGACATGGCCCAACGCCAACCCACTTACCTCTTCGTCAAAATAAAACGAGGAGTTCATCCTCATCTTCTCCTCGCGCATGGACGCCAGCAGCACGCCGTGCTCCTCTTCTCCTCTCTCGCTGTCGACCCCTCCTTCATCGACGGTGTGACGAGGCTCGCCCTGGAGCCGTATAAATCCCTGGACGAACCCTGGCCCGACCTTCTTCTTCCTCTGCTCAATTTTTGCCCAAGACCAAACCCTAGCCCGTGCGGTCTCCGACCATCGCCGCCGATGGAGACCACCCAGGCCTCGCCGTGACCACCAACGTGACCGCCGACCTCGACTTGTTATTCCTGCAAAAGGAATCGAGCCGCCATGCTCGGAATCACCGTCGACGAACTCATCTTCTCCGACACCGGCATCAAGCTATTCCGGCGACTGCGACCTCCCCTTGCCTCTCCGACATGCCCGTCGTGCTCACGGTGAGCTCACGCACCTACTGAGCTTCCTATTGCAGCAAATCGGCGCCTGTAGCATCCTAGCCGCGTGTGCCCGTGTCCGCCGCCGTTCGGCCTCGCCGGCGAGCGAGCTCCGGCGACCATTCTGGGGTAGCGCTAGTACAATTGAGTTCACCGCGGCGAGTTAGATCGATTGGTGTAGCTAATTCATCCACGCGAGCCCGGGAACGGCGGCGCCGTCGCCTACATCCCGCCGGCAGTGAGCCTCCTTGCCACTTTGGCGATTTTGACTTCGGTCAAAGCCACCGTGGTAGGTGACCTGGCCTATGGCCCACGCGTCAGTGACCCTGGGTGAAACTCACCTGGGTACACTCAGTCGTTTTTCTGTTTTAAATTTAAATTGAATAATTACTGCAACTTCAAATAATTATAGAAAATTCAATTTAAGTCAGAAAAAGAAATATAAGATATCAAAATTCTTATAAAGATAAACCCTATCCAATAAAAATATAAAATGAAATTTTTATTTTTAATAAAAATTTAATTATTTAATAATTGTTATTTAAGCTTTTAATTTTAATTCCAAAATTAATTAAAATTCAATAATTAGTAAAAATTTCCAAAAGTAAATAAAAACTAGTAAATAAATAAAGAAAACATTAGAACTAATTGTTTCTTTATTTACCATCTGTTAAATCATTATTAGTGAAATTTAAACCCTAATTAATAATTACCTAATTATTAATTGTTTAAAATAATAAAAGTGCCAAACTCCATATTATTTTTATTCCCAAATTATTAATAACTTCAACTTTAAATTGAAGTTATTAATCATAGAACTATATGGTGATTAAGAAACCCTAGTTCCATATGGTAGAAAACTAGGAACTCACCATTTCATGTGGGACCCTAAAACCCTAATACCATTAGGCAACCTAGCTCCATTTATTCATATGAACCCTAATTTGTTTCTAACCTAAAACCTAGGTCAGGATAAGTGATCATGATATTTTCCTTTTGATCCATAGAACCATAATTAGCAAATAAATACTTACCATGTCCACATAAAATGTAGGAGCTCTTTTATCAATCATTTAGTATCCCATATATGCATCCCTATCCAACATGGTTGATCAAATAGGGTCAACCAAATGCAAACCCTAGCTCATATCCTTAGAATTATCATCTTGAAGTAACTTTAATTATCATCACACCATTGTGATGAACCCTAACAGCAACCATCCCTACTATATTGCATTACATAACCCTGTTCCACTAAACCCTACTAGTGTGAGATACTTACGAACCATCCTATTTTGGAACCAACCATTCTCTACTTAGAGATCCAATGGCTAATACAAGCCAACTTCAACCTTAATTGTAATACTTCTTATTACTTAAGAAGTATGTTCTTCAAAAGTTATTCTTTTGAAGTAAATAAAGAACCATCATCAACCCTGCTTATAAGGACCTATAAACCCTAGCCAACTATCACCAACAAGGTATGCCACCTTGATAGCAACTATTGGTAATTAAGATGTTTAGGCTTAATTCAACAATACAAGCCTAGTAACTGAGGAATCCACCTAGGTTGTGATCCATCAAATACTTACTCCAGAAACTAACTGAAACCATAGTCAACCATAGAACCCCGTCAACCTAATTATCATACTTGTTCTTTATTTAAGAACATGTTCTTCAAAAGTTATTCTTTTGAATTATATAATAAGTAATCATCAACCATGTATTATAGGACTTAAAATTGACAATTGCTCTTTACTTATTATACATCTACTATTCCTGGTTGTGTATGATTGTTACTATTCATTTTGCCACCTGCTTATAATTCTAAAACAACACAACCCTGAATAAGAACCTTGTTTGTGAATCACTCTAAAAGTGCAACACACCCTGAACTAATCATTACAACTCACTGATCCTAAATCATCGGGGTTAGGTCACGCTTAGAGCGATTGCATCTCATTCTTATGCATTATTGCATCCTTGCCAATCTTTTAAACATCGTCCTTACCGGACGATGATGCTATTTCAGAATTTGGAGTTATTGCGTATCGAAAACCTTGTCTGCATAATCTTGCAGTCAAGAAAGGCAAGTTCATCACTTGCTCATGTCATTCGAGTATTTCTATCAAATTACTTGCAAAGTATTATGGTTATCACTATTGCATAAAAATCAAAACCACTACTTTCATAACTATGAATATGACTATGTGGTGGGCAATGGAACCATGGAATGTTTTGATATGGTGGAGGTTCCATTGCACGGGTTTATATCCATCTAGGATTAAACAACAAATGTCGCCAGTGATTCTTGTGCCGTAATACCCGTGTTAACCATAAGATCCGGAGTGGGACGGAGTAGTCAAAAGTGTTTCCACCTCTCGTTCATCAACGGATGCGCTTTACCGTAGTACACTTGTAATCCAAGGGGGCAAGCGGTGAGGCTGGGGAGTCCTAAGTCCCCACGGCATAGTCCGTAGTACACTTGTCGCCCGAAGGAGCAAGCGGTGTGGCTGGGGAGTCCTAAGTCCCCACGGTATTGCGGTCTATGATGGGTTGCAGCTACCGGCGTAGGAGTGTATGGTAGAGCCCAGCACTGACGTCGTGGTCGGGGTCCACCTTGAAATCTACAGGAATAATGGGACCGGCGTGGACCCAGGGTCGGCGCATGCAACAACGGGTGGGTGTTCGAGGTAGCGGAGGAACATGATTGGCTAGACCTTATACCGGGCCTCACACCATAGGAAGTGTGGACAGGAATGTACACCTGGTTGGCACCAAGGTTAAGATCTCTTATGGGTAAAGCAACACCCCTCTGCAGAGTGTAAAGAACCGTGACCTGTCACTCCCTGTTCCGGGATATGGAACTGCGAACGCTGCCGGAAAGGAGCTCCATGAAGTTCTAGTAAACCGGTGAAGGCTGATGGACATAGTTCTTCTGAATAAAAGCAACCTTTTGAAGAAATGGTTATGAAAACTTGCATTGGTATTAGACTTTCTGGTCTAATGCTGTAGCTAGTGCATTAAACACCTCTTTCCTATAATGAACTTGTTGAGTACGCTCGTACTCATCCCACTCTTAAATCCCCTGCTTAGATATGAAGGCATCGAAGGAGGATCTACAGTGCAACTCGAAGGCCGAGGAGTCAACAACTACTTCAAGAGACAGGACCCTATCAGAGGAGTTAGATACCACATACATCAAGGAGAAAACCTAGTTTAGCCATAGAAGGGAACTAGTTTCCTAAACTTAGCTCCTACTTAGCTAGAATCTATTCTTAGCCTCTATAGCTAGTTAAATACTCTACAAATAGAGTTCGTAATAGGATTAGACCACGAGTTGTTCTTCTGGAGTTTATTTGCAGTTTAACCTCATTATAAAGTAGGAGGCTGTGTGGATCTTTTGTAAAGAGTCGTTGTTGTAATTCTATAGACATGCCTTGGACCCGCATATGTTTCTGTTGTACCACTCTGAGCGATATAATACTAGTGGAACGTTGTTTCATTGGAGTTATATCAGACTTGCATACTACACCATGCAGTGGTATGCCGGGTCACCACATTGGCGTAGGTTATGATTGTAATCTCTTGTAGATTATGAAGTTAACTATTACTATGATAGTATTGATGTGATCTATTCCCCCTTTCATAGCTATTGTTGACAGCGTGTATGTTATGTTAGTACTCGGTATAAATTGCAACGGTCTATTATGCACTCTAGAGGTTACTTTAATATGAATTCCGGATTCACTCTCCACGGTGTGATGGTGACAGTGTGCGCATTGATGGGATTCGTAGCATAGAAAACAAAAAATTTCCTACCGCAAGAACGCAATCCAAGCCAAGATGCAATCTAGAAGACGGTAGCAACGAGGGGATGAACGAGACTAACCCTTGAAGAGTTCCAAAGCCTACGAGATTAGATCTCGTTGTTGCAGAAGATGATCACTTGCCGCTTTCAAAAGCGCGTAGAAGATCTTGACGGTGCCACAATCAGGCAGCACCTCCGTACTCGGTCACACGCTCGATGTTGATGAAGACGGCGTCCTTCTCCCCGTTCCAGCGGGCAGCGGAAGTAGTAGATCCTCCTTGGAATCCCGGCAGCACGACGGCGTGGTGGCGGTGTTGATGGAGATCTCCGGCGGAGCTTCGCTAAGCGTATGCGGGAGAGGTGGTGGAGGAGGGGCGGCTAGGGTTTGGGAGAGGGGGCGCCGGCCTCAAGGGGGTGCGGCCAGCTATGGCTTGGGGGTGGCCGGCCCCCTCCCCTTGCTCCTCATTATATAGGTGGAACCCCCAAGAGTTGGTCTACAAGTCTTCGAATAAGACCCCAACCCAAAACCTTCCATGTGTAGGGAAACCTACCCAAGGTGGGATTCCCACTCAAGGTGGGATTCCCACCTTTCCTTGGAGGGGGGTGGCCGGCCACCTTGGTGGAGTCCACCTGGGACTCCACCCCCTTAGGGTTGGCCGGCCAAGCTAGGTGGAGTCCCTCCGGGACTCCGCCTTCCATAGTGATTTCTTCCGGACTTTTCTAGAACCTTCTATAACCTTCCATAAATGCACCGGATCATTTTCAAACTTATAAAATGACTTCCTATATATGAATCTTATTCTCCGGACCATTCCGGAACTCCTCGTGATGTCCTGGATCCCATCCGAGACTCCGAACAAAACTTCGAACTCCATTCCATATCTACTAATACGACATCAAACCTTAAGTGTGTCACCCTACGGTTCGCGAACTATGTAGACATAGTCGAGACCTCTCTCCGACCAATAACCAATAGCGGTATCTGGAGATCCATAATGGCTCCCACATATTCAACGATTACTTAGTGATTGAATGAATGATACGTCTCCAACATATCTATAATTTATTATGTTCCATGCTACTTTTATGATGATACACGCATGTTTTATACACACTTCACATCATTATTACGCATTTTCCGGAACTAACCTATTGACAAGATGCTGAAGTGCCAGTTCCTGTTTTCTGCTGTTTTTGGTTTCAGAAATCCTAGTAAGGAAATATTCTCGGAATTGGACGAAATCAACTCCCAGTATCTTATAATTCAAGGAAGCTTCCAGAGAGCCAGAGAGGGGCCAGAGGAGAGGCCCAGGGCCACCACACATGGTGGCAGTGCGGACCAAGGGGGGGCGCGCCCCCTAGTGTGAGGAGGCCCCGTGGCCCCTCCGACTCCGACTCTTAGCCCTCCTGACCTAAATCTTCGATACGAATAAGCCATGGTACGAGAAACCTTCCAGAGCCGCCGCCATCGCGAAGCCAAGATCTGGGGGACAGGAGTCTCTGTTCCGGCATGCTGCCGGGATGGGGAAGTGCCCCTAGAAGGCATCTCCATCGACACCACCGCCATCTCCATCAACGCTGCTGTCTCCCATGAGGAGGGAGTAGTTCTCCATCGAGGCTAAGGGCTGTACCGGTAGCTATGTGGTTAATCTCTCTCCTATGTACTTCAATACAATGATCTCATGAGCTGCCTTACATGATTGAGATTCATATGATGAGCTTTGTATCACTATTAATCTATGTGCTACTCTAGTGATGTTATTAAAGTACTCTATTCCTCCTCCATGATGTAATGTTGACAGTGTGTGCATCATGTAGTACTTGGCGTAGTTTATGATTGTAATCTCTTGTAGATTATGGAGTTAACTATTACTATGATAGTATTGATATGATCTATTCCTCCTTTCATCGTCTGTCGGTGACGGTGTGCATGCTATGTTAGTACTTGGTATAATTGCGTTGGTCTATCATGCACTCTAAGGTTATTTAAATATGAACATCGAATGTTCTGGAGCTTGTTAACTCCGGCATTGAGGTGCTCTTGTAGCCCTACACAATTAATGGTGTTCATCATCCAACAAGAGAGTGTAGAGTGGTTTTATTATGTGATCAATGTTGAGAGTGTCCACTAGTGAAACTAGGATCCCTAGGCCTTGTTTCCACACATCGAATCTCCGTTTATTTACTGTTCTATTGCATGTTTACTCGCTGCCATATTTTATTCAGATTGCTATTGCCACTCATATACATCCATATTACTTGTATCTCACTATCTCTTCGCCGAACTAGTGCACCTATACATTTGACAAGTGTATTAGGTGTGTTGGGGACACAAGAGACTTCTTGTATCGTGATTGCAGGGTTGCTTGAGAGGGATATCTTTGACCTCTTCCTCCCCGGGTTCGATAAACCTTGGGTGATTCACTTAAGGGAAACTTGCTGCTATTCTACAAACCTCTGCTCTTGGAGGCCCAACACTGTCTACAGAAATAGAAGCGTGCGTAGACATCAAGCACTTTTCTGGCGCCGTTGCCGGGAAGGTAAGGTAAAAGGTATTCACATCCTCCGACTACTAAGCTATTTCCTAGCACTATTGCCGGTGTGTGAGTGCTCGAAGCTATTTCCTTTAGATCCTGCAATTGCATCTTTTTGTTTCTTGTTTACACTAGTTAGGCATAATGGAAAACAACTGTGAGCTTTTTAATCTTTTTCCTGAGTTAAGACATGGATTGTTTGATGCGAAAATTAAAAAACCTATGGAACCTTATTTGCATGCTAGTAGCAATATTAGTATGAACGCTTTGAACACCATTGTTGCTAGTGCTATGGAAAATTCTAAGCTTGGGGAAGCTGGTTTTGATGAGCATGATATTTTTAGTCCCCCAAGCATGGAGGAGAAATTTTACTTTGATGATACTTTGCCTCCCATTTATGATGATTATAATGATAGTGGTATTTTGGTGCCACCTACTATGGAGGATAAAGTTTATTATGATTATACTATGCCTCCTACACTTGATGAGAATAATAATGATAGCTACTTTGTTGAATTTGCTCCCACTACAATTAAATGACTATGCTTATGTTGGGAGTAGTAATTATTTTATGCATGAGACTCATGATAATAATGCTTTATGTGATAGTTATATTGTTGAGTTTGCTCATGATACTACTGAAAGTTATTATGAGAGAGGGAAATATGGTTATATGCATCTTAATAATATTAAGTTTCCTCTCTATATGCTGAAATTTTTGAAGTTACACTTGTTTTATCTTTCTATGCTTGTTGCATTATGCTTCATGAACTTGTTTATTTACAAGATTCCTTTTCATAGGAAGTGGGTTAGACTTAAATGTGTTTTGAATTTGCTTTTTGATGCTCTCTTTTGCTTCAATTCTTATTTCTTGCGAGTGCATCATTAAAATTACTGAGCCCATCTTAATGGCTATAAAGAAAGCACTTCTTGGGAGATAACCCATGTTTTTATTTTACTACAGCAATTTTGTTTTATATTTGAGTCTTGGAAGTTGTTACTACTGTATCAACCTCTCCTTATCTTTATTTTATTGCATTGTTGTGCCAACTAAAGTCTTTGATAGTAAGGTTGATACTAGATTTGGATTACTGCGCAGAAACAGTTTTCTTGCTGTCACGAAATTGAGTCGCTCCGTCTGTAGGTAACTCATAAAAATATGCCAATTTACATGCGTGATCCTCAGATATGTACGCAACTTTCATTAAATTTGAGCATTTTCATCTGAGCAAGTTTAGTGCCCCAGAAAAATTCGTCTTTACGGACTGTTCTGTTTTGACAGATTCTGCCTTTTATTTCGCATTGCCTCTTTTGCTATGTTGGATGGATTTCTTTGTTCCATTAACTTTCAGAAGCTTTGTGCAATGTCCAGAAGTGTTAAGAATGATTGTGTCATCTCTGAACATGTGAATTTTTGATTATGCACTAACCCTCTAATGAGTTTGTTTTGAGTTTGGTGTGGAGGAAGTTTTCAAGGGTCAAGAGAGGAGGATGATATATGATTAAGAAGAGTGAAAAGTTTAAGCTTGGGGATGCCCCCCTGATTCATACCTGCATATTTCAAGAAGACTCAAGCATCTAAGCTTGGGGATGCCCAAGGCATCCCCTTCTTCATCAATAATTTATCAGGTTTCTTCTATTGAAACTATATTTTTATTCCGTCACATCTTATGTACTTTACTTGGAGCGTCTGTGTGTTTTTATTTTCGTTTTTGTTATTTTCATTCTCTGAATAAATGCTTGTGTGGGAGATAGACACGCTCCGCTGGTTCATATGAACACTTGTGTTCTTAGCTTTACTTTTAATGTTCATGGCGAAGGTTGAAACTGCTTCGTTCATTGTTATTTGGTTGGAAACAGAAAATGCTACATGTGGTAATTGGTATAATGTCTTGAATAATTTGATACTTGGCAATTGTTGTGCTCATATAGATCATGTTTAAGCTCTTGCATCATGTACTTTGCACCTATTAGTGAAGAAATACTGTAGAGCTTGTTAAAATTTGGTTTGCATGATTGGTCTCTCTAAGTCTAGATATTTTCTAGTGAGGGTTTGAACAACAATGAAGACAGTGTAGAGTCTTATAATGCTTGCAATATGTTCTTATGTAATTTTTGTTGTACTGGTTCATACTTGTGTCTGCTTCAAACAACCTTGCTAGCCTAAGCCTTGTATTGAGAGGGAATACTTCTCGTGCATCCAAAATCCTTGAGCCAAAAACTGTGCCATTTGTGTCCACCATACCTACCTACTACATGGTATTTTCTGCCATTCCAAGTAAATACTTCGTGTGCTACCTTTAAACAATTCAAAATTCTTCTTAATTTGTGTCAATGTTTTATAGCTCATGAGGAAGTATGTGGTGTTTTATCTTTCAATCTTGTTGGGCAACTTTCACCAATGGACTAGTGGCTTCATCCGCTTATCCAATAATTTTGCAAAAAGAGCTGGCAATGGGGTTCCCAGCCCCCAATTAATTAACTTCATTAATAATTCTCTTCACATGTTTTGCTCTGATTCATCAGTAAGCAACTTAATTTTGCAAATAGACACTCCTCCATCGTATGAGATTGTTGGAAGGCACCCGAGGATTCGGTTAGCCATGGCTTGTGTAAGCAAAGGTTGGGAGGAGTGTCACCCATAAATAAAAACTAAAGTACATGTGTAAACAAAAGAGAAGAGGGATGATCTACCTTGCTGGTAGAGATAACGTCCTTCATGGGAGCCGCTCTTTGAAAGTCTGCCTGGCAAGGGGGTTCGAGTACCCACTACCATTCGTTGACAACAACAAACACCTCTCAAAATTTTACTTTTATGCTCTCTATATGATTTTAAAACTTGAAAAGCTCTAGCACATGATTTATCCCTGCTTCCCTCTGTGAAGGGCCATTCTTCTACTTTTATGTTGAGTCAGTTTACCTACTTCCTTCCATCTTAGAAGCAAACACTTATGTCAACTGTGCATTGATTCTTACATACTTGCTTATTTGCATTCATCATATTACTTTGCGTTGACAATTATCCATGAGATATACATGTTGAAAGTTGAAAGCAACTGCTGAAACTTGTATCTTCCTTTGTGTTGCTTCAATACCTTTACTTTGAATTTATTGCTTTATGAGTTAACTCTTATGCAAGACTTATTGATGCTTGTCTTGAAAGTACTATTCATGAAAAGTCTTTGCTATATGGTTCAGTTGTTTACTCATTGTCTTTACCATTGCTTCGAATCGCTGCATTCATCTCATATGCTTACAATAGTATTGATCAAGATTATGATAGCATGTCACTTAAGAAATTATCTTTGTTATCATTTACCTACTCGAGGACGAGTAGGAACTAAGCTTGGGGATGCTGATACGTCTCCAACGTATCTATAATTTCTTATGTCCCATGCTACTTTTATGATGATACACACATGTTTTATACACACTTTACATCATTATTACGCATTTTCCGGAACTAACCTATTGACAAGATGCCGAAGTGCCAGTTCCTGTTTTCTGCTGTTTTTGGTTTCAGAAATCCTAGTAAGGAAATATTCTCGGAATTGGACGAAATCAATGCCCATTATCTTATAATTCAAGGAAGCTTCCAGAGAGCCAGAGAGGGGCCAGAGGAGAGGCCCAGGGCCACCACACATGGTGGCGGCACGGCCCAAGGGGGGGGGGCGCCCCCCCTAGTGTGAGGAGGCCCCGTGGCCCCTCCGACTCCGACTCTTCGCCTATAAGAAGCCTCCTGACCTAAATCTTCGATACGAATAAGCCACGGTACGAGAAACCTTCCAGAGCCGCCGCCATCGCGAAGCCAAGATCTGGGGGACAGGTGTCTCTGTTCCGGCACGCTGCCGGGACGGGGAAGTGCCCCCGGAAGGCATCTCCATCGACACCACCGCCATCTCCATCAACGCTGCTGTCTCCCATGAGGAGGGTGTAGTTCTCCATCGAGGCTAAGGGCTGTACCGGTAGCTATGTGGTTAATCTCTCTCCTATGTACTTCAATACAATGATCTCATGAGCTGCCTTACATGATTGAGATTCATATGATGAGCTTTGTATCACTATTAATCTATGTGCTACTCTAGTGATGTTATTAAAGTACTCTATTCCTCCTCCATGATGTAATGTTGACAGTGTGTGCATCATGTAGTACTTGGCGTAGTTTATGATTGTAATCTCTTGTAGATTATGGAGTTAACTATTACTATGATAGTATTGATGTGATCTATTCCTCCTTTCATAGTCTGTCGGTGACGTTGTGCATGCTATGTTAGTACTTGGTATAATTGCGTTGGTCTATCATGCACTCTAAGGTTATTTAAATATGAACATCGAATGTTGTGGAGCTTGTTAACTCCGGCATTGAGGTGCTCTTGTAGCCCTACACAATTAATGGTGTTCATCATCCAACAAGAGAGTGTAGAGTGATTTTATTATGTGATCAACGTTGAGAGTGTCCACTAGTGAAAGTAGGATCCCTAGGCCTTGTTTCCACACATCGAATCTCCGTTTATTTACTGTTCTGTTGCATGTTTACTCGCTGCCATATTTTATTCAGATTGCTATTGCCACTCATATACATCCATATTACTTGTATCTCACTATCTCTTCGCCAAACTAGTGCACATATACATTTGACAAGTGTATTAGGTGTGTTGGGGACACAAGAGACTTCTTGTATCGTGATTGCAGGGTTGCTTGAGAGGGATATCTTTGACCTCTTCCTCCCTGAGTTCGATAAACCTTGGGTGATTCACTTAAGGGAAACTTGCTGCTGTTCTACAAACCTCTGCTCTTGGAGGCCCAACACTGTCTACAGGAATAGAAGCATGCGTAGGCATCAATGAACCATTCACATACGATACCGATTCCCTTTGTCACGCGATATTTTACTTGTCCGAGGTTTGATCATCGGTATCTCTATACCTTGTTCAACCTCGTCTCCTGACAAGTACTCTTTACTCGTACCGTGGTATGTAGTCTCTTATGAACCATTCATATGCTTGCAAGCTAATTAGACGACATTCCATCGAGAGGGCCCAGAGAATATCTATCCGTCATCGGGATGGACAAATCCCACTATTGATCCATATGCCTCAACTCATACTTTGCGGATACTTAATCCCACCTTTATAACCACCCATTGACGCAGTGGCATTTGATGTAATCAAAGTACCTTTCCGGTATAAGTGATTTACATGATCTCATGGTCGATGGACTAGGTAGCTATGTATCGAAAGCTTATAGCAAATAACTTAATGACGTGATCTTATGCTACGCTTAATTGGGTGTGTCCATTACATCATTCACATAATGACATAACCTTGTTATTAATAACATCCAATGTTCATGATCATGAAACTATGATCATCTATTAATCAACAAGCTAGTTATACAAGAGGCTTACTAGGGACTCCTTGTTGTTTACATAACACACATGTATCAATGTTTCGGTTAATACAATTATAGCGTGGTATATAAACATTTATCATAAACACAAAGATATATAATAACCATTTTATTATTGCCTCTTGGGCATATCTCCAACAGTCTCCTACTTGCACTAGAGTCAATAATCTAGATTACATTGTAAGGTACCTAACACCCATGGCATTCTGGTGTTGGTCATGCTTTGCCCTAGGGAGAGCTTTAGTCAACGGATCTGCTACATTCAGATCAGTGTGTACTTTGCAAATCTTTACTTCTCCATCTTCAATGTACTCGCGAATCGAATGAAAACGCAACTTGATATGCTTCAGCTTCTTGTGTGACCTTGGTTCTTGTGCATTGGCGATGGCACCCATGTTTTCACAATAGATGACTAGTGGGTCCAATGCACTAGGAACCACACCAAGCTCTACAATGAATCTCTTCATCCATACCACTTCCGATGAAGCCTCTGAAGCCGCTATGTACTCCGATTCTGTTGAAGACTTTGCCACCGTGCACTGCTTCGAGCTGCACCAGCTTACTGCAGCACCATTCAATATAAACACGTACCCAAACTGAGACTTAGAGTCATCAGGATCAGTGTTCCAACTTGCATCGGTGTAACTTGTTACAGCGAGCTCTTGGTCACCTCCATAACAAAGAAACATATCCTTAGTTCTTTTCAAGTACTTCAGGATATTCTTGACCGCTGTCCAGTGTTTCTTTCCTGGATCACTTTGATATCTGCTAGTCAAACTAACTGCATGTGCTATATCCGGTCTAGTACATAGCATGGCATACATGATAGAACCTACTGCCGAGGCATAGGGGATCTGATTCATCCTCTCTCTTTCTTGTGCCGTAGCCGGACCTTGAGTCTTACTCAAGACCTTACCTGGTAACATCGGTAAGAATCCTTTCTTACTTTCATCCATTCTAAACTTCTTTAGAATCTTGTCCAGGTATGTACTTTGCGAGAGCGCTAATAGGCGTCTTGATCTATCTCTATAAATCTTGATGCCTAATATGTATGTTGCTTCACCAAGGTCCTTCATTGAAAAACTTTTATTCAAATAACCTTTTACACTGCTTAATAGTTCTATATCATTCCCAATTAATAATATGTCATCTACATATAATACCAGGAATGCTAGAGAGCTCCCACTCACTTTCTTGTAAATACAGGCCTCTCCTTGGCATTGTATAAACCTGAAGTCTTTGATCACCTTATCAAAACGTCGGTTCCAACTCCTGGATGCTTGCTTCAGTCCATAAATTGAACGCTGAAGTTTGCACACCTTGTCAGCATTTTTAGGATCGACAAAACCTTTGGGTTGTACCATATACAACTCTTCCTCAATGTCTCCATTAAGGAACTCCATTTTGACATCCATCTGCCAAATCACATAATCGAAAAATGCAGCTATTGCTAACAAAATCCTCACAGACTTTAGCTTCGCTACAGGTGAGAAAGTCTCATCATAGTCAACTCCTTGAATTTGTCGGAAACCCTTTGCGACAAGTCGAGCTTTATAGACAGTAACATTACCATCAGCATCTGTTTTTCTCTTGAAGATCCATTTATTCTCGACAGCCTTGCGGCTATCAGGTAAGTCTACCAAAGTCCATACTTTGTTATCATACATGGATCCCATTTCGGATTTCATGGCTTCTTGCCATTTGTTGGAATCTGGGCTCACCGTCGCTTCTTCATACGTCACAGGGTCTTCATCATTGTTGTCCACAATCATGACATTTAGACACGGATCATACCAGTCAGGAGTGGCACGTTCCCTTGTCGATCTGCGAGGTTCAGTAGCTATCTCGCTCGAAGTTTCATTAGCTTCCTCTGTTACCGGTGCAGGCGGCACAGGAACAACTTCCGGTACTGCGCTACTCTGATCAACGAGAGAAGATTCAGTAATCTCGTCGAGTTCTACTTTTCTTCCAGTCACTTCTTTAGTGAGAAATTCTTTCTCAAGAAAGGTTCCGTTCTTAGCAACAAAGATTTTGCCTTCGGATCTGTGATAGAAAGTATACCCTATAGTTTCCTTAGGGTATCCTATGAAGACGCATTTCTCCGCTTTGGGTTCTAGCTTGTCCGGTTGTAACTTTTTTACATAGGCTTTGCAACCCCAAACTTTAAGGAACGACAGCTCAGGTTTCTTATTAAACCATAATTCATATGATATCGTTTCAACGGATTTAGATGGTGCCCTATTTAAAGTGAATGCAGCTATCTCTAATGCATAACCCCAAAACGATAACGGCAAATCAGTAAGAGACATCATAGAACGAACCATATCTAAGAGAGTTCGATTACGACGTTCAGACACACCATTTCGTTGTGGTGTTCCCGGTGGTGTCAACTATCAAAGTATTCCGCATTTCTTTAAATGCATGCTAAACTCATAACTCAGATATTCGCCTCCGCGATCAGATCGCAGAAATTTAATCTTCTTGTTCCGTTGATTTTCTACTTCACTTTGGAATTCCTTAAACTTCTCGAAAGTTTCGGATTTATGTTTCATGAAATAGATATACCCATATCTACTCAGATCATCTGTGAAGGTTAGAACATAACGATAACCACCGCGCGAGGCTACACTCATTGGTCCGCACACATCGGTATGTATGATTTCCAATAAGTCTGTAGCTTGCTCCATAATACCAGAGAATGGAGTCTTAGTCATTTTTCCCATTAGACATGCTTCGCATCTATCAACTGACTCAAAGTCAAGTGACTCAAGTAATCCATCGGAATGGAGTTTCTTCATGCGTTTCACTCCAATATGACCAAGACGATACTGCCACATATAAGTAGAATTATCATTTAATTTAATTCGCTTAGCATCAATGTTATGAACATGTGTATCACTACTATCGAGACTTAATAGAAATAAACCATTCTTCTCAGGCGCATGACCATAAAAGATATTATTCATAAAAATAGAACAACCATTATTCTCAGACTTGAATGAATAACCGTCTTGCATTAAACAAGATCCAGATATAATGTTCATGCGCAACGCAGGCACTAAATAACAATTATTGAGGTTTAAAACTAATCCGGAAGGTAGATGTAGAGGGAGCGTGCCGACAGCGATCACATCGACCTTGGATCCATTTCCAACGCGCATCGTCACTTCATCCCTCGATAGGCTTCGTTTATTCCGTAGTTCCTGTTTCGAGTTACAAATGTGAGCAACCGAACCAGTATCAAATACCCAGGCACTAGTACGAGAACCAGTAAGATAGACATCTATAACATGTATATCAGATATACCTTTCTTCTTCTTGACAAGGCCGCTCTTCAGATCAGCCAAGTACTTGGGGCAATTGCGCTTCCAGTGTCCCTTCTCCTTGTAGTAATAACACTCAGCATCAGGCTTAGGGCCAGTATTAGGCTTCACAGGAGGCGCGGCAGCTTTCTTGCCGCCCTTCTTGAAGTTACCCTTAGACTTGCCCTGTTTCTTGAAACTGGTTGTCTTGTTGACCATCAACACTTGGTGCTCTTTCTTTATCTCAATCTCATCAGATTTCAGCATGGAGAAGAGTTCAGGTAACTCTTTGTTCATGTTCTGCATATTGTAGTTCATCACAAAGTTCTTGTAACTAGGTGGCAGTGATTGAAGAACACGATTAATCCCCAGTCTGTTAGGAATCACTATTCCCAAGTCACTGAGTTTCTTCGCATGCCCGGTCATGGCGAGCATGTGCTCACTAACGGAGCTGCCCTCTTCCATCATGCAACTGAAGAAGTGTTTCGATGCTTCATAGCATTCCACGGCCGCATGAGTTTCAAAGATAGTTTTCAACTCATTGACCAACTCATGTGGATCGTGGTGTGATACGTCTCCGATGTATCGATAATTTCTTATGTTCCATGCTTGTTTTATGACAATACTTACATGTTTTGTTCACACTTTATGTCATTATTATGCGTTTTCCGGAACTAACCTATTGACGAGATGCCGAAGTGTCAGTTCCTGTTTTCTGCTGTTTTTGGTTTCAGAAATCCTAGTAAGGAAATATTCTCGGAATCGGACGAAATCAACGCCCAGCATCTTAGAATTCCACGAAGCTTCCAGAACACCCGAGAGCCATCAGAGAGGGACCACAGGGGGCCCACACATGCAGGTGGCGCGGCCCAGGCCCTGGCCGTGCCACCCTAGTGTGTCGTCACCCCGTCAGCCCTCCGACTCCGCCACTTCGCCTATTTAAAGGTCCCTGACCTAAAACATCGATACGAATAAGCCACGGTACGAGAAACCTTCCAGAGCCGCCGCCATCGCGAAGCCAAGATCTGGGGGACAGGAGTCTCTATTCCGGCACGCCGTCGGGACGGGGAAGTGCCCCCGGAAGGCATCTCCATCGACATCACCGCCATCTCCATCAACGCTGCTGTCTCCCATGAGGAGGGAGTAGTTCTCCATCGAGGCTAAGGGGTTGTACCGGTAGCTATGTGGTTAATCTCTCTCCTATGTACTTCAATACAATGATCTCATGAGCTGCCTTACATGATTGAGATCCATATGATGAGCTTTGTAATCTAGATGTCGTTATGCTATTCAAGTGGATTTTACTTATGTGATCTCCGGAGACTCCTTGTCCCACGTGTGTAAAGGTGACAGTGTGTGCACCGTGTGGGTCTCTTAGGCTATATTTCACAGAATACTTATTCACTGAGTTATGATTTGAGTTGGATGTTATCTTGCCAGAGAGTAATTCAGAATAGCATAGTGAAGTGCTTATTTATATTCCTTTATGATTGCAATGTGCTTTGTGTCACTATTAATATATGTGCTACTCTAGTGATGTTATTAAAGTACTCTATTCCTCCTTCATGATGTAATGGTGACAGTGTGTGCATCATGTAGTACTTGGCGTAGTTTATGATTATGATTTCTTGTAGATTATGAAGTTAACTATTACTATGATGGTATTAATGTGATCTATTCCTCCTTTCATAGTATGAAGGTGATAGTGTGCATGCTATGTTAGTACTTGGTATAATTGTGTTGATCTATCATGCACTCTAAGGTTAATTAAATATGAATATCGAATGTTGTGGAGCTTGTTAACTCCGGCATTGAGGTGCTCTTGTAGCCCTACACAGCTAGTGGTGTTCATCATCCAACAAGAGAGTGTAGAGTGGTTTTATTATGTGATCAAGGTTGAGAGTGTCCACTAGTGAAAGTATAATCCCTAGACCTTGTTTCTGAATACTGAAATCATCGCTTATTTATTGTTCTGCTGCATCTTTACTTACTACACGCCAGCAAGCACTTTTCTGGCGCCGTTGCTACTGCTCATATACATTCATACCACCTGTATTTCACTATCTCTTCGCCGAACTAGTGCACCTATAAATCTGACAAGTGTATTAGGTGTGTTGGGGACACAAGAGACTTCTTGTATTGTGGTTGCAGGGTTGCTTGAGAGGGATATCTTTGACCTCTTCCTCCCTGAGTCCGATAAACCTTGGGTGATCCACTTAAGGGAAACTTGCTGCTGTTCTACAAATCTCTGCTCTTGGAGGCCCAACACTGTCTACAGGAATAGAAGCGCGCATAGACATCAAGCACTTTTCTGGCGCCGTTGCCGGGGAGGAAAGGTAAAAGGTACTCACACTCCGGTCCCAGGTAACCAAACACTTTTCTGGTACCGTTGTGAGTGCTCGAAGCTATTTCCTTTAGATCCTGCAATTGCATCTTTTTGTTTCTTGTTTACACTAGTTAGGCATAATGGAAAACAACAAAAAAATTAGAGATCTTTATGAACTTTATCTTGAACTAGGAAACATACCCGTGCGTTGCAACGGGAAAATAAAGAACTTTCTGTCAGGATTGCATCCACCACCTACTCTATCCGTCGCTTCAACCAGACCACCCGGTACATGCATCAGTCCCAGCAACCATCCACTGTCACGGCACCCACCCCTCTATGCTAAGGCCTTCGCCTACCTCACGTGTTGGCAGAGGACGCATATGACCAAGTTCAAACCAATGGGGATGAGTGGGGATGCAGATTTGTGGTGCTCGTTCTGTCATCCGCTGCCTCTAACACTGATGGAACATATGCATGAAACAACCTTTTGTAATAATATGTATATGTTGCAATTACATAAATTGTGAGCATTTAAAATGTTCTAATATAAGGTCTTCTATAATTTTATAGTCTCCGGGATGCAACAAAATCACTTTTGAATTCACCTACTTTTAAATAAAAACTTGATTTTGAATTTTGTAAGAAAAAGTTATACTACCTTCCCATCTCAAAATAAGTGGCTCAACTTTTTCTACATGGTTTAATGCGTAGATACATGCGTACCTACTAAAGTTGAGTCATTTATTTTTAGGACAGAGGGAGTATTGAAAATTGCTAGGAATATTTTAGAATATATTGTTATGGTGTTGCATTGAACGATGAAACCCTTGCAAAAAAAATCTCTATTTTATGTTGAATTTTAAACTTCAAAATAACACAGATTTGATTTGCTGATTTGAAACAGAAAAAATATTGTATATATAAAGGAAGTAGGACCGGTGTTACCTGTTTGCCCCAAAAATATCAGCAAACTAAAATCCATGAAAAAAAATCCTACATCCATGAATAAAATCTCTTTACAGGCTCTCTAATCAACTTAGGAAACGTGTCCCAGTGTAAACTCTCGCGCCTAGCAAGTGAGTCGGCAGCCTTGTTGCATTTTCTCTTAGTCTGTTACTTGGCAGTTGGCACTCTTCGTTCGAGACAACGCAACCCATCTTTATTTCTTCGTCAATTGTATCCAGGACAGTTAATTTCCAGGATGATCCGTCTAGGACATTGGGTGATCATTATTCATGAGTTTGACACACAGAAACGTAGCTTTACCCTCAGCTTGGCCTCGGAGCAATTCTAGATGGAGTTACAGGGAGCCAGCATACAACATATCTGTCAGGTCGCGGGGCAATCATACCAGTACCACCTCAGCACCACCTCTGTGTTCCCTCTTGAAGGAGCCGTCGATCGATGTTTAATCTGATCCAGCCTTCCGCTGGAGCCGTCCAGCAGGGAACGCTATCCACATAGAGGTTGCTCCCAATTGCGGTGCAGTGCATAGGTGTACTGCTCGGACTTGAATTTTTACCAGGTTGAACGTTGTAGGTCTGACTGACGAAGGAAACGACTATAGGGTTTCGTCGACTCATCGATCCGATCTGCTTTAGATGACCTGCAACACACGATGAAAGCTGGACAGGATAGGCTTCAAGTGCTTCTGGCTACACTCGCCGTCTTCTGCGCTGACGTGACCCTGCGGTTCCTACCTACGCGGGCTTCACGCCGGCGGTTCCTTGTCTGGCTAACTTAGAAGGGTCGAGGGCCTAGCTGGCTAGCTGCTTGTCACTGGCCTAGGCACGCCCGTCGCCGCCAGCGGACCGATCTCGGCTCCTCCATCTCGTCCTATATTTATACATGGAACCAGGATCTAGGAGCTAGAGAACGTACGCAATACTACATGCAATCGGTTAGATGTAGAGTCATTTTTCTCTACGGGGGCCTAATCGAACACGTGTGGACGGACGAAGGCGCATATATAAAACGGACGAAAGCATAAAAAGCGGGACGAAACCACGGAAACGCTTCGTACTTTATTATTAGGTACTAGCAAAGGTGCCCGTGCGTTGCACTGGGGGAAACAAAAAATGAAACACTCAAAAAACCAGTCTTGACGCTCCACCGACTTGTAATACCGCATATCGGTAATAATTGTGGACCTCATTCTTAAATTTTGTTAAAAATAAGGATTTGGATGAATTTATAGTTAGTACAAAAATGTTTTTTGCTAATGATTCCAAAATTCATTAGTAAAAACATGTATATGGCTCAAATAAATTTTACATGATAATCTAGTGAGCCGAGCACCATAGCCCTAGCCTTACTTTAGGTTTTTTTTTCTCCATTTTCTCCTCTAACATAGTATGTGGGGCGAAAATATGTCTATTTATATGTCCAATTATAAAATTCTGTAAGTAAATCCGATTTGGTTTTTATTAATATGGTGGTCTTTATTGGCACTATATATATTTCAATAATGTACATGATTTCAACTACTACAAAATTTATATAACACAACAATCCACACATTAAAAAAAAGTGATACAATGTATTGGCATACTCTGAGTCACGAGTTTCTCTTTGATACACATACACTCATATACTCAATTTAACTATAGTTTTTATTAAATGTATTACTATTATATTTGGTTTTTAATTTAATTTAATTTAATCTATTCCATTCCACTCCATCATTCTTATCTGAAAATTTTGGCAAATATCCAACGGAACACCTAAGAAAAAAAAACAGACTGGACGCTAGTGGTGCAATAGCCCCCGCTCTTAGTCTCACAAGCATTGCATCGAACATCTAGAGAAGGTTCACAACAAAGGACACATGGTATCAGGATTTGTCTTTGCAAACTCAGTTCGTTTTGCTACAAAAGACAGAGAAATTATTTGTTGTGTGTTGAAATTAAAGAAAATGAGTCACTGGACCAGCCGGCCAAAAGGCCCAGCAGAAGCCCATCAGTGCCCATGCCTGAGCCACGTGAATCCTAACTACGTTCAGCCCGAGCACTTGGTCGCATCCACGCATCGACCCTGAATCACCGCGCCGGCGGGGGAGTGCCTGGAAGGCGGCGTGTGGAAGGAGGACTGTGGCACAGCCGCGCGCGCACCTCGCTCAACCTCCGCCGTCGCCCATCCCGACTCCAGCTCGTGCGCATTTCCCACTCAACGCCCGCCTCATGTGCGCGACGAATCCGCAGAGCCGCTCGTCCTGGCTCTTCTCGCGCCCCGACCCGTAGGTCAACGTCGCCGCCAGCCGCCCGTGCAGCACCCCACCACCAACGACCACCTCGCCTCCGCTCCGCCCCGCCCGTGCAGCACCACACCGCCGAAGGTCAACGTCGACGCCGGCCGCCCGTGCAGCACCCCACCGCCGACGGCCACGTCCGCCTCCAGCGCTCCGGCCGCCCATCTAACGTCGCCGCCGGCCGCCCCTGCAGCACCCCACCGCCGACGGCCACGTCCGCCTCCAGCGCTCCGGCCGCCCGTCTCGCTCGCGTATGAGTCAATCAGTTTGTCTGGGATGGGGAAAAATATACACGGTCGGTTTCTTCGGGATGGGAAAAAATAGAACGAACCGGTATGTAATGGCATTGTGCAGTATTATGCGGTTTGGTGGGAGGGCAAAACCGTTCTAAAAAAACGTTGACGATTTTTTTTGGCAAAAACCTTAGCTCCTTTATTATTAGGTATAGCACAAATGCCCGTGCGTTGCACCGGAAGTAAAAAACATTTTATATCAAAAACATTGCATGAATTAAATTTTATCCTAAAGTCAATCGACCTATGTAAACATGGCATGTAACCATGGTCTTAATGTAACTTTCTTCATGCGTTGCTACGACCGTGCGTTGCAACGGCTATAACTTAAACAAAAAGTTTTCACAATCCAAAAAATAATTACTGTTTTGCCAAACTGTTTTATCTTTGCAAAATGTTTTATATTTTGAGGCGCTGGGTAAAACATACAATAATAGTTTCACTTTTGTTTTTTCTTTTAAATCATTTCGTTGATATGATATGAAAAATTATAGTTTTAATAGATATATAAATTAAAGGCATAACATGCATTTTTATCAAATTATAAATCTATTATTATTTTAACAAAGACCGTTCTAAGGTTAAGTAATACGGAGTTCGCTCGGTCAAGGGTGCAAAACAAATCACACGAAAAGATGTATGGATTTTCCTCAGAAAAAGATATATGCTCCCAAACAAAGAGGACGTCATCTTAAAAAGAAAAAAAAAAAGAGGACGTGCTCGTGATACATTAGTGATTAGTGAGGCTAAGGAATCCCTCATCGAGTTGTCTCCGGTTTGGGACGAATCGTGATTTAGCAGGCACGGAGGGACGACATACGAAGGCGTATTACATGTTGGACGAAAGCGCATAACAGCGGACCGAACCAAGGAAACCTTAGCTCCTTTATTATTAGGTATAGATATAGACGCCCGTCGCCGCCAGCGGACCGATCTCGGCTCCTCCATCTCGTCCTATATTTATACACGGAACCAGGATCTGGGAGCTAGAGAACGTACGCAATACTACATGCAATCGGTTAGATGTAGAGTCGTTTTCCTCTACGGGAGCCTAATCGAACACGCGTGGACGGACGAAGGCGCATATGTAAAACGGACGAAAGCATAAAAAGCGGGACGAAACCACGGAAACGCTTTGTACTTTATTATTAGGTATAGATTAGGACATGATGTGTTTGAAGAGAGAATTAAAAAACCCATGGAACTTTGTTTGCAAAATAGCAATTTTATTAGCATGAATTCTTTGAATACTATTATTGCTAATGCTATGGAGAAATCTAAGCTTGGGGAAGCTGGCTTTGATGAGCATGACATTTTTAGTCCCCCAAGCATTGAGGAGAAAATTTTCTTTGATGATACTTTGCCTCCTATTTATGATGATTATAATGATAGTAGTCTTTTGGTGCCGCCTGTTATGGAGGATAAATTTGATTATGATTACTATATGCCTCCTATATTTGATGATGAGAATAATAATGATAGCTACTTTGTTGAATTTGCTCCCATTACTAATAAAATTGATTATGCTTATGTGGAGAGTAATGATACTTTTATGCATGTAGCTCATGATAAGAATGTTTCATGTGATAGTTATATTGTTGAGTTTTTTCATGCTGCTACTGAAAATCTTTATGAGAGAGGAAAATATGGTTGTAGAAATTTTCATGTTACTAAAACACCTCTCTATATGCTGAAAATTTTGAAGTTACACTTGTTTTATCTTCCTATGCTTGTTGCATTATGCTTCATGAATTTATTTATCTACAAGATTCCTATGCATAGGAAGTGGGTTATACTTAAATGTGTTTTGAACTTGCTTTTTGATGCTCTCTTTTGCTTCAACTTTTATTTCTTGCGAGTGCATCATTAAAATTACTGAGCCCATCTTAATGGCTATAAAGAAAGCACTTCTTGGGAGATAACCCATGTTTTTATTTTACTACAGCAACTTTGTTTTATATTTGAGTCTTGGAAGTTGTTACTACTGTAGCAACCTCTCCTTATCTTTATTTTATTTCATTGTTGTGCCAAGTAAAGTCTTTGATAGTAGAGTTGATACTAGATTTGGATTGCTGCGCAGTAACAGATTTCTGTCTGTCACGAATTTGAGTCGCCCCGTCTGTAGGTAACTCAGAAAAATATGCCAATTTACGTGCGTGATCCTCAGATATGTACGCAATTTTCATTCAATTTGAGAATTTTCATCTGAGAAAGTCTGGTGCCCCAGAAAAATTCATCTTTACGGACTGTTCTGTTTTGATAGATTCTGCCTTTTATTTCGCATTGCCTCTTTTGCTGTGTTGGATGGATTTCTTTATTCCATTAACTTTCAGTAGCTTTGTGCAATATCCAGAAGTGATAAGAATGATTGTGTCACCTCTGAACATGTGAATTTTGATTATGCACTAACCCTCTAATGAGTTTGTTTTGAGTTTGGTGTGGAGGAAGTTTTCAAGGGTCAAGAGAGGAGGATGATACAATATGATCAAGAAGAGTGAAAGCTCTAAGCTTGGGGATGCCCCGGTGGTTCATCCCTGCATATTTCAAGAAGACTCAAGCATCTAAGCTTGGGGATGCCCAAGGCATCCCCTTCTTCATCGACAAATTATCAGGTTCCTCCCTTGAAACTATATTTTTATTCGGTCACATCTTATGTACTTTACTTGGAGCGTCTGTTTGTTTTTATTTTTTGTTTTGTTTGAATAAGTTCATGCTTGTGTGGGAGAGAGACACGCTCCGCTGGTTCATATGAACACATGTGTTCTTAGCTTTTAATGTTCATGGCGAAAGTTGAAACTGCTTCGTTCATTGTTATTTGGTTGGAAAAAGAAAATGCTACATGTGGTAAATTGGTATAATGTCTTGAATAATTTGATACTTGGCAATTGTTGTGCTCATATAGATCATGTTTACGCTCTTGCATCATGTACTTTGCACCTATTAATGAAGAAATACTGTAGAGCTTGTTGACATTTGGTTTGCATGATTGGTCTCTCTAAAGTCTAGATATTTTCTGGTAAAGGTGTTTGAACAACAAGGAAGACAGTGTAGAGTCTTATAATGCTTGCAATATATTTTTATGTGAGTCTTGCTGTACCGGTTCATACTTGTGTTTGCTTCAAATAACCTTGCTAGCCTAAGCCTTGTATTGAGAGGGATTACTTCTCATGCATCCAAATCCTTGAGCCAATAACTATGCCATTTGTGTCCACCATACCTACCTACTACATGGTATTTCTCTGCCATTCCAAGTAAATACTTCGTGTGCTACCTTTAAACAATTCAAAATGCTTCTTAATTTGTGTCAATGTTTTATAGCTCATGAGGAAGTATGTAGTGTTTTATCTTTCAATCTTGTTGGGCAACTTTCACCAATGGACTAGTGGCTTCATCCGCTTATCCAATAATTTTGCAAAAAGAGCTGGCGCGGGGTTCCCATCCCCCAATTAATTAACTTTATTAATAATTCTCTTCACATGGTTTGCTCTGATTCATCAGTAAGCAACTTAATTTTGCAAATAGACACTCCTCCATGGTATGAGATTGTTGGAAGGCACCCGAGGATTCGGTTAGCCATGGCTTGTGTAAGCAAAGGTTGGGAGGAGTGTCACCCATAAATAAAAACTAAAGTACATGTGTAAACAAAAGAGAAGAGGGATGATCTACCTTGCTGGTAGAGATAACGTCCTTCATGGGAGCCGCTCTTTGAAAGTCTGCCTGGCAAGGGGGTTAGAGTACCCACTACCATTCGTTGACAACAACAAACACCTCTCAAAATTTTACTTTTATGCTCTCTATATGATTTTAAAACTTGAAAAGCTCTAGCACATGATTTATCAATGCTTCCCTCTGCGAAGGGCCATTCTTTTACTTTTATGTTGAGTTAGTTTACCTACTTCTTCCTATCTTAGAAGCAAACACTTGTGTTAACTGTGCATTGATTCTTACATGTTTACCTATTGCACTTATTATATTACTTTGCATTGACAACTATCCATGAGATATACATGTTACAAGTTGAAAGCAACCGCTGAAACTTAATATTCCTTTGTGTTGCTCCAATGCTCTACTTTGAAAATATTGCTTTATGAGTTAACTCTTATGAAAGACTTATTGATGCTTGTCTTGAAAGTACTATTCATGAAAAGTCTTTGCTATATGATTCAGTTGTTTAATCATTCTCTTTACCATTGCTTTGAATCGCTGCATTCATCTTATATGCTTTACAATAGTATGATCAAGATTATGTTGGTAGCATGTCACTTCAGAAATTATCCTTGTTATTGTTTACCTACTCGGGACGAGTAGGAACTAAGCTTGGGGATGTTGATACGTCTCCGACGTATCGATAATTTCTTATGTTCCATGCTTGTTTTATGACAATACTTACATGTTTTGTTCACACTTTATGTCATTATTATGCGTTTTCCGGAACTAACCTATTGACGAGATGCCGAAGTGCCAGTTCCTGTTTTTTGCTATTTTTGGTTTCAGAAATCCTAGTAAGGAAATATTCTCGGAATCGGACGAAATCAACGCCCAGCATCTTAGAATTCCACGAAGCTTCCAGAACACCCTATTGTGTCGTCGCCCCGTCAACCCTCCGACTCCGCCTCTTCGCCTATTTAAAGGTCCCTGACCTAAAACATCGATACGAATAAGCCACGGTACGAGAAACCTTCCAGAGCCGCCGCCATTGCGAAGCCAAGATCTGGGGGACAGGAGTCTCTGTTCCGGCACGCCGCCGGGATGGGGAAGTGCCCCCGGAAGGCATCTCCATCGACATCACCGCCATCTCCATCAACGATGCTGTCTCCCATGAGGAGGGAGTAGTTCTCCATCGAGGCTAAGGGGCTGTACCGGTAGCTATGTGGTTAATCTCTCTCCTATGTACTTCAATACAATGATCTCATGAGTTGCCTTACATGATTGAGATCCATATGATGAGCTTTGTAATCTAGATGTCGTTATGCTATTCAAGTGGATTTTACTTATGTGATCTCCAGAGACTCCTTGTCCCACGTGTGTAAAGGTGACAGTGTGTGCACCGTGTGGGTCTCTTAGGCTATATTTCACAGAATACTTATTCACTGAGTTATGATTTGAGTTGGATGTTATCTTGCCAGAGAGTAATTCAGAATAGCATAGTGAAGTGCTTATTTATATTCCTTTATGATTGCAATGTGCTTTGTGTCACTATTAATATATGTGCTACTCTAGTGATGTTATTAAAGTACTCTATTCCTCCTTCATGATGTAATGGTGACAGTGTGTGCATCATGTAGTACTTGGCGTAGTTTATGATTATGATTTCTTGTAGATTATGAAGTTAACTATTACTATGATGGTATTAATGTGATCTATTCCTCCTTTCATAGTATGAAGGTGATAGTGTGCTAAGTGACTGACAAGGAATATGATAGGAATGCACGTCTGGAACAAAAATAAAGTGTTATTATGTTCATCGTTGGCATTCTATCTAGCCCTTAGAATTTATAATAAAGAACTTAATAATTGTTATTTTGCTCTTGTCAAATAAAAACAATGAGTTGTTCAAATTATGACATTACTCCATGAACGATGGATAAGTTATTATAAATTTTAATGGTAAAACACACATACATAACACTGACGCTAAAATGCCGTAAGGCAAATGATTTGAATTCCACTTATTTGTGGAACCGCCATTTAGGTCATGTTGGAAAGGAACGCATGAAGAAACTCCATGCAAATGGATTATTGGAGTCATTTGATTTATGAATCATTTGGCGCTTGCAAATCTCTTCTAAAAGGAATGACTGAAATACCGTTCATAGGCCAAGATTTGAACAGGCAACTAACTTAGTGGAAACATACATGATGATGTATATGGTTCACTGGGCATAGTTGTGTGCGGGAGATTCTTCTACTTCATGAAAACTTCAAACAATGAATTGAGTATATATATGTGGATATATTCAATAAGGAAGAAGTTTGAAACATTTGATTGGATTCAAATAAATTTCAGCATGAAGAGGAAATAATCGTAATAGAAAAATCAAATATCTATGATTGGATCATAGTGGAAATATTTGAATTACAAGTTTTAGCGAACATCTAAGAGAGTTATGAAATTGTTCTACAACTCACATTTCTTGAAGTATCATAGTGATGATGAAGTATCCGAGAGATGCATCCAAACCTTGTTGGGTCAATGATGAGATAAAATATTGATGCCATTATATTTTTGTTTATTATGCTTTAAAGACTACCGCTTTTACACTAAATAGAGCATCATCATGATCCGTTGAAATGACACCATACAAGTTATGGCATGGGTATAAACCCTAATAGTCCTTTCTTTAATTTTTTGGTCTAAGAGTTTACAACCAAAATCGGATGAATGTCTTTGTTGGTTATCCCAAAGAATTGATTGGGAATTCTTTCCACTATGAAGTAAAAGACAAAAGTTTTTGTCAATGTTACTTGCTTATTTCCAAGAAATTGTTTTCTAGCGAAATATTTGAGTGGGAGGACAATAGAACTTGATAAAGTTTATGAACCTGAGCATAATGATCAGAGTAGCGCAGCATCGGAAATTGGTTCCGGAAGCGGCCACGACGATCATGGCCTCCATGACTACAAAGTGTTTTAGCCATGGAGATCAAAGTACTTATTGAACCTTGTAGGTATGGTTTACTTTGTGATCAAATAAATGATTTGTGGACAAAGGATTGATTTTGAATAATGATAAACCAACTACAAACAAAGAAGTTATGATGGGCCCTGACTCCGTTAAAATTGCTATACGCCATGAAATCCAAGATAGATGAATACTTTTGGAAAGTAATGGATCTATAAATTTGATGGACTTGGATGAAATATCCTTGAAGAAGCTCGACTTGTCGAAAAGTAGTTTACGACAAAGTTCAAAGAGTTGACTACGATAAGATTAGATCTTCCGTAGCAATGCTTATAGTCTATGTGGATTATTCTAGTAATCACTACATATTTCTTTTATGAGATATGCTAGTAGGATGGCAAAATACATTACTTAACAGAAGTATGTATTAAAGGTGTATACAAGATACAACCAAGAGTTTTGCTAGTCCATAGAATACTAGATAGGTATACAAACTTCAATTGGATGAAGTGAGTATCGCGGAGTTGGAATCTTCACCAGATGAAATAGTCAAAGAGTTTTTGATTTCATCAGAGACGATGAAGAGGCTTGCATTTGCAAGAAATTAAGTGGGAGCGTTGAGACATATTTATAATACTTATGTAGATGACATATAGTTGGTTATAAATGATGTAATTATATACTTGATTAAAAGGTTTCATTGAGAAATTAACTTCAATGAAAGGATATGGACTGAAACAAATTTTGTGTCAAGATCTATGAAGATAGATTGAAACACATAATATGTTTAAGTCAAAGTACATAGAATGGATATTGAAATAGTTCAATACAGAAATATTAAGAAAATGTTCTTATCATGTGAAGTTTTAACAAGACTTAAGTGTATCTGACACTCGATGAGTAAAAACACATGAGTGATTTTAGATCACGAAGAGTATGTCCAAAATCAGATGTCCTGTGCTCTAAAAGAGTTAGGAGCATATACCAGAATGATTCATATGATGATCATTAAAAAATAGTAAAGAATATTCTTGAGTACTTAAGAAGAACCAAGGATATATATATAGTTTTGTATGGAGAAACGACAAACAAATCACTGTAAGGTGTTGCACCGATATTTGTTTTGTCACATATGAAAATAAAATTTCAATCTCAAATTAGACTAAGTTTTGTTGAAAATGTAGCACAATGAGATAGAAGTTGTCTATGTTAGATTTAGATGAGTTCTAAATGTTGTGACGGATTCTACAAACGAAGGCAGATTATGTCATTGTTTTGACAATGACTGAGGATGTTAAAGTCAAGAAGTTCTTTGAGAACTTGGTGTAGTTCCGATAGTGTCAGAACTTTGAAGCTATATTGTGTGTGACAATATTAGTGACTTATTTCAGACCAAGGAATTAAGGTTCCACCAGAAGACCAAACATATTTAAATGCCGACTCATTTGGAAAATGAGTGATGCGTGAAGACGCAAATTAATTGCAAAATACATACGGTTCTGAGCATGTCAGGTCCGTTGACTAAAACCTCTCTCGTGAGCAAAACATGATAAAGCACCGGAAGGCCAAGGTGTTATATCTTTACAAATGAAAACTAGATTATTTACTCTAGTGCAAGTGGGAGACTGTTGGAGATATGCCCAAGAGGCAATAACAAAATGGTTATTATAATATATCTTTGTGTTTATGATAATGTTTACATACCATGCTATAATTGTATTAACCGAAACATTGATACATGTGTGTTATGTGAACAACAAAGAGTCCCTAGTAAGCCTCTTGTATAACTAGCTTGTTGATTAATAGATGATCATGGTTTCGTGATCATGAACATTGGATGTTATTAATAACATGGTTATGTCATTATGTGAATGACGTAATGGACACACCCAATTAAGCGTAGCATAAGATCACGTCATTAAGTTATTTGCTATAAGCTTTCGATACATAGTTACCTAGTCCTTATGACCATGAGATCATATAAATCACTTATACCGGAAAGGTACTTTGATTACATCAAACGCCACTGCGTAAATGGGTGGTTATAAAGGTGGGATTAAGTATCCGGAAAGTATGAGTTGAGGCATATGGATCAACTGTGGGATTTGTCCATCCCGATGACGGATAGATATACTCTGGGCCCTCTCGGTGGAATGTCGTCGAATGTCTTGCAAGCATATGAATAAGTTCATAAGAGACCACATACCACGGTACGAGTAAAGAGTACTTGTCAGGAGACGAGGTTGAACAAGGTATAGAGTGATACCGAAGATCAAACCTCGGACAAGTAAAATATCGTGTGACAAAGGGAATTGGTATCGTATGTGAATGGTTCATTCGATCACTAAAGTCATCGTTGAATATGTGGGAGCCATTATGGATCTCCATATCCCGCTATTGGTTATTGGTCGGAGAGAGTACTCAACCATGTCCGCATAGTTCACGAACCGTAGCTTAAAGTTGGATGTTGAAATGATAGAACTTGAATATGGAATGGAGTTCGAATATTTGTTCGGAGTCCCGGATAAGATCCCGGACATCACGAGGAGTCCCGGAATGGTCCGGAGAATAAGATTCATATATAGGAAGTCATTTTATGTGTTTTAAAATGATCCGGAAGGTTCTATGGAAGGTTCTAGAAGGTTCTAGAAAAGTCCAGAAGAAACCACTAAGGAAGGCGGAGTCCCGATGGGACTCCACCTCCCATGGCCGGCCAACCCTAAGGGGGAGGAGCCCCAAGTGGACTCCCCAAGGGGGGCCGGCCACCCCCTCCCAAGGAAGGTGGGAATCCCACCTCTAGTGGGAGTCCTAGCTTGGGTAGGTTTCATGTGTTATGGAAGGTTTTGGTTTGGGGTCTTATTCGAAGACTTGTAGACCAACTCTTGGGTGTTCCACCTATATAATGAGGACCAAGGGGAGGAGGCCGGCCACCCCAAAAGCACCACAAGGTGGCCGCACCACTAGATGGCCGGCGCCCCCTCTCCCCAAACCCTAGCGGTCTCTCTCCTCCACCACATCCCGCACGCTTAGCGAAGCTCCGCCGGATTTCTCCACCACCACCGACACCACGCCGTCGTGCTGTCAGATTCAAGAGGAGCTACTACTTCCGCTGCCCGCTGGAACGGGAGGTGGACGACGTCTTCATGAACAACCGAACGTGTGACCGAGTACGGAGGTGTTGCCCGTTCGTGGCGCCCGTGATCAAGATCTTCTACGCGCTTTTGCAAGCGGCAAGTGAACGTCTACCGCAGCAACAAGAGCCTCATCTTGTAGGCTTTGGAATCTCTTCAAGGGTGAGACTCGATAATCCCCTCGTTGCTACCGTCTTCTAGATTGCATCTTGGCTTGGATTGCGTGTTCGTGGTAGGAAATTTTTTGTTTTCTATGCAACGTTATCCCTCAGTGGTATCAGAGCCGTGTCTATGCATAGATGGTTGCACGAGTAGAACACAATGGTTTGTGGGCGTTGATGCTTATGTTGTCTTTAGTTTGAATACTTTGCATCTTTGTGGCATAGTGGGATGAAGCGGCTCGGACTAACTTTACATGACCGCGTTCATGAGACTTGTTCCTCGTTCGACATGCAACTTGTATTGCATAAGAGGCTTTGCGAGTGTCTGTCTCTCCTACTATAGTGAAGATTCAATTTACTCTTCTATTGACAACACTAGTATCACCGTTGTGGTTCATGTTCGTAGGTAGATTAGATCTTACTCGAAAACCCTAAACCACGTAAAATATGCAAACCAAATTAGAGACGTCTAACTTGTTTTTGCAGGGTTTGGTGATGTGATATGGCCATGATATGATGATGAATATGTATGAGATGATCATTATTGTATTGTGGCAACCGGCAGGAGCCTTATGGTTGTCTTTAAATTTCATGTTGAGTAGTATTTCAAAGTAGTTGTAATAGTTGCTACATGAGGTGAACAACCATGAAGACGGCGCCATGGACCTTGACGCTACGCCGACGATGATGGAGATCATGCCCGTTGATGATGGAAATCATGTCCTTGCTTTGGAGATGAAGATCGAAGGCGCAAAGACAAAAGGGCCATATCATATCACATATGAATTGCATGTGATGTTGATCCTTTTTGCATCTTATTTTGCTTAGATCGCGACGGTAGAATTATAAGATGATCCCTCACATTAATATCAAGATAATAAAGTGTTCTCCCCTCGTATGCACCGTTGCAACAGTTCGTCGTTTCGAAGCATCTCGTGATGATCGGATGTGATAGACTCAACGTTCACAAACAACAGGTGTAAGCCATGTTGCACACGCGGAATACTTGGGTTTGCTTGACGAGCCTAGCATGTACAGACATGGTCTCGGGACAACGGAAACTGAAAGGTTGAACACGAGTCATATGGATGATATGATCAACATGTTGATGTTCACCATTGAAGCTACATCATCTCACGTGATGATCGGTTTTGGTGTAGTGGATGTGGATCGTGTACCACTTAACAACTATGAGGGATGTTGTATTAAGTGGGAGTTCATTAGTAATTAGATTAAAACATGAACTAATTATCATAAACATAGTCTGAGTAGTATTTTGAATTAATTTGTAGTATTGTCATCTGTTTTTCTACCAAGCGCTAGTCTTGTTATTGAGATAGAAATACTGTTAAAATCTGACAATAAACTTTACGGACTGGTACCGTATTGTTAAAGAATCAAGAAATGATAAAGTCCTATTGCAAACTTTTAGTAAACCTCACATTGTTGATTCAAAGAACTATGGTTTCAATTAGTACCTAAAGTTATCTTGTCTCCGTGAAACTTGAAGTTCAAATCTGTTTGAAGAGTAAGGAGCTGAAAATTTAGTTTTCAGAAATAATCAAGGTATGAGATATATGTGATATCTAAAGACCTTATTCCAAGATGATAGAATATAATTTGGTGAGACTACATAAACTCATAAGTTTTATGGGAATGTACGAAGGTTGAAGACGCAAGACGTCCCAATTCTCCAACTATTGGGGCACTAACGATATTCGCATATCCATGAAGTGATTGTCCTTAGTATGCACCGTTGCTAAGACTCGTTGTTTCGAAGCATCACGTGATGATCGGGTGTTATAGATTCTACGTGTGCTTACAACGAGTGCAAGCCAGATATGCACATGCGAATACAGAGGTTAAACTTTACGAGCCTAGCATGTACAGACATGGTCTCGAAAAGTCGTCATGATATGATGGATAAAATTATGAGTGAAATTTTTCATCATATTACAAAGTTACTAATAATGAAATCTGAAACACTTGTCATATGATGATCAACTTCAAAGTAAGAACCTCAAGGTTATTGGTATTTGACCAACAAACCTAGAAGTTATTGAAGGAGAAATGTTTTCTGAATAATGAGGAAAGCTAAAAGAGAAATTACAAAAGATATTTTGGCAGAAAGAAAAGAAAAGACTAGAAAGTCTAGCTCAGGTGTATATAAATAATATACATGTTATGGATGTATTCCTCGTTTGGTCACACAATAAAATTCTTTGGTATTTGTACCATATTGGTTGGTATGAAGTGTCATACAAAACAACGCAATACAAGAATACAATGGCCTAAGTGACTGACAAGGAATATGATAGGAATGCACATCTGGAACAAAAATAAAGTGTTATTATGTTCATCGTTGGCATTCTATCTAGCCCTTAGAATTTATAATAAAGAACTTAATAATTGTTATTTTGCTCTTGTCAAATAAAAACAATGAGTTGTTCAAATTATGACATTACTCCATGAACGATGGATAAGTTATTATAAATTTTAATGGTAAAACACACATACATAACACTGACGCTAAAATGCCGTAAGGCAAATGATTTGAATTCCACTTATTTGTGGAACCGCCATTTAGGTCATGTTGGAAAGGAACGCATGAAGAAACTCCATGCAAATGGATTATTGGAGTCATTTGATTTATGAATCATTTGGCGCTTGCAAATCTCTTCTAAAAGGAATGACTGAAATACCGTTCATAGGCCAAGATTTGAACATGCAACTAACTTAGTGGAAACATACATGATGATGTATATGGTTCAGTGGGCATAGTTGTGTGCGGGAGATTCTTCTACTTCATGAAAACTTCAAACAATGAATTGAGTATATATATGTGGATATATTCAATAAGGAAGAAGTTTGAAACATTTGAATGGATTCAAATAAATTTCAGCATGAAGAGGAAATCATGGTAATAGAAAAATCAAATATCTATGATTGGATCATAGTGGAAATATTTGAATTACAAGTTTTAGCGAACATCTAAGAGAGTTATGAAATTGTTCTACAACTCACATTTCTTGAAGTATCATAGTGATGATGAAGTATCCGAGAGGTGCACCCAAACCTTGTTGGGTCAATGATGAGATAAAATATTGATGCCATTATATTTTTGTTGATTATGCTTTAAAGACTACCGCTTTTACACTAAATAGAGCATCATCATGATCCGTTGAAATGACACCATACAAGTTATGGCATGGGTATAAACCCTAATAGTCCTTTCTTTAATTTTTTGGTCTAAGAGTTTACAACCAAAATAGGATGAATGTCTTTGTTGGTTATCCCAAAGAATTGATTGGGAATTCTTTCCACTATGAAGTAAAAGACAAAAGTTTTTGTCAATGTTACTTGCTTATTTCTAAGAAATTGTTTTCTAGCGAAATATTTGAGTGGGAGGACAATAGAACTTGATAAAGTTTATGAACCTGAGCATAATGATCAGAGTAGCGCAGCATCGGAAATTGGTTCCGGAAGCGGCCACGACGATCATGGCCTCCATGACTACAAAGTGTTTTAGCCATCGAGATCAAAGTACTTATTGAACCTTGTAGGTATGGTTTACTTTGTGATCAAATAAATGATTTGTGGACAAAGGATTGATTTTGAATAATGATAAACCAACTACAAACAAAGAAGTTATGATGGGCCCTGACTCCGTTAAAATTGCTATACGCCATGAAATCCAAGATAGATGAATACTTTTTGAAAGTAATGGATCTATAAATTTGATGGACTTGGATGAAATATCCTTGAAGAAGCTCGACTTGTCGAAAAGTAGTTTACGACAAAGTTCAAAGAGTTGACTACGATAAGATTAGATCTTCCGTAGCAATGCTTATAGTCTATGTGGATTATTCTAGTAATCACTACATATTTCTTTTATGAGATATGCTAGTAGGATGGCAAAATACATTACTTAACAGAAGTATGTATTAAAGGTGTATACAAGATACAACCAAGAGTTTTGCTAGTCCATAGAATACTAGATAGGTATACAAACTTCAATTGGATGAAGTGAGTATCGCGGAGTTGGAATCTTCACCAGATGAAATAGTCAAAGAGTTTTTGATTTCATCAGAGAAGATGAAGAGGCTTGCATTTGCAAGAAATTAAGTGGGAGCGTTGAGACATATTTATAATACTTATGTAGATGACATATAGTTGGTTATAAATGATGTAATTATATACTTGATTAAAAGGTTTCATTGAGAAATTAACTTCAATGAAAGGATATGGACTGAAACAAATTTTGTGTCAAGATCTATGAAGATAGATTGAAACACATAATATGTTTAAGTCAAAGTACATAGAATGGATATTGAAATAGTTCAATATAGAAATATTAAGAAAATGTTCTTATCATGTGAAGTTTTAACAAGACTTAAGTGTATCTGACACTCGATGAGTAAAAACACATGAGTGATTTTAGATCACGAAGAGTATGTACAAAATCAGATGTCCTGTGCTCTAAAAGAGTTAGGAGAATATACCAGAATGATTCATATGATGATCATTAAAAAACAGTAAAGAATATTCTTGAGTACTTAAGAAGAACCAAGGATATATATATAGTTTTGTATGGAGAAATGACAAACAAATCACTGTAAGGTGTTGCACCGATATTTGTTTTGTCACATATGAAAATAAAATTTCAATCTCAAATTAGACTAAGTGTTGTTGAAAAGGTAGCACAATGAGATAGAAGTTTTCTATGTTAGATTTAGATGAGTTCTAAATGTTGTGACGGATTCTACAAACGAAGGCAGATTATGTCATTGTTTTGACAATGACTGAGGATGTTAAAGTCAAGAAGTTCTTTGAGAACTTGGTGTAGTTCCGATAGTGTCAGAACTTTGAAGCTATATTGTGTGTGACAATATTAGTGACTTATTTCAGACCAAGGAATTAAGGTTCCACCAGAAGACCAAACATATTTAAATGCCGACTCATTTGGAAAATGAGTGATGCGTGAAGACGCAAATGAATTGCAAAATACATATGGTTCGGAGCATGTCTGGTCCGTTGACTAAAACCTCTCTCGTGAGCAAAACATGATAAAGCACCGGAAGGCCAAGGTGTTATATCTTTACAAATGAAAACTAGATTATTGACTCTAGTGCAAGTGGGAGACTGTTGGAGATATGCCCAAGAGGCAATAATAAAATGGTTATTATAATATATCTTTGTGTTTATGATAATGTTTACATACCATGCTATAATTGTATTAACCGAAACATTGATACATGTGTGTTATGTGAACAACAAAGAGTCCCTAGTAAGCCTCTTGTATAACTAGCTTGTTGATTAATAGATGATCATGGTTTCGTGATCATGAACATTGGATGTTATTAATAACAAGGTTATGTCATTATATGAATGATGTAATGGACACACCCAATTAAGCGTAGCATAAGATCACGTCATTAAGTTATTTGCTATAAGCTTTCGATACATAGTTACCTAGTCCTTATCACCATGAGATCATATAAATCACTTATACCGGAAAGGTACTTTGATTACATCAAACGCCACTGCGTAAATGGGTGGTTATAAAGGTGGGATTAAGTATCCGGAAAGTATGAGTTGAGGCATATGGATCAACAGTGGGATTTGTCCATCCCGATGACGGATAGATATACTCTGGGCCCTATCGGTGGAATGTCGTCTAATGTCTTGCAAGCATATGAATAAGTTCATAAGAGACCACATACCACGGTACGAGTAAAGAGTACTTGTCAGGAGACGAGGTTGAACAAGGTATAGAGTGATACCGAAGATCAAACCTCGGACAAGTAAAATATCGCGTGACAAAGTGAATTGGTATCGTATGTGAATGGTTCATTCGATCACTAAAGTAATCGTTGAATATGTGGGAGCCATTATGGATCTCCAGATCCCGCTATTGGTTAATGGTCGGAGAGAGTACTCAACCATGTCCGCATAGTTCACGAACCGTAGGGTGACACACTTAAAGTTGGATGTTGAAATGATAGAACTTGAATATGGAATGGAGTTTGAATATTTGTTCGGAGTCCCGGATAAGATCCCGGACATCACGAGGAGTCCCGGAATGGTCCGGAGAATAAGATTCATATATAGGAAGTCATTTTATGTGTTTTAAAATGATCCAGAAGGTTCTATGGAAGGTTCTAGAAGGTTCTAGAAAAGTCCGGAAGAAACCACTAAGGAAGGCGGAGTCCCGATGGGACTCCACCTCCCATGGCCGGCCAAACCTAAGGGGGAGGAGCCCCAAGTGGACTCCCCAAGGGGGGCCGGCCACCCCCTCCCAAGGAAGGTGGGAATCCCACCTCTAGTGGGAGTCCTAGCTTGGGTAGGTTTCATGTGTTATGGAAGGTTTTGGTTTGGGGTCTTATTCGAAGACTTGTTGTAACATCCCAAAAATTCAATAAAGAGACAAAGAGAGAGATTCCCAAATACCAAATTTGAGAACCAACAAAAACTTTTTCTCATCATATAGTGCTATGCATATAGATCACTTGCTTGTTTACTTGAGTGTGCAATTGACCATGTTATGTGCTTGTGTGATTACACTCATACCTAAACCCTAACTTTGATCTTTAGATCACCCAAATACAAGGGAAAAGAAATTAGAAAAGAAAAGATAAAATTCATCCCCACACACACATATGGCTTATGCCATTTTTGCAAATACTTAACCTAGACCACTTTGGCTTGCACCATTGGTTGTAAATGGTTACTAAACACTTTTAAACACTTTTGGAAGTGAAGAAACTCAAATCAAACCAAAACCAAATTCAAATTCCAAGTTACATGCAATATGGTCACATGTGACATTTTTAATCTGGTACCTACTTTGAGCCCTGTTATTTGGAGATTTCTCTTCTAGACTTTGCCCAAACTTTGCACCTCATCCAAGACAACATCAAGGAGAACAACTTTGCCCAAAACCACCACCCCAAATTCTTTCCCAATTTCAAATGGCAAGCTAGCAAAGTTGAGACATTGTTGCATATGTAAGATCATATGCATTTTGGACTTTTGCATTTCAACTCCATTTTGACCACCACCACCTCCATTCTACTTATCTTATTATATCTTTACACTCCACCAAAATTCAATTCAAAATTTGAAAATATTTTTCTTGCGGCCATTTCATCAAACACATGGTGAGCACCAATCTGCCAACCCAACACATTGTTTTATCCAGCAGACCATAGCCTAAACCATCACCATTAGGTCACCATTTGTACTCCCCTGACCTCCCTCTACCCTGCCAAACACACCAGACAAGAAGTGGTACACAATTTCATCACCAATTTGACAAGAACACACCATGCCGTGGCATGGCATGGCATGATCATGCCATCTCTCTCTCTGCTCACCTCAGCCCTGTACCACCATGTCCTTCACGCTGTACACACTCCCCTGAGTCGAATGGACACCGGCCTCGACGATTTGGTGCACCGGACGCACCAGGATCGTGACACCCAGACACGCCCAGGACGTGCACATGCACGCCAGAGCGCGCACGGCGAGCGTCGCGGACGCGTCTGGCCACGTCGTCGCCCGAGCGTCTCCGTTGACCCCTTCCTTTCCTCTCTGCGCCAAACGCTCCACGACACCGCCCTGCGCCGCCCAGACAATGCCATTGGTCCGCGGGAACGCTGTAGCCGACGCCCATCTCGCCGACGTCCGCCGCGGGTACTGCCGCTCCCGTCATGCGTACGCGCTCGTTGCTTCCTCATTTTCAACGCCGTCAAGCGCTGCGTCACCGCCAGGACGTCGCCTGCAAGCCTGCGTCATCGCCCGTCCATCATCGTCGCTGTAGACACGTCGCCATGATCGCCACCTCCGCAGCACCCTGGCCACCCCTCGCCGCTATAAAAGGAGCGCCTCTCCAGTCGAATTGAGCACACCATCTGCTTCTCCTCTTCACCCTGAGCCGCCTAGCCACCTCGCCTTGCTCGATTCACCACCACACCGCCCCAATTGCAAGATCGACGCCGCCGCCAGTACACGGAGCTCGCCGGAGAAGGACGCCACCCCCGGCGACGCCACTGCTACCATCGGCTTCCCCTTCCTCGACAACGTCTTCTCCGCGCTTCGCCGACCCTCGCCGCGCCGCCGGTGAGCCGTCGACCCCCTGCCAGCGCCGCCCGTGCCCTCCCTTCTCGTCGGAGACGACGACGAACGTCGTTCGTCCGATCTGCTTCTAATCCTACGGCTCCCCTTCCTCGTACCGTTTCGCGGTATTAAACCCACCGACGCGTGGCCCCCACGCTGTCAGGCGGCCCGCTGCGCCAGACGCAGTACTGGGCCGGCCCATTTCCTTCCTCCACTGCTTAGCCCGTTAGCGTTTCCCGCCTAAGCCCACCGTTTAAATTTGAATTTTCGAATTTAGTTAATTATTCTGAGATGCTGTTTTCAAAATTAAATAGGGGAAAATCTACCAAACCAAATTTGACAAATTTTATATATTTGGAAACCTGGTTAAATTCTCTACAAAACTACACTGGCCCCAACTCTAGCTTTGTTGTAGAATAAATGTGACAAAAATAACAAGGCAGGGCCTTTTTCCACTTCAAATAATTATTAAAAAGTATAGAAAAGTGCTTTTCAGATAATTCCAACTCTCAAAAATCACATGTCACATTATCTACCAGAATATATAAAAATAGGACATAGTTGTTTTACATGATCATGGCCTAGTTCAAAGATTTGCTCTATGGCTAGTTTTAGATCATTTAAATTGGGCAAGTTAATTTATTAAAATGAATGAGAGCTTCCCTCTCATTTAAATCTTGTCTCAACTAATTCAACATGAGTTAGATACCATGGTTAGTTAAAACTCATATTGAATTAGTTGATGATATTAAATCATTACTATGTGTTATTAAAATGCATGAGGTGCACCACCTCATTTAAATTATTTTTTCCCAAGTAATACTTACGAAGAGGTTGACCTTGGTCAACCTAGGTCATATAATATTATTTGAGGAAATTAAATCTTAACAAGATTCAATGAGAGGAAATTATTTCTCTCAAGAATGGAATAGAAACACTAGGTAATGTTGGTAATGAGAGGAAATTATTTTTCTTAAGAATACACCAAAGCCAACTTATATAATAAGCATGTTGTGATGTTAGCTTAGATTGTGTGACTCATGAGGTGTGCATAGCCTAGTTACTTAAGCTTGTGTGGTGATTGTACTTCGTATTCGTATTTTAGACGCTAGTACGGAAGAGTATCAAGAGGAGGAGGAGGCCTACTCCCAAGGAGAAGAAGACCAATTTGATCAATACCACCACCAAGGCAAGCTAATACACTTGCTAAGTGCAAAGCTCTCAAGAGCAATGCATCACCCCCTTTTACCTTATGCTTAGTGGTCCTATCCCAAGTTTTACTATACAAGTTTTACTATACAAGTTTTACTACTTTATTTGCAAAGTACTTTTTGATTCATGATTCACTTGGTTTAGAATAGCATATGAGCACCAAGCTTAGATTTAGAACAAGCAATGCTAAGTTAGCACCCCTCATGATTAGTGCTATTGCTAACAATTAAAACTGGACTACTCTAGATGGGAACTTGGTGAAGTGAAGTTGTTTTTGAATGATTTTTGAAAGGTGATATGACTAAGAGAAGATGGTGATTTTTGATTTAAAACTGATATTGGTTTGGATGCGATACCTTTCCAATTTACAAGTACCCCCACAATACCTGATTATGGGTAGGGCTTAGCTGGAAGTTTGTGTGTCTTAGTATGGGTTCCCTCTGAACAAGCATCATAGGGGTTATGCCGAGGCTGCCTCCGTTGTTGAGAAATGATGTGAATTGAGGTGAATTGTACGGCCAAGCCTGTGCGGTTCCCAGTGACAGTTTGTCTTCACTGGGAGGCCAAGCTCATGGGGAGAGGTGCCTATACTAGGATATATAAGTGAAAGGTTAAGGTTGATGATCCGCGTACTGAGTTACGATGATTCGGGATTATTCCCGACGGATGTAATCAAATGTTGTGGCACAAGTGTGCAACCTCTGCAGAGTGTAAACCTATTCGAATAGCCGTGTCCACGGTTACGGACGGTTGGAAAGGCCATACAGTTTCCGGTATCAAAATATCTTGAAAAGGTTGAATGGTGAAGGGTGACTTGACTTGGATCACAACAGAGTTGTGGGAATGACACTAATGTTCCCACTGGAGTTAGTTAGCAAAGTTTAAGTCTTTTACTCAACTGCTTATGAACTAAAATTGGCTTTATGCAAATCAAACTAGAGCTTAGCACCCTTACTAGAACTGATTAGCACTTACAATAGTATTAGTTTGCGAGTACTCAACGTACTCACGGCTTTGTCCCTGGCTATTCAAATGGCCAGAGTATGAAGACGAGCAGAACTATCAAGGTGAAGACCAGCAGGACGCCTACGACAACTAGGAGTCTTCCAACGTCAAGCATTGGCCTGTGGACTAGAGAGTCCTTGTATCTTACGCTTCCGCTATGAACTTGTGTTTGTTCGTTGATCAATAGATCAACTATTCGTGTAATATGGATGATGTGATTCCAATTGTAAGACCTTATGGTTTGTAATGAATGATGACTGTGATACTTAACTATTATGCCTCGCAACAACAATATTCCTGGGATTGTGATGTATGACATAATAGGCATCCGGACTTAAAATTCCGGGTGTTGACAAGTTGGTATCAGAGCCATTGTTTGACCTTAGAAGACCCTAGTTAGAATGGACGTTCGAAAGAAAACTTAACTTTGAAATCAAATGAAGAGAATATTTGTGAAAATTTACTTACCCTCTTATCTTTGAGACTTTTTCAAACTTGGTGACTCATGTCCCTCCTTATTTGAATCTACTTAAAAGTTTGCCACACTTGTTCACTCTCTAACTTACTCATCTTTTTCGCTTTCAGATGGAGCCGAATGAACCCATCAACACCTAGTTCTACCAGCTTGGAAATGGTGGAAGCTTGATCTTCGAGCATGACCTCGACTCCCTGTCGGATCACCTTGGCCGCCCACACCCCGAGTTTCACGGGATTCAGGTGGACGACCAGCCGGGAGGGGAACTGCAGTGGATTATCACCGCTGACTTGAGGGGCAAGCTGGAGCCTCCCACCTCTGAGAGGATCCTTTTCTCTTTCAGGGAAAGCAACTGGCTCGACGGGCTTGCACGTGCTCTTCAGGAAGCACTTGCTCGCCTGTGCGGACAGAATGTGGAAGCACTTCGGGAGGAACGCTTTGCGCATCTCGCAAGGCGTAACTCTGACGGAAGACCCATGGATGTGCCACTGCACCCCCAGTTGAGGCACCACGTGGATCACCTGGACTTCATGCTCTACCAGACTCAGAGGGACCTCGACGCCTCTCGTGCTTACGCGAACCAGACCCATGCTCACATCACCGAGCAGGGTGAGGCGATCAAGCTCCTCAACAACGATCGCAAGAGCCTTCGCCAGTAGCGTGCCAAGAAGGATGCTACGATTCGTCGCCTTCACGCCCGGATCGCGTCACTTGAGGCCACTGTCCAGGCCCAGGAAAACCAGCTGAATGAGATGGAGGAAGAAGGTGAAGACCTTCAGGGAGGAGGCGCCTTCCTGAGTGACGACGACGACTTTGAGGAGGATGAGAACACCGAGGAGGAGGACTATGAGTTTCTGGAGTCCGGAGAGGATGGAATCATCCCTATCGATGTGGATGATGATGAGGAGTAGTTGCACTAGTTTCACTTATAGTAGGTGTGAGTTGTATCCCGTCCCTTGTATCGTAGCACGAGAATGGTTCTTAAAACCATTGGAGTATGTGTGTAGTTTGTACTATGTGTTGCATGAATGAATGAATGTTATGTTTGTCATGAAAAGTTTACAAGTTTTTCAAATTGTGTTCAAACTTAACCAAAATGAACCATAGAATGTTCCCTCTTATCTCATAATCTTCTATATATTCAGATGGCCCCTCCAAATCGCACCAACGACGCAATGCTACAACTACTGCAAACCCTGCTTGCTGACCGGGAAACCGAAAGAGCTGAACGCCAAGCCAACCTCATCGCCTTGCAGAACATCGCCAACCAAGGCCATGGAAATCATGACCACCCCGGATCCAAGCTCAAGAACTTCCAAAACACCAACACTCCGGTGTTTAGCAAGACCGAGGAGCCCCTCGACGCCGACGATTGGCTCCAGACTATGGAGAACAATATGGAGGTAGCCGGAGTGGAAGCCAACGAGAAGGTCTTGTTCGCCACTCACTATCTCGCTGGATCAGCCCGCGCTTGGTGGACAAGCACCCGTGCCATGAACGGAGGTCAATTCATGACTTGGGAGGATTTCAAACTCAAGTTCAGCAAGTACCATGTACCCCCGGGTCTTATCAAGAAGATGAGGGATGAATTCCGTGAACTGAAACAAGGTCGCATGACGGTGGTTGAATACCGCGACAAGTTTCTCACTTTGTCAAGGTATGCCCCTGATGAAACCGACACCGTTGAAAAGAGGAAGGAGAGATTCCTGAACGGACTGCATGATGAGATGCAGACTGTCCTCGTCAACATCCCCTTCGCCGACCTCGAAGCCCTTGTTGACTCCGCCATCCAGATGGAGGGCAAGTTAAACCAAGCCAATGAGAACCGCAAGCGCCGCATGGCGAATCAGAGTGGATCAAGCCACCCCCACAGGTTTTGCCCTAGCTCAAGCGGAGGTTTCACTCCGAGAAACAACAAGCCACAGATGCAGAACTCTCGCCCCGGTTATCAGAACCGGAGTGGAGGAAACTCCAAGCCAGGAGGCTACAACAACAACAACCACTACCACAACAACAACAACCACAACTACAACCGCGCTCCACCCCGAGCCCCTAACAACAACAACACCAACACCGCCCCCAGAACCGGAAGCAATGCCGTTCCCGTTGCGAACAAGCCGGACAAGGCCACTATCACTCGTTATGAGTGTGGTGTAGTGGGGCACTGATGGCGTGTAATTCACACGTTCGTTGGGAACCCCAAGAGGAAGGTATGATGCGCACAACAGCAAGTTTTCCCTCAGAAAGAAACCAAGGTTTATCGAACCAGGAGGAGCCAAGAAGCACGTTGAAGGTTGATGGCGGCGGGATGTAGTGCGGCGCAACACCAGGGATTCCGGCGCCAACGTGGAACCTGCACAACACAACCAAAGTACTTTGCCCCAACGAAACAGTGAGGTTGTCAATCTCACCGGCTTGCTGTAACAAAGGATTAACCGTATTGTGTGGAAGATGATTGTTTGTAGAAAACAGTAGAACAGTATTGCAGTAGATTGTATTTCAGTAAAGAGAATTGGACCGGGGTCCACAGTTCACTAGAGGTGTCTCTCCCATAAGACAAACAGCATGTTGGGTGAACAAATTACAGTTGGGCAATTGACAAATAAAGAGAGCATGACCATGCACATACATATCATGATGAGTATAGTGAGATTTAATTGGGCATTACGACAAAGTACATAGACCGTCATCCAACTGCATCTATGCCTAAAAAGTCCACCTTCAGGTTATCATCCGAACCCCTCCGGTATTAAGTTGCTAACAACGGACAATTGCATTAAGTATGGCGCGTAATGTAACTAGTGACTACATCCTTGAACATAGCACTAATGTTTTATCCCTAGTGGCAACAGCACAACACAACCTTAGAACTTTCATCCTTTGTCCCGGTGTCAATGCAGGCATGAACCCACTATCGAGCATAAGTACTCCCTCTTGGAGTTACAAGCATCTACTTGGCCAGAGCATCTACTAGTAACGGAAAGCATGCAAGATCATAAACAACACATAGATATAACTTTGATAATCAACATAACAAGTATTCTCTATTCATCGGATCCCAACAAACGCAACATATAGAATTACAGATAGATGATCTTGATCATGTTAGGCAGCTCACAAGATCCGACAATGATAGCACAATGGGGAGAAGACAACCATCTAGCTACTGCTATGGACCCATAGTCCAGGGGTAGACTACTCACACATCACTCCGAGGCGACCATGGCGGTGTAGAGTCCTCCGGGAGATGAATCCCCTCTCCGGCAGGGTGCCGGAGGCGATCTCTGGATCCCCCGAGATGGGATCGGCGGCGGCGGCGTCTCGCAAGGTTTTCCGTATCGTGGCTCTCGGTGCGGGGGTTTCGTCACGGAGGCTATTTGTAGGCGGAAGGGCAGGTCAAGAGGCGGCACGGGGCCCCACACCACAGGGCCGCGCGGCCAAGGGGGCCGCGCCGCCTAGGGTGTGGCCCCTCCGTGGCCCCTCTTCGTCTCTCCTTCGGACTTCTCGGAAGCTTCGTGAGAAAATAGGCCCCTGGGCTTTGATTTCGTCCAATTCCGAGAATATTTCGTTACTAGGATTTCTGAAACCAAAAACAGCAGAAACAGAATCGGCACTTCGGCATCTTGTTAATAGGTCAGTTCCAGAAAATGCACGAATATGACATAAAGTGTGCATAAAACATGTAGATAACATCAATAATGTGGCATGGAACATAAGAAATTATCGATACGTCGGAGACGTATCAGCATCCCCAAGCTTAGTTCTGCTCGTCCCGAGCGGTAAAACGATAACACGGATAATTTCGAGTGACATGCCATCATAATCTTGATCATACTATTTGTAAAGCATATGTAGTGAATGCAGCGATCAAAACAATGTATATGACATGAGTAAACAAGTGAATCATAAAGCAAAGACTTTTCATGAATAGCACTTCAAGACAAGCATCAATAAGTCTTGCATAAGAGTTAACTCATAAAGCAATAATTCAAAGTAAAAGCATTGAAGCAACACAAAAGAAGATTAAGTTTCAGCGGTTGCTTTCAACTTGTAACATGTATATCTCATGGATATTGTCAACATAGAGTAATATAATAAGTGCAATAAGCAAGTATGTAGGAATCAATGCACAGTTCACACAAGTGTTTGCTTCTTGAGGTGGAGAGAAATAGGTGAACTGACTCAACATTGAAAGTAAAAGAATGGTCCTCATAGAGGAAAAGCATCGATTGCTATATTTGTGCTAGAGCTTTGATTTTGAAAACATGAAACAATTTTGTCAACGGTAGTAATAAAGCATATGCATCATGTAAATTATATCTTATAAGTTGCAAGCCTCATGCATAGTGTACTAATAGTGCGCGCACCTTGTCCTAATTAGCTTGGACTACCGGATCATCACAATGCACTGTTTTAACCAAGTGTCACAAAGGGGTACCTCTATGCCGCCTGTACAAAGGTCTAAGGAGAAAGCTCGCATTGGATTTCTCGCTATTGATTATTCTTCAACTTAGACATCCATACCGGGACAACATAGACAACAGATAATGGACTCCTCTTTTATGCATAAGCATATAACAACAATTAATAATTTTCTCATTTGAGATTTGAGGATTGTTGTCCAAAACTGAAACTTCCACCATGGATCATGGCTTTAGTTAGCGGCCCAATGTTCTTCTCTAACATATGCATGCTTAACCATAAGGTGGTAGATCTCTCTTACTTCAGACAAGACGGACATGCATAGCAACTCACATGAAATTCAACAATGAATAATTGATGGCGTCCCCAGTGAACATGGTTATCGCGCAACAAGCAACTTAATAAGAGATAAAGTGCATAATTACATATTCAATACCACAATAGTTTTTAAGCTATTTGTCCCATGAGCTATATATTGCAAAGGTGAATGATGGAATTTTAAAGGTAGCACTCAAGCAATTTACTTTGGAATGGCGGGAAAATACCATGTAGTAGGTAGGTATGGTGGACACAAATGGCATAGTGGTTGGCTCAAGTATTTTGGATGCATGAGAAGTATTCCCTCTCGATACAAGGTTTAGGCTAGCAAGGCTTATTTGAAACAAACACAAGGATGAACCGGTGCAGCAAAACTCACATAAAAGTCATATTGAAAACATTATAAGACTCTACACCGTCTTCCTTGTTGTTCAAACTCAATACTAGAAATTATCTAGACCTTAGAGAAACCAAATATGCAAACCAAATTTTAGCATGCTCTATGTATTTCTTCATTAATGGGTGCAAAGCATATGATGCAAGAGCTTAAACATGAGCACAACAATTGCCAAGTATCACATTACCCAAGACATGTATAGCAATTACTACATGTATCATTTTCCAATTCCAACCATATAACAATTTAACGAAGGAGAAACTTCGCCATGAATACTATGAGTAGAAACCAAGGACATACTTGTCCATATGCTACAGCGGAGCGTGTCTCTCTCCCATAAAGTGAATGCTAGGATCCATTTTATTCAAACAAAACAAAAAACAAAAACAAACCGACGCTCCAAGAAAAAGCACATAAGATGTGATGGAATAAAAATATAGTTTCAGGGGAGGAACCTGATAATGTTGTCGATGAAGAAGGGGATGCCTTGGGCATCCCCAAGCTTAGACGCTTGAGTCTTCTTAGAATATGCAGGGGTGAACCACCGGGGCATCCCCAAGCTTAGAGCTTTCACTCTCCTTGATCATGTTGCATCATACTCCTCTCTTGATCCTTGAAAACTTCCTCCACACCAAACTCGAAACAACTCATTAGAGGGTTAGTGCACAATATAAATTGACATATTCAGAGGTGACACAATCATTCTTAACACTTCTGGACATTGCATAATGCTACTGGACATTAGTGGATCAAAGAAATTCATCCAACATAGCAAAAGAGGCAATGCGAAATAAAAGGCAGAATCTGTCAAAACAGAACAGTTCGTATTGACGAATTTTAAAATGGCACCAGACTTGCTCAAATGAAAATGCTCAAATTGAATGAAAGTTGCGTACATATCTGAGGATCATGCACGTAAATTGGCTTAATTTTCTGAGCTACCTACAGGGAGGTGGACCCAGATTCGTGACAGCAAAGAAATCTGGAACTGTGCAGTAATCCAAATCTAGTACTTACTTTTCTATCAACGGCTTAACTTGGCACAACAAAACACAAAACTAAGATAAGGAGAGGTTGCTACAGTAGTAAACAACTTCCAAGACACAAAATAAAAAAACAAAGTACTGTAGGTAAAAACATGGGTTGTCTCCCATAAGCGCTTTTCTTTAACGCCTTTCAGCTAGGCGCAGAAAGTGTGTATCAAGTATTATCGAAGGGTGGTACTTCTACAGCGGGGTGTGGGCTTTTCTCAACCAGGCATAGTATATTAGATACATAAGTTTTAGCATCTCCCTTTTCATTAGTCTTAGGCGTGCTACTCTCATCAAACAAATTTTCAGGAACAAGCCAAGCATAGTTATTTTCTAGTGCATCATTCATAGCTAGGAGCTTACATGGTATTGGTGCTTTGATCTCCCCTCCATCATCAATATTATTAGTGTATCTTATTCTATCCATATCCATCTTTTCAAGGAGACTAACAAAATTAGTAGGAGAACCAAGCATATTAAATTTAGCAAACACCTTTCTAGCTTCTCTTGCTAGACCACCAAATTCTCTAAGAAGGGTTTCTAATACAAAATCTTTCTTTTCCCCCTCTTCCATATCACCAAGTGTGAAAAACATGTGTTGGATTATAGGATTAAGATTAACAAATTTAGTTTCCAACAGGCGAACTAAATGTGCAGCAGCAATTTCATAAGTAGGCGCAAGGTCTACCAAGTGTCTATCTTCAAAATTTTCAATAGTACTAACATGGTTGAAGAATTCTTCTATATTATTTCTCCCAACTATAGACCCACGTCCTACCGGTATGTCTTTTGTGGTAAAATTAAAAGGAAACATGATGAATAAAGTAAAGTAAATGCAAGTAAACTAAATTTTTTTTTTTTTTTGTGTTTTTGATATAGCAAACAAGATAGCAAATAAAGTAAAACTAGCAACTAATTTTTTTGTATTTTGATTTAGTGCAGCAAACAAAGTAGTAAATAAAACTAAGCAAGACAAAAACAAAGTAAAGAGATTGAGAAGTGGAGACTCCCCTTGCAGCGTGTCTTGATCTCCCCGGCAACGGCGCCAGAAAATATAGCTGTTGTCGTGGGAGGCAATTCTCTGTGGTGTAGCTTTTCTTCAGTTCCCCGGCAACGGCGCCAGAAAATATGCTTGATGGCGTGTAATTCACACGTTCGTTGGGAACCCCAAGAGGAAGGTATGATGCGCACAGCAGCAAGTTTTCCCTCAGAAAGAAACCAAGGTTTATCGAACCAGGAGGAGCCAAGAAGCACGTTGAAGGTTGATGGCGGCGGGATGTAGTGCGGCGCAACACCAGGGATTCCGGCGCCAACGTGGAACCTGCACAACACAACCAAAGTACTTTGCCCCAACGAAACAGTGAGGTTGTCAATCTCACCGGCTTGCTGTAACAAAGGATTAACCGTATTGTGTGGAAGATAATTGTTTGCAGAAAACAGTAGAACAGTATTGCAGTAGATTGTATTTCAGTAAAGAGAATTGGACCGGGGTCCACAGTTCACTAGAGGTGTCTCTCCCATAAGACAAACAGCATGTTGGGTGAACAAATTACAGTTGGGCAATTGACAAATAAAGAGAGCATGACCATGCACATACATATCATGATGAGTATAGTGAGATTTAATTGGGCATTACGACAAAGTACATAGACCGTCATCCAACTGCATCTATGCCTAAAAAGTCCACCTTCAGGTTATCATCAGAACCCCATGCGGTATTAAGTTGCTAACAAGAGACAATTTCATTAAGTATGGCACGTAATGTAACTAGTGACTACATCCTTGAACCTAGCACTAATGTTTTATCCCTAGTGGCAACAGCACAACACAAACTTAGAACTTTTCATCCTTGTCCCGGTGTCAATGCAGGCATGAACCCACTATCGAGCATAAGTACTCCCTCTTGGAGTTACAAGCATCTACTTGGCCAGAGCATCTACTAGTAACGGAAAGCATGCAAGATCATAAACAACACATAGATATAACTTTGATAATCAACATAACAAGTATTCTCTATTCATCGGATCCCAACAAACGCAACATATAGAATTACAGATAGATGATCTTGATCATGTTAGGCAGCTCACAAGATCCGACAATGATAGCACAATGGGGAGAAGACAACCATCTAGCTACTGCTATGGACCCATAGTCCAGGGGTAGACTACTCACACATCACTCCGGAGGCGACCATGGCGGTGTAGAGTCCTCCGGGAGATGAATCCCCTCTCTGGCAGGGTGCCGGAGGCGATCTCCTGGATCCCCCGAGATGGGATCGGCGGCGGCGGCGTCTCAGTAAGGTTTTCCGTATCGTGGCTCTCGGTACTGGGGGTTTCGTCACGGAGGCTATTTGTAGGCGGAAGGGCAGGTCAAGAGGCGGCACGGGGGCCCCACACCACAGGGCCGCGCGGCCAAGGGGGGCCGCGCCGCCCTAGGGTGTGGCCCCTCCGTGGCCCCTCTTCGTCTCTCCTTCGGACTTCTGGAAGCTTCGTGAGAAAATAGGCCCCTGGGCTTTGATTTCGTCCAATTCCGAGAATATTTCGTTACTAGGATTTCTGAAACCAAAACAGCAAAAACAAAGAATCGGCACTTCGGCATCTTGTTAATAGGTTAGTTCCAGAAAATGCACGAATATGACATAAAGTGTGCATAAAACATGTAGATAACATCAATAATGTGGCATGGAACATAAGAAATTATCGATACGTCGGAGACGTATCAGGCACTACTCCAACGAGTGTCCCAAGCGTCTTGCCAAGCTCGCCGGCAACACCGCTGCACCTGCTCAGCAGCAACGCCGTGTCTCCACCGGCAAGAAGTTCGCCCCCAACAACCCCAACAACCGCAACGGCCGCCTCTACCACATGAACGCTGAAGAAGCCCAGGAAGCACCCGATGTTGTACTGGGTATGTTTTCTGTCAATCACATCCCTGCCAGAGTGTTGTTTGATTCCGGAGCATCTCATTCCTTTGTCACCGAAGACTTTGCATCAAAAAGTAAAATTCAACCCCTCAGTTTGAAGCATGTCATGATAGTTCAAATCCCCGGATCAACCACCAAAGCCAGAAAATTTTGCAAAAATGTGCCAATCAAAATCCATGACGTAGATTTCTTTGCAAATCTAATCATACTTGGAACCAAAGGTTTGGAAGTTGTCCTAGGAATGGACTGGATGTCCAAACACAACGGATTGATAGACTGTGCCAAGAAAGCTATCACCATGACTAGCAGCACCGGTATCGTTGTAGAACCTGTGTCCAAAAAACTACCCAGAAAATTCACCTGCAACTAAAGTGTAGCAAAGCCAACTCTGGATCAAATCAGGGTCGTTTGTCGCTACCCTGATGTGTTTCCGGATGATCTACCCGGTATGCCCCCAGATAGGGATATCGAGTTCATCATCGAGCTAATCCCTGGAACTGGACCTATCGCCCAGAGAGCCTATAGCATGAACCCAGCAGAGCTAGTGGAGTTGAAGAAGCAGATTGATGATATGCTAGCCAAAGGTTTGATTAGCCCGAGTGCATCCCCCTGGAGATCACCAGTTTTATTTGTGGACAAGAAGGATGGTGCCAATCGTTTATGTACGGACTACCGTAAGCTTAACGACGTCACCATCAAAAACAAATACCCCCTACCAAAGATAGAAGACCTGTTTGACCAGTTGACCGGAGCCAAAGTTTTCTCCAAGATAGATCTTAGAACTGGTTATCATCAGCTGAAGATTCGAGCCACCGATATTCCAAAGACTGCCTTTACCACTAGATATGGGTTGTACGAGTACAACGTCATGTCGTTTGGATTAACCAATGCCCCCGCTTACTTCATGAACCTCATGAATAAGATCTTCATGGAATTTCTAGACAAATTTGTTGTTGTGTTCATCGACGACATTCTTGTCTACTCCAAGTCCGAAGAGGAACATGAACAACACTTGGAAATGGTCCTAGAAACCCTTAGACACCATCAACTATATGCCAAGTTCAGCAAATGTGAGTTTTGGCTGAAGGAAGTTGGATTCCTGGGACACATCTTGTCTGCAGGAGGAATTGCCGTAGATCCCGCCAAGATTAAAACTGTTATGGAATGGCAAGCCCCAACCACTCAAACCGAGGTCCGCGCTTTTCTTGGATTAGCCGGATATTACCGCAGATTTGTAGAAGGCTTTTCGAGCATCGCTCGACCAATGACCCAACTGCTGAAAAAGGACAGAAAGTTTGAGTGGATCGACAAATGCGAAGAGAGCTTTCAACAGCTCAAGAGTAGACTGACAACAGCCCCAATACTGATCATGCCAGATATCGCAAAACCCTTTGATGTATACTGCGACGCCTCCAAGACTGGACTTGGATGCGTGCTTATGCAAGAAGGCAAGGTTGTATCCTACCTTTCAAGACAACTCAAGCAACATGAACAGAACTACCCAACCCATGACCTCGAGCTTGCAGCCGTGGTCTTAGCCTTGAAAGTTTGGCATCATTACCTCATGGGTAATCGATGCGAGATCTACTCCGACCACAAAAGCCTCAAATATATATTCACTCAGAAGGAGCTAAACATGAGACAATGCCGATGGATCGAATTGATCAAGGATTACGACATGGAGATTCACTACCACCTCGGCAAGGCCAATGTGGTAGCGGATGCTTTGAGCCGACTGCCGTGCCAGTTGAACTCCATGCTCGCGACCGAACAGCCTAGCTTGCATCAAGAGTTTGAACAGTTCAGACTGGAACTTGTTAGTGAGGGATTCCTAGCCAGCATAGAACTGCAACCCACCTTGGTTGGTCAGATCAAGGAAGCCCAGAAGGACAACGCTAGCATTGACGGAATAAAGAAACAGATAGCCGCAGGAAAAGCCCCCGGATTCACCGTAGACGAAGCCGGAGTGCTTTGGTACAAGGAACGTCTCTGCATACCATCGGACTCTGACTTGAAACAAGTCATCCTGCAAGAAGCCCATGACACCCTTTATTCAATCCACCCCGGAGGTACCAAGATGTACCAAGACCTAAAAGAACAATTTTGGTGGCATGGAATGAAGAGAGAGATCGGTAGCTATATCGCTAAGTGTGACATCTGTCAGAGAGTCAAGGCAGAACATCAACGACCCGCCGGACTGTTACAACCCCTCCAGATTCCGGAATGGAAATGGGACTCCGTAGGAATGGATTTTATCACCGGACTGCCCAAATCCAGCAAAGGCAATGATTCAATATGGGTAGTGGTCGATAGATTGACCAAAGTCGCCCATTTCATCGCCGTCAAAACCACCTATCAAGGCCCAAAGCTAGCTGAACTTTACATCTCCAGAATAGTCGCTCTGCACGGAACCCCCAAATCGATAGTGTCAGATAGAGGATCACAGTTCACCTCCAGGTTCTGGCAGAAAGTGCATGAAGGACTAGGCACTCGCCTAAATTTCAGCACGGCCTATCACCCTCAGACTGACGGACAGACCGAGAGAGTCAACCAGATACTGGAAGACATGTTGAGAGCTTGCGTCCTAGAATATGGATCCAAGTGGGAAGACTGCCTGCCTTACGCAGAATTCTCGTACAATAACAGTTACCAAGCCAGTTTGCAAATGGCCCCCTTTGAAGCCCTGTACGGAAGGAAGTGCCGTACCCCCCTGAACTGGTCAGAAGTCGGAGAGAGCCAAGTCTTTGGACCAGATGTCCTCCGAGAAGCCGAAGAGAAGGGGCACAAGATCCGCGAGTACCTCAAGACCGCTCAGTCAAGACAGAAGAGCTACGCCGACAAGAGACGTCGAGAGATGACCTTCGAGATTGGAGACTTTGTCTATCTCAAAGTGTCACCCCTCAAGGGAATGCAGAGATTCCAGCTGAAAGGAAAGCTCGCCCCCAGATATGTCGGACCATTCAAAGTTCTGAGCCGCCGAGGAGAAGTTTCATATCAACTCGAACTACCGGAGGAAATGTCGGCTGTGCACAATGTGTTTCACATCTCGCTACTCCGGAAGTGCCTTGAAGTCCCCAAGAAGACCGAAGTGTTCAAGAATATCGATCACCGCTCGGTGGATATCAACACAGACTTGACATACCATGAAGTGCCTACCCGCATCCTGGAAGAAGCCTATAGAACCACCCGCACCAGGAGTATCAAGTTCCTGAAGATTCAGTGGAGCAATCACACTGAAGATGAAGCCACTTGGGAGCGCGAAGAAGACATGAAGAAGGAATACCCAGATCTCTTTAGTACCTAATTTTTTCTTTAGATCTCGGGACGAGATCTTTTGTAAGGGGGAAGGGTTTGTAACATCCCAAAAATTCAATAAAGAGACAAAGAGAGAGATTCCCAAATACCAAATTTGAGAACCAACAAAAACTTTTTCTCATCATATAGTGCTATGCATATAGATCACTTGCTTGTTTACTTGAGTGTGCAATTGACCATGTTATGTGCTTGTGCGATTACACTCATACCTAAACCCTAACTTTGATCTTTAGATCACCCAAATACAAGGGAAAAGAAATTAGAAAAGAAAAGATAAAATTCATCCCCACACACACATATGGCTTATGCCATTTTTGCAAATACTTAACCTAGACCACTTTGGCTTGCACCATTGGTTGTAAATGGTTACTAAACACTTTTAAACACTTTTGGAAGTGAAGAAACTCAAATCAAACCAAAACCAAATTCAAATTCCAAGTTACATGCAATATGGTCACATGTGACATTTTTAATCTGGTACCTACTTTGAGCCCTGTTATTTGGAGATTTCTCTTCTAGACTTTGCCCAAACTTTGCACCTCATCCAAGACAACATCAAGGAGAACAACTTTGCCCAAAACCACCACCCCAAATTCTTTCCCAATTTCAAATGGCAAGCTAGCAAAGTTGAGACATTGTTGCATATGTAAGATCATATGCATTTTGGACTTTTGCATTTCAACTCCATTTTGACCACCACCACCTCCATTCTACTTCTCTTATTATATCTTTACACTCCACCAAAATTCAATTCAAAATTTGAAAATATTTTTCTTGCGGCCATTTCATCAAACACATGGTGAGCACCAATCTGCCAACCCAACACATTGTTTTATCCAGCAGACCATAGCCTAAACCATCACCATTAGGTCACCATTTGTACTCCCTTGACCTCCCTCTACCCTGCCAAACACACCAGACAAGAAGTGGTACACAATTTCATCACCAATTTGACAAGAACACACCATGCCGTGGCATGGCATGGCATGATCATGCCATCTCTCTCTCTGCTCACCTCAGCCCTGTACCACCATGTCCTTCACACTCTACACACTCCCCTGAGTCGAATGGACACCGGCCTCGACGATTTGGTGCACCGGACGCGCCAGGATCGTGACGCCCAGACACGCCCAGGACGTGCACATGCACGCCAGAGCGCGCACGGCGAGCGTCGCGGACGCGTCTGGCCACGTCGTCGCCCGAGCGTCTCCGTTGACCCCTTCCTTTCCTCTCTGCGCCAAACGCTCCACGACACCGCCCTGCGCCGCCCAGACAACGCCATTGGTCCGCGGGAACACCGTAGCCAACGCCCATCTCGCCGACGTCCGCCGCGGGTACTGCCGCTCCCGTCATGCGTACGCGCTCGTTGCTTCCTCATTTTCAACGCCGTCAAGCGCTGCGTCACCGCCAGGACATCGCCTGCAAGCCTGCGTCATCGCCCGTCCATCATCGTCGCTGTAGACGCGTCGCCATGATCGCCACCTCCGCAGCACCCTGGTCACCCCTCGCCGCTATAAAAGGAGCGCCCCTCCAGTCGAATTGAGCACACCATCTGCTTCTCCTCTTCACCCTGAGCCGCCTAGCCACCTCGCCTTGCTCGATTCACCACCACACCGCCCCAATTGCAAGATCGACGCCGCCGCCAGTACACGGAGCTCGCCGGAGAAGGACGCCACCCCCGGCGACGCCACTGCTACCATCGGCTTCCCCTTCCTCGAAAACGTCTTCTCCGCGCTTCGCCGACCCTCGCCGCGCCGCCGGTGAGCCGTCGACCCCCTGCCAGCGCCGCCCGTGCCCTCCCTTCTCGTCGGAGACGACGACGAACGTCGTTCGTCCGATCTGCTTCTAATCCTACGGCTCCCCTTCCTCGTACCGTTTCGCGGTATTAAACCCACTGACGCATGGCCCCCACGCTGTCAGGTGGCCCGCTGCGCCAGACGCAGTACTGGGCCGGCCCATTTCCTTCCTCCACTGCTTAGCCCGTTAGCGTTTCCCGCCTAAGCCCACCGTTTAAATTTGAATTTTCGAATTTAGTTAATTATTCTCAGATGCTGTTTTCAAAATTAAATAGGGGAAAATCTACCAAACCAAATTTGACAAATTTTATATATTTGGAAACCTGGTTAAATTCTCTACAAAACTACACTGGCCCCAACTCTAGCTTTGTTGTAGAATAAATGTGACAAAAATAACAAGGCAGGGCCTTTTTCCACTTCAAATAATTATTAAAAAGTATAGAAAAGTGCTTTTCAGATAATTCCAACTCTCAAAAATCACATGTCACATTATCTACTAGAATATATAAAAATAGGACATAGTTGTTTTACATGATCATGGCCTAGTTCAAAGATTTGCTCTATGGCTAGTTTTAGATCATTTAAATTGGGCAAGTTAATTTATTAAAATGAATGAGAGCTTCCCTCTCATTTAAATCTTGTCTCAACTAATTCAACATGAGTTAGATACCATGGTTAGTTAAAACTCATATTGAATTAGTTGATGATATTAAATCATTACTATGTGTTATTAAAATGCATGAGGTGCACCACCTCATTTAAATTATTTTTTCCCAAGTAATACTTATGAAGAGGTTGACCTTGGTCAACCTAGGTCATATAATATTAGTTGAGGAAATTAAATCTTAACAAGATTCAATGAGAGGAAATTATTTCTCTCAAGAATGGAATAGAAACACTAGGTAATGTTGGTAATGAGAGGAAATTATTTTTCTTAAGAATACACCAAAGCCAACTTATATAATAAGCATGTTGTGATGTTAGCTTAGATTGTGTGACTCATGAGGTGTGCATAGCCTAGTTACTTAAGCTTGTGTGGTGATTGTACTTCGTATTCGTATTTTAGACGCTAGTACGGAAGAGTATCAAGAGGAGGAGGAGGCCTACTCCCAAGGAGAAGAAGACCAATTTGATCAATACCACCACCAAGGCAAGCTAATACACTTGCTAAGTGCAAAGCTCTCAAGAGCAATGCATCACCCCCTTTTACCTTATGCTTAGTGGTCCTATCCCAAGTTTTACTATACAAGTTTTACTATACAAGTTTTACTACTTTATTTGCAAAGTACTTTTTGATTCATGATTCACTTGGTTTAGAATAGCATATGAGCACCAAGCTTAGATTTAGAACAAGCAATGCTAAGTTAGCACCCCTCATGATTAGTGCTATTGCTAACAATTAAAACTGGACTACTCTAGATGGGAACTTGGTGAAGTGAAGTTGTTTTTGAATGATTTTTGAAAGGTGATATGACTAAGAGAAGATGGTGATTTTTGATTTAAAACTGATATTGGTTTGGATGCGATACCTTTCCAATTTACAAGTACCCCCACAATACCTGATTATGGGTAGGGCTTAGCTGGAAGTTTGTGTGTCTTAGTATGGGTTCCCTCTGAACAAGCATCATAGGGGTTATGCCGAGGCTGCCTCCGTTGTTGAGAAATGATGTGAATTGAGGTGAATTGTACGGCCAAGCCCTGTGCAGTTCCCAGGCTGACAGTTTGTCTTCACTGGGAGGCCAAGCTCATGGGGAGAGGTGCCTATACTAGGATATATAAGTGAAAGGTTAAGGTTGATGATCCGCGTACTGAGTTACGATGATTCGGGATTATTCCCGACGGATGTAATCAAATGTTGTGGCACAAGTGTGCAACCTCTGCAGAGTGTAAACCTATTCGAATAGCCGTGTCCATGGTTACGGACCGTTGGAAAGGCCATACAGTTTCCGGTATCAAAATATCTTGAAAAGGTTGAATGGTGAAGGGTGACTTGACTTGGATCACAACAGAGTTGTGGGAATGACACTAATGTTCCCACTGGAGTTAGTTAGCAAAGTTTAAGTCTTTTACTCAACTGCTTATGAACTAAAATTGGCTTTATGCAAATCAAACTAGAGCTTAGCACCCTTACTAGAACTGATTAGCACTTACAATAGTATTAGTTTGCGAGTACTCAACGTACTCACGGCTTTGTCCCTGGCTATTCAAATGGCCAGAGTATGAAGACGAGCAGAACTATCAAGGTGAAGACCAGCAGGACGCCTACGACAACTAGGAGTCTTCCAACGTCAAGCGTTGGCCTGTGGACTAGAGAGTCCTTGTATCTTACGCTTCCGCTATGAACTTGTGTTTGTTCGTTGATCAATAGATCAACTATTCGTGTAATATGGATGATGTGATTCCAATTGTAAGACCTTATGGTTTGTAATGAATGATGACTGTGATACTTAACTATTATGCCTCGCAACAACAATATTCCTGGGATTGCGATGTATGACATAATAGGCATCCGGACTTAAAATTCCGGGTGTTGACACTTGTAGACCAACTCTTGGGTGTTCCACCTATATAATGAGGACCAAGGGGAGGAGGCCGGCCACCCCAAAAGCACCACAAGGTGGCCGCACCACTAGATGGCCGGCGCCCCCTCTCCCCAAACCCTAGCGGTCTCTCTCCTCCACCACATCCCGCATGCTTAGCGAAGCTCCACCGGATTTCTCCACCACCACCGACACCACGCCGTCGTGCTGTCGGATTCAAGAGGAGCTACTACTTCCACTGCCCGCTGGAACGGGAGGTGGACGTCGTCTTCATCAACAACCGAACGTGTGACCGAGTACGGAGGTGCTGCCCGTTCGTGGCGCCCGTGATCAAGATCTTCTACGCGCTTTTGCAAGCGGCAAGTGAACGTCTACCGCAGCAACAAGAGCCTCATCTTGTAGGCTTTGGAATCTCTTCAAGGGTGAGACTCGATAATCCCCTCGTTGCTACCGTCTTCTAGATTGCATCTTGGCTTGGATTGCGTGTTCGCGGTAGGAATTTTTTTTTTCTATGCAACGTTATCCCACAGTATTGTGGTTGCAGGGTTGCTTGAGAGGGATATCTTTGACCTCTTCCTCCCTGAGTTCGATAAACCTTGGGTGATCCACTTAAGGGAAACTTGCTGCTGTTCTACAAACCTCTGCTCTTGGAGGCCCAACACTGTCTACAGGAATAGAAGCGCGCGTAGACATCATGGTGCTCAAAATGTTTTTGAAGATCGGCTTCCAGACTGCATAGAATGGCACACTGAACTTGAGAGTACCGAGTTTTCCGAGTCGCGTAAACATTCTTTACTTCATCGGTTTCAGTTTCTGCAGGTGGGTCACCTAGCGGTGCATCAAGCATATATTGCAGGTTTCCACCAGTGAGGAAAATCCTCACATGATGGAACCAGTCGGTGAAGTTGCTACCGTTTCTCTTAAGCTTTTCTTTCTCTAGGAACTGGTTAAAATTGATTGATGGGGACGCCATGATCTACAACATATATTTGCAATAGTTTAGACTAAGTTTATGACAAATTGAGTTCAAATTTTAATTCAACAAAATTAAAAATCTAGGTGAACTCCCACTCAAAACAATATCCCTCGGGTTGTCTTAGTGATCACACGAACCAAATCCACTACACCAAGCCCGATCATCACGAGACAAGATGTAACTTCAATGGCGAACACTCAAAGTATTCATCATATCAATCATATGATTCATGCTCTACCTTTCGGTATCCCGTGTTCCGAGACCATGTCTGTACATGCTAGTCTCGTCAAGGCAACCTTAGTATCCGCGTGTGCAAAACTGGCTTGCACCCGTTGTATGCACATGTTGAATCTATCACACCCGATCATCACGAGATGCTTCGAAACGACAAATCTTGGAAACGGTGCTACTAAGGATGAACACTTTATTATCTTGATATTTTAGTGAGAGGGATCATCTTATAATGCTACCGTCGCGATCTAAGCAAAATAAGATGCATAAAAGGATTAACATCACATGCAATTCATATGTGATATGATATGGCCCCTTTGTCTTTGCGCCTTTGATCTTCATCTCCAAAGCACGGACATGATCTTCATCATCAAAGGGCATGATCTCCATCATCGTCGGCGTAGCGTCAAGGTCAATGGCGCCGTCTTCATGATTGTTCTCCCATGTAGCAACTATTACAACTTCTTTGAAATACTACTCAACATGAAATTTAAAGACAACCATAAGGCTCCTGCCGGTTGCCACAATACAATAATGATCATCTCATACATATTCATCATCACATTATGGCCATATCACATCACCAAACCCTGCAAAAACAAGTTAGACGTCTCTAATTTGGTTTGCATATTTTACGTGGTTTAGGGTTTTCGAGTAAGATCCAATCTACCTACGAACATGAACCACAACGGTGATACTAGTGTTGTCAATAGAAGAGTAAATTGGATCTTCACTATAGTAGGAGAGACAGACACCCGCAAAGCCACTTATGCAATACAAGTTGCATGTCGAGCATGGAGCAAATCTCATGAACGTGGTCATGTAAAGTTAGCTGATAACCCACAAGTATAGGGGATCGCGGCAGTCTTCGAGGGAAGTAAAACCCAAATTTATTGATTCGACACAAGGGGAGGTAAAGAATACTTATAAGCCTTAACAACTGAGTTGTCAATTCAGCTGCACCTGGAAAAGCACTAGTAACAGGGGTGATGTGAAAGCAGCAGTAATATGAGAGCAATAGTAATAGTAACAAAGCAGCGGTAACAGTAACACAGAGGCAATGGCACCAGAAAATAGTTGATACTACTTCCAATGACATATAGAACGAGTATATGATGATGAAAGATGGACCGGGGTTCCCAGCGATCTACACTAGTGGTAACTCTCCAATAACAAGTGACAAGTGTTGGGTGAACAAATTACAGTTGTGCAATTGATAGGATTGATAAAGCATTAAGATAGAACATCAATTCATTAATCATGTAGGCATGTTTTCCATATATAGTCGTACGTGCTCGCAATGAGAAACTTGCACAACATCTATTGTCCTACCAGCCGGTGGCAGCCGGGCCTCAAGGGAATCTACTGGATATTAAAGTACTCCTTTTAATAGAGCACCGGAGCAAAGCATTAACACTCCGTGAAAACATGTGATCCTCACATCACCGCCATCCCCTCCGGTTGTCCCGATTTCTGTCACTTCGGGGCCTTTGGTTCCGGACAGTGACATGTGCATACAACTTGTAGATACAATCTAAGCAATAATTATAGAGCTCAAATCTAAGATCATGCCACTCGGGCCCTAGTGACAAGCATTAAACATAACAAGATTGCAGCAACAATAACTTCACAAACTTTATAGATAGACTAATCATAATGTATCATCCATCGGATCCCAACAAACACAACACCGATTACATCAGATGAATCTCAATCATGTAAGGCGGCTCATGAGATCATTGTATTGAAGTACATAGGATAGAGAGTACCAACTAGCTACTGCTAGAACCCGTAGTCCATGGGGGAACTACTCACGGAGCATGATGGAGGCGGTGGCGTCGATGGAGATGGCTTCCGGGGGCACTTCCCGTCCCGGCAGGGTGCCGGAACAGAGACTTCTGTCCCCCGAATTGGAGTTTCGCGATGGCGGCGGCGCCCCTGGAGTCTTTCTGGAGTTTCGTCGATTGGTCCTGTGTTTTTAGGTCGAAAGGGGTTAAATAGGCGAAGAGGCGGCGCAGGAGGGTCGATAGGGTGGCCTCCCCCTAGGCCGGCGCGGCCAGGGTCTGGCCCGCGTGGCCCTATGGTGTGGGGGCCCCCTGGCTCTCCTCCGACTCCCCTTCGGTGTTCTGGAGCCTTCCGGGAAAAATAAGATCTTTGGCGTTGATTTCGTCGAATTCCGAGAATATTGCCCGAACAGCCTTTCTGGAACCAAAAACAGCAGAAAACAGGAACTGGCACTGTGGCATCTTGTTAATAGGTTAGTTCCAGAAAACGCATAAAAACATTATAAAGTGCAAGAAAAACATGTAAGTATTGTCATAAAACAAGCATGGAACATCAGAAATTATGGATACGTTGGAGACGTATCAGCATCCCCAAGCTTAGTTCCTGCTCGTCCTTGGCGTGTAAACGATAAAAAGAATAATTTCTGTAGTGACATGCTACTTACATAACCTTGATCATACTATTACAAAGCATATGAAATGAATGAAGTGACTCAAGGCAATAATCTATAGTTGCTAACAAATAGATAACATATAGCAAAACTTTTCATGAAGAGTACTTTCAAGACAAGCATCAAAAGTCTTGCACAAGAGTTAACTCATAAAGCAATAAATTCAAAGTAAAGGCATCGAAGCAACACAAAGGAAGATTTAAGTTTCAGCGGTTGCTTTCAACTTTCAACATGCATATCTCATGGATAATTGTCAACATAAAGTAATATGATGAATGCAAATAAGCAAGTATGTAAGAATCAATGCACAGTTGACACAAGTGTTTGCTTCTAAGATGGAAGGAAGTAGGTAAACTGACTCAACATAAAGTAAAAGAAAGGCCCTTCGCAGAGGGAAGCAGGGATTAAATCATGTGCTAGAGCTTTTTAAGTTTTTGAAATCATATAGAGAGCATAAAAGTAAAGTTTTGAGAGGTGTTTGTTGTTGTCAACGAATGGTAGTGGGCACTCTAACCCCCTTGCTAAACAGACTTTCAAAGAGCGGCTCCCATGAAGGACGTTATCTCTACCAGCAAGGTAGATCATCCCTCTTCTCTTTTGTTTACACATGTACTTTAGTTTTTATTTATGGGTGACACTCCTCCCAACCTTTGCTTACACAAGCCATGGCTAACCGAATCCTCGGGTGCCTTCCAACATTCACATACCATGAAGGAGTGTCTATTTGCAAAATTAAGTTGCTTACTGATGAATCAGAGCAAAACATGTGAAGAGAATTATTAATGAAGTTAATTAATTGGGGGCTGGGAACCCCGCGCCAGCTCTTTTTGCAAAATTATTGGATAAGCGGATGAAGCCACTAGTCCATTGGTGAAAGCTGCCCAACAAGATTAAAAGATAAAACACCACATACTTCCTCATGAGCTATAAAACATTGACACAAATAGGAGATAGTAAATTTTGAATTGTTTAAAGGTAGCACATGAAGTATTTACTTGGAATGGCAGGAAATACCACATAGTAGGTAGGTATGGTGGACACAAATGGCATAGTGGTTGGCTCAAGGATTTTGGATGCATGAGAAGTATTCCCTCTCGATACAAGGCTTAGGCTAGCAAGGCTATTTGAAGCAAACACAAGTATGAACCGGTACAGCAAAACTTACATAAGAACATATTGCAAGCATTATAATACTCTACACTGTCTTCCTTGTTGCTCAAACACTTTTACCAGAAAATATCTAGACCTTAAGAGAGACCAATCATGCAAACCAATTTTAACAAGCTCTACGGTAGTTCTCCACTAATAGGTTTAAACTACATGAAAAAACTTAATCATGATCTACTTGAGAGCTCAAAACAATTGCCAAGTGTCAAATTATCCAAGACATTATGAGGCATTTTCTGTTTCCAACCAAATAAAAATAATTATTGTAGCTTCCAACTTTTATCATTAAACATTAAAAGTAAAACGAGGAACAAGCGTTCATATGAAAAAGCGGAGCGTGTCTCTCTCCCACACAAGGATTGCTAGGATCCGAATTTATTCAAACAAAAACAAAAAATAAAAGCACACAGATGCTCCAAGTAAAGCACATAAGATGTGACCGAATAAAAATATAGTTTCAATAGAAAAAACCTGATAAGTTGATGAAGAAGGGGATGCCTTGGGCATCCCCAAGCTTAGACGCTTGAGTCTTCTTGAAATATGCAGGGATGAACCACGGGGGCATCCCCAAGCTTAGACTTTTCACTCTTCTTGATCATATATCATCCTCCTCTCTTGACCCTTGAAAACTTCCTTCACACCAAACTTCTCATAAACTTCATTAGAGGGGTTAGTACTCAAAAAAACTTGAATCCACCTTGGTCCTGTAGTGACACATTGCAAGAACTCAATAAAACATTAGCTACAGCTCTCCACGTGTAGAAAGCCTTGCTTAAAGTCCACAAGAGACAATGCAAAAAACAGAGACAGAATCTGCCAAAACAGAACAGCCAGTAAAGCCAAATTTTTAATAAATACTTCCGTTGCTCAAATCAGAAAACTCAAAACTAATGAAAGTTGCGTACATATCTGAGGAACACGCACGTAAATTGGCATATTTTTCCGAGTTACCTACAGAGAAAACAGCCCAGATTCGTGACAGATAGAAATCTGTTTCTGCGCAGAAATCCAAATCTAGTATCAACCTTCGATTAGAGGCTTCACTTGGCGCAACAAAACACAAAACTAAGATAAGGAGAGGTTGCTACAGTAGTAAACAACTTCCAAGACACAAATATAAAACAAAGTACTGTAGCAAAATAACACATGGGTTATCTCCCAAGAAGTTCTTCTTTACAGCCATTAAGATGGGCTCAGCAGTTTTAATGATGCACTCGCAAGAAATAGTATTTGAAACAAAAGAGAGCATCAAGAGGCAAATCCATAACACATTTAAGTCTAACCCACTTCCTATGCATAGGAATCTTGTACACAAATAAATTCATGAAGAACGAAGTAGCAAGCATAAGAAGATAAAACAAGAGTAACTTCAAATTTTTTAGCATATAGAGAGGTGTTTTAGTACCATGCAAATTTCTACAACCATATTTTCCTCTCTCATAATAATTTTCAGTAGCTTCATGAATAAACTCAACAATATAACTATCACATGCAGCATACTTTTCATGATCCATAAGCACATAATTTTTATCAAACTCAAAAATAGTGGGATCAAAACTTTCAAATCCACTTTTATCAATAATATAACAAGATGATCGATCAATCTCAAGAGATATGGGACACATAGATAAAGTTAAATCCTCTCCAATCCCATTTTCATTAGTAGTACAATTAATATTATCAAGTAACATAGGACCATCATCTAGAGCTTTATCATAAACATTTGCTAAGCAAAATTCTTTAGTATCATGCATTTCGACATCAGGCACAAACAAAGCATTATCATAAGATTTATCAAAGTAGCATGGATTATCATAAATAACAGTAGCATAATTATTCTCACAAGTTTTACTCATAGGGAATATTTCAAGAGAATCCACAGGAACATAACATTCAACCTCTTTCGGTAAGCATGGAGGACAATCAAATAGTGTAAGAGATAAAGAGTTACTCTCATTAGAAGGTTGGCATGGGTAGCTAATCCATTCTTCCTCCTTTTGTTCGTCGCTCTCCTCTTCTTTTTCATCCAATGAGCTTTCAGGTTCATCAATTTCTTCTTCCACAGGTTCCTGCAAATTGTGAGTGCATTCTTGTGCATTAATGAGTCTCTCTTTATAATCAATGATATAAGGATTATCACTGTAACTTTCATTGAAAAAATTAAGGATAGAAGAGACATAATCTTTAAGGTCCTTACAAACAACACAAGTTTCATAATTCTTAACCATGAAGGATTCTATCTCAGAGGCTCCCATAAATACGACAAATTGTTCTACCTCTTCGAACCCATAATGAATATAGCAATTCCGATTATAGTTCTTAATTAAAAATTCCTCACTAAAGCCACATTGAAATTTAAGATGTTTAGTGTCCTGTTGAGAGCAACAGTTTATATCATGGCGTTTAAGCAAGATTTTAGCCATTGTATTCAATTTTTCTATCACAGCTTTCATAACTTCACCAGCTCTTGATTTCCTATAATTATTATAACATTCTATGAGCTCCAAGTAGGTTGTTGGTTCTCCCATAACAGCCGTTTTTTAATTTTTAGATTTTTCAAATTTTTATGGATTTTTGGGTATAAAATAAAACAAGACAAAAAGAAACTAAGCAAAAGTAAACTAAGCAAAATAATACTAGACAGAAATAAACTAAGCACAAGTAAACTAGGAAAAAGTAAAATAAGCAAATCAAAATAAAATAAAACAGAGAGAGAGGTAGAGTGTACTCCCCAGGTGAACTTATGAGTAGAGCTATGCCTCCCCGGCAACGGCGCCAGAAAACAGTCTTGATAACCCACAAGTATAGGGGATCGCGGCAGTCTTCGAGGGAAGTAAAACCCAACTTTATTGATTCGACACAAGGGGAGGTAAAGAATACTTATAAGCCTTAACAACTAAGTTGTCAATTCAGCTGCACCTGGAAAAGCACTAGTAACAGGGGTGATGTGAAAGCAGCAGTAATATGAGAGCAATAGTAATAGTAGCACAGCAGCGGTAACAGTAACACAGAGGCAATGGCACCAGAAAATAGTTGATACTACTTCCAATGACATATAGAACGAGTATATGATGATGAAAGATGGACCGGGGTTCCCAGCGATCTACACTAGTGGTAACTCTCCAATAACAAGTGACAAGTGTTGGGTGAACAAATTGCAGTTGGGCAATTGATAGGATTGATAAAGCATTAAGATAGAACATCAATTCATTAATCATGTAGGCATGTTTTCCATATATAGTCGTACGTGCTCGCAATGAGAAACTTGCACAACATCTATTGTCCTACCAGCCGGTGGCAGCCGGGCCTCAAGGGAATCTACTGGATATTAAGGTACTCCTTTTAATAGAGCACCGGAGCAAAGCATTAACACTCCGTGAAAACATGTGATCCTCATCACCGCCATCCCCTCCGGTTGTCCCGATTTCTGTCACTTCGGGGCCTTTGGTTCCGGACAGTGACATGTGCATACAACTTGTAGATACAATCTAAGCAATAATTATAGAGCTCAAATCCAAGATCATGCCACTCGGGCCCTAGTGACAAGCATTAAACATAACAAGATTGCAGCAACAATAACTTCACAAACTTTATAGATAGACTAATCATAATGTATCATCCATCGGATCCCAACAAACACAACACCGATTACATCAGATGAATCTCAATCATGTAAGGCAGCCCATGAGATCATTGTATTGAAGTACATAGGATAGAGAGTACCAACTAGCTACTGCTAGAACCCGTAGTCCATGGGGGAACTACTCACGGAGCATGATGGAGGCGGTGCCGTCGATGGAGATGGCTTCCGGGGGCACTTCCCCGTCCCGGCAGGGTGCCGGAACAGAGACTTCTGTCCCCCGAATTGGAGTTTCGCGATGGCGGCGGCGCCCCTGGAGTCTTTCTGGAGTTTCGTCGATTGGTCCTGTGTTTTTAGGTCGAAAGGGGTTAAATAGGCGAAGAGGCGGCGCAGGAGGGTCGACAGGGTGGCCTCCCCCTAGGCCGGCGTGGCCAGGGTCTGGCCCGCTCGGCCCTATGGTGTGGGGGCCCCCTGGCTCTCCTCCGACTCCCCTTCGGTGTTCTGGAGCCTTCCGGGAAAAATAAGATATTTGGCGTTGATTTCGTCGAATTCCGAGAATATTGCCCGAACAGCCTTTCTGGAACCAAAAATAGCAGAAAACAGGAACTGGTACTGTGGCATCTTGTTAATAGGTTAGTTCCAGAAAACGCATAAAAACATTATAAAGTGCAAGCAAAACATGTAAGTATTGTCATAAAACAAGCATGGAACATCAGAAATTATGGATACGTTGGAGACGTATCATTAGCCTGAGCCGCTTCATCCCACTATGCCACAAAGATGCAAAGTACTCAAACTAAAGACAACAAAGCATCAACGCCCACAAAACAATTGTGTTCTACTCGTGCAACCAATCTATGCGTAGACACGCCTCTGATACCACTGATGGGATTCGTAGCATAGAAAACAAAAATTTCCTACCGCAAGAACGCAATCCAAGCCAAGATGCAATCTAGAAGAGGGTAGCAACGAGGGGATGAACGAGACTAACCCTTGAAGAGTTCCAAAGCCTACGAGATTAGATCTCATTGTTGCAGAAGATGATCACTTGCCGCTTTCAAAAGCGCGTAGAAGAACTTGACGGTGCCACAATCGGGCAGCACCTCCGTACTCGGTCACACGTTCGGTGTTGATGAAGACGACGTCCTTCTCCCCGTTCCAGCGGGCAGCGGAAGTAGTAGATCCTCCTTGGAATCCCGGCAGCACGACGGCGTGGTGGCGGTGTCGATGGAGATCTCCGGCGGAGCTTCGCTAAGCGTATGCGGGAGAGGTGGTGGAGGAGGGGCGGCTAGGGTTTGGGAGAGGGGGCCGCCGGCCTCAAGGAGGTGCGGCCAGCTATGGCTTGGGGGTGGCCGGCCCCCTCCCCTTGCTCCTCATTATATATGTGGAACCCCCAAGAGTTGGTCTACAAGTCTTCGAATAAGACCCCAACCCAAAACCTTCCATGTGTAGGGAAACCTACCCAAGGTGGGATTCCCACTCAAGGTGGGATTCCCACCTTTCCTTGGAGGGGGGTGGCCGGCCACCTTGGTGGAGTCCACCTGGGACTACACCCCCTTAGGGTTGGCCGGCCAAGCTAGGTGGAGTCCCTCCGGGACTCCGCCTTCCATAGTGATTTCTTCCGGACTTTTCTAGAACCTTCTAAAACCTTCCATAAATGCACCGGATCATTTTCAAACTTATAAAATGACTTCCTATATATGAATCTTATTCTCCGGACCATTCCGGAACTCCTCGTGATGTCCTGGATCCCATCCGATACTCCGAACAAAACTTCGAACTCCATTCCATATTCCATATCTACTAATACGACATCAAACCTTAAGTGTGTCACCCTACGGTTCGCGAACTATGTAGACATAGTCGAGACCTCTCTCCAACCAATAACCAATAGCGGGATCTGGAGATCCATAATGGCTCCCACATATTCAAAGATGACTTAGTGATCGAATGAACCATTCACATACGATACCAATTCCCTTTGTCACGCGATATTTTACTTGTCCGAGGTTTGATCTTCGGTATCTCTATACCTTGTTCAACCTCGTCTCCTGACAAGTACTCTTTACTCGTACCGTGGTATGTAGTCTCTTATGAACCATTCATATGCTTGCAAGCTAATTAGACGACATTCCATCGAGAGGGCCCAGAGAATATCTATCCGTCATCGGGGTGGACAAATCCCACTATTGATCCATATGCCTCAACTCATACTTTCCGGATACTTAATCCCACCTTTATAACCACCCATTTACGCAGTGGCGTTTGATGTAATCAAAGTACCTTTCCGGTATAAGTGATTTACATTATCTCATGGTCGAAGGGCTAGGTAACTATGTATCGAAAGCTTATAGCAAATAACTTAATGACGTGATCTTATGCTACACTTAATTGGGTGTGTCCATTACATCATTCACATAATGACATAACCTTGTTATTAATAACATCCAATGTTCATGATCATGAAACTATGATCATCTATTAATCAACAAGCTAGTTATACAAGAGGCTTACTAGGGACTCCTTGTTGTTTACATAACACACATGTATCAATGTTTCGGTTAATACAATTATAGCATGGTATATAAACATTTATCATAAACACAAAGATATATAATAACCATTTTATTATTGCCTCTTGGGCATATCTCCAACACGCATCGTGTGTGATTCCTTTATGAAGTTGTGGAGCTTGTTTACTCCGGCTGGAGGTGTGCTTTGTAGCCCTACACACTGAATGGTGTTTGTTATCCAACAAGAGAGTGTTTAAGAGTAGCATTTATTTATTCAGTTATGTGATCATTGTTGAGAGTGTCCACTAGTGAAAGTATGATCCCTAGGCCTTACTTCTAAGCATTGAAACACCGTTTCCAATAAGTTCTCCTACATGTTTGCTTGCTGCCATTTTTATTTCAGATTGCAATTACTACTTCCAATCATCCATATTACTTGTATTTCACTATCTCTTCGCCGAACTAGTGCACCTATACATCTAACAAGTGTATTAGGTGTGTTGGGGACACAAGAGATTTCTTGTATCTTAATTGCAGGGTTGCTTGAGAGGGATATCTTTGACCTCTACATCCCTGAGTTCGATAAACCTTGGGTGATTCACTTAAGGGAAACTTGCTGCTGTTCTACAAACCTCTGCTCTTGGAGGCCCAACACTGTCTACAGGAATAGAAGCGTGCGTAGACATCAGTAGGGTCAAAAATAAATCCATCAAAGGAAACTTTTATTGTTCATAGAGGATGACATGTGGGACCGACCTGCCAGGTGCGTCGTCATCGTTTCAAAGGGGGCAGGGGATAAAAAGAAAAAGGAAAATAGCCAGAAATTAGGGGTAAAAAATAAATCCAACAAAGGAAAGTTTTATTGTTCATAGAGGATGATATGCGGGACCCATGAGCCAGCAGCTTCCTCAACGTTTCAAAGTCGGCATGAGATCGAAAGAAAAAGGCAAGTGACAAAATATCAGGAGCCAAAGATAATCCAAGAAAAGAAACTTTATTGTACATAAAGGATGACATGCGGGTCCCATTTTCCAGCAGCGATCGCAACGTTTCCAAGGCGGCACTGGACCAAAAGAAAAATGAAGTAGCCAGAAATCAGGGGGTGAAAAAAAATCCAAGAAGTAGCCTTCGAACTATCCTGCTGGACCTTTTGACTCGTGCAATTTCAGCCCACTCCAAAACAGTAAAGTTCGAATTTTTCTAAAAAAACAGGAAAGTCCGATGCTTCGCAAAAACAAAAAACAAGGAGATTCAACATATAAGTTTGTTTATGTAAAAATAAAGATTTAATTTATCCGTTTGCAATAGCTCATAGCGGAATACACTGTTTATTGTCTGCAAAATAATCAAGATATCACATGTTTCTTGTACGGGGAGGCTGACGTCCGGGACCCATGAGCCAGCAGCGTCCTCAACGTTTTAAAGACGGCAGGAGATCGAAAGAAAAAATAATCCAAAAATCATTTGGTAAACAAAATCCAAGAAAAGAAACATTTACCGTTCTGAGAGGATTTCATGCGGGACCCATGAGGCAGCAGCATCCTCAACGATTCCAAGGCGGCGGGGGATCAAAAGAAAAAAGGAAATATCCAGAAATTAATTAGAGGTTCAAAATAAATCCATCAAAGGAAACTTTTATTGTTCATAGAGGATGACATGTGCGACCGAGCTGCCAACAGCGTCCTCATCGTTTCAAACGAGGCAGGAGATCAAAAGAAAAAGGCAAATAGCCTGAAATTAGGGGTCAAAAATAACTCCAAGAAAGGAAACTTTATTGTTCGTAGAGGATGACATACGGGGCCCATGAGCCAGCAGCTTACTCAACGTTTCAAAGGCGGCATGAGATCGAAAGAAAAAGGCACGTGACAAAATATCAGAAGCCAAAGATAATCCAAGAAAATAAACTTTATTGTACATAGAGGATGACATGCGGGTCCCATTTAGCAGCAGCGGTCTCAACGTTTCAAATGCAGCTTGAGGTCAAAAGAAAAACAAAGTTGATTGTACATAGAGGATGACATGCGGGTCCCATGAGTCAGTAGCTTACTCAACGTTTCCAAGGCGGCAAGGGATCAAAAGAAAAAGGAAATAGCCAAAAATTAGAGGGTGAAAAAAAATCCAAGAAAATAAACTTTTATAGCACATAGAGGATGACATGCGGGTCCCATGAGCCAGCAGGTTCCTCAACGTTTCAAACGTGGCATGAGATCGAAAGAAAAAGGCAAGTGACCAAATATCAGGTGCCCAAAAAACTCCAAGAAAAGAAAGTTGATTGTACATAGAGGATGACATGCGGGTCCCATTTTGCAGCAGCTTACTCAACGTTTCCAAGGCGGCAGGGGATCAAAAGAAAAAGGAAATAGCCAAAAATCAGAGGGTCAAAAAAAACCAAGAAAATAAACTTTTATAGGACATAGAGGATGACATACGGGTCCCATGAGCTAGCAGGTTCTTCAACGTTTCAAACGTGGCATCGGATCGAAAGAAAAAGGCACGTGACCCAATATCAGGAGCCAAAAATAATTCAAGAAAAGAAACTTGATAGTACATAGAGGATGACATGCGGGTCCTATGATCCAGTAGGTTCCTCAACGTTTCAAACGTGGCATGAGATCGAAAGAAAAAAGGCAAGTGACCAAATATCAGGAGCCAAAAATAATTCAAGAAAAGAAACTTGATAGTACATAGAGGATGACATGCGAGTCCCATTTAGCAGCAGCGGTGTCACCGTTTGATAGGCGGCACAGGATCGAAAGAAAAAGGCAAGTGACCAAATATCAGGTCCCAAAAAAATCCAAGAAAATAAAGTTTTATAGTACATAGAGGATGACATGCGGGTCCCATTTAGCAGCAGCGGTATCACCGTTTGAGAGGCGGCATGGGATCGAAAGAAAAAGACAAGTGACCAAATATCAGGTGCCAAAAAAATCCAAGAAAAGAAAGTTTTATAGTACATAGAGGATAATATGCGGGTCCCATTTAGCAGCAGCGGTATCACCGTTTGAGAGGCGGCACGGGACCGAAAGAAAAAGGCAAGTGACCAAATATGAGGTGCCAAAAAAACTCCAAGAAAAGAAAGTTGACTGCACATATAGGATGACATGCGGGTCCCATTTAGCAGCAGCGGTCTCAACGTTTCCAAGGCGGCACGGGATCAAAAGAAAAAGGAAGTAGCCAGAAATCAGGGGGTCAAAAAAATTCCAAGAATAGAAAGAATTTTGGTTCATAGAGGATGACATGCGGGACCCATGATCCTGCATCGTAAACGGCTCGATCGGAGAGCGTTGAACGAGATGGCGCGATCGAGAAAAAAACAATGCTAGAGAGGCTGCCATCTGGGCCCTACATCCCTGGGCGGTGCGGATTTGCATTGACTCGGCCGGCGAATCCGAGAATTCGCGATGCACCACGTCCCGGGCCACCATACGAGACGTTTTGGATGCTTTCGTCGGGCTAGGTGGCCTCAAAAACGAGAAAAAAAAGTTTTGACATGCACCACGGAGAGACCCAAAATCGTCGGCCATGGTGCACCAGCAACCACGGCGCGAATTCAACTTCGTCGGCCATGGCAACTTTTCTTGTAGTGGAACTTTGAACTTTATTGACGAAGCTGACGTACATATTGTCTTGCCATGGCTAAAGATCCTTATTAAATGAAGTAAAAGAAGGAAAAATCCTAAACATAGAATCATCGCAGCTGCATAACGTTCCATGGGTTGCTCTCCACAAATCCAGTTGTAGTTTTGTTGATGCGGTAAGCACCACCTGGGATGACTTGACGATGTAAGGTCCTTCCCATGGGGATTCTAGTTTGAGATGGCCTTTTTTGTTTCAGCCGCAGCAATAGATCACCTTTGCTGAAGCTTCGGGTGTGTACCCTTCGGCTGTGATAATCATGTATTGCTTGTTGGTACCCGGCTGTCCTGGAGAGGGCGGTGTCGCGAGCTTCATCCGCTAAATCCACCGCATATTGGATTGATTGAACTGATGTTCTCTGGTTGTATAGACAACCCGAGGTGCTTCGAATCGAACATCGGCTAGTAGAATAGATTCGACTCCATGCACCAGGAAGAAGGGTGTGTACTACGTTGATTTGTTTGGGGTGGTGCGTAGGATCCAAAGTACAGACGACAACTCTTCTATGTACACACCAGCTACCTCTGTGAGACTCTTCTTTATTCCATCGTAGATTAGACCGTTTATCTTTTCCACCTGACCGTTGGTTTGACGGTGGGAAACCGAGGTAAAACTTAGCTTAATGCTGAGTCTTTCAGAAAATTCGTGGAACTCTTCGGAGGCGAAGTTGCTTCCGTTATTCATGACGATGATGTGCGGTACACCGAAATGGCAAGTGATGCCGTGGAAGAACTTGATAGCTATGGCAGCTGTTTGGTTGGTGACTGGTATAGCTTCTATCCACTTGGTGAACTTGTCGACAATGACTAGCAGATAAGTTTGCCCTCCCAGCAAAGACTTCGGCAGTGGCCCAACTTGATCGACTCCCCATTGCTCGAGAGGCCATGCGAGAGGTATCGTCATCAGGTCTATTGCTGGAGCGTGTGATTTTGGCGTGAAACGCTGACAAGGATCGCACTTCAGGACCAGGTCTCTGGTGTCTATACCTGCCGTTGGCTAGTATAATCCAGATCTAAAACCTTTGGCGACTAGTGCTCTCTTGCTCGCGTGGTGGCCGCAAGTGCTTTGGTGTATCTCCCGCAGATATGTTTTTCCCATCTTCGAGTGCGATGCACCGTTGGAATATGCCTGATATACTTTGTTTGTAGAGCTCGCCTGCTACCACCGTATATGCTTTGGATCGGTGTCGGGGGGAAGACCCCGGGTAGGGCAATGGACGCGGAGCAGCCGGCTGGCCACTGGCCGGCTTGCGGCAAAGGCCGGCTGAGGAGCAGCCGGCTGGCGCCGTGGCCGGCTGGTCCGGAAGCCGGCTGGCTCTGAGTCCTAGTCGGCCTGGCTACGGCCACCAATGCTGTAGCTGGGCCGGCTTCTACAGGCCATATCCGACTGGGGGTTTGTACCTCAGACCGACTCGAGGCTGGCGAGTCTTGCACTAGAAGGAACCGGGTTGGTTATCCGGGTTCCCAAAGTCCACGCTGACTTCATCTTCCGTAAAGCGCGGGGCACTGTGGAGCAATAGTGCCACGCGCTGGACAGGCCATCATGGTCTACGACGATCCGTACTGGCTACAGTGGCTGATGGCGACAGGGACACCTCCTCTCCATACCGCTGACCTTGGCAGCCGGATGGGACAGGCCATGAGGCCTCAACGGCTCCTGACATCACTGCCTCGGGAAGGAGCGGAAGCCGGAGCCGGCCAAGCCGGCCAGTAAACTATAGGGTCTTATATGTAAAGTGTCGGTGCCTATATAAGCCGCACTACCCCCTCCCGTGCAGGGGATCGATCATTCTCACTTCACTTCCACCCCTAGCGCTGCCCTGTGAGAGAGACTTCAGTCTTCCTTAGCCTCCCAGGAGCAGCCGGACACAGCTCAAGGAGCAACCTTGTATTGTGTGATCATCATATACACTCTAGCAGGAGTAGAGGTTTTACCTCCATCGGAGGGCCTCGAACCTGGGTACGTCGCCGTGTCGCTCGTCCCCATACCCGCATCCGGATACCGCCGTGAGATCTCTCAGGAACCACCTTCGATTAGCCACCCTATGGCATATGCCGTGACGATACCACGACATTTGGTGCCCACCGTGGGGCCTTCAGCATCCTCGGCCGGTGTCTTCATCCGGACGGGCCTCACCATCACCACCGGCGAGCGAGTCGCTTTAGGCTTGATCTGGAGATTCGGCTCCCTCGACTGCGTCAGCGATAACGCTGGCTGCTTCGCCGATCGGCCCTTCCCAGCCGGCGGCAGCGTCATCTCCTTCGGCGGCCACGACGTCTACGTCGCCACCGTCGCACCGCCGCGCTACCCGCGGCAGGTGCTGCGCTGCGCAAGCCCTCCTCCGCGAGCCGGCAGCTGCGTTCCCGCCAGCCCCGCCGTCGTGCAAGTCATGATGGCTGGCGAGGAGCTCCCCACCAAGAACCCGCGCACCCGCGGCCCCAACCTGGAGCGCAACATCGACCCCAACGCCTCCGGCTCGGGCGCAAAGGCGCCACCGCCACCGTCCCGGCTGGACGAAGTCCGGGCGAAACTGAGCACCCCACTCACGCCTGGCGCCGACCCCACCACCATCGAGGCGGATTTGGAGGCGCACCGCCAGCTCCTCCTCAAGCAAACAGAAGAACTGGCTGCTGCTAAGCGCCAGATGGAGATCACCCAGCGCGAGTACAACCGCGCCCACGGCCTCACTCCAGGCGGCGACGATCCCAGCCGAGCCGGCCAGATCCGCCGCAGGGGCCGCGACCTTGGCGCCGAGATCGCCCGCGACGGCGCTCCTTCGCCGACTCGGTCAGCGGAGCAACCCGTCTACAACACCCCCGACAAGAACATGCGCGCGGCACAAGCCGCCGCAGAAGAGCTGAACCGCCTTGAAGGCGAAGAGTTACGCCGCTGCACCAAGCGGGTGGCGAGCTGCTCAACGCAGCCACCGGGCGGCGGCCGACCCCAGGTATGTCAATGCCCCCAGAGCTTCCCACGCTCGTGGCGCTGCAGGCAACGACAGGGAAGGCGCCAGGGACACGGCCGAGTCCGCCTCCCCAGCACCAAGCCGGCACCGTGACTCCCGGGCCACACACGCAAGCTCGAGCCGGCCGAGCCACAGGCCGAGCGGCAGCAGCCGCAGCCGGCCTCCCCCAAGCCGGAACCAGGAGCAAGACTCCGAGCCCCGCCGCCAGCACCGGCCGGCTCCGGAAGCAACCGGCACACGCCAGCCGGCACGTTCCCGGCTGGGCCCCCGCATCGAGCCCGTCGACGCCAGAGACCGCCTCGATCGGCTGGTCGAATCCCGCATCGCGGAAGAGGAGGCGCCGGCTTGCCCCAAATGCTTCGGGCCCCGCATCGCCAACGAGCCCGTGCTCGACGGTTTCCAGCTCCCCCGCGACACGCCCAAGTACGACGGCACCGCCAAGCCGGAGGACTGGCTGCAGGACTACTCCACCGCAGTCGGCATCTCTCGAGGCAACAAGCGTTGGGCGGTACGCTACTCCCCCCTGATGCTGGTCGGCTCCGCCCGCACCTGGCTCAACAACCTGCCAGCCGGCAGCATCAACGGCTGGCTGGATTTCGAAGAGGCCTTCGTCAGCAACTTCACCGGCACCTATCGCCGGCCGGGTCGCCCTCAGCAGCTTGAGATGTGCAAGCAGGGCCCGGACGAGACGGACCGCGCATACCTGACGCGCTGGTGCGAGATGTGCAACTCCTGCGAGGGTGTGCACGAGATCCAAGCCATCAGCTTCTTCATGGGAGGCTGCCGGCCCAACACCATGCTGTGGCACAAGCTGCGCCGCAGTGACCCTAAGTCGATGGCCGCCTTGATGGCCATCGCGGACAAGTACGCGCTGGCTGAGGAAGCCGGCAAAGCGCCGGCTGATATTTCATCGGCCACAGCAAGAAGGGACAACAACAAGTCGGCTGAGCGCAAGCCGGCCGAGGGCGCCTCGCATGGCAGCCGGCGGGACAACTACCGCGGCAAGCGTCACAGCGACCAGCCGGACCGCTGATACGTCTCCGACGTATCGATAATTTCTTATGTTCCATGCCACATTATTGATGTTATCTACATGTTTTATGCACACTTTATGTCATATTTGTGCATTTTCTGGAACTAACTTATTAACAAGATGCCGAAGTGCCAGTTGCTGTTTTCTGCTGTTTTTGGTTTCAGAAATCCTAGTAACGAAATATTCTCGGAATTGGACGAAATCAACGCCCAGGGTCCTATTTTGCCACGAAGCTTCCAGAAGTCCGAAGAGGAGACGAAGTGGGGCCACGAGGTGCCCACACCCTAGGGCGGCGCGGCCCCCCCCTTGGCCGCGCGGCCCTGTGGTGTGGGGCCCTCGTGCCGCCTCTTGACCTGCCCTTCCGCCTACTTAAAGCCTCCGTTGCGAAACCCCCAGTACCGAGAGCCACGATACGGAAAACCTTCCAGAGACGCCGCCGCCGCCGATCCCATCTCGGGGGATCCAGGAGATCGCCTCCGGCACCCTGCCGGAGAGGGGAATCATCTCCCGGAGGACTCTACGCCGCCATGGTCGCCTCCGGAGTGATGTGTGAGTAGTCTACCCCTGGACTATGGGTCCATAGCAGTAGCTAGATGGTTGTCTTCTCCCCATTGTGCTTAATTGTCGGATCTTGTGAGCTGCCTAACATGATCAAGATCATCTATCTGTAATTCTATATGTTGCGTTTGTTGGGATCCGATGAATAGAGAATACTTGTTATGTTGATTATCAAAGTTATGTCTATGTGTTGTTTATGATCTTGCATGCTCTCCGTTACTAGTAGATGCTCTGGCCAAGTAGATGCTTGTAACTCCAAGAGGGAGTATTTATGCTCGATAGTGGGTTCATGCCTCCATTGATATCTGGGACAGTGACAGAAAGTTCTAAGGTTGTGGATGTGCTGTTGCCACTAGGGATAAAACATTAATGCTATGTTCAAGGATGTAGTTACTAGTTACATTACGCGCAATACTTAATGCAATTGTCTGTTGTTAGCAACTTAATACTGGAGGGGGTTCGGATGATAACCTGAAGGTGGACTTTTTAGGCATAGATGCATGCTGGATGGCGGTCTATGTACTTTGTCGTAATGCCCAATTAAATCTCACTATACTCATCATAATATGTATGTGCATGGTCATGCCCTCTTTATTTGTCAATTGCCCAACTGTAATTTGTTCACCCAACATGCTGTTTATCTTATGGGAGAGACACCTCTAGTGAACTGTGGACCCCGGTCCAATTCTTTATACTGATACAATCTACTGCAATACTGTTCTACTGTTTTCTGCAAACAATCATCTTCCACACAATACGGTTAATCCTTTGTTACAGCAAGCCGGTGAGATTGACAACCTCACTGTTTCGTTGGGGCAAAGTACTTTGGTTGTGTTGTGCAGGTTCCACGTTGGCGTCGGAATCCCTGGTGTTGCGCCGCACTACATCCCACCGCCATCAACCTTCAACGTGCTTCTTGGCTCCTCCTGGTTCGATAAACCTTGGTTTCTTTACGAGGAAAACTTGCTGCTGTGCGCATCATACCTTCCTCTTGGGGTTCCCAACGAACGTGTGAGTTACACGCCATCAAGCTCTTTTTCTGGCGCCGTTGCCGGGGACCTGAAGAAAAGTTACACCACAAAGATTTCTGACTCCCACGTCAACTACACGCCAGCAGCTCTTTTTCTGGCGCCGTTGCCGGGGAGATCAAGACACGCTGCAAGGGGAGTCTCCACTTCTCAATCTCTTTACTTTGTTTTTGTCTTGCTTAGTTTTATTTACTACTTTGTTTGCTGCACTAAATCAAAATACAAAAAAATTAGTTGCTAGTTTTACTTTATTTGCTATCTTGTTTGCTATATCAAAAACACAAAAAAATTAGTTACTTGCATTTACTTTATCTAGTTTGCTTTATTTACTGTTGCTAAAATGGCCAACCCTGAAAATACTAAGTTGTGTGACTTCACAACCACAAATAATAATGATTTCTTATGCACACCTATTGCTCCACTCGCTACTACAAAGAGAATTCTTTGAAATTAAACCTGCTTTACTGAATCTTGTTATGCGAGAGCAATTTTCTGGTGTTAGTTCTAATGATGCTGCTGCCCATCTTAATAATTTTGTTGAACTATGTGAAATGCAAAAGTATAAAGATGTAGATGGTGACATTATAAAATTAAAATTGTTCCCTTTCTCATTAAGAGGAAGAGCTAAAGATTGGTTGCTATCTCTGCCTAAGAATAGTATTGATTCATGGACTAAATGCAAGGATGCTTTTATTGGTAGATATTATCCCCCTGCTAAAATTATATCTTTGAGGAGTAGCATAATGAATTTTAAACAATTAGATACTGAACATGTTGCTCAAGCTTGGGAAAGAATGAAATCTCTGGTTAAAAATTGCCCAACCCATGGACTGACTAAATTTTTCTTCGCGGAATTTATTGGATTCAGCTGCTGGAGGTACCTTTATGTCCATCACTCTTGGTGAAGCAACAAAGCTTCTTGATAATATGATGATCAACTACTCTGAATGGCACACGGAAAGAGCTCCACAAGGTAAGAAGGTAAATTCTGTCGAAGAAACCTCTTCCTTGAGTGATAAGATTGATGCTATTATGTCTATGCTTGTGAATGATAGGACTAATATTGATCCTAATAATGTTCCGTTAGCTTTATTGGTTGCACAAGAAGAACATGTTGATGTAAACTTCATTAAAAATAATAATTTCAACAACAATGCTTACCGGAACAATTCTAGTAATAACTATAGGCCATATCCTTATAATAATGGCAACGGCTATGGTAATTCTTATGGGAATTCTTACAACAATAATAGGAGTTCACCCCCTGGACTTGAAGTTATGCTTAAAGAATTTATTAGTACACAAACTGCTTTTAACAAATCTGTTGAAGAAAAGCTTGGGAAAATTGATATACTTGCTTCTAAAGTTGATAGTCTTGCTGCTGATGTTGATCTTTTGAAATCGAAAGTTATGCCTAATGAGAATCATCATAATAAAATTGTTACTACAGCAAATGCCATCCAAGTTAGAATTAATGAGAATATAAGATTGATGGCTGAACTGCGTGCTAGGTGGGATAGAGAAGAAAATGAAAAACTAGCTAAAGAGAAGAATGTAGCTAAAGTTTGGACTATTACCACCACTAGTAATGCTAATGCTACACATGTTGCTGCACCTCCTATTATTAATAATAAAAGAATTGGTGTTAGCAATGTTTCCACTTCTAATGCAAAGCGCGAGAAACTGCCTGAAAATGCTAAAACTGCTGAAACTGCCTGTGATAAAACTGCTGAAATTTTTTCCAACATTAGGGATGATGATCCCATTGCTTTAGATTATAATGGTTTGAATTTTGATGATTGCCACATCTCTGAAGTTATAAAGTTCTTGCAAAACTTGCTAAAAGTCCTAATGCTAGTGCTATAAATTTGGCTTTCACACAACATATTACAAATGCTCTCATAAAAGCTAGAGAAGAGAAACTAGAGCGCGAAGCCTCTATTCCTAGAAAGCTAGAGGATGGTTGGGAGCCCATCATTAAGATGAAGGTTAAAGATTTTGATTGTAATGCTTTATGTGATCTTGGTGCAAGTATTTCCGTTATGCCTAAGAAAATTTATAATATGCTTGACTTGCCACCGCTGAAAAATTGTTATTTGGATGTTAATCTTGCTGATCATTCTACAAAGAAACCTTTGGGGAAAGTTGATAATGTTCGCATTACCGTTAACAATAACCTTGTCCCCGTTGATTTTGTTGTCTTGGATATTGAATGCAATGCATCTTGTCCCATTATATTGGGAAGACCTTTTCTTCGAACTGTTGGTGCTATCATTGATATGAAGGAAGGTAATATAGAATATCAATTTCCTCTCAAGAAAGGTATGGAACACTTCCCTAGAAAGAGAATGAAGTTACCTTTTGATTCTATTATGAGAAAAAATTACGATGTTGACACTTCGTCTCTCGATAATACTTGATACACACTTTCTGCGCCTAGCTGAAAGGCGTTAAAGAAAAGCGCTTATGGGAGACAACCCATGGTTTTTACCTACAGTACTTTGTTTTTTTTTTCTTGGAAGTTGTTTACTACTGTAGCAACCTCTTCTTATCTTAGTTTAGTGTTTTGTTGTGCCAAGTAAAGTCGTTGATAGAAAAGTTCATACTAGATTTGGATTACTGCGCAGAAACAGATTTCTTTGCTGTCACGAATCTGGGCTGTTTTCCCTGTAGGTAACTCAGAAAATTATGCCAATTTACGTGAGTGATCCTCAGATATGTACGCAACTTTCATTCAATTTGAGAATTTTCATTTGAGCAAGTCTGGTGCCTCGATAAAATTCGTCAATACGAACTGTTCTGTTTTGACAGATTCTGCCTTTTATTTCGCATTGCCTCTTTTGCTATGTTGGATGAATTTCTTTGATCCATTAATGTCCAGTAGCTTTATGCAATGTCCAGAAGTGTTAAGAATGATTGTGTCACCTCTGAACATGTTAATTTTTATTGTCGCTAACCCTCTAATGAGTTGCTCTAAGTTTGGTGTGGAGGAAGTTTTCAAGGATCAAGAGAGGAGTATGATGCAACATGATCAAGGAGAGTGAAAGCTCTAAGCTTGGGGATGCCCCGGTGGTTCACCCCTGCATATACCAAGAAGACTCAAGCGTCTAAGCTTGGGGATGCCCAAGGCATCCCCTTCTTTATCGACAACATTATCAGGTTCCTCCCCTGAAACTATATTTTTATTCCATCACATCTTATGTGCTTTGCTTGGAGCGTCGGTTTGTTTTTGTTTTTGTTTTGTTTGAATAAAATGGATCCTAGCATTCAATTTATGGGAGAGAGACACGCTCCGCTGTAGCATATGGACAAGTATGTCCTTAGTTTCTACTCATAGTATTCATGGCGAAGTTTCTTCTTCGTTAAATTGTTATATGGTTGGAATTGGAAAATGATACATGTAGTAATTGCTATAAATGTCTTGGGTAATGTGATACTTGGCAATTGTTGTGCTCATGTTTAAGCTCTTGCATCATATGCTTTGCACCCATTAATGAAGAAATACATAGAGCATGCTAAAATTTGGTTTGCATATTTGGTTTCTCTAAGGTCTAGATAATTTCTAGTATTGAGTTTGAACAACAAGGAAGACGGTTTAGAGTCTTATAATGTTTACAATATGTCTTTTATGTGAGTTTTGCTGCACCGGTTCATCCTTGTGTTTGTTTCAAATAAGCCTTACTAGCCTAAACCTTGTATCGAGAGGGAATACTTCTCATGCATCCAAAATACTTGAGCCAACCACTATGCCATTTGTGTCCACCATACCTACCTACTACATGGTATTTTCCGCCATTCCAAAGTAAATTGCTTGAGTGCTACCTTTAAAATTCCATCATTCACCTTTGCAATATATAGCTCATGGGACAAATAGCTTAAAAACTATTGTGGTATTGAATATGTACTTATGCACTTTATCTCTTATTAAGTTGCTTGTTGTGCGATAACCATGTTCACTGGGGACGCCATCAACTACTCTTTGTTGAATTTCATGTGAGTTGCTATGCATGTTCGTCTTGTCTGAAGTAAGAGAGATCTACCACCTTATGGTTAAGCATGCATATTGTTAGAGAAGAACATTGGGCCGCTAACTAAAGCCATGATCCATGGTGGAAGTTTCAGTTTTGGACATATATCCTCAATCTCATATGAGAAAATTATTAATTGTTGTTACATGCTTATGCATAAAAGAGGAGTCCATTATCTGTTGTCTATGTTGTCCCGGTATGGATGTCTAAGTTGAGAATAATCAATAGCGAGAAATCCAATGCGAGCTTTCTCCTTAGACCTTTGTACAGGCGGCATAGAGGTACCCCTTTGTGACACTTGGTTAAAACATGTGCATTGCGATGATCCGGTAGTCCAAGCTAATTAGGACAAGGTGCGGGCACTATTAGTACACTATGCATGAGGCTTGCAACTTGTAAGATATAATTTACATGATACATATGCTTTATTACTACCGTTGACAAAATTGTTTCATGCTTTCAAAATCAAAGCTCTAGCACAAATATAGCAATCGATGCTTTTCCTCTATGGAGGACCATTCTTTTACTTTCAATGTTGAGTCAGTTCACCTATTTCTCTCCACCTCAAGAAGCAAACACTTGTGTGAACTGTGCATTGATTCCTACATATTTGCTTATTGCACTTATTATATTACTCTATGTTGACAATATCCATGAGATATACATGTTACAAGTTGAAAGCAACCGCTGAAACTTAATCTTCCTTTGTGTTGCTTCAATGCTTTTACTATGAATTATTGCTTTATGAGTTAACTCTTATGCAAGACTTATTGATGCTTGTCTTGAAGTACTATTCATGAAAAGTCTTTGCTTTATGATTCAGTTGTTTACTCATGTCATATACATTGTTTTGATCGCTGCATTCACTACATATGCTTTACAAATAGTATGATCAAGGTTATGATGGCATGTCACTCCAGAAATTATCTGTGTTATCGTTTTACCTGCTCGGGACGAGCAGAACTAAGCTTGGGGATGCTGATACGTCTCCGACGTATCGATAATTTCTTATGTTCCATGCCACATTATTGATGTTATCTACATGTTTTATGCACACTTTATGTCATATTCGTGCATTTTCTGGAACTAACCTATTAACAAGATGCCGAAGTGCCAGTTCCTGTTTTCTGCTGTTTTTGGTTTCAGAAATCCTAGTAACGAAATATTCTCGGAATTGGACGAAATCAACGCCCAGGTTCCTATTTTGCCCGGAAGCATCCAGAACACCCGAGAGCCACCAGGGAGGGGGCACAGACCCACCAAACCCTAGGCCGGCGTGGCCAGGGGGGGCCCGCGCCACCCTATGGTGTGGGCACCCCTTCGACCCTCTGGCGCCGCCTCTTCGCCTATTTAAAGCCTCCGTCGCGAAAACCCTGATACGTTCGACGAAACCCACAGAAACCTTCCAGAGCCGCCGCCATCGCGACGCCAAGATCCGGGGACAGGAGTCTCTGTTTCGGCACGCCGCCGGAACGGGGAAGTGCCCCCGGAAGGCTTCTCCATCGACACCGCTGCCATCTCCACCGCCATCTTCATCACCGCTGCTGCTCCCATGAGGAGGGAGTAGTTCTCCATCGAGGCTCGGGGCTGTACCGGTAGCTATGTGGTTCATCTCTCTCCTATGTACTTCAATACAATAATCTCATGAGCTGCCTTACATGATTGAGATTCATATGATGATGCTTGTAATCTAGATGTCGTTATGCTAGTCAAGTGAATTTTACTTATGTGATCTCCGGAGACTCCTTGTCCCACGTGTGTAAAGGTGACAGTGTGTGCACCGTGTGGGTCTCTTAGGCTATATTTCACAGAATACTTATTCACTGTTATGAATGGCATAGTGAAGTGCTTATTTATATCTCTTTATGATTACAATGTGTTTTGTATCACAATTTATCTATGTGCTACTCTAGCAATGTTATTAAAGTAGTTTTATTCCTCCTACACGGTGTAATGGTGACAGTGTGTGCATCCGTGTTAGTACTTGGTTTATGCTATGATCATGATCTCTTGTAGATTGCGAAGTTAACTATTGCTATGATAGTATTGATGTGATCTATTCCTCCTTTCTTAGCATGAAGGTGACAGTGTGCATGCTACGTTAGTACTTGGTTTAGTCGTATTGATCTATCTTACACTCTAAGGTTACTTAAATATGAACATTGAATTGTGGAGCTTGTTAACTCCGGCATTGAGGGTTCGTGTAATCCTACGCAATGTGTTCATCATCCAACAAGAGTGTAGAGTATGCATTTATCTATTCTGTTATGTGATCAATGTTGAGAGTGTCCACTAGTGAAAGTCTAATCCCTAGGCCTTGTTCCTAAATACTGCTGCATTACTACTGCTTGTTTACTGTTTCACTGTGTTACTACTGCTGCAATACTACCACCATCAACTACACGCCAGCAAGCTATTTTCTGGCACCGTTGCTACTGCTCATATATATTCATACCACCTGTATTTCACTATCTCTTCGCCAAACTAGTGCACCTATTAGGTGTGTTGGGGACACAAGAGACTTCTTGCTTTGTGGTTGCAGGGTTGCATGAGAGGGATATCTTTGACCTCTTCCTCCCTGAGTTCGATAAACCTTGGGTGATCCACTTAAGGGAAAACTTGCTGCTGTTCTACAAACCTCTGCTCTTGGAGGCCCAACACTGTCTACAGGAAAAGGAGGGGGGCGTAGACATCACTGCCCCAGGTCCACCTCGTTGTACCAGGAGAGGACAAAGGACAGCGCCATGTCGGCACCAACGCGCGTGGCAGACTCCTTCCAGTCGAGGAAGCGATCCGGCGCCCGCTCCATCAAGGAGACGAGGTTGGAGATATCTTGCGGCACCGCCTCCGCGGGCCACAGCATCGGGACCAGCTCCTCAGCCGCCTTCCGGAGCTCCCAGCCAAGCTTGGTGATGGGCTCGACGCGGGCAGCCATGGACGCCATATAGTCCTCCATGGTGAAGTACTCCGAGCTGCCCTCGCCAGTCGCCCACCTCCTGGACTCGCGCGCAACGCCAACGGCTGCTAACCCCGCGTCCTGCGTTTCCGGGAAGGCCGCTGCAAGAAGAAGCACGTCAGAAATCAACGAAGCCAAAATAAGCTGAAAAATGCAAATTTTCGAAGTCCTAAAGTAGGCCAGGCGGCAGCCGGCAAGAGCCGACTGCCCCCAGTCCGAAGAAGGAAATTACGAAAGACAAAGAAAAGCCTGGCGGCAGCCGGCAAGAACCGACTGCCCCCAGTCCAAAGATGGAAATAGCGAAGAATCAGAGTTTCGGCCACCGGCTGCCAATGAAAGCCGGCAGCCGACCGCCGAAAGCCGGCAAAGGGAAAGGAATAGAAAAATGCACTCACCCGACAGGCCGCGGTCGAGCGCTCCAATCTCGTCGACCCAGCGCTTGGCAATGGCCGACAGCTCCGTGGACTTGGCGGTGACCTCCTCCTGAAGCGCAAGCCGCTGCTTCTCCACTTCGGTCAACCGCCGGCTCAGATCCTCCACCTTCTCCTTCTCGGTCGTCTTGAGGAGGTCAAGCTCCTTGAGGTGGTTCTCCTCAAGCCGGCGCAGCCGCGTTAACTCCAGCTCAGCCACCTTGAGCTTGGCGGCCGCAGATCGGCCCGCCTCCTCGCTCTCGGCGCACTGGGCGCGAGCAGCCCGGAGATCCGCCTCCAGCCGCGGCACCTTGGCGGCTTCAGCTGCAAGGCAGCCGGAAAGAAACGTCAGCCAACCAAGACTAAAAAGAAAGAAGACATCGAGTCGGAAAGAGAAAGATCTTACCCTTGACGGCCTCCAGCTCGCGAGCCAAGTCGGCCCGGTCCAGCTTGGCCTTGTGGTAGTGGGTCACGGCGCGGTTGTATAAGTTGGTGCGCCGATCCGCCACAGCCTAAGGAAAAAAGAAAAATCAGTCAACTAGGCGAAACCCGGACCGGCTCTTGCAGCCGGCCCATGCCTCGGAGGGCTACCAGGATGATAACCAAATTGAAAAACAGATGAAGCGCTTACCTTGCTGGCCTCCTCCACCTTGGCGACGTTGGCCGCGGCCTCGGTAGCCCTGTCCTTGAGGTTGGCCTGCAGGCTGGAGAAGAACATCTCCACCGATGCCTGGCCAGGGTTCCCCTCCCGGCTGGTCACTTCGTAGGAGTCGGCGCGGAGCCACGCCTGCTCCATAGTGCCAGCCGAGCCAAGGCTGGAGTCGGAGGCAGACGGCACATGCAGCAGCAGGGCGCCCTTGGCCACGTGCAGGCCCTGCTGCGGCGCCGATGGGGCTCCCGTCCTCACCAGCGCGCGCGAGTCGGCGCCCTCCGTGCGCGCCGGCTCATCCCTTGCCGGCTCCTCCGTTGTCGGCTCCGGCGGTGGCGGCGCTCCGGGCGAAGCAGATGGCCCAGTCGGCGCAGCCATCTCCGGCGCCCGAGGTGCCCCCTCCGGGCTCTCATCCAGCACCACCACGCTTGGCCTGGCTCCGGCTCCGGTCGCGGGCGGTGCAGCCCTGCCGGCTCCGGCTCCGGTCGAAGGCGGCATGCCCCGCCGGCCCCAGCGGCTGGGTCCGAGAAGACGAGTCCGGCGCGGAACATGTCGTCCAGCCGTCGGCCGGCGCGTCGGCTCGGCCCGCGTGCCACGATCAGGCGCTGAGGCCAGCGGCACGGCGAAGGAAGGCGCCCCTGCGGGAGGCGGAGTACCCGCAGGCGGCGGCGGCGTAGGTGCGCGCGATGGAGGCTGTGGCGTCGGCTCCCTCCTTTGGCGCGGAGGCGGCGACACGACGTGCGGAGTCTGCCGGGAGCCGCCGCCCTGGGCAAACTTGATGGGAGCCCTAGCCGGACAAACAAGGAGAAGATAAGCATAAAGAGTAAGGAAAGAAAAGGAATCAAACAAGAGAGAAAGAGAGCTCACCCGGCCTGCTCCGGAACCTTCTTCGGCTGCTGCCGGCGGAGCTTCTTCGCCTTCGCCTCCAAGGCGGCAGTGGAGCGGGGGTCGCCAACCCGTTTCTTCCCCTTGAGCGCCGAAGTCACCGTTGTGCTTGGCGGCCTCGCGCGCAGGGGCACGGCGGGGATCGGCCCCGTGGCAGACGTCGCCGGCTCCTCGTCCTCCTGCTGCTCCGGTGAAGGGGGCGGATTGTGCTCCCCCTGGCCGCCTAGGTCAGGCGCCTGCAGCAGGTCGTCGTCGCCAGCCTGGTCGCCGGCTTGGTCAGCCGGATCGGCGTGATCCGGCGTCCACCTCCTCGTCGCCAGGTCGCCATCCTCGACGTTCTGGCGGTCAAAGAGCTAGAAAAACAGAAAACATGAGCAAACAGCAAGCCGGAAGTCGGCAGAAGGAAAAGGAAGTTGGCCTTGCAGCCGCAAGCCGGAAGCCGGCGAAAACACAAAGCTTACCAGCTCGGGTTGGTGGTCCCTGTCGTGGGGCGCCAGCCCGTAGTTCCATTCGTCCGGCATGTTCGCCTTGGTGATGTTATTCACCCGGTGGGCCACCTGGGCCTTGGAGAGCAGCGCCTTGGACGTCCGGTTCGGGTCGAACCGGCCGGACATGTGCCCGATTTTGTGGGTGCGCATTTGGAGCGGCAGCACCCGGCGCTCGGCGATGGTGCAGAGGAGGTCCTCGGCGGTCAGCCCGTTCGCGACGGCCGCCCCCAGGAAGTCCCAGAGCTGATTCACCTCAGCGTCCGGGTCCGTCGTGCGGGCGTTGTAGCTCCAGTTGATCCGGCCGACTGGAGGAGCCGGGTTGAACTCCGGCAGGTTGATCCGGTCGACGAGCTGGCCCTCGTTGCGCACGTAGAAGAACGACATCTGCCAATTCTTCACCGAGTCAACGGTTGGAATTTTGGGGAAGGGCGTACCCGGCCGGGTGTAGATCGAGGCGGCGCCGCAGGCCCGCAGGCGGCCCTCAGTGGTTTGCGCCTTGAGGTAGAAGAGCCGGCTCCAGAAATCGATATCCGGCCACAAGCCGACGTAGGCCTCCATGAAGGCCACGTAGCAGCTGAGGAGGATGCAGGCGTTGGCCGGCAGGTGGTGCGGCTGCAGACCAAAGTTGTCGAGGAACTGGCGGAAGAAGGTGGATGCCGGCAGGCCCAGTCCGCGATCGAGATGCGCGCCGAAGACGACGCGCTCGCCGGGCTCCGGCTCGGGCTCCGTCTCCTCGTCGGGCGCCCGCGTGACCACCGACGACGGGATCCGGCGGAGGCGCACCAGCCGCTCGATGTCGTCCTCCCTCATGTACGAGGCCCTCCATGATCCACTGGCGGAGGCCATCGTCGAGGAAGAAGAAGAGGAGGACCACGAAAGGCGGAAAGGCGAGGAGGAACCTTGCGACGGCGGCGGCGACGACGGCGGCGGAGGACGCTCCGTTGAAATGCGGGGCCCTGTGGCGCCGGCTCGTCGGAGTAGCAGCGGCGGATTGGCGGAGATGCGCTCGCCGGAGTTCGCCAGTGGAAAACGTTCGCCGGAGCAGCAACGGGCTCGAGCGCGAAGAAGAAAGCGAGAGGAGCGGGAGCGCGAGGAAGACGAAGTGAGGCAGTGGCCGCCTCGGTACCCTCCCCCGCGGCATTTATAGCCACCCGCGGCGGACGGTTAGCCTCCAAGTGGCGATCGTGGCCACGTCGCCCGGATCTTCTGCGCATTAACTCCCCCCACGACCGCTGCCGTTACCGGAAACTGCCACACCACGTCGCCCACAACCGCACCGGATCCGGAGGGGACATTGATGTGACCAGACGAACCGGCGGCAGAGCCCAGGCGTCAGACCGGTCAAGTCGGGTGCAGGACCCGAGGCGGCGGAGACTCCGGCGCGCCGCAAGCCGGAGCCGGACACTAAGTTCAGCTCGGTCCAAAATTCATCCAGTAAGGCGGAGACATCACCAGAACTTGCAAGAAAGCAAAAACTGCATAAGTGTGAATAGTGGCCGGCTAGAAGCAGCCGGCCGAAGCGAGCCGGATGAGGGCGCAGCCGGCTGAATGGAAATTCTCAGTCGGCCCCTCCAAGTGCCGCAAAGTACATTCAGGAAGCCAGGAAAACCTGCCTAGGTCCTTCTAAACGCAGGACCTTGCCAGCTTCGGGGGCTAATGTCGGGGGGAAGACCCCGGGTAGGGCAATGGACGCGGAGCAGCCGGCTGGCCACTGGCCGGCTCGCGGCAAAGGCCGGCTGAGGAGCAGCCGGCTGGCGCCGTAGCCGGCTGGTCCGGAAGCCGGCTGGCTCTGAGTCCTAGTCGGCCTGGCTACGGCCACCAATGCTGTAGCTGGGCCGGCTTCTACAGGCCATATCCGACTGGGGGTTTGTACCTCAGACCGACTCGAGGCTGGCGAGTCTTGCACTAGAAGGAACCGGGTTGGTGATCCGGGTTCCCAAAGTCCATGCTGACTTCATCTTCCGTAAAGCGCGGGGCACTGTGGAGCAATAGTGCCACGCGCCGGACAGGCCATCATGGTCTACGACGATCCGTACTGGCTACAGTGGCTGATGGCGACAGGGACACCTCCTCTCCATACCGCTGACCTTGGCAGCCGGATGGGACAGGCCATGAGGCCTCAACGGCTCCTGACGTCACTGCCTCGGGAAGGAGCGGAAGCCGGAGCCGGCCAAGCCGGCCAGTAAACTATAGGGTCTTATATGTAAAGTGCCGGTGCCTATATAAGCCGCACTACCCCCTCCCGTGCAGGGGATCGATCATTCTCACTTCACTTCCACCCCTAGCGCTGCCCTGTGAGAGAGACTTCAGTCTTCCTTAGCCTCCCAGGAGCAGCCGGACACAGCTCAAGGAGCAACCTTGTATTGTGTGATCATCATATACACTCTAGCAGGAGTAGAGGTTTTACCTCCATCGGAGGGCCTCGAACCTGGGTACGTCGCCATGTCGCTCGTCCCCATACCCGCATCCGGATACCGCCGTGAGATCTCTCAGGAACCACCTTCGATTAGCCACCCTATGGCATATGCCGTGACGATACCACGACAATCGGCGTATGATGCGCCGTGCCTCTACTGGGTCGTCGCGTAGTTCATATCACAGTAAATATGCAAGAAAAGGTTGAGTCCAAACTGGCTCGAGGAGCAGAACCTGTTGTCTTGGGACGATAATGAAGTTTTCGTCAGCTGCTTCGGGCGCAGCCCCCGAGTCGGTAGTCGACTGTGTGGGGGTGCAAGAGATTTGACCTTGATGGAGCGTTGATTGATTACTTCGTAAAAGACTCCGTCCGGAATTGCAGAACATGTGGAGCTGATATTTGCAAAAGTATCGGCTTCTTCATTGCTGGCCCTGTTGATGTGCTTCAATTCGCAGCCTTCGAATTTGCATTCCATTAAGCGGTACATCTCACGGTAGGCGGTCATGTTGTCACTGATCGTATCGCACAGATTCATCGACTGCTGCACAATGAGGTTCGAATCCCCGTAGATCTCTAGGCGTGTGGTACTGCATGCTTTTGCCATGCGCATGTCGTGCAGCAGTGCTTCATATTCAACTTCATTGTTTGTCGGTGGCGGGAAATTCATCCGTAGTACGTACTTCATCTTGTCGCCTTGGGGTGATATGAGGACGACGCCAGCGTCGACGCCCATGTTTCGCTTCGAACTATCGAAGTACATGGTCCAGGGGCCCGATGTATCGGGAGCGGCCGACGTTTGTGACTGGATCCAGTCGACGAAGAAGTCCGGGAGGACCTGTGACTTGATGGTTGTTTGATTGACGTAGGAGATATCGTGTGGCACCAACTCGATGGCCCACTAGGATACCCGACCCGTAGCATCTGGGTTGGTGAGTATGTTCTTCAGCGGAGCTTCAGTGACGACGATGATCTGGTGCTCCGCGAAATAGTCCCGCAGCTTACGTGTTGTCATCCATATGGCGTATGCCAGCTTCCGGTGATGCGGGTACCGCTGGTTGGCTGGAGTTAGTACTTTGTTGAGGTAGTAAACAGAATGTTGGGCACCATGAATCTTTCCTGCTACCTCGCGTTGGAAGACTAGCACAATACTGACCACCTGGCTTGTGGAGGCGATGTAAAGTAGCATCGGCTCCCTGTCGTGAGGGGTGACGAGGACCATGGAAGTCGATAGGATTGTCTTGAGATTGTCGAAAGCGTCCTGAGCTTCTGAGGTTCACTTAAACTTTTCCGACTTCTTCATCAGGTGCTAGAAGGGCAGTGCATTTCCCCCCAGCTTGGTGATGAATCTGCTGAGAGCTGCCAACCGACCTGCCAAACGTTGTACCTACTGCAGGTTTCTTGGCGGCTCCTTGTTGAGGGGGTTGGCGTCAATTCCTCAGGCAAATATGATGTACCGGAATACTTGGCCTACAGGGACCCCGAAAAAACACTTCTTCGGATGCAGTTGATGCTTCCTTGCTTCCTTGGCATCGACAAAATCGTCGGGTTTCATGCTCCGATTATCAGTAGGTGGTAGGTGGCTGCTTGTAGTCGATGAGTACGTCTCGTGCATTGAGCTCCTCCTTGACCCTAAACTTGGAGGCGATCTTCTGAAAATCTTTGTCGCAGTTATCGGATCGTGAGAAGCTCCCATGGACTTCTAACATCTTGAGCATCAGGTGCACATAGTGGGGCACTTCCATGAATTTGGCGTATGCTGACCTCCCGAGAATAGCGTGGTACTGTGATTCCCAATTCACTACCTCGAACTCGAGTCGTTCCTTCCTGAAATTATCGGGTTTGCCAAAGACAACATCCAAGGAGATCTTGCTGAGAGGGTATGCGGGCAGGGCCAGGATGATGCCGTGGAAACATGTGTTGGATTCTTGCCGCATGTCGGTTGTGATGCACGTCGCCTTCATCGTGCTTGCGAAAAGAAGGTTTAAGCCGCTGCCTCAGTCCATGAAGACTTTGCTCATATTGAACCCGCCAATCAATCTGTGCTTCGAGTACTAACGTAGCATGGCCTGGCCTAGGAACAACCATCGGGTGATCGGCCCTACTAAACAGGATGCTCTGCTCGGACTAGTCGATGTATTCTGGGATGTTTGCCATGGTGTCTTCCGCGAGGTTTATCTCCCGCTTGAATTTGTTCAGCTCCCTTTTGGAGATGCCGGTCTTGTGGATCATTTTCACCTGCCCACAAGGTGGAGGGAAATCTTCGGCTGGAGCGTGAGTTTGGACCAGTTGGGCCTAGAACTGCGACGAGGGCGAGGTCGGGATGATTGCTTCCTGTACCATCGGGTGCGCATTGGAATTGGAGTTCATCGTCTCGCAAAACTTCTGAAGCTCGAGGAACTAGCGAAAATCCTGAGCAGGTGAGATGATTTCTTGATGCTCTCTTTTGAGTCGATGTAGGCGTGCATGTAACAAGGATGTTTAGGTGCTCTGCGGCTGGCAGGTCAGGCACCCGCGGGGGGGGGGGGGGGGCGATCCTACCGGCTGCTTCGGCTGCCTTTGGATCCACTGCGATTGTTATCCTGATGGTCATCGCGTCGATCGTTGCACTAGTTGGTGTGACCATATGTAACCGTGTTGGTGTTGTCGGCTACTTCATAGAGTTGACCTCTCATCTTCTTGCAGTGATCGTTGCCGCGATCTCGTCGGCTCCCCGAGTCATTCGGGTGCCTCTGATCGTTTTCGTTGTCGTCGCTGCGTTGGCGGGGTTTTCGCATGTGGTCTTTGAAAGGTCTGCCGCCCGTCGATGTCGATTGAGTTCCACTCGCTCATTGGCTAGCCGAACATGGTTTCGCGTTGTGTCCCACTCCGTCTGAGAGACTAAGATAGTGGTGTTGGCGTTGCCGCCGCTAGCTTCGCCATCCCATCGTTGATCGTTGTTGATGCGTGCAGTGTTGCCACCCGCAGGGGTTTTGACTCCGGTCTCTGGGTCGAAGGTGACATAGACTTGGTACTGTGCCAGCCGTGTCGTGGATAGAGGGATGATATCGCCGAGTTTGCCGATGCTTTCCTTGTTAGAGGAGTACTCGACAACGCACGCGAAGGGAGGGGCGTCCGAGCGGAGCTCGTGCCTGGTGTCATAGTCGATGCAGTAGTATGATGTCAGATCCGATGACTCGGAGTCATAAGACCTGACGGACATTGTAGACGTAGTCCGGTGCGATGATGACACCGATGGTGATGAAGGAGCCGACACGGGCGGTGTTGCCGGCGTAGCAGATAAACCGGCCGCGGTTGGTGATGAAGTAGCAGATGTGGTAGTCGATGAAGTCGCGGCTGCTGCAGGCCCCGAATAGATCGGGTCAGGAAGTCGGAGAACGCCACCGGCACTGATGCTTAGGTGAACGCTCCCGATCGCCATGTCCATCTCGCCGCGTAAACCTAAAAATGCCGAATTGGACTCGAAGGCATGGGGGTGAACTTGAAGGATCCGGAGCGGATCGAATCCTTCAGGATCAGAGATGATGGAGCCGATGATGATGAGAAGATGTTGCCAGCGCGATCGGAACAACCGATGATGTGACTTGAACGAGCAGGTTTCCCACAAGCGGCGCCAATTGACGAGGGGGCTCCTCGGTAATGCCCACCATGAGGGGCTTCGGGTTGACGGAATCCTGCAGGTTAGCACGAGACATCGAATACCAAATGGACAAAAGATGAGATTTACCTAGGTTCGGGGCCCTCGATGAGGTAAAACCCTTACTCCTGCTTGTGTGATCTTGATTATTGGTGAAAAGTTTACAGTGGGGCAGCCGATAGATTTCGTGCTGGTCATCTCGCTGGGAGGCAAGGTTTCTAGGGTTTGGTGTATGCGGGATTGTGTAGGTAGGATCTGGAGGCCCTCTCCTGGTCTTTATATAGGAGGCCAGGTCTCGAGAGTCTTGCACGGATTTCACCACATTACAAGCAAGACCCAATCTATCATTTCCTTAATCGACGTCTCCTTACCTTGCCCGGTAAGGAATCGTCTTCTTCTATTTTTCCACCATTGCAACCGACGTATTGGTCCATCTTGGGCTGCGTTGATTCTCATGGGGCCCCATTTGGGCCAGGGGAGGTAGGCAATTGTTGGTTACCCGAAGGGTAATGCTCACATCAATTCTTCTAATCATCCAGCTTGACAAAGGAGTAATACTTGTTATGGACTCGAAATGTAAAGACCATGGGCTATGGGCGAACCCGACTGCCCTGCTCCAGAGGTCATTTCAATCAATATCGCCCTGTATCGGCATCTTTTGTTCTCATTTCCTAATATCAAGTAATTAATAACTCATTTACTATTTTTATTTGCTAGACAGGGCTTGGAAACGGTTCATCAAGACGGCTCCTGGTGAATGGAAACCGGAGCTTACATTTCAAGATCGCCAGTAGTACTATAGCTATGTCCGCGAATCTCTTTGATTTTTTGTTTCAAGCATTATCATGCTTGATTATTAGTTTGATCGAACTATTTGTTTCTAAAGTGCTTGAAGCAGGAAGCCGGAAATAACTTATGTGGATACTACGTCTACGAGTTTATTCACGAGATGGCCTCTCACCGGGAGCCGGAATAGGCTATACATGCCCTTCACGTACGTGAACAATATTTAACATTCTTATTTTATTACAATCAATTATGTTGAGTTCCATTCATATATATTGATCTCCTTTATTTAAATTAGATGGAACTCGTGTGGGACTATCTCCTATCGGTAGATCGTGTACGAGCAATTCAAGAGGATTTGGCGCGATTCTTAATTAGGGAGGGCATAGCTCCAACTGGATCATTCCATTGGGAGTTAATACTTGACATTAGGAATAGAAAATAGAGATGGTAAAGAGGATTAAGTTTATACTGTAAATATGCATTAAGTGTACTGTATTTCATGACGATGTCTATATATTCATGACAATTTAGTGGTTCCTTGAATGATGTATGCATGCAGATTTGAATGGATAACATAAAATCCTGAAACTCTGCCGCGGCAGAGAAACGGCCATTTTCTCTGTCGCGGCAGAGAAACACTGCTCCACCCTTAACCTCTGTTGCGACAGAGAAACCGCCATTTTCTCTGCCGTGGAAGAGACCATTTAGTCTTGGTTCTTCTTACGAACTGGGACGAAAGCCCCTCCACCCCAAGCCCCCTGGCTGCACCACGTGGAGGACCCTTTAGTCCCGGTTTATATTTGAACCGGGACTAAAGGTAGAGGTCTTTAGTCCCGATTGCACAGTTTCGATTGCGCAACCGGGACTAAAGCCCCAAATGCACCGGGACTAAAGGCTCGTTCTCCACTAGTGTCAATGAGAATATCATACATAGTATCATGCATTTTATGTATGCAAAAAGCAGTGAGATTAAAGATGATAGATGGTAGCAGTACCATAGGTAGATAGCGTATCATAACACGTGGTACTAGAAAATTTAATATCAAATACATCTTATACATAGATTTGCATTATGAGTTTACAAATCAATTAATATAAGAAAACTATGATACTGATATATGATAGCATGCATTGTGGAACATTAACATACAGTAGTATCATACCCACAATACTTTAAATGATACTATGCATGTGACTAATCTTACCCTTTGGACCTAGCCTTGTCTGACATTAATCGACAGTGTTTAATCCGGATTAGTGCGCAGGCAAAGTACAGAGTCGGACACACCACATATTATCAGTTAGTGGTTCATTACTGCTAGGACGGTGTGTTAGAGTATCTCCAGCAAAGCCCCTAAATTGGTCAAACCCGGATATTTGCAGGCCGGTTTGAGGGTTTAGTTTGAGGGTTTTGAAGGTTCCACTGGATTCTTCTAGTAATTGAATTTCCCACCTCCAGAGTTCTCGTCATGGACTCTCTGAATATGAATTCAAAGCTTTGGGTCGACATGAGATTAATGCTGCGAAAGTAATTATTTTCAGTCATTTGCGCTCTATATCGATCGGCCTTTTCGGTTCAACATTTCCTAATATCAAGTAACTAATAACTCCCTTGTTCATTTAGTTTTCTTTTCCCTGTAGGGTTTGGAAACGGTTCAAAGATAAAGCAACCGGTGATTTTAAACATGACCTAGAATTTAGAAGGTTAGTTACTGCGGATACTCAGCCACCGGGGACCAATCTATGTGGATACTATGTTTGTGAGTTCATCCGGAGACACACCTCGGAGCGGAGGCCGTCAGATAGCAACGTGCGGAGGAATGCCTTGCGGAAGAAGCTTAGTCCAGAAGCTCGCTTCTGACCAATTCAAGAGGAATTAGCAGGATTTTTGGTGAGGGAAGTCATCCATCCTAAAGGAGAATACTATTACGAGGACGAAGAACTTCTGATGCCGTAAATTGTGTATGGAAACTTGTTCGAAGTTGTATATGGTCACCCGAGATAGAATATATATTGTATATTCCTCTTGAATTCTTCTTGTTTGAAATTTCAAACTTGTACATTCATAAGCATGTATATAGTAGCGTAGAATATGTGTACTGAAACTTCTTCAAAATTAAAATTAAACACAAAATAAAATATAAAAGAAATAAAACACTACAAATTAAAAAGAAATCAGATTTAGGGGTACTAAAACCCTAAACATGCGGAGGCCCTTAGTCGCGGTTGGCCAGGCGAACCGCGACTAAAGGTCCTCCGCCCCGACGGACGCCTGGCGCCCATGTGGATGGGCCTTTAGTCGCGGTTCGTAAGCAACCGCGACTAAAGGGGGGCCTTTAGTAGCGCATAATTAGTCCCGGTTGCGCAACCGGGATTAATGGACTTTGCGAACCACGACTAAAGGCCTGTAAAATTTTTTGCAGGTCGGCCTGGATACGAGCCGGCGACCTCCATAGTTGGGGTTTCGAAGACGTTTTTGCATGCCAACCTGGATACGGTCAACGCTCTCGCGACAGCTCGCTCCAACACAGTTCGCCGATAAACTCGCCGGAGTCCGGCCAAATTCCAACGAACTTCCGCATAATCCGGCCAAATATTAGCAAAAATTGAACCGTGCTCACCGGAATTGGCCGCCGGTTGGGTTGAATTTGACAAGCAAGGTTGGCTCCAGAGCGGGCAGTGAGCAGGGGTGGCACCGGAGGGGGCAGCGACAGGGCAGCCGGAGGCCAGCGGGCACGCGCGCGGGAGGCGGTCGGCGAGTGCGCGCGGGAGGTGGCCAGCGGCGGGGCGGTCGCTTGCGGGAGGCGGCCAGCGGCGAGGCGGGCGCGCCATGGAGGCGGCCGGAGCGTGCTGCGCGCGGAGGGGCGAGCGCCGGCTAGGGGCGTGCGCGGCCAGCGGGCGGGGTGGTTAGGCGGCTGGCGGAGCAGCACGCGGGGAAGAAAAGAAAAAAAAAGTTGAAATTCCCAAATATGCTTTTTTAGTGTCTCGTTTTACGGTATCTAGTCCGCGAAGGTCCTTTTCAGCCTCCAAATCTCAAATTTTTCGAGCTGCAAATACGATTTTGAGGTTTGCGATTTCGTGGATCGGCTGGAGATGCTCTTAAGACCTGCCGTTTCTACTCTGCTGATGGGTCGCGTCTTGTTTGTGGTCACGTAATCTAATCCTGATCGATCAGCTGGGCCGGGACCGGTCGGTTCTCAATCTCCAAACTCCATTCCGCGTTCCACGCTGGCAAATTCATCTAGTGTTCTCATGACTCTAATTCCAAAGATGCAGCTTATTAAGACAAGGCAAATTTCACGCCGAAAAAAGAAGATGCTCCACCTCCACGGATGCAGGATCGTGATTGCGGTTGCATTCACTGGTAGAAAAATAGGCTTCCGTCCAGCCCCATTAGTCGCGAAACTGTAGGAACCGCGACTAATGAAGTCTTTAGTCGCGGTTCGGCAGGCGAACCGCGACTAAAGGCCTAGGCCCAGGGCGCTCGGTGGCCAGCTGGTGCACGTGAGGGGCTTTAGTTGCGGTTGGCCAGGCCAACCGCGACTAAAGCTCCTCTGGCCAACCGCGACTAAAGCCCCTCCCCTATATATACCAGTTCAGCACACTCACTTAGCCATTTGGTGTCACTTCTCTTCACAAACTTCACAAGGGGGTGTTAGGTTTGCTTTTGGCTCCTCTTATGCACACAAAGTGTTTGATGAAATGCCCCAAGAGCATGAAACAAACATGATATGAAGTGTCGGAGCCACACTTGAGCTTCCTCATTTATTTTTTCCTCCTCGATCGCGGTTAGCAAGTTGAACCTTTCATATGTGTCATTGATAAAATATGCATGTGTGTAGTTCATTGTTTAATTTCTATTATTTATAGCTAGTTAGTTTAACAAATGCATGATGGTTAATTATATATTTTATATTATAATAATACAGATGAATCGTTAATGGATGTACGGTAACCGACTCTCCGGCGTGTTCACTACAGGTTTGAAAGATTTCCTCGTAGTGGCTAATGCGAACAAACATAAGGGTTTTGTTATCTGTCCATGTGTTGACTGTAAGAATCAGAAGGGTTACTCTTCCTCAAGAGAAGTTCACATGCACCTGCTTCGGCACGGTTTCATGCCAAGCTATAATTGTTGGACCAAGCATGGAGAAAGAGGGGTTATAATGGAAGAAGATGAAGAAGATGATTTCATCGATGAAAACTATCTTGATCGTTTCGGTGATACTTTCATGGAGGATGCTGAAGGTGAAGGGGAAGGTGAAGGGGAAGGGCAAGGTGAAGAAGATGCACGTGATGAGCCCGTTGATGATCTTGGTCGGACCATTGCTGATGCACGGAGACGCTGCGACACTGAAAAGGAGAGGGAGAATTTGGATCGCATGTTAGAGGATCACAGAAAGTCGCTGTACCCCGGATGCGATAATGGTCTGAAAAAGCTGGGCTGCACACTGGATTTGCTGAAATGGAAGGCACAGGCAGGTGTAGCTGACTCGGCATTTGAAAACTTGCTGAAAATATTGAAGAATATGTTTCCAAAGAATAACGAGTTGCCCGCCAGTACGTACGAAGCAAAGAAGGTTGTCTGCCCTCTAGGTTTAGAGGTTCTGAAGATACATGCATGCATCAACGACTGCATCCTCTACCGCGATGAATACGAGAATTTGAATGAATGTCCGGTATGCACTGCATTGCGTTATAAGATCAGAGGCGATCACCCTGGTGACGATGTTGAGGGCGAGAAACCCAGGAAGAGGGTTCCCGCCAAGGTGATGTGGTATGCTCCTATAATACCACGGTTGAAACATCTGTTCAGAAACAAAGAGCATGCCAAGTTGTTGCGATGGCACAAAGAGGACCGTAAGTCGGACGGGGAGTTGAGACACCCCGCAGATGGAACGCAATGGAGAAAGATCGACAGAGAGTTCAAAGATTTTGCAGCTGACGCAAGGAACATAAGATTTTGTCTAAGTATAGATGGTATGAATCCTTTTGGCGAGCAGAGCTCCAGCCATAGCACCTGGCCCGTGACTCTATGCATCTACAACCTTCCTCCTTGGTTATGCATGAAGCGGAAGTTCATTATGATGCCAGTGCTCATCCAAGGTCCGAAGCAACCCGGCAACGACATCGATGTGTACCTAAGGCCATTAGTTGATGAACTTTTACAGTTGTGGGGCAGACCTGGTGTCCGTGTGTGGGATGAGCACAAAGAAGAGGAATTTGACCTACGAGCGTTGCTTTTCGTAACCATCAACGATTGGCCTGCTCTTAGTAACCTTTCGGGACTGTCAAATAAGGGATACAATGCATGCACGCACTGCTTACATGAGACTGAAAGTGTACATTTGCCAAATTGTAAGAAGAACATGTACCTTGGGCATCATCGATTTCTTCCGAAAATTCATCCAGTAAGAAAGAAAGGCAAGCATTACAACGGCAAGGCAGGTCACCGGCCGAAGCCTGCGGAACGCACTGGTGCTGAGGTATTTGGTATGGTCAAGGATTTGAAAGTCATCTTTGGAAAGGGTCCTGGCGGACAATCAGTTCCGAAGGGAGCTGACGGGCACGCAGCCATGTGGAAGAAGAAATCTATATTCTGGGAGCTAGAATATTGGAAAGTCCTAGATGTCCGCTCTGCAATCGACGTGATGCATGTTACGAAGAATATTTGCGTGAACCTCCTGAGCTTCTTGGGCGTGTATGGAAAGACAAATGATACAAAGGAAGCACGGCAGGACCAGCAACGTTTGAAAGACCCTGATGACCGGCATCCGGAATGGTTTCAAGGTCGTGCCAGCTACGCTCTGACCAAAGAAGAGAAGGTCATCTTTTTTGAATGCCTGAGCAGTATGAAGGTCCCGTCTGGATTCTCGTCCAATATAAAGGGAATAATAAACATGGCGGAGAAAAAGTTCCAAAACCTGAAGTCTCACGACTGCCACGTGATTATGACACAATTGCTTCCGATTGCTTTGAGGGGGCTCCTACCGGAAAATGTTCGAGTAGCCATTGTGAAGCTATGTGCATTCCTCAATGCAATCTCTCAGACGGTAATCAATCCAGAAGTTCTACCACGGTTACAGAACGATGTGGTCCAATGTCTTGTCAGTTTCAAGTTGGTGTTCCCGCCATCCTTCTTCAATATTATGACGCACCTCCTGGTTCACCTAGTCGAAGAGATTTCCATTCTCGGTCGCTGTCGTCGGGCGGCGCTCGTGGCTCGAACTGAGGGTAGCGCAGGCGGGGGATATCGCCGGCTGTGATGTAGTCCATGACGCTCTGCAGAGTCCGGCCGTACCACCATAGCCGACGGCCGGCCTCGTGGAAGTTCCCAGGAGGCAGACCGTCCTCCTCATACCTGGCGAGCGCCCTGTCACGCCGATTGATGAAGAAGGCGTCCCAGGTATGCTGGTTATCGGGATGCCAACGGGGATTCATCCGCTGCTCCGGCGTGAGGTCGAGGTAGTAGTGGTTCGTGATGGCCGCCCGGCGCGCAGTACCCTGAGGGACGGGAGGGACCGGCACGCCTCCGGCGCTTAGGCTCCAGCCGGCGGGGACGCGGTAGCCAGGTGGGCAAGGGTAGTTCGAGGCGCAAAGCTCCTCCACCTGCTGGTAGATTAGAGTGGGTGCGGTGGAATCCATGTGAGAGTGATGAGAGATTGTAGAGATGTGATAATGCTGGCCAAGCCGGGCTACATATATGTAGTGAGAAATGGCGGGAAAAATGGGAGCGGGAAGACAGGAGGTGGGAAGAAAGTGGCAGGAAAACAGGGAAGAAATGGCGGGAAGAAGAGGAATCCAGAGCTGGTCATCTAACCTTTAGTCCCGGCTGGTGGGTGCAACCGAGACTAAAGGTGGTTTTGTATCATCTAACAAAACTGTCGGTGGGATAAGGACGTCTGGATAAGCTTTAGTCCCGGCTGGAGACTGCAACCGTGACTAAAGCTGTCGGCAGGATAAGGACGCGTGGGTGGACGCACTGCTCGATGAGATAAAGCATGTAGCGCAAGACACCCTGTCGGAGGAACAAGACAAAGCATCAGCGGCGTCGTGCCTATAAAAGGAGCATCGATACGCCTTGGCAAGCAGACCAACAAGCCAACCTAGCAGCTAGGGAGAGTTTCATCCCCATGGATGGAGTAAAGGGTTGGAAAATCTCTCGTGGCGCAGCTTCTCGAAGATGTCGTCGGTGCACACGTCCTACGACATCTTCGGAAATTGCTCCTCGGGAAAATTTTCCTGCAAACCCGTGAAAGACTCCATCTCCTCTAACAGTGCTGGGTAAAGGGTTGGAAAATCTCCCGTGGCGCAGCTTTTCGAAGATGTCATCGGTGCACACGCCCTACGACATCTTCGGAAGTTGCTCCTCGGGAAAATTTTCCTGCAAACCCGTGAAAGACTCCATCTCCTCTAACAGTGCTGGGTAAAGGGTTGGAAAATCTCCCGTGGTGCAGCTTCGCGAAGATGTCGTCGGTGCACACGCCCTACGACATCTTCGGAAGTTGCTCCTCGGGAAAATTTTCCTGCAAACCCGTGAAAGACTCCATCTCCTCTAACAGTGCTGGGTAAAGGGTTGGAAAATCTCTCGTGGCGCAGCTTCTCGAAGATGTCGTCGGTGCACACGCCCTACGACATCTTCGGAAGTTGCTCCTCGGGAAAATTTTCCTGCAAACCCGTGAAAGACTCCATCTCCTCTAACAGTGCTGGGTAAAGGGTTAGAAAATCTCCCGTGGCGCAGCTTCTCGAAGATGTCATCGGTGCACACGCCCTACGACATCTTCGGAAGAGGGGGCGGGAAGACAGAGGCGGCCTGGAAGAACTGGTGGGAAGAGGGGCGGGAAGACAGAGGCGGCCGGGAAGAACTGGTGGGAAGATCAGGGGGCGGGAAGACAGCGGCGGTAGGAAAGATTTTGAAATTAATTAGTTTTATTTTTCTGAATTTTTTGATGTATTATCTGTATTTTTAAGATTTTGAAATTAATTAGTTTTATTTTCTGAATTTTTTGATATATTATTTGTATTTTTAAGATTTTGAAATGAATTAGTTTTATTTTTCTAATTTTTTTGATATATCATTTGTATTTTTAAGATTTTGAAATGAATTAGTTTTATTTTTCTAAATTTTTTGATATATCATTTGTATTTTTAAGATTTTGAAATGAATTAGTTTTATGTTCCTGAATTTTTTGATATATTATTTGTATTTTTAAAATTTTGAAATGAATTAGTTTTATTTTTCTAAATTTTTTGATATATTATTTGTATTTTTAAAATTTTGAAATTTTAAAATTTCTCCGACGTATCGATAATTTCTTATGTTCCATGCTTGTTTTATGACAATACCTACATGTTTTGTTCACACTTTATATCATTTTGATGCATTTTCCGGAACTAACCTATTGACGAGATGCCAAAGGGCCGATTCTTTGTTTCTGCTGTTTTTGGTTTCAGAAATCCTAGTAAGGAAATATTCTCGGAATCGGACGAAATCAACGCCCAGCATCTTAGAATTCCACGAAGCTTCCAGAACACCCGAGGCATCAGAGAGGGGCCACAGGGGGCCCACACATGCAGGTGGCGCGGCCCAGGCCCTGGCCGCGCCACCCTAGTGTGTCGTCGCCCCGTCAGCCCTCCGACTCCGCCTCTTCGCCTATTTAAAGGTCCCTGACCTAAATCTTCGATACGAAAAAAGCCACGGTACGAGAAACCATCCAGAGCCGCCGCCATCGCGAAGCCAAGATCTGGGGGACAGGAGTCTCTGTTCCGGCACGCCGCCGGGACGGGGAAGTGCCCCCGGAAGGCTTCTCCATCATCACCACCGCCATCTTCATCACCGCTGCTGTCTCCCATGAGGAGGGAGTAGTCCTCCATCGAGGCTAAGGGCTGTACCGGTAGCTATGTGGTTCATCTCTCTCCTATGTACTTCAATACAATAATCTCATGAGCTGCCTTACATGATTGAGATTCATATGATGATGCTTGTAATCTAGATGTCATTATGCTAGTCAAGTGGATTTTACTTATGTGATCTCCGGAGACTCCTTGTCCCACGTGTGTAAAGGTGACAGTGTGTGAACCGTGTGGGTCTCTTATGCTATATTTCACAGAATACTTATTCACTGTTGAATGGCATAGTGAAGTGCTTATTTATATCTATTTATGATTGCAATGTGTTTTGTATCACTATTCATCTATGTGCTACTCTAGTGATGTTATTAAAGTAGTTTATTCCTCCTGCACGGTGTAATGGTGACAGTGTGTGCATCGTGTAGTACTTGGCGTAGGCTATGATTGTGATCTCTTGTAGATTATGAAGTTAACTATTGCTGTGATGGTATTGATGTGATCTATGCCTCCTTTCGTAGCGTGAAGGTGACAGTGTGCATGCTATGTTAGTACTTGGTTTGGTTATGTTGATCTGTTGTGCACTCTAAGGTTATTTAAATATGAACATCGAATATTGTGGAGCTTGTTAACTCCGGCATTGAGGGTCCATGTAATCCTACACAGTTAGTGGTGTTCATCATCCAACAAGAGAGTGTAGAGTCTAGCATCTATTTATTTATTCTGTTATGTGATCAATGTTGAGAGTGTCCACTAGTGAAAGTATGATCCCTAGGCCTTGTTTCCAATACTGCTATCGCTGCTTGTTTACTGTTCTACTGCATTTGTACTGTCCGCAATATTACCACCATCCATCACACGCCAGTCCTGGACAGCAAAGCACTTTTCTGGTGCCGTTGCTACTGCTCATATTTATTCATACCACCTGTATTTCACTATCTCTTCGCCGAACTAGTGCACCTATTAGGTGTGTTGGGGACACAAGAGACTTCTTGCTTTGTGGTTGCAGGGTTGCATGAGAGGGATATCTTTGACCTCTTCCTCCCTGAGTTCGATAAACCTTGGGTGATCCACTTAAAGGAAACTTGCTGCTGTTCTACAAACCTCTGCTCTTGGAGGCCCAACACTGTCTACAAGAATAGAAGCTCCCGTAGACATCAGTAACGTCGAGTATATCGCCCCCAAAAATATCCGATTCTACATGTCTTGCGAGCTAAAGAAAACCCACTGAACATGTAATAATCCAAGTCAACCCTCTTGATTTAACAATACCCCAACTTCCGCTGGAATCTAGAGTAGCACCGTGGACAAAACCCATTGAAAACGAAGTTGTCGCCAACTTTCTTGAGAAAGAATTTTACTAACCTTTTTTCCGGTGTTCATACACTTATCGACTGAAATTGTGCACCTATAAAACCACCCACCCACTCATTGAAAATCAGTGTTTTGCATCACTAATGCCTCTCAACAGTGCTTAGTGTGCCTGTAATGTTCCTCTGCTCACCTCGCCTCGCGCGCGCGCCTCGATAGAGAGAGAGTCCGATGATTTCCGTTTTCATATTTGTTTCCGGGGATTCCGTTTCCATTTTCGATTCCGACAAGATAGAAGGAAACAAAAACGATAAAGCATGTTTCCGTCCGTTTTCGTTTCGTTTTCAACCCTACGCGACGCAACGTGGTGCCCCGATTTGCTTAACGCGCCTACCGCCGCTGCCCCCATCTCTTCTTCCTCGATCGTTCCGCGCCCCGATGCATATACACAATTAATTTGTTTTTACAAATGTTTTCAGGACTGACATATGGCGGACGATAGAGCTGACCCGATTATGGACAACTATAATCGGGAAGCTGAAGAACATCTATTTGGCCTCATAAGCGGCGAAATTCCTTTTGTGCCGACCGTCGAACAAGATGAAGAAGATGATATCTCTTCTTATCTGAACCTTGACGGTCAAGATGAAGGCCGTCAGCAAGATGATGCCGAACAAACGTCGATAAACGACGATCTACAATTGGAAGTAGAAACCACCTCCGGCGCCGAGGTATATATATACATTGAGCCACTGGTGATACAAACTTACTGATTTGAATAAATATGTGTGTACTAACGCGCGCGACTCTCTTTCTTATTTTAGCCCTCGGCCGGATCATCGAAACAATCGAGTACGTCGTCAAAGCGTGGCGCAACCAAGACGCTGAAACAAGGAGAAACATTTACCATCGAGGTTGTCTGTGCTGCAACCGGCAAGCCGCTGGAGCCCCAGAAGAACTCAACCAAGTTTATCAACCAATGCGGAGCCGTTGTTAGAGACAACGTCCCGATCACCGTCCAGGAGTGGAATCAGCCAAAGAAGGCACGTGTTGGTTTCACTTTTGTCGAGAAGAGAACAAAAAAAGATTGCTTGAAAAAGCTTATGGAACATTTCGTTCTACCTCCGGAATACAACAAATTCGATGAGGAGGGTAACAAGATTGAGGAAAACAAGGAGAGGAGGAGGCTAGTCAAACACTTCGCTCTCGGTAAGATGGCCGACGCATTCCGGAAATTCAAGCAAAATCTTGCCCGTGACTATGTCAGCAAGAACAAGACTCCGGATTTCAAAGGACAATATGAGAAACTGAAAGATGATTGGCCAGAATTTGTGAGGCAAAAGAAATCGGAGCATTTCATTGAAATATCGAAAAAAATAAGGAAAATGCGGCTATGAAAGAGTACAATCATATTATGGGGCCAGGAGGGTATCGCCTTTCGGAGCCTAAGTGGGAGAAGATGGAGAACGATCTGAGGGCGCGAGGAATCCCTCTAGGTACAGAGGGATGGGACCGAAGGGCCAAAACCTGGTGGTACGGGCATGGGGGATCGCTAGACCCGGAGACAGGGATGTGTGTTCACCGGAACAAAGCGTTTAAACCCACCCAAGCCCTTATTGACGCAATGACCGCTGCTCAAGAGGGGAAGATCAAGTTCAACAGAGAGAACGACGCGCTGACAAAAGCCCTCGGGAATCCTGAACACGGAGGATGTGTACGAGGCATGGGGGCCATTCCGTGGAAAATAGGGTTTTCCCAGGACGATGACCCATACGGTTACAGAAGCCGTAAGAGAAAGGCGGATCGAGATGCAAATGTTGTGGCGCGGTTGGTATCGGAATTCGATGTGATGAAGAAAACCCTGGATACACTAGTACAAGAAAGATCGGCAGCTGCGACGCATGAAGATCATCCAGCAGATCTCGGAAGCCAGCAACAGAGAAGCAGCGTGGCTTCCACGGAGGTCCCGCTGGCTAGTGCTGTTGAACCGACGATCAATATTACTGCACCGGAGCCTCCTCGCTACCCCGTGGACGATGTAAAGGAGATGAAAGAATGTCATCTGCATTATCCAATGGGGAACATGTCCATGAAGGTAGCCATCGGCAGTGCTTTACCATGTTTACCTGGAGCACTCCACCACAACAACCCCATTCCAGATGGCTATGCTCGTGTCACGGTGGAGGACATAGTCCAAGGGTTTGGGTTTGAGGACCTGGAGATTGACTATGCTACACCCGAAGGGGAGAGAAGACTTGGAGATGTCAAGCGCCAGTTCATTCTATGGAGAAAGAAGTTTATCAAGTTTCCAGGCGAGGCGCCAAGACCAACCAGTCCACCCCTCTCCGGTGGTGGTGGTGGTGGTGGTGGTGGTGGTTCACCTACACCTCCGTCACGTCAGCCGACGCCGCCCCCCAGTCCACAACGTCCGGCGGGTGATCAGCCGCCGCCCCCCAGTCCTCGTCCGGCGGGTGATCAGACGCCGCCCCCCAATCCACCTCCGGCAAAGAAGCAGAAGCAGTCCTGGACTATTAACCCGGACCCTTATGTACCTAAGACCACAAAGGTACCGGAGCCATCACTGAAGCCTCTCCCCACAAGGCCTTGGGAACGTAGTGCCGAGGAAACTTCCGCGGCCGCGGCTGCTGATTATGAGAAATGGAAGGCGGACTGCATGAAGAAAAGAGAGCCCGAGCCCAAGCCAGTATTTTCTGATGAGCAAAAGAAGTGGGCTAAGTCATTTTTGAGCACACCGTCCCCAATAATTAACTCGCGCTGACCGCGCCCTATAGGGATCATCGAATCGATAGCAATAAGCCCTGTTTGAAGAGGTTCATATACGGAACGCCTGGAAATTATACTTGGGACTTTACTTTTCCAATGCTTGGCTTGCTTTCACTATTAAGGGAATTCCTCCCAAGGTCGGATACTCTATTTATTCCTGCGAAGAATCTGCCTGACGACTATGCACGTGAATTTCGTACGCAGGCACTCATGTTCAAGGAGAAGAAGGAGAAAGAATTAGCAAGTAAAATAAGCGGGAAACAAGTTGCCCAGCTCGGGGAACAAAGTAAACAATCGATTGCCCCGCTTATAGTGAAAGCCACCGGTCCGGATGCCCCCGATATCATAGCAGCTGCGGCAGCACAGGGATTGACTGTAACGAGTGCCAGAGAACAAGCGGCCAACTTAGGTATGACTCTTCGTGCAGTGTTAGGCCTTGAGTAGGCGCCAATGAGTGAACCAGTAATTACATATGTGCGGAATGGGACCCTCGTCGAGCCTGCGCAGGAAGAGGATCTACCTCAACAAATGAAAAGTCTGCTAAATTGGTACAAGGGTTACATAAAAAATAAAAACGCCAAAGAATATATTTATGCGGAAGTTAGATATGAGCATCACTTCAAACATTACTATGTAACAATTCATATGAGTGAATTGTTCCATCTTTTCAATCTGCGCGAGCTTGACAAATCTATCATCAGTTGCTACGTTCTGTAAGTGATTTATTTCTACCCCATCTCGTTCATTGCCTGCACTATATATATGTCCTAACTATATTGTTGTGTACGCTATTATGCAGAACGAAGATTAAGGAATGCAGAGTAAAGAACATCCATGATGTTGGGTTCATTGACCCACACATCGTTAATGGATATGTGTTAGAACATCACCCCGCCGACGTGGAGGAAGACCTGTGGTGGTTTCTTTCAAAGCAGGAACTCAAAAGTGATATTCTATTTCCTTACCATTTTGGGTGAGTGTTTCTGTCTTGAGCACATTCTCTTTTGTTTACTCCATGCATGGTATGTGGCTAATCGATGAGTTATGCATGACTGTGCATGTATCGTGTCCGCAGGTTCCACTGGATTCTGCTAGTAATTCAATTTCACGACTCCACAGTTCTCGTCCACGACTCTCTGAATATGCATCCAAAGCTTTGGGCCAACATTAGAAAAATGATGCAGAAGTAATTATTTTCATTCATTTGCGCTCTATATCGGTCGGCCTATTTCGTTCATTTCCTAATATCAAGTAACTAATAACTCTCTTGCTCATTTAATTTTCTTTGCCTCTTAGGGTTTGGAGACGGTTCATACATGAAAAGGTCGGTGAATTCAAAAAAGAGCTACAATTTAAAAGGTCAGTGGCTGGGACTGGGGATATTTAGCCAGCGGGGACCAATCTATGTGGATACTATGTCTGTGAGATGATCCGGAGATACACCTCTGAGCGGGTTCCGTGTGATAACAATGAGAAGAGGAATAACCTCCAGAAGATGCTTAGTCCAGAAGCTCGCTTCCGACCACTTCAAGAGGAACTAGCTGGATGGTTCAGGAGGGAAGTCGTCGATCCTAAAGGAGAACACTATGTAGAGGACGTAGAACTTCATATGCATTAAATTATGTATGGAAACTTGTTCAAAATTGTATGTGGTCATCCGATGATATTGAATATATATTGTATATTCCTCTTGAATTCTTTTTGGTTCTAATTTCAAATTTGTTTGAAATTGTACATTCATATGCATGTATGTAGTACCGTAGAATATGTGTACTAAAACTTCTTTAAAATTAAAATAAAACACAAAATAAAATATAAAAGAAATAAAACAATACAAACTAAAAAGAAACCAGATTTAGGGGGGGCTAAAACCCTAAACCTGCGGAGGCCTTTAGTCGCGGTTGGCCAGGAGAACCGCGACTAAAGGTCCTCCGCCCAGACGGTCGCCTGGCGGCCACGTGGACGTGCCTTTAGCCGCGGTTCGTAAGAAACCGCGACTAAAGGGGGGTGGCTTTAGTCGCGCTTCATTAGTCCCGGTTGCGCAACCGTGACTAATGGCAGTTGCGAACCGGGACTAAAGCCCCTTTTTCTACCAGTGATTATAGGAGGGAGAAGACGGCCAGATTCCCTAGCTCCATGGCCATGGTTTGCTTGTTCGCTCTCCTTTCTCGTCCCTGTGCGCGTCCTCCTCCACTTGCACATGCTGCTGTCGGCTCCAGGAATCTCTCCTTCTCCCTTGCCAATTGCCATGTCCACGGCCATGCCACCGCATTATCCAACCCAAGTACCGCCGCACGTTTCATACAGCCCGTACGCCTGCCTCCGCCTCCGGTCCTGGGAAGATGTCGTTCCCCTCTCTCTCATGCCCAATAATGGCGTTGCCAAACGGGAGGGGCAGCAGCATGTGATCTGAAGAGAGGAACGAGGGAGGGGGCAACTCACCTCTTCCGATTCATCCTCCCCCTCCTTACACTCAGGTCAAGGCACCTCCAATTGGGCGACCTAAATGGATGTTAAGCGATCGTTTGCGTTCGTGCGGTCTAGCGGATGTTTCGTAGGGCCCGCCTGGCAGTGACCTAGGCTCGAGGCGTCACTTCGGTAGTCTGCGGCACGTTAATGGCGATGCCTCGCGTGCCGAGCAGCCGCCGCCCACCTATGCGCACAAAGTAATGGCGATGTCATGCGCGCGCCCGTCGCCTGCCTCCGGTGTATATAAAGAGGGGCACGCGCATCTTATCTCCTCGTCCTCCCACACAAAACCCTAGCCACCGCACAACCTCAACCTTTTCCATGAGCAGCGCCGGGCTCAGCCAGGCTTACGCGCCTCCACCTCCGACTCCACCTCCCCCGGTCGAGAGCTCTGACGAGGAGTTGGAGGACGACGAAAGCACCGAAAACATCCTCGATGTAGCCATGGACGCGAAGTTCATGATTGATGCGGAGCAGGAAGCAGAGGAGGAGCGGGCTGCCCACGTGGCGTTCGACGCCGAGATGGAACGCTGCAGGGAGGCGGCCGCCGCAGAGGATGACTCCTTCGACATCGATTGGTCCTCTGATGACCCTGATGAGCCTACCCAGGAGGAGAGGGCGGCGGAGCAGAGGGCGTTAGTCGACTAATTCGGGGCGCTCATGAAGGCCTAGGACACCGCGAACGAGGCGTTGCGGCAGCGCCTGCTAGAGGATGCGGCGGCCCACCGAGCTCTAGCGGCCGCACGGCAGACGACGCAGAAGCTGACGAGGGAGGGATGCAACGACGGGGATGGGCCATCGGCAGCAAATAGCCTAGGGCACGTATCTCCTTTAGTTTGTAGTACATTATGTTTTTTACTTGGTGAATGAAAAATATTATTGGAAAATAAAAATGGATCACCCCGCTGGGAGCACACCCAGACGGACGCAAATGAACGCGCGCGACCATGTTTAGGTGTTTGATATGCGTCACCCCGTTGGAGATACCCTCACGCTAGATCCATGGATCGCCCAACACGCACGCAACACACCTCCCCTTGCTGCTGCTTCTTCCGCTTCCTTCTCCCATGGCTGTGCTCAACGCTTTCATGCCTAGCAATCCCAACCGCCGGCCGGCCGTGATATCATTGCCGCATGCTTGGAGTTTTTTTCAATAAAGGAAACATGTTAATATCAGAAGATACCAATTAGATTCAGCATCTTCAATAACGTAATACCTTAATGGCTGTATGAAGGCACACGACAAAAATAAAGAGAAAAGGAAAAAACCAAGAAATAAAAGTCCCTTTATCTCAGTCCTAGCAATAGCAATACTTTCACCACCAAGACAACACCTGAAATTCAGACACTCCAAAAGCGGCGTCTCCAAGAAGGGAACAGTGCACCAGAGCTGTCGTCGCCAGATCAAAAGATCTTAGGTTTTCACCCTGAAGATAGTCCCCGCTCTCAAAGCAATAGCGTCAACAAGGTCATTGTCAGGCACAAGCAGTTAAGACCAGATCTTGGATTTTTACCCTGAAAGGTAAGACTCTGAACTTAATCTGTGCTACCGCCACCACTTTCATACCACTGCTGCAAAGCCCAAAACACCAAGCAAGCCCCTCAACAGCACATAGATTTGAACCTCCCCTAGCTAATCCTCCAATCCAATCTTCATAACATTCTCTTCTTATGGCTTTACCATGGATCAAAATGTTACTTGATATCAAAACAGAACAGAGCTTCGCGCCGCTTTCTCCAGATCAAACGATCGGAATAAAAACATGGCACTAGTAGAAAAGAGGCTTCCATACGCCCCCATTAGTCCCCAAAATAATCGAACCGCGACTAAAGACCCCTTTAGTCGCGGTTCGGGAGGCGACCCACGACCAAATGTCTGGGCCCATCGGGCTCGGTCGACAGCTAGTGGACGGGAGGGTCTTTAGTCACGGTTGGCCAGGCCAACCGCGACTAAAGGTCCTCAGGCCTGGCCCGAAGGCCTTTAGTCGCGGTTGGCCAGGCCAACCGGGACTAAAGGCCCATCCCTATAAATGCACTTCAACACACTTCACTTAGCCATTTGGTGCCACTTCTATTCACAATATTCACAAGGGGGTCGTGGGTTTGCTTTTGGTTCCTTTTATGCACACAAGTTGTTCGATGAAATGCCCGAGAGCATGAAACAAACATGATATGAAGTGTCTGAGCCACACTTGAGCTTTCTCATTTATTTTTCCTCCTCGATCGCGGTTAGCAACTTGAACCTTTCATGAGTCATTGATAAAATATGCATGTGTGTAGTTCATAGTTTAATTTCTATTATTTCTAGCTAGTTAGTTTAACAAATGCATGATGGTTAATTACATACTTTATATAATAATAATGCGGATGAATCGGCAATGGATGTACGGTAACCGACTCTCCGGCGAGTTCATTACGGGTTTGAAAGATTTCCTCGTAGTGGCTAATGCGAACAAGCAGGGGGGTTTTGTTATTTGTCCATGTGCTGCCTGTAAGAATCAGAAGGGTTACTCTTCCTCAAGAGACGTTCACCTGCACCTGCTTCGGCACGGTTTCATGCCAAACTATAATTGTTGGACCAAGCATGGAGAAAGAGGGGTTAGAATGGAAGAAGATGAAGAAGGGGATGATATCATCGATGACAACTATCCTAATCATTTCGGTGATACTTTCATGGAGGATGTTGAAGATGGCCGGGAAGGTGAAGGGGAAGGTGAAGGTGAAGAAGAAGCACGTGATGAGCCCGCTGATGATCTTGGTCGGACCATTGCTGATGCACGGAGACGCTGCGAAACTGACAAGGAGAGGGAGAATTTGGATCGCATGTTATAGGATCACAAAAAGTCGTTGTACCCAGGATGTGATAATGGTCTGAAAAAGCTGGACTGCACACTGGATTTGCTGAAATGGAAGGCACGGGAAGGTGTAGCTGACTCAGGATTTTAAAATTTGCTGAAAATTTTGAAGAATATGTTTCCAAAGAATAACGAGTTGTCCGCCAGTACGTACGAAGCAAAGAAGGTTGTCTGCCCTCTAGGTTTAGAGGTTCTGAAGATACATGCATGCATTAACGACTGCATCCTCTACCGCGGTGAATACGAGAATTTGAATGAATGCCTGGTATGAACTCATTACATTATAAGATCAGAGGCGATGACCCGCTCCTGGACTATTAACCCGGACCCTTATGTACCTAAGACCACAAAGGTACCGGAGCCATCACTGAAGCCTCTCCTCCCAAGGCCTTGGGAACTTAATGAAGATGAAAACAACTTGGCCGCGGCTGGTCAGTATGAGAAATGGAAGGCGGATATGAAGGCGAAAAAAGAGCCTGAGCCCAAGCCAGTATTTACTAAGAAGGAAAAGAAGTGGGCTAAGGATTTTTTGACGACACCGTCCCAAGTCGAGCGGAATATGCCTAATGACTATGGACGTGAACTTCGTAGGCAAGTAGAAATATTGGCGGAGAAGAAATCCTTGGCGGAGAAGGAGAACAAAGCCTTGGAGGAGAATAAAGAAGAAAGTAAAAAAAAAGCGGGAAACAAGTTGCCCAGCTCGGGGAACAGAATAAACAATCGATCCCCCTGCTCATAGTGAAAGCCGATCCGGAACTGGACCCCGATATCATAGCAGCTGCGGCAGCACAGGGAATGACTGTAACGAGTGCCATAAAACAAGCGTCCGAGATCGGTATGACTCTTCGTGCATTGCTAGGCCTTGAGGAAGCGTCAGTAAGTGAGGTAGCATTTAAATATGTGCCGAATGGGCCTCTCGTCGAGCCTACGCAGGAAGCGAGTCTACCAACACAAATGCAAAATCTGCTACGTTGATACAAGAATTTCATAAAAAATAAGGTCGGCAAAGAATATATTTATACGGAAGTTAGAGAGGAGCATCACTTCAAACAGTACTCTGTACAAGTTCATATGAGTGAATTGTTCCAGCTGTTCAATCTGCGCGAGCTCGACAAATCTATCCTGAGTTGCTACGTTATGTAAGTGATTTATTTCTACCTCATCTCGTTCTTCATTGCCTGCACTATATATATGGTCCTAACTATATTGTTGTGTACGCTATTATGCAGAATGAAAATTTGGGAATGCAAAAAAATAAACATCTATGATGTTGGGTTCATTGACCCACATATCATTAATGGATATGTGTTAGAAAGATACCCCCAATACCATGGAGAAAGACTTGTACAAGTTTCTTACAAAGCAGCAACTCAAAAGTGAAATTCTATTTCCTTGCCATTTTGGGTGAGTGTTTCTCTCTTGTGCACATTCTCTTTTGTTTACTTCATGCATGGTATGTCTAATCGATGAGTTATGCATGATTGTGCATGTAACGTGTCCGCAGGTTCCACTGGATTCTGCTAATAATTGAATTTCACACCTCCGGAGTTCTCATCATGGACTGTCTGAATATGGATTCAAAGCTTTGGGCCAACATGAGAAATATGCTGCAAAAGTAATTATTTTCAATCATTTGCGCTCTATATCGATCGGCCTCTTTCGTTCATTTCCTAATATCAAGTAACTAATAACTCCCTTGTTCATTTAATTTTCTTTGCCCTGTAGGGTTTGGAGACGGTTCTCAGATCAAATGGTCGGTGAATTCAAACATGAGCTAGAATTTAGAAGGTTAATTAATGTGGATATTCAGCCACCGGGGACCAATCTATGTGGATACTATGTTTGTAAGTTCATCCGGAGACACACCTCTGAGCGGAAGGTGTCGGATAGCAACTTGCAGAGGAATAACTTGCGGAAGAAGCTTAGTCCAGAAGCTCGCTTCCGACCAATTCAAGAGGAATTAGCAGGATAGTTGGTGAGGGAAGTCGTCCATCCTAAAGGAGAACACTATTACAAGGACGAAGAACTTCTGATGCCGTAAATTGTGTATGGAAACTTGTTCGAAGTTGTATATGGTCACCCGAGATTGAATATATATTGTATATTCCTCTTGAATTCTTCTTGTTTGCAAACTTGTTTGAAATTGTATATTCATATGCATCAACGTCTAAAGTGTATATAGTGTAGCGTAGAATATGTGTACTGAAACTTCTTTGAAATTAAAATAAAACATAAAAGAATTAAAACACAACAAATTAAAAAGAAACCAGATTTAGGGGAGCTAAAACCCTAAACCTGCGGAGACCTTTAGTCCCGGTTGGCCTGGCGAACCGCGACTAAAGGTCCTCCGTGTAACATCCCAATTTTCAAATCAATAAGACAAGGAGTTTCCAATATTCAAAATTTGGAACTAACAAAAACTTTTATTTGAATATGGTGCTATGATTAGTGTTGCATATGTGCATTGTGATCATGCATGAATGAAGTGATGTTGCCATGATTGTTTGCTAGAGTATTACTAATACCCCTAAAACCCTAAACCTTGCTAGGCGAGGCCCCAAAGAAATAAAATAAAGGAATAAGAAAAATACAAATAGCACCACATATCTGAATATGGCCAACTTTGCAAATCTTGAACCTAGGCCAATTTGACTTGTGCCAATGGTTGGGTAATGTTACTAAACAACTAAGAACCACTTTGGAATCAAGGAAACCCAAATCAATGCAAAAGAAATAGCAAATTCTACTCACATATGATAATGGTCAAAATTGACAATATTATCATGACACCCACTTTGAGTCTTTGTACTAAGCAAATCTTAAACCTAACCCTCCAAACTCTTTCCACCTCATCCAAGAGCACATCAAGGTGAACACTTTTTGTGTTGACCAACATGGTTGACTCTGTCTCAATTGCTTAATATAATAATGCCAAGTAGCAACATTGAAACAAAAACAAGATCATACACATTTTGGTTTTTCACAAATCACCACCATTTTGCACACCACCACCACCATTGTGTGCCAAATATTAATTGAAATGACTCCACCAAAAATCTCTGCAAAATTCAAAAATACACTTCTTGCGGCCATATCATCGAACACCGGGCAGGCAGCAAACTGAATTACTCACACCCCCTATTATCCAGCAGTTTCTTGACTAAACCCGATTTGATTTGTGATGATCATTGTCCTTCTATGACTCATGTACCAAAACCAAGTACTGGCCGTGGTGATTAAAGCATGGGGAGAGGAAGAACACGGCCATGTCGTGCACCATGCGCACCTCCATGCCACCTCCCCTCTCAGCCCTCTCCTCTCTCTTTAATCATGTCCAGCAGCCTCCCCATGCATCACTGAGCAGGACCACACCAGCCATTGGCCACGGAGAGGCACGCCCTGTCCAGGAACGTACGTGCCCAGAGCACCCAGGGATGCCAAAGCGCGCAAGCTCACCGCGCACTGGACGCGCTAGAGCACGGGCAAGCCCCATCGCCTCCGTCCTTCCCTATCTCTCCGCTGCAGCCTAGCTCATCACCGCACCTCTACCTAGCATCTAGACACGCCCAGCTACTCGCGGACGCCCTGTCGCCGTCATCCCCTTCCAAACTTTGCCGCCGGTACCGCCGCAGACACTGCATCATCCCGAGCCGTCCCGTCCCCTTTTCTCCGCACCAGCAAGCACGCTAGCATCGCCATGATGCCAGCCATTCCACGCCGCCCTCGCCTTGCCTCTTCGCACACCAGAGCAGCTGCGCCATGGACGACCTCCACGGGCACCCGCAGCACACTCGCGCTGCTATAAATAGAGGCCCTCCCCGCACCATCTCTTCACACTGACTGCTTCTCCTCCCATCTCTGCTTCTCCTCGACCACCTCCCTCACCACATTGTAGCCGGAGCACCGCCAGTACCTGTAGCACCTCGCCGTCGATTGGAGCCACCTCGAGCGACGCCATGCTAGCGTGTAGTTGACGTGGGCGTAGTAGCTTCCTTGTGACGGTAAAGCACTCGTCTGTTGGGAACCCCAAGAGGAAGGTATGATGTGTACATCAGCAAGTTTTCCCTCAGTAAGAAACCAAGGTTTATCGAACCAGTAGGAGCCAAGAAGCACGTTGAAGGTTGATGGCGGCGAGATGTAGTGCGGCGCAACACCAGGGATTCTGGCGCCAACGTGGAACCTGCACAACACAACCAAAGTACTTTGCCCCAACGAAACAGTGAGGTTGTCAATCTCACCGGCTTGCTGTAACAAAGGATTAGATGTATAGTGTGGATGATGATTGTTTGCAGAAAACAGTAAAACAAGTATTGCAGTAGATTGTATTCGATGTAAAAGAATGGACCGGGGTCCACAGTTCACTAGAGGTGTCTCTCCCATAAGATAAATAGCATGTTGGGTGAACAAATTACAGTTGGGCAATTGACAAATAGAGAGGGCATGACAATGCACATACATGACATGATGAGTATTGTGAGATTCAATTGGGCATTACGACAAAGTACATAGACCGCTATCCAGCATGCATCTATGCCTAAAAAGTCCACTTTCAGGTTATCATCCGAACCCCTTCCAGTATTAAGTTGCAAACAACAGACAATTGCATTAAGTATGGTGCGTAATGTAATCAATAACTACATCCTCGGACATAGCATCAATGTTTTATCCCTAGTGGCAACAGCACATCCACAACCTTAGAACTTTCTCACATCGTCCCAGATTTAATGGAGGCATGAACCCACTATCGAGCATAAATACTCCCTCTTGGAGTTAAGAGCAAAAACTTGGCCAGAGCCTCTACTAATAACGGAGAGCATGCAAGATCATAAACAACACATAGGTAATAGATTGATAATCAACATAACATAGTATTCTCTATCCATCGGATCCCAACAAACACAACATATAGCATTACAGATAGATGATCTTGATCATGTTAGGCAGCTCACAAGATCCGACAATGAAGCACATGAGGAGAAGACGACCATCTCGCTACTGCTATGGACCCATAGTCCAGGGGTGAACTACTCACTCATCAATCCGGAGGAGACCATGGCGGTGTAGAGTCCTCCGGGAGATGATTCCCCTCTCCGGCAGGGTGCCGGAGGCGATCTCCTGAATCCCCCGAGATGGGATTGGCGGCGGCGGCGTCTCTGGAAGGTTTTCCGTATCGTGGCTCTCGGTACTGGGGGTTTCGCGACGAAGGCTTTAAGTAGGCGGAAGGGCAGGTCAGGGGGCGTCGCGAGGGGCCCAGGAGACAGGTCGGCGCGGCCAAGGGTGGGGCCGCGCCGCCTACCCTCCTGGACACCTCGTGGCCCCACTTCGTTGACTCTTCGGTCTTCTGGAAGCTTCGTGGCAAAATAGGACCCTGGGCGTTGATTTCGTCCAATTCCGAGAATATTTCCTTACTAGGATTTCTGAAACCAAAAAGCAATGAAACAAAGAATCGGCTCTTCGGCATCTCGTTAATAGGTTAGTGCCAGAAAATGCATAATAATGACATATAATGTGTATAAAACATGTGAGTATCATCATAAAAGTAGCATGGAACATAAGAAATTATAGATACGTTTGAGACGTATCAAGCATCCCCAAGCTTAGTTCCTACTCGTCCCGAGTAGGTAAACGATAATAAAGATAATTTCTTAAGTGACAATGCTACCAACATAATCTTGATCAATACTATTGTAAGCACATGTAATGAATGCAGCGATTTGAAACAATGGTAAATGACATGAGTAAACAATTGAATCATAAAGCAAAGACTTTTCATGAATAGTACTTCAAGACAAGCATCAATAAGTCTTGCATAAGAGTTAACTCATAAAGCAGTAATTCAAAGTAAGGGTATTGAAGCAACACAAAGGAAGATGAAGTTTCAGCGGTTGCTTTCAACTTGTAACATGTATATCTCATAGATATTGTCAATGTAAAGTAATATAACAAATGCAATATGCAAGTATGTAGGAATCAATGCACAGTTCACACAAGTGTTTGCTTCTTGAGGTGGAGAGAGATAGGTGAACTGACTCAACATAAAAGTAAAAGAATGGCCCTTCGCAGAGGGAAGCATTGATTGCTATATTTGTGCTAGAGCTTTGGTTTTGAAAACAAGAAACAATTTTGTCAACGGTAGTAATAAAGCATATGAGTTATGTAAATTATATCCTACAAGTTGCAAGCCTCATGCATAGTATACTAACAGTGTCCGCACCTTGTCCTAATTAGCTTGGATTACCGGGATTATCATCGCAATACACATGTTTTAACCAAGTGTCACAAAGGGGTACCTCTATGCCGCCTGTACAAAGGTCTAAGGAGAAAGTTTGCATTGGATTTCTCGCTTTTGATTATTCTCAACTTAGACATCCATACCGGGACAACATAGATAACAGATAATGGACTCCTCTTTTATGCATAAGCATGTAGCAACAATTAATGTTCTCATATGAGATTGAGGATATATGTCCAAAACTGAAACTTCCACCATGATTCATGGCTTTAGTTAGCGGCCCAATGTTCTTCTCTAACATTATGCATGCTCTAACCATTAAATGAGTGGTAAATCTCCCTTACTTCAGACAAGACGGACATGCATAGCAACTCACATGATATTCAACAAAAGAGTAGTTGATGGCGTCCCCAGAAACATGGTTATCGCACAACAAGCAACTTAATAAGAGATAAAGTGCATAAGTACATATTCAATACCACGATAGTTTTTAAGCTATTTGTCCCATGAGCTATATATTGTAAATGTGAAGAATGGAAATTTTAAAGGTAGCACTCAAGCAATTTACTTTGGAATGGCGGAGAAATACCATGTAGTAGGTAGGTATGGTGGACACAAATGGCATAGTGGTTGGCTCAAGGATTTTGGATGCATGAGAAGTATTCCCTATCGATACAAGGCTTAGGCTAGCAAGGTTATTTGAAACAAACACAACGATGAACCGGTGCAGCAAAACTCACATAAAAGACATATTGTAAACATTATAAGACTCTATACCGTCTTCCTTGTTGTTCAAACTCAATACTAGAAATTATCTAGACCTTAGAGAAACCAAACATGCAAATCAGATTTTAGCATGGTCTATGTATTTCTTCATTAATAAGTGCAAAGTATATGATGCAAGAGCTTAAACATGAGCACAACAATTGCCAAGTATCACCTTAATCAAGATATTATACCAATTACCACATATATCATTTTCCAATTTCAACCATACAACAATTTAACGAAGAATAAACTTTCGCCATGAATACTATGAGTAAAGCCTAAGGACATATTTGTCCATATGCAACAGCGGAGCGTGTCTCTCTCCCACACATTGAATGCTAGGATCCATTTTATTAAAACAAAACAAAAACAAAAACAATAGACGCTCCAAGCAAAGTACATAAGATGTGACGGAATAAAAATATAGTTTCTCTAGAGGAACCTGATAATGTTGTCGATGAAGAAGGGGATGCCTTGGGCATCCCCAAGCTTAGACGCTTGAGTCTTCTTGATATATGCAGGGGTGAACCACCGGGGCATCCCCAAGCTTAGAGCTTTCACTCTCCTTGATCATAGTGTATATCATCCTCCTCTCTTGATCCTTGAAAACTTCCTCCACACCAAACTCGAAACAAACTCATTAGAGGGTTAGTGCACAATCAAAATTCACATATTCAGAGGTGACACAATCATTCTTTATACTTCTGGACATTGCACAAAGCTACTGAAAGTCAATGGAATCGAAAAATCCATCAAGCATGACAAAACAGGCAATGCAAAATAAAAGGAAGAATCTATCAAAACAGAACAGTTCGTAAAGACATATTTTTAACAGGCACCAGACTTACTCAGATGAGAAAACTTAAAACTAATGAAAGTTGCGTACATATCTGAGGATCACTCACGTAAATTGGCATAATTTTTTGAGTTACCTACAGAGAATTAGACCCAGATTCGTGACAGCAAACAAAACTGTTTCTGCGCAGTAATCCAAATCTAGTATCATCCTTCTATTAGAGACTTTACTTGGCACAACAATGCAATAAAACTAAGATAAGGAGAGGTTGCTACAGTAGTAAACAACTTCCAAGACTCAAATATAAAACAAAATTACTGTAGTAAAAACATGGGTTGTCTCCCATAAGCGCTTTTCTTTAACGCCTTTCAGCTGGCGCAGAAAGTGTATATCAAGTATTATCAAGAGACAAAGTATCAACATCATAATTTGTTCTAATGATAGAATCAAAAGGTAACTTCATTCTCTTTCTAGGGAAGTGTTCCATACATTTCTTGAGAGGAAATTGATATTTAATATTACCTTCCTTCTTTTGATAATTGTTTGCGGAACCTTGATAAAGTTTTGCAGAGATGTGAAGAAACTAACCTTGTTCTTAATTGGGAGAAATGCCACTTTATGGTTAATGAAGGAATTGTATTGGGACATAAAATTTCCGAGAGAGGTATTGAAGTTGATAGAGCTAAAGTTGAAGCAATAGAGAAGATGCCCTATCCTAGGGATGTTAAAGGTATTCGTAGTGTTCTTGGTCATGCTGGGTTTTATAGGAGGTTTATTAAAGACTTCTCTAAGATTTCAAAGCCTCTTACTAATCTTCTTCAAAAAGATGTACCTTTTGTTTTTTATGATGATTGTAAGGAAGCTTTTGAAACTCTAAAGAAAGCCTTAACAACTGCTCCTATAGTTGAACCTCCTGATTGGAACTTACCATTTGAAATTATGTGTGATGCTAGTGATTTTGCTGTAGGCGCTATTCTTGGACAGCGAGTAAATAAAAAATTGAATGTTATTCATTATGCTAGTAAAACTCTTGATGCTGCTCAAAGAAATTATGCTACTACTGAAAAAGAATTGTTAGCTGTAGTCTTTGCTTGTGATAAGTTTAGATCTTATATTGTTGATTCAAAAGTTACTATTCATACTGATCATGCTACAATCAGATACCTTATGCAAAAGAAAGATGCTAAGCCAAGGCTTATTAGATGTGTACTTTTGTTGCAAGAATTTGATTTACATATTGTAGATAGGAAAGGTGCTGATAATCCTGTTGCTGATAATTTGTCTAGATTGGAAAATATTGCTTATGATCCTGTTCCTATTAATGATAGTTTTCCAAATGAACAATTGGCTGTAATAAAGGTGAGCTCACGAGACAGTCCTTGGTATGCTGATTATGCTAACTTTATTGTTTCCAAGTACTTGCCTCCGACCTTTTCAGCACAGCAAAGGAGGAAATTCTTTTATGACTTGAGGCATTATTTCTGGGATGACCCACACTTATATAAAGAAGGAGTGGATGGTATTCTGCGAAGATGTGTTCCCGAATATGAACAGCAGGAGATATTGAGTAAATGTCATGGGAGTGCTTATGGAGGACATCACGCCGGAGATAGAACCGCGCAAAAGGTTCTACAATCAGGTTTTTATTGGCCAACTCTCTTCAAAGATGCAAGGATGTTTATTTTATCTTGTGATGAATGCCAAAGGGTTGGTAATATCTCCAGACGCAATGAAATGCCTATGAATTATACTCTTGTTATTGAACCGTTCGACTGTTGGGGATTTGACTTCATGGGACCTTTTCCCTCTTCAGAAGGTAACACTCATATACTTGTTGCTGTTGATTATGTTACTAAATGGGTGGAAGCCATACCTACAAAAAGTGTTGATGGTGAGACCTATTTAAGAATGCTTTTAGATATTATTTTTCCTCGATTTGGAGTTCCTAGATATATTATGACTGATGGAGGTTCTCATTTTATTCATGGTGGTTTTAGAAAAACTCTTGCTAAATATGGCATTAATCATAGAATTGCTTCTGCTTATCATCCTCAAACTAGTGGGCAAGTAGAACTATCAAATAGAGAAATTAAATCTATCTTGCAAAAGACCGTTAATAAAACTAGAAAGAATTGGGCTAGTAAATTGAAGGAAGCATTATGGGCTTATAGAACTGCTTATAAAAACCCCATGGGAATGTCACCTTATAAAATGATTTATGGGAAAGCTTGTCATTTACCCTTAGAACTAGAGCACAAAGCTTATTGGGCTGTTAGAGAATTAAATAAAGATCCTAAACTAGCTGGTAATAAGAGGTTGCTGCAATTGAGTTCTCTAGATGAATGGAGAAGTGAAGCTTATGAAAATGCTAAACTCTTTAAAGAGAAAGTTAAAAAATGGCATGATAGAAGGATTATCAAAAGAGAATTTAATATTGGGGATAAAGTCCTATTGTATCGGTCTCGTCTCAGATTCTTTGCAGGGAAATTGCTCTCGAAATGGGAAGGACCATATGTTGTTGAGGAGGTGTATCATTCAGGAGCAATTAAAATTAGCTCTCTCCAAGGCAATGTCACACAAGTGGTAAATGGACAAAGACTCAAGCATTATATCTCAGGTGATTCTTACAATGTAGATGTTGATGTTATTCGAGTGGAAACACCGGAGGCTTTCATCAAAGGACAAATTGACAGTCCGCCAGAACTCGACTTTGAATAGGTAACAGTACTGGTAATAAAAAGTCCGCAAATTACTTTCCGAACAATGTTTTTGCTGTTTTTGGAAAATATGAAAAATTACGAGATCGAAACGGAGTGGAAGAGACGCACGAGGGGGCGCCCCCATAGGCCGGCGCGGGCCCTACCCTGGCCGCGCCGCCCTATGAGGAGGCCGCCTCGTCGCCTCTTTTCGACTCTGGTTCGACCTAGTACTTTCCGTTCGTTGTGAAAATTTATTCTATATAATCCCCCGGACCCCTGGAGGTCCGTATATCGTTTTCTCGACGTGTTTTGTTTCGAGCTGTTTCTGCCAGGATCTGCCTTTGATCTAAAGTACCATGGCCTCCGACAACAAGGGCAAGGGGTTTTCGGAGGAGGAAGTGAGAAGGGTGTCATGGAAACAAGAGCAGCAAGCCGTTGGGAGTAAGCAAATCTTGGTGGGATTTGTTGACACTCGACGTTCTTTCTCTCATGACTTGCAGGGATCCTTACCACCTGCTCTTAGCCTCGACTCTTTCCCCGTGTTGGAAGAGGCTCTGCGGACTACCAATGAGTTTTGTGATCAATACCGGGCTCTAAGAAGAGAAGTGGAGATACTCCAGGAGGAGAATTACCGTCTCCATAGAATGCTGGAATATTACTCGATTCCCATCACAAGGTCGCCACCGCCAACTTCAGATAACAATGAATCTCTTCGAGTCTTAGTGCAGAATTGCCAAGCTGAGAAACTGAAGCTGAAGGAGATCTGTAAGAAGCGCGGGAGGAGTTCATCACCATCATCGCCGAAGGAGTAATTCATCATCGGTATTGGCATCCCCTTGGTTTGTTCCAAGCTTGGGGGAGTGTCGCGGTATCACATCATCACTACCTTTTACTTTTTACTGTCAAGTAGTGTCATATCATGAGTAGGCAAGTTATCATATAAGATGGGTTGCAGTATGGAAGTATCTCTCCTTAGGTTGGTTATCTATGTATCCCTTGGTGTGAGTTATCGTTATGAAATATTAATGAGAAGTCTTATCATTTACATATTGCACACCTTATTTTAGTTTGAAATTCTATTATATGATTGATCTTGATTTTAGTATTGGTACCACTTTGGGAGCATTGAGTAAATCTATTTGGTTTTGGCAAACTTAGCATTGGTCAATAGCAACAACACCTTGAGGTTTAAGTAGAAAAGAGAAATATACATATAGTTGTTTCATTGTCTTCCTTTCTTGTTAGTTCATAGCTTATTATTCTGAAGTTAAAATTGTTTGTGCTTGCAAGAAAGATGCATGATTATGTCTATCACATGTATATTTGTTTGTTTCCCTCAACTCTTATGCTTGCTAATTAACCTTGCTAGCCAAAGACCTGTACTGAGAGGGAATGCTTCTCGTACGTCCAAACCTGAACCCAAACCTATGCCATTTGTGTTCACCATATCTACCTACTACATGGTATTTTCTGCCATTCCAAGTAAATACTTCATGTGCTACCTTTAAACAATTCAAAATTTATTACTCCTTATTTGTGTCAATGTTTTATAGCTCATGAGGAAGTATGTGGTGTTTTATCTTTCAGTCTTGTTAAGCAGCTTCCACTAATGGACTAGTGGCTTCATCCACTTATCCTATAGTTTTGCAAAAAGAGCTGGCAACGGGGTTCCCAGCCCCAATTAATCAACTTTCATTAATAATTCTCTTCACATGTTTTGCTCTGATTCATCAGTAAGCAACTTAATTTTGCAATAGACACTCCTCCATGGTATGAGATTGTTGGAAGGCACCCGAGGATTCGGTTAGCCATGGCTTGTGTAAGCAAAGGTTGGGGGGAGTGTCATCCTTAAATAAACTAAAGTACATGTGTAAACAAAAGAGAAGAGGGATGATCTACCTTGCTAGTAGAGATAACGTCCTTCATGGGAGCCGCTCTTTGGAAGTCTGTTTGGCAAGGGGGTTAGAGTACCCGCTACCAGTCGTTGACAACAACAAACACCTCTCAAAACTTTACTTTTATTCTCTTTATATGATTTCAAAACTGAAAAAGCTCTAGCACATGATTTAATCCCTACTTCCCTCTGCGAAGGGCCTGTCTTTTACTTTATGTTGAGTCAGTAAACCTATTTTCCCTCCATCTCAAGCAAGCATTTGAGTTGTTGTGATCAAACCATTATATTGTGATTTGCTTCATCATGTCTTTTATTCTTCCTTGTTTAGTACAAGTTTTATCTGAATGATTATAGCTTTGCAAGTTATCAATGATCATTATGATTGAGTATGCAAGTTTATCATAAGCTTTAACATAAGAGTGCTGTTCAATAGATAAGTATAATCTGTTAACTGTTCTCTGACCAAGAACGAAGTTTGCCATCACCAACTATGATTTCTTATGCACCTTTATTTGTGATTACCTTATACTTGTTTCAAGTTGAATTATATGAGGAAGTTGTTTACTAGAATCATTTGTGTGAATGAATATGATGCTTCTTGTCCGTATTTTATTTATCGACTCTTCACTCCATAAACATGTGGTCCTGTTTACCGAGTTCAGTTTCGCTTGGGGACAAGCGAAGTCTAAGCTTGGGGGGAGTTGATACGTCCAATTTGCATCACTATTTTATATCATAATTTGCTGTTATTCATTGATATATTTCATATTTGGACACAATACTTATGTTATTTCATCTATTTTGCATGTTTCATCATTATTGGAGGATCAAGCACCGGAGCCAGGATTCTGCTGGAAAAAGCACCGTCAGAACGCAATATTTCGGAAGATCAACTGTGGAAGGAAATTATACCAAAAATCCTATTTTTCCAGATGACGAAGGAAGCCAGAAGGGGGAGCCGAGGGGACCCAAGGTGGGCCCAGACCACAGGGCGGCGCGGCCCATGGCCTGGCTGCGCCACCTGGTGAGGAGGGGGCCCCACAGCCCCTCTCGCCTCCTTTTCTTCGCGAAATCCTTCGTCCCGAAGACCTAAGCCACATAGGGTACCTCGCGAAGAGTTACAGCCGCCTCTGCGGGGCGGAGAACACCAGAGAGAAAAGAGCTCTCCGGTGGCTGAGATCCGCCGGGGAAATTCCCTCCCGGAGGGGGAAAATCGACGCCATCGTCACCGTCATTGAGCTGGACATCATCTCCATCACCAACACCATCATCTCCACCATCATCACCGCCGTCTCCACCGCTGCACATCGTCACCACCGTAGCAATTTGGGTTTGATCTTGATTGTTTGATAGGGGAAACTCTCTTGGTATTGATTTCTACTTGTTGTTGATGCTATTGAGTGAAACCGTTGAACCAAGGTTTATGTTCAGATTGTTATTCATCATCATATCACCTCTGATCATGTTCCATATGATGTCTCGTGAGTAGTTCGTTTAGTTCTTGAGGACATGGGTGAAGTCTAAATGTTAGTAGTGAACCATGGTTGAGTAATATTCAATGTTATGATATTTAAGTTGTGGTGTTATTCTTCTAGTGGTGTCGTGTGAACGTCGACTATACGACACTTCACCTTTATGGGCCTAGGGGAATGCAACTTGTACTCGTTTGCCAATTGCGGGGTTGCCGGAGTGACAGAAACCTGAGCCCCCGTTGGTATATCGATGCAGGAGGGATAGCAGGATCTCAGAGTTTAAGGCTGTGGTTAGATTTATCTTAATTACTTTCTTGTAGTTACGGATGCTTGCAAGGGGTATAATCACAAGTATGTATTAGTCCTAGGAAGGGCGGTACATTAGCATAGGTTCACCCACACAACACTTATCAAAACAATGAAGATTAATTAGCCGTATGTAGCGAAAGCACTAGACTAAAATCCCGTGTGTCCTCAGGAACGTTTGGTCATTATAAGTAAACAAACCGGCTTGTCCTTTGTGCTAAAAAGGATTGGGCCACTCGCTGCAATTGTTACTCTCGCACTTTACTTACTCGTACTTTATTCATCTGTTACATCAAAACCCCCTGAATACTTGTCTGTGAGCATTTACAGTGAATCCTTCATCGAAACTGCTTGTCAACACCTTCTGCTCCTCGTTGGGATCGACATTCTTACTTATCGAAGATACTACGATACACCCCCTATACTTGTGGGTCATCAGCTTCGCAACCCCAAACTTTAAGGAACGACAGCTTAGGTTTCTTGTTAAACCATAATTCATACGGTGTCGTTTCAACGGATTTTGATGGTGCTCTATTTAAAGTGAATGCGGCTGTCTCTAATGCATAACTCCAAAATGATAACGGCAAATCAGTAAGAGACATCATAGAACGAACCATATCTAAGAGAGTTCGATTACGACGTTCGGACACACCATTACGTTGTGGTGTTCCCGGCGGTGTCAATTGTGAAAGTATTCCGCATTTCTTTAAATGCATGCCAAACTCATAACTCAGATATTCACCTCCACGATCAGATCGTAGAAACTTAATCTTCTTGTTACGTTGATTTTCTACTTCACTTTGGAATTCCTTAAACTTCTCAAAAGTTTCGGATTTATGTTTCATGAAATAGATATACCCATATCTACTCAAATCATCTGTGAAGGTTAGAACATAACGATAACCACCGCACGAGGCTACACTCATTGGTCCACACACATCGGTATGTATGATTTCCAATAAGTCTGTAGCTCGCTCCATAATACCAGAGAATGGATTCTTAGTCATTTTTCCCATTAGACATGCTTCGCATCTATCAAGTGACTCAAATCAAGTGATTCAAGTAATCCATCGGTATGGAGTTTCTTCATGCGTTTCACTCCAATATGACCAAGACGACAGTGCCACATATAAGTAGAATTATCATTCAATTTAATTCGCTTAGCATCAATGTTATGAATATGTGTATCACTACTATCGAGATCTAACAGAAATAAACCATTCTTTTCAGGTGCTCGACCATAAAAGATATTATTCATAAAAATAGAACAACCATTATTCTCAGACTTGAATGAATAACCGTCTTGCATTAAACAAGATCCAGATATAATGTTCATGCTCAACGCGGGTACAAAATAACAATTATTGAGGTTTAAAACTAATCCCGAAGGTAGATGTAGAGGAAGTGTGCCGACAGCGATCACATCAACTTTGGATCCATTTCCAACGCGCATCGTCACTTCATCCTTTAGTAGTCTTCGTCTATTCTTTAGTTCCTGTTTCGAGTTACAAATATGAGCAACCGAACCAGTATCAAATACCCAGGTACTAGTACGAGAACCAGTAAGATAAACATCTATAATATGTATATCAGATATACCTTCTTTCTTCTTCTTGACAAGGCCGCTCTTCAGATCCGCCAAATACTTGGAGCAATTACGCTTCCAGTGTCCCTTCTCCTTGCAGTAATAGCACTCAGCATCAGGCTTAGGGCCAGTCTTAGGTTTCACAGGAGGCGTGGCAGCTTTCTTGCCACCCTTCTTGAATTTACCTTTAGACTTGCCCTGTTTCTTGAAACTGGTGGTCTTGTTGACCATCAACACTTGGTGCTCTTTCTTGATCTCAATCTCAGCAGCTTTAAGCATGGAGAAGAGTTCAGGTAACTCTTTGTTCATGTTCTGCATATTCTAGTTCATCACAAAGTTCTTGTAACTAGGTGGCAGTGATTGAAGGATACGATTAATCCCCGGTCTGTTAGGAATAACTATTTCCAAGTCACTGAGTTTCTTCGCATGCCCGGTCATAACGAGCATGTGCTCACTAATGGAGCTACCTTCTTCCATCATGCAACTGAAGAAGTGTTTCGATGCTTCATAGCATTCCACGGCCGCATGAGTTTCAAAAATAGTCTTCAACTCTTTTATCAACTCATGTGGATCATGGTGCTCAAAATGTTTTTGAAGATCGACTTCCAGACTGCATAGGATGGCACACTGAACTTGAGAGTACCGAGTTTTCCGAGTCGTGTAAACATTCTTTACTTCATCGGTTTCAGTTTCTGCAGGAGGGTCACCTAGCGGTGCATCAAGCACATATTGCAGATTTCCGCCAGCGAGGAAAATCCTCACATGACGGAACCAGTCGGTGAAGTTGCTACCGTTGCTCTTAAGCTTTTCTTTCTCTAGGAACTGGTTAAAATTGATAGGGGACGCCATATCTACAACATATATTTGCAATAGTTTAGACTAAGTTTATGACAAATTGAGTTCAAATTTTAATTCAACATAATAAAAAACTAGGTGAACTCCCACTCAAAACAATATCCCTCGAATTGTCTTAGTGATCACACGAACCAAATCCATCACACCTAAGTCCGATCATCACGAGACAAGATGTAATTTCAATGGCGAACACTCAAAGTGTTCATCATATCAATCATATGATTCATGCTCTACCTTTTGGTATCACGTGTTCCCAGACCATGTCTGTACATGCTAGGCTCGTCAAGGCCACCTTAGTATCCGCATGTGCAAAAGTGGCTTGCACCCGTTGTATGCACTTGTTGATTCTATCACACCCGATCATCACGAGATGCTTCGAAACGACAAGTCTTGGCAACGTTGCTACTAAGGATGAACACTTTATTATCTTGATATTTTAGTGAGAGGGATTATCTTATAATGCTACCGTCGCGATCTAAGCAAAATAAGATGCATAAAAGGATTAACATCACATGCAGTTCATATGTGATATGATATGGCCTTTTGTCTTTGCGCCTTTGATCTTCATCTCCAAAGCACGGACATGATCTCCATCATCATCGGGCATGATCTCCATCATCGTCGGCGTAGCGTCAAGGTCAATGGTGCCGTCTTCATGATTGTTCTCCCATGTAGCAACTATTACAACTTCTTTGAAATACTACTCAACATGAAATTTTAAAGACAACCATAAGGCTCCTGCCGGTTGCCACAATACAATAATGATCATCTCATACATATTCATCATCACATTATGGCCATATCACATCACCAAACCCTGCAAAAACAAGTTAGACGTCTCTAATTTGGTTTGCATATTTTACGTGGTTTAGGGTTTTTCGATAGAGATCTAATCTACCTACGAACATGAACCACAACGGTGATACTAGTGTTGTCAATAGAAGAGTAAATTGAATCTTCACTATAGTAGGAGAGACAGACACCCGCAAAGCCTCTTATGTAATACAAGTTGCATGTCGAACGAGGAGCAAGTCTCATGATCGCGGTCATGTAAAGTTAGCCCGAGCCGCTTCATCCCACTATGCCACAAAGATGCAAAGTACTCAAACTAAAGACAACATAAGCATCAACGCCCACAAACCATTGTGTTCTACTCGTGCAACCATCTATGCATAGACACGGCTCTGATACCACTGTAGGATAACGTTGCATAGAAAACAAAAAAATTCCTACCGCGAGAACGCAATCCAAGCCAAGATGCAATCTAGAAGACGAGAGCAACGAGGGGATGATCGAGTCTCACCCTTGAAGAGTTCCAAAGCCTACAAGATGAGGCTCTTGTTGCTGCGGTAGACGATCACTTGCCGCTTGCAAAAGCGCGTAGAAGATCTTGATCACGGCGCCACAATCGGGCAGCACCTCCGTACTCGGTCACACGTTCGGTGTTGATGAAGACGACGTCCTTCTCCCCGTTCCAGCGGGCAGCGGAAGTAGTAGCTCCTCCTTGAATCCGGCAGCACGACGGCGTGGTGGCGGTGGCGATGGAGAACTCCGGCGGAGCTTCGCTAAGCTATGCGGGAGAGCTGGAGGGGAGGGGGACGGCTAGGGTTTGGGAGAGGGAGGGGTGGCCGGCCACTTGAAGGGGTGCGGCCACAATGGCTTTGGTGTGGCCGGCCCCCTCCCCTTGCTCCTCATTATATAGGTGGAATCTCCAAGTGTTGGACTACAAGTCTTCGAATAAGACCCCAACCCAAAATTTCCATGTAGTAGGGAAACCTACCCAAGGTGGGACTCCCACCCAAGTGGGATTCCCACCTTCCCATGGGGGGAGGTGGCCGGCCACCTTAGGTGGAGTCCACCTGGGACTCCACCCCTAGGGTTGGCCGGCCATGGGTGGTGGAGTCCCCTCGGGACTCCGCCTTCCAAAGTGATTTCTTCCGGACTTTTCTAGAACCTTCTAGAACCTTCCATAAATGCACCGAATCATTTCCAAACTTGGAATATGACTTCCTATATATGAATCTTATTCTCCGGACCATTCCGGAACTCCTCGTGGTGTCCGGGATCCCATCCGAGACTTCGAACTCCATTCCATATTCAAGTTCTACCATTTCAACATCAAACCTTAAGTGTGTCACCCTACGGTTCGCGAACTATGTGGACATGGTTGAGTACTCTCTCCGACCAATAACCAATAGCGGGATCTGGAGATCCATAATGGCTCCCACATATTCAACGATGACTTTAGTGATCGAATGAACCATTCACATACGATACCAATTCCCTTTGTCACGCGATATTTTACTTGTCCGAGGTTTGATCATCGGTATCACTCTATACCTTGTTCAACCTCGTCTCCTGACAAGTACTCTTTACTCGTACCGTGGTATGTGGTCTCTTATGAACTTATTCATATGCTTGCAAGACATTAGATGACATTCCACCGAGAGGGCCCAGAGTATATCTATCCGTCATCGGGATAGACAAATCCCACTGTTGATCCATATGCCTCAACTCATACTTTCCGGATACTTAATCCCACCTTTATAACCACCCATTTACGCAGTGGCGTTTGATGTAATCAAAGTACCTTTCCGGTATAAGTGATTTATATGATCTCATGGTCATAAGGACTAGGTAACTATGTATCGAAAGCTTATAGCAAATAACTTAATGACGTGATCTTATGCTACGCTTAATTGGGTGTGTCCATTACATCATTCATATAATGATATAACCTTGTTATTAATAACATCCAATGTTCATGATTATGAAACTAATCATCTATTAATCAACAAGCTAGTTAAGAGGCATACTAGGGACTCTTAGTTGTTTACATATCAGACATGTATCAATGTTTCGGTTAATACAATTATAGCATGGTATATAAACATTCATCATAAACATAAAGATATATAATAACCACTTTTATTATTGCCTCTTGGGCATATCTCCAACATGATTTCCTACTGCGCATCGACGATGACCCACTCGGCATCAAGTGGCTCCCGGACAAGTTCGCCGAGTTCTTCAATGGCGTCGAGCTGGCGCATTTGCGGCTACGGGAGGCCAGCTGCAAGTTCTGCCGCTGGACCATGGAGGTCTTGTTTGACGGGCAGGGCAAGATGTACCTGCACACGGGTGGGACAAGTTCGCTCGCGACCTCGACCTCGAGCGCGGCTGCTAATACGTCTCAAACGTATCTATAATTTCTTATGTTTCATGCTAGTTTTATGACAATACTCACATGTTTTATACACACTTTACATCATTTATATGCATTTTCCGGCACTAACCTATTAACAAGATGCCGAAGAGCCAGTTCCTGTTTTATGCTGTTTTTGGTTTCAGAAATCCTACAAAGGAAATATTCTCGGAATTGGACGAAATCAACGCCCAGGGTCTTATTTTTCCATGGAGCTTCCAGAAGACTGAAGGGGATACGAAGTGGGGCCACGGGGCGCCGCCACCACAGGGCCGCGCGGCCAAGGGGGGGCCCGCGCCGCCCTATGGTGTGGGGCCCCCGTGCCTCCTCCGACTCTGCCCTTCCGCCTATTTATTCCCTCCGACGCGAAAACCCTATTACCGAGAGCCACAATACGAGAAAAGTTCCAGAGACGCCGCCGCCGCCAATCCCTTCTCGGGGGATTCAGGAGATCTCCTCCGGCACCCTGCCGGAGAGGGGAATCATCACCCGGAGGACTCTACATCACCATGATCGCCTCCGGACTGATGTGTGAGTAGTTCATCCTTGGACTATGGATCCATAGCAGTAGCAAGATGGTTGTCTTCTCCTCTTGTGCTATCATGTTTAGATCTTGTGAGCTGCCTATCATGATCAAGATCATCTATTTGTAATGCTACATGTTGTGTTTGTTGGGATCCGAAGAATATGGAATACTATGTCAAGTTGATTATTAATCTATCATACATGTGTTGTTTATGATCTTGCATGCTCTCCGTTGCTAGTAGAGGCTCTGGCCCAGTTAATACTTCTAACTCCAAGAGGGAGTATTTATGCTCGACAGTGGGTTCATGCGTCCATTGAATCTGGGACAGTGACAGAAAGTTCTAAGGTTGTGGATGTGTTGTTGCCACTAGGGATAAAACATCAATGCTTTGTCTAAGGATATTTGTGTTGATTACATTACGCACCATACTTAATGCAATTGTCTGTTGTTTGCAACTTAATACTGGAAGGGGTGCGGATGCTAACCCGAAGGTTGACTTTTTAGGCATAGATGCATGCTGGATAGCGGTCTATGTACTTTGTCGTAATGCCCTAAGTGAATCTCATATTACTCATCATGATATGTATGTGCATTGTTATGCCCTCTCTATTTGTCAATTGCCCAACTGTAATTTGTTCACCCAACATGCTATTTATCTTATTGGAGAGACACCACTAGTGAACTGTGGACCCCGGTCCATTCTTTTATATCTGAATACAATCTACTGCAATCATTGTTCTCTACTGTTCTTTGCAAACAAACATCATTTTCCACACCATAGGATTAAGCCTTTGTTTACAGCAAGCCGGTAAGATTGACAACCTCACTGTTAAGTTGGGGCAAAGTATTTTGATTGTGTTGTGCAGGTTCCATATTGGCGCCGGAATCCCTGGTGTTGCGCCGCACTACACTCCATCACCAACAACCTTCACGTGTTCCTTGACTCCTACTGGTTTGATAAACTTTGGTTTCTTACTGAGGGAAAACTTGCTGTTGTACTCATCATACCTTCCTCTTGGGGTTCCCAACGGACGAGTGCTTTACCGTCCCAAGCAAGCTACTTTCTGGCACCGTTGCAATCCAACTCCCACGTCAGCAGCTGCCAGCTCACCTTCCTCTACGAGGGTGATGGCGAGATGATCGTCAAGGTGTTCGATGACACGGCGTGCCGCAGGCACTACCACACCGGCGAATCTGGCTCGGATACCGATAGTTAGAACTTAGAGTGTTCTTTCTTTGTAGCGAATCCGGCTACGGGCCAGACGAAGCCAGTAGTGGAGATTTCTGGATGTTCGTCCTCGGTAGAACCAACAAGGGCACCATCTCCCGCTGGATTTTCCAGTTTGGGTGACTGGGTGTGCCCTCGAATATTCTTTCTTGGACGCGAACATACGAAAATCAACACAATTGGTTTCCTTATTTTGCAATATTTATTTGTGTCAACCATTGTTCAAACTATATATTAGTTTGTGTAAACCATGTTTCCAATTATGTATTAGTTTGTGTAAAATCATGTTCTAATATATAATATTTGGAACTATGTTTAAATGGAGAAGAGAAAAATAAAAAAAATAAAAAAAATGCGTCGTCCCGCTGGAGCCACCCCAGACTCAAACGAACGCGCCGACAAAAACGGTCATTTTAGCGTCTGCGGCGCGCGCAAATCTACATTATTTTCAATTGAACAGTTGCGGCCTGCACCAAACCAGGATATATACGCAGGTCCACTACTGTGCCATTCAAAAAATTCGAAATTTTGTCAAAAGAGACCACCTGCCCCAATTCATTGACAAAAAGGACCACCTCTGAGAAAAATTGGCAAAAAGGACCACCTGCTGGGTGGCGGCAGGGCCCCCAGCCGACACGTGGCGGTTGCCACCGGAGGGAGGGGCGGCAGGGACCCGCCGCCGCACCAGGTGGCGGCACGTTACCGGGCGTTGTCGCCGTCCGTCGCGCCGTCGTCACCGTCGTTCGCACAGTGGGCCATGCCGCCGGACGCAGCGGCGGCAGGACGACGTGGAGATGCCTCCACAGCCGGTGGCGGCAGGCCCCGCCATCCACCACGCGCGCCGACGACCGCGCCCAGAATCTGGCGTCGTGGCTCCCGACAAGCATCTTCCGGCCGGCAGCATCATTGCACTGATTTCCGAGATTAACGGCGCTGATTCCGAGGCTGCTTTCCCGCTCGAATATTTCTGCATGCGGTGACTTTTAGCTGATTGATTCGATTTCGAGGCTGAGTGAGCTAATTTTCGTGACTGCGTTGAGTGCGAGGCTGACTGAAGTTTGCTACATATTAATTCGGATACTGTAAGAGATGCGAGTTCTGTACACGCTATACATGCATTCAGCCTCTTCTATTTAAATCGCTCACACCCTCACTCTGAGCTCTCACAGTCTACGCGCGTACTCACTCTGACACTCACACTCACACTCAGCTCGCTCACACTCACACTCACACTCTCACGCTGTCACTCTCAGCCTGGTCACACTCACACTCACACTCTCATTCTCAGCTCGCTCACACTCTCACTCTCAGCTCTCTCAAGTATTATGTGTACGGTGCAGGAGCTGATTTAGCTGCAGAAAAGATATATCAAGGTAAGAGTTTAACAAGCAGATCTATTATATTTTATTTATGTACTTACAACGTAATTAGGTATGTAATATAATTAGTTTGTGTCATTAGTGCATGTGCTGCGGTTGCATGCATAGACAGGGTTAAAAAAATGTTAGGACATAGACTATTATTTTATGTGTTGCGGTTGCATGCATAGACACGGTGAACATTAGTAGTAAATAATGATCTTTTCTAATTAGACTAAGTAATGGTGCATATTAGGACTTAGCCCAAGCTGAATATTTTTCGTTAACTGTGGCGTTTAATTAGGGAAGCCTAGTAGTCGTGCTTTGACCCACCCTTTGTGAGCTGTAGAAAATTTCATGCATATCATCCAAAGAAAACTGCCCACTAACTGCGCGCTTAATCTGCATGCATTGGCTCAGCATCAATTCTCCATCAGAACCGCATGCGGATCCTACTCTTTTCACACCGGGGGAAGGGATATGAATACTAGAGAATCGTTGGAAGAGGGGGTACTCCCTAATTAATCGTGACGGTAGTTAATGCAAACACGCCTAAAATAGTCTGTGTTTAGAAACATCATATTTTGCCAGGCGCGCCGGTTAATCTGTACCAGAGGGAGTAGTAAATAATAATCTCTTCTAATTAGACTAAGTAATGGTGCATCTTAGGACTAAGTGGAGTAAGTAATTGTGTTGTGTTATGATTATTTAAAAATGTTAATGACATGTTAAATATTATTGTGTTGTAATCTAATATAATTATAAAAATATTGTGCGGTAGGTACGATGGAAACTTTGTTAGTGTTTTATGGAGACGTCGTACGCGACGAATTTTCTGGTGTCGATGTGTCGCGCTGCGACTCGATGAAAGTTGTAGTGACAGACATGGTCAATAGAGAATTTTTGGATGTTAGAAGATGCATCCGAGCACAGTTTGGACGTGAGATGCGTGGGAAGAAGATGACCGTTGAGGCTCTCATCGTTGTAGGAGGAAATGATGGGACACCTGCCCGTTGGGGTTTGCGGGAGGTAAAGAGTGATAGAAATTGGGGTACGTACATGAGGTTTGCAAGCACACCTGGTGCTGCTATGTACGGAGAGCCCATGGTGTATGTTCAGTTTATATCAGGTGATGATGGTGCCGGAAGCAGTACCGGCGCTGGTGAAGAGGAGATGGCCATCATCACAGGACCGAGCACCGTTCAGTCGGAGCATTTGGCCCTGACTGCAGCAGGCATGATAGGCCAATCAGAGCAAGCGGCACTGACTGCAGGCCATAGCACCGGCCCATCGGAGCATATGGTCGCCCAGTTTGCTGCCGAGCCAGGATACTGGTCCGCGTTCGTTGATATTAGCGAGCGTGTGGAGGGACTGCCGGAGGCATTGGACGATGACGCTCGTTCTTCTTCGTCTGAATCCTCCTCGGACGAAGAAGGTGCCGGTCCTTCCCGGAGGGCGGTTGCGGCACCAATGGACCCTGAGTTCTTAAAAACAATGACCATCAGCAATGAATTCCACTCTGTTCCAGGCCTAGGGGAAGACAGTCTGCAGGTTGGGCAAACTTTCCCAGACAAGGACTCGGCTGACCAAGCAATCAAGAGGTATGCGTTGGCCATATCTCGGCAACACAGAGTGAAGCAGTCTGATCGAAGGCAGCTGAAAGTCATATGCGTCAAATTGAATGAGGAGGGTTGCAGGGGGAGAGTTATCGCTCGGGTGAGCCCTGGGGTATGTCAGCCATGGCATATCTCAAAAATAGAACCCCATAGCTGCGAGCAATTGGGGTCTCTCGACAAGCACCGCAACGTCACTGCAAAATATGTATCACATATCATGCAAGTGGCGGTGGAAGAAGATATAACCCTTGGTACAAAGAAGCTGCAAAAAACCGCGGAAGATCTGATTGGCTTCCCGGTCAGCTTTAGTAAGGCAAGGCGGGCGAAGGAGGAGATCAACATGCGTACATACATTCCTTCTGAACTTACAACAATGACACATTTTTTTCCAATTGTATTAGGAGGACGATCATTTTCCGTCATATCCATCTGGACAACGATTCTCCTACACAGAAGGCGAATACTCGCAAAGATTCAACACTCAGGTATGCTCATATTTAATAATTACCTACCAACACGTGATTATTTACATGCCTACTAATAACATGTCGTTTACGTTCGCAGGAATCTGTTGACCCTACGTGGTCCAACATTGGAGCTGGTTTAGGCCACAATATGCCTCCACTTCGTGGTCGTGACCACATGCAATCGCAATACCCAACTCAGGTTAATGCATGTTAATTACATACATGATTATTGCGTGCATGTTTCTGACGGAGCCATTCAATACGCAGGAATCTTTAATCCCGACATGGCCTGATATGACGCAGCAACCACAATACTACGGCAGCACTTCCCAACAACCTCGCGATCATGTTACCGGGATAGTTGAAGAATTCTTCGGAGGTCCTATTTTCAGCTCAGATGCCAGTTTGATTCCCCCAAATCAGGAATCTCCATACGTATTTCATACTCCATCACCAGCAAATGATCCAAGTACAGAGGATGAGGAAAATCAGTACGGCCGAGGTTTGCGCCCACCTCATCCCCCTCGTCCCCGGTTGTCGCCTTCCGGTCGAAAGCCACGGTAGCAACGTCGTCGTCGTCGAGAGGAATGATACACATTTATGTATGCGCGCGACAGACATTTAATCTATGTATGAGACATTTTTCTATGTATCTCGGAGAAATATTAATATTAGTTCCAATAAGTTTTATTAAGATACAACATAATAACTGCAACGAATTTTAAGATACAACGCGAAAGTAAAACAGAAATTAACATACATAGCTAGTACAACAGATCACTCTATTTGCCCTGTGTCCACCGTGGCCATTTTCCGGACTTGTCGCCGCGTTCTTCTGCCGCTTGCGCCTCGGCGGCTCTTTCCCTTAATCTCTTCCTCTTCGCTTCACGGGCCTCTCTGCGCACCTCTTCCTCTGCATACCTACGTGCAACCTCATCATCCATCCTCTTCTGATTCACCTCACGATTTCGAGCTTGCTCCGCCCTTAATTTTTGTATCTGTCTCTCTCTTTCTGCTTTATCATTAGCAATAGCCTTTTCGAAACGCTCTTCCTCATGGAACATTGCCCATGCACGCCGCTGTTTTTCCTCCACCTCACGGCGTGCCCAATCCGGCTGCTCCTGGTCTATCCAATGAAACCACATGCAAAGGGGCGGGGGAGACTACAACACAAATAATACGGTTAATAAACAAAAATTAATGACATACAATTAATTTTTTAATCATGCTGTTAGAACATACCGCAGGCCTTGAGGACGATGAACTTGATTGTCTGGGTGGATCATGATCATAGCTCGCGCACATGAAATATTTCATGCCGAACTTATCTGAAAAATCAACCACCTCCTTCACCTTCGCAAGGCGGCCGCACCAACACCTCTCTGCTCTCACCCCCGGTGGCAAGCTTGCATTCTTCCCCTTCATCGGCCTAAAATCCTGGTCCGAGCAAGGCACACTCATACTCACTCCAATATTTTGCGCACGAAACTGAGACGCGGAGAAGGCAAACTTGATCCTGCTGTTTCGATTTTTATGCGGGGAAGCCGACTTATATAGCCTTCAATTAGTGTGAGCAGTACCAAAAAATTAGTGCAGAATGTCTAATTGCTGTATCAGCACAGAATTCCTACGCAAATAGGCTGCTTTCGGTGGTTAATTTGCTGTATCGAGCGAGAATCTCCGACAGCTTTACGTCTCGTCGCTGCGAAATCAGACAAATGGAAATCAGTGCCGGTCAGCGTCAGCCTGCAGCGCGGTCGGGGCGATTTTCCCGCTCGAGGCCACCGGGCCATGTGCATGGCGGGGCCTGCCGCCACCGGGGTTGGAGGCATCCTCCACGTCGACGTGCCGCCACGCCGTGGGGCGGCATGGCCCACCACGCAAACGGCGGGCTGACGGCGAGCACGGCCGGCTGACGTGCCGCCACAGCCTCTGGCGGCGGGGCCCTGCCGCCACAGCCCCTGGCGGCAACCGCCACGTGTCGGCTGGGGGCCCTGCCGCCACCCAGCAGGTGGTCCTTTTTGCCAATTTTTCTCAGAGGTGGTCCTTTTTGTCAATGAATTGGGGCAGGTGGTCTCTTCTGTCAAAATTTCAAAAAATTCCAGGGAAAAAACTTATGTCACGTGGTTCTCATGAATAGAAGATTCTCTGCTGCAGATATTCTCCCCCCATCTCTCTCGCCAGTGCCGACTGGGGCAAACGAACACAAAGTACAGCGCACCCCATCCCATCCACCTGACGATTTCTCCGTCTCTGCTCACGCGTTACGTACTTCTCCATCCGTGGAGATCCATCATCCTATGGGCAGTAATCATTCTGAGCAAGAAAATGATCTGATTTTTATCTTCCCTCTGGAAGACTCAAGGCACAGTGTGCATTTGGAATCAACAGCTATAAAAGCACTCACCTTGGCAGCATTCAGTTAAGGGCATCTCCAGCGGGCCGACCCATTTCGGACGTCCAAAATGTCCGTTTGCGTCGGCCCGCGGACGCGATGTGGCCCAGGGCGGCCGTTTGCGTTTTGGGTACCTCCAGCGGTGCTGACGCATTTTTTTACCGGGGACAATGTTAAGCTCGCTAATGGCGTTTTACGTCCCGTCGAGGACTGCCGCCGGCGATTAACTGTTCCCGCGCGACGACGATTGTTCCCGCGCTTGCCCAATACATTGGCAAGTTTCGCCGGCGTTTCGCGCGCGGGAAACGCCCTGCGCGCCAACGCCGTTTCCCGCCCCGCCGTAGCTATATATGGTGGACACCGGCGGGGGCGACGGGCACACCTCAAGCTACCATCCATCCATGGCCGACCACATGAATTGGGAGCACGTTGTTCACATGTGCCGCCAGCTCCACCCGGAGGAGGAGGAGGAGGAGGTAGCCGCCGCCGGCGTTGAGGCCCAGCAGCTGGACCTGGAGGTGGCGGCGGCGGAGGCGGAGGTCGCGGAGGCGGAGGCGGAGGCGGCAGAGCGCGTGGAACCGCGCCTCGCGGCGACCAAGGCGGAGATCGCCAACGCCATGGCCGAGCTTGCCGACGCCAGGGCCGAGCTCGCGGAGGCGCGGACGGCCATCGCGGCCCCTCCGACCGACGCCGTCATCCACGACATCGCGGACGACGACGTCCCCGTGCCCATGCGCTTCGAGTGCGCCGGTGACCAGCGGATTCTGCTCGCGTCCTTCGAGTCCCTGGCTGGGGACGCCCTGCGCCGTCAGGCTTGGGTGGCGGAGGAGGAAGCCCACAGCTATGCGATGGCCATGGCTCGGGGGTTAATGTGCTCCGACCTGGACTCGCTCCAGCGTAGGGGCCCTTCTCCCGCGCGGGTCGAGCAGGAGAACCGCGAGCTGGAGGCCGCCATCGCCGCCAGGGACGAAGCGGTGGCGGCGGCGGCTAGGGACAGGGCCCGCTTCGTCGCCGACATGGCGGCGATCCAGGCGGCGGTCTAGGCGAACGAGGACGCGGCGGCGGCGGTCCAGGCGGCAGCGGAGGAGGAGGAGGCCCAGGCGACGGCGTTGGCAGAGGCTACCAAGGTGGCGTTCGCCCAGGCGGAAGCCCTGTGGGACAGCTCCCTGGCCGAGGCCCTCGAACGCCGCAGGCGGCAGGACGAGATGTCCAGTCGCCGGCGTGCGCGGCGCGCGGAGTGCGCGAAGCGCTCCCGCTTCGACGACGGCGCCGGCCCTTGCGGCGGCCAGTAGTAGGGCGCGCGACTGCGAGTAACCGAGGCCGGTGTAGGCCGCGCGACGGCGAGTAGGTACGGCCGTTGTAGTTTTAGGTTAACTCGACTAACTATCTCCGTAAAGATGGTCCTTTTGGCCAATCAATAGTAATGAAAAAATCTTTTGTTTACCTAGTCACTGCCGACCGGGCCCGGATGTACCCAACACGGACAGATTCCGCGACCGCCGAGCGTCCGCGGAGACGCAAACCTGTCGCATATTTGGGTCAGGTTTGCTTCTCCGCGGACGGCCGGTCACTTTGCGTCGCCCCGCTAAAGCAGGCCCCGGACGCATTTTCGGTCACGGCGGACAAAAACGGTTGCTCAGCGTCCATTTGTGTCAAGCCCGCTGGAGGTGCCCTAAGTTGAGCAAATCTATTATCAATTTGACCATTTACGGCCTGCACCGACCCAGGGTATATTGTATATACACATGTCCACTACTGTGCCATTCAAAACATCAACATGAGACATCAGTATACGACGGTGTGTCACCAGCCATCCAGTGAGAAATAACGACATAAATCTGCATGTACTTCACTCCATCAAGGACATGCATGCACACGTTTTGGATTCACACTACGGGAACCAGCCGAGGGGCCGTCGGCACAGCACCACCTGCCGTCGGCCCACGTCTGTGCCGACGGCCGCCGTCGGCACAATAATGCCTCGGCACAGACTGGCTCGCCGTCGGCACAGAAGCCAGCCCGACGGTCGAACGACGCCGTCGGCACAGTAGCCGTCGGCACAGTCGACGTGGGGCCCGTGGAGCGTCTAACGGCCGTTTGGGCAAGGGAGTTACTGTGCCGACGGCCGTCGGCCTAGACACTGCCATCGGACGACCAGGGGTTGCCACGCGTCCACGCCCCCTGCTCCTGTGCCGTCGGCCCAGGTCCTTCGGCCCAGACGCGCTGCCGCCCGCTCCGCGCCACCGCTGGGCACCACCTTCCTGTGCCGACGGCATAGCCGTCGGCACAGCCCCTGCCATTTGGCACGTCCAGGTGGCTATGCCGTCGGCACAGACATGACCATTTGTTTTCCCGCTTCGTTTCCTGGCCCAGCACAGCACGCACAGCATAAATAGTAGTAATATACATTGAAATGCATCACAAATGTTGCACAGCACATAATCATCATCAAATGTATTAACAACATCATCGTGATACAAATATGTAGCATGTAGCACACACGATCATCATACATCGTCAACACATGGCACACATGATCGACACACACCCGCTAGACACCTAGCTAAGGGGGAACTAAGATCAGGGGGTCCAACCAAGTTGCTGACTTGTAAATTCAGGCGTCCAGCCTTTGTCAAGGTAGACCGAAGTAGAACCATGGCCTGAACCATCGCCAGCAGGAGAAAAACCTGAAGCACCGGGAGAATGGCGGCCGGGGTGCATCGGTGTGCCCTCGCGCGACGAACCAGGAGAGGGTCGGTTCCGCGAACTTCCCGTGCCCTACATGTTTGACAAGAGTTAGCATCTTAGACATGCGAAAGGAAAGCGGTGAAAGCATCTTAGACAATGGTTAGGCACAGGACTTACCGGAGTCCATGCGTAGTATGTGGCCGCGAAAGCTTCCCTCGATGGGCACACTGGAGTCGGCCCCGGCCTAGCTGGCTCCTCGGCCGGAAGTGCGATCCTCTCTCCAGTCAAGAAGAACGTCCTGAGCGCCTGCAAGATAGTTTAGATGTCAAGCGCTGCAGATATAAAAAAAGGGGAGGTGGGACTTGTCATGTCTTCGAACCATAAAAGATTGGAACTTACACGACTCGTCGCCTCCTGGTACTCTTCCCAAGCCGCTCTCTTGAGGTCCCACTCTGCTACAACCGTCAAATACTTCTCATAAGCGGCCGCGTAGGCGGCCTCAAAGTGAGCCTACAATTTCCAAGAAAAGGAGTCATGTCAATTTAGCCATTCAAGGATGAATGTTGGAAAGAAGATGGAAATGAGAAAACTTACATCCGTACGACGGTGTCGAGGAGGCGCGACCGGTGGGTCGCCGGTGGTGAGGGTAGACCTGATCTGCGTGAGGGTCCTCTGCGGCTTGATCACCCCACTAAGAAGCTTCGTGCGGCCATGCTCCGCGCCGCTCCCCGCCACCATAATCGCCGTCAAGTCGGTCTCCTGCTCAATAGGATCATCCACCTCCGGATGAAGACCCTTGAACACCGAGCAGTACTTCTCCAACTCCTCTTCGGCATAGCCGAAGTACTCGGGCAGCGAGGGCTGAGGCTGGCTCAGATCGGGCTGCTTCAGCTTCATCTTCTGCCACCCTCCCACCTCGGTGAGAGGCTCCCCGAGTTCCGCCTCCTGCACAGCAAGATAAATGTTATGTGTATCAAGTAGTAATATGAGGGGAAATAAATGCAAGTTGTTCCATGTATATATGTACCTTGTGCTTCCTGTAGCGCTCAGTGCTGCGGCTTCCCGCACTGTGTGTTCCTCCAGTGCCCCGGTTTGCCTTATTGCGCGCGCTCTTGGCGTTGAAGTCGGCTTCTTCGCCAACCCACCTCGCTACCAAGGCCTCAAATGCGTCTTCCTTATTCTCGCACCATAGGGGCATAACCTGAAAAACCAAAACTCATTTGAAGAACACATAATGCAATCCCAACTATGCAGCAACATAGAGTCTCATTGAATATTTACTTACCTTCAAGTAATCTTCCTTTGTCAGCTGAGGATCGTCCCTGATATTGTCAGCTTTCTTGACCCTCGTGCCCTGCTCAGCCTTGAAGTGCCCGATGCAGGTATGCTTCTGATTGTACCACTGTTGCCTTGTCAACCTCTGACAAGCCCTAGTCAGTACCGCCTTCCCTTGCTCAACCATATCATCAGGCACCTTATAATGGGTCTGCAATCATGCATAAGAATAATTATGAGAGAGACATGAGTTAGCATAGTGTGGTCATCAACTATGAAGTAAACTCGAGAAGCATGCTTTACCCAAAACTTGGTGTACACGGTGTCAGAAGCTGTCCCAAAGCCCGGGCAAGGAGCTGCCTCATAGTCCGCCCAAGTCTCGGCTAGCTTCTTCTCGCCGCCGGGGACCGGAGTGTAAAAGCCCGGCCAGTACTGCCTAATAAGAGCTCCAATCATGCTCGACGGCTGGCGAACCCCCTTGTCATATGTCCAATTGCTGCACAATAATCAAAACATTAGTATGCCAATCAGTTATGCACAATAATGAAAACATTAGTACATAGCAAAATGAATCTAAATGTTCAAAATTAAACTTACTCTTTTTCGTTCGGGATGATGAGGGCTTTCGCATCCTGGCTAGTAGGCTCCCTCCTCTCATCAGGGACTTGCGCTTCACCACGAATGCGCAACTTCTTCGGCGCCATCTCCCTCTCCGCCTCCTCGTCCTGCCCCTCCACCTCCATCTCCACCTCCATCTCCACCTCCATCTCCCCCTCAGTAGACTGTGTGTGAGCGGACTGGGAAGCCACGTCGCCAGAAGCAGAGGGTATGTCACCAAGGAAAGGTCCACCTCGTCCTCGTCCTCCACCTCCACCTCGTCCTCGTCCTCCACCTCCGCCTCCGCCTCGTCCTCCAGCTCGTCCTCCACCTCCACCTCGTCCTCCACCTCCACCACGTCCTCCACCTCCACCTACACCTCCACCTCCACCTCCACCTCCACCACGTCCTCCACCTCCACCTACACCTCCACCTCCAACTCCACCCGTGTCATCGTCCGCGTAACGCGAGCTGGCACGCGTTGGTCTTCCACTTCTAGTGGTCCCGGTGAACTTCTGTTGGCTCATACTCTTCAAAATGGAGTTCATGGATTGCTTGCTTCCGCTCATATTGATCAATCACCTGCATTGACAAAGAGTAAACAAGTAAGCATTCATGCCTTAATAAAATGTAGACACTAAGCAAAAAAAACATATGGCGAAGCATGTTGAAAAATAGATACTAAGCATAAGAAGCATATTGAAAAATAGATACTAAGCATAAGAAGCATATTGAAAAATAGATACTAAGCATAAGAAGCATATTGAAAAATAAATACTAAGTATAAGAAGCATATGGAAAAATAGATACTAAGCATAAAGGCATAAAGGACCCTCACCTCGAATCATCACTATCATAATGAGGCATTGGGTTCTCATAACGAGGCATTGGGTTCTCATTTTCACTATCACTATCAGTATCATGTGAGTAATGAGGTTGGGTGGGAATGTCCGGTGGAGGCTCATCATTGAACCCATTGCCCTCATGTAACTTGGTGAGTCCTTTAGGTCCACCACTGTTTCACCATGAAGATGTGCCTCGTTCTCGAGGTCCTCAAGACCAATTTCTATTTCGAAATCCCCAAAGTTCTCTTGCTCTTGATAAAAAATTCCCTCGTATGTTACAGGGTCAATGTTGTTGTAATCCTCGTCGGAGGGCATGGGTAGCTTACCATGTGGTGATACCTTGAACACGACTTCCCAGCCTTTGAGGTACTCTTTTTGACATGGGTAGGGCAAATAATAAACTTGCTTGGCTTGGTGAGCCACAACAAAGACATCGGCTCCGCTATAGCAGGTTGAAGTCCTAACTTCAATTAACCCAATGGAAGGAGTGCTTCTCTGTCCAACTTGTGGGTCGAACCAGTGGCATTTGAACACAACGAGATTGAGTTGTATGTTTGTCCTATTGAATGTTAGCTCGTATACATTCTCTAACCTTCCGTAGTATTCTATGTCATCGGATCCTTTGGTGAAGACCCCAGTATTTATAGTTTTTGGGTTAGGCCGATTCTTCTGGTGATACTCTGTATGGAAGCGATACCCATTCACATCGTACTTCTCATACATTGAGATTCTACGGTTGCAACCCTGGGAAACACATCTCAGCTCATCCGTCATCTCAACGTTGGGATCACCTCCCTACAAATTCAGTTCAAATTGTTTCTTTGCATTAGTTACGTGTAATAAGAGGGACAAGTCACGGATTGCAAAAGTATTGGCTAAAAGGGACTTGTTAGAAATTACTTTTTCGTAGAACCAATCCAGGAATTTTTTCTTTCCGGGACGACTCTCTTTCAAAAGAATCTCCATCTCCGCATCAGAGGGATCCGTCGATCTCGTCCAATATTCATCCTTGTATTGGCTAAAAGGGAGAAAAAACGTATTAGACCAAAATCGAGTTACTAATTGCAAAGTAATTTGTTCACCATTTTACCTTATGAATTTGAGCACTTCTTGCATGTTCGTAACCACATAAAACATTATGCAATCTTTCTCTTCCTTTGTCAAGATGCCCTTTTTAGAGGCACCAGCCTTGCCACCGTGACATTTGAAGAGGAGGAGCTTGGGGTCATGCTTGGGCTCGTCGATATTGTACCGAGATATCGGGTTATGCATAGTGGGAACATCATCCGCATAGTACGTTGTCGTGGCGTCTGCCATCTCCCGGAGGATAGTTGCCTCAGCTATGCATGCTTCAATCTTATTTTTGTTGCCACATTTGTTTTGAATATACTTGAACTCTCTCTCAATACAAAACTGCCAACGATACTGCACCGGTCCACCCAAGAGTGCCTCGTTCGCAAGATGCACAATGAGATGTAAAATCGGAGTAAAGAAACCTGGTGGAAAGATCATCTCTAACTTGCATAACAACTCCGGCACTTGATCATGCAACTTCGCAATCACCGACTCACATATCTGCTTAGCACAGACCGTGCGGAAGAAATGGCTCAACTCCGCAAGCACTCGCCAGACATGCTCGGGGAGATACCCTCGAACCATCACCGGCATCAGTCGCTCAATCCATATATGATAGTCGTGACTCTTGAGCCCGTTTACTTTTCCTGTTGTAAGATTGACTCCCTTACTCATATTAGAACAATAGCCATCTGGGAACATAACGGCGTATTTCAGCCACATCATTGCCTCCTTCTTCTGGAGACTATCAAGCACGTAGTTGGCATGCGGCTTGACCCAATTTTTTCTATTGCCCTCAGGAGGATGCATGTGTAGTCTTTGCCTGTCACACAGATTCTCAACATCGACTCTAGCCTTGACATTATCCTTTGTCTTGTCAGGAATGTTCAGGACGGTGTTAAAAACGGACTCCCCCACATTCTTTTCGGTGTGCATCATATCGATGTGTTATCACCAGAATTTGACCGAGTCAGAGGTGGGCCGCGATCAAGATGGATTTGAAGAATATATATATGGAAGAAATACGTGAATCGGCCTGTTATGCAAAGTTTGGGCTAGTTGGCCCGTGTATCTGTAATATAGTAGGATACGTGTCGGTTAGTTAGAGTTTGTCTCATGCACGGTGGGGATTATTCCCACGTTAGAAAGTCCTCTGGACTATAAATATGTATCTAGGGTTTATGGAATAAACAACAACCAACGTTCAACCACAAATCAATCTCGGCGCATCGCCAACTCCTTCGTCTCGAGGGTTTCTACCGGTAAGCATCATGCTGCCTAGATCGCATCTTGCGATCTAGGCAGCACAAGCTTATTACGTTGTTCATGCGTTGCTCGTACTGAAGCCTTTTTGATGGCGAGCAACGTAGTTATCTTAGATGTGTTAGGGTTAGCATTGTTCTTCGTATCATATGCTGTCGTAGTGCAACCCTTGCATATCTAGCCGCCCTTACACCTATCTTAGGTGTAGGGGCGGCATCCCGCTTGATCATTAGTTAGTAGATCCGATCCGTTACGGTTGCTCCTTGTTCTTCAAGGATTAGTTTAATATCTGCAATAGTTAGGCCTTACAAAGGGTTGGAGGATCCAGCGACGCGTAGGGTGTCGTTTGCTAGCCCTAGACAGGATGTTCCGAGGATCAACCTCGTGTTGGTTTTTAGGCCTTGTCTAGGATCGGCTTACGATCACCGTACGTGACCGCGAGGCCCAATCGTGAGTAGGATGATCCGATTATGCGGTGAAAACCCTAAATCGTCGTAGATCGCTTTAGCTTTATCTTGATCAAGCAGGACCACCATATATTCGTGCACCTCGTACGAATCATGGGTGGATCGGCTCCTTGAGCCGATTCACAGGATAACCTGAGAGCCGATCGAGGCTCGTATTTAATGTTTACGTGTATGCCATGCAGGAAACTAAGCGAGGCATCTCCATCACCTTCCTGACCAGGTATAGGTCAGGTGGCATGCCCTTGCACCAGCATCGGACGTGTGTACCAGAGGCTTTGCGGGCCGTCGCTCGGAGGGACCAGGGCCAGCCGCAGCCCTAAGTTGTTCCCGGCTCTACTGTGTTGCCCGTCGCTGCTCGCCAGTGGGTTTCTGACCGCAACACATTCTGGCACGCTCGGTGGGACAAGCTTCGACATCAACCACATCACCATCTACATCTGAGATGGCGGACGGCACTCCAGTCACGTACGAGGATCTGACCGACGAGCTCAAGAAGAAGTATGACGAGGTCAAAGCGATCCTCGAAGCCGACCTCATCGGCTCTTTTCACAGAACCCGTTCGCATGGCATCAGGTGGAAGGGGTTCTCGCCTGATGGTGCGCTCGATGGGATAGACCTCTCTGCCCCGTCAGAAGAACGCACCAGGTCCCTACGTCAGGAGATCAACTACTTGGTGGCTCACTCGCTGCACCGCCACTCTGAGAACCTGGTGAACACTTTGGAGCGTGTCGCTCTCCGGGTGATCCAGGAGATCATGAGGCACCAGTACTCTCCGTCAGGACCAGCTCTCGGGACACACCAAGGAGAGATGCCACTCCAGTCCCGTCCACCGCTGCCATTTGCGTTGGCAGCACCAGAAGTGCCGAATTCACCGGCATTCGTCGTCTACAAGATCGGTGGTGACCCTAGTGACAGCCAGTTCTTGCATGAGGCGCCTAAGGAGATCCCTCACGGGTACATGTGCACATACGTGCCAGATTGCGGTAACTGGGCACTCACAAACCAGGCCGCGACAGCAGGGACTTCTGGGAAAGCAGGAGGAACGTCAGCGACAGATCTTGAGAAACAGACGTGGCTAGCTAAATATGCCACCCCGACGAACCTCCAGAGCTCAGCTCCTGCAGTTGGCTCAGAGCTGGAAAAGCAAGCATGGCTGGCTAAGTACGCCACCCCGGTGAATCTTCAGAGTTCGACTCCTACAGCCAGCACCGTGGATCAGATCAGTACGATCCTGAGGGACCAGTTCGGCATGGTGCCGAAAAGGAGGACAATCGGCTATTCCAAGCCGTACCCCGATGAATACGAGTTGGTCCCGCTACCACCCAAGTATCGGCTCCCTGACTTCTCCAAGTTCAGCGGATCAGATGGTTCCAGCTCCATCGAGCATGTGAGCCGATATTTGGCACAGCTAGGAACGGCTTCAGCGTCGGATCCACTACGCGTGTGGTTCTTCGCACAGTCCCTCACGGGATCGGCTTTCGGGTGGTACACTTCGTTGCCACCGGACTCAATCTGGACTTGGAAGCAGTTGGAAGAACAGTTCCATATGCAGTTTCACTCAGAAGCTTCCGAGGCCGGCATTGCCGATCTAGCTCAAATGCGTCAGAAGCGTGGAGAAACCGTGGCGGAGTACATCCAGCGCTTCAGAAATCTGAGGAACCGATGTTATTCGGCTCGTGTGACTGAAAAAGAAGCAGTCGAGTTGGCAGTGGTGGGCCTTGCCTCACAAATCAAGGATATGGCCTCCCAAGCAGACTACCCTTCACTCGGGCGCACATGGTTCGAAGCGTCGGCATATGAACAGCACCATCCAGACTTGTACCAGGACAAATTCAAGCGTGCGGTAGTCCTGGTTGAGGCGGATGAAGTCGAAGGCTCTGCGGGAGATCAAGAGGTAGCAGTGGCTGAATGGACTCGGGGGGCAACCCCCGTGTCCTGCAAATGGGTTAAGCCACCAGGTCCGCCCAGGGGGTTTGATTTTGACGTGACCAAAACGGAGCAAATCTTCGACCTCCTACTCAAGGAGAAGCAGTTGAAGATACCCGAAGGCCTCAAATTCCCCACGGCACAGGAGCTGAACGGAAAGCCATACTGCAAATGGCATAACTCGCTCTCCCATGCCACCAACGACTGCAGGGTGTGGCGTCAGCAGATCCAAATGGCGATAGAACAAGGACGTCTGATTTTCAACCAGTACGCCATGAAGGTCGACACCCACCCCTTTCCCGCCGTTAACATGGTGGAGTGCACTTACCCTGAAGGTTGCCAGCCAGGATCCTCATTCAGCATCAACATGGTAGGACCTGGGCACCACTCTGGCAAGGATGGAGACGAGGGCAACTGCTCTCGTAGCAAGGACACAGAGGAGGCCGCTCCACGCGATCGGCTCCGTCACGATGGCAAGCGCTACGTCACAGAGGGAGAAGTAAGGAACATAAGATATCAGCGACCCCTCTCTGATCACCTCCTCAACAAGTATGTGAGTCAGTATAGCCAACGCCGACGATCCAGCGACGATGATGAAGGAGATCGTCTGGATAGAGAAGCCAGAAGACATCGTCGGCATGATCGCAATGAGGAGGAGTACGAGCGCCGTGCCAAGGAAAAGTCAAGGGAGCCAGACGACGAGGATAGGCACTGGGACTGCCCCTTCTTCAGACACTGCTGGGATTCAGGAATGAGCCGATTGCCTACAATCGGCAATTGCCCAGAATGCAACCAGAAGAAGAAGGAGGCAGCCAACGTGTCCGTGTTCAAACGTCTAGGGCCTCTCCCACCACAAAGCAAACGCGCTGAGTCCCCTCGGATGGAAGATCTCGAGGATTCGGAAGACGGGGGAGAAGAAGAAGAAGACAGGTACCACCGGCCAAGGTGGTGCCCTGATGGACTCAGCCGTTCCCAAAAGCGTAGGGTTCAGCGATTGCGCGGCTTGGAAGAAGCCGAAAGGTTATATCTCCACACGCTAAGGAAGGCGCGGCCTGATCTGGCCGCGAAGATCCAGCGAACCCTGGATGAAGAGGGTCGACCACGGAAAATGGAGTGGCGCCCCAAGCAAAGGAAAGCCGATGATGAAACATCGGCTGGCACAAACATGGTGTTCATCCTTCCTTCGGAGTTCAGTGCTCCAGGATTAGACGAGGCACCTGTGGCACAACTTGACTGCGGCCCACGGCCGGTTATCTTTGAGAAGCCACGAGAAAGAAGCTACAGACATCTGAAGGCCCTGTACTTGCGAGGTTATATCGATGGAAGGCCTGTCAATAAGATGCTGGTGGACACCGGAGCGGCAGTCAACATTATGCCATACTCTATGCTACGTCGGTTGGGACGCTCTAGCTCGGATCTAATCAAGACCAACGTGACATTGTGCGATTTCAACGGCCAAGCGTCTGACGCACAAGGTGTTCTGAACGTGGATCTGACCGTAGGAAGGAAAACTATCCCTACGACGTTCTTCATCGTCGATAGCAAGAGCACCTATGCTGTTCTGCTGGGAAGAGATTGGATCCACGCCAACTGTTGCATTCCATCCACGATGCACCAATGCGTAATACAGTGGGATGGAGATGAGGTAGAGGTCGTCCAGGCCGATGACTCAGCCGAAATTTCAACGGCTGGCATGAACGCTTGGGAAGCAGTAGGCCAAGAGCCACTCTCAGGGATCAATTTGGACGACTGCGAGCGCATCGACGTGACGAAGGGCAGGGTTAAGCTGGTTTTATCCACTGGCCTGACCGTGTAGCAAAGAGCAAACCAGTGAGCAAACGTGGCGAGGCCGATCCTTGGGATCGGCCCCCATAGATCTATGAGGGAACATTACAAAACCTTCATTGAGCGCTTCGATCAATATGGAGGCCGATTCCAGCAATCGGCCAAAATTTATCCTAACCACATGTTCTGCTTGTATGCAACGTCGATCTACTGGGCAGCGGTTCACGTCGGCTGATGAGTCAGGGAAAATCAACATTGGTCCTACCAAAGCCGACGTGCAAATACGGTGCCTTGGCTAAACTACAGAGCCGATATCTGCAGTTACCTGACAGATTCGGCTCGGGGGGCACCTAATCAGATGAACATGTGTGCAGTGAAACATTGGGGGCCGATTAGGAAAATCGGCCAGTACAAAAAAAAAAATTTGTATACTCATAGTGGGTATACAGCCGATGCATGGCCATCGACTCTAGTACAATTACACAAGACCTACCGGCTATGTGCTCAAGGCTCAGGTTTTCGCCAAGATGTTTTTCAGTTCGGCTTCAAGAACTTCTGTTTCCTTGAAGGGAATGTACAATGAGAGCAGCCTCGGCTGCAATGAGCCGACAACCCTTTGCGCCAGTTAAGCTGTTGGTGTTTCATCTATAACATCGGCGTTCAGTGGAGGAAAGCTGATCAATGGGGGCAAGTTTGGCTGACTCTTCATGGTGGCTATCTCGGATTACCAGATTACCTGAGATCAAAGCCTTTTTGTTTGACCTGTGCATCCTCGCCGGTATTCTCGCCTTGATTAAGGCTCGGGGGGCAACTAACTTGGTAGATGCTCTGTTTTGGGAGCCGATTGGAGTTGCATCGGCTGACCCTACATCGTAATCTTCTCCGAAAGCGGTGAGGTGTTGCAGAAGAAGATTGCTAAAGCTACAAAGAGGAGCCAGAAAAGGGAGCCGTCGGCTTTTACGGGGTTTGGACCGTCCTGTTACTGCAAGAAAAGGAAAGAGACTGGATTCTCAAAATAGCCGATGAATAGTCATCGGCTATGGGATTGCGAAGTATTATGGTCAGGTATCAAATCACAGTCTGAATTTGAGAAGTACTTGACTGACGGTCTAATCGATATCTGAGTCCGGCTTCATGGGCGTCTAAGGAAAAAGAATCCGATACGTTGCTATCGGTCTTGGTGTGGCAAGCGGGAGAATTGAAATTAGATTAATTGAAAGATAAATTGGAAGAACAATTCTCATTAATTCAAAGGAGCGGCTTTACAGGAAAGAGCCGATGGCTCTCAAAAGGAGGATCTGGTGCCTAGTGCACTGCTACTACTAGTCCTACTCTACTAGTTGTCGCTGTCCTCATCGTCGCCGTCGTCGATGCCGTCGGCGCTGCTCCCAGGAAGCTCCTCGTCGCTGCTGCCCCAGCCCTCGGCTGGAGCTTCTTCTTCCTCGTCATCATCATCATCCTCGCTGTCCGCCCAAGAGCGGAAGCGCTTTGTCAGCGGGTATCCGATGGAGGAGGAGGATTCATCCTCCTCCTCTTCCGCCTCGTCATCATCATCGTCTTTGCTGTCCGCCCAAGCGCGGAATCGCTTGGCCGGCGGATGCTTAGCGGGGGAGGAGGAATCATCCTCCTTCTTCTCCTCTTCTTCCTTTACTTCTTCTTCTTCCTCCTTCCCGTTGGAGGAGGTGGGTTTCACCCAGGGATGGAGGTCGTCCTCGCTCTCGCTTATCAGCTCCCCTTCGATGAGAAACTTGAGGTCGTCTTCCCCATCGGTCAGAGGCAGGTCGCCATCTGACCTGACGAGTGCTTCGGGTGGACCGTCTGGCACATGGTCGAAGTTCCACTCCGGCTCACTCGAGGAGAAAGACTGGAGGGAGAGGCCGGAGGAGACGGAGGAAGAGGAAGACATTGCTACAGGGAAAGAGGGTTTTTTTGGTGCCGATAGCTAGAACAGAGGAAGGGGATGAAGAGGGCTAATCAATCGGCACGGTTAAATAATGAGGAACCTAGTGGAGATTTAATGCCATTGCAGTTTTCCGAGGAGGTGGTGCTAAAGCCATCAAATTTTGCAGAGAAGCTGAGAAGACAGGGCATCATGATGAAGGATACTGCAACGGTTCTGCTCTGCCACGACATGACCCGACGAAGGAAAAACAGAGTGATTTTGGAATTATCAATTCCAAAACCAGGGGGCATGTGTTATCACCAGAATTTGACCGAGTCAGAGGTGGGCCGCGATCAAGATGGATTTGAAGAATATATATATGGAAGAAATACGTGAATCGGCCTGTTATGCAAAGTTTGGGCTAGTTGGCCCGTGTATCTGTAATATAGTAGGATACGTGTCGGTTAGTTAGAGTTTGTCTCGTGCACGGTGGGGATTATTCCCACGTTAGAAAGTCCTCTGGACTATAAATATGTATCTAGGGTTTATGGAATAAACAACAACCAACGTTCAACCACAAATCAATCTCGGCGCATCGCCAACTCCTTCGTCTCGAGGGTTTCTACCGGTAAGCATCATGCTGCCTAGATCGCATCTTGCGATCTAGGCAGCACAAGCTTATTACGCTGTTCATGCGTTGCTCGTACTGAAGCCTTTTTGATGGCGAGCAACGTAGTTATCTTAGATGTGTTAGGGTTAGCATTGTTCTTCGTATCATATGCTGTCGTAGTGCAACCCTTGCATATCTAGCCGCCCTTACACCTATCTTAGGTGTAGGGGCGGCACCCCGCTTGATCATTATTTAGTAGATCCGATCCGTTACGGTTGCTCCTTGTTCTTCAAGGATTAGTTTAATATCTGCAATAGTTAGGCCTTACAAAGGGTTGGAGGATCCAGCGACGCGTAGGGTGTCGTTTGCTAGCCCTAGACAGGATGTTCCGAGGATCAACCTCGTGTTGGTTTTTAGGCCTTGTCTAGGATCGGCTTACGATCACCGTACGTGACCGCGAGGCCCAATCGTGAGTAGGATGATCCGATTATGCGGTGAAAACCCTAAATCGTCGTAGATCGCTTTAGCTTTATCTTGATCAAGCAGGACCACCATATATTCGTGCACCTCGTACGAATCATGGGTGGATCGGCTCCTTGAGCCGATTCACAGGATAACCTGAGAGCCGATCGAGGCTCGTATTTAATGTTTACGTGTATGCCATGCAGGAAACTAAGCGAGGCATCTCCATCACCTTCCTGACCAGGTATAGGTCAGGTGGCACGCCCTTGCACCAGCATCGGACGTGTGTACCAGAGGCTTTGCGGGCCGTCGCTCGGAGGGACCAGGGCCAGCCGCAGCCCTAAGTTGTTCCCGGCTCTACTGTGTTGCCCGTCGCTGCTCGCCAGTGGGTTTCTGACCGCAACAGATGTTATGGGGAAGTTCGAGATCCTTGTAATACTCGAGCTGCGTTAAGCCTGGCACGTGAGTCCAGTTGTGTGTCTCACCATATCCCACATATGTTTTGCCGGGTTCTTTACTACGCTGGAGAGCACGTAGCTCACCATCAACAGTTTCACCATTGAACTTTGGTATCGTTTCTTCTTCACGCACAACTTTGCCCTTTGTGAAGTTCTTTTTGTCTCCTCTGAACCGATGCCCTCTTTTGAGGTACTTTCGATGTTTGTCAAATGCGACATATTTGCGACATATTTGCCCTAGTTTAGACAACAACAAATTCAAATTTTTAAAATCATATTTCTATTTCTATAATCCATTTTTATTTCTATTTGCTATTTTCCATTTCTATTTTGTATTTGCTATTTTCCATTTCCATTTGCTATTTTCTATTTCTATTTCTATCTCTATTTCTATCTCTATTTCCTATTTTCCATTTCTATTTCTATTTCTATCTCTATTTTCTATTTTCCATTTCTATTTTCTATTTGCTATTTACAAATTGCAACAATTAGTAATTAGTAAATGCAAAAAATGTACCTAATCCGGGAGCAGCATTGCTGCACGGGTGGAGGTGGTGGTCGGGTCAGGGGTGGCGCGACCGAGGCAGGGGTAGCGCGGTCGAGGCAGGGGGCGGCCGCGACCGTGGCAGGGGACACCGAGCAGCAGGGGAGGAGCAGGCGCGGCAGGGGGAGGAGCAGATGCGGCGCGGCAGGGGACGCCGAGCAGCAGGCACGGCAGGGGAGAAGCAGCAGGCGTGGCGGCGGAAGGATCTGCGGCAGGGAGGTGGCGGCGGACCAGCAGCAGGCGCGGCGGCGGGATCTGCAGACGGAGAAGGAGCAGGTGCGGCGGCGGCTGGGGGAGGAGGTGCGGCGGCGGCGGCTGGCGGCGGCGGCTGGGGGAGGAGCGCGGGGTTGGAAGAGGGAGGCGGGGCGGGTCTGTGAGCCGAACTTGGTCCGGTTGGACCAGTTAACCAACCCTAACTGTGCCGACGGCTAGGCCGTCGGCACACTTTTTTTCATTTTTTTTTCTTTTTTTTATTTCTATTTCTATTTTTATTTTTCTTTCTATTTTTATTTTTGTTTTTCTTTTTTCCTTTTTATTTCTTTATTTACTTTTGCAGTGGTTGCTAGGAGCTGAGCGCGCGGGGTGGAGGAGCTGAGGGTGGCGACACATAAAATGACGCCACGCGGTTATTTTTATTTCTATTTCTATTTTTATTTTTCTTTTTTTCTTTTTATTTCTTTATTTTCTTTTGCAGTGGTTGCTAGGACACATAAAATGACGCCACGCGGCTCCGCGCGATTTTATGACTTCGTTTACTTCGCCAACTGTGCAAAACGGGGCCGCTGGGACATGCGGTATGGCCGTACCGGGCGCGCGGTTGCACCCGTCCGCCAACGCGCGAAACGGAAAACATTTAGCACATAAAATGACGCGTCATAGACCTAAAACCATTTTTCCCTCCATTTATTGAGCGAAGGAAAGTGTCGCCCCAGTTCAAATCCGGTCAGTTTCCAGCGGATTCGGCGGGACACCGCAGGAAGCGGGAGGGATTCCCAGATGGCTACCGCACGCATATGGCATGTGATAGGTGGTGCGTAGGAGGTATCCTACCGCTGCGCGGAGGTCCCGCGCAATACTGAAATGCGCACCATGTAGCTGCTTCACAAAAAAAAAGCCCTTCCGGCACCCCGAAAATGGAAAAACCGTCGCCCGTGGTTCGGATTGGAAATCCGCGACCGGGGCCTTGCTTCCCATCCTAGGGCCCACGCACGTGCCAAATATGGCCTCGTTCCGACAAACTATGTGGTGAAACGGGCCGTTTCCTACTCATTTCCCCTAAAAGCCATTGAACTCCGGACGTGATAGCCCTGTTCGTGAAGGGTTTTTCAAGATAATTGCCGTATCCCAGTTCCGTCTTTTGCAGTGGTTGCTAGGACACATAAAATGACGCCACGTGGCTCCGCGCGATTTTATGACTTCGTTTACTTCGCCAACTGTGCAAAACGGGGCCGCCGGGACATGCGGTATGGCCGTACCGGGCGCGCGGTTGCACCCGTCCGCCAACGCGCGAAACGGAAAACATTTAGCACATAAAATGATGCGTCATAGACCTAAAACCATTTTTCCCTCCATTTATTGAGCGAAGGAAAGTGTCGCCCCAGTTCAAATCCGGTCAGTTTCCAGCGGATTCGGTGGGACACCGCAGGAAGCGGGAGGGATTCCCAGATGGCTACCGCGCGCATATGACATGTGATAGGTGGTGCGTAGGAGGTATCCTACCGCTGCGCGGAGGTCCCACGCAATACTGAAATGCGCACCATGTAGCTGCTTCACAAAAAAAAGCCCTTCCGGCACCCCGAAAATGGAAAAACCGTCGCCCGTGGTTCGGATTGGAAATCCACGACCGGGGCCTTGCTTCCCATCCTAGGGCCCACGCACGTGCCAAATATGGCCTCGTTCCGACAAACTATGTGGTGAAACGGGCCGTTTCCTACTCATTTCCCCTAAAAGCCATTGAACTCCGGACGTGATAGCCCTGTTCGTGAAGGGTTTTTCAAGATAATTGCCGTATCCCAGTTCCGTCTTTTGCAGTGGTTGCTAGGACACATAAAATGACGCCACGCGGCTCCGCGCGATTTTATGACTTCATTTACTTCGCCAACTGTGCAAAACGGGGCCGCCGGGACATGCGGTATGGCCGTACCGGGCGCGCGGTTGCACCCGTCCGCCAACGCGCGAAACGGAAAACATTTAGCACATAAAATGACGCGTCATAGACCAAAAACCATTTTTCCCTCCATTTATTGAGCGAAGGAAAGTGTCGCCCCAGTTCAAATCCGGTCAGTTTCCAGCGGATTCGGCGGGACACCGCAGGAAGCGGGAGGGATTCCCAGATGGCTACCGCGCGCATATGGCATGTGATAGGTGGTGCGTAGGAGGTATCCTACCGCTGCGCGGAGGTCCCGCGCAATACTGAAATGCGCACCATGTAGCTGCTTCACAAAAAAAAGCCCTTCCGGCACCCCGAAAATGGAAAAACCGTCGCTCGGATTGGAAATCCGCGACCGGGGCCTTGCTTCCCATCCTAGGGCCCAGCACGTGCCAAATATGGCCTCGTTCCGACAAACTATGTGGTGAAACGGGCCGTTTCCTACTCATTTCCCCTAAAAGCCATTGAACTCTGGACGTGATAGCCCTGTTCGTGAAGGGTTTTTCAAGATAATTGCCGTATCCCAGTTCCGTCTTTTGCAGTGGTTGCTAGGACACATAAAATGATGCCACGCGGCTCCACGCGATTTTATGACTTCATTTACTTCGCCAACTGTGCAAAACGGGGCCGCCGGGACATGCGGTATGGCCGTACCGGGCGCGCGGTTGCACCCGTCCGCCAACGCGCGAAACGGAAAACATTTAGCACATAAAATGACGCGTCATAGACCTAAAACCATTTTTCCCTCCATTTATTGAGCGAAGGAAAGTGTCGCCCCAGTTCAAATCCGGTCAGTTTCAATGATTCGGCGGGACACCGCAGGAAGCGGGAGGGATTCCCAGATGGCTACCGCGCGCATATGGCATGTGATAGGTGGTGCGTAGGAGGTATCCTACCGCTGCGCGGAGGTCCCGCGCAATACTGAAATGCGCACCATGTAGCTGCTTCACAAAAAAAGCCCTTCCGGCACCCCGAAAATGGAAAAACTGTCGCCCGTGGTTCGGATTGGAAATCCGCGACCGGGGCCTTGCTTCCCATCCTAGGGCCCACGCACATGCCAAATATGGCCTCGTTCCGACAAACTATATGGTGAAACGGGCCGTTTCCTACTCATTTCCCCTAAAAGCCATTGAACTCCGGACGTGATAGCCCTGTTCGTGAAGGGTTTTTCAAGATAATTGCCGTATCCCAGTTCCGTCTTTTGCAGTGGTTGCTAGGACACATAAAATGATGCCACGCGGCTCCACGCGATTTTATGACTTCATTTACTTCGCCAACTGTGCAAAACGGGGCCGCCGGGACATGCGGTATGGCCGTACCGGGCGCGCGGTTGCACCCGTCCGCCAACGCGCGAAACGGAAAACATTTAGCACATAAAATGACGCGTCATAGACCTAAAACCATTTTTCCCTCCATTTATTGAGCGAAGGAAAGTGTCGCCCCAGTTCAAATCCGGTCAGTTTCCAGCGGATTCGGCGGGACACCGCAGGAAGCGGGAGGGATTCCCAGATGGCTACCGCGCACATATGGCATGTGATAGGTGGTGCGTAGGAGGTATCCTACCGCTGCGCGGAGGTCCCGCGCAATACTGAAATGCGCACCATGTAGCTGCTTCACAAAAAAAAGCCCTTCCGGCACCCCGAAAATGGAAAAACCGTCGCCCGTGGTTCGGATTGGAAATCCGCGACCGGGGCCTTGCTTCCCATCCTAGGGCCCACGCACGTGCCAAATATGGCCTCGTTCCGACAAACTATGTGGTGAAACGGGCCGTTTCCTACTCATTTCCCCTAAAAGCCATTGAACTCCGGACGTGATAGCCCTGTTCGTGAAGGGTTTTTCAAGATAATTGCCGTATCCCAGTTCCGTCTTTTGCAGTGGTTGCTAGGACACATAAAATGACACCACGCGGCTCCGCGCGATTTTATGACTTCATTTACTTCGCCAACTGTGCAAAACGGGGCCGCCGGGACATGCGGTATGGCCGTACCGGGCGCGCGGTTGCACCCGTCCGCCAACGCGTGAAACGGAAAACATTTAGCACATAAAATGACGCGTCATAGACCTAAAACCATTTTTCCCTCCATTTATTGAGCGAAGGAAAGTGTCGCCACAGTTCAAATCCGGTCAGTTTCCAGCGGATTCGGCGGGACACCGCAGGAAGCGGGAGGGATTCCCAGATGGCTACCGCGCGCATATGGCATGTGATAGGTGGTGCGTAGGAGGTATCCTACCGCTGCACGGAGGTCCCGCGCAATACTGAAATGTGCACCATGTAGCTGCTTCACAAAAAAAAGCCCTTCTAGCACCCCAAAAATGGAAAAACCATCGCCCATGGTTCGGATTGGAAATCCGCGACCGGGGCCTTGCTTCCCATCCTAGGGCCCACGCACGTGCCAAATATGGCCTCGTTCCGACAAACTATGTGGTGAAACGGGCCATTTCCTACTCATTTCCCCTAAAAGCCATTGAACTCCGGACGTGATAGCCCTGTTCGTGAAGGGTTTTTCAAGATAATTGCTGTATCCCAGTTCTGTCTTTTGCAGTGGTTGCTAGGACACATAAAATGATGCCACGCGGCTCCGCGCGATTTTATGACTTCATTTACTTCGCCAACTGTGCAAAACGGGGCCGCCGGGACATGCGGTATGGCCGTACCGGGCGCGCGGTTGCACCCGTCCGCCAACGCGCGAAACGGAAAACATTTAGCACATAAAATGACGCGTCATAGACCTAAAACCATTTTTCCCTCCATTTATTGAGCGAAGGAAAGTGTCGCCCCAGTTCAAATCCGGTCAGTTTCCAGCGGATTCGGCGGGACACCGCAGGAAGCGGGAGGGATTCCCAGATGGCTACCGCGCGCATATGGCGTGTGATAGGTGGTGCGTAGGAGGTATCCTACCGCTGTGCGGAGGTCCCGCGCAATACTGAAATGCGCACCATGTAGCTGCTTCACAAAAAAAAGCCCTTCCGGCACCCCGAAAATGGAAAAACCGTCGCTCGGATTGGAAATCCGCGACCGGGGCCTTGCTTCCCATCCTAGGGCCCAGCACGTGCCAAATATGGCCTCGTTCCGACAAACTATGTGGTGAAACGGGCCGTTTCCTACTCATTTCCCCTAAAAGCCATTGAACTCCGGACGTGATAGCCCTGTTCGTGAAGGGTTTTTCAAGATAATTGCCGTATCCCAGTTCCGTCTTTTGCAGTGGTTGCTAGGACACATAAAATGACGCCACGCGGCTCCGCGCGATTTTATGACTTCATTTACTTCGCCAACTGTGCAAAACGGGGCCGCCGGGACATGCGGTATGGCCGTACCGGGCGCGCGGTTGCACCCGTCCGCCAACGCGCGAAACGGAAAATCGTCAACGCCGGGTACATGCAAGGTTGGCCAAAACCTACATCACACTTGTGCACATATGCTAGGGACATATGCAAGTTTTTAAGCGGTTCCGACGCTCCGCTGATCTGTATCTTCGGAAACCCTAGGGCGGGGACCCCGCAGATCTACCCCTATAGCTTTCTCCGTGTGACGGTGTAACAATGGATTTTTTTATTTGCTTTGGTTTGTTTAGGACATATGTACATGGGAAACCATAGGTTGGGCTTACTTTACCATAAAATAGGCTCCATTTTAGCCGTACCAGGAGTTTGCACATACAGATCCTGGATTTTCACCAAGTGCTGGCCCATGTCTGTGAAAATCGTCAACGCCGGGTACATGCAAGGTTGGCCAAACCCTACATCACACTTGTGCACATATGCTAGGGACATATGCAAGTTTTTAAGTGGTTCCGACGCTCCGCTGATCTGTATCTTCGGAAACCCTAGGGCGGGGACCCCACAGATCTACCCCTATAGCTTTCTCCGTGTGACGGTGTAACAATGGATTTTTTTATTTGCTTTGGTTTGTTTAGGACATATGTACATGGGAAACCATAGGTTGGGCTTACTTTACCATAAAATAGGTTCCATTTTAGCCGTACCAGGAGTTTGCACATACAGATCCTGGATTTTCACCAAGTGCTGGCCCATGTCTGCGAAAATCGTCAACGCCGGGTACATGCAAGGTTAGCCAAACCCTACATCACACTTGTGCACATATGCTAGGGACATATGCAAGTTTTTAAGCGGTTCCGACGCTCCGCTGATCTGTATCTTCGGAAACCCTAGAGCGGGGACCCCGCAGATCTACCCCTATAGCTTTCTCCGTGTGACGGTGTAACAATGGGTTTTTTTTATTTGCTTTGGTTTGTTTAGGACATATGTACATGGGAAACCATAGGTTGGGCTTACTTTACCATAAAATAGGCTCCATTTTAGCCGTACCAGGAGTTTCCACATACAGATCCTGGATTTTCACCAAGTGCTGGCCCATGTCTGTGAATATCGTCAACGCCGGGTACATGCAAGGTTGGCCAAACCCTACATCACACTTGTGCACATATGCTAGGGACATATGCAAGTTTTTAAGCGGTTCCGACGCTCCGTTGATCTGTATCTTCGGAAACCCTAGGGCGGGGACCCCGCAGATCTACCCCTATAGCTTTCTCCGTGTGACGGTGTAACAATGGATTTTTTTATTTGCTTTGGTTTGTTTAGGACATATGTACATGGGAAACCATAGGTTGGGCTTACTTTACCATAAAATAGGTTCCATTTTAGCTGTACCAGGAGTTTCCACATACAGATCCTCGATTTTCACCAAGTGCTGGCCCATGTCTGCGAAAATCGTCAACGCCGGGTACATGCAAGGTTAGCCAAACCCTACATCACACTTGTGCACATATGCTAGGGACATATGCAAGTTTTTAAGTGGTTCCGACGCTCCGCTGATCTGTATCTTCGGAAACCCTAGGGCGGGGACCCCGCAGATCTACCCCTATAGCTTTCTCCGTGTGACGGTGTAACAATGGATTTTTTTATTTGCTTTGGTTTGTTTAGGACATATGTACATGGGAAACCATAGGTTGGGCTTACTTTACCATAAAATAGGCTCCATTTTAGCCGTACCAGGAGTTTGCACATACAGATCCTGGATTTTCACCAAGTGCTGGCCCATGTCTGTGAAAATCGTCAACGCCGGGTACATGCAAGGTTGGCCAAACCCTACATCACACTTGTGCACATATGCTAGGGACATATGCAAGTTTTTAAGCGGTTCCGACGCTCCGCTGATCTGTATCTTCGGAAACCCTAGGGCGGGGACCCCGTAGATCTACCCCTATAGCTTTATCTGTGTGACGGTGTAACAATGGATTTTTTTATTTGCTTTGGTTTGTTTAGGACATATGTACATGGGAAACCATAGTTTGGGCTTACTTTACCATAAAATAGGTTCCATTTTAGCCGTACCAGGAGTTTGCACATACAGATCCTGGATTTTCACCAAGTGTTGGCCCATGTCTGCGAAAATCGTCAACGCCGGGTACATGCAAGGTTAGCCAAACCCTACATCACACTTGTGCACATATGCTAGGGACATATGCAAGTTTTTAAGCGGTTCCGACGCTCCGCTGATCTGTACCTTCGGAAACCCTAGGGCGGGGACCCCGCAGATCTACCCCTATAGCTTTCTCCGTGTGACGGTGTAACAATGGATTTTTTTTATTTGCTTTGGTTTGTTTAGGACATATGTACATGGGAAACCATAGGTTGGGCTTACTTTACCATAAAATAGGCTCCATTTTAGCCGTACCAGGAGTTTCCACATACAGATCCTGGATTTTCACCAAGTGCTGGCCCATGTCTGTGAAAATTGTCAACACCGGGTACATGCAAGGTTGGCCAAACCCTACATCACACTTGTGCACATATGCTAGGGATATATGCAAGTTTTTAAGCGGTTCCGACGCTCCGCTGATCTGTATCTTCGGAAACCCTAGGGCGGGGACCCCGCAGATCTACCCCTATAGCTTTCTCCGTGTGACGGTGTAACAATGGATTTTTTTATTTGCTTTGGTTTGTTTAGGACATATGTACATGGGAAACCATAGGTTGGGCTTACTTTACCATAAAATAGGTTCCATTTTAGCCGTACCAGGAGTTTCCACATACAGATCCTGGATTTTCACCAAGTGCTGGCCCATGTCTGCGAAAATCGTCAACGCCGGGTAGATGCAAGGTTAGCCAAACCCTACATCACACTTGTGCACATATGCTAGGGACATATGCAAGTTTTTAAGCGGTTCCGACGCTCCGCTGATCTGTATCTTCGGAAACCCTAGGGCGGGGACCCCGCAGATCTACCCCTATAGCTTTCTCCGTGTGACAGTGTAACAATGGATTTTTTTATTTGCTTTGGTTTGTTTAGGACATATGTACATGGGAAACCATAGGTTGGGCCTACTTTACCATAAAATAGGCTCCATTTTAGCCGTACCAGGAGTTTCCACATACAGATCCTGGATTTTCACCAAGTGCTGGCCCATGTCTGTGAAAATCGTCAACGCCGGGTACATGCAAGGTTGGCCAAACCCTACATCACACTTGTGCACATATGCTAGGGACATATGCAAGTTTTTAAGCGGTTCCGACGCTCCGCTGATCTGTATCTTCGGAAACCCTAGGGCGGGGACCCCGCAGATCTACCCCTATAGCTTTCTCCGTGTGATGGTGTAACAATGGATTTTTTTATTTGCTTTGGTTTGTTTAGGACATATGTACATGGGAAACCATAGGTTGGGCTTACTTTACCATAAAATAGGTTCCATTTTAGCCTTACCAGGAGTTTCCACATACAGATCCTGGATTTTCACCAAGTGCTGGCCCATGTCTACGAAAATCGTCAACGCCGGGTACATGCAAGGTTAGCCAAACCCTACATCACACTTGTGCACATATGCTAGGGACATATGCAAGTTTTTAAGCGGTTCCGACGCTCCGCTGATCTGTATCTTCGGAAACCCTAGGGCGGGGACCCCGCAGATCTACCCCTATAGCTTTCTCCGTGTGACGGTGTAACAATGGATTTTTTTTATTTGCTTTGGTTTGTTTAGGACATATGTACATGGGAAACCATAGGTTGGGCTTACTTTACCATAGAATAGGCTCCATTTTAGCCGTACCAGGAGTTTCCACATACAGATCCTGGATTTTACCCCTACAGTCTATAATCTGCCTGAGTTTTGGGACCATTCCCACCCTCCGATGCTCGATTTCTGACGACACACAATAATGATACACTTAAGAACTTGAGACCCACACATGTTACAAAGCACTTAAATAACTAGACCCACACACAAACCAAAACACTTAAAGAACTAGACCACACACAAACCAAAGCACTTAAAGAACTACACCCACACACGAAGCAAAGCACTTAAAAACTACACTACTAACACACAAACCAAAACACTTAAAAAACTAAACCCACACACGAACAAAGCACTTAACACTGGGTCGACACATGACCCGTTAGACACACGGACTCGACACACACACATACTAATCAGTTCTCGAAATCTTCGTCCTCGCTAGGTGTGTCCTCTGAAGCGGTACTTGAGAGGTACGAAAACCACCGTTCATCATTTTCCCCCCATGTCGACGCCTCTCCTTTGGCGTACTCCGCGTCATATTCGGCCCTCCTCTGCCGCTTTCCCGCCCTCCTCTCTCTCCTGTACGCCTGCTTCTCCTTCCAGAATGCGCGCGTGGCCGCGACGTCTCCGGGATGGTCTCTGTGCCACTGTGCCATGAACTGCTCGTCCGCCTCGGTGGTATCAATCCGCCACTGGCCATCTCTGAACCGCTGCGCTTCACCCTCTGAGCGAAGTAGCGGCTCAGTAGAGAGACTCTCGGCTTCCGTCAGAGACCTGACCTCCGGGAAGTTCAATTCGTGGCGCGACCGGCCAAACCTCCAAGCCGCAACGTCGTATGCGCGGGCAGCAGCCTCCTTCGTGTAGAAGGTGCCGAGCCACACATGCACACCACCGGCGGAGATTTCGGACGCGAAATGGCCCGCAGCCCGCTGGCGAACGCCGATGAAGCCCGTGTTGCTACGGCGACGAGGAGCCATCTCGACGGCAGCTGAGCTCAGAGGATTCTGTGGTGTTTTTTGGATGAGAGAGTTGATGAGGAGAGAAATGTTGCTGGTGATGTTAGTGTGGAGAAGACATGGCTATATATAGGACGACGAGGGCTGAAACGGCGGGAATAATTGGCGGGAGAGAATGGGCGCGAGAAGAATGGCGGGAGGGAAGGAGCGGGGAAAAATGGCGGGAATGTTGGAGGAAAAATTGGCGGGAAGCTGTGCCGATGGCCTGGCCGTCGGCCCAAACAGTGGGAATCTGTGCCGACGGCCTGGCCGTCGGCACAGTCTGACGCCGTTTGCCAGCTGCTGACGCCGTTGTCGGTGGCTGTCGGTGGCCCTACCATCTGCCCATGTGCCGACGGGTAGGTTGCGTGCCGTCGGCACAGCCTAGGCGTGTGCCGACGGCTGAGCTGTGCCGACGGCCAAGCTGTGCCGACGGCCACTTTCCTGGGCTGACGGCGTGGCGTTATGTGCCGACGGCGGCCGTCGGCACAGATTCTGGCCGTCGGCCCCGCGGCGGGTTCCCGTAGTGTCAAGGCAACGGTATAGTTCTTGGAGCTAGCTCAAGTTCATGGATCACTAGAAGAATAGGATTTTTCTCCTAGGTTGAAGTTCGGAACATATGGCACATGCACTATTCTATTTATTTTTTTCCAGCGCAGGTGTAGCGCCTATGCCACATGCGTTATTCTACATAGTGTAGACCCTATACCATAGGAGCTATAATATTTAGTACCACACAACTTGTGCAAATTCTATAAGTTGAGCAAATGCATTCACAAATTCAAATTACACATAATTTTTGAAAATTGAGCGAATGCATTTAACATTTCTACAAAGTCAATAAATCCTGATTGCAAGCGTTTTAAAAAATCTAAAAGCAATAAAGTTTGATAGTGACGATAAGAGTTCAATATTATCAACTTCTACAAATTTTGGATATCGACGACAAGTCCTACATGCTTACAAGTTTGACATGTCCACAACTGTCAGGATCCTCGAGCTCACTGACGCGGATAAGGGGAAGGAGAAGGAAGCTAGCGCTCCAGCGGCGCAGCCATGGGAAGGGAGGAGACAACAGGTACGAAATTTAGGGTTTATTCATAGCGTGCCACCCTTCCTCCCTCTCCTGCTCTTTATACCATAGAGCAGGATCACGCTTAATTTTCAAAGTACAGCTATTAAATTCATAAACAAGCTTAACGCGGGAATTAACGCAGTTTAAACTCAGACGCTTGACATCCGTTGGATCCTTCACCAGGCGATCTTGACAGTTGGATAATTAAAGATGTTGTGGCTTGTCACCCGGTGTCAGGAGGCGATCCTGACAATGCCCCCTCCCCCCTTGAGACAAGACCTTAGGGCTTGAATGATGGGAAAGTCTTGGCGATGAATTCAGCATCTTCCCAGGTTGCTTCTGCTTCTGTCATGCCTTCCCATTATACTAACCATTGGGGCACAGCGACATCGTTGTTCCCTGCATTTCTGGGAACCTGTCGATGCTGCAGGATGGACACATGTGCAAATTATATCTTACCTGATGGAGTTGCCAGTGGTAGATGGGCTGACGGTACTGCTTTAGGACCAATGTGCTTCTTGAGATGACTCACATGAAATACATCATGTAGCAGAGTGCCCTCCGGCAACTGTAACTTGTAAGCACGCTTGCCAACTGTTTGAATTATCTTGAACGGGCCATACCATTTGGATGCCAGTTTCAGAGGATTTCCCTATCCCAAAGAAGTTTCCCTCTGAGGTATCATTTTGAGATACATCATATCTCCGAGCTGGAATGATCTTGGAGTCCTCTTCTGGTCAGCATATCTCTTCATTGTTTTTTGTGCTCTTGCTAGGTTGTGTTGCAAGGTTTGGATCATCTTTTCCTTGTCATGCAATGTTTCCTGGGCTGCAGAGGACAATGTAGAAGTTGCTGGTAATTCAGTTACGAGAGGAGGAGCATACTCATACACTGCCTCAAATGGTGACATCTTGATGGCAGTGTGGTAGCTGCAGTTGTACTAGAATTCAGCAGCAGGCAGATATTCACTCCATTTCTTTGGTTGCTGGAATGCCATGCACCTCAGGTATTGCTCCATACACTGGTTAACTCTTTCTGTCTGGCCATCAGACTCAGGGTGATAGATTGTGGAGAAATGCAACGAGATTTTCAAGGCAGAAAAAATCTCCTTCCAAAGTTTGCTAAGGAAGATAATGTCCCTGTCTGTGGTGATGACTGTTGGTGGGCCATGAAGTTTGATAATATTGTTGATGAACAAATCAGCCACAGTTTGGACAGTGTATGGATGAGAGAGTGGAAGGAAGTGGCATATTTACTGAGCTTGTCAACCACCACTAGGATCACATTTTTTTCCTTTAGAAGCAGGCCGCCCTTCAACAAAGTCCATACTAATTTCAGACCATTTTCTCTTGGGAATGTTGAGAGGTTCCAGGAGTCCTGGGTACTATAGTTTCTCAGTTTTTAATAGCTGACATACTGGACAAGCTACAATTTGATCAGTGACATACTGTTTCATCTTGGGCCAATCAAAAATATGCTTGAGATTGTGATATGTAACCCTTGTGCCAGAATGTCCCCCAAATACTGAAGAGTGGAAGGAACCAAAGACTTTCTATCTGAGGTCAGTAGAGGCACCAATATAAAGTCTTCCCTTGTATCTGAGAATGCCAGATTGTACTGAATAATGCGCATGGTTGTTGGAGTCAATTGTTACCTCCTGGAGCAATTTGATGCAAGCCTCATCCCCAATATAAGAAGTTATGATGTCATTGGTCCATGATGGAATTGCTACAGCTAGTCCTTGACAGTTTTCTTGTTCCTCCTCTATATCCACTGGTTGGTATTTCTTGGACAAAGCATCAGCTGCAGAATTTTCAGTTCCTTTCTTGTACTGAATAGAATAATCAATTTCCGAGAGTTTCAGCATGAGCTTGTGTTGACTTCCTTTTAATAGTCTTTGGCTTGCCAGATACTTGAGGCTGCATTGGTCAGTTTTAATCAATACTTTATTGCCTAGGAAATAATGTCTCCATTTCTTCAGGGCTTCTAGTATAGCTAGAGCTTCCTTCTCATATACTGGCATAGCTGCATTTTTTGGACCCAAGGCACGGCTGAAGTAAGCTAATGGCCTTACTTCTTGCATTAATACAGCTCCTAGACCAGTGTCACAAGCATCCGTTTCCAAAGTGAAGCGAGTTGTCAAATTGGGTAATGCCAATAGTGGAGGTTGGTACATGACTTCTTTCAGTATGGAAAAAGCAACTTGTTGCTCTTCTCCCCATTTTAATGAATTCTTTTTTAATGCGTTATGCAGAGGTTGGCAAATCAAGGCATAATGTGGAATGAAACGCCTGTAGTAACCAGCCAAGCCGCAAAATCCCCTCAAATGTCTGGGGAGTTTTCCAGTTGATAATGTTTTGGATTTTTATGGATCAGTGGCAACCCCATTACCAGAAATTATGTGCCCTAGGTATTCCACTTGAGGCTGCTCAAAATTACATTTTGCTAGCTTTGCCTTGAGTTTGTGTTCCCTAAATACTTGTAGGACAATCTATAGGTGATGGATATGATCTTCTTTGTTCTTGCTATATACCAGTACATCATCAAAGAAAACAAATACAAATTTTCTAAGGTATGGAGAGAAAATAGTATTCATCAGTTGCTGGAATGTGGCAGGTGCATTGCACAATCCAAATGGAATGACTAAGTACTCATGATGTCCCAAGTGAGTGGAAAAAGCAGTTTTCTGAATGTCAGCCTCATGCATTCTAATTTGATGATATCCAAATCTGAGGTCAAATTTGGAGAATAGATGTGCTCCATTTAGTTCATCCAAAAGATCTTCAATGATAGGGATTGGAAAAAAAATTATTGGTTCATTGAGACCATGAAATCAGTACATAATCTCCAAGATTTATCCTTCTTCTTGACCAGCAAAATAGGAGAGGAATAAGGGCTGGTACTCAGTCGAATTTCCTTATTTTTCAACATTTCCTGAATGATTTGTTCCACAACAGTTTTTTGACTGTGAGACATTCTATATGGTCTGATATTGGGTGGTTTCTTTCCAGGTATCAAGGGAATGTGGTGATCATGTTCACGAGGAGGTGGTAATCCTTTTGGTGTTTCAAATATATCCTTGAATTGTAGGAGCAATTCCCTGACAGCTTCAGACACAGGTACATCAGTCTTGTTGTCCTCATGAACTTCCTCCATTTGTGTATAGCACAACAAGTATCATGTTGCCCCCTGTGCTAGCAGTTTACTGCATTGGTCAGAAGAATGAGCAGTTTATCTGCAGGGAGGAGAAGATCTTTGAATGTCAATAATTTCCCATGAACACCAATAGTAAGTTCTCTCCCAACAAAATCAAATGTGGCTGGATTGTGCTGTTTAAACCAATTTCCTCCTAGTATTATATCAGCTCCTTGTAACTCCAGGATTCGAAAGTTTGTCACAAACTTGGTGCCTTCGACGGTGAATGGGCAATTGTATGCTATAAAACCAGAAGCTAGAATGCCACGACCTGCCACTTTGACTGTTCTTTCTTCAGTTGCTGTTAAAGGAATCTTGTGCTTCTGAGCAAAAGCTAGATCCATGAATGTACTTGTACCGCCTGTGTCATCTAAGGCAATAGCATCTGCTTTACTGAAATTGAGGAGGAGGGAAATTGTAGAATCACTGGGACTTCCACTATAAGCTGCTGCAGAAATGCACATTGCCACTTCATCAGGGGGAGCTGCTTGTTGTGGTAACACTTGCAGTGGAACTCGAGCTGGTTCATGAAGCACCAGTACTTGTTGTATGACTGGTAGTCGTGGGCCAATCAATAGGGGTCCCTGGTGTTCTTCTTCTTCATCATATCCATGCAACTCTATCATATTTAAGGTTCTCCGCATCTGTGGGCATCTATGTCCAAGAAAGAAATTTTCATTTCAGTACTAGCATAATCTGGGGCCTCTGTTGTTATTTGGTGGCATGTTGCGGTTGTCTCTTGGCAGCCGAGGTCGCTGGTTTTGTTGTTGTGGATATACTCGAGGAGCAGGCGCAACATGAGTTGTTTTCTTCACATTCAGTAAGTATGCTTGTTCATATTTTCTTGCATACCAATAAGCTGACAGCAATGTCTCAGGTTTTAGACACTGGACCATGTGTTTGATACTGTCCTTTATTCCACTAGTGAATCTGTCCACAAATAAATCTTGTGGTAAGTAACGTCGCTCTCGTTTCATTTGTGTCATCCACTGCTCATACTGATAAATGTATGCATTGATAGTTGTATTATGCTTGAGCAACTGAAGCTGGTCCATAGGGTCATTAGCTGTTGCGTTAGGAAAACGGTCAATCAATACTTGGTTCATTTCCTGCCAGGACAATGTTTGCAGCGGCAAGCCAGCGCTACTGATCCACGTTTTGGCTTGTCCCTTGATATGTGCCAACCCCCATTTTACTCGACTTGTCAGGGGAATGTCCACCAGGTTGAAGACATCTTCACACTCCAATAACCATGCACGAGGTGAGTCTCCTGTGAATATGGGCAGCTCCACATGGGGTGTTCTCAAATGCAAGTCACTATTGTTGTGCTGCTGAAAACGCATGTGATCCGTTTACCCCCTGTTGTGAAGAAAAACGATTTTGTGGAAAGTTCTCGGCTTGGTGTGGTGGCTGATGGTAGGTTGGTTGTTGGGATTGGTTGTAGTTGTTTGTCTGGGGCTGTGGGTGGTGGTGGGGTTTAGTGGTGGTGTAGGGTTTTGTGTGGACCTGGGTGTTGGTTCTGTGGTAGGTAGTGGTGTGGGTGGGTTGTAGGATTTGTACGTTGCACCACGGCTAAGCGTGATGACGATGAAGTAGTGGTGGACACCAAAGGCCCAGCTTCGGTGACCACGGCCTTTTGTCGAGCATCGTTCGTGCTAGGTGGGAGAGGCAGTTGGGCTGGTGTTAGGCGTCCTAAGTTGGCTAGGAAAGGGGGTGGATTTGGTGTCGGCGGTGCCGTTTGAGGCGTGAACACCTCTGACATGGGTGAAAGGTGGGAGATTTCCCATGGTGGAGGAGTCACAAAAGTGGGCGCTTGGCCTGTATCGGGTTGGATCATACCTTCTGGCTGCATGAGCCGGTCGATGCTGGTCTGCATCCTCTCCATCAGCACCACCATGTTCCCCATCTGGTTTGTGAGCATGTTGATGGAGGCGGTCGATTCCGCTTGGTAGCTGCGGAGGCACCATCCCACAGATCGCGCGTCGCGCTCTTGACGCTGTTGTGCACGTAGTGGAGCGAGCTCGGCATCCGTTGTAGAGGTCGATCCGATGACATGTGCGTCATCGTTGCTTCTCTCACGCGACGAGTTGCTAGATCAAGAGGAAGCCCTGGATCTAGGCTTGTCCGCCATGGATACAGGAGAAGGACGCCGTCGGTGCGGTGTTTGAGGGTGGGAGGGAGGGCTTCGCCGCTACTAGCCCATGGTCCGAGAGCCGTCTGCTCTGATACCACCTTGTCAGAATCCTCGAGCTCACTGACGCGGATAAGGGGAAGGAGAAGGAAGCTGGCGCTCCGGCGGCGCAGCCATGGGAAGGGAGGAGACAACTGGTACGAAATTTAGGGTTTATTCATAGCGTGCTACCCTTCCTCCCTCTCCTGCTCTTTATACCATAGAGCAGGACCACCCTTAGTTTTCAGAGTACAGAGTACAGCTATTACAATTCATAAACAAGCTCCGCGGGAATTAACGCAGTTTAAACTCAGACGCTCGACATCCGTTGGATCCTTTACCATGCGATCTTGACCGTTGGATAACTGAAGATGTTGTAGCTTGTCACTTGGTGTCAGGAGTCGATCCTGACAACAACTACGACAAGCACCCCTAATTCCTTCCGCGCGTCCTATTGCTTCGTCCATCCTCGGAGCGATCTTCCTCTGCACCACCGGTTCCAATTCCTACTACTCCCCCGCTACATATTCCTCCTCGTCCTCCTCAAAGCTGAGCCCGCGACGGCTCGCCGTCGGAATCAACGATCACCTTCTTTCCTCTTGGCATGTAGTCAACCGGCATGTACGACATGAACTTGCCCTTCCTAGGCTTCAAGAGATAAACGGAGCAGACTTGTTCTTGATACGTCTACAATGGCATGTCGTCCTCAAGCTTAGAAAGAAGAAATGCCTGATAACTTTGATTCATGAACGTTATAGGAGGAATGCATGATAACTATCATTTGGTACCTCATTTGATACCGATTCTTCCACATTAGTCGAGGTAGTGTCATGTATGTTATCGGCAGGGTCAGTGGCGAACCAGCCCGAGACTGGGCGAATGCTGCAATCTCGGGGTCACGGCAACCTAGCGTTGCCTAACCGCCGTAATCGTTGCCTAACCGCCACAACCGTTGGCCCGAGAGCTATCACATGATCAAGCAGATGAAAGCTGAAAATGAAATATGCGGCTATACTTATTTCTTGAATGTACCTTAACGAACTCTCGTAATCACTGGTAGAAAAACGCTCATCTATACCGGTTCCAGAGGGGCATTCGTACCGGTTGCTCAACCGGTATAAATTATCCGGCACTAAAGGCCCCCCATTTCGTACCGGTTGCTTACGAACCGGTATAAAAGGGTCCTCCACGTGGGCCACCAGGAGAGCTCAGGGCTAAGGAGCTTTGGTACCGGTTGGTAATACGAACCGGTACCAAAGGTTCCCACCCGCGGCAGGGAATTTGCCCGAATCTCTGCCGCGGCAGAGAATTGAAGTTTTAGGGTTTTGGAGGGGTTTAGGGATATCGCGGTTTGTTTCATATCGCGTCGATGCACCAGAAACGCCTTTGGGTTTAGGTAGTACATGAAGATCAAGATGATGCATAGCAAGTTGGTGCATACAATATAACACACATGTAATTGCATAAGATCGCAAATTAAGAAGCACTATGCATGAAGATCGATCTTCATGCATAGTGGTACTCTCCGAGGCGTACTCTATATATGTCTATTACATGTAGCATAGTGGTACTCTTCGATTCAACTATATATGTAACATGTACATCTTCATTCATAGTGGAACTCTGCGAATGGTGGTATGACGTCCCGAAGGAAGAATCCCGCCAATTCCCCGCCTATTGCTATGAAGCGGTCATCGATTGAGAGCTTGTTCCGCTTTCTTGACAACTATAAAAGAATAAGATACAAATGAATACATGAGCTATGTGTGTGTGTGTGTATATATATATTCAAACCACAATGAAACAACTATTACTGAAACTCAGCACAACTTATGATAAGAAAAAAAATTTGTGAATACTGTTTTCGTACCTCTTTATTTCTTTCATTATTCATTCTCTCGCTGACAATTCTGTGGATGTACTCGCAAACGTAGAATCCACAGAGATCAGTCCCTTGTGGTTGTTGCGGGCATTTCTTTACAAGAATATAATTCAATCAAACAATAGTCAAGTATGATAATTAAAGGTGTGTGGACCTAGGTAGTACTACTTACTTTCGCCTTCCATCGCAGCTTCGGTGGCCATTCATGGGACTTATCTTCCTTGATGAAAGTTTCCCACACGCTGCCCGACAAAAGAAAATGCATAAAAGAGTTATCAATTAGTTCATAGCAGGAAATTAACGAAACAAACCGATAAGAATTAAAATTACCTTTTGAGCATAAAATAACAAGACAAGTATAGTTCCGATTTTTTGCTTAGTGAGTCAAAGACTTCAACTTCTCCAATTTGCATATTGATGACGAGAAGAATAAAGTGAAACCTACGCACGTTTAAATATGTAGTGTCATATATATAAGTCATTAGTTAAAATTTTGACATACGGTGAGCAAAATATAATGTGTTATAAGATAGTAAGACTCACTCGAAGTTGTAAGGCCAAATTATTAGCCTTTTGTCATGTTGTCGCTTCAAAAACCTTAGCAAAATCTCCGGTGTATCCTTGTTATAGACGGGATCTTCTATGGTTTTAACATGCATTGTGTGCGGGTCAATGAACCCAATGTCCGTGATTTCGTCCCTTTTGCATTCGAGCATCTTCGATCTGCATAATATAGCGCACAAAGGATTATAATCTGCAGACAATGAACGAGCTGAGCTAAAGACTTCTCAAATTAAATAAATCACTTACAGACAATAGGAACTGATGATAGATTTGTCGAGAGCTCGGAGATTGTATAACTGGAAAAGCTCGTTGAAGTCAACGTTCACACAGTATTCCTGGAAGTAGTGCTCTTCACTAACTCGCACCATGATAGTCTCGATCCCTTCCTTTGAGGCATTAAGGTACCACGAATGCAAGTTACGCACATGTTGGTAGCTTCCTGAGATTCTGGACCAAATCTTTCCCTTGAACAAATTGATATGCTCGTTCAGCGAAGGCGTAATCGGTTGTGTCTTGTCGAGAACTTTCAACGGGCTTCCCGTCAAACACCTTGAGAGGGGCAACCGATTGAACGGGTTGTTGTCCGAGCTGGTAGACTTGGTGTATCCCTTTTATCTCCCTGATACCCGATTGAACGGGTTTTGTCGCCTCGATCATCTTGTCATACGACCTTTCAATAGAACGCCTATAGTCAGATGGCGGCGATGGTACAGGGTCATATAGATTCTCAACGGTACGCACAACTTTCACCGGATCTAGTGTCTTCTCGAAAGGTATCTCTAGCACTTTCGGTGCAAAAAAAATTTTCACCTCGGCCTGAACGGCTTCCTGGTTTTCCTCGGGAGTTTTTTCCCAAGGTAACTTCTCAATGGGCGGCAGTGCTTTCTCCTTTCTAGCTTTCTTCCTAGGCGGCGTACCGTTCTGCTTAACGGACGCGGTCTTACGCGGAGGATCTCGAGGTGGTGGACTCACACTGGGGTCCCTCTCAGGTAGGTGTGGACTTTGCTGCTCACGAGGACTGCCACCAGGACTGCCACCAGGAGGAGTCGATGGCATTTGCTGCTCATGTGTAGGAGTCGGTGGCCTTTGCAAAAGGACGACGTACTTCTTCGGCCATAGGGCGAAACCGTGCTTGACATCGGCCAGTGTCCTCTCATCTTCACCTCTAGGAATATCAAGCTCCACTGTTTCAAAACCCGGAACAACTTCATCCACCCCGACACGAACACAGCCAGGTGGAATGGGCATATGATGGTGCATTGCTCCATCTTCACTTGGGTACACATAGCCGACCGCCACCTTAACGGACGCGGTCCTGAATAACATATGTAGCTCGCAATCTGTCTTCTCAATGACATAATCCACGGGGTAGCTTCCTCCACACCCGTCAAGATGCGAGGAACCGACACTGCTTCTTCGCTGAGATGGGGCAGCATCGCCATGTGGATCATGTAGAAACAGCGGCTGATCAGGTGCCCTCTGATTTCTCTCAAGAGCCTCCACCCTAGTTAACAATTCCGTTACAATGTCGGCGTCCTTCTTCTTCTTTCGCGAACGGCTTCTATAAGTGTCAGCGCTGTCCGGCCACGCTTCCTTCATGGAGAGACCTGGGCGAGCTCGTACCCGTCCAACGTGTTCAGGGTTCCCCAGAGCGAGTGTCAGCTCGTCGTTCTCTCGATCGGGAATGTACTCTCCCTTTCTGACCTTATTAATTGCATCTACAAGCTTCGGTACAATTGACTCAATTTTTTCCTTCCATTTTCCCTTCGCAACGATCAGCCCTGTCTTTGGGTCCAACCCTGCCCCATGAGCGAACAACCAGAACTTGGACCGTTCGGGCCAGTCCCATGTCTGTGGAGTGATTCCATCATTCATCAGTTTATTCTCAAATGTTGTCCACTTCGGAATGGCACTCTTGTAGCCACCTGACCCCAAATGATGCGGAAGTTTCTTCTTTGAAGCATTTTCGGTATTTTTCTTCGATCGGGACACAAAAGTAGACGATTGCTTATACTCCTTAAATGCGGTCCAGTGAGCTTTTATCTTCACTAGATTATCATCGAATACTGGATCTTCATTCTTATATTTGTCCCATAGATTTTTCTTCCAGGTCTGGAATTGTATGGCCATCTTCTTCAATGTCCATTCCTTGACTTTTTTTCTTCTGGCCTTCCGTCATGTCTTCCGGTAGGCTGAACTTTGTCAGTAGCGTGTCCCAAAGAAATGTTTTCATCGTCTCGTTGACATAACTAGCACCACTCTCCGCGTTCTTCGGCTTATGCCACTCTTGAATGCTGATCGGTACATGATCCCTAACAAGAACTCCGGCTTGACTTGTAAATTTGCGGCAAAACTCTTTGGGATGCTCTGGTTCACCATTAGCCTTGAATGCCGTGAGGGCTAACCGGCCCTCGCCCTTTAGCACCCGCGTCGGGCCTCGTTTTGATCTAACAGACTTGCTCGATGATCCAGAAGGCTAAAAGAAAAAATTATTTGTTAATAAGTGCAATACAAATAAATGAATGCATCTAGGGATGAACATATAGACTAATTGATACATAGATATACACCTCGCCGGAGTTTGTGATGGACACTTCGTTGTCTCTTCTAATTTGTTCAGACTCAAGTCCCTCGCCGAAATCATTCAGAAAGTCTTGGAACTCGTTGTCATCTCCATCGTCGGGTTCCGGACCACGGGCACTCTCATAGATCAATTTTTGCACCGCTTCTTCCCCCTCCTCATCTCGGACGAAGGTGCCGTCCTCCATACCTCAATGTCACTGCAAAATTAAGAAAGCAATTAGAAAACAATTCAAATGAAGAAAACAATAACCCTAACCCTAACACTCGGCGCTACTCGTCTCGCTCTTCTCTTTTTTTCTCGACCCTAACCCTAACACTCGGCGCTCCTCCTCTCGCAAGCTCACAGACGGCAACAACAACGGAGTGAGGCGACTATTTCTGCAAAGAAGGACCTCCCATCTAGGCGGCCTGTATAGGAGAAAATGCCCTACACTGCTCATGTTACCTGCATTTTGCCCTATCAATCAACAACAAAATTACCAATATGTACAAACTCTTTCCAATTGACAGAAATTTAAGCTTGTTGGGCTCCTGCTGAGGGGGGCGGTGCGAGGCGGCGTGATTGGGGGCTACCTGCAGCGTGTGCGGCGGCCGGGCAACGTGCTTGGGGGCGGCGAGCGCGAGGGCAGCCTCCCGTGCGCGACGTGATTGGAGGCGGCCTGCTTGGGGGCGGCGTGCGCGGGGTGGCCTGGCAGCGTGCGGCGGCCGAGCAGGGGGAGGAGCGCGGCGGCCAGGCATGGGAGGCGCGCGGCGGCCAGGCATGGGAGGGCGCGCGGCGGCCGAGCGAGATCGAGGCGCGCGGCGGCCGGGCATTTCGTCGAACGGCTTGCCGCGTGCGTGAGGGGAGCGCCGGCGGCGCTGCCGGCGATCGACGCGCGCGCGCGAGCTCCTCCCGGCGAGCGCGGCGGCGAGGGAGGCGAGGCGAGGGAGGGCGGCGAGGAGGGCGGCGAGGGATCAGGAGCTCACCTCGGGTTGGCGGCGGCCGTTGTGGCGCGTGAGGCGCTGCCGGCCGGAGGAGGGACGCCGACGTTGTGGCGCGGGAGGCGCGGGAGGGAGGCGAGGCGAGGGGAGCGGCGGGTGACGACGGCGTGGTATGGCGACGGCGAGGGGGAGTGGCGCGTGGCGACGACGGCGGACAGCGCGGCGTGGTCTGCGACGGCGAGAGGCTTCTGCGCGGCAAGTGTGTTGATTTGGGAAATTTTTCCCCGCGCGGCTAAGTGTGAAGGAGGAGAACCCCTTTGGTACCGGTTGGTACCACCAACCGGTACGAAAGGACTTTCGTACCGGTTGGTGGTACCAACCGGTGCCAAAGGTTTTTTTTTTTGTTTTTTCTTTTTCTTTTTCTGTTTTCTTTTCTTTTGCTGTTTCTTTGCTGTTTCTTTTCTTTTTCTTTTCTGTTTCTTTTCTTTTTCTGTTTCTTTTTCTGTTTCTTTTCTTTTCTTTTCTTTTCTTTTCTGTTTCTTTTCTTTTTTTATTTTCTTTTTATTTTATTTTCTATTTCTTTTCTATTTATTTTTTCTGTTGCTTTTCTATTTATTTTCTTTTCTGTTTCTTTTCTATTTATTTTTTCTATTGCTTTTCTATTTATTTTCTTTTCTATTTATTGTTTCTATTTCTTTCTTTACTCCCACCACGACGCCGTTCGCGCGGGAAAGTTTCCCGCCTCGACATCGCGCGGGAAACTTTCCCGCCACGACGCCGCGCGTGGGAGAAAAAAGGCGAGAAAGAAAGGGCGGGAATAAAATTTTATTACGATTGAACTCGAATTAAAAGTACATAGCTCAACTGAAAATTAAGATACATGGCCACATTTGACTGTTGGAGTCATTCAGTCATACTCGTGCCTAGCCCTATAATACTCGCCACTGTAGTCGTCGTAGTCGCCGTCATCATCATCGCTGGCATCGGGGTCGCGGTAGTCGAACCTCGGCGGGAGAGGACGCGTGGGCTGGGACTGAGGGTAGCGCAGGCGGGGGCCACGGTAGGCCATGACGCCCTGGAGAGTCCGGTCGCGCCACCACAGCCGACACCCGGCCTCGTTGAAGTTCAAAGGAGGCGGGCCGCCCTCCTCGTGCCTGGCAAGCGCCCTCTCACGCCGATTGATGAAGAAGTTTTCCCAAGTCGGGCTGTAGTCGGGATGCCACTGGGGATTCCTCCGCTGCTCTGGCGTGAGCTCGAAGTAGTAGTGGTTCGTGATGGCCATCTCGCGCGCCACACCTAGAGGGACTGGAGGGACCGGTACGCCTCCGACGCTTAGCAACCAGCCGGTAGGGACGCGGTAGCCCGGCGGGCAGGGGTAGTTCGAGGCGCAAAGCGCCTCCGCCTCCCGGGGGGTTAGAGATACGATGGAAGCCATGGGAGAGAATGATGAGGTTTGCAGATATGAGTCTAGATGTGATATGTAAATGGAGGCCAAGCCTACATATATATAGTGAAAAAATGGCGGGAAGACAGAGGCGGGAACCGGTGGAAAGCGCGGGAAGAAAATAGGCGGGAAACCTTTAGTACCGGCTGGTGGGTGCAACCAGTACTAAAGGTGGTTTTTCTGTCATGTAACAAAACTGTCGGTGGGATAAGGACGCGTGGGTAACATTTAGTACCGGCTGGTGGGTGCAACCGGTACTAAAGGTGGTTTTTCTGTCATGTAACAAAACTATCGGTGGGATAACGACGCGTGGGTAATATTTAGTACCGGCTGGTGGGTGCAACCGGTACTAAAGCTGTCGGCAGGATAAGGACGCCCTGCTCGATGAGATAAAGCATGTAGCGCACGACGCCCTGTCGGAGGAAGAAGACAATGTAGAAGCGGCGCCGTGCCTATAAAAGGAGCATCGATATGCCATGGCAAGCAGCTCAACAAGCCAGCCTGGATGGAGAGTTTCATCACCATGGATGGACGAAAGGGTTGGGAAATCTCCTGTGGCAGAATTTCTCGAAGATGCCCTTGGTGCACACGCCCTATGGCATCTTCGGAAGTTCCGCCTCGGAAAAATTTCCCTGCAAGCCCGTGAAAGAGTCCATCTCCTCTAACAATGTTGGGGAAAGGGTTGGGAAATCTCCCGTGGCGGAACTTGTCGAAGATGCCCTTGGTGCACACGCCCTATGGCATCTTCGGAAGTTCCGCCTCGGAAAAATTTCCCTGCAAGCCCGTGAAAGACTCCATCTCCTCTAACAATGTTGGGGAAAGGGTTGGGAAATCTCCCGTGGCAGAACTTGTCGAAGATGCCCTTGGTGCACACGCCCTATGGCATCTTCGGAAGTTCCGCCTCGGAAAAATTTCCCTGCAAGCCCGTGAAAGACTCCATCTCCTCTAACAATGTTGGGGAAAGGGTTGGGAAATCTCCCGTGGCGGAACTTCTCGAATATGCCCTTGGTGCACATGCCCTATATATGGCATATTCGGAAGTTCCGCCTCGGAAAAATTTCCCTGCAAGCCCGTGAAAGCTACTTAACTAGTAAAACAAGCCAACCATCTCCATTGTTAATATCTTACATATAGTAACATCATTACACAAAAGTGATTTCCATATTGAGATACACAAGTTATGATCCCTATATGTAGCTAGCTAGTCTTCTGAGTTTTCTTCGTCTGTTTCCCTTTCTTCTTACTGCGACGCAACCATGGACAATCTTCATTGTTTAAGATGATGCTTGGGTCAATTTTTACCTTGAAGGGTGGAATATCGTCAAACTTATTATAATCTTCTAACATGTCTGTCTTGTCCTCTACTCCCACGATGTTTCTTTTTCCTGAAAGAACTATGTGCCGCTTTGGCTCATCGTATGATGTGTCCTCTTGCCTTTCTTTTCTTTTTTTCGGTTTGCTAGACATATCCTTCACATAAAAAACCTGAGCCACTTCACTGGCTAGGACGAATGGTTCGGTGTCGTACCCTAGATTCTTGAAATCCACTGTAGTCATTCCGCATCTGCGGGTCTACTGTACCCCGTCTTTCAGGTTGAACCATTTGCACCGGAACAAAGGGACCTTGAAATTAGGTCCATAGTCAAGTTCCCATATCTCCTCTATGTACCCATAATATGTGACCTTGTTCCCATTGCCATCTTCTGCATCAAAGCGGACACCACTGTTTTGGTTGGTGCTCTTTTTGTCTTGGGCGAAAGTGTAAAATGTGTTCCCATTAATCTCGTACCCATGAAAAGTCGATATAGTAGAAGATGGTTGCTTGGCCAACAAGTACAGCTGCTCATCATCGGTGACATTCATGAGACGTGTTTGCAACCAACCGCCGAAAGTCTTCATGTGTTCTCCATCAATCCAATCTTCACGTTGCTCCGGGTATTTAGAGCGTAAGATATCCTTGTGTTCCTCTTTGTACGGAGCCACCAAGATGGAATTATGTAGAACTATGTAGTGTGCTTGAGTGAAAGAATGTCCGTCCATACACGTTGCTGATTTCTTTCCTAGCGTGCCTTTTCCACGCAGTCTCCCCTCATAGCGCGATTCAGGAACACCGATCGGCTTAAGGTCATGAATAAAGTCAACACAAAACTCAATGACCTCCTCTGTTCCATAGCCCTTGGAGATGCTTCCTTCTGGCCTAGCACGGTTATGAACGTACTTCTTTAAGACTCCCATGAATCTCTCAAAGGGGAACATGTTGTGTAGAAATACAGGACCGAGAACGCCAATCTCTTCGACCAGGTGAACTAGGAGATGTGTCATAATATTGAAGAAGGATGGTGGGAACACCAACTCGAAGCTGACTAGACATTGGACCACATCCTTCTGTAAATTTTGTAGAGTAAGTGGATTGATCACCTTCTGAGAAATTGCATTGAGGAACGCACATAGCTTCACAATGGGTACTCGAACATTTTCCGGCAGAAGCCCCCTCAATGCAACCGGAAGTAATTGTGTCATAATCACGTGGCAGTCATGAGACTTTAGGTTTTGAAACTTTTTCTCCGACATGTTTATTATTCCCTTTATATTCGACGAGAAGCCAGACGGGACCTTGATGCTACTCAGGACTTCAAAAAAGATCTCCTTCTCCTCTTTGGTAAGAGCGTAGCTGGCAGGACCTTGATACTTCTCTGGATTCAGGTTGTTTCCTTCGTGGATACTTTGCTGGTCCTGCCGTGCATCCGGTGTATCTTTTGTCTTCCCATACACGCCCAAGAAGTTTAGCAGGTTCACGCAAAGATTTTTCGTCACGTGCATCACGTCGATTGCAGAGTGAACCTCTAAGAATTTCCAGTAGGGTAGCTCCCAAAATATCGACTTCTTCTTCCACATGGGTACGTGTCCGTCAACATCATGCGGAACAGATTGTCCGCCGGGACCCTTTCCAAAGATCACTTTTAAATCCTTGACCATGTCATATATAACTTCCCCAGTAGGGCGAGTAGGCTTCGTTCGGTTATCTGCCTCACCTCCGAAATGCTTTCCTCTCTTTCTTACGTGATGGTGTTTTGGAAGAAATCGACGATGCCCCAGGTACACATTCTTGTTTCCCAAATAATTACTGTCAGTCTCACCTAAACAGTGTGTGCATGCATTGTATCCCTTGTTTGACTACCCTGAAATGTTACCAAGAGCAGGCCAATCATTGATGGTTACAAATAACAACGCTCGTAGGTTAAATTCCTTTTGTTCGTGCTCATCCCACACGGGTACACCTTCGTCACGCCACAACTCTAAAAGTTCTTCAACCAATGGCCTCGGGTACACATCAATGTCGTTGCCGGGTTGCTTCGGGCCCCTGGATGAGCACGGCATCATAATGAACTTCCGCTTCATGCACAACCAAGGAGGAAGGTTATAGATACATAGAGTCACCGGCCGTGCTATGACTGGAGCTCTGCTCCCCGAAAGGATTAAAGCCATCTGTACTTAGACCAAATCTTAAGTTCCTTGCGTCATCTGAAAATGACTTGAACTCACTGTCGATTTTTCTCCACTGCGACCCGTCAGCGGGGTGTCTCGGCATCACATCTTTCTTACGGTCCTCTTTGTGCCATCGCAACAACTTGGCATGCTCTTTGTTCTGGAACAAACGTTTCAACCGTGGTATTATAGGAGCATACCACATCACCTTCGCAGGAACCCTCTTCATGGGGGTGGACTCGCCCTCAACATCGCCAGGGTCATCTCTTTGATCTTATACCTCAATGCACTACATACCGGGCATGCATTCAAATTCTCGTACTCCCGCGGTAGAGGATGCGGTCATTGATGCATGCATGTATCTTCTGCACCTCTAATCCTAGAGGGCAGACAACCTTCTTTGCTTCGTACGTGCTAGAGGGCAACACGTTCTCCCCTGGAAGCATCTTCTTTATTATTTTCAGCAACTTTTCAAATCCCTTGTCAGAAGTACCATTCTCTGCCTTCCACTGCAGCAATTCCAGCGTGGTACCCAGCTTTTTCTGACCATTTTCGCAATTTGGGTACAACAGTTTGTTGTGATCCTCTAACATTCTCTCCAACTTCAACCTCTCCTTTTCATTTCCGCAGTTCATCTTCGCATCAAGAATGGCCCGACCCAAATCGTCATCCGGGTCATCAAAAATCGGCTCATCGAAAATGGGCTCTTCTTCAGCTTCGTCTTCCCCCATTCTACTATCACCGTCTTCAGTGAATAAGGGATAGTTGTCACTATCCTCTTCTTCTTCGTTGTCTTCCAATATAACCCCTCTTTCTCCGTGCTTGGTCCAACAATTATAGCTGGGCATGAAACCGTTCTCCGAAGTGGACGTGAAGGGTCTTCGAGGTAGAGTAATCCTTCATATTCTTACAGAACTACATGGACAATACATGAAACCATTCGACCGCTTTGTTTGCCTCAGCCACGTTGAGAAAATAATGCATGCCATTAATGAACTCGGGATGGCACCGGTCACCGTACATCCATTGTCGACTCATCTGCATTTTATATGTATATCAAAAATCATTAAGTACACAACATCGTGGATATATGAGTGACCAACTTAATTAATATTCAAGTTCATCACATAAAACTAAGTTTTTTTATAAAAAAGAAGAGGCTCACCGAGGTTGTACGGTGCCGGCTAGGGGACGACGCTGGCGATCGACGGCGGTGAGGACGGGGATGATACTAATTAAAACCTACAAAATATACCATAATTTCAGCTCAAATTGATTATAAAAAAAGTAAAATCCCTAACTTAGGCATTTCATCAAACACCTTGCTAGCACTAGAAAAATAGTACGAGTTAAACTACCAAAGAAATGAGCTAAATTAGGAACGCCGGAAGAAAGGATGATATTGCTAACCCTTGGATAGATGGAGGTCGTTAATCTTGTTAAAATGGTGGAGAAAGAATGAAAATTTGTTGGAGTGTGAGAGGTGCAAAAGTTTTAGAAATGTGAGAGAGATGAAAATGAGAATGGATCGGGGGCGGGGGAGGGGCAGTGAGCATATGAGGCACCCTTTAGTACCGGTTGCTAACACAAACCGGTACCAAAGGTCCAACCTTGGCCCCACCCTCACCTGCCATTACGGCGAAGACCTTTCGTACCGGTTCCTAACACGAACCGGTACGAAAGCTCGTAACGAACCGGTACGAATGCCTGAGCGTCCGAACCGGTACAAATGCCACCTTTAATACCGGTTCGTAAGGGAACCGATATTAAAGTCTTAGATGGATGAGAGGTTTTCTACTAGTGAATGTAGACTCGCTCTTTTTACCTTGTGAGTATGTCTCAAAAGCGCTCCCGTGAATGTAGACTCGCTCTTTTTACCTTGTGAGTATGTCTCAAAAGCGCTCCCGCACCATTCGGCTAGCTTGTTATCCTTATGCTATGATGAAAAAAAAACCAACAAGATAGGGAACCAAAGTGGAATACACATGCTATAATAGATAAACGAAAAAAGCAACACATTACCACAAAATCATCAATACATCATTGGGCATGAATGTTGTCATCATCTCCAGGTCGATCATCCACACCACGCAACGACCGTACGCGCTTGGCACATGTTCTTGGATTCGAGGTGACTCCCTCCGAGCACATGCCTAATCCTTCCCTCTCGTGCGTGTGTGTTCTCGCTCACACATGTATATCCGGTCCAGGAAGGCAGGAGTGACGTCGCCCCCATGCAGCGAATTGCTGCGCGCGTCTGCAAAGCGTGCAGCAGCAGACCTGCATTGGGGTGCAAAGGACGGGAATAGTTGCGATTTTTGGAGTTTCTCGTCAGGTGGTCCGTCATGCATGCAGACTCCAAATTGAAGGCATGCAGCAGACTGATTAAAAGTCGAACGCGTTTCAGACGAAGGTGATCGATGCAGCTTCAAAATGTGGCTACAAAAGGACACAAAATTTCACCATAGTCGAATCACATTTGTATTGTATGCATGAGGATTTATCTCCAAGAACATGGTACTGTATCTTATATACGAACATGTGGTCGACTGACCTTTTGACATTGCATTGTTGGCGAAACAAAATATTCTCACATCAAAATCATATTAGTAGCATATTGCTCATTTATATAAAAAAAGATATAGCTACCACACCGGACGGCATGGTTGAGATGCTCTCGAACACCTCGGCATGTAGTCTTCCGTTGCAGAGCTCCCCATGGTGTTCTAAATGCACGGTACGAACGTAGTACGCTGCATTACTTCAATGGGAACAAAGTAGCAGCCCGTTTAGAGATCGAAAACACGTATATAGAGATGATGGACCGGCCGGCCGGCGCCATACATGAGACACATAGCGGCTGATCCGATTACACTGCCTGCGTGTAATGGTACATGATCGATGTATGAACCCCTGTGTCGAGATCCGTGAATCTCGATCGCTACCTGATTCAGGCACATGGGTCGTCGTACGCACGTCCTTCCGTCTGGTGTTATGTAGACTAGTAGTTGGGGCGCCCCTTGGGGCGCCTCCTCACTGATTAGTGGCGGCCCAATCTTGTCCAAATCAAGACATAGTTTCGTTGTGTTAAGTTTTTTATTCAGTCTTACACAAACTCAGATTTTTAAGTTTGGCAACTGCTTCGTTCTCCTCTCTACATAGAAAAATCAAGCGCTCTCCTCCCTACATAGGATAATCAAGCATGTGTAGAAATAAATCAACATTCTTCTACACCGTGGTACTTGTAAACTTAAAATTATCTTATGTTTCTGCTCATCTATCTATGTGAGGTGCATTTGCAAAGATAAAAATATCTGCTTGTATCGGCACTAAGATAAATCAGCACCAAGATACAAACAGAGCTTTCATATAGCTGAAGTGAGTTAAGTTACACATAATTCACACAAATCCAACATAGATGCCAAAGGAACAACATGAACGAGAATCCTCAGGGGTATAACACTATACATTTTATATACACAACAAGATAGAGAACACCATGAGAAATCTCCACATGAAGCTGTACAACACATGCTATTTCTGTACGTTGACCTATGTTACTCTAATGGCAGATACGAAAAAGCAATTAAAGTGTTCACGCCAAGAGATTGATGAACAGACCTGGAGAATAGGAAACAGTGTAAATGGTTTTTTAGCAGGCAGAAACAAACCTTCACAATATAAAAGGTGTAGATACAAAATCATATCATAGATAGAAAAAAGGGCAACAAAATTTTATTGCAATATAGTAAAATAGAAGGTGGTGCAAACCACATTATAGACCGTCTTTAGGAACGACCTCAGTATTTCAGTAACTAAACAAAAGTGAGAGGCTATCAGCAATACTTCAGTACATGTAGGTAGCTTGAACTCATCAAGTTCTAATGTGTATTCCAAATATTTACAGGTTCTTTCAAATATTGCCCACAGAACCTATGAAATATTCGCATCGGGATGTGAAAATCACTCCATACAGGTAAGGCCTCACGTCTTGAAACACAATACAAACAAATGAACATATTTACAGTACTGCAACACTTCCATGCTATTGTAAAATAGGATTATAGCACAAAATATTTAGAGGAGACAACTTAGTTGAGCAAACCCACACGACTAATCCATCAAGAAATGCATCATGCATGTCAAAAAATACAGAGAGAAAGGGAAGTCCTAGTAATCGTAAAGGTTCAACATAATTTAGCCCATCTTATGTACATATCATGAACATCTAACACTGCAGAACCAAACACAGAAAGCAAAAGTCTCAAATAAAATTCTACAATGTAGCAGCATGACCATGGCTATAGTTAATTTGACTTCGTGAACCAATCTTTCATCCCCAAGAGAATAAAGAAATTGTAGACTAAAAGACAATGAAATTAAATACTGACCTTTGGCTGCATGGAATATGACACCGAATGCATAGTAGCTCCCATGGGAAAAGTGTGCATGGTACTAAATAGTAAGACCGGCCTCTCCAGCACATTTGTGCTATTGTACCATAGGTATTATGCTGTAGTTCTCCCATGTACATAATTGAGCTTCAGGAAAAAAGATATTAGCCCACGAAGAGGAAATCTCAATCTAACACCCAAAACATAGTAAGCTCCCATGGAAAAATTAGGTAGTAATCAGTTAGAACATGAAACTAAATAGCAAAGATCCAACTCAGACAGTCGTGCAACAACAACACCCTCATCAGGGACAGAAGTAGAAGGCAGAGCTTGAAGGGATAGCAACCTTTCACTATAAAGGTTGGACTCCAATGAATTTCCAGTATGTCCAAGGTAATTGCTCCAGTTTGGATCCTAATAGTTGGGTGCCTTCCAACATAAGTTGGAGCAGAAATCAGAGTTGTGAACGTAATTGTTACTAAGGAAGCAAAAGTTAGCTCACTATAATATCTCAAGATTTTATACAAAGCACACGATAGGTAATACATCTGAAGATCAGCTAGTTGTTTGCTTAAGCTTTTGTGTGGTACTAAAATTAGTAAATAAACAAGAACATTGAGGAAATATATCATGTGTCTATGCATAAGTTTGATTTTGGACTCGTCTAGATTGCTGATATAGCAGATGATTAATCACACGATTAGTTGGAATTTGTCAACTGCAATATAAAATGGAAACTGGACATGCAAACTATAAAAGAGTAACAATGGGTACATTTACACAAACTGATGGGGGTGGCTACACCACAACATGATTCAAGAATCACACTTACTATGGTTTCTTATGAAAGGCAAGAGGCTGATATGAACGTTTGGCAGCTTCTTAATGAATTTTCTATGGTAGCTTCTTCCTGTTCTAGACCTCCCCAGATCTGCACTCATGTCTAGAGTTACGAGTACTGAATGAGAAGAACACCAGAAGAGCAAATGATCACCATAGATGCACATATGATCATTTTGTTCTCTCTAAATTCCACAAACTAAGTCAAGATCTTCATTTAGGAAAATTTTAGTCACCTTCTTAGCACCATGTATAAATAATGCAACCGATTCCTCGTCTATTGCAAAATGTAATATCCAAATGTCCTTTAGGTAACCGACACTGAAGATATTTCTTTATTGCACGCCTCCTAATCTCCCATTCACTCCAGATCACTCAAGTTTATCTTGCATATATGCAGAGATTGATATAGATGACCCGCAGGTCATAATTATTAAGACTCATCATATCTGGATAGCATGTGATATTTGAAGCTGCCAAGGAACCAAAGTTGTTAGTCTTAGACACCTATGCATTAGTAACATACATCTACCCCATCACTGAGTTAATTATATTATTATACTACGGTCCCCAATTCCTCTCGTTGTCTAGCGGCAATGGTATACAGTGTAGGCACTCAACAGGAAACAAGCACGAACACCCATCAGCAAGCAAGCACGCAGCAAACAAGGGCCTAACGCAGCAGGGAGGAGGAACCACATGAGGACACAAGGAGAATACACAGGGATTGGGAACAAAGGTACCTTGCTGGGGACGGGCAACAACGGCAGAGGTGACTTCAAGTATACACAAATGAACCATTGTCTTCTTTGCATACATCTTCATATAAATCACTCTCTAATCCATCTTCTTGAATAGTTTCAACCTAAGCAGCGCACAAATGGACAGTTTAATCTCCATCTCTGAACATGTGCCATTTTCTCTCTAAATGAATAGATTGATGGGGCATACGTGAAGGTCCATCTTCTAGACCAGCCATGTGTCCCTCAAGAACAACTCTGGAAAAAGAAATATCAAACGAGATCTTAACTAAGTGGATGAGAAAAACAATCAAATTGGTTAAAACGACTAATGAAAACAACTTCATCCTTGACAAGTAGCCTCCATCTAATCAAATCCAAAATCTGAATGGTGGAAATAGGTTAAAATAGCACAGGTGTGATATGCGTTCAATAAATTAAAATGGCAGGCATCCTAAAGTTTTTGATCCAGAACTTTGACAATAGCACATCCATAGAAAACCAAAAATATTTCTTTCATGTACAAATCGAAAGAAAAGGATAGGCAAAGCAAACCTATAACAGAAAATCTCGAAAATGGGCAGGCCTCATCTATGAACGCGGTGCAGCAGCTTCATGTGTGTATGCTACTTGCAATCTGGACAGTGGCAAGGAATCGACCTTGGCAGTCTACATGAGTGCACGAGTGGAGATCCAGGAAATTTATCCAGAATAAACAATAAAATAGGTACAGAAAGTGCATCTCAATCATTCAAAGATCACCAACTGCATACGGCACTAACAGATCATCAAAGGCTGAAGGGTAAAACAAAAGAAAAAAGGCCAACCTTTTCCCACCGGTGACGTCATCCGGGAGGCAAGAGCTAGGGAGGAAGAGCTCCCAGAGGCGGCGACTTTGGAACGGTGGGGCTTGGGGCTAGAAGACCTTGGGGTAGAGCAGAGGAGGAGGCAGGTACTGGGATCCAGGGCGGCGAGTGGGAGGATGCGTCCTGCATCGAGGCTGATTGCAGGTCGAGCATGACGCTGCCGCCCTTCCCTCGTTTGTGCAGCTCACCACAACTCAATCGCCTCCTGCTTGCCACCAGATGCAGTGCGGCGTGGCGGCGGCCGATGCGGCGGCGCACGCGAGGGAGGGTGTCGAAGATGAACGGACGCAGAGGCGAAGGCGAAGCAAATGGAGAGGGAGATCACGCGGGCCTGGCGGCTAGGGTTTCGTATGGGGCATTTTGTCTCGAGGGGCAGATCGACGAATGGCCCAGATGGACGCGGAGCTGGCTCGCAGATCGGACGGCTTGGAACGGAAGCGATCGTGGATAGCCCCAGAGGCTCGCTAGACCTCACGCACTTGCTTGTTCTCAATTCTGGCGTTCTACCACGGTCCACGGCCTATACGATGTGCATCAATCGACTAGACGTTACGTTTTTTTCGAAATGGGGGAAATATCGCCCCAGCTTCTGCATCCAAAAGATGCACACGGTTTTTTTATTAGATTATTCACGAAACCTTACAAAAAACAATACAAAAGATCAAACGTGAAGCAACCTTACTATAACTATAATGGGATGAAGAGGGTGACAATACACCAACTCACATCATCCAAAACTAAATGCCTTCCCAAACTGCCCAATAATAGGTGAGAAATGTTAGATGTATATATTTGTATATTGTAGTTTCCTCATATGTTAGGGGCTTTCTTCATATGTGCACCTGTACATGTACTATATATTGTGGCCTTTGGCCCCCTGGTAATACAACAAGCATATTGCCCTAACATGGTATCAGAGCAAATTTTGGTCCTCTTTTTCTTCTAGTTTTAGCTTGTTCCGGCCGACGCCCCGCCTCTCCCGCCGGCCGCCGCCCCTCCGCCGGCCGCCTCTTCTGTCGCCGACCGCCGCCCCTTCCGTCGGACGCCGATCTCCCCGCTCCGCCCCGCTTGATCCGCGCCGTGCCAGGATCCGCTCGACCGAGCCATCCCACGCGCCCGCCCGAGCTGCTCCCTCTGCCCCGCCCGTAGCACGCCAGGACCCGAGCTGCTCCCTCTGCCCCGCCCACAGCGCGCTAGGATCCTGCTCTCGCGTTGGTCCGCGCCACCAGTTTCGCTCCGCTTCGATCCGTTTCTGCTTCGTTGACTTCGATCTGAAAAAAAAGAGTTATGTCTTCCTCGGGCTATGTTGCGATCCCTCGCTGCCCGGTGATCTTTGATGGCGCGAATTACCCTGATTTCGCTGCCTTCATGCGCGTCCACATGCGCGATCTTCGTCTTTGGGGTGTGCTTTCTGGCGAGGTCTCCTGTCCGCCGCGCCCGTTGCTCCTACGGTACTGTTGCACCGCCACCGTTGCCCTTGCCCCCGATGCTACTCGGGCGGATAAGGATGCGACCAAGAGTGCCGATGACACCGCTCTGGCTGATTATGACCGGAAGGTCCAGGACCAATCTCGCCGTTGCGACTTACCACTGGATCTCGACCGAGTACACTCGGTGGATAGATGAGGATGATCGTCTGCCGTTCTCACCGACGGTGTTACGCCTCGGTATCTTTGCCGAGTTTATGGGTCTTCCCACCGCCGCTGCTCGGTGGGATTTTCTTCGTCGAGCGCTATCGGTAGTGCGGGGATGCTCTTTACTGTCTGTGGTCCGCCAGAGCATGCCCTTGACAGGTGATTCTACTATTGATGAGTTCTACACTCGAGTGCCGCTATTTGGCGTCGGCTTGATTCTCTTCGTACAGTGTGTGTGCCACATCCTCGTTGTCCGACTATGCGCGCGGATCCTGGAGTTTCGGCGCGTTTTGAGTTCTTGTCGCGGCTCCGCAAGGAGTTTGAGCCGCGCCGTGCCCACCGCTTGCCCGTGGTCGTGTTCCGCTCTCTGAGGTACTTGCTGAACTTCGTGCTGAGGAGACTCGTCTTCGTGGTGCTGGTCTTCTTGAGGTTCCCTCTGTTCTTGCTGCTCGTGGCACTCCTGTGTCGTCTGCTCGTGGACCTCCTATGCCGCCGGCTTCGTTGCGGCCTCCGGCACAGCCGATACTTCCTACTCCTCCATTCCAGGGTCAGCGTCAGCCCCAGCAGCCTCGTGGTTCGACGTCACCTCCTTGCACCTACCGTGGTAGGACTGGCTACACTATTTCTACTTGCTGGCAGAGGGATCCCAGCTTACGTCCGTCGCCGCATACTCGTCGTCAGGCTGGTTCTTCAGGATATTCTGCTGTTGTGCTATCTGATCAGGACATTATCCGTGGTCTTCGTGGTCTGCTCGCTGGTACAGGCTCTTCCTCGATGGGTACTGCTGGTTATGTGTCTGGCTGTTCTGGCACCGCGCGACCACCACCTTCTACATAGTCAGGTACGTCATCCCCGTGGTATCTAGATTCTGGAGCTTCTTTTCATATGACCTCTGCGTCTTCTATTCTTTCTGCTCTTCGCTCTCTTGTTTCTCCTGTTCGTGTTATCACGGCTGATGGTACCTCTCTCCCTGTTTCCAGTCGAGGCACCCTCTCTACTACCTCTTTCTCTGTTACTGATGTTTCTCAGGTTCCTAGTCTTAAGATGAACCTGTTCTCTGCTAGTCAGCTTATTGATTCTGGTTGTCGCGTCATTCTTGATTCTGATTCTTGTGCTGTTCAGGACCGCCGTACACAGGCCCTGGTTGGAGCAGGCCCTCGCAGCCTTGAGTCCCCGGGGCTCTGGGAGTTAGACTGGCTTCGTGTTCCTTCTGCTGCCACTTCATCTGCCAGTTCTCCTGCGGTTGCTGCTTCTGTCACTCGATCTTTTCAGCAGTGGCATCATCGGCTGGGTCACCTCCGTGGCTCCCGTTTATCGTCATTAGTTCGTCGTGGTCTTCTGGGGTCTATCTCAGGAGATGTGTCTTTGCATTCGTGTAAGGGTTGTAGGCTAGGCAAACAGATTCAGCTTCCCTATCGTACTAGTGCGTCTGTATCTCATCGACCTTTTGATTTAGTTCATTCGGATGTTTGGGGTCCGGCTCCCTTTCCTTCGAAAGGGGGTCATCGATACAATATTTTGTTTATTGATGATTTTTCGCGATACACCTGGTTGTTTCTTATGCACTCTCGCAGTGAGGTGCTTTCTATTTATCAGCGTTTTGCAGCCATGGTTCGTACTCACTATTTGATACGTCTCCAACGTATCTATAGTTTCTTATGTTCCATGCTACTTTTATGATGATACACACATGTTTTGTTCACACTTTATGTCATTATTATGCATTTTCCGGCACTAACCTATTGACAAGATGCCGAAGTGCCAGTTCCTGTTTTCTGCTGTTTTTGGTTTCAGAAATCCTAGTAAGGAAATATCCTCGGAATTGGACGAAATCAACGCCCAGTATCTTATTTTTCCACGAAGCTTCCAGAACACCGGAGAAAGACCAGAGGGGAGCCAGGGGGCCCACACGCCAGGGCGGCACGGCCAAGGACCTAGGCGCGTCCCCCTATGGTGTGGCCCCACCAGGGCCCCTCCGAGGCTGCCCTTCCGCCTACTTAAAGCCTCCTTCGCGAAAACCCTAAAAGAATAAGCCACGAGACGAGAAAAGTTACGCAGCCGCCGCCATCGTGAAGCCAAGATTCGGAGGACAGAAGTCTCTGTTCCGGCACGCCGTCGGGACGGGGAAGTGCCCCCGGAAGGCATCTCCATCGACATCACCGCCATCTTCATCGCCATCGCTGTCTCCATGATGGGGAGGGAGTAGTTCTCCTCCGAGGCTGAGGGCTCTACCGTAGCTATGTGGTTCATCTCTCTCTTTGTGATCTAGTTGAATATCATCTATGTGCTACTCTAGTGATGTTATTAAAGTAGTCTATTCCTCCTCCATGGTGTAACGTTGGTGTGCATCATGTAGTACTTGGTATAATCTATGATTGTGATCTCTTGTAGATTATGAAGTTAACTATTACTATGATAGTATTGATGTGATCTATTCCCCCTTTCATAGCCTGATGTTGACAGTGTGCATGCTATGTTAGTACTCGGTATAATTGCAATGGTCTATCATGCACTCTAAGGTTACTTAAATATGAACTCCGAATGTTGTGGAGCTTGTTAACTCCGGCATTGAGGTGCTCTTGTGGCCCTACACAATGAATGGTGTTTGTTATCCAACAAGAGAGTGTAGAGTAGTTTCAGTTATGTGATCAATGTTGGGAGTGTCCACTAGTGAAAGTAGGATCCCTAGGCCTTGTTTCCGAATATCGAAACTCCGTTTGTTTACTGTTCTGCTACATGTTTGCTTGCTGCCATATTTTATTCAGATTCCTATTACCACTCATATTCATCCATATTACTTGTATTTTACTATCTCTTCGCCGAACTAGTGCACCTATACATCTGACAAGTGTATTAGGTGTGTTGGGGACACAAGAGACTTCTTGTATCGTGATTGCAGGGTTGCTTGAGAGGGATATCTTTGACCTCTTCCTCCCTGAGTTCGATAAACCTTGGGTGATCCACTTAAGGGAAAACTTGCTGCTGTTCTACAAACCTCTGCTCTTGGAGGCCCAACACTGTCTACAGGAAAAGAAGCCAACAGTAGACAGCAGTATTCCACGCCTATTCGTGTGTTTCGTGCTGACTCTGCAGGAGAGTATATCTCCCAGCACCTGCGTGGTGTTCTTGCTGAGCAGGGCACCCTTGCCCAGTTCTCGTGTCCCGGCGCCCATGCTCAAAATGGTGTCGCCGAGCGTAAGCATCATCATATTCTTGGGACTACCCGTGCTATGATTATTGCTTCCTCTCTTCCGCCGCATTTCTGGGTTGCGGCTGTCGCTACGTCGACTTACCTCATTAACATTCGGCCTTCTGCTGCCCTTCAAGGTGGCATTCCTCTCGACCGTCTTTCTGGTTGCTCTCCAGATTACTCAACACTTCGTTTATTTGGTTGCGTTTGCTATGTTCTTCTCCCTCCTCGCGATCGCACCAAGCTGACCGCTCAGTCTGTTGAGTGTATTTTTCTCGGATACAGTGATGAGCATAAGGGCTATCGTTGTTGGGACCCCATTGGCCGTCGGATGTGCATCTCTCGTGATGTCACGTTTGATGAGACGCGTCCCTTCTATCCTCGTCCCACCTCGGGTACTTACCCGGTGGATGATATCTCTTTTCTTCTTTTTCCGGATGCACCCCCTGCTATCCCGTCTCCTCCCCCTCCTAGTTCTGATGCGCCCCCTTCGGCGCCATCCTCTCCTTCGTCTAGTCCACCTAGTACTCCTCGTTCTACGGCTTCGGATCCTTCTGATGATGTCTGATACGTCTCCAACGTATCTATAATTTCTTATGTTCCATGCTAGTTTTATGACAATACCTACATGTTTTATTCATACTTTATATCATTTTGATGCATTTTCTGGTACTAACCTATTAACAAGATGCCGAAGCGCCAGTTCCTGTTTTCTGTTGTTTTTGGTTTCAGAAATCCTACACATTCTCGGAATTGGACGAAACAAAAGCCCACGGCCCTATTTTCCACGGAGGGTTCCAGAACATCGAAGAAGAGTCGGAGACGGCCAGCAGGGGGGCCACCCCATATGGCGGCGCGGCCAGGCCCCCTAGCGCGCCCAGGTGTGGGGAGCCCACCCCCTGGCTCCCCCGACGCTGCCTCTTCGCCTATATATTCCTTCGTATCGGAAAACCCTAGTACCGAGAGCCAAAATACGAGAAAAGTTCCAGAGACGCCACCGCCGTCAACCCCATCTCGGGGGGGGGGGGGGGTTCAGAAGATCTCCTCCGGCACCCTGCCGGAGAGGGGAATCATCACCGGAGGGCTCTACATCACCATGCCAGCCTCCGGATTGATGCGTGAGTAGTTCATCCTTGGACTATGGGTCCATAGCAGTAGCTAGATGGTTGTCTTCTCCTATTATGCCATCATTAGTGGAGAACTACCGTAGAGCTTGTTGAAATTTGGTTTGCATGATTGGTCTCTCTAAGGTCTAGATATTTTCTGGTAAAAGTGTTTGAGCAACAAGGAAGACAGTGTAGTCTTATAATGCTTGCAATATGTTCTTATGTAAGTTTTGTTGTATCGGTTCATACTTGTTTTTGCTTCAAACAACCTTGCTAGCCAAAGCCTTGTACTGAGAGGGAATTCTTCTCGTGCATCCAAAACCTTGAGCCAAAACCTATGCCATGTGTGTCCACCATAACTACCTACTATGTGGTATTTTTCTGCCATTCCAAGTAAATACTTCATGTGCTACCTTTAAACAATTCAAAAGTTATTATCTCGTATTTGTGTCAATGTTTTATAGCTCATGAGGAAGTATGTGGTGTTTTATCTTTCAATCTTGTTGGGCAGACTTTCACCAATGGACTAGTGGCACATCCGCTTATCCAATAATTTTAAAAAAAGAGCTGGCAACGGGGTTCCCAGCCCCAATTAATTAACTTTCATTAATAATTCTCTTCACATGTTTTGCCCTGATTCATCAGTAAGCAACTTAATTTTGCAATTAGACACTCCTCCATGGTATGTGAAATGTTGGAAGACACCCGAGAATTCGGTTAGCCATGGCTTGTGAAAGAAAAAGGTTGGGAGGAGTGTCATCCATAAATAAAACTAAAGTACATGTGTAAACAAAAGAGAAGAGGGATGATCTACCTTGCTGGTAGAGATAACGTCCTTCATGGGAGCCGCTCTTTGAAAGTCTGTTTGACAAGGGGGTTAGAGTGCCCACTACCATTCGTTGACAACAACAAACACCTCTCAAAACTTTACTTTTATGCTCTCTATATGATTTCAAAACTTGAAAAGCTCTAGCACATGATTTAATCCCTACTTCCCTCTGCGAAGGGCCTTTCTTTTACTTTATGTTGAGTCAGTTTACCTACTTCTTTCTATCTTAGAAGCAAACACTTGTGTCAACTGTGTGCATTGATTCTTACATGCTTGCTTATTGCACTCATAATATTACTTTGTGTTGACAATTATCCATGAGATATACATGTTGAAAGTTGAAGGCAACTGCTGAAACTTAAATCTTCCTTTGTGTTGCTTCAAAACCTTCTATTAAGAATCTATTGCTTTATGAGTTAACTCTTATGCAAGACTTTTTGATGCTTGTCTTGAAATGTACTATTCATGAAAAGTCTTTGCTATATGATTCAGTTGTTTAGTCATTATCTTTTTGTTAGCAAACTATAGACCATTGCTTGGAGTCACTTCATTCATCTCATATGCTTTACAATAGTATTGATCAAGATTATGTTGGTAGCATGTCACTTCAGAAAATATTCTTTTTATCGTTTACCTACTCGAGGGCTAGTAGGAACTAAGCTTGGGGATGCTTGATACGTCTCCAACGTATGTATAATTTCTTATGTTCCATGCTAGTTTTATGACAATACCAACATGTTTTATTCATTCTTTATATAATTTTGATGCATTTTCCGGTACTAACCTATTAACAAGATGCCAAAGCGCCAGTTCCTGTTTTCTGTTGTTTTTGGTTTCAGAAATCCTACACAGGAAATATTCTCGGAATTGGACGAAACAAAAGCCCACGGCCCTATTTTCCACGAAGGGTTCCAGGACATCGAAGAAGAGTCGGAGACGGCCAGCATGGGGGGCCACCCCATAGGGCGGCGCTGCTGATACGTCTCAAACGTATCTATAATTTCTTATGTTCCATGCTAGTTTTATGACAATACTCACATGTTTTATATACACTTTATATCATTTTGATGCATTTTCCGTTACTAACCTATTAACAAGATGCCGAAGCGCTAGTTCCTGTTTTCTGTTGTTTTTGGTTTCAGAAATCCTACACAGGAAATATTCTCAGAATTGGATGAAACAAAAGCCAACGGTCTTATTTTCCACGGAGCCTTCCAGAAGTCCGAAGAGGAGATGAAGTGGGGCGATGAGGCGGCCACACCCTAGGGGGGCGCGGCCCCACCCCTGGCTGCGCCGCCCTATGGGGTGGGCCCCTCGAGCATCCCCCGACTCTGCCCCTTCGCCTATATATTCTCTCCGTCGCGAAAACCCTAGTACCGAGAGCCACGATACGAGAAAAGTTACTGTGACGCCGTCGCCGCCAATCCCATCTCGGGGGATTTAGGATATCGCCTCCGGCACCCTGCCGGAGAGGGGAATCATCACCGGAGGGCTCTACATCACCATGCCCGCCTCCGGACTAATGCGTGAGTAGTTCATCCTTGGACTATGGGTCCATAGCAGTAGCTAGATGGTTGTCTTCTCCTCTTGTGCTATCATGTTTAGATCTTGTGAGCTGCCTATCATGATCAAGATCATCTATTTGTAATGCTACATGTTGTGTTTGTTGGGATCCGATGAATATGGAATACTATGTCAAGTTGATTATTGATCTATCATATATGTGTTGTTTATGATCTTGCATGCTCTCCGTTGCTAGTAGAGGCTCTGGCCAAGTTGATACTTGTAACTCCAAGAGAGGGTATTTATGCTCGATAGTGGGTTCATGCCTCCATTTAATCTGGGACAGTGACAGAAAGTTCTAAGGGTGTGGATGTGCTGTTGCCACTAGGGATAAAACATCAATGCTTTGTCTAAGGATATTTGTATTGTTTACATTACGCACAGTACTTAATGCAATTGTCTGTTGTTTGCAACTTAATACTGGAAGGGGTGCGGATGCTAACCCGAAGGTGGACTTTTTAGTCATAGATGCATGCTGGATAGCGGTCTATGTTCTTTGTCGTAATGCCCTAAGTAAATCTCATATTAGTCATCATGATATGTATGTGCATTGTTATGCCCTCTCTATTTGTCAATTGCCCAACTGTAATTTGTTCACCCAACATGCTATTTATCTTATTGGAGAGACACCACTAGTGAACTCTGGACCCCGGTCCATTCTTTTACATCTGAAATACAATCTACTGCAATCATTGTTCTCTGCTGTTCTTTGCAAACAAACATCATTCTCCACACCATACGTTTAATCCTTTGTTTACAGCAAGCCGGTGAGATTGACAACCTCACTGTTAAGTTGGGGCAAAGTATTTTGATTGTGTTGTGCAGGTTCCACGTTGGCGCCAGAATCCCTGGTGTTGCGCCGCACTACACTCCTCCACCAACAAGTATTAGAGGTAGTAACATTGCCAACACCAATTATTTTACCATTGATAGTAGGAGGTTTAGCAACATGTGAAGCATCAACATTACTAGTGGTGGTAATAGTCCAAACTTTAGCTACATTATTATCTTTAACAAGTTTTTCTTCTCTTTCCCACCTAGCATGCAATTCAGCCATCATTCTAATATTGTCATTAATTCGAACTTGTATAGCGTTTGCTGTAGTAAGAATTTTGTTATCATTATCATCAGGTTTAGCAGCCATTTTATTAATTAAAGAAGCTTGTGACTCAGACATGTATGAGATTCGGTTTTCAGCATTTGAAAGCTTAGTTTGCAAACCAGAAATTTCCATATTCAAATTTTCAAGTTGATTCCCTATATTTTTCAACAAGGCAGATTGTTCATTCATAGTTTTAGTAAACAATTGATTTTGCTTATATTGTGATTGCATAAAGCTCTTAGTAGCTCTTTCAATTTCTAGCATCTTTTCCTCACTAGGCAAAACAGATCTACCATAAGAATTACCACTATTAGAAGGATATGGCATATAGTTGTTGTTACCAAAATTATTCCTATAAGCATTGTTGTTGAAATTATTACTTTTAATGAAGTTCACATCAACATGCTCTTCTTGAGCAACCAATGAAGCTAAAGGAACATTATTAGGATCAACATGAGATCTACCATTAACAAGCATAGACATAATAACATCAATATTATCACTCAAGGAGGAGGTTTCTTCAACAGAATTTACCTTCTTACCTTGTGGAGTCCTTTCAGTGTGCCATTCGGAGTAGTTGATCATCTTATCATCAAGAAGCTTTGTCGCGGCACCCAAAGTGATGGACATAAAAGTACCTCCAGCAGCTGAATCCAATAGGTTCCTTGAAGAAAAATTCAATCATGCATAAAAGGTTTGGATGATCATCCAAGTAGTTAGTCCATGGGTAGGTCAATTCTTTACCAAAGATTTCATTTTTTCCCATGCTTGGGAAACATGTTCATTATCCAATTGCTTAAAATTCATTATGCTACTTCTCAAAGATATAATTTTAGCAGGAGGATAATATCTACCAATGAAAGCATCTTTACATTTAGTCCATGAATCAATATTATTCTTAGGCAAAGATAGCAACCAATCTTTAGCTCTTCCTCTTAAGGAGAAAGGAAACAATTTCAGTTTTATAATATCCCCATCTACATCCTTATACTTTAGCATTTCACAAAGTTCAACAAAATTATTAAGATGGGCAGCAGCATCATCAGTACTAACACCAGAAAATTGCTCTCTCATAACAAGATTTAGTAAAGCAGGTTTAATTTCATAAAATTCTGTTGTAGTAGCAGGTGGAGCAATAGGAGTGCATATAAAATCATTATTATTGGTGCTAGTGAAATCACACAACTTAGTGTTCTCAGGAGTATTCATTTTAACAGCAATAAAAATAAGTAAAGCAAACTAAATTAAGTAAAGTAAAACAAGTAACTAATTTTTTTGTGTTTTTGATATAAAGAAAGAAAACAAGACAGAAAATAAAATAAAGTAAAGCAAGACAATAAACAAAGTAAAGAGATTGGATGTGAGAGACTCCCCTTGCAGCGTGTCTTGATCTCCCCGGCAACGGCGCCAGAAAAAGAGTTGCTTGTGACGGTAAAGCACACGTCCGTTGGGAACCCCAAGAGGAAGGTGTGATGCGTACAGCAGCAAGTTTTCCCTCAGTAAGAAACCAAGGTTATCGAACCAGTAGGAGATGAAAGGCCACGTGAAGGTTTTTGGTGGAGGACTGTGGTGCGGCGCAACACCAGGGATTCCGGCGCCAACGTGGAACCTGCACAACACAATCAAAATACTTTTCCCCAACTTAACAGTGAGGTTTTCAATCTCACCGGCGCCGCACTACAGTCCTCCACCAACAACCTTCACGTGGCCTTCATCTCCTACTGGTTCGATAACCTTGGTTTCTTACTGAGGGAAAACTTGCTGCTGTACGCATCACACCTTCCTCTTGGGGTTCCCAACGGACATGTGCTTTACCGTCACAAGCAACTCTTTTTCTGGCGCCGTTGCCGGGGAGATCAAGACACGCTGCAAGGGGAGTCTCTCACATCCAATCTCTTTACTTTGTTTATTGTCTTGCTTTACTTTATTTTGTTTTCTGTTTTGTTTACTTTCTTTATATCAAAAACACAAAAAAATTAGTTACTTGCATTTACTTTATTTAATTCAGTTTTCTTTACTTATTTTTACTACTGTTAAAATGAATACTCCTAAGAACACTAAGTTGTGCGACTTCACTAGCACAAATAATAATGATTTCATATGCACTCCTATTGCTCCACCTGCTACTACAGCAGAATTTTATGAAATTAAACCTATTTTACTAAATCTTGTTATGAGAGAGCAATTTTCTGGTGTTAGTACTGATGATGCTGCTGCCCATCTTAATAATTTTGTTGAACTTTGTGAAATGCTAAAGTATAAGGATGTAGATGGGGACATTATAAAACTGAAATTGTTTCCTTTCTCCTTAAGAGGAAGAGCTAAAGATTGGTTGCTATCTTTGCCTAAGAATAGTATTGATTCATGGACTAAATGTAAAGATGCTTTCATTGGTACATATTATCCTCCTGCTAAAATTATATCTTTGAGAAGTAGCATAATGAATTTTAAGCAATTGGATAATGAACATGTTGCCCAAGCATGGGAAAGAATGAAATCTTTGGTAAAGAATTGCCCTACCCATGGACTAACTACTTGGATGATCATCCAAACCTTTTATGCAGGATTGAATTTTTCTTCAAGGAACCTATTGGATTCAGCTGCTGGAGGTACTTTTATGTCCATCACTTTGGGTGCTGCAACAAAGCTTCTTGATGATATGATCACCTACTCTGAATGGCACACTGAAAGGACTCCTCAAGGTAAGAAGGTAAATTCTGTTGAAGAAACCTCTTCCTTGAGTGATAAGATTGATGTTATTATGTCTATGCTTGTTAATGATAGATCTAATGTTGATCCTAATAATGTTCCTTTATCTTCATTGGTTGCTCAAGAAGAGCATGTTGATGTGAACTTCATTAAAAGTAATAATTTCAACAACAATGCTTATAGGAATAATTTTGGTAACAACTATAGGCCATATCCTTCTAATAATGGTAATGGTTATGGTAATTCTTACAACAATAGTAGGAGTGTACCCTCTGGTCTTGAAGTCATTCTTAAAGAATTTATTAGTACACAAACTGCTTTCAACAAATCTGTTGAGGAAAAGCCTGGTAAAATTGATGTTCTTACTTCTAAGGTTGATAGTCTTGCTGCTGATGTTGATCTTTTAAAACTGAAAGTTATGCCTAATGAAACTAAAGATATTAAGTCATTTGCTACAGAAAATGCTATACAAGTTCGAATTAATGACAATATTAGAATGATGGCTGAATTGCATGCTAGGTGGGAAAGAGAAGAAAAACTTGCTAAAGAGAATAATGTAGCTAAAGTTTGGACTATTACTACCACTAGTAATGTTGATGCTTCACATGTTGCTAAACCACCTACTATCAATGGTAAAATAATTGGTGTTGGCAATGTTTCTACCTCTAATACAAAGCATGCAAAATTGCCTGAAACTGCTGAAACTGTTTGTGATAAGAGTGCTGAAATTTTTCAGAGTATTGGGGACAATGATCCCATTGCTTTAGATCATAACGGTTTTGATTTTGATAATTGTCATATCTCTGAAGTTATTAAGTTCTTGCAAAAACTTGCTAAAAGTCCTAATGCTAGTGCTATAAATTTGGCCTTTACAAAACATATTACAAATGCTCTTATTAAAGCTAGAGAAGAGGAATTAAAACTTAAAGCTTATATTCCTAGGAAGTTGGAAGATGGTTGGTGATGGCGTGCAGACACACGTCCGTTGGGAACCCCAAGAGGAAGGTGTGATGCGTACAGCAGCAAGTTTTCCCTCAGTAAGAAACCAAGGTTATCGAACCAGTAGGAGCCAAGAAGCACGTTGAAGGTTGATGGCGGCGGAGTGTAGTGCGGCGCAACACCAGGGATTCCGACGCCAACGTGGAACCTGCACAACACAACCAAATTACTTTGCCCCAACGTGACAGTGAGGTTGTCAATCTCACCGCCTTGCTGTAACAAAGGATTAGATGTATAGTGTGGAAGATGATTGTTTGCAGAGAACAGTAAAGCGAGTATTGCAGTAGATTGTATTCGATGTAAAAGAATGGACCGGGGTCCACAGTTCACTAGTGGTGTCTCTCCCATAAGATAAATAGCATGTTGGGTGAACAAATTACAGTTGGGCAATTGACAAATAAAGAGAGCATAACAATGCACATACATGTTATGATGAGTAGTGTGAGATTTAATTGGGCATTACGACAAAGTACATAGACCGGCTATCCAGCATGCATCTATGCCTAAAAAGTCCACCTTCAGGTTATCATCCGAACCCCCTCCAGTATTAAGTTGCAAACAACAGACAATTGCATTAAGTATGGTGCGTAATGTAATCAATAAATACATCCTTAGTTATAGCATTGATGTTTTATCCCTAGTGGAAACAACACATCCACAACCTTAGAGGTTGCTGTCACTCCCCCAGATTTAATGGAGGCATGAACCCACTATCGAGCATAAGTACTCCCTCTTGGAGTTACAAGCAATGACTTGGCCAGACCCTCTACTAGCAACGAAGAGCATGCAAGATCATAAACAACACATAGATAATAGATTGATAATCAACATAGCATAGTATTCCATATTCATCAGATCCAACCAAACGCAACATGTAGCATTACAGATAGATGATCTTGATCATGTTAGGCAGCTCACAAGATCCAACAATGATATCACAATGAGGAGAAGATGACCATCTAGCTACTGCTATGGACCCATAATCCAGGGGTGAACTACTCACACATCAATCTGGAGGCGACCATGGCGGTGTAGAGTCCTCCGGGAGATGATTCCCCTCTCCGGCAGGGTGCCGGAGGCGATCTCCTGAATCCCCCGAGATGGGATTGGCGGCGGCGGCGTCTCTGGAAGGTTTTCCGTATCGTGGCTCTCGGTACTGGAACTATCTTCGACGAAGGCTTAAGTAGGCGGAAGGGTAGGTCAGGGGGCCTCACGGGGGCCCCACACCACCGGGCCGCGCGGCCAGCTCCTGGGCCACGCCGCCCTAGTGTGGCGGCGCCCCGTGGCCCTACTTCGTCTCTCCCCCGGTCTTCTGGAAGCTTCGTGGAAAAATAGGACCCTGGGCGTTGATTTCGTCCAATTCCGAGAATATTACCTTACTAGGATTTCTGAAACCAAAAACAGCAGAAAACAGCAACTGGCTCTTCGGCATCTCGTTAATAGGTTAGTGCCAGAAAATGCATAAATATGACATATAATGTGTATAAAACATGTGAGTATCATCATAAAAGTAGCATGGAACATAAGAAATTATAGATACGTTTGAGACGTATCAAGCATCCCCAAGCTTAGTTCCTACTCGTCCCGAGTTGGTAAACAATAACAAAGATAATTTCTTAAGTGACATGCTATCATAATCTTGATCAATACTATTGTAAGCACATGTAATGAATGCAGCGATTCGAAGAAATGGCAAATACAATGAGTAAACAACTGAATCATATAGCAAAGACTTTTCATGAATAGTACTTTCAAGACAAGCATCAATAAGTCTTGCATAAGAGTTAACTCATAAAGCAATAGATTCAAAGTAAAGGCATTGAAGCAACACAAAGGAAGATTAAGTTTCAGCGGTTGCTTTCAACTTGTAACATGTATATCTCATGGATATTGTCAACATAAAGTAATATAATAAGTGCAATATGCAAGTATGTAAGAATCAATGCACAGTTAACACAAGTGTTTGCTTCTTGAGATAGAAGGAAATGGGTAAACTGACTCAACAATAAAAGTAGAAGAAAGGCCCTTCGCAGAGGGAAGCATGGATTGCTATATTTGTGCTAGAGCTTTTATTTTGAAAACAAGAAACAATTTTGTCAACGGTAGTAATAAAGCATATGTATCATGTAAATTATATCCTACAAGTTGCAAGCCTCATGCATAGTATACCAATAGTGCCCGCACCTTGTCCTAATTAGCTCGGATTACCTGGATTATCATCGCAATACATATGTTTTAACCAAGTGTCACAATGGGGTAACTCTATGCCGCTTGTACAAAGGTCTAAGGAGAAAGTTCGCACTGGATTTCTCGCTTTTGATTATTCTCAACTTAGACATCCATACCGGGACAACATAGACAACAGATAATGGACTCCTCTTTAATGCATAAGCATTTAGCAACAAATAATATTCTCATATGAGGTTGAGGATATTTGTCCAAAACTGAAACTTCCACCATGAATCATGGCTTTAGTTAGCGGCCCAATGTTCTTCTCTAACAATATGCATACTCAAACCATTCAACTCATGGTAAATCGCCCTTACTTCAGACAAGACGAACATGCATAGCAACTCACATGATATTCAACAAAGTGATAGTTGATGGTGTCCCCAGGAACATGGTTATCGCTCAACAAGCAACTTAATAAGAAATAAGATGCATAAGTACATATTCAATACCACAATAGTTTTTAGGCTATTTGTCCCATGAGCTATATATTGCAAAGATAAAGAATAGCAATTTTAAAGGTAGCACTCAAGCAATTTACTTTGGAATGGCGGAGAAATACCATGTAGTAGGTAGGTATGGTGGACACAAGTGGCATAGTGTTTGGCTCAAGGATTTTGGATACATGAGAAGTATTCCCTCTCGATAGAAGGTTTAGGCTAGCAAGGTTGTTTAAAGCAAACACAAGTATGAACCGGTAAAGCAAAACTCACATAAAAGACATATTGTAAGCATTATAAGACTCTATACCGTTTTCCTTGTTGTTCGACCCTTACTATAAAATATCTAGACCTTAGAGAGACTGATAACCCACAAGTATAGGGGATCGCAGCAGTCTTCGAGGGTAGTAAAACCCAATTTATTGATTCGACACAAGGGGAGACAAAGAATACTTGGAAGCCTTAACAGCGGAGTTGTCAATTCAGCTGCACCTGGAAACAAACTTGCTCGCAAGAGTTTATCAGTGGTAACAGTTTTATAACAGTAGCAGTAGTAGAATAACAGCAGCAGAGTAACAAAGACAGCAGTAGTAATTATAGTAAACAGCAGGATTAAAATACTGTAGGCACGGGGACGGATAACGGGCGTTGCATGGATGAGAGAAACTCATGTAACAATCATAGCAGGGCATTTGCAGATAATAATAAAATGGTGTCGAAGTACAAAGCAATCAATAGGCATGTGTTCCAATTATAGTCGTACGTGCTCGCAATGAGAAACTTGCACAACATCTTTTGTCCTACCAGCCGGTGGCAGCCGGGCCTCAAGGGAATCTACTGGATATTAAGGTACTCCTTTTAATAGAGTACCGGAGCAAAGCATTAACACTCCGTGAACACATGTGATCCTCACATCACTACCATCCCCTCCGGTTGTCCCAATTTCTGTCACTTCGGGGCCATTGGTTCCGGACAGCGACATGTGTATACAACTTGCATGTAAGATCATAAACAATGAATATCATGATGAAACAATAACATGTTCAGATCTGAGATCATGGCACTCGGGCCCTAGTGACAAGCATTAAGCATAACAAGTTGCAACAATATCATCAAAGTACCAATTACGGACACTAGGCACTATGCCCTAACAATCTAATGCTATTACATGACCAATCTCATCCAATCCCTACCATCCCCTTCAGCCTACAGCGGGGGAATTACTCACACATGGATGGGGGAAACATTGCTGGTTGATGGAGAGGCGTCGGTGGTGATGGCGGCGATGATCTCCTCCAATTCCCTGTCCCGGCGGAGTGCCAGAACGGAGACTTCTGGCTCCCGAGACGGAGTTTCGCGATGTGGCAGCGTTCTGGAGGGTTTCTGGCGACTTCGACTTCTTCCCGTGCGTTTTTAGGTCGAAGGCAATAAGTAGTCCGAAGGAGGGCGTCGGGGGCCGACCGAGGGGGCCACACCACATGGCCGCGCGGGCCCCCCTGGGCCGCGCCGCCCTATGGTGTGGGGCCCTCGGGCCTCCACCTGACTTGTCCTTCTGGCTCCGTCGGTGTTCGGGAAAATAGGGCCTTCTGCATAAATTCCGAGGATTTTCCTGAAAGTTGGATTTCTGCACAAAAACGAGACACCAGAGCAGTTCTGCTGAAAACAGCGTTAGTCCGTGTTAGTTGCATCCAAAATACACAAATTAGAGGCAAAACAATAGCAAAAGTGTTCGGGAAAGTAGATACGTTTTGGACGTATCAACTCCCCCAAGCTTAGCTTATTGCTTGTCCTCAAGCAATTCAGTTAACAACTGATGCGATAAAAGAACTTTCACGAACACATTTGTTCATATGATGTATATATTCTCATGCTATGGCTAACACTTAGGCAGTTCATAATAAGATGCATGCAAATAAGATCATCTAACAGCTATGTCAATCATGGAGAGGTACCAACAATTAATAATAAGCATCATGAATCATGTCTATAAGCAGGATTGCAATGTTCATAAAAGAGTATGATAAAGTGGTATCTCGCTTGCCCATATTTGATCAGCAAAACATAAATGCTCAGGCACCTCTGAAGTTCATAGAAAGACTAGAAATAGTGATTGTCAAAGATAAAAGCATCAAAGTTATACTACAATCAATCATATTTTGAGACAAGCATATTGTACTAAGAATGACAGTTGTGCTCTCAAGAAAGTGCTCAAAGAAAGGATGGAGACACAACATAAAAATAAAAGATTGACCCTTCGCAGAGGAAGCGAGGGGATTAACATGCGCTAGAGCTTTTCATTTTTAAAACAAGAGTAAAATTATTTTGAGAGGTGTTTGTTGTTGTCAACGAATGGTAATGGGTACACCAACTACCTCGCCAACCAGACTTTCAAGAGCGGCTCCCATGAAGGACGTTATCTCTACCAGCAAGGTAGATCATCCCTCTTCTCTTTTGTTTACACACGTATTTTAGTTTTATTATGGGTGACACTCCCCCCAACCTTTGCTTACACAAGCCATGGCTAACCGAATCCTCGGGTGCCTTCCATCAATCACATACCATGGAGGAGTGTCTATTTGCAAAATTAAGTTGCTTGCGATGAATCGTAGCAAAACATGTGAAGAGAATTATTAATGAAGTTTGACTAATCGGGGCTGGGAACCCCATTGCCAGCTCTTTTTGCAAAATTATTGGATAAGCGGATGTGCCACTAGTCCATAATGAAAGTCCGTCAAGAGTAAATGACAAGGTTGAAAGATAAACACCACGTACTTCCTCATGAGCTATAAAACATTACACAAATTGAGAAGCATTTTGAAGGTTTTAAAGGTAGCGCATGAGAATTTACTTGGAATGGTTTGAAATGCCATGCATAGGTATTTATGGTGGACACTTTGGAACAACTTGGTTTCAGGAGTTTGGAAGCACGAGCGGTGTTCCCGCTCAGTACAAGTGAAGGCTAGCAATAGACTGGGGAGCGACAAATCAAGAGAGCAGTAACTGTCATAATCATGCTTGCGGCAAAATAAATTAACGGAGGCATAAAAGTGATACAAGAACTCTGAAGCAATGTAAATCATCGAGGCTTAATTGACTTTTGTTCAGTCATATGCATGCGTGAGCATGTGCCAAGTCGATATAAATGAATTATTCAGAGGAGGATACCACAATGCCATACCTACTTATGAATAAAACAATGCAAGCAAACATCCATGACATGCTACTCATATTAATAAATTGGAGCTAAACATGAGAGATCATGAACTACTAGACTTTCTCAAATGACATACACCTCACATGAACCAACTAAGCATGCTCACATGGATGAGTATATGTACAAAAATGAAAACAAATAGAGTTCATACCAGCCTCTCACCACAGTCGAATTGTCGTAGATCGTCATTATTGTCTTTCACTTGTGTAGCTTGGATAATATGAAATGAAAACCACGCTCCAGCCACCGAAGACCATTGAACTCATAATGAACTTTACAAAACCAAAGAAGAACAACAAGTATTTTTGGTGTTTTCGAATTAGAAACAAGAACAAAAGGAAACAAGCAAACAAAGCAAAATCTTTTTGGATTTTCTTATAGCAAACCAACGATAGCAAATAAAACAAAATAAAAGCAAGAAACCAAAATAAACAAATGGTGAAGAGAAACAACAGAAATATTTTTGGTCTTTTTGTGTTTTAGGAAAGAAACAAAGCGAAAACAAGAAATGACAAACTAGAAGAGCCACATAAACACAAAGCAGCAGGTATTCGTCAAACTTGACAGCAGTACAGTAATCGATTTTTAAGAAATTCTTCCGCTGCCCAGATCGAAAAGTGTTCAACTAATGAAAGTTAGATAATAACCTGGGGAACATGCTCAAAAATTTACTTCACAAAATAATATTCTGGCTGTTTTTGAGAATTTTTATGGTGTCAGTCCAGAATCTGTTTTCAATCAGCACTTCCCCAAATATCATCTCCCTCTTATTAGAAAACCACTTAAAGAAGCAAAACAAGTATATACAAGTATCCAGCAATCATAATATGCAAAGAATGAGTGATGCCGGTATACCTTCCCCCAAGCTTAGGCTTTTGACTCTTCTTGATCACATTATATCACCCTTCTCTCTTGACCTTTGAAAACTTCTGCCACACCAAACTTCTCATAAACTTCATTAGAGGGGTTAGTACTCAAAAACTTTAATCCACTTTAGTCCTGTAGTGACACATTGCAAGAACTCAATAAAACATTAGCTACAGCTCTCCACGTCTAGAAAGCCTTACTTAAAGTCTACAAGAGACAATGCAAAAAAAAAACAGAGACAGAATCTGCCAAAACAGAACAGCCAGTAAAGACGAATTTTTAAGAGGTACTTCCATTGCTCAAATAAGAAAACTCAAAACTAATGAAAGTTGCGTACATATCTGAGGATCACTCACGTAAATTGGCAGATTTTTCTGAGTTACCTACAGAGAATCATACCCAGATCCGTGACAGCGAGAAATCTGTTTCTTGAATTGTATTGATATGGACCCAATCATAAGAGTTTGATATTCTTCTTTAGGCTCATATATTGGACAATCAATAGTTCCAACTTTGATAGTTCTCACATTAGAGATAGTATTAACTCCACATACTTTATCAATCCTCTTGGGGAAATAGACGGTATGCTCCTTATCATCAACATTGAAAGTAACCTTCCCTTTGTTGCAATCAATAACAGCCCCTGCGGTGTTAAGAAAAGGTCTCCCAAGAATAATAGACATATTATCATCATCAGGCATTTCCAACACAACAAAATCAGTTAATATCAAGCAGTTATTAGTAACTTGAACAGGAACATCCTCACATATACCAACAGGAATAGCAGTAGATTTATCAGCCATTTGCAAAGATATATCAGTAGGTATCAACTTATCTAAATAAAGTCTCTTATAAAGAGAAAAAGGCATAACACTAACACCGGCTCCCAAGTCACATAGAGCAGTTTTAACATAATTATTCTTAATAGAACAAGGAATAGTAGGTATACCTGGGTCGCCCAACTTCTTTGGAACTTTTCCATTGAAAGAGTAATTAGCAAGCATGGTGGAAATTTCCTCATTGGGGATTTTCCTTTTGTTAGTAACAATATCTTTCATATACTTTGAATAAGGAGGCAATTTAATAGCATTAGTCAAAGGGATTTGCAAGAATAAAGGTTTCATCCAATCACAAAATTTATTATAGTGTTCTTCTTCCTTTGATTTTAGTTTCTTAGCAGGAAAAGGCATTTGCTTTTGCACCCAAGGTTCTCTTTCATTACCATGTTTCTTAGCAATAAAATCTTCTTTAGTATACTTTTTATTTTTAGCATGCTTTTCAGGTTCATCTTCATCTTCTTCTTTATCAGAAGCGTCATTCTTATCATTATCATTACCATTATCATGTTCATTATCACTTTCAGTTTCAGCATCGGAAATAGAAATACTATTAGGATCATTAACAGGTTCAGAGGATTCTACAACATTTTTATGTTTCTTCTTCTTTTTCTTAGAAGGAGCACTAGGTTCAATTCGTTGAGAATCTTGTTCAATTCTTTTGGGATGCCCTTCAGGATATAGAGGATCATGGGTAGAGACACCACCTCTAGTTGTTACTTCATAAGCATGTTTCTCTTTAGAATTATTTTTTAGTAAATCATTTTGCACTTTAGTGAGTTGATCAATTTGAGTTTGAACCATTTAAAAATGTTTAACAAGCATCTTAACATCATTGGAGGTTCTCTCCACAATATCATGCAAATTGCTAATAGCTTGAGAATTTTCCATTAGATGATTCTCTACTCTCATATTAAAATTTTCTTGCTTAACAATATAATTATCAAACTCATCTAAGCATTGAGCAGGAGGTTTTGAATACGGAATATCTTCCCTAGTAAAGCGTTGAAGGGAGTTACCTCGATCATGGATGAAGGGGGAATTATCTCACATATATCTTCTATTGGAGGTAGATTCTTCACATCTTCGGATTTAATACCTTTTTCCTTGAGAGACTTCTTAGCTTCCATCATATCTTCATCATTCAATTCAATTAAACCCCTCTTCTTCAATATTGGCGTTGGAGTTGGTTCAGGTATATTCCAATCATCATGATTCCGGCTTATTCTAGCCAATAATTCTTCCGCTTCGTCTGGAGTTCTTTTCCTGAAAACACAACCAGCACAACTATCCAAATATGCTCTAGATTCAATGGTTAGTCCACTATAAAATATATCAAGTAGATCATTCTTTTCTAAATCATGTCCAGGTCGAGCTCTGATAAGAGAACAAAATCTTGTCCAAGCCTCAGGCAATTTCTCTTCATCTCCCTGGTCAAACCTATAAATTTTCTGTAAAGCAATATGTTGAGCACTAGCAGGAAAGTATTTTCGAAAGAAAACATCACGCAGCTCAGTTGGACTTTTAATAGAACCAGGAGGCAAATTATTATACCAAGTTTTAGCATCATCCTTTAATGAGAAAGGAAAAAATTTAGCGACAAAGTAAGTACGCATCTTGACATCATCAGAAAACAAGCTACTCATAGAAGAAAGTTCAATCATGTGTTCTACAGCACTTTCTTTTTCAGTACCACAAAAGGGTGTTTTCTCTACAATAGCTGACATAGGCATCCCAAATGGGCCTGCCGAAGATAGTACTTGGGGTTTACTGAAGGCCCAATACCCAAAGAATAAGAAGATTCGGGAGCCCAAGATGTATTAAGGAAAGTTAGAGTTGTAATAGGAAGTGTTATTTGTAAATCTGGCGGGATGAGTTAGAAACCGTCCCGGACTCTGTAACTTGTACAAAACGAAACCCTCGGCTCCGCCTCCTATATAAAGGGGGAGTCGAGGGACGGAGAGGGAATCGAATCATTGTTACAAACCCTAGTTCTCATAATCGTCGAGTACTTTTCGGCTGAAACCTTCGAGATCTACTTGCCCTCTACTTCCAACTAAACCCTAGCCTACAATCTATAGGCATTGACAAGTTGATACCTTGTCAATTGGCGCCGTCCGTGGGGACTAGAGGCGTAAGGATCTGATCTCGATGGCACGTTCAAGATCTTCGACATCGTCAACCGCGAGCAACACAATGGATCGAGGTAAACAGATCGCTGCTGGTCCTGTCGATTTTGTTCCTCACCCACCCTCCCGTTTGGATGCATATGCGTATCTGGCGGAGCCCATGGAGATGACGTTCGGAAGGTTTCACTTTCGCGTCGAGAAGGAGGGATCGTATCGTGTCGAAATTCCGATTTCGTCGGGATCGTCGGCGGTCGATTCCGATTTTTCAAGCTATACATCGTCAACCAAGTCAGGCGAAGAAGAAACTTCGACACGCTACGTCAGCACCAGAGCAAGAGAGAAACTCGCCAAGATCTTCAACGACATGTCGTTTGAGTCATCTGCGGACTCATATATAAGCGATGGCTCAAGCGATGTCGACGATTACGACTTCATCGACAAATCTATCACAGTGGGCAAGGTCTTCATCAATCTCAACGATGATGTCACCAATCCCAACATAGATCTGAGCACAAAGTATCATCAGATTTATGCCATTGAAGATCAAGAGGAAACATCTGAGGCTTTCGACGATCTGGGAAATCCATACGTCGATCCCTCCAATCTGCGACAAGGCCTGGGCAATAAATACGTCGGGCCGCAGCCGCGAGACAGAGTTCAGCTTTCGCAGGCAGCGTGGGATAGAGCCACGAGAGCTATGAATGGTTCAGAACCAATGGCCACCACAGCCACACCAGAGGAATTGCAAGCATATCAATATAGACTCGCACGAGCTGCAAGAGAATTGGAAAAACAGACAGCTGAGTTAAACAGAAGAAAGGAAGCAGCTTCTGCATCTAGCAGGAGGAGGGCAGATCTAAGTCGACAATCTAGAACTTCGGGTGATAGCCACAGAGAGGCGCGGAACAGAGCAAGATCAAGGTTGCAACATATACCCGAAGCAGAAAGAGAGCACTTGGTCCAAAACCTCGACATGTCCTTCATGTCGATAGATACAAGAGGAAACATCATCCCTAAGACACCAGAGGCTGGGTATATGGCGACACATGCTTTTATCCTCGCATCTAAACCACCTCCAGGTGATCCAAGGGAGACACTATACAATATGGCGGTAGCAGGAGTTGGAGCTATGGGGACAGCGTTTGTATCAACGCCTCCCGAAGGAGCGGCAAGGCAAAATAGTCCACGACCGCAAAGAAAGAATAAGCGGGCAAAGACTGAAGGACCAAGTGGAGCAAGAGACACAGCAGCACAAGCAAGGGTCGACAGAGCGCGGCAAAGCAGAAGGGATCATCGGCAATCTCCGGAGCTTAACGACGAAGATATGTGCGGCTTACCATGCTTCACGAGGAGAGTCCGAAAAACTCGAGTCCCCTCAGGATTCAAGTTACCCGATAATTTCAAGAAGCCTTCAAGATCCAGAGGATTGGCTAGTTGATTATCTCGAGACAGTGAAGCTCACAGGAGGAACCAGGGCAACAGTTATGCAAAGCATCCAGGTGCATTTGAGTGGAGCCGCACGATCTTGGATAAAGAAACTCACTCCAGGATCTATCGACAGCTGGGAAAGTTTCGAGGATGTGTTCATCAAGAACTTCAGATCCACGTGCAAAAAACCTGCGTCGTTAGAGGAGTTAAGAGCATGTCGACAAAAGCCAGATGAGCCAATGAGAAAGTACATCCAGAGGTGGAATATCATCAAAAACTCGGCAGAAAATATATCTGACGAGAGAGCAATAGATGCGTTTGTCGCAGGAATCAGGCGTGGAGATTTTGTCGAGGACTTAGGAAGGACCAACCCAAAGACAGTATCTGCGTTAATGGAGATAGCAAACAGATGGGCAGATGGAGAAGACGCTGTCCACAACAAATGGCACAGGTCGCCAGAGGAGGACCGTGGTCGAAACTATCAACCGAGGCGACGATTTCCTCGGCAGTACCCGAACTATGATGCTCCAGGGCAAATTTCGGCAGGTTTTCGGGCAAACACAGGAGGAAGCAACAGAGATGATTATCAGAGAAGCAGCGAACAGCGAGGCGATAACAGGGATGATTCTCGCAACAACAGACAAAATAGCGGGCCTAGGTTCCCAAGGCCTTTCGTGTCCCCTGAAGAGATGATGAATGGGCCGTGTCAAATGCACTTTTTCCTCGACAGCAACGGTAAAAGACAGTCAGGGCACCTGCAGAAAGACTGTCGAATTTTTCAGGCAATGCTAAGATATGCAGAGAACGCTAACGCGCGGGCAACACGAGAGAAATCCTCGAGAACCCGTAAGCGAGATTCACTTGCCGCCTCCTCCCGCGATTACAGACGACAATCGGCATCAGCTCAGAATAGCGGCAAGGCACCTCCACCACCACCTTATGTTGATCCTAACTCCAATGGAGCGGTGTCAATGATTCGAAGGGAAGGCCGTCCAATAGAGCTCGTAAAGTAATCTCACGAGGTGTTTATGGCAGAAAAAATGCCTCCACCAATAGTTGAGTATCTTAATTGGTCGGGACAAGATATTGGCTTCACAATAGCAGATCATCCGCAGCAAGTCCCTCGACCAGGGCAGTCGGCACTTATTCTCGCCAAAGATTATCGCCGGATTTGACGTTTCTCGAGTGTTCATAGACGGCGGCAGCAGCCTAAACCTTATGTATGCAGATACATTGAGGAAGATGAACATATCCCTAGCAAACTTGAAGCCAACAGACACAAGGTTCCACGGCATCACACCGGAGAAACCAAGTTATCCATTAGGGAAGATCAATCTCGACGTTCAGTTTGGGACCCGAGAAAATTATAGAATCGAGAGGCTGGAATTTGAAGTCGTGGATTTTCCGTCGCAGTACCACGCTTTGTTGGGACGACCAGCATATGCTAGATTTATGGCGGTGCCACACTATACATACCTGTTGTGGAGATTGCCTGGACCAAAGGGACCAATCACAGTTAAAGGAAGCTTTGCCTTAGCCGATAAATGCGACAAGGATTTTCATCGGCTATCAAAAACTTTCGGGATGCAAGCTGAGTATTTGGCGTCAAAAAGCATGACTGATTACGACGCATCACGGACGTTGGAAGGCCAAATAAGGAATCAACTTTCAATACCGAGAAAAATTCTAAGGAGGTGCAGATCCATCCGACAGACCCGAAAAAGACGACATCTATCGCAAACGACATGGATATCGCATAGGAAAGCGCGCTCATCGAGTTCCTCCGTGAGAACTGGAAAATCTTCGCATGGTGTCCAGCTGACATGCCAGGAGTACCCAGGGAACTTGCCGAGCACCACCTAAACTTGGATCCATTAGCGAGACCAATCAAACAACCTTTGCGGCGTTTTTCGGAACCAAACCGCAAAGCTATGCTATCAGAAGTAAATTGACTTAAAAAAGCTGGTTTTATCAAAGAGATATCTACAGAAGCCACATGGGTAGCTAACCCAGTGATGGTGCCGAAGAAACACACGACAGTCCTTCGCATGTGCGTCGACTTTACGTGTCTCAATAAACATTGTCCAAAGGATCACTTTCCCCTCCCGAGGATCGATCAAATTATCGACTCCACGGCTGGATGTGAACGTCTTTCCTTCCTGGACGCGTATTCTGGTTATAACCAGATCAGATTGAAAGAAGAAGACGAGGCCAAAACAGCGTTCATAACACCTTATGGCGTGTTTTGTTACAGAACAATGCCTTTCGGTTTAAAAAACGCGGGAGCAACATATCAGAGGATGATGCAGAAGTGTTTGGCGACACAGATCGGGAAAAATGTGGAAGTATACATCGACGATGTCGTCATAACGTCAAAAGAGGGGGCAACACTGATCGAGGATCTCAAGGAAACCTTCGAAAACCTCAACAAATTCTGCCTCAAGCTGAACCCGACGAAGTGTTCCTTTGGCGTCCCAGCAGGAGAACTTCTGGGATTTCTAGTCTCAGCAAGAGGGATTGAAGCAAATCCCGACAAAATACAAGCTATCATACCAATGAGGAAGCCAACAAAGTTGAAAGAAATACAGCAGCTAACTGGGCGAGTCGCAGCTTTGAGCAGGTTCGTCGCCAGGTTGGGAGAAAAAGCGTTACCATTTTACGCTCTAATAAAGCAAGGAGATAAATTCCAGTGGAACGAAGAGGCCGACAGAGCTTTCGAGGATTTGAAGCGCACAATCTCGACACCACCAATCCTGGTGGCGCCGAAGGAAAAGGAACCTCTCCTGCTGTATATTGCAGCCACGCCCCAAGTGGTGAGCACGGTGCTAGTTGTCGAAAGAGAAGAAGAAGGAAAACTCCACGGAGTACAGAGGCCAGTATACTTCGTCAGCGAAGTTTTATCGCCATCAAAACAAAGGTACCCTCAATACCAAAAGCTAGCATATGGAGTGCTCACAACAGCACGAAAATTGCGCCACTATTTTTCGGCACATCCGATCATAGTGGTCAATGAAGCTCCCTTGTCAAATATACTAAACAATCCAGAAGCCACGGGTCGTGTCTCCCTTTGGGGAATAGAACTTTCCCCTCGGGACATCACGTATGAAAAAAGAAAAGCAATCAAGTCGCAAGTTCTGCCAGACTTCATCGCAGAGTGGATGGAGTTGCAAAACACAGGACCTCCAGACTTGTCGAGAACCTGGACCATGAACTTTGATGGGTCCAAAAGACTAGAAGGAGCTGGCGCAGGAGTAGTACTCATATCACCTGAAGGCGACAAGTTGAAGTACATCCTTCGGATGACGTTCCCTAACGCATCTAACAATGAAGCAGAATATGAAGCTCTCATACACGGGATGAAGATGGCGAAAGCTTGCGGTGCAACTCGATTAAAAATCTTTGGCGACTCACAATTGGTAGCTCAGCAAGTCATGAACCAATGTGACGCAGTCAATGATAGCATGATGGCATACAAGGAGGTGTACAACGAGCTCGAAAAGTTGTTTGATGGATGCGAAGTAAATCATATTAGCAGATTGAGCAACGACGAAGCCGACGTTCTTGCAAACATCGGGTCGCAATGCCTTGCAGTTCCGCCAGGTGTATTTTGGGAAGAGATAACAGAGAGATCTACAAAATCAACAAAATCAAAAAAGAAGGAGAAGAAATACTCGGGGGCTACCAAGGAAGAACAAGAGGAAGAAGAAGATCAGGACCTGGTCATGATGATACAGATACCATGGATGCAGACGTACATATCGTACATCCTCAGGAAGGAAATACCCGATGATCCAGTTGAGGCAAGGCGAGTAATTCGACGCTCCAAAGCTTTCACGGTGATCAAAGGAGAATTGTACAAGCGAAGTATTTCAGGCGTCCTGCAAAGGTGTGTCACACCCGAAGAAGGAAGAATAATTCTGAAGGATGTACACGAAGGAATATGTGGCCACCACGCAAGTAGTCGAGCTATTGCAGCCAAGGTTTTTCGGGCAGGATTCTACTGGTTGACAGCAATCGAGGACGCCAAGGAAATAGTAAGAACTTGTGACGCGTGTCAAAGGTTTGCCGCAAAACCTCACTCTCCAGCAGCAGAATTAACACCAATACCATTGTCATGGCCCTTTGCCCAATGGGGACTTGATATGGTGGGCAAGTTACACAAATCCTGGCCAGGAGGAAAAGAGTACATGCTAGTAGCTGTCGACAAATTTACAAAGTGGATAGAAGCAAAGCCGATAAATTCACCAGACGGAGCATCTGCAGTAAAATTCATAAAAGGCCTCGTCTTCAGATTTGGAGTGCCCCATAGCATCGTCACAGACAATGGCAACAACTTCACATCCCACGAATTCAAAGATTATTGCGAAGAAGTGGGTATCAAATTACACTTTGCGTCAGTTGCGCACCCGCAGACCAACGAACAAGTCGAGAAAGCTAATGGAATCATCTGCAACGGCATTAAGAAACGCTTATTAGCGCCACTGGAAAAAGCTCGACACACCTGGCCAGAGGAGCTGCCCAGTGTATTATGGAGCATACGAACAACACCAAACACAGCAACACAGAAACTCCGTTCTTCTTGGTTCATGGAGCAAGCGATACTAATCGAGATAGAGCACAACTCTCCACGAGTCGTCGAATATGACGAAGAGGTGTCGAGAAAAGCGCTAGAAGATGACGTCGATGCACTTGATGAAGCTAGAGATGAAGTACTGTCTCGGGTAACCAAATACCAACAGGACTTGAAGAATTATCACAGTCGACGTTTGCGGCCAAGATCCTTTCAGGTGGGAGACCTAGTTCTTCGGCTCACGCAAAAAAGTCATGAAAAACTCGAGTCACCATGGCTAGGCCCTTACATTGTCACGGAAGTAATCGGAGGAGGAGCATACAGGATAAAGGACAAGAAGACAGGGGTGGAGGAGCAAAACCCCTGGAACGTGGCGCAACTCAGGCGGTTCTATGCCTAGAGTTGAAATATAGTCCTTGTAAAACTTCAATGTACTGAAACGCCCGCGAGTTTTCAGACGCACTCTTTTCCTTTTTCGGGGCACCGAGTGGGGCCGGGAAAGGTTTTTAATGAGGCGGGCTCGCGGTGCTGCAATATAATAAAGATAGTGTCAATATAACTTTTTCTTTATCGACATGCTCAAAGTCTCTGACCCGACGAATTTCAATATAGTTCCTCGAAAAAAGAAAAGCCTTGCTTTGGTATTACAATACCTCGTGAGTCAATAAAAATACAAAATAGTACTCAACAAAGAAGCTCGGGGGCTGATATTCGCCAAAACTACATATTAAATAAATGCCTTGGTTCAAAACCTCGCAATATACAAATACAGTAAATAGCCACCGAAAGACTCGGGGGCTAGATAAATATAGAAATATGATGATTGATTCACAATATAATCACAATCATGGGTTACAAAGAAGAGTTATCTACCAAAGGAAATTATTTAGTCATGGTTCAATATGTCATCAAGGGTAATTCTGTTTTCTTCAGGAGCAGCGCCAAGAAAATCAGCATAATGACCATCGGCAAAAAAGTCGGCATCCATCCGAAGAAGGTCTTCAATCATTTCTTCGGCTATAGGCGAAACCTTCGTGTTAATTCGGTCGACACCAACTCTTCGGCGCTTTACCTTCTGATGAACTTTCGCAACAACTTGGGTCAGGTCAAGATTTGAGTGGCAGATCTGAAGCATGATAAGAGCAAATCTGGCGCTAGCTACCAGCTGAGCTTTGACAAAATCATGGATCCTGTGGGCATCCTTGAATTTCTCCATTAACTCGGGAAGAGTTTTTGGTTGAACGTTCCGAGGAAACATGGAGTTATAAACCATAGACAGGGTCTTGGTACAGAAGTCAAGGAAGTCGCGAGTTTGAGAGGCGCGATCCTGAAATCTGACAACTGCGCGGGTCCTCTCTCGGGGTAGCCCAAAACAGAGAACCATGATCAAGGGAAAGGTTAACAAGGAGGTTCGTCCTAGTATTTACCCTCTCTTCTTCGGCAACAGCATCAGTAAAGGAACCTATTAAAACAACGGAGCAGAAAAATTTTAAGAGACGTAGCATGAAGACGGAAGATATTGAGGATGAAACAAGCATACCCGACATATCCGCACTGGCTTCATTCATCAACTCGAGCATGAAATTTTCTCGAGTAGTCGCCTTTTCAGCCTCGGAAGCAGCGATTTCCTTAGCAGCCACGGCCTCGCGAGCTTGCTGAAGTGCAATTTTTTCGGCTTCAGATGACTTACAAGATTTTTCCATCATCACAAGTGTTTGCTTCTTTGCATACTGAAGTTGCTGCCGAAGTTCATTCAATTCTCGTGACAAGGAATCTTCGACAGGTGTAGCATCAGCAAGAGTTCTCTTTGAGTGAGAAGAAGAAGGCGAAACATTGGAAGGAGTGGAAGATGGAGTGTAGTTATCAAATACCAACTGAAATTTAAAAGACAACATCAATCAACAAGCAAAAGATAGAGTTTTCATTAATCTTTCGGAATAATTACAAAGGCCTTACAGTGGAGCTAACGAAGTACGTGTCGCCAAATAACTACTTTGGCGACAAGAGCAAAAGAAACAGAGAAAGAAAAACAAAGAGGCATGCAACTAGACCTCCGGCCTTGATGAGCTAGGAGTCGAAGCTGGTTTGATCCCGAGATATGCCAAGATTTTCTTCGTGTTGGGCTTGGCTGCCTTGATTAGTGACCTCCATCTCGATTGCTCTATTTGATCGGTGTCGCCAACTTTCGTCCAATCAACAGTCTGTTGGCTGTCGACAACCGAGCAACGGTGCTTTCGACAGCAATCTTCATGTTTTCTTGACGCATCTTCAGTCCAAGGTCTTCTGATGAATTGAAGCTCTTGGCAAGGGTAAGGAAAGTCGGGGGCTCCTCTTTCTTTGGGAAGAAGTAGGGGAACAGCGCCGACAATCCTGCATTAGCATTTGCCACGCCTTCACGAATTTCGGACCCATGAAGCTCTAGATAAGAAAGTGCATCAAGGAGAGGGTCATTGACGGGATTCTCCAGATCAAAATCTTGGTTTGTTTGGTCTGCCACAGGAAACAAAACATTGGTCAACAACAAGAAACAGCGGTTCTCATAAAAATAGAAGGGATCAATGGTATTACTGTGCGTGCGTCGACTTTGTGATTTCAGGCGCTTGAGGATCCTTTGTTCACGAGCAGCTTGTGCAGCTATATGCTCGGTTAAAGCAGATTCAGCATCCTCAAGTTTTTTCTGCAGTTCCTCGACACTAGCAGCTTTTGCTTTGGCTTCATCAGCCTCGGCTTTAGCTTCGCTAGCAACAAGTTCGGCTTTCTTGCGAGCCGCCTCACTTTGCTCAAGTTTTTGAGCAAGTGCGTCGGCACGTTTGTTGGCCTCTGCAAGTTTCTCTGTCGAGATAAAAATAAAAAGAAGAAAGATCAAAAATCGCGACAAACAACAGGAGCAAAAAGTCAAGAAAAAACGGCAAGTATAAAAATTGTTACCTTCGGTTCTGCTCGCATACTCACGGTACCCAATGAATTGGGATCCGATGCGGAGAAGCTCTTTGATCATGGGCTGTCAAAGAAGAACACAGCAAGAGAAACATCGGCATGAAAAAAAGAGTGAAGGCGTGAAAAAGCAAAATAGAGGAAATATAGATATCGACAAACTTACATCGTCTAAGAGCAGAGTCGAAGAGCTGCCCAATTGAGGGGCAGGTTCAACAATCGTTTCAATCCTTGTCCTTTTTGGTGAAGGAGCAAGGGGGCTTCTTTGGCGGAGTTGTGGTGACGACGTTTCGTTGAGGAGGCGAGGATTCTTCTCCTTCAACTAGCGTGTCTGAGGCAAGTACAGTATGTGACGTGCTTGTCCGAGGAGCCACGTCAACAGTTGGTACTTCTTCCACGTCAACAGTATGTGATGTGCAAGACAAGATAAACATTTCGAGTACAGAAGTAAGGAGAAATAAAAATGACTTACGAGCTGACGAGGGATTCAATATAAGGATCATAAGCTGCCTTCGGATGAGAAGGAACAACTTTTTCGGCTTTAGAAGTGCCAGAACCCTCGGCGTCATTCCTTTTCCTTTTGTTCCTTGGGGAAACAGCAGGAGGAAGGGATTGCGTCGACTCGCCGGGCGTCGTATTCAACTTCTTTTTCATGGGAAGCCGCAGATTTGTGAGAACCTGCGACTTCACTTTCAGGAAGAGAAGAACCTTGGTTGTCTTCGGCAACGATAGCCTGTTCTTCGACTTCTCCATCCTCAGGAAGAGGAGGAAGGGAAGCCATAGTAGGATGGTTCTGCAGGAAAATAGCGACAACAGAAAAATTAATGAGATGCAGGGAAAGTTCGGAACAAGACAAAAATTCGAGAAGACAAAATACCTCAGGGAGAGGATTGGCGGAGCTGTATGGTTCCACGCGGCAGGAGGAGGGAATAGGATCCTTCTTGGCCAAGCGGGAAATTCTTCGAATCAGCTTCTCCAAGTCCTTTGCGTAAAGATCACCGGAGAGTCTATTGGCGTCGTTTTCACCGAGAATACGTCCAAAGGGGATTTTTGCGAGCCCGAAGAGGCTGCACTCTAATCCTAAGGAAGTAGGCGATGATTTGAACACCGAGACGGTTCTTTGCCTCGAGTATTTTGAAGCTGATGAATACGAGACATAAGTGCTTCTGTCGCCTTTTCCTCTTCTTCGGAAGCTTCAGCATCCCAGGAGCGGCGGCGCTGAATTTTGGCACTTCCGTTGAAAGGGACTATGTTGTGTTCCACAGAGTTGGCACTTTCTTCGTGTATGTAGAGCCACCTTTTGCGCCACCCTTGGACAGAATCAGGAAATTTGACGTCAAAGTAATCAACGTCAGTTCGGACACAGATAACAACGCCGCCTATGTTATAAGTGGCGTTGTGGGAGCCATTGCGGCGGAGGCGAGAAAATGCGTTTCCACGAGCCCGCTTAGGAGGGATTCCAAGGAAGCATTCGCACGGCGTGATAAAAATGGAAATATGGAGGATGGAATTGGGGGTCAACCGGGTGCAGCTGAATCCCATAAACAAAAAGAAGGCCGCGGAGGAAATCGTGAATTGGGGCAGAAAGGCCGCGGATGAGGTGATCAACGAAACTAACCCGGTACTCCATTGGAGGGTTTGGGTAGCTTTCTTCGCTGGGAAAGCGGATGGCGTCCTCTTTCTTCATCAGGCCAAGCCTCTTCAGCGTGTTGACGTCTTGGTTGGAGATTTTAGATCTCTCCCACTCCAAGGTCTTCGGCGGCCATCTTGGACTGGAGTCTTTGTGGCGAGTGAGTCGCGTGCGCGGTGGCATCAATGGCACTGGAAAAGCAATGTTCGTGCGGAAGATCAAAGAGAGTTGGGCGCAGGGGAAGTTTTTGCAAAGAGGAACAGATGTGCGGCGCAAGCGAAGGAGTGAACGGAGGTTGAAGAAAGGTTTATATAAGAATCGGGCGAAGCAATGCACCGTTGGATGAAGAAATCGTGTGGTGAAAAAAGATCTTCTAGATAAAAGGGTAAAAAGGTATTTTTACTGAGATAGGCGTTACCGTACGTGCGCCAGGAAAAGCGGAGGACGTGTGTCCCCCACTTGCACGACGTGTCAACGTGGTGGAAGCAATGGACCCACAAGGCAGAAAAATCACGACTATTAACAGAGATGAAGTAAATTTGATTAAGGGAAGCATGCCGACAAGAAAAATAAAAGAAGATTGGCGACAGGAGAAGTTATTAAATACTTCGGGAGCCTTTGATCAAATACAAGTTTTTGCCCAAATGCTTGGGGGCTACTTCGACAAAAAGTAAAATTTCGAGTATGGCAGTATAGAAATTGCGGGAGCCTACAACCAAGCACAAGTCCTTGGCTGTAGCCTCGGGGGCTACTCCCATCGGGAGCGCTGTTCGCGCACCCGAGAGATGAAAAAAGATCATATTGGGAAATAATGACAATATAGCGACAAGGTGGACTAAAATGTTGAGCCTACAACCAAGCACAAGTTCTTGGCTGTAGCCTCGGGGGCTACTCCCATCGGGAACGCTGTTCGCGTGCCCGATGAAATTAAAAAAAGAAAAGATAGAAAAGCAAGAGAGTATATTTCGAGTTATAATTAACTCTACATATACTCGCATCGGGAGAGCAATATAAGTCATATTTGACTCGATAAAATGTGCCATTCCAACAGCCAGAAAAGCACTCGACAATATATTCTCAGAACGCCAAAGTTGCGATCAATTTCTGAATGCCGCAAATTTGCGAAGGTAAGACCCCAGATCCGTTCTCGTCGGGCGTGGCATCGCCGAAGACCGCTACGCTACTTTTATCCGTATCAACAGATACGAAGAAAAATCCTAACGGATGCGTTAGGTACTCGATAAATTTGACTGGGACTCGACAGAATGGTAAGACCTTAAGCGGCACCTGTCAAAGTTTACACCAGTATCCCGAGATCATGTCCAGGGACGTGATCTTGAAGTAGGATTTTGCGGATTGCCACTAGAGCAGTTAACTAGTACCTGATCCGTCAGATGAACTAGCCCCAACTACCAGTATCCCTGTACAATATAGAATTTTATGTGAAGAAATATAAAAAAGTTAAAGCTCTCGAATAAAAATAAACAGTGGAGATTTCCCTGACTCTACGATTCAAGCAAAATCTCGGGGGCTACTGACATAGGCATCCCAAATGGGCCTGCTGAAGATAGTACTTGGGGTTTACTGAAGGCCCAATACCCGAAGAATAAGAAGATTCGGGAGCCCAAGATGTATTAAGGAAAGTTAGAGTTGTAATAGGAAGTGTTATTTGTAAATCTGGCGGGATGAGTTAGAAACCGTCCCGGACTCTGTAACTTGTACAAAACGAAACCCTCGGCTCCGCCTCCTATATAAAGGGGGAGTCGAGGGACGGAGAGGGAATCGAATCATTGTTACAAACCCTAGTTCTCATAATCGTCGAGTACTTTTCGGCTGAAACCTTCGAGATCTACTTGCCCTCTACTTCCAACTAAACCCTAGCCTACAATCTATAGGCATTGACAAGTTGATACCTTGTCAATAGCTATATGAGATAGATCAAGAGAAAAATCATAATCTTTATCCTTAATGCATATAGGAGATGTGGCAAATTCAGGATCAGGAGATAACTTATGTCTAACAGTATATTGTGCGAGAAACTTTTTAATTTTTCTTGCATCAGTAGTAGCATTGCATCTATTAATAAAATCATCATTAAGCTCCACATAATCTTCATCAGGATCATCACTAGAATAATCAAGTTCAGGTGAATTAACAGGTGTAGTAACATCAGGAGTTTCAGTATTTTCAATTTGTCTAGACCTAGCAATTGTAGCATCTAGAAAGGATCCCAATGAACCACTATCATCAAGCACAGCAGAAACATTATCAATATTATGAGAGTTTTCAGATTCAGCAGAAGTACCAGCAAGTGAAGCTTGCGGCGGTGAAACAAGTTGACTTATCACAGATGGTGAATCAAGTGTAGCAGAGGTACTCAGAGTTGTACCTTTTCTTGTAGTGGATGGTAATATGGCGACTTTAGGATCGCGAGTTTTACCCATGATGGAGAATTTGCAGTGAACAATATCAATCCAAGTGAACTTCCAAATAAAGCTATGCTCCCCGGCAACGGCGCCAGAAAACAGTCTTGATAACCCACAAGTATAGGGGATCGCAGCAGTCTTCGAGGGTAGTAAAACCCAATTTATTGATTCGACACAAGGGGAGACAAAGAATACTTGGAAGCCTTAACAGCGGAGTTGTCACTTCAGCTGCACCTGGAAACAGACTTGCTCGCAAGAGTTTATCAGTGGTAACAGTTTTATAACAGTAGCAGTAGTAGAATAACAGCAGCAGAGTAACAAAGACAGCAGTAGTAATTATAGTAAACAGCAGGATTAAAATACTGTAGGCACGGGGACGGATAACGGGCGTTGCATGGATGAGAGAAACTCATGTAACAATCATAGCAGGGCATTTGCAGATAATAATTAAACGGTGTCGAAGTACAAAGCAATCAATAGGCATGTGTTCCAATTATAGTCGTACGTGCTCGCAATGAGAAACTTGCACAATATCTTTTGTCCTACCAGCCGGTGGCAGCCGGGCCTCAAGGGAATCTACTGGATATTAAGGTACTCCTTTTAATAGAGTACCGGAGCAAAGCATTAACACTCCGTGAACACATGTGATCCTCACATCACTACCATCCCCTCCGGTTGTCCCGATTTCTGTCACTTCGGGGCCATTGGTTCCGGACAGCGACATGTGTATACAACTTGCAGGTAAGATCATAAACAATGAATATCATGATGAAACAATAACATGTTCAGATCTGAGATCATGGCACTCGGGCCCTAGTGACAAGCATTAAGCATAACAAGTTGCAACAATATCATCAAAGTACCAATTACGGACACTAGGCACTATGCCCTAACAATCTAATGCTATTACATGACCAATCTCATCCAATCCCTACCATCCCCTTCAGCCTACAGCGGGGGAATTACTCACACATGGATGGGGGAAACATTGCTGGTTGATGGAGAGGCGTCGGTGGTGATGGCGGCGATGATCTCCTCCAATTCCCCGTCCCGGCGGAGTGCCAGAACGGAGACTTCTGGCTCCCGAGACGGAGTTTCGCGATGTTGCGGCGTTCTGGAGGGTTTCTGGCGACTTCGACTTCTCCCTGTGCGTTTTTAGGTCGAAGGCAATAAGTAGTCCGAAGGAGGGCGTCGGGGGCCGACCGAGGGGGCCACACCACATGGCCGCGCGGGCCCCCCTGGGCCGCGCCGCCCTATGGTGTGGGGCCCTCGGGCCTCCACCTGACTTGTCCTTCTGGCTCCGTCAGTGTTCTGCGAAAATAGGGCCTTCTGCATAAATTCCGAGGATTTTCCTGAAAGTTGGATTTCTGCACAAAAATGAGACACCAGAGCAGTTCTGCTGAAAACAGCGTTAGTCCATGTTAGTTGCATCCAAAATACACAAATTAGAGGCAAAACAATAGCAAAAGTGTTCGGGAAAGTAGATACGTTTTGGACGTATCAGAGACCAATGATGCAAACCAAATTTTAGCAAGCTCTATGTATTTCTTCATTAATAGGTGCAAAGTATATGATGCAAGAGCTTAAACATGAGCACAACAATTGCCAAGTATCACATTATTCAAGATATTATACCAATTACCACATGTAGCATTTCCCGTTTCCAACCATATAACAATTTAACGAAGCAGTTCAACCTTCGCCATGAATATTATGAGTAAAGTCTAAGGACATATGTGTCCATATGCAACAGCGGAGCGTTTCTCTCTCCCACACAATGAATTCTAGGATCCAGCTTTATTCAAACAAAACAAAACAAAAACAAACAGACGCTCCAAGTAAAGCACACAAGATGTGATGGAATAAAAATATAGTTTCACTAGAGGAACCTGATAATGTTGTCGATGAAGAAGGGGATGCCTTGGGCATCCCCAAGCTTAGACGCTTGAGTCTTCTTGAAATATGTAGGGGTGAACCACCGGGGCATCCCCAAGCTTAGAGCTTTCACTCTCCTTGATCATATTGTATCATCCTCCTCTCTTGATCCTTGAAAACTTCCTCCACACCAAACTCGAAACAAACTCATTAGAGGGTTAGTGCATAACCAAAAATTTCACATGTTCAGAGGTGACACAATCATTCTTAACACTTCTGTACATTGCACAAAGCTACTGAAAGTTAATGGAACAAAGGAATCCATCTAACATAGCAAAACAGGCAATGCGAAATAAAAGGCAGAATCTGTCAAAACAGAACAGTCCGTAAAGACGTATTTTGCTGGGTCACCAGAGTTGCTCAAATGAGAAAACTCAAAACTAATGAAAGTTGCGTACATATCTGAGGATCATGCACGTAAATTGGCATAATTTTCTGAGTTACCTACAGAGACTACTGTTCAAATTCGTGACAGCAAGAAATCTGTTTCTGCGCAGTAATCCAAATCTAGTATCAACTTTATCATTAAAGACTTTACTTGGCACAACAATGCAATAAAACTAAGATAAGGAGAGGTTGCTACAGTAGTAACAACTTCCAAGACTCAAATATAAAACAAAGTACTGTAGTAAAATAATGGGTTGTCTCCCATAAGCGCTTTTCTTTAACGCCTTTCAGCTAGGCGCAGAAAGTGTATATCAAGTGTTATCAAGAGACGAAGCATCAACATCATAATTTGTTCTAATGATAGAATTAAAAGGTAAATTCATTCTCTTTCTAGGGAAGTGTTTCATACCTTTCTTGAGAGGAAATTGATATTTAATATTACCTTCCTTCATATCAATGGTAGCACCAACAGTTCGAAGAAAAGGTCTTCCCAATATGATGCATTGCATTCAATATCCAAGACAACAAAATCAACAGGGACAAGGTTATTGTTAAACATAATACGAACACTATCAATCCTCCCCAAAGGTTTCTTTATAGCATTATCAGCAAGATTAACATCCAAATAACAATTTTTCAATGGTGGCAAGTCAAGCATATCATAAATTTTCTTAGGCATAACAGAAATACTTGCACCAATATCACATAAAGCATTACAATTAAAATCATTGACCCTCATCTTAATGATGGGCTCCCAACCATCTTCTAACTTCCTAGGAATAGAAGTTTCAAGTTTTAGTTTCTCTTCTCTAGCTTTTATGAGAGCATTTGTAATATGTTTTGTAAAGGCCAAATTTATAGCACTAGCATTGGGAATTTTAGCAAGTTTTTGTAAGAACTTTATAACTTCAGAGATGTGGCAATCATCAAAATCTAAACCATTATGATCTAAAGCAATGGGATCATTGTTCCCAATGTTGGAAAAAATTTCAGCAGTTTTATCACGGGCAGTTTCCGGCAGTTTTGCTCGCTTTGCATTAGGAGTAGAAACATTGCTAACACCAATTATTTTACCATTGATAGTAGGAGGTGCAGCAACATGTGGAGCATTAGCATTACTAGTGGTGGTAATAGTCCAAACTTTAGCTATATTATTCTCTTTAGCTAGTTTTTCATTTTCTTCTCTTTCCCACCTAGCATGCAATTCAGCCATTAATCTTATATTCTCATTAATTCTAACTTGGATGGCATTTGCTGTAGTAACAATTTTATTTTCATTATCCTTATTAGGCATAACTTTCAATTTCAAAAGATCAACATCAGCAGCAAGACTATCAACTTTAGAAGCAAGTATATCAATTTTCCCAAGCTTTTCTTCAACAGATTTGTTAAAAGCAGTTTGTGTACTAATAAATTCTTTAAGCATGGCTTCAAGTCCAGGGGGTGTAATCCTATTATTGTTGTAAGAATTCCCATAAGAATTACCATAACTGTTACCATTATTATAAGGATATGGCCTATAGTTGTTACTAGAATTGTTCTGATAAGCATTGTTGTTGAAATTATTATTTTTAATAAAGTTCACATCAACATGTTCTTCTTGAGCAACCAAGGAAGCTAACGGAACATTATTAGGATCAACATTAGTCCTACCACTCACAAGCATAGACATAATAGCATCGATCTTATCACTCAAGGAGGAGGTTTCTTCGACAGAATTTACCTTCTTACCTTGTGGAGCTCTTTCCGTGTGCCATTTAGAGTAATTAATCATCATATCATCAAGAAGCTTTGTTGCTGCCCCCAAAGTGATGGACATAAATTTACCTCCAGCAACTGAATCCAATAGGTTCCGTGAAGAAAAATTCAATCCTGCATAAAAGGTTTGGATGATCATCCAAGTAGTCAGTCCATGGGTTGGGCAATTTTTAACCAAAGACTTCATTCTTTCCCATGCTTGTGCAACATGCTCAGTATCTAATTGCTTAAAATTCATTATGCTACTTCTCAAAGATATAATTTTAGCAGGAGGATAATATCTACCAATGAAAGCATCCTTACATTTAGTCCATGAATCAATACTATTCTTAGGCAAAGATAGCAACCAATCTTTAGCTCTTCCTCTTAAGGAGAAAGGAAACAATTTTAATTTTATAATGTCACCATCTACATCCTTATACTTTTGCATTTCACATAGTTCAACAAAATTATTAAGATGGGCAGCAGCATCATCAGAACTAACACCAGAAAATTGCTCTCTCATAACAAGATTTAGTAAAGCAGGTTTAATTTCAAAGAATTCTGCTGTAGTAGCAGGTGGAGCAATAGGTGTGCATAAGAAATCATTATTATTTGTGTTTGTGAAGTCACACAACTTAGTATTTTCAGGAGTATTCATTTTAGCAATAGTAAATAAAGTAAACTAGATAAAGTAAATGCAAGTAACTATTTTTTTTGTTTTTAATATGGAGAACAAGACAGTAAGTAAAGTAAAACTAACAACTAATTTTTTTGTGTTTTGTTTTAGTGCAGCAAACAAAGTAGTAAATAAAAGTAAAGCAAGACAAAAACAAAGTAAAGAGATTGGAAGTGGAGACTCCCCTTGCAGCGTGTCTTGATCTCCCCGGCAACGGCGCCAGAAAATATGCTGCTGGCGTGCAGTTGACGTGGGAGCTAGAAATCTCCGTGGTGTAATTTTCCTTCTCGTCCCCGGCAACGGCGCCAGAAAATATGCTTGATGGCGTGCAGACACACATCCGTTGGGAACCCCAAGAGGAAGGTGTGATGCGTACAGCAGCAAGTTTTCCCTCAGTAAGAAACCAAGGTTATCGAACCAGTAGGAGCCAAGAAGCACGTTGAAGGTTGATGGCGGCGGAGTGTAGTGCGGCGCAACACCAGGGATTCCGGCGCCAACGTGGAACCTGCACAACACAACCAAATTACTTTGCCCCAACGTGACAGTGAGGTTGTCAATCTCACCGGCTTGCTGTAACAAAGGATTAGATGTATAGTGTGGAAGATGATTGTTTGCAGAGAACTGTAAAGCGAGTATTGCAGTAGATTCTATTCGATGTAAAAGAATGGACCGGGGTCCACAGTTCACTAGTGGTGTCTCTCCCATAAGATAAATAGCATGTTGGGTGAACAAATTACGGTTGGGCAATTGACAAATAAAGAGAGCATAACAATGCACATACATGTTATGATGAGTAGTGTGAGATTTAATTGGGCATTACGACAAAGTACATAGACCGCTATCCAGCATGCATCTATGCCTAAAAAGTCCACCTTCAGGTTATCATCCGAACCCCCTCCAGTATTAAGTTGCAAACAACAGACAATTGCATTAAGTATGGTGCGTAATGTAATCAATAAATACATCCTTAGATATAGCATTGATGTTTTATCCCTAGTGGCAACAACACATCCACAACCTTAGAGGTTGCTGTCACTCCCCCAGATTTAATGGAGGCATGAACCCACTATCGAGCATAAATACTCCCTCTTGGAGTTACAAGCAATGACTTGGCCAGACCCTCTACTAGCAACGGAGAGCATGCAAGATCATAAACAACACATAGATAATAGATTGATAATCAACATAGCATAGTATTCCATATTCATCAGATCCCAACAAACGCAACATGTAGCATTACAGATAGATGATCTTGATCATGTTAGGCAGCTCACAAGATCCAACAATGATAGCACAATGAGGAGAAGATGACCATCTAGCTACTGCTATGGACCCATAGTCCAGGGGTGAACTACTCACACATCAATCCGGAGGCGACCATGGTGGTGTAGAGTCCTCCGGGAGATGATTCACCTCTCCGGCATGGTGCCGGAGGCGATCTCCTGAATCCCCTGAGATGGGATTGGCGGCGGCGGCGTCTCTGGAAGGTTTTCCGTATCGTGGCTCTCGGTACTGGAACTATCTTCGACGAAGGCTTAAGTAGGCGTAAGGGTAGGTCAGGGGGCCTCACGGGGGCCCGACACCACAGGGCCGCGCGGCCAGCTCCTGGGCCGCGCCGCCCTAGTGTGGCGGCGCCCCGTGGCCCTACTTCGTCTCTCCCCTGGTCTTCTGGAAGCTTCGTGGAAAAATAGGACCCTGGGCGTTGATTTCGTCCAATTCCGAGAATATTTCCTTACTAGGATTTCTGAAACCAAAAACAGCAGAAAACAGCAACTGGCTCTTCGGCATCTCGTTAATAGGTTAGTGCCGGAAAATGCATAAATATGACATATAATGTGTATAAAACATGTGAGTATCATCATAAAAGTAGCATGGAACATAAGAAATTATAGATACGTTTGAGACGTATCAGTTGGGAGCCCATCATTAAAATGAAGGTCAATGATTTTGATTGTAATGCTTTATGTGATCTTGGTGCAAGTATTTCTGTTATGCCTAAGAAACTTTATGATATGCTTGACTTGCCACCATTGAAATATTGTTATTTGGATGTTTATCTTGCTGATAATTCTATAAAGAAACCTTTGGGGAGGATTGATAATGTTCACATTACGGTTAACAATAACCTTCTCCCCATTGATTTTGTTGTCTTGGATATTGAATACAATGCATCTTGTCCTATTATTCTGGGAAGACCCTTTCTTCGAACTGTTGGTGCTATTATTGATATGAAAGAAGAAAATATTAAATATCAATTCCCTCTTCAGAAAGGTATGGAACACTTCCCTAGAAAGAGAATGAAGTTCCCTTTTGATTCTATTATTAGAACAAATTATGATGTTGATGCTTCTTCTCTTGATGTTACTTTATTTACACTTTCTGCGCCTAGCTGAAAGGCGTTAAAGAAAAGCGCTTATGGGAGACAACCCATTATTTTACTTCTGCAATTTTTGTTTTATATTTGAGTCAAGGTGCTTGTTACTACTGTAGCAATACCTTTTGTATCTTTACTTTATTGCATTGTTGTGCCAAGTAAAGTCTTTGATAGTAAGGTTGATATTAGATTGGATTTCTGCGCAGAAACAGATTTCTAGCTGTCACGAATTTGAGTAGATCTCTCTGTAGGAAACTCAGAAAAATCTGCGGAAATTCATGAGTAATCCTCAGATATGTACGCAACTTTCATTCAATTTGAGCTTCTTCATCTGAGCATGTTAAGTGCCTCGTACAAATTCGTCTTTACGGACTGTTCTGTTTTGACAAATTCTGCCTTTTATTGCACATTGCCTCTTTTACTGTGTTGAGTGGATTTCTTTGCTCCATTAACTTTCAGTAGCCTTGGGTAATGTCCAGAAGTGTTGGGAATGATTGTGTCCTCTCTGAAAATATGAATTTTTGATTATGCACTAACCCTCTAATGAGATTGTTTTGAGTTTGGTGTGGAGGAAGTTTTCAAGGATCAAGAGAGGAGGATGATATAATATGATCAAGAAGAGTGAAAAGTCTAAGCTTGGGGATGCCCCCGTGGTTCATCCCTGCATATTTCAAAAAGACTCAAGCATCTAAGCTTGGGGATGCCCAACGCATCCCCTTCTTCATCAACCACTTATCAGGTCACCTCTAGTGAAACAATATTTTTATTCCGTCACATCTTATGTGCTTTACTTGGAGCGTCTGTAAGTTTTTATTTTTGTTTGTGTTTGAATAAATTCGGATCCTAGCATTCCTTGTGTGGGATAAAGACACGCTCCGCCTTTTCATATTGAACACTGGTGTTCTTAGCTTTACTTTTAATGTTCATGGCGAAGGCTGAAAACCGCTTTGTTTATTGCTATTTGGTTGGAAACAGAAAATGCTTCATGTGGTAATTGGTATATTATCTTGAATAATTTGATACTTGGCAATTGTTTTGAGCTCTCAAATATATCATGTTTAAGCTCTTGCATCATGTAGTTTGAACCTATTAGTGGAGAATTACTGTAGAGCTTGTTGAAATTTGGTTTGCATGATTGGTCTCTCTAAAGTCTAGATATTTTCTGGTAAAGGTGTTTGAACAACAAGGAAGACAGTGTAGAGTCTTATAATGCTTGCAATATGTTCTTATGTAAGTTTTGCTGTACCGGTTCATACTTGTGTTTGCTTCAAACAACCTTGCTAGCCAAAGCCTTGTACTGAGAGGGAATGCTTCTCGTGCATCCAAAACCTTGAGCCAAAACTTATGCCATTTGTGTCCACCATAACTACCTACTATGTGGTATTTCTCTGCCATTCCAAGTAAATTGCTTGCGTGCTACCTTTAAAATTTCATTCCTTGTCTTTGCAATACATAGTTAATGGGAAAGTAGCTTAAAAACTATTGTGGTAAAGAATATGTCGCTTATGTATCTTATTTCTTATAAGTTGCTTGTTTAGCGGTAAGCATGTTTCTGGGGACGCCATCAACTGTTACACTTTTGTTGAATATCATGTGAGTTGCTATGCATGTTCGTCTTGTCTGAAGTAAGGGTGATTTTCCATGAGTTGAATGATTTGAGTATGCATATTGTTAGAGAAGAACATTGGGCCGCCAACCAAAGCCATGTATCATGGTGGAAGTTTCAGCTTGGACATTAATCCTCAATCTCTTATGAGAATATTATCTGTTGTTGAATGCTTAAGAATTAAAGAGGAGTCCATTGTCTGTTTTCTATGTTGTCCCGGTATGGATGTCCTCAAGTTGAGATCTATCAAAATCGAGAAATCAAATGCGATTTATCTCCTTGGACCTTTGTACAGGTGGCATAGAGGTACCCCTTTGTGACACTTGGTTGAAACATATGTAATGCAATGATAATCCATGGAAATCCGAGCTAATTAGGACAGGTGCGAGCACTATTGGTATTCGATGCATGAGGCTTGCAACTTATAGGATGTTTTATGCATAACACATATGAATTATTACTACCATTGACAAAATTGTTTCCATGTTTTCAAAATAAAAAGCTCTAGCACATGAGTAATCCCTGCTTCCCTCTGCGAAGGGCCTTTCTTTTACTTTATGTTGACTCAGTTTACCTACTTCTTTCCATCTTAGAAGCAAACACTTGTGTCAACTGTGTGCATTGATTCTTACATACTTGCTTACTTGCATTCATCATATTACTTTGTGTTGACATTATCCATGAGATATACATGTTGAAGTTGAAAGCAACTGCTGAAACTTATATCTTCCTTTGTGTTGCTTCAAAACCTTCTATTAAGAATATATTGCTTTATGAGTTAACTCTTATGCAAGACTTATTGATGCTTGTCTTGAAAGTACTATTCATGAAAAGTCTTTGCTATATGATTCAGTTGTTTAGTCATTATCTTTACCATTGCTTTGAATCACTTCATTCATCTCATATGCTTTACAATAGTATTGATCAAGATTATGATAGTAGCATGTCACTTCAGCAATTATCCTTGTTATCGTTTACCAACTCGAGGGCGAGTAGGAACTAAGCTTGGGGATGCTTGATACGTCTCAAACGTATCAATAATTTATTATGTTTCATGCTAGCTTTATGACAATACTCACATATTTTATATACACTTTATATCATTTTGATGCATTTTTCGGCACTAACCTATTAACAAGATGCCGAAGCGCCAGTTCCTGTTTTCTGCTGTTTTTGGTTTCAGAAATCCTACACAGGAAATATTCTCGGAATTGGACGAAACAAAAGCCCACGGTCTTATTTTCCATGGAGCCTTCCAGAAATCCAAAGAGGAGACGAAGAGGGGCGACGAGGCGGCCACACCCTAGGGGGGCGCGGCCCCACCCCTGGCCGCGCCGCCCTATGGGGTGGGCCCCTCGAGTGTAACATCCCAAGAATTTCAAAATAAAACAAATGAATTTCCCTAGTTCCAAATTTTGGAACCAACAAAAACTTTTATTAATTAAGTAGGATACATAGTGATCTTGCTTAATTCTTGTGCTATTGCCATGATTGCTTGTTATAGTAGTTTGAAATAATCTTAAACCCTAAACCTCACCCCTCTTTTCACCATCCTAGTTAAAATAAAATAAAAGGAAATTAAATAAGAAAAAGGCATATGTGCCTATGGCTATTTTTACAAAACTTCACCCTAAGCTCTTCTACTTTGCTTAGAAGTTTGGAAAACCTTCATACACCTTACCTAGTACTTATCAAACCAAATCCAAGTGGTTTCCAAAGAAAATAAAAAGAAACTAAAAATGCCATAGAGGCATATGAGAGCAAAATAGCAAATATGTGAATTTAAGAACCTTGACCCTCATACATGTTGTGAATGGTTGGATCACTCCTATATACCATTTCAACATTCAACAACACCAATTGGGTCAAGCTAAGTCAAACTAGAACTCAAATGCAACATATGCATAGAGGCATATGTGACACATAGCCATAATACCCAATTTTTTGCCCATGACTTTAAACCTTGACCAAATGGTGTGAAACCATCTCTCAAACTAATATAACACTAAATTGACCCTAACCCATGCCCAAGGGAAGCAAGATGAACAATTAACAAGAATAATGAAATTTGACACATCACCTCTTATGTGTTATGGCCATTTTTGCAAATCTTTGAACAAGACCATTTGAAATGGTTTCAATGGTCTTAAAATGTTTCTAAACTAATAAGAATCACATTAGAGTCAAGAAATAGCAATTCAATTGAAGAGAAACCAAATAGTGAGAAAATCCCAATTTCACTCACATACACTTAGGCCAAAATTGCAAATCTTCACCAAAGGCCACCATAGCTCCATCTTTGGTTTCTAAAATACTTATATAACTCAAACAAACCCAAATGCATCAAAGAAACCAGAATCAATTCGAAATTTAACTCAAAACCATCTCACATGTGATGATGGTCATTTGTGTGATTTTTAACATGATCCCCTCTTTACCCCTCTGGCTTTGACTTTTCTTCAACCAAACTTGGTCAACTATGACCATGTCATCCAAGACCATATGAAAGTGAACAACTCTCATGTTGACCATTAGTGCTGATGTTGACCAGGTTGACCAGTAGAGAGGTGACAAGTGGAGACTTTGAAATTATGAGAAGATCATGCCAAATTTGAAACTTTGCAAAACAACTCCAAAATGAACACCACCACCACCAATCTTTCACATTAATTATATAATTGAGCTCCACCAAAGAGAATTGCAAAATTCCACAAAAACCTTCATGCGGCCATTTCATCGAGCACCTTACAGGCATAATTCTGGAATTGTAATACACCCCTTTACCCAGCAGTTTCTAGCCTAAACCCCTTTGAATCTTTGTTGATCATTGCTCCTCTAGGACCCCTGCATCAAGCCATGTCAGTGCTTTGGTGTTTAAAGCTGTGGAAAGCCTCAAACCATGCAATGCCGTACCCATGCCGGCCACCCTCACTCTATTCCTCTCTGGCCCTCACCTCCCCCTCTCACCATGTCAAATGAGTCACCCACACCTCCCTGAGCACGCCAGTACCTTTGCTGACTCGAAGCACATGCGGCATTGGCTAGCCCAGACGCGCCCAGACCGCGCCCAGGACACCCAGTACCATGCCAGAGCACGCACTGGCATAGCCATGGACGCGCCAGAGCACGCACGCGTGCAGTCGCCTCAGCCCACCCCTGCACACCTACCCCTGCATCGAGCATTGCCACCCTCTCCTCTACCCCTGTGACATGCTCGCTAGCTCGCGGAGGAACCATCGCCGTCGCTATGATCACCACTCTGCCGCGCCCGTACTGCGAGGACGACGATGATACAGCATGCTCCCGTCCTCCCCTCGCTGCCCCTTCACGCGCGTCGTGACCGCCATGATCGCAGCTACCTAGAGCGCCCCCTATCTTGCCCCTTCGCGCCCTCGAACGCCGTCGCCACCGTCGACCTTGCAGCACCCCACGGCCACCCAACGCATCTATAAATAGAGGCCATCTCAGCCTTCACTCTCCACAACAAACTTGCTTCCCTCCCTTCACTCGACCTCCTCGAACTCTCACTCGTCCACATTGCGCAGTAGCCAGTCCCAATTTCACCGCCAGCCACCGCGACAGTAGCAAGAAGGCGACGACTATTGGCGCCACCCCAACCTCTCCCTCGACCACCATTCGAACCGCCGTCGTCTCCAACGCCGATCGCCCGCCTCGCCGACCCCGCTGGATGCCGGTAAGCCTCCCCTCGCTACCTCGCTGCCGCCGGTAGGGTTAGCTCTCCGGCGAGCGTTGTCGAGGATGAGGACGACCCTCAGCCATCGATCTTCTTTTTATCCTACGGCCACCGTTCCTCCTTACCGGTTCGCTGTTATAACATGCTGACGGGTGGAGCCCGCAACGTCAGGCGGCCCGCGTGTGCTAGTCACACTGCTGGGCCGGCCCAAGTCTGTTTCGCCCGTTTAGCCCATTTAGAGTTCCCGCCAAGCCCAGTAATTCAAAAATGGGATTTCTGTTTAATTTCGAATTCCCTGCTGATGCCTAATTCAAAATTTAATAGTTCAAAATCTACAAATCCAATTTGAGTGATTCAAAATGTTCCAGAAAGCTTATGAAATTATCTAGCTAACCTCACTGGATTCAACCTCATATGTTGTGTAGATTTTGAATAGCAAAAATGACAAAACCGAGACTTTTCAGTATTCAAATAAATCTTAAAAATCAACCAATTTGAATTTTGAAGTGAATCCAATTGCAATAATTCACATTTAAAAAACTCTAATTTATTATGTAAAAATATGATATATGTTCTGTATATGATCATGGGCTAGAAGCAGAATATTGGCTATGTAGTCAATACTAGCCCATTTAAACTATTTCAAATTTTAGGAATTTAAATCTATGAGGTGTAGCACCTCATTTAAATCATTCTCACAAGTGATATGAAGTAATGTGTTGAACTTTAAATGCTTAGGCTCATACTTGCTCACTTGTAGAATTTAAATCAACATAGTATTTAAATTGCAAAGGTTAATTACATCACATGAGATGATGAATCTCATTTAAATCACTTTTCTCAAATACTAAGTGTGAAGTGTTGACCTTGGTCAACATGGGATCATCCCTGGTTATTTGAGAATATTAAATCACCTCAATAGTAGTTTTTAAATTAGTTACAACTATGTGTTAAATCATATGAGAGGTTTTCCTCTCATTTAAATCTTGTTCTCAAGTAATTCAACATGAGGTAGTGACCATGGTCTATATAATCTCATATTGAGTTATTTGGTGACCTTAAATCACTACCATGTTAGTATTAAATTGCATGAGGTATGGAACCTCATTTAAATCATTTTCTCAAATGATAAGTATGAAGAGGTTGACTTTGGTCAACCTAGGTCATATATTATTCATAAGAGAAATTAAATCTTAAGAAGAATTCAATGAGAGGAAATTATTTCTCCAAACCAAAGAGAAACCTTAATTCAACTTTTCAATGAGAGGAAATTATTTCTCCTAATATTAAATAAAGAAACCCTAGAATAATTTGTGAATAAATGTTAAGTAATGATGCTAAGATCCATTGTGTGAGCCATTAAGGCTAATTAAGAATACTTAAGTGTTGTTTGGTGATTGTATCCTCGTATTCGTTTATAGACGCTAGTACCGGAGACTATCAAGAGGAAGAGGTCTTCTACCAAGAGGAAGAGCAAGAAAACTTTGATCACATCACCAACCAAGGCAAGCTATTACCAATGCAAGCTAGACTAATGCAAACCATTTTGGTTGCAAGTTATATTCTTGCAAAGTGCAAAGCTCTACAAGAGCAAGGCACCATTACATTTTACTTTATGAACCTATCCCAAGTTTTTACTTTACAAGCTTTACTTGATTTTATTTATCAAAGTTACTTTTTGGTTTATGATTCACTTGGTTGAATTATAGAGTAGTACAAGAGAATCACCCTTAGTCTAGCAAGCTCCAAGATACTTAGCACCCCTCATAACTAGTTGCTAGTGCTCAAGATTAAAAGTGGCTACTCTAGTTGGGAACTTGTGAATTGAAATGACTTTGAAAACCTTGGAATGATGAGTCATTCTATTGAAGAGATTTTGAAGGTGAATATGACTGGTGAATGACTTGGTGAATTTAACAAAAACTGATGGTTGGGTTCGGATGCGATACCATTCCAATTTTACAAGTACCCCCACAATACCTGAATCTGGGTAAGGCTTAGCTGGAAACTTATGTATTTTAGTATGGGGTCCCTCTGAACAAGCGTCATCGGGGTTATGCTGGAGGCTGCCTCTCTGAAGGAATAATGTGAAATGACGTGAAATGAGGTGAATGTCCGGCCCAAGCCACAGTGCGGTTCCCAGTGACCGCGTGTCTTCACTGGGAGGCCAAGCTCATGGGGAGAGGTGCCTATACTAGAGTATGTAAATGAAAGGTTAGGATTGGTAGTTCGCGTACTGCGTACGATAAATCAGGGCCAGTTACCCCTGACGAACTATTGCAATTGTTGTGGCACAAGTGTACAACCTCTGCAGAGTTAAACCTATTCGAATAGCCGCGCCCGCGGTTATGGACAGTTGGAAAGGCCATACTGTTCCGTCATCAGAACTTTTCTAAAAATATGAATGGTGACTTGTGATTTGAATTGAAAGGTGACTTTGACTTGAATCACAACTGAGTTGTGGGAATGACACTAATGTTCCCACTTGAGTTAGTTAATTGAAGAGGCTTTGATTATTAAAAGTGCTTATGAAATAAAACTGGCTTTATGCAAATGAAACTAGAGCTTAGAAACCCCTTACTATAGTTGATAGTGTTTACCTTAGTATTAGTTTGCGAGTACTTTAAAGTACTCATGGCTGTGTCCCTGGCTATTCAAATGGCCAGACTATGAAGACGAGTACCAGAACCCGGAAGAAGGACAGCAGGACGTCTACGACAACTAGGATCACTCCTGACGTCAACAGTTGCCTGTGGAATAGATGGACTACTACTACTCTACTTTCGCTTCCGCTATGTGTTATGTAATGAATAAATAGAACTTCTATTATTGTAATGAGACTGGATCATGTGATCCTTTATTTTGTAAGACGATTATGGTATGTAATGAATGATGTGTTGTGATATCAATCTATTATGTCTCGCAAAAACAATATTCCTGGGATTGCGATGAAGGGCATAATAGGCATCTGGACTTAAAAATCCGGGTGTTGACAAGTTGGTATCAGAGCCATTGTTGACCCTAGGAGACCCTAGTTAGAATGGACGTCTGAAAATTTTAGTTTCAAAACAAATGAAGTGACTATTTAAGAAAACTTATTCTCCCTCTTATCATTGAGATCTTTTTCAAAAATAATAAAGTTATGCTCTATTCTTCTTATACTATTACCTAAAATTTTGACACACTTCTCTAACTTACTCATCATAATTCTTCACAGATGGAGTACAAATGGGAGTTCTATCAGCTTGGTCGCGGGGGAAACCTGATGTTCGAGAAAGACTTGAAGCAACTAGTGGACTATCTAGGACGCCCGTACCCCGAGTTCTTCGGAACACCCCTCAACAATCACTCCGGAGGACCACCTCGGTGGGAAGTTTCTGCCGATCTACGAAGGAAGCCTGGAACCCCAATATGGAAAACCATATGGTTTTCTGTAACGGGAAACACTTGGAAGGAAGGACTAGTCAGAGCAATGCAAGAAGCAATTTCTCGTCTGTGTGGACAAAATGAGAACAAGATTAAGAACACTCGCTTCATCTACTACCCAAGACATGACCCCACCGGAAGACCGATGACCATGCCCCCGCACACGGAGATGAACCACTATGTTGCCTACCTCGACTTCATGCTGTACAAGACCCGCAGGGAGTTGGACAATGCCCTCACCTTTCTCCAAGCACATTACCCGTGAAGACGAAGTATTCCCCCCTGAAGAGTAGTTTCATTTAAAGCACTTTCGTATGTGTGAGTTGTATCAGGATCCCCTTGTATCGTAGAGCGATGAATGGTTCTTCAAACCAACGGTGTGTTAGCTTTGTAATGTGTGATGCTTGGTATGAATGAAAAAGTGTTGTTGGTTTTTACCCCCGCAACACTACTCAAGTTTTCAATATTATGAACTTTTTAAACTTTAACAAAACAAACCATAGAAATTTCCCTCTTATCTTATCATCTACATCAATGTTTAGATGGCCCCACCAACCCGCAACGCCACCCAGGATGCCATGATGCAACTACTGCAGACGATGATGGCAGACCGAGAAGTCGAGAGAGCTGAACGCCAAGCCAACATTACCGCACTGCAACAGATAGCTCAGAACAATCAAGGCCACGGAAACAACGATCACCCTGGATCGAAGCTGAAGAACTTCCAGCACACCAACCCTTCGGTATTCAACAAGACTGAAGAGCCCCTTGATGCTGATGACTGGCTCCAGACCATGGAGAACAACCTCGAAGTTGCGGGAGTTGAAGCCGCAGAAAAAGTACTGTTTGCCACCCACTATCTGTCAGGACCTGCCAGAGCCTGGTGGACAAGTGCCCGTGCAATGAATGCGGGACAGATGATGACATGGGAAGACTTCAAGCTGAAATTCAGCAAATACCATGTGCCCCAAGGACTGATCAAGAAGATGAGAGACGAGTTCCGTGAACTCAAGCAAGGAAGAATGTCCGTGGTGGAATACCGCGACAGGTTTCTCACTCTGTCAAGGTACGCCCCGGATGAGACTGACACCAATGAAAAGAGAAAGGAAAGATTTCTGAACGGACTGCACGACGAGATGCAAACTGTGTTGGTGAACATTCCGTTCGCTGACTTGGAAGCCCTCGTGGACTCAGCCATACAGATGGAAGGAAAGCTGCATCAGGCCAATGAGAACCGCAAGCGCAGAATGATGAACCAGAATGGACCCCACCATACCCAGAAGTACCGCAACAACTCCTCTGGAGGATTCAACCCAAGATACAACAAGCCCCCTGCCCAGAATTATCGCCCCAACTACACCAACAACAACGAAGGACCCCCGAAGCCCGGAGGCAATAACAACAACAACAACAATAACAACAACAACAGCAGCAACAACAACAACCACCCCAACAACAGCAACAACAATGGAAACAACAACAACACCAATACTGCCCCAAGGACTGGAAGCAATGCTACCCCCATAATCCCCAAAGACAAGTCCACCGTCAACTGCTATGAATGTGGAGTTGTGGGTCACTTCTCCAATGAGTGCCCCAAAAAGCTTGCCAGGATTGCCGCCAATACCGCAGCACCTGCTCAGCAACAATGATAAACCGCAGGTAGAAGGAACCAGAACAACAACAACGGTCGCCTCTACCACATGAATGCCACTAAAGCTCAGGAAGCACCCCAGACCATGCCCAGTATGTCTTCCTGTTAATCAAAATAATCAATCTCTCTTAGGAACCTAACTTTTCTTAAAATCTCGGGACGAGATTTGTTTAAGGGGGAAGGGTTTGTAACATCCCAAGAATTTCAAAATAAAACAAATGAATTTCCCTAGTTCCAAATTTTGGAACCAACAAAAACTTTTATTAATTAAGTAGGATACATAGTGATCTTGCTTAATTCTTGTGCTATTGCCATGATTGCTTGTTATAATAGTTTGAAATAATCTTAAACCCTAAACCTCACCCCTCTTTTCACCATCCTAGTTAAAATAAAATAAAAGGAAATTAAATAAGAAAAAGGCATATGTGCCTATGGCTATTTTTACAAAACTTCACCCTAAGCTCTTCTACTTTGCTTAGAAGTTTGGAAAACCTTCATACACCTTACCTAGTACTTATCAAACCAAATCCAAGTGGTTTCCAAAGAAAATAAAAAGAAACTAAAAATGCCATAGAGGCATATGAGAGCAAAATAGCAAATATGTGAATTTAAGAACCTTGACCCTCATACATGTTGTGAATGGTTGGATCACTCCTATATACCATTTCAACATTCAACAACACCAATTGGGTCAAGCTAAGTCAAACTAGAACTCAAATGCAACATATGCATAGAGGCATATGTGACACATAGCCATAATACCCAATTTTTTGCCCATGACTTTAAACCTTGACCAAATGGTGTGAAACCATCTCTCAACCTAATATAACACTAAATTGACCCTAACCCATGCCCAAGGGAAGCAAGATGAACAATTAACAAGAATAATGAAATTTGACACATCACCTCTTATGTGTTATGGCCATTTTTGCAAATCTTTGAACAAGACCATTTGAAATGGTTTCAATGGTCTTAAAATGTTTCTAAACTAATAAGAATCACATTAGAGTCAAGAAATAGCAATTCAATTGAAGAGAAACCAAATAGTGAGAAAATCCAAATTTCACTCACATACACTTAGGCCAAAATTGCAAATCTTCACCAAAGGCCACCATAGCTCCATCTTTGGTTTCTAAAATACTTATATAACTCAAACAAACCCAAATGCATCAAAGAAACCAGAATCAATTCGAAATTTAACTCAAAACCATCTCACATGTGATGATGGTCATTTGTGTGATTTTTAACATGATCCCCTCTTTACCCCTCTGGTTTTGACTTTTCTTCAACCAAACTTGGTCAACTATGACCATGTAATCCAAGACCATATGAAAGTGAACAACTCTCATGTTGACCATTAGTGCTGATGTTGACCAGGTTGACCAGTAGAGAGGTGACAAGTGGAGACTTTGAAATTATGAGAAGATCATGCCAAATTTGAAACTTTGCAAAACAACTCCAAAATGAACACCACCACCACCAATCTTTCACATTAATTATATAATTGAGCTCCACCAAAAAGAATTGCAAAATTCCACAAAAACCTTCATGCGGCCATTTCATCGAGCACCTTACAGGCATAATTCTGGAATTGTAATACACCCCTTTACCCAGCAGTTTCTAGCCTAAACCCCTTTGAATCTTTGTTGATCATTGCTCCTCTAGGACCCCCTGCATCAAGCCATGTCAGTGCTTTGGTGTTTAAAGCTGTGGAAAGCCTCAAACCATGCAATGACGTACCCATGCTGGCCACCCTCACTCTATTCCTCTCTGGCCCTCACCTCCCCCTCTCACCATGTCAAATGAGTCACCCACACCTCCCTGAGCACGCCAGTACCTTTGCTGACTCGAAGCACACGCGACATTGGCTAGCCCAGACGCGCCCAGACCGCGCCCAGGACGCCCAGTACCATGCCAGAGCACGCACTGGCATAGCCATGGACGCGCCAGAGCACGCACGCGTGCAGTAGCCTCAGCCCACCCCTGCACACCTACCCCTGCATCGAGCATTGCCACCCTCTCCTCTACCCCTGTGACATGCTCGCTAGCTCGCGGAGGAACCATCGCCGTCGCTATGATCACCACTCTGCCACGCCCGTACTGCGAGGACGACGATGATACAGCATGCTCCCGTCCTCCCCTCGCTGCCCCTTCACGCGCGTCGTGACCACCATGATCGCAGCTACCTAGAGCGCCCCCTATCTTGCCCCTTCGCGCCCTCGAACGCCGTCGCCACCGTCGACCTTGCAGCACCCCACGGCCACCCAACGCATCTATAAATAGAGGCCATCTCAGCCTTCACTCTCCACAACAAACTTGCTTCCCTCCCTTCACTCGACCTCCTCGAACTCTCGCTCGTCCACATTGCGCAGTAGCCAGTCCCAATTTCACCGCCAGCCACCTCGACAGTAGCAAGAAGGCGACGACGATTGGCGCCACCCCAACCTCTCCCTCGACCACCATTCGAACCGCCGTCGTCTCCAACGCCGATCGCCCGCCTCGCCGACCCCGCTGGACGTCGGTAAGCCTCCCCTCGCTACCTCGCTGCCGCCGGTAGGGTTAGCTCTCCGGCGAGCGTTGTCGAGGATGAGGACGACCCTAATTCATCGATCTTCTTTTTATCCTACGGCCACCGTTCCTCCTTACCGGTTCGCTGTTATAACACGCTGACGGGTGGAGCCCGCAACGTCAGGCGGCCCGCGTGTGCTAGTCACACTGCTGGGCCGGCCCAAGTCTGTTTCGCCCGTTTAGCCCATTTAGAGTTCCCGCCAAGCCCAGTAATTCAAAAATGGGATTTCTGTTTAATTTTGAATTCCCTGCTGATGCCTAATTCAAAATTTAATAGTTCAAAATCTACAAATCCAATTTGAGTGATTCAAAATGTTCCAGAAAGCTTATGAAATTATCTAGCTAACCTCACTGGATTCAACCTCATATGTTGTGTAGATTTTGAATAGCAAAAATGACAAAACCGAGACTTTTCAGTATTCAAATAAATCTTAAAAATCAACCAATTTGAATTTTGAAGTGAATCCAATTGAAATAATTCACATTTAACAAACTCTAATTTATTATGTAAAAATATGATATATGTTCTGTATATGATCATGGGCTAGAAGCAGAATATTGGCTATGTAGTCAATACTAGCCCATTTAAACTATTTCAAATTTTAGGAATTTAAATCTATGAGGTGTAGCACCTCATTTAAATCATTCTCACAAGTGATATGAAGTAATGTGTTGAACTTTAAATGCTTAGGCTCATACTTGCTCACTTGTAGAATTTAAATCAACATAGTATTTAAATTGCAAAGGTTAATTACATCACATGAGATGATGAATCTCATTTAAATCACTTTTCTCAAATACTAAGTGTGAAGTGTTGACCTTGGTCAACATGGGATCATCCCTGGTTATTTGAGAATATTAAATCACCTCAATAGTAGTTTTTAAATTAGTTACAACTATGTGTTAAATCATATGAGAGGTTTTCCTCTCATTTAAATCTTGTTCTCAAGTAATTCAACATGAGGTAGTGACCATGGTCTATATAATCTCATATTGAGTTATTTGGTGACCTTAAATCACTACCATGTTAGTATTAAATTGCATGAGGTATGGAACCTCATTTAAATCATTTTCTCAAATGATAAGTATGAAGAGGTTGACTTTGGTCAACCTAGGTCATATATTATTCATAAGAGAAATTAAATCTTAAGAAGAATTCAATGAGAGGAAATTATTTCTCCAAACCAAAGAGAAAACTTAATTCAACTTTTCAATGAGAGGAAATTATTTCTCCTAATATTAAATAAAGAAACCCTAGAATAATTTGTGAATAAATGTTAAGTAATGATGCTAAGATCCATTGTGTGAGCCATTAAGGCTAATTAAGAATACTTAAGTGTTGTTTCGTGATTGTATCCTCGTATTCGTTTATAGACGCTAGTACCGGAGACTATCAAGAGGAAGAGGTCTTCTACCAAGAGGAAGAGCAAGAAAACTTTGATCACATCACCAACCAAGGCAAGCTATTACCAATGCAAGCTAGACTAATGCAAACCATTTTGGTTGCAAGTTATATTCTTGCAAAGTGCAAAGCTCTACAAGAGCAAGGCACCATTACATTTTACTTTATGAACCTATCCCAAGTTTTTACTTTACAAGCTTTACTTGATTTTATTTATCAAAGTTACTTTTTGGTTTATGATTCACTTGGTTGAATTATAGAGTAGTACAAGAGAATCACCCTTAGTCTAGCAAGCTCCAAGATACTTAGCACCCCTCATAACTAGTTGCTAGTGCTCAAGATTAAAAGTGGCTACTCTAGTTGGGAACTTGTGAATTGAAATGACTTTGAAAACCTTGGAATGATGAGTCATTCTATTGAAGAGATTTTGAAGGTGAATATGACTGGTGAATGACTTGGTGAATTTAACAAAAACTGATGGTTGGGTTCGGATGCGATACCATTCCAATTTTACAAGTACCCCCACAATACCTGAATCTGGGTAAGGCTTAGCTGGAAACTTATGTATTTTAGTATGGGTTCCCTCTGAACAAGCGTCATCGGGGTTATCTTTGGAGGCTGCCTCTACGAAGGAATAATGTGAAATGACGTGAAATGAGGTGAATGTCCGGCCCAAGCCTGTGCGATTCCCAGCTGACCGCGTGTCTTCACCGGGAGGCCAAGCTCATGGGGAGAGGTGCCTATACTAGAGTATGTAAATGAAAGGTTAGGATTGGTAGTTCGCGTCTGCGTACGATAAATCGGGAGCCGATTACCCTTGACGAACTATTGCAATTGTTGTGGCACAAGTGTACAACCTCTGCAGAGTTAAACCTATTCAAATAGCCGCGTCCGCGGTTATGGACAGTTGGAAAGGCCATACTGTTCCGTCATCAGAACTTTTCTAAAAATATGAATGGTGACTTGTGATTTGAATTGAAAGGTGACTTTGACTTGAATCACAACTGAGTTGTGGGAATGACACTAATGTTCCCACTTGAGTTAGTTAATTGAAGAGGCTTTGATTATTAAAAGTGCTTATGAAATAAAACTGGCTTTATGCAAATGAAACTAGAGCTTAGAAACCCCTTACTATAGTTGATAGTGTTTACCTTAGTATTAGTTTGCGAGTACTTTAAAGTACTCATGGCTGTGTCCCTGGCTATTCAAATGGCCAGACTATGAAGACGAGTACCAGAACCCGGAAGAAGGACAGCAGGACGTCTACGACAACTAGGATCACTCCTGACGTCAACAGTTGCCTGTGGAATAGATGGACTACTACTACTCTACTTTCGCTTCCGCTATGTGTTATGTAATGAATAAATAGAACTTCTATTATTGTAATGAGACTGGATCATGTGATCCTTTATTTTGTAAGACGATTATGGTATGTAATGAATGATGTGTTGTGATATCAATCTATTATGTCTCGCAAAAACAATATTCCTGGGATTGCGATGAAGGGCATAATAGGCATCTGGACTTAAAAATCCGGGTGTTGACATCGAGCGTCCCCCGACTCTGCCCCTTCGCCTATATATTCTCTCCGTCGCGAAAACCCTAGTACCGAGAGCCACGATACGAGAAAAGTTACTGTGACGCCGTCGCCGCCAATCCCATCTCGGGAGATTCAGGAGATCGCCTACGGCACCGTGCCGGAGAGGGGAATCATCACCGAAGGGCTCTACATCACCATGCCCGCCTCCGGACTGATGCGTGAGTAGTTCATCCTTGGACTATGGGTCCATAGCAGTAGCTAGATGGTTGTCTTCTCCTCTTGTGCTATCATGTTTAGATCTTGTGAGCTGCCTATCATGATCAAGATCATCTATTTGTAATGCTACATGTTGTGTTTGTTGGGATCCGATGAATATGGAATAGTATGTCAAGTTGATTATTGATCTATCATATATGTGTTGTTTATGATCTTGCATGCTCTCCGTTGCTAGTAGAGGATCTGGCCAAGTTGATACTTGTAACTCCAAGAGAGGGTATTTATGCTCGATAATGGGTTCATGCCTCCATTGAATCTGGGACAGTGACAGAAAGTTCTAAGGTTGTGGATGTGCTGTTTCCACTAGGGATAAAACATCAATGCTTTGTCTAAGGATATTTGTATTATTTACATTACGCACAGTACTTAATGCAATTGTCTGTTGTTTGCAACTTAATACTGGAAGGGGTGCGGATGCTAACCCGAAGGTGGACTTTTTAGGCATAGATGCATGCTGGATAGCGGTCTATGTTCTTTGTCATAATGCGCTAAGTAAATCTCATATTAGTCATCATGATATGTATGTGCATTGTTATGCCCTCTCTATTTGTCAATTTCCCAACTGTAATTTGTTCACCCAACATGCTATTTATCTTATTGGAGAGACACCACTAGTGAACTTTGGACCCCGGTCCATTTTTTTACATCTGAAATACAATCTACTGCAATCATTGTTCTCTGTTGTTCTTTGCAAACAAACATCATTCTCCACACAATATGTTTAATCCTTTGTTTACAGCAAGCCGGTGAGATTGACAACCTCATTGTTAAGTTGGGGCAAAGTATTTTGATTGTGTTGTGCAGGTTCCACGTTGGCGCCGGAATCCCTGGTGTTGCGCCGCAGTACACTCCTCCACCAACAACCTTCACGTGGCCTTCATCTCCTACTGGTTCGATAACCTTGGTTTCTTACTGAGGGAAAACTTGCTGCTGTACACATCACACCTTCCTCTTGGGGTTCCCAACGGACGTGTGCTTTACCGTCACAAGCAGCGGCCAGCCCCCTAGCGCGCCCAGGTGTGGGGAGCCCACCCCCTGGCTCCCCCGACGCTGCCTCTTCGCCTATATATTTCTTCGTATCGGAAAACCCTAGTACCGAGAGCCAAAATACGAGAAAAGTTCCAGAGATGCCGCCGCCGTCAACCCCATCTCGGGGGGGTTCAGAAGATCTCCTCCGGCACCCTGCCGGAGAGGGGAATCATCACCGGAGGGCTCTACATCACCATGCCCGCCTCCGGACTGATGCGTGAGTAGTTCATCCTTGGACTATGGGTCCATAGCAGTAGCTAGATGGTTGTCTTCTCCTATTATGTCATCATGTTTAGATCTTGTGAGCTGCCTATCATGATCAAGATCATCTTATTGTAATGCTACATGTTGTGTTTGTTGGGATCCGATGAATATGGAATACTATGTCAAGTTGATTATCGATCTTTCATATATGTGTTGTTTATGATCTTGCATGCTCTCCGTTGCTAGTAGAGGCTCTGGCCAAGTTGATACTTGTAACTCCAAGAGGGAGTATTTATGCTCGATAGTGGGTTCATGCCTCCATTGAATGCAGGACGTGTGACGAGAAAGTTCTAGGGTTGTGGATGTCTTTGTTGCCACTAGGGATAAAACATCAATGCTTTGTCTAAGGATATTTGTATTGTTTACATTACGCACAGTACTTAATGCAATTGTCTGTTGTTTGCAACTTAATACTGGAAGGGGTGCGGATGCTAACCCGAAGGTGGACTTTTTAGGCATAGATGCATGCTGGATAGCGGCCTATGTTCTTTGTCGTAATGCCCTAAGTAAATCTCATAGTAGTCATCATGATATGTATGTGCATTGTTATGCCCTCTCTATTTGTCAATTGCCCAACTGTAATTTGTTCACCCAACATGTTATTTATCTTATTGGCGAGACACCACTAGTGAACTGTAGACCCCGGTCCATTCTTTTACATCTGAAATACAACCTGCTGCAATCATTGTTCTCTGTTGTTCTTTGCAAGCAAACATCATTCTCCACACCATACTTTTAATCCTTTGTTTTCAGTAAGCCGGTGAGATTGACAACCTCACTGTTAAGTTGGGGCAAAGTATTTTGATTGTGTTGTGCAGGTTCCACGTTGGCGCCGGAATCCCTGGTGTTGCGCCGCACTACACTCCTTCACCAACAACCTTCACGTGGCCTTCATCTCCTACTGGTTCGATAACCTTGGTTTCTTACTGAGGGAAAACTCGCTGCTATACGCATCATACCGTCCTCTTGGGGTTCCCAACGGACGTGTGCTTTACCGCCACAAGCAGCTACTTTGCTGGCGCCGTCGTCGGGGAGGAATCAACACTCCATCACCGTCACGCGACATCACTGTCCCTTCTTCCTCTTCTTCTGATGAGTTGTCCTCCACTGATGACCTTCCCCCTTCACGGCCTATCCGTCAGCGTCGTGCTCTAGCTCGTTACTCTCCTAGTCAGTATGGTCTCTCTGTCGTTTCCGAGCCGACTTCTTATCGGGATGCCGAGCATCATCCTGAATGGCAGCTTGCCATGGCTGAGGAAATCGCTGCGCTTGAGCGCACTGCCACTTGGGATCTTGTTTCTCCCCCTTCTGGTGTCTGTACTATCACGTGTAAGTGGGTCTATAAAATTAAGACTCGATCTGATGGATCTCTTGAGCGCTATAAAGCGCGTCTTGTGGCTCGTGGCTTTCAGCAGGAGCACGGCCGTGACTATGATGAGACTTTTGCCCCTGTGGCTCATATGACTACTGTGCGTACCCTTCTTGCTGTTGCTTCTGTTTGCCGCTGGTCTGTCTCCCAGCTTGATGTTCAGAATGCTTTTCTTAATGGCGAGTTGAGTGAGGAGGTTTACATGCAGCCTCCTCCTGGGTATTCTGTTCCCGATGGGATGGTTTGTCGTCTTCGACGTTCTCTCTATGGTCTCAAACAGGCCCCTCGTGCCTGGTTTGAGCGCTTCGAATCTGTGGTGACTGCTACTGGTTTCTCTCCTAGTCTTCATGATCCAGCACTTTTCGTTCACACTTCTCCTCGTGGACGTACTCTTCTTCTTCACTATGTTGATGATATGATCATTACTGGTGATGATCCTGAGTATATTGCCTTCGTCAAGGCTCATCTTCGTGATCAGTTTCTTATGACTGATCTTGGTCCTCTTCGATATTTTCTTGGCATTGAGGTTTCCTCCACTTCTAATGGCTCTTCTATCTCTCACAAAAAGTACATTCAGGATCTTCTTGCTCGTGCTGCTCTTGGGGATGAGCGCACATTCGATACTCCTATGGAGCTTAATGTTAAGCTTCGTCCTACTGATGGTGATCCTCTTCCTGATCCCACCCGTTATCGCCATCTTGTTGGGAGTCTTGTTTATCTTGCTGTCACTCGTCCTGATATTTCTTATCCTATTCATATTCTGAGTCAGTTTGTCTCAGCTCCTACCACTCTTCACTATAGTCATCTCCTCCGTGTTCTTCGTTATCTTCGTGGCACGATCACTCGTCGCCTTTTCTTTCCCTGTTCCAGCTCTCTCCAGCTCCAGTGCTATTCAGATGTTACGTGGGCGAGTGATCCTACGGATCGTCGTTCTCTTTCTGCTTACTGTGTGTTTCTTGGTGGTTCGCTTGTTGCTTGGAAGACGAAGAAACAGGTCGCAGTTTCCCGTTCGAGTGTTGAGGCTGAGTTGCGGGCTATGGCTTTGTTGATTGCTGAGGTGACTTGGTTACGGTGGTTGCTTGCAGATTTTGGGGTCTCTGTTACGACACCCACTCCACTTTTGTCTGACAGTACATGTGCTATCAGTATTGCACGTGATCCGGTCAAGCATGAGCTAACCAAGCATATTGGTGTTGATGCTTTTTAGACACGTGCACATGTACAGGATGTCGTTGTTGCGGTTCATTATGTGCCTTCAGATTTGCAGTTGGCGGATTTCTTTACGAAGGCACAAACTCGAGCGCAGCATGATTTCTTACTCTCCAAACTCAGTGTTGTGGATCCACCATGAGTTTGAGGGAGGTGTTAGATGTATATATTTGTATATTGTAGTTTCCCCATATGTTAGGGGGCTTTCTGCATATGTGCACATGTACATGTACTATATATTGTGGCCTTTGGCCCCCTGGTAATACAACAAGCATATTGCCCTAACAAGAAACACATCTAGTCAAGCAGACTCTCAGCGCACGCCAACGCACACGCCACAGGAGTTGCTCCCGCCGTCTTCCTCGACTCCATCTTCAAAAGAGATCATCGCATAAGCCTTGCAAGACGTGTCGTCGATGCCACCATGACGCCAGACGGCTCCACCTCCTGCACGTATACATCATCCCGCATCTGTCGTCGATACCCTGCAGCACCATGCCACTGAGACTCAACGCCAACAAAGTGGTAGATGAACACCACTCCACCGAAATCCGCCAACATCCAGCAGTTGCTCCAAAAACGATGGCCCAAGAGGTAGAACGATGCAGGGCGCGCCACCATCGTCCGATCTGGGAGACCCGGACCTAGGGTTTCCCCCGGAGCAGCACGAGTGAGAAACCGCAAACTGCGTCGACGATGCCTTCAAGAAGGTAGCGGCACGACACGTCGCCATCATCCGCCAACCGAGGACCTAGGGTTTCCCCAACTCGCCGAGTGTAGTGCCAAGACGGGCAAAGATGACGCCTTAGACAAGGTAACGACTTCGACCGACGCCGCCATCATCCGCCAAGACCGAGGTCGAGGCTCAGTTTTCACCGGCTACCATGACACCCCGGAGTAGATCACCATCGCCGGAACCCTGTGTGAGATCCCATGATCCCCCCACACAGGACTACCAGCCAGGCCGACCACCTCCGACGAAGAAGAAGGCCGCCTCCACCGTCGAACCCTAGGCTGCTGCCCCGGGCATCCTCGAACCGCGGGAGAAACCCAAGGTCACCACCCCGCACCGGCGAGAAGCGGAGGAGATGGCGCAAACCATCCCACCAGCCACCACCGGTGTGCCACCGACGTGAGGCAAGGGAGGCTACAGCACGCCGGCGCCGCCGCCGCCCCTCCTTCCTCCGACCGCTGCCGCCCCGCCATCACACGGGAGGCAGAAGGTCTTCCGCCGCCGCTGTCGAGGGGAGCACCCAGCCGCCGTCCCATGCGCGCACGGGGGAAGCCCGCCCCCACGCCCCGCGGCCTTTGCCCGGCGGCGCCGCCGACTGCGGCGGCGGGAGGAGTAGTTAGGGTTTCGGGAGGGGTTGGGTGCGGGCGGAAAGTAACTACAATTGGTTTCTTTGACTAGACGTACGTATGTTTTTCCCTCCATAGCTCATTCTTCGGTTCTAAGGACACTACAGGAATGGGCTGATATGCCTACGTCTAGGAACCCTCGGCGTAGCTGGTTTTGGCCGTCGGCTTAGGATACGCCGAGGGCAGCCTTCGGCATAGCTTCTCGGCGAAGACCTTCCTCGGTGGAGCCACTATTTCCATCGGCGTAGCCCGGCCCTCGGAGTAGCACGCTATGCCGACGGCAAAACCCTCGGCATACTAATTAAAAATTTAGAATTTCCTTTTTCAAAAAAAAAAATTATTCGAAAAAATCTTTTTTTTTTGCTATGCCGACGGCAAAACCCTCGGCATAGAGTATTAATTTTTTTTCAAATTTTTATTTGTTTTACACCATTTTTTACTTATTTATTCTTCACCCAAGAAACTTTTAATTCTAAGTACACTTAATCTTAGGTCTAATTACCAAGGATTTGGCTCCCGACAGGAAAAAAATCCGGGGGTGCTCGGGATTTCCGGTTACCGCGGTAACCGGGAAATCCCACCCGGTTACCGGACGAATTCAAAATCTAAAATTTAAATTCAAAGAGAATATTTGCTAAAATTATATAGAATATTTGCTAAAATTATATAGAATATTCGCTAAAATTTAAAATTTTCGCAAAAAAACAAAAAATCGGGATTTTTTACCCGGTTAGACCAATTCCCGGGGGTGGTCGAGATATCCGGTTCCCGGCCGGGAACCAAATCCCTGCTAATTACAATCATGGTTAAACTTCCCAGTCGGTCACCCATCCTCACACTACTGCATCCTCAGCACGCTTAACTTCTTGGTTTCATTCGGATGAGATTCCATTAAAGAATTGACAACTCGTTGATAATAATAGCATATCAGCCCTATTAACCCTTGGACTGTGATATCACACTTCTTTATTTTTGAATTCCAAACAATTACTTAAGTAAACAACCATGAATATATAAGTAATAATAATATTGAATTCAAATAACAATAAAATGATTTTTTGTCTTGTTTCTATTTAATATGGAATAAATAATATATTTAAATCAGAAAATCAAAATTTCACAAATAATATGTCTAAATCGATAAGAAAAATGAGAGGAATCTAAATATAACATCCATATCATCATATGAACCTAAAAATAATCCAAATATGATGTTCAGTTTGCCATCTGGCCAAAACGCCCCCGCCCCCGGAGATGCGGAATGGCCGTATCGGGCGCGCTGGTGCACCGTTCGCCAACACGCTAAACGGACAAAAATTAGCACATAAAGTGATATATTATAGACCTAAAAACTTTTTTCCTGAAATTTATTGAGCGACGGAAAGGGTACCCCTAGTTCAAATCCGTTCAGTTTCCAGCAGATTCGGCGAGACACCGCAGGAAGCCGTAGGGATTCCCAGATTGCTAGCACGCACATATGGCATGCGATATATGGTGCGGAGGCGGTGTCCTACCACTACGCGGAGGTCTCGCGCAGTACTAAAATGCGTCCCATGTAGCTGCTTAACAAAAAAAACCGTTTGGCACCCTGAAAATAAAAAAAACATCGCCCATGGGTCAGATTGGAAATCCGCTCCCGAGGCTTTGCTTCCTATCCCAGGTTCCACGCACGTGCCAAATATGGCCTCGTTCCGACAAACTATACGGTGTCACGGGCCGTTTCCTACTCATTTCTCCTAAAAGCCATAGAACTCCGGACGTGATAGCCATATTTGTGAAGGGTTTTCCAAAATAATTGTCGTATCCCAATTCCAACTTCTGGAGTGGTTACTAGGACACATATGACACCATGTGGCTCTGCGGTATTTTCTGACTTTGTTTAAATTGACATCAGGCCAATACGCCCCCCCTCCCCACGGAGATGCGGTATGGCCGTACCGGGCGCACTGGTGCACCCGTTCACCATCGCGCTACACGAAAAAAAATTTAGCACATAAAGTGATGTGTCGTAGACCTAAAAACATATTTCCCGGAATTTATTGAGCGACGGAAAGTATACCCCTAGTTCAAATCCGTAAAGTTTCCAGCGAATTCGGCCACTACACGGAGGTCTCGCGCATACTAAAATGTGCCCCATGCATATAGATGCTTAAAAAAACCGTTTTGGCACCCCGACAATGAAAAAATCATCGCCCGTAAGTCGGATTGGAAATCCGTGTCTGGAGCCTTGCTTCCCATCCCAGGGTCCACACATGTGCCAAATATGGCCTCGTTCCGATAAACTATGCGTTTGCATAGGACGTTTTGTACGCATTTTCCCTAAAAGCCATAGAACTTCGGACTTGATAGACATGTTTGTGAAGGGTTTTCCAAAATAATTGCCGTATCTCAATTTCGATTTTTGGAGTGGCTACTAGGACACATAAAATGACGCCATGCGGCTCCGCGGGATTTTCTGACTTCTTTTAAATTGTCATCTGGTTAAAGCGGGAACCTGATGACATATAAGAAAGTGTTTGAATTGTTACTATGTTAACATGGTACTGTAAAATATGCATGATATTGACATAAACTGATAGAGGATGTTTTTCTGAACGTTTTGATACCTTATAAGCATTTTTCTGACGTCATATGAATTAGTTATGGTTTTTACAAAATTAGACAAATTTTAAGGATGGCCTACGCTGAGGGTGGCCGTCGGCGTAGCCCTGTCTACGCCTAGGGCCAAAGGTATGCCGAGGGCTGCCTTCGGCGTAGACCTCGCTACGCCGACGATAACGCTATGCTGACGGTCGTTTTGGCAGGCTGGCCTGCCCGGACCATACGCCGACGGCCCCAACTTTTCGCCGTCGGCGTATAAATGGCCCTCGACGTATCGTGTCATTCCTGTAGTGGGATGTCAATGGGTGTTATGGGCTACGGTTCACATATCCGTATAGCAGAATATAAAATTTTACCCACGCCCTAGAACCTGTTTGATTCACAGGATTTGGAAACGTGAGAATACAAAAAATGCAGAAACATTTTAGAAATGTATGTGCAAACCGTAGGATTATAAAAAAATATAAAATTTATGAAATTGGGCCTTTGATTCATGGGAATAGGGAAAAAACATAGAAATTCCCGAAACCATAATCAAATCATGGCTAAAATAATTATAAAAATAAGATTGGGTTATTATCATTGCAAATTATAGATTTTGTCTCTTTGTTTGTGCATAGAAATGTAAAAAAGAGGTCTAGGTGAATTGTAGAATTCTTTTGGTTTCCCTTTAAAACCTATACCATAGAAAAAAAAATTGCTACATTTTTCTTATGGTCCTTATTTTAATCAAATGGATAAATATTTCCACCAAAGGAAAATTTCAATTCCCATCACTATGTCTTTCCTCCAACATTCCTATGAATCAAAAAAGGCCCTTAAGCAATGGAGTACAATTTTACCCGTATGTCCGGAAAAAAGAGAACAGGTGTACTAATATACATCCACCCTATGTTGTCACACAAATTATTTCTTTCTACTTTCTATTGGCTCGTTGCCTTCATGTCGTGGTCCTACTTGCGCCGACCCACCAGGAATGAAGAAATCCATGGCCTGCCACAAACTCCACGCCTTGGGGTAGCAGCGTGATACTCCCTGCGTCCTGGTGGGTTAGGCCTATGCGTATCTTTAGGTTGTCAATTTAATCAATGTAATACAAGTTGTAGAGCATAAGGATTGTACCATTAGAAAATATAACATCTAAGGGTTTCTAATGATATATATATTTTTTGTAATACATAACGTGTATTATGTTGGTTAAATTAACAACGTAGGGACGGAGGTAGTAGGAAAGGACGTCAAACAATTGATAAATTTTCATTCTTATTTGATTCTCATGCTTGGAAAGTAGGTTTTCCGTGGCCTCTTTCCCTTCTGCAATTCTGCATGCATCTTTCTACGATCTGAGCTGCTCGCATAGTGTGTACGCCAGAGTTTCAGTGAGAAGAGGGTCCTCTTCTTCGTCTCGTCGATATGTGCATAGAATTCAGCGAAAGCACCTGTGAAGACACCATCATTATTCCAAGCAACAGTAGGCAAAACAAACTGCGTTATTCCAAGAAGCTAAAGATCCTAAATCATCAAGCTTATGGTCCACCTAATCAAGCATTTTCTTTGATTAAAGTTCATTCACTTGTCGCGATGCAGAAACGTTGGATCCTCTTGCATGGGAAGACAAGTACTGGCGGTCTACTAGATTACTCCAGTCCAGTCTCCAGGCATCGGTATGATTATAACGTATGCACCTGTCCCACATGGTATCCACGATAATGGGATCGTCAGCTCGTCACACGCAACTTTTTTTTTCAATAATTCGTTCTGATTAGCTCCATCATACACTACGCACGCACCAATCTTTGTTAGTTACTAGTAGTATAATATATCTTGGACGCCATATTGACTAAGCACGTTTCGCAAAGTGGAGGTACATGTGAGCTTCATTGACAACGAACGAACACTAGTAGAAAAACCCCCCTTTAGTACCGGTTCCAAAGGGCCTTTAGTACCGGTTTTGGAACCGGTACTAATTATCCGGTACTAAAAGCCTCTCACCTTTAGTACCGGTTCCTTACGAACCGGTACTAAAGGTGCCTCCACGTGGGCACGGAGGAACCCGTGGGGCTGGAGACCTTTGGTACCGGTTCGTAACACGAACCGGTATTAAAGCCTATTTCGTTTATTTTTTTTCCATTTTTTCTAATTATTTTTCACACCCTTTTTTTCACGGCCTCTTTTTTTTATTTTTTTCAGAATTACTAGTATTCCCGTTAGTCTCTAACTACACTTAATCTCTAGTCAAATTACTTACCCGTAGTCAAACTTCCCGGTCGGTCACCCATCCTCACACTACTCCCGCACTAGCACGCTTAACTTCCAAGTTCCATCTCGTTCCACTTCCAAGTGCTTCGCGCGCATGTATGTGATAGTAGTATCATATCAATCCTATTAACATGTTGGTCGATGTCACACTTTTTATCGTTTGAATTCCAAATAATTCTTTTAATAAACAAAAGTAATGATGTAATAATAATGTTGAATAAATAAATAAAATTATTTTTTTAATTTTTATTATTTTTAATTATTTTTTAAAAATTTAATATTTTTTGCAAAACCTAAAACTTGAAATAATTTGATAAAAGTAATAGTAATATGTTAGGACTCAAAAATTCTTATAATTAATATTTTAATTTTAAAAAAAATAAAATATATAAAATTCTAAATTTCTGGAAAAAAAACTAAAATCTTCCTGCTTTTATATTTTCATTTGGAATTTTGAGAATCTAAAAATTGGCTAACCGGGTAAACCCCGGTGAAATCGGATGTAACTTTTTCCCAGGATTTTTTTGATATATTATACGTTTTCTTTCGACGTCGTATGCAAAAGTTATTGCGGTTTTACCATTTTTCAAAACTTTTTTGCAAAAAAAGTGAAAATTTAAATTTGTTAATTTTCCCTAATAGTAGGTTGCATAACATACAAGAATCTGAAAACATTTTATTTTTTGAATTTTCTATCATTTTCTTTTCTATTTTACAGTGTCAAAAAAGGCGATCCACGGGGGGGGGGGGGGGGGTGGTGCTGGGTGGGGAAGCTGAAAAACCTTTAATACCGGTTCGTGTCACGAACCGGTACTAAAGGTCTACCCTTTAGTACCGGTTCGTGTCACGAACCCATTAAAGGTTTTTCACCGACGCGAACCCTTTAGTACCGGTTCGTGTCACGAACCGGTATTAAAGGTCCTTACGAACCGGTACTAAAGGTCTGGGCAGTGCAACCGGTACTAATGCACCCTTTAGTACCGGTTCGTAAGGGAACCGGTATTTATGGCTTAGACGGATGAGAGGTTTTCTACTAGTGGAAATGCATGATTGCAAGAAAACAATTAAGTATACCCCAATCTCTTTACGAAAATTGCGTTTGCATGGCGTGCTACAAAATAGAACTATGAAAAACAGACGAATACAACTGCTTATGAGTAAAGCTAAACTCTCGAACTTCCACGCATGCAAGTATATAGGTAGGAAAAGGCGTACTTGGAGCGAGTCCCTTGGGCCGCTCCTTAGGCGATGCAAGGAGCGAACCCTAGCGCCGCCGTCAGCCCGCCCAGTCGGCTCTCTTGGTGGGAATATGCTAAATAATATATGACAAGGGATTAACTTGACAATGCCTATAGATTGTAGACTTAGGGTTTCGTAGAAAGTAGAGGGCAAGTAGATCTCGAAGGTTCAGCCGAAAAGGTGCTCAACTAAGAAAACTAGGATTATGTTGACAATAGATTCGATGATTTCTCCACCCCTCGGCCCCCCTTTATATAGGAGGGAAAGCCGAGAGTTCTCTTGCAGTACAAGTTACAAACTCTGGGAGACTATCCGAGTCTTTCCCGTATAATTACATGACTCGTGATTCCTAATATAACTATATATTCCATATTGACGTTCGCTGGGCTTCTGGGTCTTGAGAAGCTTCGGGTCGTGGGCTTCCAAATGTTTTCGGGTACTTTATTCGGCAGGCCCATTCGGGATGCTTATGTCAGTATACCCACAACTTAGTTATATATTGGCAGTCTGGCAAGTTTGGGTGGTCCACAGATAGCGGTTGGGCCTATGCCCAACCAGACTGTCTAGTTGTTGATTGAATACAATGGAGATTTCACCCCGCGAGAAGCTATGCAGATCCATACGAATTGCGCTAGGTGTATCCTTTACGTGCACGGCAAGTAGTCCATGCTAGGATAGAACTTAGGCCTTTCGCAATGGGGGTTTCTTAGCGCGGTATCTTAGGCATCTTACTTATGTGGCACTATATTAAATGATGAAAGAGAGTGGTGTTGTATCCTAAACGGAACCATAGGTACTATTACATGGCTAGCCCAATCAAATGCATGCATGTCCTCAAAGTCATTAAATGTAGATACAACCCTAAAGGTACAATGCATTGCGGGCTTTGTCTCTTAGATTACTCATAGTGTAAGTAACTTTACTAGTAACTAAGTGTCCAACTCAGCAAATTTGCTTATGTGGCATTGAGTTAATGAGGAGAGAAGAAGAAGATTGGGTAAGATAGCTAGTTACTGTAACACCACACTTCCCAGGATACAATGAGTACACGCTAATTAATTCATACATATATGATACTACTTTGATGTTACTAACCACTATGAAGGTGGTAACATGGAGTAGTAACATGTGCATGTTATTACTCTATGTTACCCCGCACTATTGCTAGTCTTAACATACAACACTATGTAGGATAGCGCACTAAGATACAACCCATTGTGAAAGGCCTTAGAGCAAGTTTAATAGTAGAGCCAACTATTGACTATAAGCCAAATGGCATGTCATCTATAGTCATTCTAGAGCTAACATGTACAATAGTGAGCCATAAAATTATACTACTTTATCAGTGCATCGCCCACCATTCACTCTCACATAGTGCCTAGGAGCAAGTGCTAGTGCCGGCTCTTGCATAAGAGCCCACTCCTCTTCTCTCTCCTCCTCTCTCTCTCCTCCAACTATAGGCAACAATATATTATTTTAATCCTTATAGCCAGCCGACTAGGACTTATTGTACTTGCTCTTAGTGTCCAGCTCGGACTTCTCCATGTAAATGCTAGATCCTTAGCGTCTTTATAGGCCGGATCGCGGGAGCCCATGAGACAGAACCAATGCTTACCTAGTTACATTGTAATCGTGCACTTATTGTCCTTATTGTGAATTATAACAGCACACATGATCTTGTCACCGTTGTGAGATCTGAAGTTGGGTAACTCATGTCTCACCGTTCAGTACCTCTCCGCCTTTTTCCAACCTCTGTCTCAACACGCCGTGAGGTACCCTCTATGGCACACTGGTCTATCACACAACGACATCTCTCCTCCACCGCTAACCACGGTGGCGACATCCGCAGTACCGAAGGTTGGAGTGGTGTTGTTCTGCTGGGGGAGGCCTCCTCACGTGGGTTTGTGGAGGAAGGCGGTGTGAGGCTCCTGGTGTGCGTATGTCAACGGGCAACGCTTGCGGTGCTTGCTGCTTCTCATCCCCGTCTCGGACTACTAGATCGCACTGGCGATCACCTCCAAGATCACTCGGCCATGTTGTCGTTCTACCTCGAGGTTCCCATGGCGTATGCGGCGGCTCTTTCCATCCTAGGGGCACCCTCACACTAGGGGCGCCCTCACGAGATCCTGGTATGCTCGTGCCGCCTAGGACGCCACCTGTTCCCTCCTAATCAGCCATGACGCGCTCCTCTAATGCGGATGCTTCACCAACACCATAGAAGGGCGCGTTCTCGGGTGTTTGGTGATTCTCAACCGGAAATTGTAACCATTTTGGAAACATCAGCATAGGCACCTCCATGTCCCAGACATCAAGGTGTTTCGTGGGGATTCAAGGTGGTCGTGCTTGAAGATTGGTTAGCCTCCGAAGGTATTATCTCGCATTCTCGTGTTGATTCGAGGTCGCCTAGTCACGGCGGCTTCCCCATGGAGTAATCGCGGTGGATATGTGGGAGAAGACGACGATCCAGTGCTCATTGTGTCCATACGTGTTGTTGGAACCATGCACATGATGAATGTTAGCCAGTTGGCAAACTGCAGCATCTCGGCAAGTGGGGGCGCTGGCATAGGATGCGTTCATTTTTGGTGGTGCTCTTTAAGGTCCGCGTCTTGGTTTCCGGTGTGGAAACCCTTGGTCTGGCCTTCGTTGACCATAGTTGGCAATGAAAGTGTTGTAGTCGTTTACTTCCTGAAGATATTGTGTGGAGATCGGACCTCTTCTGGTTGAAAACCCATGATCTAGCCTCTATGTTTGGACAGAGCGATGACATCACTTGTGCCATGAGGTGTTTATGTGGAGAACCCTTATGCGCAGTCTAGATGTCGCCAATGGTGGTGGTTTGTTTGTGTTGGTGCGAGTCTCTGATCACTTCCACGTGATCTTTTTCTTTTTTTGTTTTATTTTTTAGTTTTCGAATGGTGGACCCCTAATGTGTACAACATTTTATTGTTCGTTATCTTCTTAATATTAATGCTTTTTTTTATAAGAAACAACTATTTATGAGAGTGGGGAGAGGGAATACTAAAATCAGAGGCCTTGGAGAATTGGGGCGAAGGCATGACTCATTCGTAATGCGATTTAGCTACATGGCAATCTTTACATCTGGCATTGCTGGCCGTCTTAACTGAGAGCAAGCAATGCATGCATTAGATAGCCATTGTAACGGTACACCTCACTACTCCCTCCATTTCCAAGCAATGGCTCACTCCTCGAACGGTGGTAGTAATTCGTACGCCATAATTAATTGTGAATTGAAGACTAATCAGTGCAAAAGGCTGTCGAAAGCAAGGGTGATTAATCAAATGCACACACTGGATTAGAGAGAGAGAGAGAGAGTCCCTCGGAAGGCAAGAGGCCCCATGTGGCCATGATCATCCGTTTGTTTCCGCCAGCGAACTTGGGCTTGCGGTGGGTCCGAGTAGAAGGAGGAAGAAGGGAGACAAAGAACAGATCTGGTCCTCCCTATCTTTTCCTTCTCATCCAAGCCAATGGCAGTCGGTGTAGTTTCGTCATAATTGGAGGGCCTTTCCCCTGCCCCTGATCGGACCTCCGGTCATTGTCTTTGCGCAAAGAGAGAAGGGCAACCAACATTAGTCAGCTGATGAAAAACCTAGCACTGTGATTCACTATTTTCTGCAGATTAATTTTACTGTCGAAATTAAATCTGAAACAGCTAGTAAGCATTTGTGGAGCTACTACGTGTGATCGCTGTCACGTACTAGTGCGGTACTTGTACGCGTCGACCGGTGCCAAGCCTATAGCGGGTCAGTTAGTTGGCGCTACATTATTCCTACGCTTGCGTCTACGCAAACCCTACCCCCAATGAATTTGAATCTCCTCCCACATTTGTCTCCGCAGAATCGTCCCATCTAATCTAGTTGTTGTAGGTAGCCCACACATAGAAATGAAAAGAAAAGGTGAGAGGCGCTAGCCACTCCATCCATCCGTCGCAGGAAAAGCAAAATCTACAAACAGGGGAGGCCCCTGCACGGGTGGAATGTCACTTCCACGCCATAAAAATGGACAGGATGTGGCTCGCTCAATTATGCCTCGAAATCAATGGCTCATTTATATAACCGGCCATTTTCTGCAACCAGCTGCAATCTCCCGAAGCTGTCGCTAGCTGCTCCGATTGTCCCTGGAGCTGCCATGCCTTGCGTGCGTGCTGCATGGCCTGCGTGCCTCTGGATTGCCTCCTCCCGAAACGTTTATTCCTCCTGAGCTCACGCCATCATTGCCTCCCCTACATGCCTTGCTTGCTCCCCCCCGGACTCCAAAGTTTTCATCTTTCTATCACAGGAAATCATTGGGTTCACCACATTTGTGCTCTGGGCGGGGGCACCATCTCCATGCCCGCCCAACATGGCAACCTTCATGCCACATGGGAAATATTAACCTATGCATTAATTATCTGCAGCTATAGTTGGGATGTTTTTACTCTGGTCCTGCAAACCCTATAGTTATGGGATCATAATAATGAAGTTTAATACTTTCAGAATTTACCTTTCTTGTTGTACTTTTGTGTATATTGTGACATAAACAAACCAATTGTCAAGGATTTCATTTTGAACGCACTACTTTGCAAATTTGAGAATGTATAATATGGTTCAATGCTTCGGATCAGACATTATACAACAATGTACTCCCTCCGTCCCAATGGAGGCGGCACCCTTATTTTGCGTGTCCAAACTTTATCAACTATTTTGACAAATTAATTTTCTGTGGACTGTTACAAAAATTACACCATTAAAACTTTATTCAAACCAGGATCTAACGCTGTAACATGCGTAACATATAATTGATGTTTGGTTGGTCAAATTTAAATCTTGAAAAATGTGTGCACCACCTCCACTGCGACAGAGGGGGTATCTAGGTACACTTTGTTTTTCGGATTTCACATCCATATCTTTGTTATGTTTGTAGAGACTGCCTTAACCACTTCTTTTATGTAGTGAGGCATCTAACCATCCTCACATCACATATAAGTTAAGAAGATGATTGCAACATCATGTTTTTGAAATTACATCCTTTCGGGTCCGAGCTTTTAGGATAAGTTAACCAGAATTGCAAGTGAATAGTATGATTTACCAAATTCTTAGGTGACTGTGCAGCATAGGGATGCAAATTAATGACCCATAGTGTAACCTCAAACCATCCTTAGGAGTCGAATAATAAACTAAATTTCTAGTGGGCGAGGTGATTTTTGAAATTCCATTAATTAAATATGACCTAAGAGGGTTGGAGGCTACCCTAAGGATCCCTGATTTGCACCCCCCCCCCCCCCCCCCAATGAGTAGTTGTTTTAGCTTGTAATTTGTGCAAGTATTTTTTTTCAACCGAATATTTCTACCAACTTAGCTGAAAAAATCTAGACAAACGTAAAGTAGAAAAAAGTGTTTTTTGTTCCGAAGTACGTAAATACATTATCTTTTAACCCAATAATGTGCAAGCTTAGTTAAACGAGTTCTAAAAAGAATCTACTCAACCAGAATTAGCATAAGTTTTCTCTGTTTTGAAAGCATGCCAACATAAAGATTTACAAAAGGTACATAACATTTGTTGTTTTTATTTGGAACACACAAATTGAGAACGCTACAATCTGCCGCTGCAAAAAAATGTGTCTATGTTCCCGATTCGGGCACTCGTTATTTTTCTAGAGATTGCTCATCTTTTTTATGTAAATGTCTTAGGCACGTTAGTATCCGGATGAGTTAATTCCAGTTGCATGTTGGTAAAACTGTATAATTTGGTTATTATGCTTTTTCGTCTAAATACTACACAAATTTAGGGGTACATGATTTGTGACATTTGCATGTGTATGTGCAATTTTTTTTGTCAAAGAATGCAAAGTCTTTATGAGCCTAATAGTATACCAACTTAGTTGAACGATATCTAAAAAAATATCTAGACAACTATGAAATACGGAGTAGCAGAAATCTTTGTATCCTGTTTCAAAATTTGCCAAATACATGCCATGAAAGAATAGGCAAATAATCTTGGATCCACCAAATGCTAGGACACCGAAAGGCAATCCTGATCTGACGGTGGGAAATTAATACCAATTTATCTTTTATTTTCCTTTCAACTTTTTTTTAGGAAAAGGCAAGGCAAAGCCCCAAAGGTAATAAGGCATTAAATTCAACTTACCCCACCCAAGCCGTTTAATCTCCTTCTCTCTCTGGAGTCTGGCTATTTAACTGCCTTGGCGCGACCGCCTTCGGTTCCTGTCCTCCTCATCTCTCCTCCCAAACCCAAGTTCTCCACCCGCCGGCCTCTCTTCTCCTCTCCTGCACCCACCCAACGACCTCGATCCCCACACGCAAACCCACAATTCACCGTGCCAGATGACGTCTCCGGACGCGGGCGACGTCCTGCTGCCGGCGCTGACGCCGATCAGGACGAGGGCGGCGGCGGCTGAGCCTGGGACTGCGCCTGAGCACGCGTCGTCGGCCTTGCTTTCGACACCGCCGGAGGCGGAACATCTGCGGGCCGCGGCGGGGGCGGAGGACGAGGAGGAGGTGGTGGCGGAGTCCAGGACGCCGACGGCTGCAGCGGGCGAGGAGGAGGAGGAGCCAAGAACGCCGACGTCGGAGGAGAGCAGGCTGCTGCCGCCGACCGAGTGCCCTCCCGCGCCGAGGAAGCCGACGGCTTTGGCCACGACGCGGCCATCCCCGAAGCGGCCGCTGGTGTACTTCGACGCCCCGCGCGACCTCTCCGCCGTGTTCATGTCGCTGCCGCCCAAGAAGCGGATCCGCGCGCCGCCGTGCCTCGTCCCCTGCCGCCCGAGGTGCGGGCCCGCGCGGGCCGACGGATCGGCGCTGTAGGCTCGCGGCCGATCGGAATTCGCAGGCTCCATGGGTGCAATTGTTCTTGGAGTTGCTGTGTTCCTCTTCTTCCTCTCTTTCTTGGCTTCTTGGGTTTCCACGGCCACGGTACAATCGCTAGTACAAATAACGCGTGATTTAACTTTTTGGGTTTTTCTTCCCTTTCTTCTTGGATTTCTAGTGGGTTTGCGTGGAAGGAGAAATTGTAGAATCGTAAACATTGTTATTTATATATAATATAGAGAGTATGGATGTAATAGGATTTCCCGGAGAGATCTTGTGAATTTACCAACTGTTATACTATAAGCTAACAGTTCTCAGAAATCGTCTCAGTTCTGATGCTTTATCCAGTTTCTCGTCTGGAGCTTCAATTCCCCTTTTGAATTTTGAAACAAGAGAGCTTGGATTCTTGTGCCAAGTGCAGGTCGAATTTTGGACATGTGGAGAAGAGGCTGACAAAGGCAGACGCTTTCGGTGGAGCCAACACCACACTCCTCTTCTGAAGTGTGAAGCTGAAGAGCAAAGAAACATGTTGCTGAATTTAACTGAATCCTGTCCCTTTAAGCTGTTGATCCAAGTAGATCATCGCGTGTAGAGTGTTCCAGGGGAAATTAAAGAGCAGATTTGGTCACAATGTAACTGAATTCTGCCAAGTTAGTGGCTTTAAGCCGTTGATGAATCCAGAAGCAAGAACGTGCCTTGAGTCTTGGAGGGGAAGATAAAAACCAGATCTTTTCTTGGTCAGAACGATCTGCATGGAGGGAGAATTATGTATCGCGTGAGCAGAGGGGGAAGAAATCGTGAGGTGGATGGGATGGGGTGGGCTGTACTTCGGGTTCTTTTGTCCCAGCCGGCACTGGCGCGAGAGATGGGGGAAGGAGAAGAAGATCTGCAGCAGCAGAGAATCTTCCATTCATGAGAACAACATGACATAAGTTTTCCCCTGCGAATTCTGCTCTGGGTTGCTGTTGATGGCGGCAGCAGCACGCACACGCCCCCACCCGCCGCTGTCCGTCCAGCCGTGCTCGGTCACTCCCCGATTCGCAAAATCTGGCGCTTCTTCAGTTGGTTCAGTTAACTCCAGGCATGCGCGCGCCATGATATCAGGCAGGCCGACGGTTGGGATTGCTGGGCGTGGAAGAGTTCAGCAGATCCATGGGATGAAGAAGGGACAGAAACAGCAAGGGGAGGTGCGTTGCGTGCGTGTTGGGCGATCCATGGATCTCGCCTGAGCGAGTGTGATGGGGAGGAAGAATCGGAAGAGAGGTGAGTTGCCCCCTCCCTCACTCCTCTCTTGTCTTCAGATCACATGGTCTGTTGCAGTTTCTGCGGTTACGGCATGCTGCTGCTGCCGCTGAGGAATAGGTCTCGCCCCTCCCGTTTTGGCATCGCCATTATTGGGAACGAGAGAGAGAGAGAGGAACGGCATCTTCCCAGGACCGGAGGCAGAGGCAGGGGTACGGCTGTATGAGACGTGCAGCGGTACTTGGGCTCGATAGTGCGGGACGGCCATGGCGAGGGAGGCGGAGAGATTCCTGGAGCCGACAGCAGCATGTGCAAGTGGACGAGGACGCGGTGAGGGACGAGAAAGGAGAGCGAGCAAGCAACCATGGAATCCGGCCGTCTCCCTCCCTCCCCGCTGTAAACGCAACTGCAATCATCAGCGTGCATCTTTTTTTCTTTTTATTTCTGGGGCGAAAATCGCCTTGTCTTAATCTGCTGCAACAAAATTCGAGTGGTGGAAGCAGCAGAAGCGTACTACAGAGATGAATTTGCCACCGTGGAACGCGGAATGACGTTTGGAGATGGAGCACCGACCGGTCCCCGTCCCCGGCCAAGCTGATCGATCAAGATTAGATTACGTGACCACTGACACAGAACCGACCATCACCAGAGCAGAAACGGCAGGTCTTAACACGTACGGTGTACTAGCAGTAATGAACCACCAACTGTATGTACTGTACAGTAGGAGTATGTCCGCTTCAGCTGCTCTGGCTGCGCACTAATCCCATTTAACGCCGCCGATAAATGCCACAGCAGGTCAGGTCCAAACGCTAATACAGTAAGACTACCCACAATGGGAGTATCATAGGTAGTATAAATGCATTAGTAAATGCGAAAATCTTGATGTGGCACGGTCTGATTAAGGATGTGAGAGAGATGCTTAGTATCATAGGTAGATACTGTATCATAGCACATACTACTAGAAAAATTAATGTCAAGTAAATCTTGTACATATATTTGCATTGAGATTCTACAAAACAATTAATATATAGAGATTATGATACTAGTATATGATACCATGCATTGTGGAGATAGTAACATGTAGTAGTATCATACGCATGATACTTCTATATGATACTATGCATTGTGACTAGTCTAAGTATATAATGAGCTGATAATTAATCACAACCTAGGATTCCAGGGAATGACATAATTGGCATATATGCCCATTTGCACATTGACTTTTGCCGTCCGGACACCAGCACGAATGGCTCGTTTTAACGGCCGTAATAAAAACAACCAAAGTACTCCCTCCATATGAAAAAATGAAAATTTCTTGTACATACATGAACATGTCTATAACTAAAATGTATCTACATACCTGAAATTAAAACATTTCTTTTCTGGATGGAGGAAGTACTTAGGCTGGTGCCAATGCATCACCCCACTATAGCCTGCCACATCAGCTTTTTTCCTCACTCTCACCACACTCTTACCCCACTCTCACCCCACGGTGCCAATGCACATGCTATAGTGCCAGCTCTCACTTCTCTCTCCTCCACATCACCATTTCTTTTTCAGAATAAGTTATTTCACTCGATTTTTTTTAGACATTCAAAATAATGCAAGAAAATTATTTTATTCAACTAAAAATGTTACCGATTACATAATAATTAATAAAATTGCAAAATAAATTTTAAAAATTACATAATAAATAAAAATTCTACTCCTCTTCCTCTTCCTCCTCCTCCTCCTCGTCGTCATCATCTTCCAGACCAAGCTCTTTTTCCAGCATCTTGATGGCCTTCGCATGTTTGCGCTTTTCTGCTTCGTTCATGTCGGCGGTTGATCGGTCTTTCATTTTGTTCCATTGCTTGAGTAGCTTAGCCTTCACTAAACCATTCCACATGTTCTTCATCGCGAAGGATTTACTTCCTACCTCACTGCTTGATGAGGATTCCTTCCCCTTCCTCCTACCCTTACGTGCCGCGGCCTTGGCCCTATCGCGGCCCGTTGGACGCTCCTCCTCCGTCGTCGCGTCGCTAGAGCTGTACTCACCAGAAACTCCCAGACGGCTTCTCTTGGATGTGGAATCGGCTCCACCACATGGTGGAGAAGATTTGAGAGAGTGAAGGAGATGAATGAAATGAAATGGGTGTGGAGTGAGTGAAACCATATGGGGGGTATTTATAGGGGGTGGGGATGAAATTTTGGGGTTTTTTTGGCTTTTTTTCGAATTTTTTGAACCAGCAACGGCTACCCCAACGGCTAGCTGACGTGGACGAATCAGATCGCGCCACATCAGCTAGCCGTTACACCCTCCCTCTCGCCCGCGCTACCGCCCCGTGCTGCCAACGCTGCCGCCCCCCTCTCGCCCTTTGTCGCCTCCTCTCGCCCCAGCGAGGCGTAGCCGGGCGGTAGCGGGCGCTACCGCCGGGCGCCCGCGCCACCGCCCCGCGCTCTCGTCTCGCCCCCCTCTCGCCTCCCTCTCGCCCCGCCTCCAGCCCGCGTTGGCACCAGCCTTAGAAGTGTGCTGGCCCTCGCTACTACACACATCAAAAGCGATGATAAGGCCCGAGCGTGACGTGGGTAAGTTTATTAGGTACCTGGAGAAGACGTAAGGGAATGTTCACCGGTCGACAAAAAGATATCAATGTGGTTTATTTGGTCAACGTGTAGTGTGACTACGGGGCTATCCGCCGTAAACGTTAAGATGGAGAATGAAGAGGAGCCGCCGCCGACCGGGTGGGAGGTAGCTCTTGTTCAATGAGGAAATCTATGTTGAGGAGACCCGGGACCACATCGATGCCCATCTGGGATACCTCACTTAGATGATGAAGCGGGCCAAGGAAGAGGGTATGAAAAACTAGCTCCCCCACATGTCGTGTGGGCTGGACAAGGAGTAGGCATTCATGCTCGTCGTGAAGCCTTCGAGCTAGCGAAGGTGGTCGAGTGGCAAGGCCTTTACACGCAAATGCATGAGTCATCGCACACGTAAAGGCGTCCTGCCACTCCATAGAGGTGGGGACCGTCTCCATCGGGCCCTTGAGCACCGACACCGCCTACGCCGCCCCCTGCGCCCAAGTCGCTATGGGAGCAGTGACTTTCGCCTACACCTGCCCATCCAGCGCCTGAATTCCATCTACCAGCATCGATACGCGATTGACTTTTGCCGTCCGGACACCAGCACGAATGGCTCGTTTTAACGGCCGTAATAAAAACAACCAAACTACTCCCTCCATAATTTAAAAAGAAAATTTGTTGTACGGGGAACATGTCTATAACTAAAATATATCTACATACCTCCGTTTATGTATGAAATTAAAACATTTCTTTTCTGGATGGAGGAAGTACTTAGAAGTGTGCTGGCCCTAGCTACTACACACATCAAAAGTCATGACAAGGCCCGAGCGTGACGTGGGTTTTACTAGGTACCCGGAGAAGACGTAAGGGAGTGTTCACCGGCCGACAAAAACATATCGACGTGATTTATTTGGTCAACGTGTAGTCTGACTATGGGGTTGCCCCGCCAGTAAATGTTTAGATGGAGAATGAGGAGAAGCCTCCGCCGACCGGGAGGAGGGAGGGAGCTCTTGTTCAGCGAGGAAATCCAAGGTGAGGAGGATCGGGACCACATCAACGATTATCGGGGCTACCTCACTTAAATGATGAAGCATACCTAGGAAGAGGGCATGAATGACTAGCTTCCCCACATGTCGCCTGGGCTGGATATGGAGGAGGCATTCATGCTCGTCGTGAAGGCCTCCCGAGCTGGCGGAGGTGGTCGAGTGGCAAGGCCTTTACACGCAACTGCAAGAGTCATCGCACAAGCAGAGGCATCCTGCCACTCCATAGAGGTGGGGACCGTCTCCATCGGCCCCTTGAGCACCGACACCGCCTACGCCACCCCTTGTGCCAAAGGCGCTATGGGAGCAGTGACTTTCGCCAATACCGGCCCATTGCGTCTGAATTCCATCTACCGGCATCGATATGCGATTAACCGTCGAAAATGTTGGTTCTCGTGGACTTGACCAAGGAGAACGACAACGAGCAATAGCTAGGTCTACGGTTTAGCCAAGTTTTCTTATTTTCTATGCGTTTTTCATTTCCTACTGTACTATGTAGATTAAATTTGGAATTCGTGAATTTATTGGAAGAAAAATACGTTTGGCCATTTGAGCTGACCCTGAAACAAACAGGTAAAGATGGTAGACGGCCGATTTTGTGTCCACGATCTAACCTAAACAGATCAAAAACACAATATTTTGTATTTTCTCCGATCTAAAATTAATTGATCCCACTTTATCTAGATACGTATGTACCTAGATGCGTTTATTAACTAGATGCATCCGTATCTAAATAAAATAAAATTAATTAATTTAAACTAGAGGCAGTATATAAAATGGCCGGCCGGATGTCCTAAAATATTGATGCGAGGAGGGAAGAGTTTTACTGCCCCAAACTACGGTGTCCTTGGCCTCTGTTCGTGCAGTCCCCTACATTCTCTGACAGAGTAGCACGGCACGCGACGCGATCTCTCGCTGCTCCGCGCGACAACGGAAATTTACTGTCGGTTTGCCGTAGCCTGATCTGTCGTGCTTAATTGGAGATCAGAAGATCGCACAGTACTCCTACTGATCATACGCAGAATCATTTAATTTAAGACGTTTGCTGTGACGGCTTTATCCATCTCAACTGTAGCAAAGCCTGCTGTAATTATCGGCTTGATCAGTGGCATCAAAATCTCGGGACCCACCAGGAAAATGCTTCACATTGCTTAATGCTGGCCACCACAATTTTTGTCTGACAGTTAACAATTTCAGAACTGTGCTAACTAACAAACCGTTTCTGCTTTTTTGGGGAGTAGCGCAGCTTCCTGCAAATCTTTCCAATATTTTTTTTATCTAATTTGGCATTAGAAAGAGAGAGAAGCTCCTTGTACAGTATAACCACCACCCACGTGATTCCGTTCATCAACTAATCTTCTTTCGGTTAAGGTTGGCAGCTTTCGTAGATCCAAACGTGGCCACTTTACCCAACCAACCGCTATCCTCGCCCAGCCACTCTGTGCCTTCCAACATAACCACTGGTTGGACAAGGTATCTTTTTTTTTTTTTGAACACGGAGCGCCTTGAAGGGCGTAGAAGCTTCATATATTCCAAGCGGTGGGTGTACAAAGTATTACAAAGGTCCTCATGAAATAGAAAAATAACACATAGAACCTGGTAAATGCAGAAAAGACCTCACTAAGAGAATAAGAAATGCAATCTGGTCCATCTCTATGGTTGGACAAGGTATCTTTGCATGTTGCATGTAGTTGTAGTGGGCAAAAATAAAAGACAATCCGTCGATGCCTTCTTGTCGATCCATTACAATTGTTTCCGCGGCTGGAATCCTATGGCATATTAGCAAAAGATATGTGGAGCACAGCATGGCTTACTAGGACAAATATGCACACTACGTAGTGCCAGCGACTTTTTTCATGGCCATTTATATTTCAAACAGGTACTAGTACCAAATTACAAGGCCATTTATATTTCAAAACAGGTACTAGCTACTAGTACCAAGTTTCACGGCTAATTCATTAATATTTACCTACGTTCGCCTTTTATTGAATTATTAGGTGTTGAAACTGAGTTTGGCTAGGACTACTATACTTGTTAATTATTTCCTCATGGTTTGTCTGTTCGTGCAAAGTACTCCTACTAGCAAACAGATATGCAAATGCTTCAATAAGACTGGCACCAGATACTGCCTGCCTCTGCGGCTCTGCCTTTTCTCTCAAGGTGTGGTTGTGAACTGATAGATAGATCCACATCACATTGACAGCAGCAGGAGGGGAAGGGGAGTGACCAAAGTGGCAGATCTAGAAGGGAACAAACATGCTGCTCCCCCTCTCAGCCTCGTTGTGACGAGAGAGTTTAGCATGACCAACCGTCATTTGCACACAGGGACCCCACTTCCCTCCCATCTCTTTAGCACACACACAAGCTGCCTGGATCAGTGAGCGGAGTGCTCCATGACTGCTCTACTTTTGATCCCCTGACAGCGCAGATCATGTGCAAAAGTGGGGGCGGAGCCATCTCGGATCCTCCGTAGAAGAAGTAGCGACAGCAAAACGCGTACGTTAATTAGCACTGGTACAAAGCTCAGATGCATAGCGGTGGTGGTATGCTGTACACCAACAGCAGGTAGACGCGACTGTAATTAGCAGTGCTAATCTGCAAGCTTTTGCCCCCATGATGGAACACTTTGATGTGCGTCGTCTCTACTTTGAGCAAAGTTGTGATACTACTCAGCAAGCAAGGGGTCGTCACACTTTTGTTCTTTCCTCGCCGTCTTCCAACTGAAGCAACGCCCATCATGGCCGATCCCAACTGCCAGAGCTGAGTGTGGCGCATACCTTGATACTCAAGCAATGCCATTGTTCCCTCGGGCTCTCGCACTCGATTTCTTTAGCCTTTTGACCACCAAAGCCTCTGCCTTTTGGTGCGCTAGGGAAGAAGATATCAAAGCTGCACAGCTATTGCATCGGATGCCATGCCATCAGTCACTCTCACACCCATCTAGGATGATATCCTGCTGGTAGGAGCCGAGTTTCGCCCAGCCGAAAAGCCTGCAGCCGGAAAGCCTGTCAGCTGTGGCCGATTCTTCTGCTCTCTTCTTCAAGCCCCCACCAGCCTATGCTGGTCAGTCTTCGTTTCCTCCAAAGTGGGGTCTGTCTCTTCATCATGGTGTGGAGCAATCCATATGTTCTCGGTTCTCCCATACCTCTCTGTTGGGAAATATACATTCTATGCAATGCATGGGGAAAGTTAAAGTAGATTTATCTCTGGTGGATTTAGCAGCCCTGCTGCTCTCACTGTTTAGCACAACCCACTTTACAGTTACAAGCATATCATCAGTTGTTTCTCATTTCTTGCAAAAAATTCAGCAATGTATTAATAATCGTCATGAGCAATACAAAGAGCATCAAACCATCGCGCCGGATCACTGCTCCATAGTGAGGATGGTGGTTACGAATTACGATGGACATAGAAGCCGGCTCTTGTTTTCTTTGTGGTTGTTTTACAAACCTCATTTATGTGTGCATCACGCCTGTTATTTTACAACCACGTGTCCCGATAGTGTTAAAAATGCAAGAGCAATATGATGCCTCCCTTTACAAAAAAATAATAACTTAACGGTTGCTATGTTACGTTGTGTTTATTTCTAAATAGTGATGAAAATTAGCCACAAAAGTGGGTCGACAAACACCAGAATATACTCAGAACGAGCGTATATAGAAAAAATTGAGTGATACAATTATTTTATTATAATCCACCGTAAAACCAAATGTAGCCTATGTCTATGTCTGAGTAGTGCCTTTAGCCTAGGATGCTAACACAAATTAAGGCTACAAAACAAAGCGTGCCAAGTCAAAACCATCGTATAATTCTCTCCAAAAAATAAGAGTAATAATGTGGTAGCTTTGATTTGATCAAACATATTTTCTTCGAGTACAAGTTTGCTCATGAATGTGCTCGTTTATTCTAGCGGCCTCCTCTACTTTTTATACTCCTCCGATTGTGCCAACTATGTTTTGTTATTCGTTAAGGGGTAAATATAAAGAGTATTTGTCCCATATCACGATGGGAGCGTCTACTATGTGTTGGGCTATATGGTTAAAGTGATGTTTTCTTATACAAAATTTATAATCTTCCTAGGCGACGTATCCTGTGCATCCGGTGCCTTCGTGTATCCTGTGCATCCGTTCATTTTCCGCCCTTTGATCGAAATCGCACGCACCAGTTTACAAGTGAAACTAATTTACAATTAGACGCCCGCCTGAACACCAAGTCACAAAAAAAAGTTGGGATAGCCCCCTGATGTCGTTCCTACTAGATCGAACGGATCGATTCTCTGTACACAAGATTAGATCGCCAATTCACGATGACGGGGGTCGACGATCCGATTGAGAAACGCCGTGGCTGCTGGCCACTACTACACAACATCGAGCGCCGGAGAACCATAGAAAAAGTAAGGGTGGCCGGCGGCGACATCACTGGAGAACTGTAGAAAACATAACGGCGCCGCGGCACCGCCGGACGGCCGGAGAGAGCACATAAAGACATCGGCCGGCGGCGATCGGCAACGACGGCGACCACACACCACACGCGGGCGGTGGCCACCATGGCTCCAAATTCCTGAAGGGCACCCTAACATTCATGGAAACTCACGTGTCTACAACTGATCAAACTAGTACGTGTGCATACGATCAACTGTTCCGGCCTGCCGCCGTGTTAAGTGTTGTTTACTTCTCGGCTGCAACCACCGGAGGACTTCTTGTGCTGTTTGGCTTTGGCAACCGCCGCGCCGCCATAGCACATCGCCATGTTAATTTTTTTTTGATCTATCTTCGAGAGATCTGTTCTAATCGCCAGGAGGGGGTTATCACAAGTTTTCTCTTGGCGTGAGCGTCCAGGCGGGCGTGTTAATGTAAATTTGTCAGGTTGTGATATGGTGCGTGCGATATCCATCTAAGCGTCTACGAAGGACGGATACATGGATACACGAAAGCAAAGGATGCATAAGATACGTCGCCATCTTCCTAATCCCATGTACTACCTCTGTCCATAAAAAGATGTCTTATATTTGTCTAAATCTGAATATTAAATAGTCTGGATATATCTAGATTTAGATAGAATTGAAACATCTATTTATGAATGGAGGAAGTACTAGGTTATAGACTACATACCGGCTCCATATGGTCTTCGCTCCAGTGACCGAAGCACACTGTGCTTATTATGGCAACATGTTGCCAGTTGGAGCTAGCAGCCGATGAGGTGCTTACTCTTTACATGGATGACAATATAGTTTTGAGAATTATCCGGTAGGGTCTTATATTATTTTCTACTTGTGGAACATGAACTTTTTTTGTTGTTTCCCCACTTGTTAGGTTGTGCATATCTTGTTATGCGGAGGTCATGTGCTCGACCACTTGATGGTTTTATCGTCTTGGTGCAACAAGTAGTAAAAAAAAATCTCTTTTTCTGAAAAATAGCTTTGGCTGCTACTTTTTATGCCTTCCTCATTTAATAAAGCCCTCCAAATTATTGAATATATACAAACAGATAATCCTTTTGCAACCAGGATGCAAGGTAGCCCTTTATTTTAAAATTTTGAAAACATTATTTTATTTTATTTAAAAAAATATTGGGTACACATTGTTTCCTAGTATGTGTAGCTACTAAGTCTCTTGTCAACATATCTTTTAATTGTGATCTAGATAAGAAAAAGACATATATAAGGGGTAGAAATGGATAGTTATATTTATTTTTATATATCGATGATTTGACATTTTTCAAAAACCAAACGTAATTTATTCTTCAGATAAACATATGGACCGACATATTGTAGAATATTTAGAAACTTAGGGGTATTGTTTTGAATGTTTCAAAATAAAGAGCCACATGGTACCCGAGGGCCATGCATATGGCCGCACCCCTATATTGAAATATTTCTTTCACGTGAAAGCTATATTGCTCTGCTAATGGTAGATGAGTAGTTAGGACTAGGGACGCCGTGACCGTACGTGTACAAAAGGAGCGCTTAATTTAGAGGCAGTACCTTGGATTAGAGAAAAGATCCACGATGGATTACGCAGCACGATGGACCTGAGAGATGGAGATCTAGTAGCGCAGTAATTAACTTCAGGGACGGGCGAGGTTAACTCTGCATTTGCCGCGTGTATCTACGTGAGCATGCACGTACGTACGTGTTCGACCGATCATACGCAGTAGTAAACTTCGCGTGCGGTACGCAAGTGTGCAAAGTCGCTTCGCTCTTACGGCTTTGTCACTGTATCACGACCTGTAATATAACAGATTACTAGAGGAGCAGAGGTGTTATCACTAGTAGAAACAAGGACTTTGGTTTTTTGCCCCAGATGGCTTTTGCACCGAATTTGGCACGAACCGGTGCTAAAAGGGGTCATTAGCACCGGTTAAGTAGGCGCAGCCGACGAGGGACCTTTTGCACCGGTTTGTGTTACGAACCGGTGCAAATGATCTATCTTTTGCACCGGTTCGTAACACAAACCGGTGCAAAAGCTTCGTCGCCAGGCACGTGTCAGCCAAGGAACCTTTAGCACCGGTTCGTGTTACGAACCGGTGCAAAAGATAGATCATTTGCACCGGTTCGTAACACGAACCGGTGCTAAATGTCCCCAGCCCTATTTTAGCTCAGCTACTCGGCCAAACAGCCCACTCACTTCATTTTTGCTAAGAGAAGGTGTGTGTGTTGAGTGCTAAATTGCTTCTCTTTCGCATGCATATAAGGTGCTCGATGAAATGTCCGAGAGAGTGATGCCGCTTGATTTTACACACAACAAAAATGAGATGAGGTGCCGAAGCGATACTTAAGCTTTCTCCTCTTTCTTTCCTCCTCGATCAAGGTTAAGCAACAACTTTACCCTTTCATTTGTACGGTGCTAATTTCTACTATTTATAAATATTATGATGTTTTGTAATTGTTTATTGATAAACTTAATTAATTATTTGATGTAGATGAACCGGCGGCAATGGATGTACGTTGACCGACGTCTACCCGAGTTCAGATCGGGCCTGGAAGAATTTTTCCGTGTGGCTCAGGAAAACCCACAGGCGGATGGTTTTATGTGTTGTCCATGTGTTGATTGCCATAACTTGAAGCAATACCCTGAATGGCAAGTCATTCACTCCCACCTGCTTTGGAAAGGTTTCATGCCCAGCTATAATTGTTGGACCAAGCATGGAGAAAGAGGGGTTATGATGGAAGACGACGAAGAAGAAGAAGAGGATGATGGTATATACCCTAACTACGGTGATACTGCAACAGGGCATGATGAAGATGAAGATGCAGGAGGAGGTGATCAAGATGAAGAGGCATCAGATGAGCCTGTTGATGATGATCTTCGTCGGGCCATCGCCGATGCACACAGAGATGCAGAAACAGAAAACGAGAAGCGAAAGTTAAAGGGCATGTTAGATGATCACAAAAGGAAGTTATACCCAAATTGCGAAGATGGAAACACAAAGCTCGGTGCCACCCTGGAGTTGCTGCAATGGAAGGCAGATGCTGGTATATGTAACAAGCCATTTGAGAAGTTACTGAAAATAATGAAGAGGAGGTTTCCAAAGAATAACGAATTGCCTGACAGTACGTACGAAGCAAAGAAGGTTCTCTGCCCTCTAGGATTAGAGGTGCTGAAGATACATGCATGCATTAATGACTGCATCCTCTACCGCGCTGAGTATGAAAATTTGGAAAAATGTCCGGTATGCACTGCACTTCGGTATAAGATCAGGCGATATGACCCTGGTGATGTTGAGGGCGAGCCCCCTAGGAAGAGGGTTCCTGCCAAGGTTATGTGGTATGCTCCTATAATACCACGGTTGAAACGTCTGTTCAGAAATAAAGAGCATGCCAGGTTGTTGCGATGGCACAAAGAAGACCGTAAGAAAGACGAGATGCTGAGACACCCCGCTGATGGGTCGCAGTGGAGGACAATCGATAGAGAGTTCCCGGATTTTGCAGATGACGCGAGGAACTTAAGGTTTGGCCTAAGTACAGATGGAATGAATCCTTTTGGGGAGCAGAGCTGCAGTCATAGCACTTGGCCTGTAACTCTATGTATCTATAACCTTCCGCCTTGGTTGTGCATGAAGCAGAAGTTCATTATGATGCCAGTGCTCATCCAAGGCCCAAAGCAACCCGGCAACGACATTGATGTGTACCTACAACCATTATTTGAAGAACTCTTACAGTTGTGGAGCAAACCAGGTGTACATGCATGGGATGAGTACAAACAGGAGTCATTTAACCTACGAGCGTTGCTTTTCGTGACCATCAATGATTGGCCTGCTCTTAGTAACCTTTCAGGACAGACAAACAAGGGATACAATACATGCACGCACTGTTTAGATGAGACCGAAGGTGCCTATTTGCATAAATGTAAGAAGGTTGTGTACCTGGGGCATCGTCGATTTCTTCCAAAGAGGCACCCCGTCAGAAAGAAAGGCAATCATTTCGGAGGTGAGGCAGATCGCCGGGTGAAGCCTGAACTCCGTACCGGTGATGCTTTACTTGATATGGTCAAGGACATAAAAGTAATCTTTGGAAAGGGTCCTGGCGGTCAATCTGTTCCGAATGACATCGCTACCGGACACGCACCCATGTGGAAGAAAAAATCTATATTTTGGTATCTACCCTATTGGAAAGTCCTAGAGGTCCGCTCTTCAATTGACGTGATGCACGTGACGAAGAATCTTTGCGTGAACCTGCTAGGCTTCTTAGGCGTGTATGGGAAGACAAAAGATACACCAGAAGCACGGGAGGACCAGTATCGTATGAAAGTCCCAAAAGACCAGCAAGAACAGGATTACAAGGATATAGGGAGTCGCTTAAGTCCTGCCAGCTACGCTCTTACCAAAGCAGAGAAGGATATCTTTTTTGAAGTCCTTTACAGTATCAAGGTGCCGTCTGGATTCTCATCAAATATAAAGGGAATTATAAATATGGCTTCCACGGAGCTGCCTGGTGATGATGCAGATGTGGATCCGCAGATGGCTCCTCCCTCCCCTGTGGATCCGCAGATGCCTCCTGATCTCTACCCTGTGGACTTTATCACAGAGTCGACACCTTGTGAGCTACATTTCCAAACGATGGGCTACTTAACGCTCAAGGCGGCGATCGGCTATGTCTTACCGCCCGATGCACGATCAAAGATACCACTTCAATCCGGTTCCACCTGGATACGCTGTTGCCGGGGTGGATCAAGTTATGGATGGGTATGGGCCACTGAGGCTTGACCACCCTGCCGGTGAAGGGGATTTGCTAGAGCTGGGAGAGGCCAAGAACACTACAGTTCTATGGCGAAAGGAATTCATTGTGATTCCGGGTTGGAAGGCGCCAACAAGGTCTCCACCGAGCCAGCATTCTCCACCGATGCAGCCGTCTCCAGTGCGTGAGCCTTCCCCGCCGGCGCGTGAGCCATCTCCGCCGCTGCGTGAGCCTTCTCCACCGCCCAAGTCTAAGAGGAAAATTAGGCGGACCGCTACGACACAGCTGAGTCGTAACAAATCACCGAGACGCAAACAAGAGCCCCTCCCAAGAGTGCCTAAGGTTGCTCCCAAGAGACCTTATGACTATACAGTTGAGGAAAATGCCAAGATCGTAGCTGAACAGCACAAGCAACAAATGTTGAAACTGAAAAAGCCCCAGCTTGAGCCGGAGCCAGCTATATCTCTGGAAAAGAAGTTGAAACTGCTGAAGAACCTTCATCAACCTGAGCCAAGTCTTTCATTGAACTATGACCGGTCTATTCGCAAGTCAAATGTGTTAGCAAGAGAGCGGTGGGAAAAAGTAAGGTAGAAGGGAAACCAGTTCCCCAGCTTGGAGCCCAGAAAAACTCGTGCCCCCCGCTCCAAGTGTATCCCGATGTCCTAGCGTGCCTTGATCCGACGATGGTAAAACTATACAAAGATGAGGCAGATGCGGCCGGTATGAGTATTCCTGAGTACTTAAGCCGCATCGAAATCATGTTCACGGACCCTGTCCAATTAGCATACCATTACACGTACGGGGAACCTCTTGTCAGAGCTGCGGAGTTGCCTAATCTATCAACACAGCTGCGAAGACTACATAATTGGTACTTGGATGCATGTAAGGAAGGTCAGAACTGGATCATGGTGGCAATAAGAGATGAGCACTACGGGCGAACTGACGTGATGAACATCGAATTTTGTGAATTATTTCAGTTATTCAACCAAGACGCCCTCGACAAATCTCTGCTGAGTGCATGCGTACGTAAGTATTATTTATGTAATTAAGTCTCTACCGCGGCTCGTCCATTATTGCATGCATAACCATACTCTCACTGTATTATGCAGAATGAAGATTCGCGAATGCCGCAAGGGGCAAATCTATGATCTTGGGTTCGTTGACCCATATACCGTGAATGGGTATACTGTCGACAACTCTCCCAAGGACACGGAGAATAACTTGGTATATATCTTAAGGAAAAACTCATACAAAAGGGCAATACTATTTCCTTACAACTTCGCGTGAGTGTTACTGTCTTCACACATTAAATCTTTTTCGCTTACTCCATGTGTTAAGTGTAATTGATGAGTTATGCATATATATATGTGTGTGTCCGCAGGTTTCACTATATCCTGCTAGTCATTGAACCCGACACCGGGATAGTAGAAGTCATGGACTCGAAGAGTAAACCCCTTGAGGCGTGGGCGGACATGGCTGATATCCTCCACAAGGCTTGGAAACGGTTCACCAACAAAGCTCCGAGTTTAAAGAATAAAGAACTTCGAATAAAACATGTACCGGTAAGTACTACTGGCTAGGCCGCGCATCTCTTTGATTCTAGTTTCAATACCATTATTATCATCCTTGATTATATATATATTATTTTGATTGAACTTTGTTCTCGTAAAGTGCTTGAGGCAAGAGGACGGGAATAATTTATGCGGGTTCTACGTTTGCGAGTTCATCCGCCAGAATACCCACCATGTGAGGGACATTTTGGAACAACTTGATGTAAGTAATTAAACAACATTCATGGCTTTATTTTATCACCTTGTGTTTCATTCACATACACACACATATATATATTGACCACCGTACCTTCTTCAAATTATTAGATCGAACGGTTGTGGGACGGTCTTCTAGCAACTGAGTGTGTACGAGCAATTCAAGAAGAACTGGCGGGATTCTTACTTGAGCAAGTCATATCTCCAGACGGAGAACACACTATGTGGCCGACATCCAATATCAAAGTTGATGTAGACATATATATATATGCATGAACGTGTGTCACTTTGATCGATATATGTAATATAATGGTTTCCTATATATATATTTGAATTGTCTGCATTAATATTATACCGTGTTTCGATGGGGCAGAGTCTCTGCCGTGGCAGAGTTTTAGTGCAATTCCCTGCCGCGGCATGGAATTGCACTAAAACTCTGCCGCGGCACAACCCTTTTGCACCGGTTCGTATTACGAACCGGTGCAAAAGCTCCCCCGCCGAGCGCCCCACAGCCTGCCACGTGGTGACCCCTTTAGCACCGGTTCGTAAGTGAACCGGTGCAAAAGGGGGGGCCTTTTGCACCGGATGGTTTGCACCGGTTGGCCATCCGGTGCATATGGCCCATACCAACCGGTGTAAAAGGCCCCGTTTCCACTAGTGTATTGTGTATCTCATGGATTCGGCATGCTTGGTGCTAATATACTCCATACATCCATGCCAATCACACGTTCGGACAGAATCCTCATCCTCAATTCATATATATCCCCCACCAAGTGAGAGATGATTCAAATGATTCACTTCCGAAAAATGAATTTTGCATTGACACTTTGCGAACAGATTTTGCCGACCATATATTTCGATTAAAATATATGGATTATATTAAGTAAGGAAATATGAACCATGCATCAAGAACTCGGGCAGCAACTTGCGAAGGATTCTCCCCCTCTCCCCCTCTCCCACTGCTACAGTATCTGCGTCCTCTCTTGAAGGAACCGGGCCAAACCGAAACCGATCTCGTCGGCGCCGCCGGTCAAGATGGGTGGAGGGGAGGTGCCGGAGTAAATAGTGTAGCTAGGGTTTGCGGCTTTCTGCCGGTAGTGGGCTTGTTGCCCAGTAGTTGGAGCGGTGGACGGGATCTAGCCGCCTGGATCTCTGCCGATTTAGGATCTTCTTTGCTTCCGCTTCTACTCCGGTGGTCGGAGGGGAGAGGGAAGAGGAGGATCGACGCTCCTCTCAATAAAAGAGTGGCGCTCTGCCTTCTGCTGCAACGGGACGGCGGTGAGATGTGATTTTCCCTGGCCGGTGATGTCTACTCACGCTTCTTTTCCTGTAGACAGCGTTGGGCCTCCAAGAGCAGAGGTTTGTAGAACAGCAGCAAGTTTTTCCTTAAGTGGATCACCCAAGGTTTATCGAACTCAGGGAGGAAGAGGTCAAAGATATCCCTCTCAAGCAACCCTGCGATCACAATGCAAGAAGTCTCTTGTGTCCCCAACACACCTAATACACTTGTCAGATGTATAGGTGCACTAGTTCGGCGAAGAGATAGTGAAATACAAGTGGTATGAATGAATATGAGCAGTAGTAACGGCACCAGAAAATAGCTTGCTGCTACAACTGGCGTGTGGTTGATGTAGGATAACGTTGCATAGAAAACAAAAAATTTCCTACCGAGAACACGCAATCCAAGCCAAGATGCAATCTAGAAGACGGTAGCAACGAGGGGATTATCGAGTCTCACCGTTGAAGAGATTCCAAAGCCTACAAGATGAGGCTCTTGTTGCTGCGGTAGACGTTCACTTGCCGCTTGCAAAAGCGCGTAGAAGATCTTGATCACGGCGCCACGAACGGGCAGCACCTCCGTACTCGGTCACACGTTCGGTTGTTGATGAAGACGACGTCCACCTCCCCGTTCCAGCGGGCAGCGGAAGTAGTAGCTCCTCTTGAATCCGACAGCACGACGGCGTGGTGTCGGTGGCGGTGGAGAACTCCGGCGGAGCTTCGCTAAGCGTGCGGGAGCTATGGAGGAGAGGGGGGCGGCTAGAGTTTGGGAGAGGGTGGCCGGCCACTTAGGGGGTGCGGCCAGGCTGTGGTCTTGGGGTGGCTGGCCCCCTCCCCTTGGCCCTCATTATATAGGTGGAACACCCAAGAGTTGGTCTACAAGTCTTCGAATAAGACCCCAAACCAAAACCTTCCATAACACATGAAACCTACCCAAGCTAGGACTCCCACTAGAGGTGGGATTCCCACCTTCCTTGGGAGGGGGTGGCCGGCCCCCCTTGGGGAGTCCACTTTGGACTCCTCCCCCTTTAGGGTTGGCCGGCCATGGGAGGTGGAGTCCCACCGGGACTCCGCCTTCCTTAGTGGTTTCTTCCGGACTTTTCTAGAACCTTCTAGAACCTTCCAGATCATTTTAAATCACATAAAATGACTTCCTATATATGAATCTTATTCTCCGGACCATTCCAGATCTCCTCGTGATGTCCGGGATCTCATCCGGGACTCCGAACAAATATTCGAACTCCATTCCATATTCAAGTTCTACCATTTCAACATCCAACTTTAAGTGTGTCACCCTACGGTTCGCGAACTATGCGGACATGGTTGAGTACTCACTCCGACCAATAACCAATAGCGGGATCTGGAGATCCATAATGGCTCCCACATATTCAACGATGACTTTAGTGATCGAATGAACCATTCACATACGATACCAATTCCCTTTGTCACGCGATATTTTACTTGTCCGAGGTTTGATCATCGGTATCACTCTATACCTTATTCAACCTCGTCTCCTGACAAGTACTCTTTACTCGTACCGTGGTATGTGGTCTCTTATGAACTTATTCATATGCTTGCAAGATATTAGACGACATTCCACCGAGAGGGCCCAGAGTATATCTATCCGTCATCGGGATGGACAAATCCCACTGTTGATCCATATGCCTCAACTCATACTTTCCGGATACTTAATCCCACCTTTATAACCACCCATTTACGCAGTGGAGTTTGGTGTAATCAAAGTACCTTTCCGGTATAAGTGATTTACATGATCTCATGGTCATAAGGACTAGGTAACTATGTATCGAAAGCTTATAGCAAATAACTCAATGACGTGATCTTATGCTACGCTTAATTGGGTATGTCCATTACATCATTCATACAATGATATAACCTTGTTATTAATAACATCCAATGTTCATGATTATGAAACTAATCATCCATTAATCAACAAGCTAGTTAAGAGGCATACTAGGGACTCTTTGTTGTTTACATATCACACATGTACTAATGTTTCGGTTAATACAATTATAGCATGACATATAAACATTTATCATAAACATAAAGATATATAATAATAACCACTTTATTATTGCCTCTAGGGCATATCTCCTTCAGTCTCCCACTTGCACTAGAGTCAATAATCTAGATTACATTGTAATATACCTAACACCCATGGCATTCTGCTGTTGGTCATGCTTTGCCCTAGGGAGAGCTTTAGTCAACGGATCTGCTACATTCAGATCAGTGTGTACTTTGCAAATCTTTGCTTCTCCATCTTCGATGTACTCGCGAATCGAGTGGTAACGCAGCTTGATATGCTTCAGCCTCTTGTGTGACCTTGGCTCTTGTGCATTGGCGATGGCACCCATGTTATCACAGTAAATGATTAGTGGGTCCAATGCACTAGGAACCACACCGAGCTCTACAATATGAACCTCTTCATCCATACCGCTTCTGATGAAGCCTCTGAAGCCGCTATGTACTCTGATTCTGTTGAAGACTTCGCCACCGTGCACTGCTTCGAGCTTGCCCAGCTTACTGCAGCACCATTCAATATAAACACGTACCCAGACTGTGACTTAGAGTCATCAGGATCAGTGTTCCAACTTGCATCGGTGTAACCACTTACAACGAGCTCTTGGTCACCTCCATAACAAAGAAACATATCCTTAGTTCTTTTCAAGTACTTTAGGATATTCTTGACCGCTGTCCAGTGTTCCATTCCTGGATCACTTTGATATCTGCTAGTCAAACTAACAGCATGTGCTATATCCGGTCTAGTACATAGCATGACATACATGATAGATCCTACTGCCGAGGCATAGGGGATATTACTCATCCTTTCTCTTTCTTCTGCCGTAGCCGGTCTTTGAGTCTTACTCAAGACCTTGCCTGGTAACATAGGTAAAAACCCTTTCTTACTTTCGTCCATTCTAAACTTCTTTAGAATCTTGTCCAGGTATGTACTCTGTGATAGCCCTATTAGGCGTCTTGATCTATCTCTATAAATCTTGTTGCCTAATATATACGATGCTTCACCAAGGTCTTTCATTGAAAAACTATTATTCAAATAACCTTTTACACTGCTTAATAGTTCTATATCATTCCCGATCAATAATATGTCATCTACATATAATATCAGGAATGCTACAGAGCTCCCACTCACTTTCTTGTAAATACAGGCCTCTCCATGACCTTTGTATAAACCCGAAGTCTTTGATCACCTTATCAAAGCGTCGGTTCCAACTTCTTGATGCTTGCTTCAGTCCATAGATTGAACGCTGAAGTTTGCATACTTTGTCAGCATTTTTAGGATCGACAAAACCTTTGGGTTGTACCATATACAACTCTTCCTCAATGTCTCCATTAAGGAAAGCCGTTTTGACATCCATCTGCCAAATCTCATAATCGAAAAATGCAGCTATTGCTAACAAAATCCTCACAGATTTTAGCTTCGCTACAGGTGAGAAAGTCTCATCGTAGTCAACTCCTTGAATTTGTCGGAAACCCTTTGCGACAAGTCGAGCTTTATAGACAGTAATATTACCATCAGCATCTGTTTTTCTCTTGAAGATCCATTTATTTTCGACAGCCTTTCGGCTATCAGGTAAGTCTACCAAAGTCCATACTTTGTTATCATACATGGATCCCATTTCGGATTTCATGGCTTCTTGCCATTTGTTGGAATCTGGGCTCATCATCGCTTCTTCATACGTCGCAGGGTCCTCATCATTGTTATCCACAATCATGACATTTAGATAAGGATCATACCAATCAGGAGTGGTGCGTTCCCTTGTCGATCTGCAAGGTTCAGTAGTTTCCTCGTTCGAAGTTTCATGATCATTATCATTAGCTTCCTCTGTTGCCGGTGTAGGCGGTACAGGTACAATTTCGATCTTGCGCTACTCGATCAACGAGTATAGATTCATCAATCTCATCGAGTTCTACTTTTCTTCCAGTCACTTCTTTAGTGAGAAATTCTTTCTCAAGAAAGGTTCCGTTCTTAGCAACAAAGATTTTGCCTTCGGATTTGTGATAGAAAGTGTACCCTATAGTTTCCTTAGGGTATCCTATGAAGACGCATTTCTCCGCTTTGGGTTCTAGCTTGTCCGGTTGTAACTTCTTTACATAGGCTTCGCAACCCCAAACTTTCAGGAACGACAGCTTAGGTTTCTTATTAAATCATAATTCATACGGTGTCGTTTCTACGGATTTTGATGGTGCTCTATTTAAAGTGAATGCGGCTGTCTCTAATGAATAACTCCAAAATGATAACGGCAAATCAGTAAGAGACATCATAGAACAAACCATATCTAAGAGAGTTCGATTACGACGTTCGGACACACCGTTTCGTTGAGGTGTTCCTGGCGGTGTCAATTGTGAAAGTATTCCGCATTTCTTTAAATGCATGCCAAACTCATAACTCAGATATTCACCTCCACGATCAGATCGTAGAAATTTAATCTTCTTGTTACGTTGATTTTCTACTTCACTTTGGAATTCCTTAAACTTCTCGAAAGTTTCGGATTTATGTTTCATGAAATAGATATACCCATATCTACTCAGATCATCTGTGAAGGTTAGAACATAACGATAACCATCGCGCGATGCTACGCTCATTGGTCCGCATACATCGGTATGTATGATTTCCAATAAGTCGGTAGCTCGCTCCATCATACCAGAAAATGGAGTCTTAGTCATTTTACCCATTAGACATGCTTCGCATCTATCAAGTGACTCAAAGTCAAGTGATTCAAGTAATCCATCAGTATGGAGTTTCTTCATGCGTTTCACTCAAATATGACCAAGACGACAGTGCCACATATAAGTAGAATTATCATTCAATTTAATTCGCTTAGCATCAATGTTATGTATATGCGTATCACTACTATCGAGATCTAACAGAAATAAGCCATTCTTTTCTGGTTCTCGACCATAAAAGATATTATTCATAAAAATAGAACAACCATTATTCTCAGACTTGAATGAATAACCGTCTTGCATTAAACAAGATCCAGATATAATGTTCATGCTCAACGCGGGTACAAAATAACAATTATTTAGGCTTAAAACTAATCCCGAAGGTAGATGTAGAGGAAGTGTGCCGACAACGATCACATCGACTTTGGATCCGTTTCCAACGCGCATCGTCACTTCATCTTTCAGTAGTCTTCGTTTATTCTTTAGTTCCTGTTTCGAGTTACAAATATGAGCAACCGAACCAGTATCAAATACCCAGGTACTAGAACGAGAACCAGTGAGATAAACATCTATAACATGTATATCATATATACCTTCTTTCTTCTTCTTGACAAGGCCGCTCTTCAGATCAGCCAGATACTTGGAGCAATTACGCTTCCAGTGTCCCTTCTCCTTGCAGTAATAGCACTCAGCATCAGGCTTAGGGCCGTTCTTAGGTTTCATAGGAGGTGTGGCAGCTTTCTTGCCACTCTTCTTGAATTTCCCCTTAGACTTGCCCTGTTTCTTCAAACTGGTGGTCTTGTTGACCATCAACACTTGGTGCTCTTTCTTGATCTCAATCTCAGCAGCTTTTAGCATGCCAAAGAGTTCAGGTAACTCCTTGTTCATGTTCTGCATATTGTAGTTCATCACAAAGTTCTTGTAACTTGGTGGCAGTGATTGAAGGACACGATTAATCCCCAGTCTGTTAGGAATCACTATTCCCAAGTCACTGAGTTTCTTCGCATGCCCGGTCATGGCGAGCATGTGCTCACTAACGGAGCTGCCTTCTTCCATCATACAGCTGAAGAAATGTTTCGATGCTTCATAGCATTCCACGGCCGCATGAGTCTGAAAAATAGCTTTCAGCTCTTTCATCAACTCATGAGGATCGTGGTGCTCAAAACGTTTTTGAAGATCGGATTCCAGACTGCACAGGATGGCACACTGAACTTGAGAGTACCGAGTTTTCCGAGTCTCGTAAACAGCTTTTACTTCATCGGTTTCAGTTTCTGCAGGAGGGTCACCTAGCGGTGCATCAAGCACATATTGCAGATTTCCGCCAGAGAGGAAGATCCTCACATGACGGAACCAGTCGGTGAAGTTGCTACCGTTGCTCTTAAGTTTTTCTTTCTCTAGGAACTGGTTAAAATTGATTGGGGATGCCATCTCTACAACATATATTTGCAAAAGTTTAGACTAAGTTTATGACAAATTGAGTTCAAATTTTAATTCAACATAATTAAAAATCTAGGTGAACTCCCACTCAAAACAATATCCCTCGCATTGTCTTAGTGATCACACGAACCAAATCCACCGCACCTAAGTCCGATCATCACGAGACAAGGTGTGATTTCAATGGCGAACACTCAAAGTGTTCATCATATCAACCATATGATTCATGCTCTACCTTTCGGTACCATGTGTTCCGAGACCATGTCTGTACATGCTAGGCTCGTCAAGGCCACCTTAATATCCGCATGTGCAAAACTGTCTTGCACAAGTTGTATGCACTTGTTGATTCTATCACACCCGATCATCACGAGATGTTTCGAAACGACAAGTCTTGGCAACGGTGCTACTAAGGATGAACACTTTATTATCTTGAGATTTTAGTGAGGGATCATCTTATAATGCTACCGTCGCGATCTAAGCAAAATAAGATGCAAAAAGGATTAACATCACATGCAGTTCATATGTGATATGATATGGCCCTTTTGTCTTTGCGCCTTTGATCTTCATCTCCAAAGCACGGACATGATCTCCATCATCTTCGGGCATGATCTCCATCATCGTCGGCGTAGCGTCAAGGTCAATGGCGCCGTCTTCATGATTGTCCTCCATGTAGCAACTATTACAACTACTTTGAAATACTACTCAACATGAAATTTAAAGACAACCATAAGGCTCCTGCCGGTTGCCACAATACAATAATGATCATCTCATACATATTCATCATCACATTATGGCCATATCACATCACCAAACCCTGCAAAAACAAGTTAGACGTCTCTAATTTGGTTTGCATATTTTACGTGGTTTAGGGTTTTCAATAGAGATCTAATCTACCTACGAACATGAACCACAACGTTGATACTAATGTTGTCAATAGAAGAGTAAATTGAATCTTCACTATAGTAGGAGAGACAGACACCCGCAAAGCCTCTTATGCAATACAAGTTGCATGTCGAACGAGGAACAAGTCTCATGAACGCGGTCATGTAAAGTTAGTCCGAGCCGCTTCATCCCACTATGCCACAAAGATGCAAAGTACTCAAACTAAAGATAACAAGAGCATCAACGCCCACAAAACCATTGTGTTCGACTCGTGCAACCATCCACTACTAGGAAAAAGCCTATAGTTGGAGGCAATAGGTACCGGCGCACCACCAAGGACGTGCGCCGGTGACAAGTGTTGCCGGCGCACCTCTTTTCAGCCGCGCCGGGGATGCGGGCCTTCTGCCGGCGCACCAGAGGAGCAGGCTCGCCGGCGCTATTTCCTGGCATGGCCCCGGCCGATTCGGGCCAGGCCCAAGAATCATTGCCGGCGCACCGGCCCAGTGGTGCGCCGGTGGAAAATTTGCTATTGCCGGCGCACCCCTGGGCCGGTGCGCCGGCAATGATTCTTGGGCCTGGCCCGGGGGTGATATAGCCGAAAGGGCTATGTGCTGCCGGCGCACCCATGCCCTGGTGCACCGGCAGTAACCTGGGCAGTTATTTCTGCTCAACAACCACCCCCACTACTACCACTCCACACTCCTCCACACAACCCGACCCTTCTCCCAACCCACCTATTTTTTGCCCATTTCTATCCCAAATTTAGCCAATTTGACCAAACAAAATCATATTTTTTTACCAAATCTTCCCTTCCTACATGCATCTCCCACATCCCCCTATGTAGATCTAGATCTACTATCCCGCATTGACCGCTCAATCTAGATCTAGATCTAGAAAGTCGGCTTCCATACGCCGTGGTAGCGGCGCGACGTCTCGATCTTGTTGACGAGTATATCAAACCAATAGGTGATTAATGAACAAATTGAGGAATGAAATCAACGTATATTGGACATTAATTTGAAGCAAAGCTCGTGTGTGGCATATATATATGTTGTGTTTGTGCTTGTGCTTGTGTGTGTTGGCGTTGAAAATGAGTTGCCAACGTTGCGCCGAAATGTTGATTCTTTAAGTTTCCGTTTCGGCACATTTCTGGCGCTCCTATGTCCTACCGTGTAGGAAGGTCATGCCGAAATTTTCCGTGAAAACTACCGACGAATGCATGGTTCTAATCAATTATGTAATCTTACCATGCATGCGATAATGGTTATCGAGATGAGTGAAAGCATCGTGATGAGATATCTGAAACACGCGATCATCGACATGTATGAAAATAACCGCACGGAGGTATTGTGTCCGTGCCGGAGATGCAAACGAGGGAAATGGTTTGACCCGTATTCAGGCAAATTGCAGGGGCACCTGCTCACTAATGGTTTCATGCATGGACACACTCAATGGATGAGTGATGATGGCGCGGAGGTCAATGGGGCGACGGCAGCAGGTGGTAATAATGGCCGGCAAGAAGGAGGGCATCATGATATTGATGACGATGAAGAGCTTGTCGCACAGGACGATAACCTTGACGACGACAATAACCTTGACGACGACGAAGAGGTGCCGCTAGCTTCAGTCGTGCGAGACCCTCATCTTCAAGATCTGCTTCTCGAAAAGACGAAAGGCGCCAAGCGGAAATCAAAGCTTGAGCAACTCGAGATAGACTCGAATACTCCGTTGTACGACTCAGGTCGCGGGTTGGGGGAGTCTCGCTTGAGAGTAGCTCTCGATGTGCTGCAGATGAAGGCGAAACATGGATGGACGGACACAAGCGTCGACGACATCCTGGAATACGTGAAAGATCTCCTTCCTGCCGGGAACACGTGTCCTGGTAGTCTAGCCGAGGCCAAGAGAATCACGTGCCCTCTCGACTTACCCCACGAAAAGTATCACGCCTGCATCAACGACTGTATCATGTATCGCAAGGAGCACATGGACAAGACCAAATGTCCTGTGTGTGAAGCTGAACGGTACAAGAAAGGGAAGAAGAAAGCTCCTCGGAAAGTTGTGTGGTACTTCCCGCTCGCCCCCCGGCTTCAACGGTTCTACGCGGACCGCAAGGAAGCAAAGCTCATGCGCTGGCACGCAGAAAGAAAGGAGTCAGTGTTGAATGATAAAGAGCGGATTGAGCACCCAGTGCTGACGCACCCTTCGGATGCAAGCCAGTGGAAAGCATTAGACAATGAATTCGGAAGTTTTGGGGCAGATCCCAGAAACATCAGGTTGGGTGCGAGCACGGACTGATTCAATCCGTTCGGAAACCAGAGCAGCACACATAGCACATGGCCCGTGTTTGTATGGATCTACAACCTCCCGCCCTGGCTGTGCATGAAGAGGAAGTACATACAGATGAGTATGCTAATTCAAGGGCCGACACAGCCAGGAAACGATATCAACATGTATCTTGAAATATTAAAGGAGGAGCTTGAAACGTTGTGGGCGGAGGAAGGGGTAGATACATGGGACGCCGTCGCAGAAGAATATTTCCCTTTGAGAGCCGCGTTGATCACGACGGTGCAGGACTACCTCGGATACGGTTACATTTCATGCCAGGTGTGCCATGGACACAAGGCATGTGTCAGGTGCATGGAAGAGACGATGTTTTTGCAGCTTGGTAAGGATCCCGGCTCTTCGAAAACAGTTTACATAGGGCATCGAAGGTGGCTACAGAAGACTGACCCGTGGAGAAAGCGTGGAGATCTGTTCGATGGTACAAATGAACCCCGAGGACCTCCACGTAAGAAGAGCAGCGAAGAGATCGATACATTACTGAAAGGTTGGAAGGAGTGCCCTGCGCCGGGAAAGATTCGTCAAAAGCCTGGAGAGAAGAAGAAGAAAAAGGAAACGACGCCGCTCATTGGTGTATGGAAAAGGAGGTCCGTGTTTTGGGACTTGCCGTCTTTGGAAAATTCTCGATACACCTCACTGCCTTGATGTCATGCATATTACAAAGAACGTGTGCGAGAGCTTGCTTGGCACTCTTCTCAACATGCCGGACCGGACCAAAGATGGGCCGAAAGCAAGACACGACCTGAAAGTTTTGGGCATCAGGGAAGAGCTTCAGATCCCGCCGGCCCAAGAGGGACAGTCGGAGGAGGAGGCGGATGGCGGTCAGAAGCGCAAAAGGATTAAGCAGCCAGACTATTCTTGTCCCCCTCTGCTTCACTTTTAGTCCGGCCGAGGTCGATCAATTTGTCAATTGCCTTCTCGGAGTCAGAGTGCCCGTCGGTTACTCCGGGCGAATAAGCCGATACATGGACCCCAAGAAACGAAACTTCAGCGGCATGAAGTCTCATGACTGTCACGTGATGATGACGCAGATTCTTCCGGTTGCAATCCGAGGTATAATGGATGACCATGTCCGTGCAACGCTGACTGGGCTCTGTAACTTCTTCGACGTCATAACTCGGAAGTCGATAAGCGTGAAGAAACTCGCAAGGCTCCAGGAAGAGATCGTGGTGATCCTATGTGAGATGGAGATGTACTTCCCGCGCATTCTTTGACGTGATGGTCCATCTGTTGATCCATATCATGGATGATATCGTCAGTCTAGGGCCGGCATTCTTACACAACATGATGCCGTTTGAAAGAATGAATGGGGTCATTAAAGGATACGTTCGTAACAGGTCACATTCGGATGGAAGCATCGTCCAGGGCTGGCTCACCGAAGAGTGCATCTCTTTCTGCACGAATTATCTAGACATCGAGGACCCTGTTGGTTTGCCTCAAAACAAGCACGTCCGCAGGTTCGAGGGAGTAGGCCACAAAAATGGAAGGAAGGAACTGCACGTGCACATGTCTGGTCGGACTTCCGACTTTGACAGGGCCAACTTAGTAGCGCTACAACACATTGACTTGATCGATCCTTGGTTGAAAGAGCACAAAACCATGATAGAGAACAGTGGCAAGCCGATGATGACGGAAGCAATATACAGAGAGCACAACTCCTCTTTCGCGCTGGTTCAAAGACCACATTGATGCTAATCCCCCACCAATGGATTCGACAAGGATAAACTAGTATTGGCCTTGTCACATGGCCCCGCGCCCAACATCATGACTTACCAAGCGTACGATATCAACGGGTACACATTCTACACGGAAGAAAAGACAAGAACAGTGTTTACCAGAACTCAGGGGTAACGATGGATTCCTGGACGGGTGACGTAAAGACTAGATACTACGGAAGAATCGAGGAAATCTGGGAGCTTAACTACGCTGGGGAGAAAGTGCCGATGTTCCGTATCAGATGGGCTAAGAGCGTCAGAAAAGAAGACCGGTATTTCACCACCATGTTTCTACCCGAAGCCAACAAATCAAAGTCCACGAACGCCACCGCGCAGAATGAGCCATGGGTACCGGCAACACGTGCACCAATGCTTCTTCATAACCGACCCATCCAGGCCTAGCCGTGTTATCGTGAGGAGAGGCAAGAGGACCATCGTCGGAATGGATGGAGTCGCCAACGAGGAAGACTTCGAAGGACAAGTCGGAGACCCAATGATGGAAGAATACGAGGACGAAGAGACAACATACACCACAAGAAGAAGCAGGACCACGCTACCGAGGTCAGGTCGACCCTTCAAAAGAAGAAGTCACGACACGGGGCTAAATTATTCAACGACGAGCAAGAAAAGCAAGAAGAAAGCGAAACACTCTTCTCAATCGATGATGTAAAACTTTATTTGCAATCTATAACTCATATTTTGTGTAATTCATAACTACTCATATGGTCATGGCCAATATTTTATGTATGAATAATTAATATTATGTTGGTCAATATTTTATGCATGCATGTATATAACTCATATTTTTTGTAATGCATAACTCATATTGCTTGGTTATTATCTTGAAAAGAGAAGGAAATAAAATAGTATAGGATTTGTGGGAAAAGAAAAGAAACATAAAAGAAAGTGAAAAGAAATAAAGAAAAGAATAAAAATAAAATAAAATAGAAAAGGAAATGGCCAGCCAGGTTGGGGGACAAGTCCCAGGTATAGCTGGGCTCACCTTATTGCCGGCGCACCACCTGTTTGGTTCGCCGGGGGTATAGTTGTCCCCGGCGAACCAAACAGGTGGTGCGCCGGCAATAAGGTGAGCCCAGCTATACCTGGGACTTAACCGCTGCGCGATCCTCTCTTCTCCCTCCCCATTCCCAGTCGATCGAGACGAACCGCGTCGCCACCGTCGATCTCGAGCGTCGCCGCCACCATCGATCTCGAGCGCCACCACGCGGAAGCCCTGGACCAAGATACCTCGCTGCACGCCGGAGCCTCCGTGCAAGTAGGAGCAGGGCGTGGCCGCGGAGAGGAGGGGGATCTAGGGCGTCACGCGCCGGCCGCCGTCGCCACCGTCGCCGAGAGGAGGAGGAGGGCGTTGCGCGCCGGCCACCATCACGGAGAGGAGCAGCACGCCACCATCACCGTTGGTAAGAACCCCCTTCCCCTCTCCATCCCCCTCTTCCTTCCCTCTCTCTGCCTCCGAATTCTTGCAGTAGTTCTTGCAAGAATGCTTGATGTGCATTCGAATCCTTAGTGCTTGCAGTAGTTCTTGCAAGAATGCTTGATGTGCTCTGGTGGCAGTAAGAAAAAATTGAAGTTCTTGCCTCCAAAAATCCTTAGTTCTTGTAGTAGTTTATAGTTCTTGATGTGCTCTGGTCGATTTAGGGTTTATAGTTTATGCTCTCTGGTTGCAGTAAGAAAAAATTGAGATGTAGGATGCTACTGAAAATGCCTAATGCAAATGCTACTGAAATGCTACTGAAAATAAAAACTAGACACTAGACAGTATGTTAGTTCTTCATTAAATGAAAATGAAAATGGTTTTGCTAGCTAAATTGGTTTAGTTCATTTAGGTTTTGCTCTCTGGTTTGCTAAAATGGTTTGCTAAAATGGTTCATTTAGCTAGAGAATTGGAATGTTATGTGTTGGAGGGTGATGGTTATGGTGAAATGCTACTGTGAAAAAACCTCATGCTCATGCTACTGTCAAATTATGTTAGCAATTCTCTGGTTCATTTAGCTAAATTAGTTTTGTTGCAGTAGCTAAAATGGTCTAGTTGCAGTAGCTAAAATGAAAATTGATTTAGCTGCAGTAGCTAAACTGGTTTTGCTATATAAACTTGCAGTAGCTAGTTTCATTTAGTTGATTTTTATTTTAGTGTTTGCTGCTGCATTATGCTTCTGGTTTGCTTCTGGTTGAGATGGAAATGAAAATAAAATGCTTTAATAAAATGCTTTATATACTAAGTGCTGTTGAAAAAAGAAATTGAGTTGGGGTTTTTTATTATAGTGTAAATGAAATGGAAATGCTACTGGTTCATTTAAAATAGTTCTCTGGTTTAGTTCACTATTGCTACTTCACTATTTAAAATGGAAATGGAAATGAAATGAATGCTCATGTTGATGCTCACTGGTTGCAAATAAAGATTTTGAAATGGTTTTGAAATGCTACTGCTCATGCTCATGCTCACTGCCAAAAAAGAATGCTTGATGTGCTCTGGTTGCAGTAAGAAAATCCTTAGTTCTTGTAGTAGTTTATAGTTCTTGATGTGCTCTGGTCGATTTAGGGTTTATAGTTTATGCTCTCTGGTTGCAGTAAGGAAAAATTGAGATGTAGGATGCTACTGAAAATTGGTTTAGTTCATTTAGGTTTTGGTCTCTAGTTTGCTAAAATGGTTTGCTAAAATGGTTTGCTAAAATGGATTTAAATTGGTGCTATGCATGGTTGATGCTAGTTCTCTGGTTTAGGATTTAGGACCAAGGGTGTATTTCTGTTGTAATTAAGCAGTAATGTTTAGGTAAACAATAAAAGAAAATAAATTTGTTCTCTGGTTCATTTAGCTCATTTAGGTTTTGTTAGTATAAAATGATATCGTCTATTCATGCTCATGTTGCTCTTTTGCAATTTAGGAATCCAGGATGATGAACATTTCTTGCACTTACAGTCAAACTGGCCCTTATGCAAATTTTGGGTCTTTTGATGTCCTCATTGACATAGACAGGAATTGCTTGGACAAGATTTGTAAGTAGAGGAATTAGTTAACAAGAAATTTCACAAAATTTGTTATCAACAAGGAGCTCAGGGAGAACTTTTGACTAACTATGAGAGTATGTCCCACAGGGGCAACAACAACATATTATCATTTCTTGCAAAAAAAAGAAAATGAAAATAAAAATGCTTGCAGTACCTAGGTAGCTAGGCAGTAGGGTTTTTTATGCTTGCAGTACCTAGAGAATTTGATATATAAAATTCATTGGTTTGCTTCATGCTAAAGATGGGTTCATTCTTAATACAGAGAACATAGTCAGTATTTCTAATACACCTAGTTACTGTTATGTATTATATTTGCTTCTTATTTTTGAATACATACAAGTGTCCAGGGCTAGCATCAAACAACCACCAGTAGCAAGTGTCCAGGGCTAGCTAGCATCAAACAGCCACCATGGTTGAATGCTCATGTTGATGCTCAATTCTCTGGTTCATTAAAAAGCCTTGTTTCCATATGCTGCTATATATAGACCATGTGTTTTACACATTCTTGGATGTTGTTTAGTATGTAGGTTATTGTTAGTAAGTTCTTGGAGCCAAGCATGGTTTCTTTTCATGGCTGTCATAAACAAATACTACTGTTGTTGGTACTACTAGTCTTGTTGGTACTACTGTTGGTTTAGATCATGTCATTTTTGTGCTGTTTTGATGCTAAGTTGTTGCAAATGAAAATGAAAAGTTCTTGTCTCTGGTTATATTTGTAAAATGCTACTGCTGGTATTTAGTTCTTGCAGGGATTGGGTTGCTATTGAGTGCCGGAATGTCGATTCATTTCCGTTCCGGCAATTCTAGCACTCGGCATGACCAATTTTTAGCAAAGGTCATGCCGAATTTTTCCGTGAATTCTAACTCTTTTTCATCTTCTATTAGTGCAAGCCACCATGTCGTCTCAAGAAGAGTTAGAGGAGCACTACAATAGGCACTTCTTTAGGACGGAGGAGGATGCCGAGGTCGCTGGTGTTGGCGGTGACGAGGACCATGAGATGGAGGATGCCGCTGGGGGTAGTGCCGACGAGCCAAGCGGCAACGAGGCAAGCGGCGCCGCCGGGGGTAGTACCTACGAGCCTAGCGGCGATGAGGCAACCGGCGCCGCCGGGGGTGGCGGCGAGACAAGCGGCGACGATCCTAGCGGCACCGCCGGGAGTAGTGGCACCGGGACAAGTGGAGCCAAGAGGCCGCGGAAGGCAAGGCGCCAAAACACGGTCGGCACAGGCAGAGACACAGTCAAAGAGGTGGACCCCGCCAGTGGTTTGCCAGTGGAGCCTAAGGATGTTGCCAAGGGGTACGGCAACCAACTGGCATGTATCCTCCGAGAGGTCGTCAATCTCAACGAGACGGACCTCCGAGCTGAGAGCAAAGCGCCTTTGCGAGCCCAGCTCATTGCGAGGTTGCACGCACGATACAAGTTCCTAGGCGACTACGCCTCCAGTCATCAAACCAACAACATTGTGAACTCACAAGCCCTCCTGAAGTTCACCAAACACCTCAGCAGCTATAAGTACATGGTGCGGAAGCTGATTGCTGAGGGCAAAGGTTTCGAAGAGGTCCACTCCGCCTTTCCGCATGTCACCCAGGTGGACTTTGATGCTTTTGTGGCCAATGAAGAGCTACAAGCAACCAAGAATCGCAAGTTGTGGGGGAAGGAAATGCGGGAGCTTAACATCGGCAACCACAACCTTGGGAGCCGTGGGTACGAGGGAAAGGAGCCCTATTGGGCGAAGGAGGACGAGGCGTATGTAAATGCCGGCATTGAGAACCCCTGGCTCAAGTACAAGGACCCGCTTGAAAGAAGATTCATCAGGTCCCGGTACCATAAGAAGAAACTAACCGGGGAACTTGTCACGGACCCGAAGGTCGTAACCGACATAATTTGGTTCACGAACGACAAGAAGGTCCTGGCGTTGGAGAAAAAACTGGTAAGCAATTTACCGGTTTTATTAGATCAAGTATCGTTCATATAATAGTAGCAACATTTCTAAATGGTTCGCGTTTCTTCCGCAGGAAGAAGAAAGACAAAGACTTTCTCAAGGTGACGAAGGCTCCTCATCCCAGGCGTCGACGGGCAGGGTAGCATGGGACAAGCCTCTCGTACGGGCGCTAAACATCGTTAATGAGCATTCACCGACGAGAAGGCCGCATAGAGGCCGTGTGGCTGGCGCCGGTACAGGCTACAAGCATGGTCACTATGGCTTGTCGTCTGCGGCCGATAAAAATGCGCGTAATGAGAGGAAGCAGCGGGAGGCGGAGGAAATGAGGGAGTCAATCCTAGCCCAAGTCCAAGCTGGTTTGGTACCGCAACCGGTAACGCAACACAAAGCTACACTCGTACTGAAGTCAAAGCTGAAGTCGCCGCTTCAGTCCAAGCAGATTTCAACGCTCTACAAGCGTGGTATGAGGGTGGCAAACAAGGCCCCCCCCGAAAATGCAAGTGGTTAGCTTCAACGGCAGCAACTCGATGGTGCCGCCGTCCGCCGGCAATGACAATGTTATAATGGAGACTCCTCCGGCCGCCGGCAATGTCGCTGGTGCTAGGGATTCACCGTCCATGCCGGGTAGCAGCCCCTCCATCACTTGCACGCCCGCCGCCGCATGTGCTGGCCCGTCGACATTAGCCGAGCTCAACGCCCTCACGGTAATTAACTAATGTGTACATCAAGTTAATATATTAGTTTCGTCATCCTTGCCCTCTCTCTAACGCCATACACATGTTCTCGCAGGCGCTCTCAACGCCATGCACCTTCCTGATGAGAGTAAATGACGAACTCAAAGACGTCGCGAGGGGGTCCATCCTTCGGCCCCTGGATAAGAAGTGGCACACACGAGATATGGCGGATGACGTTTACCGGGTTGAAGTGGATCGGGCATTACCGGGCTATGAGGATTTGTTTCCTCCTAATCAACCGCATGGTGCCGATGACGATAGCCCGTTGAATCTGGCCTCACTGAAGGGTTGGGTACTGCTATGGCCGAAGACCCTAATTCGGATCAACACCTACTCGGGGTCGACGGCAAGCAAAGACAAGCACCTTGCGGCGCCACATGTCAGCGTCCCTCCACGACAGCCAGCGGCGCCCGTGGTCATCGCCCCACCAGAACGGCCAGCTGCGCCGCAGGTCGGCGCCCACCACAACAGCTAGCTGCGCCAGAGGCCGAGGAATACGAACGTGACAACTTCCAATGGGATATTCCTACGTCTTCACAAGTTGTCCATGAGGATGCGCCGGGCTTGAAATATGTGTGCTCCAAGAAGCTGTTCGATTCTCAAGAAACGGCTGAGGAGGAAAATCCTGAGGAGGTCACCACCGCCGCCGTCAAAAATATGTTGAGCCCAAACACACTCCGTGCTACGGCCACTACGGCGATGGAGGGTCCATCAGTACAACCCAAGAAGAGGAAGAGGCAAAATAAGAAGGACGCCCAAGACAAGGCGGCGGCGGCCAAATCCAAGGACAAGGTCCCACTCCTTGACAAGTTGCCAAACAATTGGCGACATCTGCATCACTTGGGTCAACCGATGCTGCCGGAGCATGTCGTGAAGAAACTCACCCCGGATATGAGGAGCTTGCATGAGACTGTCTTGCATGTGGAGAACCTTCTTCTCAAATCAAAAGATCCTGGTTACCCTCTCTTCGTGGCGAAGTTGCCAACTGGCATGAACTTCGTCGAGAAGTACCCCGCGGACTTGTGCTTCATCCGGTTCAACGACATCTTCAGCATCTATCGCATGCAAGCGCTCCACTTTAGTGTGGTTCGCCTAGTTGCTCTTAGCTTGTCTTCCCAGATTGTTAAGGAGGGGACGCTGACCATCGCGATAATGGACCCCTTCTATATGCGGGAGAGCATCATCTGCAACGCTGGGGATCGCGCGATTGCCACCCAGCAGGTCGAGGATTTCATGCTGGCGAACATTAAGAAGGGCGCCATTCTCATCCCTTACTTCCCCGAGTAAGTAATCACTCGCTAGTCCCCCATCACTATTCTATCCTATATCTCCATTTGCATTTCCAAAGGTTAATCCGTGTGTTTTCCGCAGAGACAAGTTCTGCACCCTCATCGTCGTGCACCCGCAACACTCGCATGCAGTCTATCTCGACTCGGGTAGGGACCGCAAGAAAGACTACACCCACATCAGGGCCCTTCTCAATGATGCTCTCACTGGCTTCGCCAACAAGGCAGGCCCCCTCAAAGTAGAGAGGAAATCCCGAGGAGGCTTGGTCTTAACCCACACAACCAACTTCCCCTGCCTCAGGCAGTCGACGCTCGACAATGGGATGGACGCGTGGTACGCCATCCTTCAGATGCAGGAGTACATAAAGTACGCAGATGACATGTTGCTGCCAGAGAATCTCAGAAACAGGTTTGCAAACATGGCGGATGTCCCTGATAGAGAGATTAGAAAGAACTGGGTCGCATCCAGCAGTTCATTTGCACGATAATCCTGCAGGATGTCAACAATAGGTCTGGCGAGTTCTTCTACGGCTATGGTCTACCACCTAATGACGAGATAGAACTCCGCTTGGAGATGTCGCGTGATGAGAGGCCGTTCAACTCGCTTGAGGGCTGCCGTCCATTCCCCCCTAGGCGTACAACCTGATCCTACGACGGGAACACTTGCTAAAGCTTGAACGATATGTCCTTGAACTTCCGTACTGTAATAATTGCTATATATTCCCATAGAATCGACTAGTTGCTTTTATTTAGTTGTATGAATCTGCATGTGAACATGTGTCTGTAGTTTCATTTACTTTGCTATATATTTCAAGATTATGGCGTACATAGCTTAATAATTATTTGCATTTACTCGACCACTACTTGCCTCGTATTTGGAGTTCGCCGATGATTAGAATGTTCGGTCAATCGTACACTTGGGGTGGAGCCGGTGAGCCTTGGTGCGACGGCCACAAGTATCAATCTATTGTGCATCCTACCTAGCCTCACCGACTCCATCCCTGGATGTTAATATTTGTTTCGACCGACAAAGTATGAGGCACGCTATTTAATTCGTACTACTTGTCTTCTATTTGAGTTCGCACTTCTTAATTGCATTGGCCGATGATTAAAATGTTCGGTCACTTGTACACTCGGGGTGGGGCCGGTGAGCCTTGGTGTGATGGCCACAAATATCAATCTATTGTGCATCCTACCTAGCCTCACTGACCCCATCCCTGTATGTTATTATTTATTTCGACCAACAAAGTATGAGGCACATGCTATTTAGTTCATACTACTTGCCTCTTATTTGAGTTGGCACTTGTTCATTGCATTGGTACTAACGTTTTACTTGTCTTGTGAATGGAGATGCCGACGACATATGTCGTGTACAAGGGGAGGGTTCCTGGAGTCTACGACGACTGGGAGGACTGTCGGAGACAGGTGCACCGTTTCAGCGGCAACAGCTACAAGGGATACCCCACTAGGGTGGAGGCGGAAGGAAGATACGCCCGTTATCTAGCGGGAGAGATGAGGGACATGAGGAGGAACCGGATGAAGACCATGGCCTTCGTGATGATGGTCATCATGACCATGTTGGTCATGTTCTATGTGATTGTAGTTTAGGTTAGGACCTACATTGTGAGGTGTATGACGATACTTGTGACGACTATGTACCAAGACTTCTAACTTTGTGAAACTTCGTCGTTCGGTGTTGCATATGCACATGTGTTGTATGAATCAACATTCCGAAACGAGACTTGCGTATTTGTGTACTGATACCGAAATAAAACTTGGCTCTCTATGTGCTTCTCATATTGCATGTAATACTGTATAAATATGAACTGCGTTGTAAATATATACTGCTGTCAAATATGTATTGTAATATGCTGGAAAAAAGCTGAAAAAAGAATTTTCGAATTTATTGCCGGCGCACCTAAATGACCTACTGCCGGCGCACGTGGCATGCGCCGATCTTTGAAGCACTCTTCGCCGGCGCTTTGACGGTGCGCCGGTGAAAATGGTCCTTTGCCGGCGAAGCGTCGAAGGCGCGCCGGCAGTATCCATCTATCGCCGGCGCACTGCCTGGTGCGCTGGCAGTGACCATTTATCACCGGCGCGTTCGCACCGGCGGGCTCGTGGTGCGCCGGCAATGGGCATTTTAGGTTCGCCGGCGGTAGCCCTTTTCCTTGTAGTGATCTATGCATAGACCTGGCTCTGATACCACTGTAGGATAACGTTGCATAGAAAACAAAAAATTTCCTACCGAGAACACGCAATCCAAGCCAAGATGCAATCTAGAAGACGGTAGCAACGAGGGGATTATCGAGTCTCACCCTTGAAGAGATTCCAAAGCCTACAAGATGAGGCTCTTGTTGCTGCGGTAGACGTTCACTTGCCGCTTGCAAAAGCGCATAGAAGATCTTGATCACGGTGCCACGAACGGGCAGCACCTCCGTACTCGGTCACACGTTCGGTTGTTGATGAAGACGACGTCCACCTCCCCGTTCTAGCGGGCAGCGGAAGTAGTAGCTCCTCTTGAATCCGACAGCACGACGGCGTGGTGTCGGTGGTGGTGGAGAACTCCGGCGGAGCTTTGCTAAGCATGCGGGAGCTATGGAGGAAAGGGGGGCGGCTAGGGTTTGGGAGAGGGTGGCCGGCCACTTAGGGGGTGCGGCCAGGCTGTGGTCTTGGGGTGGCCGGCCCCCTCCCCTTGGCCCTCATTATATAGGTGGAACACCCAAGAGTTGGTCTACAAGTCTTCGAATAAGACCCCAAACCAAAACCTTCCATAACACATGAAACCTACCCAAGCTAGGACTCCCACTAGAGGTGGGATTCCCACCTTCCTTGGGAGGGGGTGGCCGGCCCCCCTTGGGGAGTCCACTTTGGACTCCTCCCCCTTTAGGGTTGGCCGGCCATGGGAGGTGGAGTCCCACCGGGACTCCGCCTTCCTTAGTGGTTTCTTCCGGACTTTTCTAGAACCTTCTAGAACCTTCCAGATCATTTTAAATCACATAAAATGACTTCCTATATATGAATCTTATTCTCCGGACCATTCCAGATCTCCTCGTGATGTCCGGGATCTCATCCGGGACTCCGAAAAAATATTCGAACTCCATTCCATATTCAAGTTCTACCATTTCAACATCCAACTTTAAGTGTGTCACCCTACGGTTCGCGAACTATGCGGACATGGTTGAGTACTCACTCCGACCAATAACCAATAGCGGGATCTGGAGATCCATAATGGCTCCCACATATTCAACGATGACTTTAGTGATCGAATGAACCATTCACATACGATACCAATTCCCTTTGTCACGCGATATTTTACTTGTCCGAGGTTTGATCATCGGTATCACTCTATACCTTGTTCAACCTCGTCTCCTGACAAGTACTCTTTACTCGTACCGTGGTATGTGGTCTCTTATGAACTTATTCATAAGCTTGCAAGATATTAGACGACATTCCACCGAGAGGGCCCAGAGTATATCTATCCGTCATCGGGATGGACAAATCCCACTGTTGATCCATATGCCTCAACTCATACTTTCCGGATACTTAATCCCACCTTTATAACCACCCATTTATGCAGTGGCGTTTGGTGTAATCAAAGTACCTTTCCGGTATAAGTGATTTACATGATCTCATGGTCATAAGGACTAGGTAAGTATGTATCGAAAGCTTATAGCAAATAACTCAATGACGTGATCTTATGCTACGCTTAATTGGGTGTGTCCATTACATCATTCATACAATGATATAACCTTGTTATTAATAACATCCAATGTTCATGATTATGAAACTAATCATCCATTAATCAACAAGCTAGTTAAGAGGCATACTAGGGACTCTTTGTTGTTTACATATCACACATGTACTAATGTTTCGGTTAATACAATTATAGCATGACATATAAATATTTATCATAAACATAAAGATATATAATAATAACCACTTTATTATTGCCTCTAGGGCATATCTCCTTCAGTTGATGGTGGGAATGTTGCAGGCAGTACAGATGCAGTAGAACAGTAAACAAGCGATGATTGCAGTATTTGGGAACAAGGCCTAGGGATTATACTTTCACTAGTGGACACTCTCAACATTGATCACATAATAAAACCACTCTACACTCTCTTGTTGGATGATGAACACCACTAATTGTGTAGGGCTACAAGAGCACCTCAATGCCGGAGTTAACAAGCTCCACAATATTCGATATTCATATTTAAATAACCTTAGAGTGCATGATAAATCATTGCAATTATACCAAGTACTAACATAGCATGCACACTGTCACCATCACACTATGAAAGGAGGAATAGATCACATCAATACCATCATAGTAATAGTTAACTTCATAATCTACAAGAGATCACAATCATAAACTACGCCAAGTACTACATGATGCACACACTGTCACCATTACATCATGGAGGAGGAATAGAGTACTTTAATAACATCACTAGAGTAGCACATAGATGAATAGTGATACAAAACTCATATGAATCTCAATCATGTAAGGTAGCTCATGAGATCATTTTATTGAAGTACATGGGAGAGAGATTAACCACATAGCTACCGGTACAACCCTTAGCCTCGATGGAGAACTACTCCCTCCTCATGGGAGACAGCAGCGGTGATGAAGATGGCGGTGGTGTCGATGGAGATGCCTTCCGGGGGCACTTCCCCGTCCCGGCAGCGCGCCGGAACAGAGACTTCTGTCCCCCAGATCTTGGCTTCGCGATGGCGGCGGCTCTGGAAGGTTTCTCGTACCGTGGCTTATTAGTATCGAAGATTTAGGTCAGAGACCTTTAAATAGGCGAAGAGGCGGAGTCGGAAGGCTGACGAAGCCGCCACACAATAGGGGGGCGCGGCACCCCCTGGGTCGCGCCGCCCACACGTGTGGGCCCCCCAGGGCTCCCCTCTGGTCCAACTTTGACTTTCTGGAAGCTTCGTGGAATTATAAGATCGTGGGAATTAATTTCGTCCGATTCTGAGAATATTTCCTTTGTAGGATTTCTGAAACCAAAAACAGCAGAAAACAGCAACTGGCACTTCGGCATCTCGTCAATAGGTTAGTTCCGGAAAACGCATCAAAACGATATAAAGTGTGAACAAAACATGTAGGTATTGTCATAAAACAAGCATGGAACATCAGAAATTATAGATACATTCGAGACGTATCAGCATCCCCAAGCTTAGTTTCTACTCGTCCTCGAGTACGTAAACGATAAAAGAATAATTTCTGAAGTGACATGCTACCAACATAATCTTGATCATACTATTGTAAAGCATATGAGATGAATGCAGCGATTCAAAGCAATGTTAAAGACAATGGTTAAACAACTGAATCATATAGAAAAGACTTTTCATGAATAATACTTTCAAGACAAGCATCAATAAGTCTTGCATAAGAATTAACTTAGAAAGCAATAAATTCATAGTAAAGGCATTGAAGCAACACAAAGGAAGATTTAAGTTTCAGCGGTTGCTTTCAACTTTCAACATGTATATCTCATGGATAATTGTCAATGCAAAGTAATATGATGAATGCAAATATGCAAGCATGTAAGAATCAATGCACAGTTGACACAAGTGATTGCTTCTAAGGCGGAAGGAAGTAGGTAAACTGACTCAACATAAAGTAGGAGAATGGCCCTTCGCAGAGGGAAGCATGGATTGCTATATTTGTGCTAGAGCTTTTATTTTGAAAACAAGAAACAATTTTGTTAACGGTAGTAATAAAGCATATGTGTTATGTATAAGATGTCCTACAAGTTGCAAGCCTCATGCATAGTATACCAATAGTGCCCGCACCTTGTCCTAATTAGCTCGGATTACCTGGATTATCACCGCAATACATATGTTTTAACCAAGTATCACAAAGGGGTACCTCTATGCCGCCTGTACAAAGGTCTAAGGAGAAAGCTCGCATTGGATTTCTCGCTTTTGACTATTCTCAACTTAGACATCCATACCGGGACAACATAGACAACAGATAATGGACTCCTCTTTAATGCTTAAGCATTCAACAACAATTAATATTCTCATAAGAGATTGAGGATTGTTGTCCTAAACTGAAACTTCCACCATGGATCATGGCTTTAGTTAGCGGCCCAATGTTCTTCTCTAACAATATGCATGCTCAAACCATTCAACTCATGGTAAATCGCCCTTACTTCAGACAAGACGAACATGCATAGCAACTCACATGATATTCAACAAAGATAGTTGATGGCGTCCCCAGGAACATGGTTATCGCACAACAAGCAACTTAATAAGAAATAAAATACATAAGTACATATTTAATACCACAATAGTTTTTAGGCTATTTGTCCCATGAGCTATATATTGTAAAGATAAAGGATAGAAATTTAAAGGTAGCACTCAAGCAATTTACTTTGGAATGGCGGAGAAATACCATGTAGTAGGTAGGTATGGTGGACACAAATGGCATAGTTATTGGCTCAAGGATTTGGATGCACGAGAAGTAATCCCTCTCAATACAAGGCTTAGGCTAGCAAGGTTATTTGAAGCAAACACAAGTATGAACCGGTACAGAAAAACTCACATAAAAACATATTGCAAGCATTATAAGACTCTACACTGTCATCCTTGTTGCTCAGACCCTTACTAGAAAATATCTAGACTTTAGAGAGACCAATCATGCAAACCAAATTTCAACAAGCTCTATGTATTTCTTCACTAATAGGTGCAAAGTATATGATGCAAGAGCTTAAACATGATCCTTATGAGCATAACAATTGCCAAGTATCAAATTATTCAAGACATTCTACCAATTACCACATGTAGCATTTCCCGTTTCCAACCATATAACAATTAACGAAGAGGTTTCAACCTTCGCCATGAACATTATGAGTAAAGCCAAGGACATATTTGTCCATATGCAACAGCGGAGCGTGTCTCTCCACACAATGAATGATAGGATCCAACTTTATTCAAACAAAACAAAACAAAAACAAACAGACACTCCAAGCAAAGTACATAAGATGTGATGGAATAAAAATATAGTTTCACTAGAGGAACCTGATAATGTTGTCGATGAAGAAGGGGATGCCTTGGGCATCCCCAAGCTTAGATGCTTGAGTCTTCTTGAAATATGCAGGGATGAACCACCGGGGCATCCCCAAGCTTAGAGCTTTCACTCTCCTTGATCATATTGTATCATCCTCCTCTCTTGATCCTTGAAAACTTCCTCCACACCAAACTCAAAACAACTCATTAGAGGGTTAGTGCATAATCAAAATTCACATGTTCAGAGGTGACATAATAATTCTTAACACTTCTGGACATTGCACAAAGCTACTGAAAGTTAATGGAACAAAGAAATCCATCAAGCATAGCAAAACAGGCAATGTGAAATAAAAGGCAGAATCTGTCAAAACAGAACAGTCCGTAAAGACGAATTTCTAAGAGGCACCAGACTTGCTCAAATGAAAATGCTCAAATTGAATGAAAGTTTCGTACATATCTGAGGATCACTCACGTAAATTGGCAGAATTTTCTGAGTTACCTACAGAGAATTCAACCCAGATTCGTGACAGCAAGAAATCTGTTTCTGCGCAGTAATCCAAATCTAATATGAACCTTACTATCGAAGACTTTACTTGGCACAAAAATGCAACAAAATTAAGATAAGGAGAGGTTGCTACAGTAGTAACAACTTCCAAGACTCAAATATAAAACAAAAGTGCTGTAGTAAAATCATGGGTTGTCTCCCATAAGCGCTTTTCTTTAACGCCTTTCAGCTAGGCGCAGAAAGTGTGTATCAAGTATTATCAAGAGATGAAGCATTGGCATTCTTACCAGAGGCTCTACGCTTACCCTTCTTACTCTTTGGTTTAGGGAATATATGATGGCATCCAGGTATGGAGGAACTTAGAGTGCCTTTTTCCACATCTATGGTTACTCCGAAGAGCTTTAGCAGGGATCTTCCAAGTGCGATTTGTCCTGTACCTGCACATTCAATAACGAGATAATCAGTGGATACCGTTTTTCCAAGAAGGCTTGTGAATACTCCTTCAGCTATTCCCTTGGGAATTATAACAGAGTTATCAATGAGAGTTATTCCTTCTCCTCCTTCGGTAAGTCCCCAGAGTGTCAAAGATTTATAAATACTTACAGGCATAAGGCAAAATTCAGTCATAATATCACAACGAGCATCAAAAAATTTACCATCAATAGTAACTTTAATAGTGGGGTCCCACATTGATGGTTCAGAGTTTATAGGAACATAATCAAAATGCTCACGAATCCGACCATACCCTTCTTTCAAGCAAGATACATGTGTCTCAAGAGTATTCAATCTATTATAGACACTAACAAGGGATGGATCATAATTATTAGTGGAGCTAGATGATGCAACCAATTTTTTTGGCATTAAAAGCTTGATCCCCATCACAGTGAAGGAAATCTCCTCCCACTACAGCATCTAAGGCATATCTATAGCGAAGAATAAGCCCAAAATAAAAATTACTAAGAAGCAAACTTAGTGTCATTTTAGGTTCAGTTTTATTATAAGAATCAAAAATTCTAGACCAAGCTTCTTTAAAACCCTCTTCACCCCTTTGTTTAAAAGTGAAGATCGCTTCCTCGGGTGATAGAGTAACAACTACAGGACTAGTCATGGTAACAAAAATAAGGTAAACGCTAATAACTAATTTTTTTGTGTTTTTAATATGGAGAATGCAAACAAGACAGTAAATAAAGTAAAACTAGCAACTAATTTTTTTGTGTTTTGATATAATGCAGCAAACAAAATAGTAAATAAAATAAAGCAAGACAAAAACAAAGTAAAGAAATTGGAAGTGGAGACTCCCCTTGCAGCGTGTCTTGATCTCCCCGGCAACGGCGCCAGAAAAAAATTTGCTGGCGTGTAGTTGACGTGGGAGTTAGAAATCTCTGTAGTGTAACTTTTCTTCAGGTCCCCGGCAACGGCGCCAGAAAATATCTTGATGCTAGCGCGCAGTTAACGTGCCCGTTGGGAACCCCAAGAGGAAGGTGTGATGCGTACAGCGGCAAGTTTTCCCTCAGTAAGAAACCAAGGTTTATCGAACCAGTAGGAGCAAGGAAGAACGTTGAAGGTTGCTGGCGGCGGAGTGTAGTACGGAGCAACACCAGGGATTCCGGCGCCAACGTGGAACCTGCACAACACAACCAAAGTACTTTGTCCCAACGTAACAGTGAGGTTGTCAATCTCACCGGCTTGCTGTAACAAAGGATTAGATGTATAGTGTGGATGATGATGTTTGCAGAGAACAGTAGAACGAGTATTGCAGTAGATTGTATTCGATCTAAAAGAATGGACCGGGGTCCACAGTTCACTAGAGGTGTCTCTCCCATAAGAATAAGCATGTTGGGTGAACAAATTACAGTTGGGAAATTGACAAATAAAGAGGGCCTGACCATGCACATACATGTTATAATGAGTAGTGTGAGATTTAATTGGGCATTACGACAAAGTACATAGACCGCTATCCAGCATGCATCTATGCCTAAAAAGTCCTCCTTCAGGTTATCATCCGAACCCCCTCCAGTATTAAGTTGCAAACAACAGACAATTGCATTAAGTATGGTGCGTAATGTAATCAATAAATATATCCTTAGACATAGCATTGATGTTTTATCCCTAGTGGCAACATCACATCCACAACCTTAGAACTTTCTGTCACTGTCCCAGATTTAATGGAGGCATGAACCCACTATCAAGCATAAATACTCCCTCTTGGAGTTACAAGCAAAAACTTGGCCAGAGCCTCTACTAGCAACGGAGAGCATGCAAGATCATAAACAACACATAGATGATAGATTGATAATCAACATAACATAGCATTCACTATTCATCGGATCCCAACAAACGCAACATATAGTATTACAGATAGATGATCTTGATCATGTTAGGCAGCTCACAAGATCCAACAATGATAGCACAATTAGGAGAAAACGACCATCTAGCTACTGATATGGACCCATAGTCCAGGGGTGAACTACTCACACATCACTCCGGAGGCGACCATGGCGGTGTAGAGTCCTCCGGGAGATGATTCCCCTCTGCGGCAGGGTGCCGGAAGCGATCTCCTGAATCCCCCGAGATGGCATTGGCGGCGGCGGCGTCTCTGGAAGGTTTCTCGTACCGTGGCTTATTCGTATCGAAGATTTAGGTCAGGGACCTTTAAATAGGCGAAGAGGCGGAGTCGGAAGGCTGACGGAGCCGCCACACATTAGGGGGGCGCGCCCCCCCCCCCTGGGCCGCGCCGCCCACACGTGTGGGGCCCCCAGGGCTCCCCTCTGGTCCCCCTTTGACTTTATGGAAGCTTCGTGGAATTATAAGATCGTGGGAATTAATTTCGTCCGATTCCGAGAATATTTCCTCTGTAGGATTTCTGAAACCAAAAATAGCAGAAAACAGCAACTGGCACTTCGGCATCTCGTCAATAGGTTAGTTCTGGAAAACGCATCAAAACGATATAAAGTGTGAACAAAACATGTAGGTATTGTCATAAAACAAGCATGGAACATCAGAAATTATAAATACGTTGGAGACGTATCAGCCGGCCTTGGAGGCAAGGGGGGAAACGCGTGCACGCCGGCGATTGCCGCTTGTGACGGTAAAGCACACGTCCGTTGGGAACCCCAAGAGGAAGGTATGATGCGTACAGCGGCAAGTTTTTCCCTCAGTAAGAAACCAAGGTTATCGAACCAGTAGGAGTCAAGAAGCACGTTGAAGGTTGATGGCGGCGAAGTGTAGTGCGGCGCAACACCAGGGATTCCGGCGCCAACATGGAACCTGCACAACACAACCAAGATACTTTGCCCCAACTTAACAGTGAGGTTGTCAATCTCACCGGCTTGCTGTAACAAAGGATTAGATGTATAGTGTGGATGATGATGTTTGCAGAAAACAGTAGAACGAGTATTGCAGTAGATTATATTCGATGTTAAAGAATGGACCGGGGTCCACAGTTCACTAGTGGTGTCTCTCCCATAAGATAAATAGCATGTTGGGTGAACAAATTACAGTTGGGCAATTGACAAATAAAGAGGGCATGACCATGCACATACATGTTATGATTAGTAGTGTGAGATTTAATTGGGCATTACGACAAAGTACATAGACCGCTATCCAGCATGCATCTATGCCTAAAAAGACCATCTTCAGGTTATCATCCGAACCCCCTCCAGTATTAAGTTGCAAACAACAGACAATTGCATTAAGTATGGCGCGTAATGTAATCAACAAATACATCCTTAGACATAGCATTGATGTTTTATCCCTAGTGGCAACAGCACATCCACAACCTTAGAACTTTCACACTTGTCCCAGATTTAATGGAGGCATGAACCCACTATCGAGCATAAATACTCCCTCTTGGAGTTACAAGTAACGACTTGGCCAGAGCCTCTACTAATAACGGAGAGCATGCAAGATCATAAACAACACATAGATGATAGATTGATAATCAACATAACATAGCATTCCTTATTCATCGGATCCCAACAAACGCAACATGTAGCATTACAAATAGATGATCTTGATCATGTTAGGCAGCTCACAAGATCCAACAATGATAGCACAATTAGGAGAAGACGACCATCTAGCTACTGCTATGGACCCATAGTCCAGGGGTGAACTACTCACTCATCACTCCGGAGGCGACCATGGCAGTGAAGAGTCCTCCGGGAGATGATTCCCCTCTCCGGCAGGGTGCCGGAGGCGATCTCCTGAATCCCCCGAGATGGGATTGGCAGTGGCGGCGTCTCTGGAAGGTTTTCCGTATCGTGGCTCTCGGTACTGGGGTATTCGCGACGAAGACTTTAAGTAGGCGGAAGGGCAGAGTCGGAGGGCTGACGGGGGCCCAACACGCTAGGGCCGCGCGGGCCCCTCCTGGGCCGTGCCGCCCTAGTGTGGAGGCGCCTCGTCGCCCCACTTCGGTTCCCTTTCGGTGTTCTGAAAGCTTCGTGGAAAAAGAGGCCCCTAGGCGTTGATTTCGTCCAATTCCGAGAATATTTCCTTACTAGGATTTCTGAAACCAAAAACAGCAGAAAACAGCAACTGGCTCTTCGGCATCTCGTTAATAGGTTAGTGCCGGAAAATGCATAAATATGACATAAAGTATGTATAAAACATGTGAGTATCATCAATAAAGTAGCATGGAACATAAGAAATTATAGATACGTTTGAGACGTATCAAGCATCCCCAAGCTTAGTTCCTACTCGTCCCGAGTAGGTAAACGATAACAAAGATAATTTCTGAAGTGACATGCTATCATAATCCTGATCAATACTATTGTAAGCACATGTAATGAATGCAGCGATTCGAAGCAATGGTAAATACAATGAGTAAACAATTGAATCATATAGCAAAGACTTTTCATGAATAGTACTTTCAAGACAAGCATCAATAAGTCTTGCATAAGAGTTAACTCATAAAGCAATAAATTCAAAGTAAAGGCATTGAAGCAACACAAAGGAAGATTAAGTTTCAGCGGTTGCTTTCAACTTGTAACATGTATATCTCATGGATATTGTCAATGCAAAGTAATATAATAAATGCAATATGCAAATATGTAGGAATCAATGCACAGTTAACACAAGTGTTTGCTTCTAAGATAGAAGGAAGTAGGTGAACTGACTCAACATGAAAGTAGAAGAAAGGCCCTTCGCAGAGGGAAGCATTGATTGCTATATTTGTGCTAGAGCTTTTATTTTGAAAACAAGAAACAATTTTGTCAACGGTAGTAATAAAGCATATGTATTATGTAAATTATATCCTACAAGTTGCAAGCCTCAATCATAGTATACCAATAGTGCCCGCACCTTGTCCTAATTAGCTCGGATTACCTGGATTATCATCGCAATACATATGTTTTAACCAAGTATCACAAAGGGGTACCTCTATGCCGCCTGTACAAAGGTCTAAGGAGAAAGCTCGCATTGGATTTCTCGCTTTTGATTATTCTCAACTTAGACATCCATACCGGGACAACATAGACAACAGATAATGGACTCCTCTTTAATGCATAAGCATTCAACAACAAATAATATTCTCATAAGAGATTGAGGATAGTTGTCCAAAACTAAAACTTCCACCATGGATCATGGCTTTAGTTAGCGGCCCAATGTTCTTCTCTAACAATATACATACTCAAACCATTCAACTCATGGTAGATCGCCCTTACTTCAGATAAGACGAACATGCATAGCAACTCACATGATATTCAACAAAGGGTAGTTGATGGCGTCCCCAGGAACATGGTTATCGCACAACAAGCAGCTTAATAAGAAATAAGATACATAAGTACATATTCAATACCACAATAGTTTTTAGGCTATTTGTCCCATGAGCTATATATTGCAAAGACAAAGAATGGAAATTTAAAGGTAGCACTCAAGCAATTTACTTTGGAATGGCGGAGAAATACCATGTAGTAGGTAGGTATGGTGGACACAACTGGCATAGTGTTTGGCTCAAGGATTTTGGATGCATGAGAAGTATTCCCTCTCAATACAAGGCTTAGGCTAGCAAGGTTATTTGAAACAAACACAAGTATGAACCGGTACAACAAAACTCACATAAAAGACATATTGCAAGCATTATAAGACTCTACACCGTCTTCCTTGTTGTTCGACCCTTACTAGAAAATATCTAGACCTTAGAGAGACCAATCATGCAAACCAAATTTTAGCAAGCTCTATGTATTTCTTCACTAATAGGTGCAAAGTATATGATGCAAGAGCTTAAACATGAGCACAACAATTGCCAAGTATCACATTATTCAAGATATTATACCAATTACCACATGTAACATTTTCCGTTTCCAACCATATAACAATTTAACGAAGCAGTTTCAACCTTCGCCATGAACATTATGAGTAAAGCTAAGGACATATTTGTCCATATGCAACAGCGGAGCGTGTCTCTCTCCCACACAATGAATGCTAGGATCCAACTTTATTCAAACAAAACAAAAACAAAAACATACAGACACTTCAAGTAAAGCACATAAGATGTGATGGAATAAAAATATAGTTTCACTAGAGGAACCTGATAATGTTGTCGATGAAAAAGGTGATGCCTTGGGCATCCCCAAGCTTAGATGCTTGAGTCTTCTTGAAATATGCAGGGATGAACCACCGGGGCATCCCCAAGCTTAGAGCTTTCACTCTCCTTGATCATATTGTATCATCCTCCTCTCTTGACCCTTGAAAACTTCCTCCACACCAAACTCAAAACAAACTCATTAGAGGGTTAGTGCATAATCAAAATTCACATGTTCAGAGGTGACATAATCATTCTTAACACTTCTGGACATTGCACAAAGCTACTGAAAGTTAATGGAATAAAGAAATCCATCAAGCATATCAAAACAGGCAATGCGAAATAAAAGGCAGAATCTGTCAAAACAGAACAGTCCGTAAAGACGAATTTTTTAGGTGCACCAGACTTGCTCAGATGAAAATGCTGAAATTGAATGAAAGTTGCGTACATATCTGAGAACCACTCACGTAAATTGGCAGAATTTTCTGAGTTACCTACAGAGGCTACTGCTCAAATTCGTGACAGCAAGAAATCTGTTTCTGCGCAGCAATCCAAATCTAGTATGAACCTTACTATCAAAGACTTTACTTGGCACAACAATGCAACAAAATTAAGATAAGGAGAGGTTGCTACAGTAGTAACAACTTCCAAGACTCAAATAGAAAATAAAAGTGCTGTAGTAAAATCATGGGTTGTCTCCCATAAGCGCTTTTCTTTAACGCCTTTCAGCTAGGCGCAGAAAGTGTGTATCAAGTATTATCAAGAGACGAAGCATCAACATCATAATTTATTCTAATAATAGAATCAAAAGGTAACTTCATTCTCTTTCTAGGGAAGTGTTCCATACCTTTTTCGAGAGGAAATTGATATTTAATATTACCTTCCTTCATATCAATAATAGCACCAACAGTTCGAAGAAAAGGTCTTCCCAATATAATGGGACAAGATGCAATGCATTCAATATCCAAGACAACAAAATCAACGGGGACAAGGTTATTGTTAACCATAATGCAAACATTATCAACTCTCCCCAAAGGTTTTTTGTATAATTATCAGCAAGATTAACATCTAAATAACAATTTTTCAATGGTGGCAAGTCAAGCATGTTATAGATTTTTCTAGGCATAACGGAAATACTTGCACCAATATCACATAAAGCATTACAATCAAAATCATTGACCTTCATCTTAATGATGGGCTCCCAACCATCCCCTAACTTCCTAGGAATAGAAGCTTCACGTTCTAATTTCTCTTCTCTAGCTTTTATGAGAGCATTTGTAATATGTTTTGTAAAGGCCAAATTTATAGCACTAGCATTAGGATTTTTGGCAAGTTTTTGTAAGAACTTTATAACTTCAGAGATGTGGTAATCATCAAAATCTAAACCATTATGATCTAAAGCAATGGGATCATTGTCCCCAATGTTGGAAAAAATTTCAGCAGTTTTATCACAGGCAGTTTCAGCAGTTTTAGGCAATTTTGCAGGCTTTGTATTAGAAGTGGAAACATTGCCAACACCAATTATTTTACCATTGATAGTAGGAGGTGTAGCAACATGTGGAGCATTAGCGTTACTAGTGGTGGTAATAGTCCAAACTTTAGCTATATTATCTTCTTTAGCATTATCTTCTTTTACCCACCTAGCACGCAATTCGGCCATCAATCTTATATTCTCATTAATTCTAACTTGGATGGCGTTTGCTGTAGCAAATGACTTAATATCTTTATATTTATTAGGCATAACTTTCAATTTCAAAAGATCAACATCAGCAGCAAGACTATCAACTTTAGAAGCAAGTATATCAATTTTCCCAAGCTTTTCTTCAACAGATTTGTTAAAAGCAGTTTGTGTACTAATAAATTCTTTAAGCATGGCTTCAAGTCAAGGGGGTGTATTCCTATTATTGCTGTAAGAATTCCCATAACCGTTACCATTATTATAAGGATATGGCCTATAGTTGTTACTAGAATTGTTCCGATAAGCATTGTTGTTGAAATTATTATTTTTAATGAAGTTCACATCAACATGTTATTCTTGAGAAACCAATGAAGCTAACGGAACATTATTAGGATCAACATTTGATCTACCATTCACAAGCATAGACATAATAGCATCAATCTTATCACTCAAGGAGGAGGTTTCTTCAACAGAATTTACCTTCTTACCTTGTGGAGCTCTTTCCGTGTGCCATTCAGAGTAATTAACCATCATATTATCAAGAAGCTTTGTTGTGGCGCCTAGAGTGATGGACATAAAGGTACCTCCAGCAGCTGAATCCAATAGGTTCCGTGAAGAAAAATTCAGTCCTGCATAAAAGGTTTGGATGATCATCCAATAGTCAGTCCATGGGTTGGGCAATTTTTAACCAAAGATTTCATTCTTTCCCATGCTTGGGCAACATGCTCATTATCCAATTGTTTAAAATTCATTATGCTACTTCTCAAAGATATAATTTTAGCAGGAGGATAATATCTACCAATGAAAGCATCCTTACATTTAGTCCATGAATCAATACTATTCTTAGGCAAAGATAGCAACCAATCTTTAGCTCTTCCTCTTAATGAGAAAGGAAACAATTTTAATTTTATAATGTCACCATCTACATCCTTATACTTTTGCATTTCACATAGTTCAACAAAATTATTAAGATGGGCAGCAGCATCATCAGAACTAACACCAGAAAATTGCTCTCTCATAACAAGATTCAGTAAAGCAGGTTTAATTTCAAAGAATTCTGCTATAGTAGCAGGTGGAGCAATAGGTGTGCATAAGAAATCATTATTATTTGTGTTTGTGAAGTCACACAACTTAGTATTTTCAGGAGTACCCATTTTAGCAATAGTAAATAAAGCAAACTAGATAAAGTAAATGCGAGTAACTAATTTTTTTGTGTTTTTAATATGGCAAACAAGATAGTAAATAAAGTAAAGCTAGCAACTAATTTTTTTGTGTTTTGTTTTAGTGCAGCAAACAAAGTAGTAAATAAAAGTAAAGCAGGACAAAAACAAAGTAAAGAGATTGGAAGCGGAGATTTTCCTTGCAGCGTGTCTTGATCTCCCCAGCAACGGCGCCAGAAAAAGCTTTGCTGGTTGTGACGGTAAAGCACACGTCCGTTGGGAACCCCAAGAGGAAGGTATGATGCGTACAGCGGCAGGTTTTTCCCTCAGTAAGAAACCAAGGTTATCGAACCAGTAGGAGTCAAGAAGCACGTTGAAGGTTGATGGCGGCGAAGTGCAGTGCGGCGCAACACCAGGGATTCCGGCGCCAACGTGGAACCTGCACAACACAACCAAGATACTTTGCCCCAACTTAACAGTGAGGTTGTCAATCTCACCGGCTTGCTGTAACAAAGGATTAGATGTATAGTGTGGATGATGATGTTTGCAGAAAACAGTAGAACGAGTATTGTGATACGTCTCCGACGTATCGATAATTTCTTATGTTCCATGCCACATTATTGATGATATTTACATGTTTTATGCACACTTTATGTCATATTCGTGCATTTTCTGGAACTAACCTATTAACAAGATGCCGAAGTGCCGATTCTTTGTTTTCTGTTTTTGGTTTCAGAAATCCTAGTAAGGAAATATTCTCGGAATTGGATGAAATCAACGCCCAGGGTCCTATTTTGCCACGAAGCTTCCAGAAGACCGAAGAGTCAACGAAGTGGGGCCACGAGGTGGCCAAACCACAGGGCGGCGCGGCCCAAGCCCTGGCCGCGCCGACCTGTGGTGTGGGCCCCTCGTGACGCCCCTCGACCTGCCCTTCCGCCTAAAAATAGCCTTCGTCGCGAAACCCCCAGTACCGAGAGCCACGATACGGAAAACCTTCCAGAGATGCCGCCGCCGCCAATCCCATCTTGGGGGATTCAGGAGATCGCCTCCGGCACCCTGCCGGAGAGGGGATTCATCTCCCGGAGGACTCTACACCGCCATGGTCGCCTCCGGAGTGATGTGTGAGTAGTCTACCCCTGGACTATGGGTCCATAGCAGTAGCTAGATGGTTGTCTTCTCCCCATTGTGCTTAATTGTCAGGTCTTGTGAGCTGCCGAACATGATCAAGATCATCTATCTGTAATGCTATATGTTGTGTTTGTTGGGATCCGATGAATAGAGAATACCATGTTATGTTGATTATCAATTTATGTCTATGTGTTGTTTATGATCTTGCATGCTCTCCGTTATTAGTAGATGCTCTGGCCAAGTTGATGCTAGTAACTCCAAGAGGGAGTATTTATGCTCGATAGTGGTTTCATGTCTCCGTGAATCTGGGGGAGTGAGAGAAACCTCTAAGATTATGGATGTGCTGTTGCCACTAGGGATAAAACATTGGTGCTATGTTCGAGGATGTAGTCACTGATTACATTACGCGCAATACTTAATGCAATTGTCTGTTGTTAGCAACTTAATACTGGAGGGGGTTCGGATGATATCTTGAAGGTGGACTTTTTAGGCATATATGCATGCTGGATAGCGGTCTATGTACATTGTCGTAATGCCCAATTAAATCTCACTATACTCATCATAATATGTATGTGCATGGTCATGCCCTCTTTATTTGTCAATTGCCAAACTGTAATTTGTTCACCCAACATGCTGTTTATCTTATGGGAGAGACACCTCTAGTGAACTGTGGACCCCGGTCCAATTCTCTATACTGAAATACAATCTACTGCAATACTCGTTCTACTGTTTTTTGCAAACAATCATCATCCACACTATACATCTAATCCTTTGTTACAGCAAGCCGGTGAGATTGACAACCTCGCTGTTTCGTTGGGGCAAAGTACTTGGTTTGTGTTGTGCAGGTTCCACGTTGGCGCCGGAATCCCTGGTGTTGCGCCGCACTACATCTCGCCGCCATCAACCTTCAACGTGCTTCTTGGCTCCTACTGGTTCGATAAACCTTGGTTTCATACTGAGGGAAAACTTGCCGCTGTACGCATCACACCTTCCTCTTGGGGTTCCCAACGGACGCGTGCTGTACGCGTATCAAGCACTTTTTCTGGCGCCGTTGCCGAGGAGATCAAGACACGCTGCAAGGGGAGTCTCCACATCCCAATCTCTTTACTTTGTTTTTGTCTTGCTTAGTTTTATTTACTACTTTGTTTGCTGCACTAAATCAAAATACAAAAAAATTAGTTGCTAGTTTTACTTTATTTGCTATCTTGTTTGCTATATCAAAAACACAAAAAAAATTAGTTACTTGTATTTGCTTTACTTATTTCAACATGTTTCGTTTTAATTTTACCGTAAAAAACATGCCGGTAGGACGTGGGTCTATAATTGGGAGAAATAATATAGAAGAATTTTTCAATCATGTTAGTACCGTTGAAGATTTTGAAGATAGACACTTGGTAGATCTTGCTCCTACTTATGAAATTGCTGCCACTGCTCTAGTTCGCATGTTGGAAACTAAATTTGTTAATCTCAATCCTATAATCCAACACATGTTTCTTACACTCGGTGATATGGAAGAGGGGGAAAAGAAAGATTTTGTTTTAGAAACCCTTCTTAGAGAATTTGGTGGTCTAGCAAGAGAGGCTAGAAAGGTCTTTGCTAAATATAATATGCTTGGTTCTTGCACCAATTTTGTTAGTCTCCTTGAAAAGATGGACATGGATAGAATAAGGTACACTAATAATATTAATGATGGTGGGGAGATCAAAGCACCAATACCATGTAAGCTCCTAGCGATGAATGATGCACTAGAAAATAACTATGCTTGGCTTGTTCCTGAAAATTTGTTTGATGAGAGTAGCAAGCCCAAGACTAATGAAAAGGGAGACGCTAAAACTTATGTATCCAATATAGTATGCTTGGCTGAGAAAACTCCAAACCCCGCTGTAGATGCACCATCTCTCGACAATACTTGATATACACTTTCTGCGCCTAGCTGAAAGGCGTTAAAGAAAAGCGCTTATGGGAGATAACCCATGTTTTTACTACAGTACTTTGTTTTATATTTGTGTCTTGGAAGTTGTTTACTACTGTAGCAACCTCTCCTTATCTTAGTTTAGTGTTTTGTTGTGCCAAGTAAAGTCGTTGATAGAAAAGTTCATACTAGATTTGGATTACTGCGCAGAAACAGATTTCTTTGCTGTCACGAATCTGGGCAAAATTCTCTGTAGGTAACTCAGAAAATTATGCCAGTTTACATGAGTGATCCTCAGATATGTACGCAACTTTCATTCAATTTGAGCATTTTCATTTGAGCAAGTCTGGTGCCTCAATAAAATTCGTCAATACAAACTGTTCTGTTTTGAGAGATTCTGCCTTTTATTTCGCATTGCCAGTTTTGTTATGTTCGATGGATATTTTGATTCCATTGACTTTCAGTAGCTTTGTGCAATGTCCAGAAATGTTAAGAATGATTATGTCACCTCTGAACATGTATATTTTGATTGTGCACTAACCCTCTAATAAGTTGTTCTAAGTTTGGTGTGGAGGAAGTTTTCAAGGATCAAGAGAGGGAGATGATACAACATGATCAAGGAGAGTGAAAGCTCTAAGCTTGGGGATGCCCCGGTGGTTCACCCCTGCATATATCAAGAAGACTCAAGCGTCTAAGCTTGGGGATGCCCAAGGCATCCCCTCCTTCATCGACAACATTATCAGGTTCCTCCCCTGAAACTATATTTTTATTCCATCACATCTTATGTGCTTTGCTTGGAGGGTCGGTTTGTTTTTGTTTTTTTTTTTGTTTGAATAAAATGGATCCTAGCATTCTTTGTGTGGGAGAGAGACACGCTCCGCTGTAGCATATGGACAAGTATGTCCTTAGGCTCTACTCATAATATTCATGGCGAAGTTTCTTCTTCGTTAAATTGTTATATGGTTGGAATTGGAAAATGATACATGTATTTTTTTTATTTTTTTTGAGAACACAGTACAACGCAGACGCTCACAAACACGCACGTACAAACACCCCTATGAACGCACGCACGCACACCCTACCCCTATGAGCACCTCCGAGGGACTGAGCCGGCATATCTTGAGGTTGACGAAGTCACCACTGGCGCCTCGCTGTTGACGGGCACGTCACCTACCACTGAAAGCATAGCGCCGGTTAAATCCTGGAATAAATCCAGGTAAATGCAAACACCCATGTCAAGTCTAGGACTTGAACCTGGGTGGGCTGGTTCCACCACAAGGGACCTAACCACCAGAGCCAAGCTCTGTTTTGCATGATACATGTAGTAATTGCTAAAATGTCTTGGATAATGTGATACTTGGCAATTGTTGTGCTCATGTTTAAGCTCTTGCATCATATACTTTGCACCCATTAATGAAGAAATACATAGAGCATGCTAAAATTTGGTTTGCATATTTGGTCTCTCTAAAGTCTAGATAATTTCTAGTATTGAGTTTAAACAACAAGGAAGACGGTGTAGAGTCTTATAATGTTTTCAATATGTCTTTTATGTGAGTTTTGCTGCACCGCTTCATCCTTGTGTTTGTTTCAAATAAACCTTGCTAGCCTAAACCTTGTATCGAGAGGGAATACTTCTCATGCATCCAAAATACTTGAGCCAACCACTATGCCATTTGTGTCCACCATACCTACCTACTACATGGTATTTCTCCGCCATTCCAAAGTAAATTGCTTGAGTGCTACCTTTAAATTTCCATTCTTCACCTTTACAATATATAGCTCATGGGACAAATAGCCTAAAAACTATTGTGGTATTGAATATGTACTTATGCACTTTATCTCTTATTAAGTTGCTCGTTGTGCGATAACCATGTTCCTGGGGACGCCATCAACTACTCTTTGTTGAATATCATGTGAGTTGCTATGCATGTTCGTCTTGTCTGAAGTAAGGGAGATCTACCACCTTATGGTTAGAGCATGCATATTGTTAGAGAAGAACATTGGGCCGCTAACTAAAGCCATGATCCATGGTGGAAGTTTCAGTTTTGGACATATATCCTCAATCTCAAATGAGAAAATTAATTGTTGCTACATGCTTATGCATAAAAGAGGAGTCCATTATCTGTTGTCTATGTTGTCCCGGTATGGATGTCTAAGTTGAGAATAATCAATAGCGAGAAATCCAATGCGAGCTTTCTCCTTAGACCTTTGTACAGGCGGCATAGAGGTACCCCTTTGTGACACTTGGTCAAAACATGTGCATTGCGATGATCCCGGTAGTCCAAGCTAATTAGGACAAGGTGCGGGCACTATTAGTATACTATGCATGAGGCTTGCAACTTGTAAGATATAATTTACATAATACATATGCTTTATTACTACCGTTGACAAAATTGTTTCTTGTTTTCAAAATCAAAGCTCTAGCACAAATATAGCAATCGATGATTTCCTCTTTGAAAGACCATTATTTTACTTTCATTGTTGAGTCAGTTCACCTATCTCTCTCCACCTCAAGAAGCAAACACTTGTGTGAACTGTGCATTGATTCCTACATACTTGCTTATTGCACTTATTATATCACTCTATGTTGATAATATCCATGAGATATACATGTTACAAGTTGAAAGCAACCGCTCTTAAATCTTCCTTTGTGTTGCTTCAATGCTTTTACTATGAATTATTGCTTTATGAGTTAACTCTTATGCAAGACTTATTGATGCTTGTCTTGAAGTACTATTCATGAAAAGTCTTTTCTATATGATTCACTTGTTTACTCATGTCATATACATTGTTTTGATCGCTGCATTCACTACATATGCTTTACAAATAGTATGATCAAGGTTATGATGGCATGTCACTCCAGAAATTATCTTTGTTTATCGTTTACCTGCTCGGGACGAGCAGGAACTAAGCTTGGGGATGCTGATACGTCTCCGACGTATCGATAATTTCTTATGTTCCATGCCACATTATTGATGATATCTACATGTTTTATGCACACTTTATGTCATATTCGTGCATTTTCTGGAACTAACCTATTAACAAGATGCCGAAGTGCCGATTCTTTGTTTCTGCTGTTTTTGGTTTCAGAAATCCTAGTAAGGAAATATTCTCGGAATTGGACGAAATCAACGCCCAGGGTCCTATTTTGCCACGAAGCTTCCAGAAGACCGATGAGTCAACGAAGTGGGGCCACGAGGTGGCCAAACCACAGGGCGGCGCGGCCCAAGCCCTGGCCGCGCCGACCTGTGGTGTGGGCCCCTCGTGACGCCCCTCGACCTGCCCTTCCGCCTACAAATAGCCTTCGTCGCGAAACCCCCAGTACCGAGAGCCACGATACGGAAAACCTTCCAGAGACGCCGCCGCCGCCAATCCCATCTCGGGGATTCGGAGATCGCCTCCGGCACCCTGCCGGAGAGGGGATTCATCTCCCGGAGGACTCTACACCGCCATGGTCGCCTCCGGAGTGATGTGTGAGTAGTCTACCCCTGGACTATGGGTCCATAGCAGTAGCTAGATGGTTGTCTTCTCCCCATTGTGCTTAATTGTCGGGTCTTGTGAGCTGCCGAACATGATCAAGATCATCTATCTGTAATGCTATATGTTGTGTTTGTTGGGATCCGATGAATAGAGAATACCATGTTATGTTGATTATCAATTTATGTCTATGTGTTGTTTATGATCTTGCATGCTCTCCGTTATTAGTAGATGCTCTGGCCAAGTTGATGCTAGTAACTCCAAGAGGGAGTATTTATGCTCGATAGTGGGTTCATGTCTCCGTGAATCTGGGGGAGTGAGAGAAACCTCTAAGATTATGGATTTGCTGTTGCCACTAGGGATAAAACATTGGTGCTATGTTCGAGGATGTAGTCACTGATTATATTACGCGCAATACTTAATGCAATTGTCTGTTGTTAGCAACTTAATACTGGAGGGGGTTCGGATGACAACCTGAAGGTGGACTTTTTAGGCATAGATGCATGTTGGATAGCGGTCTATGTACTTTGTCGTAATGCCCAATTAAATCTCACTATACTCATCATAATATGTATGTGCATGGTCATGCCCTCTTTATTTGTCAATTGCCCAACTGTAATTTGTTCACCCAACATGCTATTTATCTTATGGGAGAGACACCTCTAGTGAACTGTGGACCCCGGTCCAATTCTCTATCTTGAAATACAATCTCTTGCAATACTCGTTCTCTTTGTTCTGCAAACAATCATCATCCACACTATACATCTAATCCTTTGTTACAGCAAGCCGGTGAGATTGACAACCTCGCTGTTTCGTTGGGGCAAAGTACTTGGTTTGTGTTGTGCAGGTTCCACGTTGGCGCCGGAATCCCTAGTGTTGCGCCGCACTACATCTCGCCGCCATCAACCTTCAACGTGCTTCTTGGCTCCTACTGGTTCGATAAACCTTGGTTTCATACTGAGGGAAAACTTGCCGCTGTACGCATCACACCTTCCTCTTGGGGTTCCCAACGAACGCGTGCTGTACGCGTATCATATTGCAGTAGATTATATTCGATGTTAAAAAATGGACCAGGGTCCACAGTTCAATAGTGGTGTCTCTCCCATAAGATAAATAGCATGTTGGGTGAACAAATTACAGTTGGGCAATTGACAAATAAAGAGGGCATGACCATGCACATACATGTTATGATGAGTAGTGTGAGATTTAATTGGGCATTACGACAAAGTACATAGACCGCTATCCAGCATGCATGTAAGCCTAAAAAGTCCACTTTCAGGTTATCATCCGAACCCCCTCCAGTATTAAGTTGCAAACAACAGACAATTGCATTAAGTATGGTGCGTAATGTAATCAACAAATACATCCTTAGACATAGCATTGATGTTTTATCCCTAGTAGCAACAGCACATCCACAACCTTAGAACTTTCTGTCACTGTCCCAGATTTAATGGAGGCATGAACCCACTATCGAGCATAAATACTCCCTCTTGGAGTTACAAGTAACGACTTGGCCAGAGCCTCTACTAATAACGGAGAGCATGCAAGATCATAAACAACACATAGATGATAGATTGATAATTAACATAACATAGCATTCATTATTCATCGGATCCCAACAAACGCAACATGTAGCATTACAAATAGATGATCTTGATCATGTTAGGCAGCTCAAAAGATCCAACAATGATAGCACAATTAGGAGAAGACGACCATCTAGCTACTGCTATGGACCCATAGTCCAGGGGTGAACTACTTACTCATCACTCCGGAGGCGACCATGGCGGTGAAGAGTCCTCCGGGAGATGATTCCCCTCTCCAGCAGGGTGCCGGAGGCGATCTCCTGAATCCCCCGAGATGGGATTGGCGGCGGCGGCGTCTCTGGAAGGTTTTCCGTATCGTGGCTCTCGGTACTGGGGTATTCGCGACGAAGACTTTAAGTAGGCGGAAGGGCGGAGTCGGAGGGCTGACGGGGGCCCCACACGCTAGGGCCGCGCGGGCCCCTTCTAGGCCGCGCCGCCCTAGTGTGGCGGCGCCTCGTCGCCCCACTTCGGTTCCATTTCGGTGTTCTGGAAGCTTCGTGGAAAAATAGGCCCCTGGGCGTTGATTTCGTCCAATTCCGAGAATATTTCCTTACTAGGATTTCTGAAACCAAAAACAGCAGAAAATAGCAACTGGCTCTTCGGCATCTCGTTAATAGGTTAGTGCCGGAAAATGCATAAATATGACATAAAGTATGTATAAAACATGTGAGTATCATCAATAAAGTAGCATGGAACATAAGAAATTATAGATACGTTTGAGACGTATCAGCGATCTGTGTCCGGAATGAGCTCCTGGCCGGCCATGGAGGCGAGGAGGAGCTCAACCGCGTCATCAACAACGCGTTTGCTTCTGGGAGGCCTTATCCCTTCTGCTACTAGTGCGGAGGCAGCGCACCACAGTTGTTCCTCTCAGCCGGCCGTGGAGGCGAGGGCAGCGATGGTGATGCTGCTTCTCTGTACGGGTGGTGGTGGTTCTTGAAGCTTAGCTTGCGGCGGATCTCAAGCGTCGGTGACTCCCGCCGCCGCTATCTTTGGCCAAGGAGGCCTCGCCGTTCCTCGGCAGTTCCTGCTCCGGGGAGTTTCTACTTCCCCCACGCCTTATGGCTGTGGAGGAAGATCAGCAGCCTCAGCTCGGCGATTCATCCTGGCGGTGAACCAAGTGGCGTAGTCCCCGGCGTCATCGTTAGCCGCCGGCGTCTGAGGTCGAACCAGAGTAGCGGTGGAGAAGAAGGACTTGATCGCTTTTTTCCTTTTTCCTCTTGAGGTCCTTTTTGTAATCTTCCAGGGCACTTGCGCTATTTCTGTTAAAGCCAAGGTCCTGTCTGTATTTGTGCCCACCGTTCAATAGAGCTTCTCGGCCCTTTGGGCCTTACTGTTCAAAAAAAAAAGAACTCGGGCAGCTCTCCCCATTTTATAGAAAAACCCTTAAAAAAGGAAAAGTATAAGATCTTTAGTGCAAATAAAGATCCCCCCACCCCCCACCCCCTCCTGATGGCATCGACACCGCTGCCCTCACTAGAGGAAGAGAAGAGGCACCAACAGGCCGAGCTAGGTCGCCGGACTAAAAATGCAGGAATGAATCTCGTTCGGGTCACCGCATCTGCCACCCGATGCGGATGCCAAGAACTGGGGGAGACAAAAGGCACATTGGTAGGGGCAACGCTGATTCACCCCGACGGTTAGGTCAGTATTGCCGACCGGAACTAGCAACTGGACCTGCGCCAGCTCGTGAAACATAACGTGGAGATCTACAAGATACAACCACGAAATTAACTGCTCCTCTATCTCCCTTCCACTCCTACCATGGCAGCAAGAAGAGAATGCCATGGTGTAGATCTTGTTGTTGCCGACCAAATATTCGCCTAGTACCTTTTGTCGAGTGGCAAAGATGCAGCCGTGTGTTATTTTCTTGCTTTTACTACACGGAAAAAATTGAAACGTGGACAAAGGCTTTGCCCCATTCGATGAATCAAGTAGAAGTTTTTACAAAAGCGTCAAGTTATTTATCATCATTTCGACCAAACGTTTGGCACCCACCAAAACCCATAGTTGTGCCTTTTTTTTCTCCTATCGAAGACTATATGCGAGGGGGCTTTCTGGTCGGCGGTTTCCGCACATTGCGAGGGCCACAATTCGGACACCCATGCTTTGCCAACCTATCCGACGTCGAAATCTTATTCTGGTTTGCATGCCATGCGAAGAACTTGATCTTGGAAGGCGCCTGAGCTTTCCAAATCGTTTTGTTCATGGCCGAAAAAAATGAACCCAAAAAATTGCACCTCATAGGCTGATTTGACCGAATATTGCCCATTAGAACGCGGAGCCTCCAAACAATATAATCCTTCAATTGCTCATCTATGTTGACATTTAAAATAAGAGACCGAAGATCAATGAATTGGGAAAGGTGCTCCAAGGTGAACGGGCGCTTCAAGTCAAAATCTCGGTTGCATGTGTAGTGATTGTTCTACCACTCTACCAGCAGGCTGAATACGAGATTAGCAGATCTATCTGATCACATCAATCAGGCGATGCATCATGCACGGAGACAAATGACAACCAATCAATCCATCGGCACTGCTCACCTCGTCCTCGTCTGCCAGAATTCCTTCCCGACCGAGCAGACGAGCGTGCGTCAATGGTCAATCCTCTCCCCTGCCTCGATCCCAAGGATGATCGCTGCCTTCCGCGGCCGCGCGCGCGTGTCGTTTTGGCGCCGCTCCCCGCGAGGCTAGGCAGCCCGCACGCGTAGGACTTTGCTTCGGGAATCAGTGTCCGTGACTGTTGCTGTGATATTCTTTTGGTCCGTCTCTGTCTACCGCAACACCCAGTCTGCAGATTGCAGGGAAGGTTCACAGGGAACACCAAACTCGGCTTTTGCGTCGGTCTGGCCGTCGGATCGCTAAGACAGACAGTAACTAACTGTTTCATGCGGCCGATTCTGTTTGTCTTTCGTCATCATGGCCCAGGTGAGTGAGTGGGTGACTATCTGCTGTGCCTCGATATGGATATTGGATGGATCATGCGGCCATTATTTTGGGTCATTTGGCTGGTACCATCATGTGACCACGTGAACTCTTCCTGCTTACATATCACGGGTACGAACTAGTTTGGGTTTTCTGCTGCTTAATTACGCAAGATACCTAGTGCAATTTGGTTGTTATACATGCCGGCATGTCTAATTTTAAACGGCTATACCTGACCATGATGTTCTTGTAGCTATGAAAAAGCATCTTCTCCATCCTCTAGGTAGATAAGAATATCCCCAGTGGCCCGACCCAAATGATCGAGGCAGTCTGTTTGGTCCGTGCAGTCATGAGGACAGCCGGAATCTAGCCTAGCGGCTCGATACAAATGGATCGCACATTGCATTGTCATAGACACATCACAAACTGCGTGTGTCCGCCCTTTGCTTCCTTGGGCCCGCATGACAATGGATGAGCCTCGCTTTGTATCGTGCGGGCATGTGCTGGCCATTCTGCGCCGGCGTGCGGCGCTCGCATTCTGCGCGCCAATGATGGTGGGCAATGATGACTTCCGCGCTAGACATTGACGGTGAGGCGCGTGCCCGTGTTTTTTAAGCCATGTGGTTGCGCCCAACTTCGCCATTGCCCTCCTCCACGTCATTGCCCATGCCACTGCCCTTCTTCACACCTCACAGATCGACAAGCACCGCCCTGTGGAAGTTGTCGCCGTTTTGGAAGACCCACCAGGAACATAAGGTGGGCTCCTCACGTGGAGTTGGGCGCCACATGGAGAGGAATCACCGGTACGTTCCGTTCAGCTACTCGTGCAAGCTCTACGAGACAGGTCACGCCCCGTGCCATGGCCAGACGTCAACCTACGGGGAGGTTGGCTGCTAAATTCACAGCGGGTGCCCATGCCACCTGTGCCATGGGAGTAGGGTGAGTGGTGCGATGAGATCTCCCACTACTTGTTCATTCTCCCGCTCGATTCGCAAGATGACCCAACGTTTGCTCTGGACTCGTACAACTAGGACACCTTCGGTGCCTAGGACTTTGACCCTCACCGTTGTGTCGGGTGCTTAGGCGATGTCACCTACACGAGCCATGAGTACGGCGGTGGACTCGGTGACGATGACGATGGCAACGATGAAGGCAGGTTGCCTGATCTCTCGGTCGATCTCCAGCCGCCCTAGCTGGCCGATGAGGAGGCTATGGAGATAACCATTGCCCAAAGTGAACTGGCCGAGTTTGCCAAGTGGACGGAAAGGACCCTCCACTTGGAAATTGGACGGCAAGGCCGCTCCACCTCCACCACTCTCTATGGGGAGTGGTGGAGGTGGAGTGGTGTTTTGGCACCCGAGAACATATGTCCTGGTTTTTAAATTTCATTTTTAATATATGTTTTAAATATTGAAAATTTGGACACAAAATTTAATAGGTACATCTTAAAATTCTACACGATTCACGAAGTGGTTCCATGGAAAACCCACATTTTTAGTGTCATGTGTAAAAAACATAATTTTGGTGTAAAAAAGGGTTTTGTAAGTGATTTTTCTTTTGTCTTTTTCACACAAGTCACAAAAAATGTCGGTTTTTCGTAAAATTTGATGTGCGCACATAGATGTCGATACACAAGCGCGAAAATTTTTATTCAATTTTTTTTAACATTTCAAAATAACTTTTTTGGTGGCCAGAGCATATTCTCCCATGTGCCGAATTGAATTGTTGGTGGAGGAGTGGACTTCAATTGAGAGACGGATATAAAGTTATGATATGATAGCAGCATATTATACACGCAGGAGGATGGTGACCCAGAAAGTTGACATAAATCAAATCTGGAGGTAGTTTTGCACGCAGGAGAGTCGACTCACCGTACATTCAACGTTGGGAGCTGCCTGCTGATAGATTTGCAGGCAAAGCGGGACTAAAAAGAAGCAACCGACCAAATCCCAAGATTCAGTTGGCGAGAAAAAATCTGCAGGTAAAGGAGCGATCCCTGTTGCAGGTAGGAGCTACCGCAAAGTTCAGGCATGACAAGAGACTTCTTACAAACAAAAGAATGTCAAGGCACCGGCCGGATAAAGCCTAGATCGACTGGATTAAGAGGAAGCAAAGGATCAGCGACAATCTCATCTTGTTCAAAAGTGCAGTTGAGAATTGGGTGTTTCCTATTTCACGCGTCCCTTAGCCCTGCTACGCGTACCCACATCCTTCAGCCAGCGATAGGTCGGCGGGCCCTTTTTAGATCTTGTTCATCTAGGTGAAATTTGTAGTGGATTTGAGGAGTTTAAATTGTATTAAATCCCATTTCAAGTCAAAAAAATTCCAATCACTCCCATACTTTTCAATCCACTTGGTCCGTGGATTAACCGAACAAGCACTTGGGTGTTGGTTTGTGGCTGAAGCTTCTTAAAATTCTCTTCTGTTGATTTAGCAAAGGACACTAGCATTCTTTTACCCTAAACTTCATTTCTAACGCATGCTATCACTGAAACACATATCTATGACACCCTTTGCAAACTACAAACACTTAAGGAATACTGTAATTATCATTCAGAAAAAACCCACAGCAGAGTGCACGGATATGTCTGTTATACTTTGAGTTCCAGACTGCTCGTATGTAAACCAAAGATCTATATGCAGTTCTAGCCAGCTTCTAACATACCATTATCTATATTATGAATCCAGTCGGTCTCTTCGTTTCAAAAAGAAAACCCAGTCGGTCTCTTCCAGCATCGGCTTGGGGAAAATAAAGAAGCTCACGAGTGCAACAAACCAAAACAGAAATGCAGCGGAGGTCAACGCAGGAATTTTTCAGCTCCGCCATTGTTTGAAATGCAGCGGAGGTCATATGCCTTGATTTAAGTGACAGCAAAGAGTATTCTATGATTATTTGAAGTGAAAAACCTGATGGCTATTCTTTGTGCATTCTCTTCCGTCTCCTTATTCATGTCTTCGTTCTGCTTTTTCTAGGAACTTCATTTGTGTCAAAGTTCCTGAAAATGGCACACCACAAGGTTCATTTTAGCACCGGATGCACTTACAATTCTATTTCTCATTAAGTGTAATATTTTTGTGGAAAAGGGTCAGTATCTTCATGGGATAACTAAAAGGTATAATTATAAGACTGCCCCTTCTACATCTAGAAGCAGCGTACTTCAACCTGCTGAATGCTATATTTTGCCAAACTTGCTTGACCTGTGGACTATTCAGAAATACTCTTTATGTGGTGGTTATACACCCCAACTACCATACTTTGCAGATCTCCAACACGTGTGTAAGTTTATTGAAGAAAATGTGGACATTTGTGTTTAGGTGAAGCTACCAAGTGACACTGCATTTTTGCTATATATACGCCCCAACTACCATACTTACTTTGCAGATCTCCAACACGTGTGTGAGTTTATTGAAGAAAATGTGGATGTTCGTGTTTAGGTGAAGCTACCAAGTGGCACACAGTGAACACCGAAGTGCAATTTGGTTGGATGTGAGATTCAGCATACTCCGTCTAAGTGAAAATTGTAGTCAACTATTATATACTCAGTGCAAGTTTGAACAAGCTTATGACGTGCTTTCTCACTTCCGTCTTTGCCCCTTATAGATGCAATCGGTTCATGTTTTCCCTTGTGCTCTTTTTTTGCTTCGGTTCTTAGGCTGGTGCCAATGCATCACCCCACTCTCGCCCGCCACGTCAGCTTTTATCCTCACTATCACCCCACTCTCACCTCACTCTCACCCCACGGTGCCAATGCAGGGGCTATAGTGCCAGCTCTCACTTCTCTCTCCTCCCTACCGTCTCCCTACCGCCTCCCTACCGCCCCCACTAGCGCCGCTATCGCCTCCCTCTCGCCCCGCTCTCGCCCCCAACGCAGGCGTTAGCCGGGCGGGAGCGGGCGCTACCGCCGGGCGCCCGCGCCGTCGCCTGCCGCTAGCCTCTCGCCCCACTCCCGCCTCTCTCTCGTCCCGACACCGCCGCTACCGCCCTCACTCATGCCTGCGTTGGCACCAGCCTTACTTTGCCGTGTACTTCTGATCAATGTAATCAGCACAGTATACGGTTCTTAATATGACACAAGTGAACAGTTCTGCATGTCGAATAGTTGGACGGCCGCGTCTGTTCTCTTTGTTTACTTTTCATTTGAAGTTCTGTCCGACGGATTCTCTTTTGCATGAAACAACACTCATATTATTGGGTGCCACTTTGACCAAATTGCAGACTATAATGGTTCATGCAGCCTCACATCTTATATTAGGGAAGAGGTTTATTTGTGTAAGGTTTTAGGGGTGAAGCACAAAATTTTCCTAACCATTTCTTGAACCAAGCTACCACTACCTTCTTCAATAATTGTACCATCATTTCACTGTCCACGGGCGCGGCGGTAACTTTCTACTAGGAGTAGTTTAGTTTTTTTTTGCGGGGTAACTTTCTAGTTTAGTTTAGAGAGGCGGAGGACTGGAGGAGGAAGAAGCCAATAAGCCAAGAGAGAGGCGGCGGAGGTAGAGGAGGGAGACTGGAACTCCAAGAACTCGCCGATCAATGAACAACTGCGCCATGGAACCAGTAAATTCCGATCAGCCGAGCTTACAGCAGCGATTCATCGCCCCGCGCGGGCCCGCACCTTGGGCGGCAGGGGACCAAGCACGGCGGTACGCGGATCCGCTTCTTGGGCGGCAGCGACATGAACACGGCGGAGAGGTCGCGCGTGACGTCGAAGTACAGCAGCGGCCGCTTCAGGGGTGGACTCGTCCTGAACAAAGCCGTCGGCTTCCTCGGCGCGGGAGGGCACTCGGTCGGCGGCTGGAGCTTGCTCTCCTTCGACGTCGGCGTCCGCGGCTCCGCCTCCTCCTCCTCGCCCGCAGCCGCCGTCGGCGTCCTGGATTCGGCCACCACCTCCTCCTCCGCGGCCGCCGCTGCCCGCAGATGCTCCGTTTCCGGTGGTGTCAAAAGGAAGGTCGACGACGTGTGCTCCGGCGCAGACCCAGGCTCAGCCACCGCCGCCATCGTCCTGATCGCCGTCAGGGCCGGCAGGATGACGTCGCCCTCGTCCGGAGACCTCATCTGGCGCGGTGAATTCTGGGTTTGCGTGTGGGACTGGGATCGAGGTCGTTGGGTGGGTGCAGGAGAGGAGAAGAGAAGAGAGGCCGGCGGGTGGAAAACTTGGGTTTGGGAGGAGAGACCAGGAGGACAGGAAGAGCGAATAAAAACCGAAGCTGGTAGCGCCAAGGCAGTTAAATAGTCGTCCAGGTTCCAGAGGGAGGAGATGAACGGCTTGGGTGAGGTAAAGTTGAATTAAATTCCTTACCTTTTGGGTTTTTGCCTTGCCTTTTCCTAAAAAAAGGGTTGAAAGGAAAATAGAGATAAATTGGTAGTATTAATTTCCCACCGTCAGATCAGGATTGCCTTTCGGTGTCTTATCATTTGTTGGATCGAAGGTTGTTTGTCTAATTTGTGTACTTTAGAAGCGGGGTTCTTTTTTGCTATTTCTAAGTTGTCAAGAATTTCTTAAATTTTCTTCAACTAAACTAAGCTTGTAGTACACTAAGTATTTGGCTAGAAAATGTAGGTTTTTTTGGCACAAACTTATCACGTTTAAGGGTGCAAATGAATCGTAATCCTTGGGATACCTTCTAAGTTCTAACCCTCTTTATAGTTCGATCAGATTATCCAATTTATAAAACCATGTCATTTTTAGGATATTTAGGTCATTTTATTGAACTAAGAAGGGTTAGAGGCTACCTGGAGTTCTAAATTTTGCATCCCTATGTACATTTCACTTTAAAAAAATGGAAATCACATTTACCTAAAATTGTATATTATACGGACTGAAAATGTAATACCGAAAGATTACCATGTTGTAGAAACATGAAATTGCAATTAACACCTTTAATTCACATATGATGAGTGCCGGGGGAGGGGGCCATTCAACGACTTCCGTAATTAATCAGAAATTGAAAAACGCAGAGTGCTATAGTCGACTAAAAAAACTAGATTTATTCCTTTATAGTGTTTGATTTGAGATTGCCTTATTTTTTTTGGAATCTCATTCAACTACGCTTGTACACTTTTGTGGTAACAAATTGAAATTTATAGTAAAAAGAATTACTTCGTAAATCTTGTTTTCATAAAAATTGTATTGTAAATTACTTAGACTAAAGGAGCAATACAAAATTAGTTAAGTTCTTGCAAAGCAGCTACAATTACTCCTTATATTATGAGGGGGGTTGAATGTTTATTTAAAGACCTTAAAGTGTATCCTTCTTTCCATAATTCTTGTTGTGATTTTAGTAAAAACGTGATCTAAAACGACGACAAAAAAAAAAATGGAACGGAGGGAGTAGCTAAGACTGCCTCGCGTATCTAAATAAAAAAGATAAGTTATGAATGTAGGCAACTGTAGAAAACAAGGTGTTCCCAGTTAGTTTGAGAAATTTGAACTGTCGATAAGTTATGAATGCATTTTTAGTTTTTGCGAAATTTGTGGGTTGCATTTTTTAAGTATATATAGCCACCTCTTGTCCATTTTTTAAGTGGTGGTGGGAGTGGTATTCCACCCGTGCAGCCTGCCCTGATTGTGGATTTTGCTTGACGGCATGGATGGAGTAGCCAGCGCCTCTCGCTTTTTTTGTTTTCATTTTTACGTTGTGGCCCCTGTGGGCTACATACAACTGGACTACTAGATTGGACTTGATTGGGGATGCGTAGACGCAAGAGTATGAATAATGTAGCGCCAACCGACCCGCTATACGCTGGCAGGCACGGATGCGTGCTACTACTGCAATACCGGGGTACTACCTGACATCGATTAAACGTATTTCCTCCTCGATGCTTCGCTGTCGAGTGTCGAGGACGGGAAAAATACACTGGCGCATACTGTTCCAACAAATTCTGCAGGAAAATGAACCTCCATGAAATAATCCGACAGGTGATCGGTCGGTTCATAACTGGGTTTTAGCTGGGTCGACATGTCGATTTCTGTTTTTTCTTTGCGAAGAAGATGACAGGCGTCCGTTGCACGGGAAGGAAAAGGCCCTCCAATTGTGGTGAAACCAAATGTTTAGCCCCTCTCTCTCTCTCTAATCCAGTGTGTATCTGCATTTGATTAATCACCTTTGCTTTGGGCAGCCTTTTGCACTGATTAGTCTTCAAGTCAACATTATAGCGTACGAATTACTACCACCACCGTTTTTTTCTATGGCGTACGAATTACTACCACCACCGTTGTTGATGACAAAAGTGGGATGCAGATTTTTGTCCAGAATCCATATATAGCTTGTAGTACTGGAGTAGTACCGTTACAATGGCTGGCTAATGCATGCTTTGCTCTCAGTTAAGACGGCCAGCAATGGCAGCCCATGTAGTACGTCAACTGCATTATGAACGAGTTATGCGTTACCAATTCCGCGTGGCTTTGATTTCAGTATTCCCTCTCGATCGAATAAGCAGCTGTACTCGTCTGTTTTTATGCTTTGATTTGTGGCACGCAATGCAAATGCAGTTTTGGTAAAGCGATTGGGATATGCTGCAATCAGAGCATCTCTAGTCCCGTCCCCAAACCGTCTCCCAAAGCAATTTGGGGCACGCCGGACCAAAAAAACGGTTCCAGCCGCGTCCCCCAAAGTCTAATTTTGTCCGGCGGCCCCCGATACGGTGTCCGGTGTCCCGAGTCCGTCCCTGTCCCATAAGGGACGCTCCGGGCACGCCGGACACAACGAAAAGCGAGGCGGAGCGACGCGGACCCGACGCGTCAGCGGCTCGGAATGCTAAAATCCCGTCGCCTACCTTTGGTCAAGCGACGTTAATGGCGTCCTTGTTTTTCCAGACGACGCAGGGACGCGTCTCATCGTGCATGGCCGCGTGGCCGTCCGCGCCGGCGTTATTGCGTGCAACCACCCGCTGCCACCGCTGTACATTAAAACGCCCTGCAGTTCGTCCCAATTTCTCACCGCTCCCAAACCTTCTCGTCGCCGCCACCTCCCCCCTCCCAGATCTTCTCCTCGCCGCTCCAAAAATATCGAGCTCGTCCTCCCGCAAGATCGCTGCGGCGAACGGCTTCGGCCGCGGCAGCCTAACCGTGGCGGAGGCGTGGGCGCTGTACCACGCCCGATATCCAGTCCCGCCGGACATGCGGCTGCCAAGCAGCGGCGGCTGGAAGATGGCCTTGAATGGCATTGGCGTCCCGCCGCCGCCGAAGCCGGGCACGGACCAATGGAGGGACGGCATCAAGGCCCGGCGGGCTCAACTCACCGCCGAGGAGCGGTTGGATCCGACGTGGGCGGCCAACAACAACGACGACTGGTGGAAGGCGTACTTCAAGGCGAAGTACGACGTCGAAATGTACAGCACCCACGGGCTCATCGACGGGCCCAACAACTAGAACAAGGACGGCTGCGCCCTGTTATGGGGCGTTCCGGGGCGCACCCTCGAGAACGTCATCCGCAGCATCCGCAACGGCGCTCCAAGGTTGGAGACGCCGTGTAATAACCCAGAACATAGGAACAACGAAGGGTAGATTTAGAAATGGGATGTGCATTTCATCGCAAAACGGGGGAAATTTTTGCGCCTTATTGCAAGTAAACCTAAGAGGGATCGAGGTTCTCTCTCATTTTGCACTTAGGGTTAGGCAATGTGAGTTAGGGAAATTTCGACATGATCTCTTTTGTAACTTGTTACTTTGGGAAATGATTGCATTTGATAAGTGTTAAACAATTACAGATAAACATCACACAATATAACAATGAATTTAAAATTCAAACACAAGATATAAATTAAAATCACTTTGAAATTCAAAGTGAATATCAAATACAATATTTAATCAAGAATACAAACATTACAATATACAAAGCTCATAAACCAAAACTTGAGCTTTATTGATATACAACACAAATACAAAGTCTTTACAATATTCTTGATACAAGAATTGAGACATAATGATCAGAATAAAAGAAAAGGAAAATTACAAGTTTAATTCTAAACTAAACCTAAACTAAGTGGCTTGAGGATGATCTTCTGGCCATAGCATAATTCCAACCTGCAAAACAAAACAAAGAACAGATACTAACCAGAATACAAGTGTTAGCAAGGTTCAGTTTGGACAGTTAGCAAAATAACACAAGATTCAGTTTGGACAGTGAAACTGTCACAGCACACTTGTGCTTGTCCAAAATCATGGACAGCACCAGATAAACATAGGCAGACCAGCCCTGAGCAAGCCACAGGGGCTCAAGTTTCACCATATGAAGGCTGTTGCTAGGCAAGCAACAGCAAGGCAATGCAAGGGGTGAGTCATAAAGTAAATGAGCTTGTGTGTCATGGCCAGGGAAGAAGTAGAGGCCATATAAATAGCACACAAACCCTAGAACCATGACAGCCGACCACATTTGCAAATCACCAGGTAAGGGTGAAGCAAGAACAAGCAACAGTTCATCCAGTTCATACTCAAGAACAGAAACCAACACAACCAACTTAGCCACCAGCAATCATGGTGACCTAAGAAGATCAACCACTGGAGGTGAAGGGCTGTGCACAACAGAAACCCCAAGTCTGCATCAACCAAATATTTCACACTAGGAGCTGGAACAAGGTATACCAAATACCTGGACAGATCCAATGGATCTGATCCATCACATATGCATGAAATAAGCATGGGATGAGCAGATGCTCATATGGGTACATCATCACTTGGTTTTCACCAAGGATTACTGCCAGTCAAAAGCTACTAAAAATAGAAAGCATCTAGGTACAGATCTTGTACACTGAAACTAGCACACATGCACAGATGCACACCATAGCCAGATCACATGCACAGATAGCACCAGTAGATGAATTGCAAGGATTAGCAGCTAAGACTACACAGTAAATCCTAAGCTATGAACCATCAGTAACCCTAGATTTTCATCAGGCAAACATATTGGCATTCATATCAAGTATGATTCCCAAATATGCAAGCAAAGGTTGAGTAGCCACAAGATCCAACTAACTAAGTGAGCAACCAATCAGTAGCAAGGCTACTGAGGTCACATCACACTTAGCATCAATTAAAAGGAAGCCAAACATAGCACATCATTATCCAGGAATGGATTCAGATACAATTGCTTGCTAAATACTCATGAATAGCCAAATCATTTGCAAGCAAGTCATTTAAATCATTACTGCATAAGCAGTTCATCATAATTTAATTAATACAAGTATGAATTTATCACAGATCCATGCTAAGCACTGACAGTAGCATACTATTAAGCAACACAATTTAATCACTGCAACATAGCCACTGGAGCAAGTCCAGTAGCTTAAGTAAGCAACAGCATAGTGATGCTTGAGCATCAGCATCACAAGGAAATTAAATCACTTAGCCACAGTATTAATCAGTAAGCCATCACTGACAATTAATTGATCAAATGGATCAATTATAGTAAGCCAAGCTACACAGGGAAGTTAGCCAACAAGCAAGGAATGATCCAATGGATCATTGGCTTGCATAGGAAGCACTGAAGCATATCACAGGCACCACTGGCACACACACAAGTGTCACTGATGCATCACAAGCACACCTAGACAAGCAAGCATGATATACCAGTAAGCACAAGCAAGCCATAATCAAGCATAGCATGGCATAGCTAGCTTTTGAGCAAGCACAATAGAGCATGGCAAGTACAGAGCATGCTAGGAACAGCAGAGAAGCAAGCACAGCATGAATAGCAAGCAAAGCAGCATGTGCCAGTACCAGTAATTGGTAATTGGGCCATGAGCTTGTAGTAAACAGAAGCACAGGAAGATTGCGCAGCAATAGCATGTCTCTGCGTGATCACATGACCACCAGAGAGCAACAGAGCATGAGGAGGAAGAAGAACAGTAACAAGAGGAGGCGCACAGATATGGAGAAGAGGAATAGGAAGTGCAGCAACTTACTTGCGCCTGGAAGCAGAAGCTAGGGCATGGCGAGGCAGTGCTCGCGCGGCCCTAACAGCTGCAAGTCCAGGGTAGGCGCCGACATTACGCCGGCGAACCCAAACACGAACCCAGCACCACCGTAGCAGATGCACCTGAGGCGACGGCACGAGTACTGCGAACAGCACCCGCGCCAGGTCAACCCCAGGAGCGTACCCATCGTCGGCGAGGACGAGAGCTCGCCGGAGTTTGTCGAGGCGAATCTCCGCGAGATCCAGAACGGAGGCGATTCGCCAGGAGAGGAAGAGAAGGGGAAAACTACGCGGACAGATCGATAGATCTGCACGCGGCGGTTCTAGTTCGGTAGGTGGCTACGGCGGAGGAGCACGAAGATGGCCGGAGCGAGGCGGCGGCCATGGCGGCGACGCCATCGCCAGAGCGTCGCGAGAGGCTAGGGTTAGAGGTGAACGAGAGAGAGAGGGCCAAGTGAGTGAGAGAGGTGGGCCGTTCGGCGCCACCGAACCCAAAAGGGATTAGCCTTATTGGGCCGTCCCTGGGTTTAGGTAAATGGGCTGGGCCCAATATGGGTCCAGGAGGGTATTTTAGCCTTTTAACATTTAATAAAAAGCCAGAACTTTACCAAATTTTAATAAATCAAATACAACTCTAAAAATCCATTAAAAATTGGATTAATGAATGAAAAATAAATCTTAACAAGAATAAAATATGAAATGGAATTTATGAAACAAATTAAAAATTATGAATTTTAAGAATTTAAATAATAACTTGGAATTTAAAATTATTATTTCCTTGTAATTAAAATTCAAGGAAAAATCTCAAATAAGTTCAAATACTTATTTTCAAACATTTCAAATTGAAATTCTAATATTCCAAGTCATTTTTATTGAAAAGGGGATTTTTCCAAGAAAAATACTATATTCCTTTTTATTCCAAAAACTATAGAGGTAACTCTATGATTTCAAATTATTTTTGGAATGATTAAGGGAATCACCAAGTAAAATAGTTTTACTTTGAATTGTTGTACTTTGTGTGAATTAAAATGGTATATACTTTTAAATCAATTGTAAATTACTGTCAAAGACATAAATCTTAAACGCAACCCTAAATTGATATAACTCAACGGGGTAAAGGGATTCAACATAAAATAATACATCCATGATTGCATTATTTGGATTTTATAACATTGTCCTTACCGGACAATGATGCTTCTTACAGAACCCGAGGTCCAGGTTCCATCAAGCGCATTGAAGCGCACTATCTCGCAGTCCACGTGCAAGTTCACCCTTGCTCATGTCAACTTGAGTATTTTCTACTACTTTAATGCAAAGCTATATACTTATCATTCCTGCATCGCAAATGAAATGTTACTTTCCAACTATGAATATGACTATGTGGCTGGCAATGGAACCATGGTATGTGTTGATATGGTGGAGGTTCCATTGCAATGGGTTATATCACCCTAGGATTAAATTACCAATGCCGTCCAGTGATTCTAGCGCCGTACAAATCGCGTTGACCATGAGATCTATAATGGCTCTGGGGAAGCCAGTCGTATCTTTTCCTTACGCACGCCAACGGATTGGTAGAGCCGGCGGGGTGTTGGAGGCACTGCCGTAGGTTGGGATAGCCTTTTAAATCCCCATCCATTAGTGATGATGGCTCTACGATCTATGAAGGATTGTCCGGAGTACACCATGAGTAAAGCCGTATTATCGGGGGAAGTCTACTGGAGGTGTACGGTTGGACAAAAGGGTGGGTTTGCAGTCGCGGAGAAGGCGGTGTGGGCTTGGATCTTTATACCTGGCCTCACACCAAAGGAAGTGTGAACGGGGGCAAGTCCCTGCGGATGGCAAAAAGGGTGAGATCTCTTGTGGGAAAAGTAACGCACCTCTGCAGAGTGTATCAAATTGTGGTTGTCCCTCCTTGTTCCGGGAAGGGAACTGCGAACGCGGCAGGAAAGGAACTCCACGAAGTTCTAATCAACCTGTGAAGACTGACGGGCATAGTTTTCATAATAAAAGCAACCTTTTGAAGAAATGATTGCAAAACATGCATTGACCGGCGATTTCCTGATCAATGGTCGTAGCTAGTGCATCAAACACCTTTTTACTCTTTTAGAACTTGCTGAGTACCCCTGTACTCACTTTCTTTCGACACCCTTGCTAGACTGTGATCCGGAAGTGGAGGCCATCAACGATGGAGCACCAGAAGGAAGTTACGAGCTGGCCTACGAAGAACCTGATCTTACCGGCGGAGTGGAAGGCGTAGACTATGGGATAGTCTACGGACCAGATAACACGGAGGTGGAGGAGTAGTGACATATCCTAGCATCATAGAGCCGAGCAACGTAGAACTTACCTAAATAAGTTGTTGAGCTCTCTTTATATTTGTTATGAGTTGTAATCGTACTTAAGTAGTATCTTAGGGTGTTCTCATAGGACCTGTGAGAATACCAACTTGTTAAGACAATGTTTGTAATAAAGTATGGAGTGTTATGACCTGCAATGTTTCTGTTGTACCACTCTGAGGGATATGGCAAATTGTGAAGAAGTCCCTTCGCAAAGATCATATCAACGACTTGTATACTACAACATGCAGTGGTATGCTGGGTCACCGCAGCTGGTATCAGAGCAAATGTTGCGACCTTAGGTTGGAAAAAACCTAGTATAGGGAAGAAACCTGTAGGATTCTAGTAGAAATAGTAAAGGATTCTCTAGAAATATGGTGATTATTCACTTGAGAATAGCAAAACCATATATTTTAGTGCGATAATTCTTTATTATAGCTATTATGATGCATTATCACTACTAATACTCTGCTTTTGTATACAGCCAGAATGGCAAACACTTTTCCTAAGAGGACTTTGAGGAAGGTTGAGGGATGGCTCGGTGATTATGATGGACCAATAACAGCTCTCCTGTGTGGGATGCTGAAGGAACTTCATTGTGATCCCCGGATACCTGTTATCAAGTATACCTACTATGATGGGGAAATCCTAGCCAAATGCAGAGTATCGGTCCAATTACCGACAAAACTGCTGATGAATCGTGTAATGCCATACCGAGAAGCCAAAACTATCACCACAGCCTACCACATGGGCCTATTCAAGGCAATCCTTGAGATAAGGCAGCATAAGTCGATGAAGCTGCTATGTTCGTAGTTTTCTCATATACCTCATGCCGAGGAAGATGAGGATCCCACTCTGAATCATTTGGTGTTAGCACGAAGTCTGAAGGCTGACACGGACATGGATAGCTGTAAGTCTTTATTGACCATGATGTACCTTTTACACATGAAGATGAGAGGTGAGATTGACCACATGCTAGCTGAGTTCACGGACCCTGATAAAGTCCAAACTCGGATGAGTGATTTGAGGGCACAACCACAACACACTACACCTTTCTTTAGCCTAGACAGCTATGTAGATTTGAGTGACCAGTTATCCCATAAAGATCCACTCACACCCAACTTTGTTCCACATTATCCACATGTGTCAGCATCATATGAGTCTGGATATGGGGGAGATGATTCCAGGAACCTAAACTGCTCGGAGTCACCAATCGAGAATTCGACTAGTTGGCGTTTCGGGGAACCATTTGGAGATGAAGGAGAACCCATCACTTGTGAGTCAGAGGATGAAGGAGGCGCGGTTAACCAGAATGTTAACTAGAGCTTTGGGCAGGAAGAGAAAGATACCAACTCCATTTCTTTAGATTTGCAGATGGGGTTACCCAAAACATCCCAGTACGTCGTAGGTGAGAGTTCTGGAACCAAGAAAAAGAAGAAGAAGAAGAAGAAGATGAGGGGTCAAGTGAATAGGAATCCTACATGGATGACAGAAGAAGATGAGCTGTATCCCACTGGGGATATATATGAGTCTTTATCGAGCTACTTTGGCATGACAGATCTCTGTCTCGGCACTTCGTCCGATTCAGACTACATACCTACGGGAAGGACCTTCATTCCGGACGGTGTTCGGAGGACAAACCGCTGTACCGGATGGACCCCAGGGATGTACGCGGAGGCGAGTTATGATGACGAGGAGTAGAGCTCCAAGGAAGAATAAAGTAATCTAGGTGGTATTGTAATAGAACGTATTTTAAATTCCCGTTGGCTTGGGCTTTGAGCCAAATAAGTGGTTTATATATACCACATGTAATATAAGTTTGTGAGTGTGTTATGTATTATACAAAGTATATGCATAATAAATGTTTGTTTTGTATTTGCTTCTTGATTTCATTGTGTGACTAGTTCTGGGCATTGAGTTGAGCTCAGAAAGCATTTGCATGGTGTAATTATGAGTAATCGCTCTTTGTTACAGGACTAGGGGGAAATGGCGTTAGTAGAAACCGAAGAGGCTCGCAGAGAGCGGGAAGCAAGAGAGAAAGAGGAGGCAGATGCAGCAGCTAGAGCAGAGAACGCACCACCACCACCACACCCAATGATGCACCCAGACTTCCAACATTATATGAGGTCAATGGAGGAAGATAGGAGGCGTTACGAGGAAAGCCAGAGCAAAAACATGCAAGATTTCTTTACCCACGTCATCAATGATAGGGGTAATGAAGGCAAGGGAGTAACTCTATCGGACTTCCAAAATGCAAGACCACTACCATTTACATCAGCTCCAGAACCCATGGACGCTGAAGATTGGCTTATGGACACGGAACGGAAGCTGAAGACCGTTGGTTGCAACGATGAGGAGAAGATCAGATATACCACTTATCTGTTATCAGGACCAGCAGCATCATGGTGGGAGAATCTTGTAGCAGTACACCCTCCTGATAAGGTGTTCACCTGGGAGGAGTTCAAGAAGAAGTTCCGGGAGGCTCATGTTCCGGACAGCGTGGTGGAGCTGAAGAAGAGGGAGTTTGACGAACTACGACAGAATACTGCACCCATTATGCAGTATGTTCGGGATTTCAACAGGTTATCCAGGTATGCACCTGAGGATGTAGATACAGAGGAGAAGCGGAAGAAGCGGTTCATGAAAGGCATGAATCCATACATGAAGATGCAACTAAGGTTGGCACGGACTGCCGAATTCCAGGAACTGATTGACTCGGCAATCACTTTCGAGGATGATTACCGGCAAGTCCAAGAGGATAGGAGGAAGAGGGCTCGTATAGAGCCAAGGAAGTACCCAATCAGTAAATCAACACCTGATCGGAGTTTCAAACCCCGATACCGACCTATTACTGGTAGCCAATACAACCGGGGAGGTCAGAACCAGAACCCAATCAGCCAAATCATCTGCAATAATTGTGGCCTAAAGGGTCATTTGCAGAAGGATTGTCAGAAACCCAGGATCATTTGTTATGGTTGTGGGAAGGAAGGACACATCAAGCCAGTGTGTCCAAACAAGGCGTCTTGGAGCGGACAGAGCTCTGGAGGATGAGGTGGAAACAACAACAACAACAACAACAACAACAACAACAACAACAACAACAACAACAACAACAACAACAACAACAACAACAACAACAACAACAACAACAACAACAACAACAACAACAACAACAACAACAACAACCGCAACAACAACAACAACAACAACAACAACAACCGCAACTACAACTACAACAACAAGAGGGAAAAGCCTTATGGAAAGCTGAACTGTACATCTTTGGAACAAGCGGAAGAGTCAGATCAAACAGTCTTAGGTACGCTAAGCATTCTTACTCATCCTGGCAAAGTATTATTTGATACTGGAGCAACCACATCATTTCTTGCATTGGAGTTTGTGGAAAAATTCGGGCTTAGATGTTCTAAGTTAGAAACTCCTATAACTGTTCTATCCGCGGGGGGAACGATCTTAGTAACCCACGTGAAAGAAACACAAGTCCTAACCATATGTGACTGTGTGTATTTCGCGGACCTATTCATCATACCCATGAAGGACATATCAGTCATCCTAGGGATGGATTGGTTGACAGAGAATGGAGCGGCGATTAACTGTGGAGACAAAACAGTATCACTTCGCAACTCCATCGGAGGACGAATAGTGTTCCAAGGAGATAAGTACAGTGAGTTGGAGATTGGATTGGAACTCAATAGTCTGAAGGAGGTGAGAATTGAAGATATTCCTGTAGTGAATGAGTTTAAGGATGTATTTCCTAAGGAACTACCGGGAATGCCACCCGATAGAGAGATAGAATTCACAATCGATCTGATTCCAGGCACAACACCAATAGCACAACCACCATATAAGATGGGGCCAAAGGAATTAGTGGAACTGAAAGCTCAGATTGATGAGTTAGAACAAAAGGGATTCATTCAATAAAGTGTGTCACCATGGGGTACACCAGTTATTTTTGTGGATAAAAGAGATGGAGGAAAGAGAATGTGTGGAGATTACAGAAATTTGAACAATGTAACCATCAAGAACAAGTATCCTTTACCTAGAATCCAAGACCTTTTTGATCAAGTTCAAGGAGCGGGAGTCTTCTCGAAGATAGATTTAAGGTCAGGATACCATCAAATCAAGATCAAGAAGGAGGATGTACCAAAAACAGCGTTCGTATCAAGGTATGGACACCATGAATACTTGGTTGTACCATTTGGACTAACATATGCACCAGCAATTTTCATGAATTTGATGAACAAGATATTCATGAAGTACTTGGACAAGTTTGTGATAGTGTTCATAGATGATATTCTAATCTATTCCAAAGATAAAGAAGAACATGCCAAGCATTTGAAGATAGTTCTGCAAACTTTGAGGGAACATCAGCTATATGCGAAGTTTAGCAAGTGCAAATTTTGGTTAGATAGTGTTGAATTTCTTGGACATGTCATAACCAAAGAAGGCATTGCGGTGAATCCAAGCAAGGTTCAGTCCGTATTGGATTGGAAATCACCTGAAAATGCTAAGGAGATACGAGGATTTCTTGGTATGGCAGGCTATTATCGGAGATTCATAGAGGGATTTTCGAAGATTGCAGGACCAATGACCAAGTTACTCAAAAAAATACTCCATTTGTATGGACTGATGAGTGTGAAGCCAGCTTCCAAACACTCAAAGATAAGTTAACCACAGCACCAGTGTTAGCAGTTCCTGAACCTGGAAAAGATTACACGGTGTATTGTGATGCTTCCAAGAATGGACTTGGATGTGTTCTTATGCAAGATCGAAAGGTGATAGCTTATGGATCAAGACAGTTGAAACCACATGAACACAACTACCCAGTACATGATTTAGAGTTAGCGGCAGTTGTGTATGCTCTGAAGAGTTGGAGACAATTTCTATATGGATCCAAGTGTGAGTTATACACCGATCACAAAAATTTGAAATATTTCTTCACCCAGAAGAAATTAAACATGAGGCAGAAGAGATGGTTAGAGTTGATTAAGGATTATGACCTTAAGATCAACTATACACCAGGCAAGGCTAATGTAGTAGCAGATGCCCTAAGTAGGAAGAGTACGGAGAATCAACCTACGGAATGGGAGATTCCAAAGGAACTTCGGAAAGAGTTAGAGGAGGCTCAGATTTTGTTTATTCAAGGTGATGATAAGGGAAGTATAGCAACCATGAGGATTATGGATGAGATGTACTCAGACTTGAAATATGAGATTATCCGAAAGCAAGCGGATGATTTGTTCATCCAAGAGGAAATCAAGAGGATTGGAGAAGGAAAACCATCAGAATTCCATCTAGGGGATTTTGATTCATTATACTTCCAGAAAAGGATCTGTGTACCGGATGATCCAGAAGTAAAGTCAATCATATTAAAGGAAGCACATGAAACCCCTTATTCAATACATCCGGGAAGTACTAAGATGTATATGGATTTGAAGGAGATGTTCTGGTGGAACAACATGAAAAGAGAAATAGCACAATATGTCTCGGAATGTCATACATGTCAACGAGTGAAGGCAGAACATCAGAGTCCCGCGGGATTACTCAAACCACTAGAGATACCAGAATGGAAATGGGATGAAATCGGAATGGATTTTGTTACTGGTCTACCAATGATTAGTAAGAAGAAGGATATGATATGGGTAATAGTGGACAGGCTTACCAAGAGTGCTCATTTCATAGCCGTAAACACAAAAGATACTGCAGAAAAGCTTGTGGATATATATGTGAAGGAGATTGTGAGTAAGCATGGAGTACCAAAGAAGATAGTCTCAGATAGAGGTTCAATTTTCACATCAGCATTTTGGAAACAACTACAAGAAGCTTTGGGATCCAAATTGGATTTCAGTACAGCATATCATCCACAAACCGGAGGACAAACCGAAAGAACCAATCAGATACTTGAGGACATGCTTAGAGCTTGTGCTCTGAACTTTGGAGGCTCATGGGAGGACCATTTACCTCTAGCGGAGTTCTCATATAACAACAGTTATCAGAGTAGCATTCAGATGGCATCGTACGAAGCATTGTACGGAAGAAAGTGTCGATCACCAATTTGTTGGTTCGAAACCGGAGAAAACAAGGAGTTTACACCGGACTACATCAAGGAGAGACAAGAAGTCATCGAGGTGATCCGGGATAGACTCAAAATAGCTCAGAGTCGTCAGAAGAGTTACGCCGACTTAAAGAGAAGAGATTGGGAACCGAAAGTGGGAGACATGGTTTATTTAAAGGTTAGCCCAATGAAAGGACTTAAGAGGTTCGGAGTGAAAGGAAAGTTAAGTCCTCGATATATAGGACCATTTAAGATACTCAGTCAGAATAGAGGAACAGCTTTTGAGTTGGAGTTACCGGCACAACTAAGTCAAGTTCATAATGTGTTTCATGTTTCACAACTCAGGAAGTGTTTGAAGGCACCGGATGATCCCATTACATATGAAGAAATAGAATTACAATCTGACTTAACTTATGTGGAAAGACCAGAAAAGATCTTAGAAGTACAGTGGAAGAAGTTAAGAAACAGAGCAATTAAATACTGCAAAGTTCAATGGCAACATCATCCTGAGCGAAAAGCAACTTGGGAGACGGAAGAAGAATTAAGGAAGTCATACCCCGAAATGTTCAGGTACCAATCTTAACTTCGGGACGAAGTTTCTGTTAAGGGGGAGAGGCTGTAATAACCCAGAACATAGGAACAACGAAGGGTAGATTTAGAAATGGGATGTGCATTTCATCGCAAAACGGGGGAAATTTTCGCGCCTTATTGCAACTAAACCTAAGAGGGATCGAGGTTCTCTCTCATTTTGCACTTAGGGTTAGGCAATGTGAGTTAGGGAAATTTCGACATGATCTCTTTTGTAACTTGTTACTTTGGGAAATGATTGCATTTGATAAGTGTTAAACAATTACAGATAAACATCACACAATATAACAATGAATTTAAAATTCAAACACAAGATATAAATTCAAATCACTTTGAAATTCAAAGTGAATATCAAATACAATATTTAATCAAGAATACAAACATTACAATATACAAAGCTCATAAACCAAAACTTGAGCTTTATTGATATACAACACAAATACAAAGTCTTTACAATATTCTTGATACAAGAATTGAGACATAATGATCAGAATAAAAGAAAAGGAAAATTACAAGTTTAATTCTAAACTAAACCTAAACTAAGTGGCTTGAGGATGATCTTCTGGCCATAGCATAATTCCAACCTGCAAAACAAAACAAAGAACAGATACTAACCAGAATACAAGTGTTAGCAAGGTTCAGTTTGGACAGTTAGCAAAATAACACAAGATTCAGTTTGGACAAAGAAAGCATCACAAAGACACTTGTGCTTGTCCAAAATCATGGACAACACCAGATAAACATAGGCAGATTAGCCCTGAGCAAGCCACAGGGGCTCAAGTTTCACCATATGAAGGCTGTTGCTAGGCAAGCAACAGCAAGGCAATGCAAGGGGTGAGTCATAAAGTAAATGAGCTTGTGTGTCATGGCCAGGGAAGAAGTAGAGGCCATATAAATAGCACACAAACCCTAGAACCATGACAGTCGACCACATTTGCAAATCACCAGGTAAGGGTGAAGCAAGAACAAGCAACAGTTCATCCAGTTCATACTCAAGAACAGAAACCAACACAACCAACTTAGCCACCAGTAATCATGGTGACCTGAGAAGATCAACCAGGTTCTTGGAGGTGAAGGGCTGTGCACAACAGAAACCCCAAGTCTGCATCAACCAAATATTTCACACTAGGAGCTGGAACAAGGTATACCAAATACCTGGACAGATCCAATGGATCTGATCCATCACATATGCATGAAATAAGCATGGGATGAGCAGATGCTCATATGGGTAGATCATCACTTGGTTTTCACCAAGGATTACTGCCAGTCAAAAGCTACTAAAAATAGAAAGCATCTAGGTACAGATCTTGTACACTGAAACTAGCACACATGCACAGATGCACACCATAGCCAGATCACATGCACAGATAGCACCAGTAGATGAATTGCAAGGATTAGCAGCTAAGACTACACAGTAAATCCTAAGCTATGAACCATCAGTAACCCTAGATTTTCATCAGGCAAACATATTGTCATTCATATCAAGTATGATTCCCAAATATGCAAGCAAAGGTTGAGTAGCCACAAGATCCAACTAACTAAGTGAGCAACCAATCAGTAGCAAGGCTACTGAGGTCACATCACACTTAGCATCAATTAAAAGGAAGCCAAACATAGCACATCATTATCCAGGAATGGATTCAGATACAATTGCTTGCTAAATACTCATGAATAGCCAAATCATTTGCAAGCAAGTCATTTAAATCATTACTGCATAAGCAGTTCATCATAATTTAATTAATACAAGCATGAATTTATCACAGATCCGTGCTAAGCACTGACAGTAGCATACTATTAAGCAACACAATTTAATCACTGCAACATAGCCACTGGAGCAAGTCCAGTAGCTTAAGTAAGCAACAGCATAGTGATGCTTGAGCATCAGCATCACAAGGAAATTAAATCACTTAGCCACAGTATTAATCAGTAAGCCATCACTGACAATTAATTGATCAAATGGATCAATTATAGTAAGCCAAGCTACACAGGGAAGTTAGCCAACAAGCAAGGAATGATCCAATGGATCATTGGCTTGCATAAGGCTCTTGAAGCATATCACAGGCACCACTGGCACACACACAAGTGTCACTGATGCATCACAAGCACACCTAGACAAGCAAGCATGATATACCAGTAAGCACAAGCAAGCCATAATCAAGCATAGCATGGCATAGCTAGCTTTTGAGCAAGCACAGTAGAGCATGGCAAGTACAGAGCATGCTAGGAACAGCAGAGAAGCAAGCACAGCATGAATAGCAAGCAAAGCAGCATGTGCCAGTACCAGTAATTGGTAATTGGGCCATGAGCTTGTAGTAAACAGAAGCACAGGAAGATTGCGCAGCAATAGCATGTCTCTGCGTGATCACAGGACCACCAGAGAGCAACAGAGCATGAGGAGGAAGAAGAACAGTAACAAGAGGAGGCGCACAGATATGGAGAAGAGGAATAGGAAGTGCAGCAACTTACTTGCGCCTGGAAGCAGAAGCTAGGGCATGGCGAGGCAGTGCTCGCGCGGCCCTAACAGCTGCAAGTCCAGGGTAGGCGCCGACGTTACGCCGGCGAACCCAAACACGAACCCAGCACCACCGTAGCAGATGCACCTGAGGCGACGGCACGAGTACTGCGAACAGCACCCGCGCCAGGTCAACCCCAGGAGCGTACCCATCGTCGGCGAGGACGAGAGCTCGCCGGAGTTTGTCGAGGCGAATCTCCGCGAGATCCAGAACGGAGGCGATTCGCCAGGAGAGGAAGAGAAGGGGAAAACTACGCGGACAGATCGATAGATCTGCACGCGGCGGTTCTAGTTCGGTAGGTGGCTACGGCGGAGGAGCACGGAGATGGCCGGAGCGAGGCGGCGGCCATGGCGGCGACGCCATCGCCAGAGCGTCGCGAGAGGCTAGGGTTAGAGGTGAACGAGAGAGAGAGGGCCAAGTGAGTGAGAGAGGTGGGCCGTTCGGCGCCACCGAACCCAAAAGGGATTAGCCTTATTGGGCCGTCCCTGGGTTTAGGTAAATGGGCTGGGCCCAATATGGGTCCAGGAGGGTATTTTAGCCTTTTAACATTTAATAAAAAGCCAGAACTTTACCAAATTTTAATAAATCAAATACAACTCTAAAAATCCATTAAAAATTGGATTAATGAATGAAAAATAAATCTTAACAAGAATAAAATATGAAATGGAATTTATGAAACAAATTCAAAATTATGAATTTTAAGAATTTAAATAATAACTTGGAATTTAAAATTATTATTTCCTTGTAATTAAAATTCAAGGAAAGATCTCAAATAAGTTCAAATACTTATTTTCAAACATTTAAAATTGAAATTCTAATATTCCAAGTCATTTCTATTGAAAAGGGGATTTTTCCAAGAAAAATACTATATTCCTTTTTATTCCAAAAACTATAGAGGTAACTCTATGATTTCAAATTATTTTTGGAATGATTATGGGAATCACCAAGTAAAATAGTTTTATTTTGAATTGTTGTACTTTGTGTGAATTAAAATGGTATATACTTTTAAATCAATTGTAAATTACTGTCAAAGACATAAATCTTAAACGCAACCCTAAATTGATATAACTCAACGGGGTAAAGGGATTCAACATAAAATAATACATCCATGATTGCATTATTTGGATTTTATAACATTGTCCTTACCGGACAATGATGCTTCTTACAGAACCCGAGGTCCAGGTTCCATCAACTGCATTGAACTGCACTATCTCGCAGTCCACAGGCAAGTTCACCCTTGCTCATGTCAACTTGAGTATTTTCTACTACATTAATGAAAAGCTATATACTTATCATTCCTGCATCGCAAATGAAATGTTACTTTCCAACTATGAATATGACTATGTGGCTGGCAATGGAACCATGGTATGTGTTGATATGGTGGAGGTTCCATTGCAATGGGTTATATCACCCTAGGATTAAATTACCAATGCCGTCCAGTGATTCTAGCGCCGTACAAATCGCGTTGACCATGAGATCTATAATGGCTCTGGGGAAGCCAGTCGTATCTTTTCCCTTCTGCACGCCAACGGATTGGTAGAGCCGGCGGGGTGTTGGAGGCACTGCCGTAGGTTGGGATAGCCTTTTAAATCCCCATCCATTAGTGATGATGGCTCTACGATCTATGAAGGATTGTCCGGAGTACACCATGAGTAAAGCCGTATTATCGGGGGAAGTCTACTGGAGGTGTACGGTTGGAGAAAAGGGTGGGTTTGCAGTCGCGGAGAAGGCGGTGTGGGCTTGGATCTTTATACCTGGCCTCACACCAAAGGAAGTGTGAACGGGGGCAAGTCCCTGCGGATGGCAAAAAGGGTGAGATCTCTTGTGGGAAAAGTAACGCACCTCTGCAGAGTGTATCAAATTGTGGCTGTCACTCCTTGTTCCGGGAAGGGAACTGCGAACGCGGCAGGAAAGGAACTCCACGAAGTTCTAATCAACCTGTGAAGACTGACGGGCATAGTTTTCATAATAAAAGCAACCTTTTGAAGAAATGATTGCAAAACATGCATTGACCGGTGATTTCCTGATCAATGGTCGTAGCTAGTGCATCAAACACCTTTTTACTCTTTTAGAACTTGCTGAGTACCCCTGTACTCACTTTCTTTCGACACCCTTGCTAGACTGTGATCCGGAAGTGGAGGCCATCAACGATGGAGCACCAGAAGGAAGTTACGAGCTGGTCTACAAAGAACCTGATCTTACCGGCGGAGTGGAAGGCGTAGACTATGGGATAGTCTACGGACCAGATAACACGGAGGTGGAGGAGTAGTGACATATCCTAGCATCATAGAGCCGAGCAACGTAGAACTTACCTAAATAAGTTGTTGAGCTCTCTTTATATTTGTTATGAGTTGTAATCGTACTTAAGTAGTATCTTAGGGTGTTCTCATAGGACCTGTGAGAATACCAACTTGTTAAGACAATGTTTGTAATAAAGTATGGAGTGTTATGACCTGCAATATTTCTGTTGTACCACTCTGAGGGATATGGCAAATTGTGAAGAAGTCCCTTCGCAAAGATCATATCAACGACTTGTATACTACAACATGCAGTGGTATGCTGGGTCACCGCACGCCGTCGTCACCGCCACCGTCTCCTGGAGGAGGACCACCGCAATGGCAGCCGAGAAGGACGACGTACTCGTCCTCCTCAAACTCTTGTTCCTCAGGACCGGCCCGATCGATGCCATCCTCATCGTACCGCTCGGCGCCCTACAGCGTCCCCAAACGCGAGGTGAAGGACGAGCCGGCGGCGCCCGTTAACACGAGGCGTGGCGGCAGCAGCTGCGGCAGCAAGAGAGGTGCGATGGCGCCCTCCTCATCCCGAAGTTGTAGGTGAAGGAGGAGCCGGAGGAAGCGGCTAATGCGGCGCTGCTGGCGGAGTACGAGCGGCAGCAGCGGCTCATCGCCAGCAGCGACGACCCCGAGGACTGCCCAGGACTGCGGGCGGCGTGCTTGGCGTCCATGAACGACAAGGACGCCTGGAGGGGCGACCTCGACATGGCGATCGCCATGTCCATCCACGACTCCGGCAAGCCGCTCGTGGACCTCACCGATGACGGCGAGGCAGGACCAAGCGACTTGGTGAAGGACGAGCCCGTCGATGAGCGCGTCAAGCAGGAGGTTGTCACCGACGACATGTACAACTTCCAGCAGTACTACGATGCCTCCGGCCGCCGCAAGTACTTTTCTAGATTAGGTTTAGTTTAAATTTAGTCAAATTTCGTTCAGTTCGAATCTATGTAAGTTTGGACGAATCTAATCGAATCTCGCTTAAGTTTAAAATTTCCGAAATTTTGTTTGGGGGACGTGACTGGGGAGCGACGACGTCCCCCAAACACGGCACGAACGAAACACGTCCCCCAAACGATCAATCCCGCGTGTTTTGGGGAACGGTTTAGGGACGCGACTGGAGATACTCTGGTACATTTGGTTTCGTTGCCAACCGACCTCGCATGTAAATTGCATTGTATGTAAAGTGCATCCGCATCAAAGACGTGCGTCGTGGCAAATCAGTCGTCCTTGTGAAGCACGAGCAGGCCAGGAAGTTGTGACTGCGCCACTAGGCCCGGCAGAGTTGACACAGCCACGCCAGGAACCTCGAGGTTCAGTGGTGACTGGCCGGGTGATCTGGAGGGGATCACCGATTCGATCTAGGGTCATAAGACAGGGAGGAGAAGCAACGAGCGCCCCCAGCGTCGCTCGCTTAGGGCATAACGCTCTTTACAAAACGTTCGCAGTGTCCGTTCTGACGTAAACGCGGACCAAATATGCGTCAGGAATGCGTCTCTGCGGACACGTTCGCGTGTCCGTTTGTGTCCGGTTGGTCTGCATGCAGCCCTCTCTCTTCTCCTTTAATCACGCATGCATTCATTCCTAGCCACACAAACATAATCTTTCCCTCTCTCTGCTCTCTAATCACTCATGCGGTTAAATAAATGTCTGCCGCTGGAGAAGGGGCATACGCATGTTTTTTGTGTCCGTGCCCAACGACGAACATAAATATGCGTCGCCCCGCTGGAGATGCCCTTACACAAGTATAGTAGTCTCACGTCGATGTCCTCCACCAACCCACATGAGACAGCCTTCCCTGCAGAAGAACACCCCGCAATCCTTCAGTGCATAGTTGGCCTACCACAGTACCACCACCAACGGCAGAGGAGGGGCTGTGAACCTCCGGCCTTATTCCACGTGAGTCAGTAAGCCAGATTTTGTAGAAATTAGTCCGTAGATGTAGTGTTACTCGATAGCGGAAAAGATAGACTTACGGACTGCTGCTTACAGAATTTTTTAACGGACGGACGTGGTACCAGCCGGTTGGTTGAATTGTTGGTTCCTTCCGTGATTTCAGGGGCTGTGAACCTCCGGCCTTATTCCACGTGAGTCAGTAAGCCAGATTTTGTAGAAATTAGTCCGTAGATGTAGTGTTACTCGATAGCGGAAAAGATAGACTTACGGACTGCTGCTTACAGAATTTTTTAACGGACGGACGTGGTACCAGCCGGTTGGTTGAATTGTTGGTTCCTTCCGTGATTTCAGGGGCTGTGAACCTCCGGCCTTATTCCACGTGAGTCAGTAAGCCAGATTTTGTAGAAATTAGTCCGTAGATGTAGTGTTACTCGATAGCGGAAAAGATAGACTTACGGACTGCTGCTTACAGAATTTTTTAACGGACGGACGTGGTACCAGCCGGTTGGTTGAATTGTTGGTTCCTTCCGTGATTTCAGGGGTTGTGAACCTCCGGCCTTATTCCACGTGAGTCAGTAAGCCAGATTTTGTAGAAATTAGTCCGTAGATGTAGTGTTACTCGATAGCGGAAAAGATAGACTTACGGACTGCTGCTTACAGAATTTTTTAACGGACGGACGTGGTACCAGCCGGTTGGTTGAATTGTTGGTTCCTTCCGTGATTTCAGGGGCTGTGAACCTCCGGCCTTATTCCACGTGAGTCAGTAAGCCAGATTTTGTAGAAATTAGTCCGTAGATGTAGTGTTACTCGATAGCGGAAAAGATAGACTTACGGACTGCTGCTTACAGAATTTTTTAACGGACGGACGTGGTACCAGCCGGTTGGTTGAATTGTTGGTTCCTTCCGTGATTTCAGGGGCTGTGAACCTCCGGCCTTATTCCACGTGAGTCAGTAAGCCAGATTTTGTAGAAATTAGTCCGTAGATGTAGTGTTACTCGATAGCGGAAAAGATAGACTTACGGACTGCTGCTTACAGAATTTTTTAACGGACGGACGTGGTACCAGCCGGTTGGTTGAATTGTTGGTTCCTTCCGTGATTTCAGGGGCTGTGAACCTCCGGCCTTATTCCACGTGAGTCAGTAAGCCAGATTTTGTAGAAATTAGTCCGTAGATGTAGTGTTACTCGAGCTGATAGGATGGGCTGGCGACGGCGTTAGGATTCAATTCGTCCCTGACGCCTAAGTTTTTTCTACCTACTTCTGTAAGTTTAGGAGAATTTAGCTATCCTCATAACCAAACTTTTTTTTCGGCCAACTAGTAGCAAGATGGGACAGATTTGCAGAAGGAAAGAGGCGGCAGGAATCCCACTTTTAGAAAATGGTAACCAAATAAACGATGGAAATTTTACCCATTGGCATGGGTATCGGTGGGTAGCCTATCTATATGGGTGCTGATTGTGCTTGCATCCTACATGTTAAATCGTGAGTAGGGTATCTGCTTATGTGTATACCTAAATCCTACTTATTTTTAGCTTGATATGTGCGTACTTCTGTTTTCGATTCACCGTTTCTTCCTATCAGGGCATCTCCAGCGGCGCGACGCAAACGGACGCTGAGCGACCGTTTGCGGGCCGTGACCGGAAATGCGTCTGGGCTCTGCTCCAGCGGGGCGACGCAAAGTGACCGGGCGTCCGCGAAGACACAAACCTGGCCCAAATATGCGACAGGTTTGCGTCTCCGTGGACGCTCCGCGGTCGCGCTCGAGTCTGGCGGACATTTTGTCTGGCCCGCCTGGCAGTGACCCAGCGTCGATGCGTCTTCTCTGCCAGTACTGGCCGAGGCGTCGCTTCGGCAGTCTGCAGCCGCGTAAATGACGATGTCTCGCGTAGCGCGCGGCAGTCGCCTACCTCTGCGCACGTAGTAATGGCGATGCCACGCGTGGCGCGGCCGTCGCCCTGCCTCTGACCTATATAAACAGGGGCGCGAGCATCTCATCTCGTCCCCACTAAACCCTAGCCGCCGTTGCCGTAGCGCCGCTTCCGCTCAGCCTCCACCAGATCCACCATGAGCAACGCCGGACGCGGCCAGGCTGCCGCGCCTCCACCTCCACCTTCACCTCCCACTCCACCTCCCCCGGCCTCGTTGAGCTCCGAGGAGTTCGACAATGACAGCACCGACGACCTCGACCCGGTCAGGGACGCCGTTGCTCTGGCTCTCGCGGAGGAGGAAGCAGAGGAGGAGCGGGCGGCCCATGCGGCGGTCGACGCCGAGCTGGAACAGTGTAGGCTAGCGGCCGCTGCAGCTGCAGAGGACTCCGACTCGGAGATATCTTGGTCTTCCGATGACCCTGATGCGCCTACACCGGAGGAGACGGCGGCGGAGCAGAGGGCTATTGTTGAGTCCTTCGAGACGCTCAAGGACGACGCCGCGAACGCGAGGCTGGAGCAGTGCTTGCAAGAGGACGCGGCGGCGCACCGAGCCATAGCAACCGCACGGGAGGCGACGGAGAAGCAGGTGATGGAGCGACGCAACGATGGGGCCGGCCCGTCCGAAAGGAAGTAGTCTAGGCTTCTACATCTACATTGTATAGTTTTTATGCATTTAAATGTACTACTTTCACTGGTGGAAAAAGGGGCTTTGGTCGCGGTTCGCAACTGCCATTAGTCGCGGTTGCGCAACCGCGACCAAAGTAGCGCGACTAAAGGCCCCCCCTTTAGTCGCGGTTCCTTACGAACCGCGACTAAAGGCCCGTCCACGTGGGCCGCAGGCGGCGCCGTGGCGGAGGACCTTTAGTCGCGGTTCTTCTGGCCAACCGCGACTAAAGGCCTCCGCAGGGTTTAGGGTTTAGCCCCCCTCCCCCTAAATCTGGTTTCTTTTTAATTTGTATTGTTTTATTTCTTTTGGGTTTTAATTTTGAAGGAGTTTCACATATTCTACGGTACTACATACATGCATATGAATGTACAATTTCAAACAAATTTGAAATTAGAACCAAAAAGAATTCAAGAGGAATATACAATATATATTCAATATCGGATGACCATATACAATATATATTCAATATCGGATGACCATATACAATTTTGAACAAGTTTCCATCCATAATTTAGTGCATATAAAGTTCTACGTCATCGTAATGGTGTTCTCCTCTAGGATCGATGACTTCCCTCGCCAACCATCCAGCTAGTTCCTCTTGAAGTGGTCGGAAGCGAGCTTCTGGACTAAGCGTCTTCCGGAGGTTATTCCTCAGGATGTTGTTCTCACACTTCTGGTCCCGCTCATTGCAGTATCTCCGGATCCTCTCACAAACATAGTATCCACATAGATTGGTCCCCGGTGGCTGAATATCCCCAGTCGTCCGCACTGCCATTTTAAAATGTAGCTCTTTTTTGAATTCACCGACCTTGGTATATACGAACCGTCTCCAAACCCTACGAGGCAAAGAAAATTAAATGAACAAGAGAGTTATTAATTAGTTACTCGATATTAGGAAATGATGAACGAAATAGGCCGATCGATATAGAGCGCAAATGAATGAAAATAATTACTTTTGCATCATTTTTCTCATGTCGGCCCAAAGCGCCGGATCCATATTCAGAGAGTCGTGGACGAGGCGAGGAGGTCTGAACTTGAATTACCATAAGAATCCGGTGGAACCTGCGGACACGATACATGCACAGTCATGCATAACTCATCGATTAGCCACATACCATGCATGGAGTAAACAAAAGAGAATGTGCTCAAGGACAAACACTCACCCAAAATGGTAAGGAAATAGAATATCACTTTTGAGTTTCTGTTTTCTAATAAACCGCCACAGGTCATCCTCCACGTCGGCGGGGTGGTGTTCTAACACATATGAATTAACGATTTGTGGGTCAATGAACCCAACATCATGGATGTTCCTTATTCGCATTTTCCGCTTCTTCATTCTGCATAATAGCGTACACAACAAGATAGTTAGGACAATATATATATATATATAGTGCAGGCAATGAACGAGATGGGGTAGAAATTAATAAATCACTTACAGAACGTAGCAACTGATGATAGATTCGTCGAGGTCGCGCTGATTGAACAGCTGGAACAATTCACTCAGATGAATTTGTACATAGTAATGTTTGAAGTGATGCTCATATCTAACTTCCGCATAGATATAGTCTTTGGCGTTTTTATGTTTTATGTAACCCTTGTACCAATTTAGCAGACCTTTCATTTGTCGAGGTAGATCCTCTTCCTGCGCAGGCTCGACGAGAGGGCCATTCTTCACATATGTAAATACTACGTCCTTCATTGGCGCCTCATCAAGGCCTAACAGTGCACGAAGAGTGATACCTAAGTCGGCCGCTTGTTCTCTGGCACTCGTTACAGTCAATCCATGTGCTGCCGCAGCTGCTATGATATCGGGGGCATCCGGACAGGCGGCTTGCACTATGAGCGGGGCGATCGATTGTTTACTTTGTTCCCCGAGCTGGGCAACTTCTTTCCCCCTTTCTAAGTTTTTCTCGGCCTCCTCCAAGGCTTTCTTCTCCGCCAACTCTTGGTTCCTCTTGAACGCGAGTGCTTGCCTACGAAGTTCACGTAAATAGTCGTCAGGCAGATTCTTCGCGGCTTGGGACGGTGTGTTCAAAAATGACTTAGCCCAGCTCTTTTCCTTGTCAGAAAATACTTGCTTGGGCTCGGGCTCTCTTTTCTTCTTGCAGTCCGCCTTCCATTTCTCATATTCAGCAGCCGCGTGTGCGTCGACTTCCTCGGCACTACGTTCCCAAGGCCTTGTGGGGAGAGGCTTCAGTGATGGCTCTGGTATCTTTGTGGTTCTAGGTACATAAGGGTCCGGGTTAATAACCCAGGACTGCTTCTGCTTCTTCGCCGGAGGTGGATTGGGGGGCGGTGTCTGATCACCCGCCGGACGAGGAGGCGGGGCGGCGTCTGCTTACCCGCCGGAGGTGAATTGGGGGGCGGCGTCGGCTGACGTGAAGGAGGTGTAGGTGAAGCACCACCACCACCACCGCCACCGCCACCGTCACCGCCACCGCCACCGCCACCACCACCACCGTAGGGGGGTGGACTTGTTGGCGCCTCGCCTGGAAACTTGATAAATTTCTTCTGCCATAGAATGAACTGGCGCTTGACATCTCCAAGTCTTTTCACCCCTTCAGGTGTAGCAATGTCAATGTCCAGGTCCTCAAACCCTTGGACTATCTCCTCCACCGTGACACGAGCATAGCCATCTTGAATGGGGTTGTTGTGGTGGAGTGCTCCAGGTGGTAAAGCACTGCCGATGGCTACCTTCATGGACATGTTCCCGATAGGATAATACAGATGACATGCTTTCATCTCCTTTATATCGTCCACGGGGTAGCGAGGAGGCTCCGGTGCAGTAATTTCGACCACCAGAGGCTCCGGTGCAGTAATTTCGATCGTCGGTGCACCAGCCGGTGAGGCCTCCGTGGAAGCCACGCTGCTTCTTCTCCGCTGCTGGCTTCCGAGATCCATTGGATGATCTTCATGCTGCGCCCGAGCTGCATCTCTTTCGGCTACTAGTACACTCACAGTTTTCTTCATCACATCCATTTCCGTTACCAACTTCGCCACAACATCTGCATCCCGATCCATCTTTCTCTTACGGCTTCTGTAACCGTACGGGTCATCGTTCTGGGGGAACCCTACTTTCCACGGAATGGGCCCTATGCCTCGTACACGTCCTCCGTGTTCAGGATTCCCGAGGGCTTTTGTCAGGGCGTCGTTCTCTCTGTTGAACTTGATCCTCCCCTCTTGAGCATCCCTCATTGCCTCAATAAGCTTTTGGGTGGGTTTAATTATTTTGCCCTGATAAACACACTCCCCTGTCTCCGGGTTCAGCGATCCCCCATGCCCGTACCACCAGCTTTTGGCCCTTGGGTCCCATCCCTCCGTACCTGGACGGATTCCTCGCGCCCTCAGCTCGTTCTCCATCTTCTCCCACTTAGGCTGCCAAAAGCGATACCCTCCTGGCCCCATAATATGATTGTACTCTTTCTTGGCCGCATTCTCCTTATTTTTTTTCGATATTTCAAGGAACTGCTCCGATTTCTTTTGCTTCACAAATTTTGGCCAATCATGTTGCAGTTTCTCATATTGTCCTTTGAAATCCGGAGTCTTGCCCTGCTTGACAAAGTCATGGGCTAGATTTTGCTTGTATTTCCGGAATACGTTGGCCATCTTAGAAAGAGCGAACTGTTTGACTAGCTTGCACCTCTCCTTGTTTTCCTGAATCTTGTTACCCGCCTCATCGTATTTGCGGTATTCCGGAGGTAGACCGAAATGTTCCATAAGCTTGTTGAAGCAATCTTTTTTTGTTCTCTTATCGACAAAAGTGAAACCAAGACGTGCCTTCTTTGGCTCATTCCACTCCTGGACGGTGATCGAGACGTTGTCTCTAACAACGGCTCCGCATTGGCTAATAAACTTGGTGGCGTTCTTGCTGGGCTCCAGCGGCCTGCCGGTTTCTTCATCGACAACCTCGATGGTGCATGTTTCGTTTGGTTTCATCATCTTGGTTGCGCCACGCTTTGACGACGTACTCGATTTTTTCGACGATCCGGCCGAGGGCTAAAATAAGAAAGAGAGTCGCGCGCGTTAGTACACACACATTTATTCAAATCAGTTAGTTTGTATCACAAGACGCTCAATATGTATATATATATACCTCGGCGCCGGAGGTGGTTGCTACTTCCAATTGAAGATCGTCGTTTATCGACGTTTCTTCGGCATCATCTTGCTGACGGCGCCCTTCATCTTCACCCTCAAGGTTCAGATAAGAAGAGATATCATCTTCTTCTTGTCCGGTCGGCACATATAGAATATCGCCTTTTATGATGCCGAACATATGTTCTTCAAGGTCCGGATCATAGTTGTCCAGAATCGGGTCAGCTCTATCGTCCGCCATATGTCAGTCCTGAAAACATGTAGTAAAAACAAATTAATTGTGTATATGCCAGCATTATCACATCTCTTCTACATATAAAGAGAGAGGGCGACGAGGGAGGCGAGAGGGGGGACGCAGTGATCGCGTGACCGAGAGAACGGTGGTGGTGGCGAAAGGGGGGACGCAGTGACCGCGTGACCGAGAGACCGGTGGCGGTGGCGAAAGGGGGACGCAGTGACCGCGTGACCGAGAGACCGGTGTGGCGGTGACCGAGAGACCGGTGGCGGTGACCGAGAGACCGGTGTGGCGGTGACCGAGAGGGCGGTGCCGGTGCCGAGGACACATAACCCTCGCCGCCCCCTCTCGATCCCAAATAAAATTTTGTTAAGTTAAAATTTTGATCATTAAGTCTAAATTTTGTTAAGTAAAATTTTTCTTAAGTTAAAATTTTGATCATTAAGTCTAAATTTTGTTAAGTAAAATTTTGATCATTAAGTCTAAATTTTGTTAAGTAAAATTTTAGTTACATTAAGTCTAAATTTTGTTAAGTAAAATTTTAGTTACTATTACATGTGTGAATTTTTGTTAACCTAACACATTTTTGTTAAGTAAATTTTTGTTATGTCAAAATTTCGAGGGGAGTACAAAATTATATACATTATACTATATATTACATATTTGTTAAATTTTGTTAAGTCAAAATTTTAGTTTACAATTTTAATTAACAACAAGTTAATTCGTTTAAGTCAAATTTTAATTTTTTTTACATAATCTTTTTTAAGTCAAAATTTAGTTTACAATTTTAATTAACAAAAACAAAAAAAAACAAAAAAAAGAGAGAGATGGATGCAGGGGCGCCGCGCGTGTGTACTGGCGCGCCCCGCGCCCTCTCTCTCCCGCGGCGGTGGGCGGCGGCGGTTCGAGCCGGCCGGCGCGCGTGCGTGGAACCGAGGCGGCCGGCGCCGCCGGCGCGGCGTTGGCGGCGAAGCAAGCGGCGCGCGCGCGCGGTAAGCGAGCGCGGCGGCGCCATGGCGAGGCGCGGCGCGGCGGCGCCATATGGGCGAGAGGGCCGGGCCGGGCCGGCGACGTTACGAGGCGGGGCGCGCCGGCGACGTGACGGTGGCGGCGGCGACGACGGGCGCGACGGGCGACGACGACGAAGGCGGGCAGGGCGCGACGTCGACGGCGAGGCGACGACGAGGCGCAGGCAGGCGGAGACGGCGCGACGGAGACGAATCAAGCGGAGACGAAGAGAACGAAGAAGTGAACCGCCCCCTCGCGCGCGTTTAAATAGGGACCCCCCTTTAGTCGCGGTTGGGGCCCCCAACCCCGCCGAAAGGGGTACCTTTAGTCGCGGTTGGCCACACCAACCGCGACAAAAGGGTATTTTCGCCGGGTTTTCGTTTCCCGCGGAAAAATACCCTTTAGTCGCGGTTGGCGAGGCCAACCGCGACTAAAGGTATTTTTTCAAATTACTTTTCTTTTTCAAATTACTTTTCTTTTTCAAATTACTTTTCTTTTTCAAATTACTTTTCTTTTTCAAATTACAAATAATATATCAAAAAGTAAAGAAAAATAAAACTAATTCATTTCAAAATCTGAAAAATACATATAATATATCAATAAATTCAGAAAAATAAAACTAATTCAATTCAAAATCTTAAAAATACAAATATTATATCAAAAAATTCAGAAAATTAAAACTAATTCATTTCTAAATGTTAAAAATACAAATAATGTATGAAAAAATTCAGGAAAATAAAACTAATTCATTTCTAAATCTTAAAAATACAAATAATATATCAAAAAAATCAAAAAAATAAAACTAATTCAATTCAAATTCTTAAAAATACAAATAATATATCAAAAAAATCAGAAAAATAATATATCAAAAAATTCTTTCTTCCCGCCACTTTCTTCCCGCCACTTTCTTCCCGCCACTTTCTTCCCGCCTCTTTCTTCCCGCCACTTTCTTCCCGCCTCTTTCTTCCCGCCTCCTGTCTTCCCGCTCCCATTTTTCCCGCAATTTGTCACTACATATAGGTAGCCCGGCTTGGCCAGCATTATCACATCTCTACAATCTCTCATCACTCTCTCATGGCTTCCACTGCACCCACTCTAACCTACCAGCAGGTGGAGGAGCTTTGCGCCTCGAACTACCCTTGCCCTCCGGCTACCGCGTCCACTGCCGGTGGAGCCTAAGCACCGGCGGCGTGCCGGTCCCTCCGTCCCTCGAGTGCTTTGCGCCGGGCGGCCATCACGAACCACTACTACCTCGACCTCACGCCGGAGCAGCGGATGAATCCCCGTTGGCATCCCGATAACCAGCATACTTGGGACGCCTTCTTCATCAATCGGCGTGAGAGGGCGCTCGCCAGGTATGAGGAGGACGGTCTGCCTCCTGGAAACTTCCACGAGGCCGGCCGTCGGCTATGGTGGTACGGCCGGACTCTGCAGAGCGTCATGGACTACATCACGGCTGGCGATATCCCCCGCCTGCGCTACCCTCAGTTCGAGCCACGAGCACCGCCCGACGACAGCGACGACGACGCCGGCAACTTAGAAGGCGACGACTACCAGTACAACGGCGGCGGCTATGAAGACTACGAGTATGCATATTATACGCCTAGGCAGGAGTATGACTAAATCACTCCAAATTTCATGTATGCAGGAGTATGACTTAGTCACTCCAAATTTCTGTATGCGGGAGTATGACTTAGTCACACCAAATTTCATGTATGCAGGAGTATGTCGACTTAGTCACTCCAAATTTCATGTATCATCAGTGCTATCTCGAGTCAATTGAATCATTCGAAAATGGACACCAAACACATCACGGGTAATATAATTCACATGATTCATTCAACAAAGTTTGGTACAATAAATTATTACACATCATTTCTTCCCTTGTGTCCCTGCTTGCTTACGATTGTGCCGTATCCATGGAGCATCCTCATCATTTAACTTAATGCTTGGGTCGGTGTTCACTTTGAAGGGCGGAATTTCAGCAAACATATTATAATCTTCTGACATGTCTGTCTTGTCCTCCACTCCCACGATGTTTCTTTTCCCTGAAAGAACAATGTGGCGCTTTGGATCATCGCATGATGTACTGATCGTTTTCTTATCTTTCCGTTTCCTCGGTTTGCTACTCATGTCCTTCACATAGAAAACCTGAGCGACATCTTTCGCTAGGACGAATGGTTCGTCAAGGTAACCAAGATTGTTGAAATCCACCATTGTCATTCCGTATTGCTTTGGTCCACCTTTACCCCACCTCCTGTTAGCTTGAACCATTTGCACGGAACAAAGGGACCCTAAAGGAGGGTCCATAGTCAAGTTCCCATATCTCCTCTATGTAACCATAATATGTGACCTTTTGCCCATTCTCGGTTGCTGCATCAAAGCGGACACCACTGTTTTGGTTGGTGCTCTTTTATCTTGGGCGATCGTGTAAAATGTATTCCCATTTATCTCGTACCCTTGGAAAGTCGTTATAGTCGAAGATGGTGTCTTGGCCAACATGTACAGCTGATCTACAACATGATCGTCACTCATTAAATGTTTTCTCAACCAACCGCCGAAAGTCTCCATGTGGGCCTTCCTAATCCGAGATTCGGGCTTCTCGGGGTTGTCCGAGCGTAAAATATTCTTGTGTTTCTCAAAGTACGGAGCCACCAAGCTGGAATTGGTCAAAAGCGTGTGGTGTGCTTCGATCGGAGAATGGCCATCCATACATATCGTTGATTTCCTTCCGATCGTGCCTTTTCCACTTAGTCTCCCCTCGTGCCGCGATTGAGGAAGACCAATCGGCTTAAGGTCGGGAACAAAGTCAACACAAAACTCAATTACCTCCTCATTTCCATAGCCCTTGGCGATGCTTCCTTACGGCCTAGCACGGTTACGAACATATTTCTTTAATATTCCCATGAACCTCTCGAAGGGGAACATATTGTGTAGAAATACGGGACCGAGAATGGAAATCTCATCGACTAGGTGAACCAGGAGGTGCGTCATAATATTGAAGAAGGATGGCGGGAACACCAACTCGAAACCGACAAGACATTGGATCACATCGTTACGTAATCGTGGTAGAACTTGGATTGATTACCTTCGAGAGATTGCATTGAGGAATGCACATAGCTTCACAATGGCTACTCGAACATTTTCCGGCAGGAGCCCCTCAAAGCAATCGGAAGCAATTGCGTCATAATCACGTGGCGATCGTGAGACTTCAGATTTTGGAACTTTTTCTCCGCCATGTTTATTATTCCCTTTATATTGGACGAGAATCTGACGGGACCTTCATACGCTTAGGCATTCAAAAAAGATGACCTTCTCTTCTTTGGTCGGAGCGTAGGCGGCATGACCTTGAAACCGTTCCGGATGCCGGTCATCGGGGTCTTTCAAACTTTGCTGGTCTGCCGTGCTTCCTTTGTATCATTTGACTTCCCATACACGCCCAAGAAGCTTAGGATGTTCACGCAAATATTCTTCGTAACGTGCATCACGTCGATTGCAGAGCGGACTTCTAGGACTTTCCAATATTCTAGCTCCCAGAATATAGATTTCTTCTTCCACATGGCTACGTGCCCGTCGGCTCCTTCGGAACCGATTGTCCGCCAGACCCTTTCCAAAGATGACTTTCAAATCCTTGACCATATCAAATACCTCGGCACCGGTGTGTTCCGCGACTTCGGCCGGTGATCTGCCTTGCCGTTGTAATGCTTGCCTTTCTTTCTTACGGATGACCTTTCGGAAGAAATCGACGATGCCCAAGGTACACGTTCTTCTTACAATTTGGCAAATGTACACTTTCAGTCTCATGTAAGCAGTGCGTGCATGCATTGTATCCCTTATTTGACAGTCCCGAAAGGTTACTAAGATCAGGCCAATCGTTGATGGTTACGAAAAGCAACGCTCGTAGGTCAAATTCCTCTTCTTTGTGCTCATCCCACACACGGACACCAGGTCTGCCCCACAGCTGTAAAAGTTCATCAACTAATGGCCTTAGGTACACATCGATGTCGTTGCCGGGTTGCTTCGGACCTTGGATGAGCACTGACATCATAATGAACTTCCGCTTCATGCACAACCAAGGAGGAAGGTTGTAGATGCATAGAGTCACGGGCCAGGTACTATGGCTGGAGCTCTGCTCGCCAAAAGGATGCATGCCATCCGTACTTAGACCAAATCTTATGTTCCTTGCGTCAGCTGCAAAATCTTTGAACTCTCTGTCGATCTTTCTCCATTGCGTTCCATCTGCGGGGTGTCTCAACTCCCCGTCCGACTTACGGTCCTCTTTGTGCCATCGCAACAACTTGGCATGCTCTTTGTTCCTGAACAGACGTTTCAACCGTGGTATTATAGGAGCATACCACATCACCTTGGCGGGAACCCTCTTCACGGGTTTCGGCCCTCAACATCGTCACCGGGGTCATCGCCTCACGATCTTATAACGCAATGCGGTGCATACCGGGCATTCATTCAAATTCTCGTATTCACCGCGGTAGAGGATGCGATCGTTGATGCATGCATGTATCTTCGTAACCTCTAAACCTAGAGGGCGGACAACCTTCTTTGCTTCGTACGTAGTGGCGGGCAACTCGTTATTCTTTGGAAACATATTCTTCAACATTTTCAGCAAGTTTTCAAATGCCGAGTCAGCTACACCTGCTGTGCCTTCCATTTCAGCAAATCCGAGTGTGCAGCCCAGCTTTTTCAGACCATCATCGCATCCGAGGGCAGGCGCCTTCCCTGTGATCCTCTAACATGCGATCCAAATTCTCCCTCTCTTTTTCGGTTTCGCAGCGTCTCCGTGCATCAGCAATGGTCCGACCAAGATCATCAACGGGATCATCACGTGCCTCTTCTTCACCTTCCCCTTCACCTTCCCCTTCACCTTCGACATCCTCCATGAAAGTATCACCGAAATGAGCAAGATAGCTTTCATCGATGAAATCATCCCCTTCTTCATCTTCTTCCATTATAACCCCTCTTTCTCCATGCTTGGTCCAACAATTATAGCTTGGCATGAAACCGTGCCGAAGCGGTGCATGTGAACATCTCTTGAGGAAGAGTAACCCATACGATTCTTACGGTTAACACATGGAATGAGATAACAAAACCCCCTGCTTGTTCGCATTAGCCACTACGAGGAAATCTTTCAAACCCGTGCTGAACTCGCCGGAGAGTCGGTTACCGTACATCCATTGTCGATTCATCTGCATTATTATAATATAAAATATATAATTAACCATCATGCATTTGTTAAACTAACTAGCTACAAACAATATAAATTAAACAATGAACTACACACACATGCATATTTTATCAACGACACATCAAAGGTTCAAGTTGCTAACCACGATCGAGGAGGAAAAAATAAATGAGAAAGCTCAAGTGTGGCTCCAACACTTCATATCATGTTTGTTTCATGCTCTTGGGACATTTCATCAAACACCTTATGTGCATAAGAGGAACCAAAAGCAAACCTAACACCCACTTGTGAAGTTTGTGAAGAGAATGGCTCCAAATGGCTAAGTGTTGGCTGCTGGATGGGTATATATAGGGGGGGGCGTTAGACCCGGTTGGCCTGGCCAACCGCGACTAAAGGCCTTCGGGCACCTTTAGTCGCGGTTGGCCGGTCCCATTAGTCGCGGTTCCTACAGCAGCGCGACTTATGGGGCTCACCGGAAGCCTGTTTTTCTACTAGTGTTTTTATATTTTTAAATACGTTGCAAATCTTAAAGTGGGCCGTCCCCAGTGGGAGCACACCCAGACGCAAACGGACGCGCGAACAAAATATATCCACAGGGAGACACAAACGGACGCTCATGACCACTTTTTAACGTCCGAAATGTGTCGACCCGTTGGAGATGTCCACACGTCGCCACCCAGCACGTGGAGATGGTGATAAGGCATGGAGTTTCTTCAGCCCCTGCATGGCGGCTCAAAGCAAGTAGGACTACAATAGGAAGACAGTGAGCTAGTAGAGAGTAGAAAATTGATGCATGTGATGTGATGACACACGAGATAATGTAAATTATTGATCTATCAAATAGGTACCAACTAGTGGGTAAAGGTATGCGTAAAATTTTACACCCGTAGATGAGAACATTGGTAAAACTTTTTATGTATGATTTATTTTTTTCCGATAAAGATACCAACGATTTGTATGTATATGCGTGGATATAATATTGTTCTATCCAACACATGCCACGTTGACATCTTAAAACTGAATGAGCTAGGGGGACGAAAACACATATGCACGTGTAGTCGATTGATGCGCAGCGTGTATGTAGGCTGAAGTAGAACACCACGTACGGCCGGATGGACGTACGTATCGTACGCGACCCCATGTGCATGAATCAGCTAGCGATCGAGGTTCACGATCTCGATCATATACGACGCAGCGATTCTACAACGGTGTGGGCGTCCCGGGCTTATCTTTACAGTCCATTCCTTGTTTAAGATTCGTGTTGTTCATTTTACACCCACATCCCTATATGTACCAAGTTGTACAATGTACATCTCTTCTCCCTATAGGCATCGAAACTGTACCGGGACACTTTGTTCTTGACCTCATCTCCCACCTCTCCTCTCCTCCTCCGCACCCCCTCCTCCGGCCGCCGGACACGGAGCCTCCTCCACCTGACAAACCCATCTCGTCGCGCCCCCGTATGGCCCCATGCGACTCCTCGTTGCGCCCTATCGGTGCTTCGCCATTCATGGCGCGGGTTCCCACCATGGCAGCCCCGATCTGGATCTGGGTGGAGCGGTTCCCCGACGACCGGCCAGACGACGAGCTCACCGTTCATGGACACAGCCGGCTACCTCGTCACGGATCTGGCCATGGAGGGCTGGAGCCGAATGCTCCATGGATTTTATTTTGTTCAGATCTGTAGATAGTTACATGATGTCGTTTTCATCTTTTCCCCATGCATGTGGGCTGCTGTCATTTTGGCGTGTTCTTGTTTGGAGAGAACAAATGAGCTGCATATTTGTTTGGTTTGGTTTTGGATCCTGATGTTGATACGAATAGTGAAGAAAATGACTCAATGCTTTGAAATGACTCAGATCCGAATGTACAGCATGTACATAATTTTTGTGCAGATCCTACTAGTGATTTGAATGCTTTTAAAATGACTCTATGCTCAAAATTCCAATGATTTTTTTTGCCATGCTCCTAGATACATGCAACCATGCATTCTTTTTCACTCTGTGTGACATGTTCATGAGCAGTAAACATTTGCTGTAACACTAATTTATATAGTACTAAGTGCTCATAAGGTTGTTAATCTCTTCCTAGAACAGATTATACTCACAAATCCGAACTGTGGAGATTTTTTCATGCATGTTATCAGTTACCGTAATGTCTTCCTAATTTGTGTGCTAAATTCCTAAATCCAATTAAATTATGTGTTCATTATTATATACAGTTAATATGACAGAACAAAACTAATCTAAAAAACATTCTGTATATGTTCTATGACATGTAAAGCCTAAGAGGTACAATTCTATTGATTACTGAATTGGTAATGTAGTACGTGACGGATATAGAAGGAACACAGAACTTGTTCTGTAAACAAAAAAGGACTTAGTGATTAAAAATGAATCTAAAGCAGGGTGTTATGTGAAATGTGGCAAACTGCATGCACGAATCTCGAAGCTTGACTGGGTGGCCAAGATAAGCCCGTGACCCCCACATATATGTAGAGAGTGATTTCCGGATCATATACCATTACATCTACAGTGTAATCAGATCAGCCGCTCCGTGTCTCCATGACTCCATGTATGGCGCCGGCCGGCCGGTCGATTATCTACACGTACGTGTGGTCGATCGATCTCTAAATGAGCTGCTACTTTGTTCCCATTGAACTAATGCAGTGTACGGCGTTGTACGTTCGTACCGTGCATTTAGTAGACCATGGAAGAGCTCTGCATGCAACGGTAGAAATGGTCACGTGTTAAGGAGCATCAACTTTTTCGTCGGGGTGTGGTAGCTATTTTCAGAAAGGGCTGATGCACTGGCGATAAGAACGTTGTCATCGAATCTCTGTTGCAGCAACGATCTTGTACTTGTTGCCTCGGTCTTCTAGACAATCTTTCTAACGCCTTAACTTTAGACTCCTGAACGATGAAATTAGGAAAATATTTTGACTTTCTTTCTATAAAAGGTACATTTCTAGTATTTTGCTAATTCTATATTTTAAAATCCCAATTATTAATTGTTGAGTCAAGAAGTGAGGCCACCTCACTTAGTTATTAGTTATAGGACTTGATGTACAATCAAACCACCTTAGTTTTTAAGCTTTCACGGACCCACATTTTAGTTATAGTTCATTGTAATAAACTTTAGTATGAACCGAAACAGGGTGATAATAAAGCTGCGTAATGATCAACATATAAACGAAAATAGTGCGTGCAATGGCCAACGGAGATCAAAGAGCTACCCCTTTGATCCATAGTAAGTGTCATGGTATTAGTTCATTTTTAGTGAAATTTGAACTAATACCGTGACACTTACGATGGAACGAACATGGAGTAGTTTTTACCAAACATAGCATCATTGTGGAAATAAATCCAGATAACTTGACATAAGGTGTCCGACCCAAACAAAATAGTGAGCCGACTCTTATTCCCTACGCTGGAATTATATCTAGGTGCCAAAAAGGTAGGTAGGCATAGGCGAAGGTTATCCTCCTTTCGAAGAAAATGTAAAAGAAAAACTGAAAGGCTGCATGCAGGGTTTGTTGTGCATATCGAGCGACATGAGAATAAGAAGATATATGTATCATTGCATCTGACCAATAGAAGTAATACTTGTTACTACTCATCCATATTCCTTCTAGCAATGTTATCTTTCCTGGAAATGTTTCGTTGACATGAAGATTTACATTTTTTTAAGGCTAATTATCATATAGGACACGTGGTGAATTAAAGACCGTAGTTTTTGCCCACACGTACAGCTGGTGCGGTGCGAATCTAAAGTTGTATATGATGCCCCCCATAGGGGACTTCACAGCGATTTGCGCTTCTAGACCGTCAGATCTCCCCACCTGTGTATCCTGTCCGTCCATTTTTCACTAGGCCCTCGCGCGAACCCACTTTTTATCCATGGGTCGTGTGAAAGCCCGCTCCGGCCCGGCGTCTCGCAGGGGAGTGGGGAAAAGAAAACCCTATCGTCCCCGCGCGTGTCGCTGCCTCTCCGCCTCCTCCGGTCGCGCCGCCCTCCGCCCTCCGCCCTCCGCCCTCCGCCCACCGCCCGCCGCCCGCCGCCTCTCCCTTCTCCTCCCGTCGCGGCGCAGTGCGCCGTGCAGCGCTGGACCGACCTCCCTTCTCCTCACCCATTTTGCTCGTGCCTCCTCCTCTCCCGCTCGTTCCCCTCCTCTCCCCTCAACAAATCGCCTCGTCTCCGTTGTTGGGCTGCCGTCGCCACTCCCTTCTCCGGCCGATCTTTCATCGTCGCCATGGCCTGCCGGGAGAAGCGCCTGCCTTGTACGCGAGCAGCTCGTGCGGCACGAGCGGGCGCCCGGCTGGGCGCGAGCCCCGCGTACGGCACAAGCTCGAGCGCCCCTCCTGCTGATGGTGAAGGAGGAAGTGCAAGGGGCGGGTCGCCGCCGCTATGGAGGCACGGCTCCCACTGCCGTGTACATGGTGGAGAGGTCGCCGTCGACGAGCGGGATGAGGAGGCGTGCATCGATGCGGGGAGGGCGCCGCCAGGACGTGTCTGGCGCTTCCTTCGCAACGCAAGAGGAGAACGTGCCAGAGAGGCATCCATGGCGCTTGTTCCGTCGACTTGTTCCCAGCTATTGTGGTCTGCCCCGCTGTCCTCCTCCTGTTCCTCCTCTCCATGAGCTCGCTCTGCTAAGCAGCCGCGAGGATGACGCTGATGGAACTACTGCAAGATTCGTGGGATCTCCTCAATTTCTCTTTCTCTCTAGGTTTGCTCTGTTTAATTCATGCTTGCTTTGATTTAGTGCGGTGTACTGGAGCAGGTGCATTCTCCATTTAATTCGTCTTTGCCTTGAATTAGTGCAGTGTAGTGGAAACGAAATCTGTGGCAGATGACATGTTGAGCTGATAGTTCCACCCCTTTCTTCTACCTGATGACAGCGGCAGGCCGAGGTGAGCAGCCATCAGCCCTTCTCCACCATGTTGTCAACAAAAATCCAAGCATGTTGTTCACACTTTTGATATTTAAATTGAGCAGAGATCTAGAGGTTCTTGCATTCAATAAACAGGTTTATATTTAACAATATTTTTGTTTACACGTACATATCTAAATTGGTCATTTGACTGAATTTTTGGTGGCTGCTAATTGTTCAATTTAGATTCTTTTTGTTCATCCATACACGGTTGGCTTTAATGCATCTAATAAGTTGATTGTTTCATTTTTCAGTATTGGATGGGGAACTTTTCAACCAGTGAACTGTATTGTTACATGTGAACTAACACACATTCAGTTAATTGAGGTTAGCTTTGTATAGCTTCTGTTGTTGATTATCCAACTATGTTGCCTGGTGTGTCTCCACCTACCATTCATGCTTGCTATTTGATATGAAGGATTGTACGTTGTTGTGTTGCATAGGCCAGCTGCTCGCAAGTTTCCCAATTGAGAAGAAAATAATATGATCCGCAACAAAATACAAGCTTTGTTATATGTACAGTGCAGGCTTCATGATTTTTCATTTATATTTTAATAGTTGTACATAACCCATATTTGTTTATTGTTAATATTTTCAAAGGTTGGCTGATGCCTTTTCCTATACTTGGTAAAGTTGTCAACCTAATGATTTAAATCTCTCATGTTTGGTAATGTTGTCAACCTAATATATGTGATCCCTTGTGGCTATTGTCGATTTAATTATGCTCATGTTCTTGGCTGTATAGGGGCGGTTTCTTATTAGAATTCAGCCATGTAGGCTCTGAATTTGGGCTTGGGTTTCGTTTTAATCTACAAGTGATATAAGAGACAATCAAGTTTCATTCTGGCTTTTATGTTTCAAAGAAACTGCGATACATAATTTTAGCGGGTCTGATTTGCCTCCTAATGCTTATTGATATTCTCCCCTTGCATTGGCATATTCACAAAATGACATGTTTGATTGTACTTTGGCATGTATATATTTTTCATTGGATAAATAGAGTGTAATACATGGATCGCTGCATTCCTCATTTCATCTAGATCTGCAATCTGGGGAACACGCACAAACAGAAAAGATATGTGCCTTCTATTTTTCAGACATTTACTATTTCTTCTTTGAGATTTGTTTTCTTGGTAGGGCAGTACAAGAGTTGGCTGGTATGCATATATAGCTGCATTCGTACTAGACAAGACAAGTTAGTTATTCTGTAGTTTTCCCCATTTGAAGGATTTTTATTGGAAAAAGTCATGTCTCATTTGCCAAATCTGAAACATTAGTCCATGAATATGGCCTCCTTGCTTTCACTGCCGTGTCAAATCTATTATCTGCTATTTCAGCAAAGCAAGGTAATAATCATTATATGTACATGTTCCGCTTCTCAGTTTGTATAGTGAAGTCTTGGCGTATTTATTATTACTTGTCGTGCTTCTGTAGGTAGATTGCCCTGTTTATTTTTCAGAATTATCATGCCAATTATTATAGTTACGATGGCAGGGTTTTAATTTGAGGTTCTCTAAAGTTTAAATGGTAGGAACACTATTGGACTGGAGTTGCTAGCTATTAAACTTTTACATGTCAAAGGTAGGAGAAACATGTGTTTCTGTTGGCTATGGTTTATGTACTTTCCTTTAAGAAGTTAGCCCTATAACTTTCTCTATTGCTAACGTGAATTTATCTCTGAAAGAAAGCACATTGCGACTTCAGCACCTTTCTTTCTGGAATTACTTTGAATTATCTTTTATGAAAATAGTTTAGAAAGTAGGTTAAATAAAGTATGGTACCACTTCAGAAGATTTCTTTGCTTTAATTAGTTTTGTGATGATCTGCAGGAGCCTAGGGAGTCAAGTTCACTCCAATGACCAAATACAAGGGGAAATGTAACTCAAGGTTAATAACCTAGAAGCTTTCGTACCTCTAGATGTCTAGCAACATGATTCTAATTCGTTAGATTTAGTATATTTTTGCATTCATATCTTTGAAGCATAATCCCAGTGATCCCATCTCTCTTGCTGTTATAATAAAGACATGTTATTTTAGTTTCTAAGATTATTTCTTATGATCGTGTTTCAATGCTATCATAAGCACTTTTTCCTTCTAATATGAACACTTCTTTAATTCATCGTTTCTGTTGGGAGGGTTTTTATTGGGAGGCTGATCTAAAGGGCTGACCATCTTGCCGCGCTCCATCTGCCTTCCGCAGGGGTAACTATTTTGGTCCAAAGGTTGTTTGTCTTACTAACTTGACTTTACTGATTTGTTTCCATAGCTTAGGATGAAAGCCCAAAGCTAACATTTTAGTTTGAACATTTTTGTGTGCCCCTCTTCGATGTATATATTACTGTGATTCTTTGTGTGACCCAACAAGAATTTTTGTGTTCCTGTTAATTCCTTGATGTTCCGTTTGCATCATAAGGAAGCCTAAAATCGTGTTCAAGTTTCTTACCAAAGCATTGCTGATTGGCATGATTATTGCAGATTGCTCAATTTAAGCATTGCTGGTTTCACTATTTTATCTCGCTGTCATTGAGATTATTTAAAACTTTGCTATACTTCCGTGCAGGGCAACCTTATGAATCAAGCTGTGCGCGGACGATGTAAATATACTTCTACAGAGGCGGGAGGCAGAAGGTATTCTCTCTCCATACATGATCATTTATTTCTTCGTAAGCGCATTCTTTTGGTGATTCTAATTTGTTAAGCGTGTTGGTATCCACTATTTTACATTTTGGGACAGTTGTGCTAACGAAACCACAATCAGCTAGCTGCTTTGTGACTGGTGTTAAATATTGAAACCTTTGCTCTCTTTTAAATTTTTGGATGGTTGGGCTAACAAACCCACATTCAGATGGCTGCTTTCTGTCCCGTCAAATACTGAAATCACTGCATCAATATCATGACTAGCTACTATATTTTATTTGTTGCATACTAGAAAATCAGCTTTTATATCGAACATGCTTCTGATATCTTTAATGCCATCTCCATACTTGTATTTCTCTAGAATTTTCTATTGAGATTTTGGGTTTTGAAATGATGTTGTGAAGTATAGTTTGATGAAAGTAAATTACTTGGGTGGTACGACGGTGAGTAAAGTGAAGTTGGATGAGAGGATTTCGTGTGCCTACTTACCTGTTGGTGGGTCGCCGGGCTCTGCTTTCGAGGCTGATGGTGCAGTATTGCACAGATTTATGTGCTGCTCGAGCCTGCCATGTGGATTGCCACTTCTTCGGGGCTATATGACCTGATTTATTTTCCTTTTCTATGCACAGATTTATATTTGCTTTGGCTACAATTCTGGATGGTCTGGGTGATACTTAATCCATGTTGAGGTGATATTTGTCCATTGTTTCTTGGCTAGGTCATATCAAGAAAAATTAAGAGTATATAACTATATATGCGTTAATATTTACTACGTATCAAGGCAGTTAGTTAGATGAAGTTGTTTGCTTGGATCGCTCTTGGATTGTGATTTGGTCAACTTTATATGAATGAAAGATTAGTTCTTCGAATCATGAACTGGATGTGATGTGCGCAATCTGGCAATGAGGCGAAAAACATGTCTTCATTGAAAACCATTATGATCTTTAGTGAGTCCAAACAATTTTTCTTATATACTAATAGTGAGCTCCGAAATATTCTGTTTAATATTATCTGGTAGTGCCATCACTTGAAATCACTTGTGCATCCGTTTCTTCTCAGGTGCAGGGGAAGCAGTGCACTGCTGCGTGGTTTGGATGGCCGACGCCTGAACTGGTGGTTGGCTGGTTGAGGTTGGTTCTAGACACATTTTCTTCATCCCCTTTCCCGATCCAAGGTTGTGCTGTTCTTGATCCCAACTTGTGCTTTTTAGTCTGTTTCTGATGTGTGCTTGTGACTGTTTGTACAGGTTCATGCGGAACCACTGTGTTTGTGGTTTTCTGGACGGGTTTGCTCTTTTACTCTGAATCCAGATGTGAGTTGACACTTTCATGTGTTATGTGTTCTCTGCTTCTTTGGTGGCTAGGGAAACATCAAACATGACTTCGGCTGTACTGACAGACAGTGAGAGGTGACGTTAGTTCAGAGATCAACTTTTTTTTAGTTTCAGCATATGATTTTTTGGCCAAATACTGTCAACAGACTACTGTTCTGCTCGCCAAGTGCTGGCAACACAAGAACAAATCCAAGAAATTTGCTACTCGAGCTGTAACTACTCAAGCATTGACCCTTTTAGTGTTTTGTTTACTTTTTGAGGTTTATCATCAGGTCTGTACATGCCCTGTTTTGCATAATGCTTCCCATGCTTTGCTTGATCCGTTGTTATGCTGCTTCTAAGCCAAATGTTCTTATATTATTGGCCCTCCTCTTAAATTTTGTCACTTTGAATGTATAACTGAGTGGTAATTAATTGCAAGGTGATACCATTATGATAAAACTGAATTTGGAATATCTAATTTATGCCACTTTAAATGTATAACAATTTAGAACAAATTTCTTCTTGCAAGAATGGTTAGAATAACTGAATTATGGTAAAATTGATAATGTGTCGTTGTGAATGCCGGACTAAGACATCTCCGACTGGGGCACTTATGCCCTTCTTATTCCTCTGTTTCGCACTCTCTATCGGTAGCTCACTATATGCCATTCATATTCCAGGACCTATTAGGATACAAAGTTGATGCTCCAACCATTATTTCACTTTCTAATATTTTCTTTGCATCTCTGTTGTCACTTGGTCTAGCCAGTACTTCACTGTGTTTACGTCAATAGGTCTTTCAGTGATTGAACAATTCTTGGTTAAACCCATATATTCATTTGGCCATTATATCTATTTGCCTAAAGATGGTATGTATTTGAGTTTAAAGAGCCAGTACAATAACAAAGTTATCTCAGTTCTCGAAAGTTAAATGGACCTTGAACCATTTGATCCTATTTCCGTGGACAAATTTATGTTGTGGTAAGCCGTGTGTGTTGAGTTAACTCATATTTTCAAGGATTTTTCATTTTACCTTAATTAGATATTCCATGCCGTTATCTACGGGGAACTTGATGGGGTCAAATCCATGTGCCTCCAAATCATGTATGTCATCAGTCCAATTAGACACGTCTAAGAAGTTATTAGCTTTCTCTTCATGTCAACTATATTTTGCATTTCTGTTTTTGGGTTGCCCATTTGATTCTACCCTCTGTTTTCTGGTGCATTTGTATTATAAAGAAAGAAGATGGAGTTTAATATAAGAATGGGCATACATCTTGATGTTCGCGTAGATAAATGTTGAACTTTTTGAATTTTTTTACCATTATGCAAGTTGGGGATCTTTCCGTTTGTTCACCGAAACCTGCTCTTCTAGCTATATTCTACCTTTTTTCTTATCGTACCTATATTCTCTCTTGTTTTGTTGTTTTAGGCATTGAAGATTTAGGGTGGGGTCAATGCTATCGTTAGTAGGCAAAGGGCATTAGTATGTGTGTGGCGGGAATGTTTAGACAATAACTACCAAGAAGAAAGAACTTCTCAGGTTTTCATCACCTGTGTGATTATTAAAAGTGCTCTCCTTGGTTAATTTTTCTGGCCTCCGGGAGTCATTTCTGAATTTAACTACATTCGTAGGGATTGCCATACAAATTATGATAGTTTCAAAATGACTTCATCTCCTTAATCCCAACATATCAATAGAGAAAAAAATTACCCAGTGGTGTAGTGTGGCTAATCAATTGTAGGTGGTTTAAAAGCCCTTGATGGTATTGGTGCACCCCTATGTACTTGACAATTCCTTCCTCGTTTTTCTCTGTAACACCATTAGTTCATTTATATGGCAGTGGTAATTCAAGGAGACGACAAATGTTATTGCATAGTCTACATTAAATATGTCAAAAAGCGTTACTTCAATGGTCTCAACTGCATAGACAGTTATATTTGGCACAACGGAGGTATATATTTTAACGTACTTTTATGGTCTCTTTACGTGCCTACAAAAAACCTGGCGATGGCTACTATATTGTTTACGTTGCCACATAATTACCGATGGATCATGTCTATTTCCTGTTTACGTCGCCACATAATTACCAATTTATTACATTAGGCAAACTCTTCTACCCGTGACGAGATTGGTTCAGTTCTTCGTACCTCAACATTCCTTGCATGTGTTTCAAGCCTAGACTCATTGACGCAGGGGGCTCGGTGTCACGTCTGGTGGCCAAGCACGAAGTCAAAGCTACACATGCTGCTAATGGTCAGTCCTCCATATTGCTTTCTTTCATCTTTTGTTTTCTCCTTCATGTTACTTGCATACCTCTGTTTTTATAAACGAGCCAGACCCATCATTTTTACCAAGTGTATCCAAATATTGTTGCAAATCTACCAGTACTGTAAAATTTTACTCCCTCTGATCCATAATATCCACTGGGCGATAATCCAACTACACTTTTTATGGTCTAAAGTTTTCAAATGCATTTAACTTTCTACTGGGGTTGTCAAAGGTCTGATACTTTTTAATGGTCTAAAGATTTCCATAGAATGCACCAATGAATTTTGTCGGCTATGTTATATAATAGGCTTGGAACAATATTAATATTAGCTTAAGGAGTACCTATTTTCGGATCTCTATCATAGAATATTTGTTTCTTGGTTTGTGATTTACTATGGTTTGCAACGATTTTTGAAACCTAAACAAAATAGTATTTTCCCGCTTACACATAAGCCTCACCTGATCGTGTGCCAAGGCGCCCGATTTAGTCAGTCATTATGGCCAGCAAATTGGGTTATCCAAATAGTATAAACCTTTTATACAATGACAATGTACCCGCGTAGTTGCAATCTAAACATCGTCGGCCTCTCTTCTTTTGTGCATCAACTATGCGGCAACATCATGTGACCATGTTCTCTTTTAACTTTAGTCTGCTCCCTTTTTGCATCACTTGGTTTTCCTCTTGATACAAAAACGATAATATGCAATGTGTAATGATTTGTTTCCTCTTTGGCAGGAGACTTGCAACTTTCATATATTTTCCATTTTACTCTATTTTCCTCCTCTATTAACAGGTTGGAGCTATATGGCAGCCAACAAGTTCATCAATATCTCTATTACGGCCATCGCTATCTTCCATTTCACAATATGTGCTTTCTTATAATGTTATCATGCAGATGCCAATTCATTTCTCTGTCCATATATCTTTGAGAAGGTCGACATAGCTGTTTGTTTGAGGCTCAACGTGATACCAGCCTTTGATTCAAGCTTTGCTTTTTGTTTTCCCAGGAGCCTTAGCTTTTAGTGTTATTAATTTATCATGGATGTTTGTTTTGTGTTCTTCACATTCCATGGACTACAAAGAATATGTGTTATTCCATTTATAGTCGTTTGGTACATCTAAAGTGGAGACCAGTGAAACATATATATGCATTTGTTCATGTTGTGTGTGATATATTTCCCTACATTCTCTATATCGAGTTGTATGCTTAACATAGTATTTTACTAGGTCCTAAAATATCATTTGTGTATGTGTGACACTCATGTTTTGTTAAGAGTACCTGGTTGTTGTTTTTACAAAATGTTTATTAATGCGAAAGACGGTCGCCAGAGTATCTGGTTGTTGTCTTTACAAAATGTTTATTAATGTGAAAGACGGTCGCCACTCCTAATTGCTTTTTTTTTTTGAACACGGAGTGCCCCGAAGGGCATAGAAGCTTCATTAATAACCAACGGTGGGTGTACAATACATTACAAAGGACCCCATGAAAAAGAAAATTACACATAGGTCCTTGATATTTGTAGAAAGGGCCTCACTGAAAGAAAAGGAAAAGCAATCATGCCCTTCTCTTTCCCCACCGACGAGCAGGAGATCAACCATGTCGCCATCGAGCTCCAAAGCGGGGACGAAACCACTTTCTTTATAATCGACGTGGGATGCAACCGTCAATCTCAGAAGGGGCCTCCGATGGAGGTTGAAGATTTGCCAGATCTCACTGGCTTGGATAACGGCCAACATCTGTGCTGCCGATGTTGTGCTCCAAGAAGGTGCTTCAGAAAGACTCCATCCTCCTTTGCCAAGGCCACGACAGAGAGCTAATTGCTTCTGGTAACTACTAAATAAGAGCATGAGCTTCAGGCGCTACTGAGGTTTTATCTTAATTGCTTCCAGTAAAACCTAATAAATGTATTTCAGATTGGCAGTTTATTTAATCGTGATTATACAAAATAAACACCAACACGATTTTCACGGGATCGTGCGCCAAGGCGCACATCTAAATCTAGTATACACAATTTCTGCCTATGCATTTGTTCTTGGAGGTAAATCCCCATGCATACAATACAAATGTGATTCGGTGATGGTGAAATTTCGTGTCCTTTTGTGGTCACATGTTGATCTGTGGGAATAGATCGACACGTGGAATCACATTTTGAAGCTGCATCACCTTTGTCTGAAACGCGTTGGATCTGCTGCCTGCGTATCTTCAATTTGGAGTCTGCATGCATGACGGACCACCTGACGAGAAACTCCAAAAATTGCAACTATTCCCGTCCTTTGCACCGCAATGCAGGTCTGCCGCTGCACGCTTGCAGACGCGCGCAGCAATTCGCTGCATGGGCTGGTGTATTCGGCGGCTCCCTATTTAGTGCTATGCATGGTTCCTTGGTAACCTCTAGTTTGATCAGGGAAATTATTGAAAATGAATCTGCTAATGAGGGTTACAAATTTGGTCAAGAGGAAGAGACTTATAATATTGTGGCTGTGCTATTTGCATAGTAGTATCAAGGCTCTGCATCATTCTTGCTAATCAAAGGTTACGAAAGATAAGCAGCGTAAGATTTTAGAGATATCGGAGCTGAATGAGAGAGACCGGTCGATAGTTACAGCTACTTTTTATTAAGCTCGAGAGCCCTAAGTGTTAAGGATTTCGCTTCCTCCGTTCATAAGATGTGAGCTCCATTCCGCCTACCAAATCTCTCTTTCGCAACAAAGATTTCCAATATTGTACCCATGGGAAAGAAGTATTTCTCGGCCCAATAGATTAGGCATATCTTACCCGCCTCATGCCCAAGGGCTGTTGCTCACTTCCTTCATGTGCCGAAGTAGGCTTTGGCTAGTAGTATTTTGTTCTGTCTTACGATGGAATGAATCTATCTTTCATGAAGAAAAGGCAGTCTTCAGCGTCTCTTCCTTTACATGTACAGTCTCGAACTGGAATTACGTACCTTGAGTCATAGGAAGTCAGCCTAATCTTTTTCTGTCTTGATTTGAAATCCAAATCGAAATGCTCTTCTTAACTTAAGAACGAAGGCCGCCATCCTTCTTATTCAGAAACCCTTTGTTTGAGGGGGGCGTATCCCCGGGAAGGGGAGAGTGGCCGAGCGGTCAAAAGCGACAGACTGCCTTAGAAGAGGAGAACAAATCGAAGAAATGAAATTAAATCTTTATGTACTGACTCCTAAGCGAATTATTTGGGATTGTGAAGTAAAAGAAATCATTTTATCCACTAATAGTGGCCAAATTGGCTATACGAGCGAATTGGCTGTTTCGAGCGCGTAGCAATGCGAGATAGAAGATTGAGCTTGCATGCAATAGCTATAGGTTAGTGAAAGTAGGCACGAGTGGAGGGCACTAGTAGCCTTATCACGTCAGGTACCTTCCTATCACGAGTTTGATTATATGTCAAAAGCAGGTCTGATTACACCTATTCCTAATCCTAATCTGATTACACCTATTCCTAATCCTAAATAGAATGTAAGGACGTAGGGATTTCTATGTAAATGGAATGAACTTATAATCTGATGATCGAGTTGATCAATTCGTTTTCTTGAGATCTGTGGAATAGTGATATCATACTTGAATCCACATTCCCAGTATTTGAGGAAGAAGTAGAATCTTAGTCAAGTAGAATTTCTAAGTTGGGAATTTTATATCGACTAAATCAAGAAACTCGATTTCACTATGATATGACCACTGAACCCTTTGATGCAATGCTTTCTACTATGTTTCAAGTGATTGTTTATTTCCCACTACTCATATCCCAGCAGCGTGCGTTGCGTGATTCCACTGTGTTTTTTGCACTTGACTGGGTGGACAGTTGACCGGAAGATAACTTCGATTCGCCCGGCCAGCAGGCGGGCGGCGTGCTTCATTTTTGGCATTAACAGAAATTTTGGACTAGTAATTAGGCCAAAAAAGACTACTAATTCTGCGACAAAACCACTCATTCCTGGTAAGACGGTTTCAGATTCAGATAGTTCAGTTCAATCATCATCTGACACCTTTCGGTGCCATTCCTTTTGAAACTGGCGTTTCTTTTGTCAAATAATTCGATGCCCCTGCGAAAAACCGCGCGACGTCATTCCTGCCTTCCAATCCAAGAACATGTGCCGAGCGCATGCATGCGGCCAGCATTTGGTTGATGGCGTGGATATATTCGTAGGGGTGCGTTTGGTATTGTGGGTTCTCCTAGCTTGGTTGGCATCGGGATCGTATTTTTTTGTGGTCTGTTTAAATTTTCTAGGCTACCTGCGTTGTTGCACATAAGGAACGTTTAAATCGGCCGTTTCGAGCAAGCCACCCTCGTCTCCGCAAAAAAACAACAACACGCGATCGCAGTGCCACCAAGAGGAGATCATGTGAGCTCGAGGTGAAAGGCGAAAACTCGGCCGGATGAATTCGGTCACCATCCTCAAAATTTGGCCACCGTATTTAGGGGAGGCGCTGTCATCGCCAATTCCAAATCCCCCATCCCCCTTTTGAGGTTATCCACCCTTCAAGATCTAGCGACATAGCGGGCTCGTCCTCACCCGCAAGGTCGGCGAGGCTAATGGCGGAAACGTTGGCTGTCGCGGCGGTGACTCGCCACGGCTTGTCGTCTTCTTCCGCTATGTTGATCACTCTGGTTATTGTAAACTCCTACAAACCCTAGCTTTAGATCTGTTAGAACTTGTAGGTATAAAGGGAAATCTGAGAGCCTCTATTGTAGGCCATTCCGTTGTCGCAAGTACTGGTTGGATTTGACTCTAGCACGAGGACAGTTGTCGGGGTTGGATCAGAATCTAGCACGGGGATGGTTGTGTGGCATGCTTCTGCGCCAGGGTCTCCTTCCCCTATCTCAGTGTTGCGTGTGGAGCCATTGACAGTAAGTAGGCTCTTTCTTTTGTGGTTGTAGCTTATGGTGGTTCATTGATGTGCTAATGCTTACGGATGTGAATGTGGTAGTTCATTGATGTGCTAATTCTTAGCTATGTTTCGTCTGGTACTTGTCACGTAGGCGATTATACCACTGAACTCCCCTGATCTTTCTACTCGATGTGTCAATGCTCATGAATCCCAGTTTGGAAACAAACATGCCATGATTTTCCAACCAAAGATGTCAAAGTTTCTATTGAACCACTTTGTTGAGCTCGTCAATAGCAGCGTCTGCTTTAACCTGGGATTCAAAGAGGCACAGATGAAAAAGGCAGATGATGATCTTCTTGCATTCATTGGTATACATGTGAGCACTCTATAGGTCTACAACCACATCATAAGCCGGAAGGTGGAGAGCCAGGTGGACTGTCATAAGCAAGATCAAATCCAATGGATGTCTCCAATGGAACTAACATGGTTGCTGCTTCTTTCTCCGAGATGAAGAGGGGCTGCAACAATACCTGAAGGTAATAAGCTTCATGGAGTTCCTTTCTTCATCTTACAGTAGCGAATTGCCATCCGCCCGATAGTTTGCTCCTTATAGAATTGACACGCTACCCGATGGAGTGTCATGGAATTGACACGCTACCCGATGGAGTGTCAGAACGTCAACAAACCGATCACGAACTATGCTTAGATGAAGATAATCTTCACGCCCCGGTTTGTGAGCAAGGACTAGCTATATCAACTGAACTTGCTAGTCAGGGCACTCAATTTCATTGCAGACAACGAAGACCAGTATGCCTAGTACCGTGAGCTGCAACCAACCAGTGGAGAGGAGGATCTGGCTTAGGACATGGCTACGCAAGTAGTTTGCTGATTAGTGCTTCTTCTTCGTTTTTCATCATCCTCTCGATGATTGTCATGATCTGCTGAAGAGATCATGCATATTTTGGTAGGTGGTCTCATACCCCTCCATTAGTTAGGACTTGCTCGAACCTAATCTCGGTCTGTAATGACGAACTTAATCGAGGTGGTATATACTAACCCCTCGTATGATGAACCTGCCATGCATCACGAAGTATAGATCTACTCGTGATGCATCGCCCATTAGGGTAACTACTTGTTCTGTATTACCAGCATCTTTTGATAAACTGAATGTGTTGCTACTTAGTTAGCATTGCCAGGTAACCTCATCACTCAAAAGGAAGGGGTTATCACAACATGCTAATATCTGCAACCAAACAAGGCCAGTGTGTGTTGCATCAAGGGCAGAAAAACGTCTGCGTAGACATCTAAACAATAGGGATGTCTTTCCTCTCCGATGCATAAAATAGCTTCGTGGCTAGCAAACAATATAGCTTTTCTGGTCTAGACCTTGGATGAAACGCGCAAGGCCTTTTATCTCAATGAGGCGCAGTGAGGCTTAAATCAGGCACAGGCAGTCAAACACGCCCTAAATTTCTGCCGTTATTTTTCACTGCAATCCGGGGCCTTAATAGTGCTCTTCCTCTACTCGAAGATGTCTCACGACGTGATAATTCGACCTGGAGACCATGAAAAAATTGATGCCTGAAGATCTACAGAGATCAAAGCTCATGCAAAAAAGATCACTGCAATGACACGCTATGTTAATCGCGTGATGACAGAGATATCACTATTGTATATACATACATGCATGTCGTCAGCGGGTCTTATGATTGATGTTTTGAATGCCATAGTAACAGAAGTGGACCTGTTTATATACCTCGGCCAGGTGCATGCACAGTCTGGCTATCCATGTATGAGTGAGTGTGGACTTATAGAACCGGGCGGCATTTGCTCCTGCCGCAACTCCAATATCCATTGGTCCACGTTTGCACTGGGACCGGTATAGTAACAGGGTATATTTCCTGTAAAGTTGAATAATCAATGGGTATATTATCCTGGGCCGTGCATAGGAGAGTAATTCATCACCCTCCCCACTTAACTCTATCTCTCTCTCTTCCTGCAACAACAGCCAACAACTACAGCTGGTCCTGCAGCTGCCGACGGGAGCATGTCACGCGGGTGAGCGCGCATGAGGGAGACGCCGGGCGCGGCGGCACTGGGCGCGGAGGCGGCGTCGAGCTCCGCTGACCTGGCTACTCGTCGAGCTCCGCTGACCTGGCTGCTCGTCGAGCTCCGCTGCCACCGCGGTGAGCGCAACGGCGACGTGGGGGCTTGGTCGCTGAGCTAGCTGCTTGTCGAGGGTCCGCGACGAGAACGCGCAGTTGTAGACCAGCTTCCACCGCGCGGTGCAGACCCATGCAGCTTATCGAGGTCCTTGGCAAGGTCAACAGGTGCAGACCCGGCGCGTGATCCGCCGGACGGCGTCCATGTCAGCAGTGCGCACCGGTACGTTGTAGTTGTCCACCCACGCTGTCGCTCCGAGCACCAGCACACCCTTGGACGCCGACGACGTGTCCGGATCGTCGTGTCCGCGCCACAGGGCGTCGCGCAGGGAGGTGAAGACTGGTCCTCGATTGCGTACCTGATCTTGGCGGCGACAGTCTCGGACCTCTCCCAAGCGGCGAGGCGCGGGAGCAGCCTGGCCTCGCTGGCGTGGCACACCACGGCGGCAGCGCTCCTGGGCAGTTGCCACACCTCGGACGCGCTCAGCTCGGCCAGCAACGCGCACTGCTCGCCGTTGCAGAACGCGGCCACAGCTCCACCTCCCGCGCGGCCAGCGACTCTAGCCTCCGCGCGAGCTCGTGGCGTTTGGCCATTTCAGTGCTTAGTTCAGCTCTCGATTGAAATCTCTGCTACTGCTTCTTCGAGTTGATCCAAACAGGGTCGGAAGCAGCAGATTGAGGAAGCCGTCTCCACCGTTTTTCCAGGCAAGTCGTCCGCAGCCGCTAGTCCCCATCCAGATCCGAGGAGCCCATTGAAAACGGTGGAAGAAGATGTTGCTGCAGAGCTACAGTAGAAACAAGAACGAGAGCATTGAATTACCAGGGGCCACAGGTCACAGGCGACATATTGTTGGTTCGTATTGTGTCTATTAAATTGCAAAAGATTCCATGCTGCTATGGGGCCCATCTCCACGTGGACCAGTGAAAACAGGCCTATGCCCGGAGCATATGCCGCCCGGTTCATCCTTGCGTTCATCAGAATTAAGCGGTGTGCATACGGAATGGATAGGAAGAAGGGCTGACCATGCAACCGTCTACGTAATTGCGGCCGTACCGTCTAAATATGCGGCTGCACCCTAGCTCAGCGACCGGACGCATATTTCTCGGGCTATTCTTTGAGATGCAAACGCGGCTTAAATTTGCGCCTTGAATGCGTTTTGGCGGATGTTGCACGGTCACCCCGCCTCTCCCACGAGCCCGCATGATAGTGGGCGTGAGGCCTGTTTCGAGCGCATCGCTTCGGCGGTTTTTTACTTCTGTGTCTGCGCCGCAGCCTTCGTCATCACCGGCGTCGCCTCGTCTTCTGCACGCACACTACGCTTTGTGGGCGACGGCTAGACTTCTGCGCTGCCATCAATGGCATCGTGTCCCGCACGCTCGGCCTTTAAAAGGAGACCGATATCGTCCCTGCCATCGCCCACACCTCTGCTGCCAACCTCACCACCGCGCGCCGCCACATCACCATGGGGAAGAAGAAGCACGACTCCAAGGCATCCGGCAGCGGCATAGGGCGCCTCTTGCCACCGAGATGGCGCCTCTCATCCACGAGAACTGGATGCCGGCCAACTAGGGAGACGTGCACCTGCCGGGCGGTGGCTGGCGGCTCAGCAGCCGCCAGATTCCTGTGCCAACGCGTGATCCGGAGCAAACAATGGACATCTGGCGCAGGCGAGCGTACCTGCCGGTGGGCATCCTCGCCGACCCCACCTACGCCGTAGACTCCGATCGATGGCTCAACTAGCGCGAGATCGAGACGGATCCGAGTAGGAAGGCAGGGCTCCTCAGCGACAGGGACTACCCATTCGGCCCGCCGCCACGGCCTACACGCCATGAGACGCCTCGTCGAGGATGGTAGCCGTCCCCTCCCTCACCTCCCTAGGACGACGATGCGCTCGCGAACTATAATGAGGAGGCAAGGATGACATCGACAACTTCATCCGCAGAGTCTTCCACATGTGGTTGACGGCCATGGAGAAGGGTCGGGAGTTCCAGCTGCTGCAGATGATGACCAATGAAATGAGAGAGAGGCTCGGCATCCTCGTGTCGCAGCTACCTGATAACGCGTGAAGCACACGTCCGTTGGGAACCCCAAGAGGAAGGTGTGATGCGTACAACAGTAAGTTTTTCCTCAGTAAGAAACCAAGGTTATCGAACCAGTAGGAGTCAAAGGCCACGAGAGGGTTGTTGGCGGAGGAGTGTAGTGCGGCGCAACACCAGGGATTCCGGCGCCAACGTGGAACCTGCACAACACAATCAAAATACTTTGCCCCAACGTAACAGTGAGGTTGTCAATCTCACCGACTTGTTGTAAACAAAGGATTAAATGTATGGTGTGGAAAATGATGTTTGTTTGCAATGAGCAGCAGAGAACAATGATTGCAGTAGATTGTATTCAGATGTAAAAGAATGGACCGGGGTCCATAGTTCACTAGTGGTGTCTCTCCAATAAGATAAATAGCATGTTGGGTAAACAAATTACAGTTGGGCAATTGACAAATAGAGAGGGCATAACAATGCACATACATATCATGATGAGTAATATGAGATTTACTTAGGGCATTACGACAAAGTACATAGACCGCTATCCAGCATGCATCTATGCCTAAAAAGTCCACCTTCGGGTTAGCATCTGCACCCCTTCCAGTATTAAATTGCAAACAACAGACAATTGCATTAAGTATGGTACGTAATGTAATCAACACAAATATCCTTAGACAAAGCATTGATGTTTTATCCCTAGTGGCAACAGCACATCCACAACCTTAGAACTTTCTGTCACTGTCCCAGATTCAATGGAGGCATGAACCCACTATCGAGCATAAATACTCCCTCTTGGAGTCACAAGTATCAACTTGGCCAGAGCCTCTACTAGCAACAGAGAGCATGCAAGATCATAAACAACACATATATGATAGATTGATAATCAACTTGACATAGTATTCCATATTCATCGGATCCCAACAAACACAACATGTAGCATTACAAATAGACGATCTTGATCATGATAGGCAGCTCACAAGATCTAACATGATAGCACAATGAGGAGAAGACAACCATCTACCTACTGCTATGGACTCATAGTCCAAGGATGAACTACTCACATATCAGTCCGGAGGCGATCATGGCGATGTAGAGTCCTCCGGGTGATGATTCCCCTCTCCGGCAGGGTGCCGGAGGTGATCTCCTGAATCCCCCGAGATGGGATTGGCGGCGGCGGCGTCTCTGGAACTTTTTCCGTATCGTGGCTCTCGGTGATAGGGTTTTTGCGACGGAGAGTATAAGTAGGCGGAAGGGCAAAGTCGGAGGGCTGACGAGGGGCCCACACCATAGGCCGGCGCGGGCCCCTCCCTAACCGCGCTGCCCTATGGTCTAGCCACCTCGTGGCCCCACTTCGTATGCTCTTCGGTCTTCTGGAAGCTCCGTAGAAAAATAAGACCCTGGGCGTTGATTTCGTCCAATTTCGAGAATATTTCCTTTGTAGGATTTCTGAAACCAAAACAGCACAAAACAGGAACTAGCGCTTCGGCATCTCGTTAATAGGTTAGTGCCGGAAAATGCATAATAATGATGTAAAGTGTGGATAAAATATGTGAGTATTGTCATAAAACTAGCATGAAACATAAGAAATTATAGATACGTTTGAGACGTATCACTACCGTAGGCGCCTTCCCCACTGGCCCGGTATGCCACCGACATTGTGCCGCCAGTCCTCATGGAGGATGAAGCTCTTGAACGTGTGCTGCCGAACTCAGTCCCGCACCGCTGCCTCCGCCGTTCAATCTGTGGGGTGCGCCGGCTGCTCCACCTCCACCACCGGCATCAATGGTGCACGCTCCGCCGGTTGCCAACTAGCCATGGGAAATCCTAGAATTCGCCGTGATCAATGACGAGCGCGAGGAGTAGGCTAGGGCACCAGGCGCTACATGCGCCTTTTAATTTTATTATTTCCTTTACTATTTTCCTATATAAATTATGTTTCCCTTGAATGTAAAATAAAAAATATATTTTCTTACAGTCAAATTCGACCATTTGGGCCGACGCAAAGGAACGTAGCTGTCAATTCGGGCGTTCGTTTTGCATCGGCCCACTGGAGATAGCCGAGATAGCCTTACCGATAGTTTGTGTCCATTATTGTATGTGGATATGGAAAGTGAGGTCCAACAGTGCCGGGTAAACAGATCTCTTCCCATGGACATGTTCGTTTTCGTAGCAAACCTAGTCCAAATTTGAGGCACGTTTGCGCTGGTGCGGAGATGACACGTGTCCGCATCGCACGAGTACTTGTCCGCTCTAAGCTCGCCAGCCAGCCGCACTACCCCCTTCCCGCGCCCGTGACCTAGCTCCATCCATGGAGACCACAGTGCCCCTTGATACGTCCAAATTGCATCACTATTTTGTATCATAATTTGCTGTTATTCATTGATATATTTCATGTTTGGACACAATACTTATGTTATTTCATCTATTTTGCATGTTTCATCATTATTGGAGGATCAAGCACCGGAGCCAGGATTCTGCTGGAAAAAGCACCGTCAGAACGCAATATTTCGGAAGATCAACTGTGGAAGGAAATTATACCAAAAATCCTATTTTTCCAGATGACGAAGGAAGCCAGAAGGGGGAGCCAGCTGGACCCAAGGTGGGCCCAGACCATAGGGCGGCGCGGCCCATGGCCTGGCCGCGCCACCTTGTGGTGAGGGGGCCCCACAGCCCCTTTCGCCTCCTTTTCTTCGTGAAATCCTTCGTCCCGAAGACCTAAGCCACAGAGGGTACCTCGCGAAGAGTTACAGCCGCCTCTGCGGGGCGGAGAACACCAGAGAGAAAAGAGCTCTCAGGCGGCTGAGATCCGCCGGGGAAATTCCCTCCCGGAGGGGGAAATCGACGCCATCGTCACCGTCATCGAGCTGGACATCATCTCCATCACCATCACCATCATCATCATCTCCACCATCATCACCGCCGTCTCCACCGCTGGACATCGTCACCGCCGTAGCAATTTGGGTTTGATCTTGATTGTTTGATAGGGGAAACTCTCCCGGTATCGATTTCTACTTGTTGTTGATGCTATTGAGTGAAACCATTGAACCAAGGTTTATGTTCAGATTGTTATTCATCATCATATCACCTCTGATCATGTTCCATATGATGTCTCGTGAGTAGTTCATTTAGTTCTTGAGGACATGGGTGAACTCTAAATGTTAGTAGTGAACTATGGTTGAGTAATATTCAATGTTATGATATTTAAGTTGTGGTGTTATTCTTCTAGTGATGTCATGTGAACGTCGACTACATGACACTTCACCTTTATGGGCCTAGGGGAATGCATCTTGTACTCGTTTGCCAATTGCGGGGTTGCCGGAGTGACAGAAACCTAAACCCCCGTTGGTATATCGATGCAGGAGGGATAGCAGGATCTCAGAGTTTAAGGCTGTGGTTAGATTTATTCTTAATTACTTTCTTGTAGTTGCGGATGCTTGCAAGGGGTATAATCACAAGTATGTATTAGTCCTAGGAAGGGCTGTACATTAGCACAGGTTCACCCACACAACACTTATTAAAACAATGAAGATTATTTAGCCGTATGTAGCGAAAGCACTAGACTAAAATCCCGTGTGTCCTCGAGAACGTTTGGTCATTATAAGTAAACAACCCGGCTTGTCCTTTGTGCTAAAAAGGATTGGGCCACTCGCTGCAATTGTTATTCTCGCACTTTACTTACTCGTACTTTATTCACATGTTACATCAAAACCCCCTGAATACTTGTCTGTGAGCATTTACAGTGAATCCTTCATCGAAACTGCTTGTCAACACCTTCTGCTCCTCGTTGGGATCGACATTCTTACTTATCGAAGATACTACGATACACCCCCTATACTTGTGGGTCATCAAGACTATTTTCTGGCGCCGTTGCCGGGGAGTGAAGCGCTATTGGTAAGTGGAATTGGTAAGGGAAATACCTACTGTTTGTGCTGATTTTATTTCTGCCTGCTGCCATAATTCATTATGGAGAGATCTTCTCTCGAATGTTTATTTGGAAAATCTGCTACTACTGCAAAGGTAGTGGATGAGGCGCCAGGTAAAGAAGAGATACCATACAAAATACCTATGAAAATTATTGAACGTGTAGTGAATAACCGTTATACAGGGGATGGAACTGTCCACCCTGGAGATCATTTATTGTTCTTGCATGAATTATGCGGTTTATTCAAGTGTGCAGGTATTGCTATGGATGAAGTGAGGAAGAAACTGTTCTCTATATCGCTGTCTGGTAAAGCGACGCATTGGTATAAATTACTGGATAATGGGGATTCTCTTGAATGGAATGATATTATGCCCCGGTTTTATTCTAAGTTCTATCCTCCAAGTGAAATTCACAAGGATCAGAACCGCATATATAATTTTTGGCCTCATGATGGAGAGAGTATTGCCCAAGCTTGGGGGAGATTGAAGTCTTTAATGCTCAAATGCCCCATTCATGAGCTTCCTGGTAATGTTATTATTGATAATTTCTATGCAAGACTTTCTTTTGAAGACAAGACCTTGCTGGATACTTCTTGTTTTGGATCATTCACGCGTAATAAGGAAGAGTTTAAAAGGGACCTTCTTAATCGGATCCAGGAAAATACTGAAGGATGGGAGATCGACAAAGGTAGAGAATCAGGTATAAATTATGATTATAAATGCATTGAAGCTTTTATGGATACTGATAAATTTCGTAATATGAGTGCTACTTATGGTCTTGATTCTCAAGTTGCTGCAAATCTTTATAAAGCTTTTGCCTCTCATTATGAATTGCCTAAGAAGAATTTTGATAAGTATCATGAACCGTATAAAGATAAAATTGATTCATCTATTAATAAATGCGTTGTAGTTGAAACTGTTGATCATGTTATTCCTGAAGCTTATATCGAAAAAACTCCTTTCCCTGCTAAAATGAAGGAGTACTCTGTTATAAATAGTGCGGTTCATAAAAGTGAAAAGAAACCTATAGAACCTGAAGAACAAATAAAAGTTGAACCTGCTGTTGCAATAGTTAAAGATCTTGTGACTGAAAATTTGGAGGAAGGTCATATTATTTTCTGTGAAGATGCTTCTAATATTGTTTCACATCCTAATAAACCCAAGCAAGCTAGTGTTCCTATGCTATCTGTTAGAATTGGTGATCATTGCTATTATGGTTTATGTGATATTGGTGCAAGTATTAGTGCTATTCCTTATGAGCTTTACACGGAGATTATGCACGAAATTGGTTCTTGTGAACTTGAAGATATTGATGTGGTTATTCAGCTGGCTAATAGAGAAACTATTTCTCCAATTGGTATTGTTTGAGATGTGGAAGTTCTATGTGGTAAGATTAAATATCCTGCTGACTTTTTGGTACTTGGTTCTGCTGCTAGTGATTATTGTCCTATCATTTTTGGTAGACCTTTTCTAAATACTTGTGGAGCTATTATAGATTGCAAGAAAGAGAAAATTTTGACTAAATTTGCTGGTGAATCTTATGAGTTTAACTTCTCTAAATTTACCAAAACTCCTTATAAAGCTGATTTGCCTAATAATGATTTTAAAATGGAACAGTGTGCATCTATTGTTCTTGTTCCTAATAATCCTTTGCAGCAACATTTGGAGAATAGCGAGAGTGAAGTTTTTAGGAAAGAAAGAGATGAGCTTGAGGAAATTTTTCTTCGCCAACCTATTCTTAAGCATGATTTACGATGGAAGATCCGGTACAACACCGCCACCAAAGGAAGATCCTGTCTTTGATTTAAAACCATTGCCTGATAATCTTAAATATGCTCATATTGATGATAAGAAAATATATCCTGTTATTATTAGTTCTAAGCTTACAAAGTTTGAAGAAGAAAGGCTATTGGAAATATTGAAGAAACACCGAGGTGCTATTGGCTACACTCTCGATGACTTGAAGGGGATTTCTCCCTCTATTTGCGAACACGCCATCAATATGGAAGATGATGCGAAGCCTGTTGTTGAACCTCAGCATCGTCTAATTCCTAAGATGAAGGATGTGGTAAGAAATGAGGTATTACGACTTCTTGAAGCTGGTATTATATATCCTATTGCTGATAGTAGATGGGTTAGTCCTGTGCATTGTGTTCCTAAGAAAGGAGGAATGACTGTTGTGCCTAATGATAATGATGAGCTCATACCTCAAAAAGTAGTTGTAGGTTATAGAATGTGCATTGATTATCGAAAAGTTAATAAAGTTACTAAAAAAGATCATTACCCTTTGCCTTTTATTGATCAAATGTTAGAAAGGTTATCTAAAAATACTCATTTTTGTTTTCTTGATGGTTATTCTGGATTTTCACAAATTGCTGTTAAAACTAAAGATCAAGAGAAAACCACTTTCACTTGTCCCTATGGAACTTATGCTTATAGGCGTATGCCTTTTGGTTTATGTAATGCTCCTGCTACTTTTCAAAGATGCATGTCTGCTATTTTTCATGGTTTTTACGAGAGGATTGTAGAGGTATTCATGGATGATTTTTCTGTCTATGGGAATTCTTTTGATAATTGCTTGCGGAACCTTGATAAAGTTTTGCAGAGATGTGAAGAAACTAACCTTGTTCTTAATTGGGAGAAATGCCACTTTATGGTTAATGAAGTAATTGTATTGGGACATAAAATTTCCGAAAGAGGTTGAAGTTGATAGAGCTAAAGTTGAAGCAATTGAGAAGATGCCCTATCCTAGGGATGTTAAAGGTATTCGTAGTGTTCTTGGTCATGCTGGGTTTTATAGGAGGTTTATTAAAGATTTCTCCAAGATTTCAAAGCCTCTTACTAATCTTCTTCAAAAAGATGTACCTTTTGTTTTTGATGATGATTGTAAGGAAGCTTTTGAAACTCTAAAGAAAGCCTTAACAACTGCTCCTATAGTTGAACCACCTGATTGGAATTTACCATTTGAAATTATGTGTGATGCTAGTGATTTTGCTGTAGGCGCTGTTCTTGGACAGCGGGTAAACAAAAAATTGAATGTTATTCATTATGCTAGTAAAACTCTTGATGCTGCTCAAAGAAATTATGCTACTACTGAAAAGGAATTGTTAGCTGTAGTCTTTGCTTGTGATAAGTTTAGATCTTATATTGTTGATTCAAAAGTTACTATTCATACTGATCATGCTGCAATCAGATACCTTATGCAAAAGAAAGATGCTAAGCCAAGGCTTATTAGATGGGTACTTCTGTTGCAAGAATTTGATTTACATATTGTAGATAGGAAAGGTGCTGATAATCCTGTTGCTGATAATTTGTCTAGATTGGAAAATATTGCTTATGATCCTGTTCCTGTTAATGATAGTTTTCCAAATGAACAATTGGCTGCAATAAAGGTGAGCTCACGAGACAGTCCTTGGTATGCCGATTATGCTAACTTTATTGTTTCCAAGTACTTGCCTCCAACCTTTTCTGCTCAGCAAAGGAGGAAATTCTTTTATGATTTGAGGCATTATTTTTGGGATGACCCACACTTATATAAAGAAGGAGTGGATGGTATTCTGCGAAGATGTGTGCCCGAATATGAACAACAAGAGATATTGAGTAAATGTCATGGTAGTGCTTATGGAGGACATCACGCCGGAGAAAGAACCGCGCAAAAGGTTCTACAATCAGGTTTTTATTGGCCAACTCTCTTCAAAGATGCAAGAAAGTTTATTTTATCTTGTGATGAATGCCAAAGGGTTGGTAATATCTCTAGACGCAATGAAATGCTGATGAATTATACTCTTGTTATTGAACCGTTTGATTGTTGGGGATTTGACTTCATGGGACCTTTTCCCTCTTCAGAAGGTAACACTCATATACTTGTGGATGTTGATTATGTTACTAAATGGGTGGAAGCCATACCTACAAAAAGTGCTGATGGTGAGACCTCTTTAAGAATGCTTTTAGATATTATTTTTCCTAGATTTGGAGTTCCTAGATATATTATAACTGATGCAGGTTCTCATTTTATTCATGGTGGTTTTAGAAAAACTCTTGCTAGATATGGTATTAATCATAGAATTGCTTCCGCTTATCATCCTCAAACTAGTGGGCAAGTAGAATTATCAAATAGAGAGATTAAATCTATCTTGCAAAAGACTGTTAATAAAACTAGAAAGAATTGGGCTAGTAAATTGAAGGATGCACTATGGGCTTATAGAACTGCTTATAAAAATCCCATGGGAATGTCACCTTATAAAATGGTTTATGAGAAAGCTTGTCATTTACCTTTAGAACTAGAGCACAAAGCTTATTGGGCTGTTAGAGAATTAAATAAAGATCCTAAACTTGCCGGTAATAAGAGGTTGTTGCAACTGAGTTCTCTAGATGAATGGAGAAGTGAAGCTTATGAAAATGCTAAACTCTTTAAAGAGAAAGTTAAAAAATGGCATGATAGAAGGATTATCAAAAGAGAATTTAATATTGGAGATAAAGTCCTATTGTATCGGTCTCGTCTCAGATTCTTTGCAGGGAAATTACTCTCGAAATGGGAAGGACCATATGTTGTCGAGGAGGTGTATCGTTCAGGAGCAATCAAAATTAGCTCTCTCCAAGGCAATGCCACACAAGTGGTGAATGGACAAAGACTCAAGCATTATATCTCGGGTGATTCTTATAATGTTGATGTTGATATTATTCGAGTGGAAACACCGGAGGCTTTCATCAAAGGACAAATTGACAGTTCGCCAGAACTCGACTTTGAATAGGTAACAGTACTGGTAATAAAAAGTTCGCAATTTACTTTCCGAACAATATTTTTGCTGTTTTTCGAAAATATGAAAAATTACGAGATCGAAACGGAGTGGAAAAGACGCACGAGGGCGTGCCACCATAGGCCGGCGCGGCCTGGCCTGGGCCCGCGCCGCCTTATGAGCTGGCCGCCTCGTCGCCCCTTTCCGACTCTGGTTCGACCTGGTACTTTCCTTTTGTCGTGAAATTTTTTGCTATATAATCCCCCGGACCCCTGGAGGCCCGTATATCACTTTTTCGACGTGTTTTGTTTCGAGCTATTTCTGCCAGGATCTATTTTCAGTTTAGAAGCACCATGTTCTCCAAGAACAAGGGCAAGGAGCTTCCGGATGAATATAATCAAGATCTTGAGTGGAAAGAGGAGGACAAGAGCGTCAAGGAAGAGGATGAAGAAGAGGTGGAGGAAGACTCGCGCGCGCACCCGCGTGCTACCGTCGCAAGCATCAAGGTGGTGGACAACCCTTTTAGTGCAAACAAAAGCGCAAGAATTCGCACCGGAGGAGGGGTTCCACGTCATTACCTAGCTCCGAAGACATCTTTATCAGGCACTCACCATCCCTTCCGCAATCTAATTTTCAATAATCAAATTGAAAGGACTCCCAGGGCAGCATTGCCTAGCAATTGGGATATAGATCGTTCTAACTCTGCAGGAAGGATGAAGCCTGAGGGTGAAGAGTGGGGAAATTACTCCAAGAATTGGGACTCGCCGTCGGACATACTTCTTAACCGCGTCGAGCACAATTCGGAGATGATTCGCAACCTCACGTACAAGATTGATGAGCTTCAGGAGCTTGTTGAGAAGCTTGTCAGGAATTCATCACCACCATCGCCAAAGGAGTAATTCATCATCGGTATTGGCATCCCCTTGGTTTGTTCCAAGCTTGGGGGAGTGCCGCGGTATCACATCATCACTGCCTTTTACTTTTTATTGTCAAGTAGTGTCATATCATGAGTAGGGAAGTTATCATATAAGATGGGTTGCAGTTTGGAAGTATCTCTCCTTTAGTTAGTTATCTATGTATCCCTTGGTGTGAGTTATCGTTATGGAATATTAATGAGAAGTCTTATCATTTACATATTGCACATCTTATTTTAGTTTGCAATCTCTATTATATGATTTACCTTGTTGTTAGTATTGGCATCACTTTGGGAGCATTGAATAGATCTATTTGGTTTTGGCAAACTTAGCATTGGTCAATAGCAACAACACTTTGAGGTTTAAGTAGAAAAGAGAAATACATGTAGTTGTTTCATTGTCTTTCTTTCTTGTTAGCTCATAGCTTATTATTCTGAAGTTAAAATTGTTTGTGCTTACAAGGAAGATGCATGATTGTTTCTATCATATGTATATTTGTTTGTTTCCCTCAACTCTTATGCTTGCTAATTAACCTAGCTAGCCAAAGACCTGTACTGAGAGGGAATACTTCTCGTGCATTCAAACCTAAACCCAAACCTATGCCATTTGTGTCCACCATAACTACCTACTACATGGTATTTTCTGCCATTCCAAGTAAATACTTCGTGTGCTACCTTTAAACAATTCAAAATTTACTATCTCTTATTTGTGTCAATGTTTTATAGCTCATGAGGAAGTATGTGGTGTTTTATCTTTCAATCTTGTTGGGCAACTTTCACCAATGGACTAGTGGCTTCATCCGCTTATCCAATAATTTTGCAAAAAGAGCTGGCAATGGGATTCCCAGTCCCAAATTAATTAAACTAAATAGACACTCCTCCATGGTATGTGATTGATGGACGGCACCCGAAGGATTCGGTTAGCCATGGCTTGTGTAAGCAAAGGTTGGGGGGAGTGTCATCATAATAAAACTAAAATAAAAAGGCACTCCTTCATGGTATGAGATTGTTGGCAGGCACCCGAGGATTCGGTTAGCCATGGTTTGTGAAAGAAAGGTTGGAAGGAGTGCCACACAAAATAAAAATAAAATGGGAGCCGCTCTTTGAAGGTTGTCTGGCAAGGGGGTTAGAGTACCCGCTACCAGTCGTTGACAACAACAAACACCTCTCAAAATACTACTTTTATTCTCTTTATATGATTTCAAAACTGAAAAAGCTCTAGCACATGATTTAATCCCCGCTTCCCTCTGCGAAGGGCCTGTCTTCTACTTTATGTTGAGTCAGTAAACCTATTTCCCTCCATCTCAAGCAAGCATTTGAGTAGTTGTGATCAAACCATTATAGTGTGATTTGCTTCATCATGTCTTTTATTCTTCCTTGTTTAGTACAAGTTTTATCTGAATGAATATAGCTTTGCAAGTTATCAATGATTATGAGGAGACTATTATGATTGAGTATGCAAGTTGTGCCATATAAACTTTAACATGAGAGCGCTGCTCAATGAGATAAGTATAACCTGTTAATTGTTCTCTGACCAAGAACGAAGTTTGCCATCACCGACTATGATTTCTTATGCACCTTTATTTGTGATTACCTTATACTTGTTTCAAGTTGAGTTATATGAGGAAGTTGTTTACTAGAATGTCTTGTGTGAATGAATATGATGCTTCTTGTCCGTATTTTATTTATCGACTCTTCACTCCATAAACATGTGGTCCTGTTTACTGAGTTCAGTTTCGCTTGGGGACAAGCGAAGTCTAAGCTTGGGGGGAGTTGATACGTCCAAATTGCATCACTATTTTGTATCATAATTTGCTATTATTCATTGATATATTTCATGTTTGGACACAATACTTATGTTATTTCATCTATTTTGCATGTTTCATCATTATTGGAGGATCAAGCACCGGAGCCAGGATTCTGCTGGAAAAAGCACCGTCAGAACGCAATATTTCGGAAGATCAACTGTGGAAGGAAATTATACCAAAAATCCTATTTTTCCAGATGACGAAGGAAGCCAGAAGGTGGAGCCAGCTGGACCCAAGGTGGGCCCAGACCATAGGGCGGCGCGGCCCATGGCCTGGCCGCGCCACCTTGTGGTGAGGGGGCCCCACAGCCCCTTTCGCCTCCTTTTCTTCGCGAAATCCTTCGTCCCGAAGACCTAAGCCACAGAGGGTACCTCGCGAAGAGTTACAGCCGCCTCTGCGGGGCGGAGAACACCAGAGAGAAAAGAGCTCTCCGGCGGCTGAGATCCGCCGGGGAAATTCCCTCCCGGAGGGGGAAATCGACGCCATCGTCACCGTCATCGAGCTGGACATCATCTCCATCACCATCATCATCATCTCCACCATCATCACCGCCATCTCCACCGCTGGACATCGTCACCGCCGTAACAATTTGGGTTTGATCTTGATTGTTTGATAGGGGAAACTCTCCCGGTATCGATTTCTACTTTTGTTGATGCTATTGAGTGAAACCATTGAACCAAGGTTTATGTTCAGATTATTATTCATCATCATATCACCTCTGATCATGTTCCATATGATGTCTCGTGAGTAGTTCGTTTAGTTCTTGAGGACATGGGTGAAGTCTAAATGTTAGTAGTGAACTATGGTTGAGTAATATTCAATGTTATGATATTTAAGTTGTGGTGTTATTCTTCTAGTGGTGTCATGTGAACGTCGACTACATGACACTTCACCTTTATGGGCCTAGGGGAATGCATCTTGTACTCGTTTGCCAATTGCGGGGTTGCCGGAGTGACAGAAACCTAAACCCCCGTTGGTATATCGATGCAGGAGGGATAGCAGGATCTCAGAGTTTAAGGCTGTGGTTAGATTTATTCTTAATTACTTTCTTGTAGTTGCGGATGCTTGCAAGGGGTATAATCACAAGTATGTATTAGTCCTAGGAAGGGCGGTACATTAGCACATGTTCACCCACACAACACTTATCAAAATAATGAAGATTATTTAGCCGTACGTAGCGAAAGCACTAGACTAAAATCCCGTGTGTCCTCGAGAACGTTTGGTCATTATAAGTAAACAACCCGGCTTGTCCTTTGTGCTAAAAAGGATTGGGCCACTCGCTGCAATTGTTATTCTCGCACTTTACTTACTCGTACTTTATTCACCTGTTACATCAAAACCCCCTGAATACTTGTCTGTGAGCATTTACAGTGAATCCTTCATCGAAACTGCTTGTCAACACCTTCTGCTCCTCGTTGGGATCGACATTCTTACTTATCGAAGATACTACGATACACCCCCTATACTTGTGGGTCATCACCCCTTGCCTTGCGCGAGACCATACCGGATGCCATGCTCATCACTGCGACCACAGATCCAACGGCTGTGGCCATACTGGTTGCTATAGCCACCCCCGCCGCCATTCATGGCCGTTGCCACCCAAAAAAGGATGTTGTTCTCGGTTTGGTTATGCCAAAGAGTGAGCACACGCCAGAGGAAGGGTGGCGGAGTCGAGGAAGCGAGCAGGCCGCAAGGATAACATGAAGGCCAAGCTTGTCGCTGCTCCGGATTCCCAAGAAAGGGCTGAAGCATTGGCATACGCTACCCAAATTCAAACCCACGCTAACGCTGAGGCCAATGGTACCCAACCGGCGGTTCTTGCCAACTTCAAGCACTGGCCAACGCCCTGGCTACAAGCTGCGGCTTGTCCATGTACAAGCCCCTGCGCTCGTTAGGCCACACATCGACGACATCTCGCTTGTCTAGGGACAAGTCGCCAGAGATCGGCGACTCTTTCCCGCCCGCGCCGGCCAATCCTAAAATTCAGTAAAAGAGGATGCCTTGAAGAATAACATCACCATAAAACAGAAGAATCCTTCCCTTGCAGAGATTTGGGTCTGCCCCACGCCAGCAGCCCTACGCAAACTGACCGGGCGGTCCACCGAGACGAAAACGCAACCCAAATTTGGTATGCGAATGCATTTGGACTCTGCGCGTGACCTCTCTCCTCTGCCTCGGGCACGCCTAGAAGCAACCTCATCCTCTTCGTCATCTGTATGACGCGGAAGCACTGGCGGGGGGGGGGGGGGGGGGGGGGGGGGGGTGCTCGTTTTCGCATTGTGCCCAGTGAAATTAATTTCCATTTACCGATGCAGGTTCCCCAAGCCTAGCCTTGGGTGCCAGCTTTAATGCGCGCCACCACCCCCTCAGATGGCTCATGTGTATAAAATGGGGTGTTGACGCATCCATCCTCTCACACAACCCTAGCTACCTCCCAAATCCCCAACCCTAGCATTGCCATCCACCTTCTCCCCATGCGCTCCATGCAGGGTTCTAGGGGCCGAGGTCACGGCCACCGCGGCAGGGGCAGGGGTGGTCGTGCTAGATCTGTACCACCTGCACGCTCGCCGTTGCTTGCGAGCTCATCCTCGCCTGCGAAGTCGAAGTGCAAGCACGACGAGTACTTCAAGTTCATCATGCGGCCGCCTCACCGAGGACCCTTTTCGATAGAAAGAAACTCACGGATAAGTTCACATAATTTCTAGCTGGCCGGGAACCTGCGGTAAGTTAGATGTGGGCAGCCAATTTCATGTCCGCGAGCTAACCAAATCAGACGCAGACGGGTAACTTTTAGTGATCGGAATATATCAAGCCCCTGGAGATGTCATGGGCACCGGTTCTATTTGATTCACGAACCTTGGGCCAACATATTTATTTGGGGGCCAGCATCTACTGTAGCGAATGGCGTCATGATTCATTGATATGATTGGCGCGTACAGCTAAGGTGTGAGAGCTTCGTAACCGGGGACCGGAAATGATACGTGATTTATCCATGGCCACCGCGTCTACAGTTTACAAATACGCTCTGCTAACAATCATGTGTGGAAGTAGGACGTGTTCCCCTCTCCTCTGTCAGCGCCGCTATGTAGCTCCCCTACGTCTACCCCCGGCCACTGTGCCTACGTACCGTAGTTTTTTTCCGGTCGATCAGCGATTCCGGGAGAACGGAGCACGGACGCCATGGAAGCACTGTGCCAAACCCTGCAAATCATCCACCATTTCCAGCAAAACTACATCGCTGGCCGACCGCCTGACATTCGGCTCCTTTTTAGCCCAGCAAGGTGGAGATAGCTGGGCCGAGCTGTGGCGGGCTCGGCCATTTCCGTCAACCCGCCCAAGGACGTCTTTTACTTGGTGCCGCCGATATAGCCCATCTTTCCGTGGCCTAATCGTAGTATGGGCCTTCGCCCGTGCGTTATTGTGGGCATCCAGGAAAACCGCTCTTCGCAGACGCAAAAGGCTGGGACAGCTATGTCGGGTAGGCCTCGTGCATGCAAGAGTCCGCTGTTTCAGGGAGCATACTGCACACCAGCTCCCACTGCACACCCACCAACAAATGAGAGGAAAAAAACTCGTAACATTACGTACGACCGTTTGCCTTCGCGCGGCCGGAAATACGCCTGCATCCTGGAGATGCAAACGCGGCACAAATATGCGGTACGTTTGCGTCTTTGCGGACGTTGCGTGGTCGCGCCGAGCGTCCACTCGCTTCTCACACGGGTCCGTCTGGCAGCGACTCTGGCTCGATCAGCGCGAATTAAAGCAGAGCAACTGCCGGGGAGGTCAATCGCCGGAGTGACAACAGCGCCGATCGACCCACTAACCGCCGGAATGGAGCGCTGAACCGTCGCAGAAGAGCAACCGCATGCCTCTTTGTTATGTTGGAATTTTGGCCCAAAATAGCCCAGTCCAATTTTTCCATTCCAATAATTCCTGAAAATCCTAGAGGCCCATGTAGCCCATTCATGCATGGCAAGAGGTGGGAGAAATGTTTAGTCCCACATTGATAGTTGAGTGAGAGCCGGAGTGGTTTATAAGGAGAGCTGTTCTAGCACTTGTATGTGAGTGAGAACAAGAGGGAATCCTCGCGCACTCCTCCTCCTCGCTCGCTCGTTCGTTCGCCACGACACGACACGACACGCCGCGGGTTGCGGGAATGCCTCGAGCCGAGAGCTTCTCTATCTTTTTGCCGCGCGTGAATGGGAAATAATCTGAACGGTTGCACAAAGCTGAAACAAATTTTTGCTAGTGGGTTTTTATTAGGGCCGTTCGGCTCCGGCTGCTGTCTCCTCGGTTCGCCTCCCACTGACTGTTCGTTTCATCTCCCATCGCCGCCTGTTCGCCTGCCTGCCCGTGCCTATAAAAGGGAGGTCGCTCCTCACCTCACGTACAGGTTCTTGCAAACGCTTTCCATAGCACTGCGCTACAGGTTCTTCTCCATCCCGTCTTGCGGCGTGCACCGCGATCCGGGACAGTAGGCCTCCGAAACCCCGCTTCTTCGAGTCCTGTACGGGAGAAGGGCGATAAGGTTTTTGGGGAGCGCTATCGCGCGACTCATCGACTTCATCGCGGACTTCGACGACCACTTCCCCGACGAGGACTTCTTCCCCGACATCAGCAGTCTCTACCTCGACGACATGGCTGAAAACGACAACGTCAATGCCAACGCGGGCGCACAGCTGTATGGTGTTTTCTTTCATCTTGTTCAGATCACCACCATGCTCTCTATTTGTGTCGCACCTATAATATATGGATCAATCTCTCCGAATGTGTTTCCATTATCTTTCTTCTCCTACATACATTGTTTATTTTCCATTAATCTAGTCATGTTTTTCTTGCGGTCTATTTTGTCTAAATTACTTGGTAAATTGCTATTTTTCTCAACAATCCAAAAACCTTATTATAGGCAATTTACCCCAAGTGGCTTTGTCGCATCTGTGAAGCCGCCCCTTTTTGTGGGTACTCACTACAAGAGATGGCGCGCGAGAGCAGTTCTCTGGTTTGAAAACATGAACTGCTATGACGCCATTCTTGGTAAGCCTGAGGGAGAGCTTACTCCTGCTCAGGAGCAAGTTTTTCAGAAAACTGACAGGCTGTTCAGGGCTGCTCTGTTATCTGTACTTGGAGATAACATTATTGAACCCTATATGTCCTTTACTAATGGCAAGGACATGTGGGCTGCTCTCGAGGCCAAGTTTGGGGTCTCGGATGCAGGCAGTGAACTGTACATCATGGAGCAATTTTGTGACTTCAAGATGACTGGTGATCGCTCAGTTGTTGAGCAGGCTCATGAGATACATGCACTGGCCAAGGAGCTTGAGTACTTCTCCTGTGTGTTACCGGACAAGTTTGTTGCCGGAAGCATTATTGCCAAGCTGCCTCCTTCATGGAGGAATTTTGCTACTTCCCTAAAACACAAGAGACAAGAGTTCACTGCTTCGGATCTCATTGGGACTCTTGATGTGGAAGAAAAGGCGAGGGCAAAAGACACACTTGCTCGTGGTGCTGAGGGTGGTTCAAGTGCCAACTTGGTACAGAAAAAGAACTTCCAGTCCCACAAGTTCAAGAACAAGGGCAAGATTGATGGCAAGAGCAAGTTCGACTGGAAGAACAAGCCCTCACAGTCCACTACTTTCAAGAAGAAGACTGATAAGAAGAAAGGTTCCTGTCATATGTGCGGTGATCCTGAGCATTGGGCTCCTAGCTGCCCCAACCGTTATGACAGGCGCCAGCATGGGAAGGGCGGCAAGACCGCCAATGTTGTCATGGGCGATGTTGATATGAAGAATGTTGGGTATGGTATATTACCTACTGTTCTTTCATTATGTCATTCTCCTGATTGGTGGATTGACACAGGCGCTAATGTACATGTTTGTTCTGACATTTCCATGTTTTCTTCATATCAGATCAGAGGGACTCAGTCCGTGCTGATGGGGAACGGCTCGCATGCTTCTGTTCATGGTGTTGGTACGGTCGATCTGAAGTTCACTTCGGGAAAGACCGTGCGACTGAAGAACGTGCATCATGTTCTCTCAATAAATAAGAATCTTGTTAGCGGATCCCTTCTATGTCGTCATGGCTACAAGATTGTTTTCGAGTCCAATAAGTTTGTACTTTCTAAGTTTGGTACTTTTATTGGTAAAGGATATGAGTGCGGAGGTTTATTCCGCCTGTCACTGTCAGATGTTTGTAATAAAGTTGTGAATCATGTTTCGTCTGATCTTATATCAAATGTCTGGCATTCACGTCTTTGTCATGTCAATTTTGGTTGCATGACACGATTATCAAAATTAGATTTAATACCAAAATTCACTTATGCCAAAGGATCGAAATGCCTAGCATGCGTGCAAGCAAAACAACCTCGCAAGTCGCATACGACTGCAGAGGTGAGAAATTTGGCACCACTAGAGCTCATACACTCTGATCTTTGTGAGATGAATGGTGTATTGACAAAAGGTGGAAAGAAATACTTCATGACATTGATCGATGACTCTACGAGATACTGTCATGTGTATCTTCTGAAGACAAAAGATGAGGCTTTGAGCTTCTTCAAAATTTATAAAGCTGAAGCAGAAAACCAACTTGATCGAAAGATTAAGAGGCTAAGGTCTGATCGAGGTGGAGAGTATTTTTCCAATGAGTTTGATTCCTTTTGTGCGGAACATGGTATAATTCATGAAAGGACGCCTCCCTACTCACCCCAGTCAAATGGAGTAGCCGAAAGAAAGAACCGAACTCTAACAGATCTGGTTAATGCCATGTTAGACACATCGGGTCTCTCTAAGGAATGGTGGGGGGAGGAACTGTTGACCGCGTGTCATGTCCTAAACCGAGTTCCCACAAAGAACAAAGAAATTACTCCATTCGAGGAATGGGAGAAGAAAAGATTGAAACTCTCTTACCTACGGACTTGGGCATGTTTGGCCAAAGTCAATGTGCCAATTCCCAAGAAGCGCAAGCTTGGACCAAAAACTGTTGATTGTGTTTTTCTGGGCTATGCTTTTCATAGCATTGGCTATAGATTCTTGATAGTAAAGTCTTAGGTATCCGACATGCATGTTGGTACAATCATGGAGTCGAATGATGCGACTTTCTTTGAGGATATATTTCCCATGAAGGATATGCCTAGCTCATCGAATCAGGGGATGCCTAGTACATCTATCCAGGAATTCGCTACAATTCCTAAATCCACCATTCCGATAGAACACCTTGAGAATCTGGAGGAGGATAACAATGAAGCTCCTAAAAGGAGTAAGAGACAAAGGACTGCGAAGTCCTTTGGTAATGATTTCATTGTGTATCTCGTGGATGACACTCCCACTTCTATTTCAGAAGCCTATGCATCTCCAGATGCTGACTACTGGAAGGAAGCTGTCCGAAGTGAGATGCATTCCATTTTGGCTAATGAAACTTGGGAGATTACTGGTCGTCCTTATGGGTGCAAACCCGTAGGATGTAAATGGGTGTTTAAGAAGAAGCTTAGGCCTGATGCTGCAATTGAAAAGTACAAGGCACGGCTTGTGGCCAAGGGTTATACCCAAAAGGAAGGTGAAGACTTCTTTGATACGTACTCACCTGTAGCTAGATTGACTACCATTAGAGTACTACTATCACTGGCTCCCTCATACGGTCTTCTCATTCATCAAATGGATGTTAAGACAGCTTTCCTAAATGGAGAGTTGGATGAGGAAATTTACATGGACCAGCCAGATGGATTTGTAGTAAATGGTCAAGAAGGAAAGGTGTGCAAACTATTGAAGTCTTTATATGGTCTCAAGCAAGCACCTAAGCAGTGGCATGAGAAGTTCGAAAGAACTTTAACTGCTGAAGGATTTGTTGTAAATGAAGCTGATAAATGTGTGTACTATCGCCATGGTGGGGGCGAAGGAGTCATTCTTTGCTTATACGTCGATGACATACTGATTTTCGGAACCAACCTGAATATCATCAAGAAGACCAAGGATTTCTTATCTCGCTGTTTTGAGATGAAGGATCTTGGGGTAGCTGATGTAATCTTAAACATCAAGCTGTTGAAGGATGACAATGGTGGGATTACACTGCTTCAATCCCACTATGTGGAAAAGATCTTGAGTCGTTTTGGGTATAGCGATTGCAAGTCTTGTCCAACGCCTTATGATCCTAGTGTGCTGCTTAGAAAGAATAAAACGACTGTTAGAGATCAACTGAGATATTCTCAGATTATTGGCTCGCTGATGTATCTGGCTAGCGCTACGAGGCCTGATATCGCCTTTGCTGTGAGCAAACTTAGCCGATTTGTCTCAAATCCTGGTGATGATCACTGGCATGCTCTTGAAAGAGTGATGCACTATCTAAAAGGCACTGCGAGTTATGGCATTCACTATACCGGGTATCCGAGGGTACTAGAGGGTTATAGTGATTCAAACTGGATTTCCGATGCTGATGAGATTAAGGCCACTAGTGGATATGTATTTACACTTGGTGGTGGCGCTGTTTCTTGGAAGTCTTGCAAGCAGACCATCTTAACGAGGTCAACAATGGAAGCAGAACTCACAGCACTAGACACAACCACTGTTGAAGCAGAGTGGCTTCGTGAACTCTTGATGAACTTACCCGTGGTTGAGAAACCAATACCCGCTATCCCAATGAACTGTGATAATCAAACTGTGATCATCAAGGTTAACAGTTCTAAGGATAATATGAAGTCATCAAGGCATGTGAAGAGGAGATTAAAATCTGTCAGAAAAATGAGAAACTCCGGAGTTATTGCATTGGATTATATCCATACATCTAGAAATTTAGCAGACCCCTTCACAAAGGGTCTATCACGCAATGTGATAGATAATGCATCAAAGGAGATGGGTATGAGACCCACAATATGAGTTTTCCACAGTGGTAAACCACTCTATGTGATCGGAGATCCCGTGAATTAGAATTGGGAGACAAGCTGTTGGTTGACTAAGAGGAAAGTATCCATATTTTAATAAACACCACTCCGTGAAGATGCAATACTTTCCTATTCTGCATGGCAGGTTGATATTTATCTTAATGTGTTCTAAGTGGCTTATCTTAAGCAGAGATGTTGTCCTGCAGAACATCTTTTGAAGAGCACACCTATATGAGTTTGACTGTTAACCGTCGCAGTCTATGAGAGTTGGGTGCTCTCTAACAAACTCATGAAAGGCCATGGAGTATGACGCATAAGCTTCACCCGCGGGGAAGTCCCACGGTAGCCTAGTATTGGTCAAGGCTTTGTGTGAAGCTAGGATGCAACAAACTTGCAGTTCAAGGCATAGTCCACTGTACAAGTCGCCGCCTAGTGTAGCATAGAGTTCTAGGTGGAAGTTCAACTTAATGTCTCCACCTCAGCATCAAGTATATAAATAGTGTTTTGGAACCAAAGGAAAAATTACATGTGCCTCTGGGATCTGGTGGGGGTTGTTGGAATTTTGGCCCAAAATAGCCCAGTCCAATTTTTCCATTCCAATAATTCCTGAAAATCCTAGAGGCCCATGTAGCCCATTCATGCATGGCAAGAGGTGAGACAAATGTTTAGTCCCACATTGCTAGTTGAGAGAGAGCTGGAGTGGTTTATAAGGAGAGCTGTTCTAGCACTTGTATGTGAGTGAGAACAAGAGGGAATCCTCGCGCACTCCTCCTCCTCCTCGCTCGCTCGCTCGTTCGTCACGACACGCCGCGGGTTGCGGGAATGCCTCGAGCCGAGAGCTTCTCTATCTTTTTGCCGCGCGTGAATGGGAAATAATCTGAACGGTTGCACAAGGCTGAAACGAATTTTTGCTAGTGGGTTTTTATTAGGGCCGTTCGGCTCATTCTTTGTCTCCTCGGTTCGCCTCCCACTGACTGTTCGTTTCATCTCCCGTCGCCGTCTGTTCGCCTGCCTGCCCGTGCCTATAAAAGGGAGGTCGCTCCTCACCTCACGTACAGGTTCTTGCAAACGCTTTCCATAGCACTGCGCTGCTACAAGTTCTTCTCCATCCCGTCTTGCGGCGTGCACCGCGATCCGGGACAGTAGGCCTCCGAAACCCCGCTTCTTCGAGTCCTGTACGAGAGAAGGGAGATAAGGTTTTTGGGGAGCGCTATCAGCGCGACTACTGACTTCATCACGGACTTCGACAACCACTTCCCCGACGAGGACTTCTTCCCCGACATCAGCAGTCTCTACCTCGACGACATGGCTGAAAACGACAACGTCAATGCCAACGCGGGCGCACAGCTTGTATGGTGTTTTCTTTCATCTTGTTCAGATCACCACCATGCTCTCTATTTGTGTCGCACCTATAATATATGGATCAATCTCTCCGAATGTGTTTCCATTATCTTTCTTCTCCTACATACATTGTTTATTTTTCATTAATCTAGTCATGTTTTTCTTGCGGTCTATTTTGTCTAAATTACTTGGTAAATTGCTAATTTTCTCAACATGTTATACGCACCGCCATTAATCCCTGCTGAATACAACCACTGCGTCTGCTGTAATTCATGTCCAACCGGCTGTCATTCTTCTTCTTCTCCAACAACTGCTAGCTAGCATGAGCAACCTGTCGTTGCCATCGAACACAGACAACGAGGGGAAGCCGCCGGGATGGCGGCATTGGTGGGATAGGGCTGCGATGCCGAGCAACCCTAGCTCCCCGTGGACGTAGGGCGAGGAGGCGAGGGGCGTCGCTGGCCTCGACGGCCAGGAGGAGAAGGAGGAGGACTCCGGCGCAAGGTGGGCACGGCTGGAGGCGCTGGAGGCGGCGGACGACGCGGCGGAGGCAAGGAAGGAGGCAAGGGGCCGGGCGACGCGGGAGCAGGTGGAGGCTCATCGTCCGTTCACCGACGATGAGGAAGACCCCAATGACCAGTCGTCGGACTCGAACTCAAGCTCGTTGGGCGCGTCGACCGGCAGTACCTTTTCGGAGGAGGAGGTGACAAGCAGGAGGCGCGTCCGTGAGGATGACGAAGTGGGGCCTTCTAACAAGAAGACCAAGAATTATTTTAAAATGTGTTTGTTTTCGCGTTTGTTCTTTAGTTTGTATGTTAAATATGTTTGAACTTGTTCGATTCGAGAAAGCATGGCATGATCACTACAACTTGTTCTCGCGTTTGTTCTTCATGCTCTTTCAAAGATTCATGCGCAGTAAAATTGCAGATGTTGTGAGCCTCCATGCATCTGGTTGGGTTCTTGAAAAAGAAGATGCAGTTCTGAAAACAAAACATTGAGGTCTCCAAAATGCGTCGGACTGCTGGGGCTGCCCCCAACGCAAACGGATAATTTGCGTCTCCTGGTCTTTCGCGTCCGTCATGCGACGCAAACAGACACTCATTGACAATTTAGACGTCTGAAATGCATCTCCCCCGTTGAAGATGCTCTTAGATATCAACAAATGAGAAATTTGTGTGTCCGGTCATTTTCTAAACAGTCAGCCAAGAGCTTTCATTAGTTGTCACAGTGGTGTTCATTCAATACACTAAAGGAGGCATTCCGGCGTCTAGGATATCCAGGAACAGCACGGATCAAAAGGGGACGGGATCCTCTAACGTTAAGGTTTAAAGTCAGGGAAGCTACAGTATGCTGACTTCTCTTCATCTAAATTATATGATTAAGTCCAAAACAACATAAATTATTCTACACAATACTAATTTATGTTATGCAACCAGAGTAATTACATATAGACAAAATTATGGTGTAGTAAAATTTAGTTAAATTTTTAATATCTACAGTAATTAATTACATCACATAACTATGATACTAATGCTACTTTGCCCTGACTTTACTTCATTCTTTTCCCTGACTTTGCTCCTCCACGTTAGAGGAGCCGGTTCCGATCAAAAGAGGATACAAATTTAGCACCTTGGAGGTACCGTGTGACAGTCAGAAATTGACACCACGAGGATTCCAGCGACCCCGCTAAAGTCCGCACGGTATCAAGTTAGAGACGCCTTCCTACACGACATGCGCATCGAAGCACAAACAGTGATGCAAGAGAAATTACCACAAGCAGTTACATTATAACATGTTTACAGTAGAGCCCACAAGAAACAAATACATTACAATAATGATTCCAATAAGTTAAGAAACAAATATACAATACAAAGATCCGAATCATAAAGAAAGCCAAATACATTCAAGTACGGATAAGATACAAGTTGAACTAAGAGTCCTAAAGTAACAAGTGCCATCCATGATCCTGACCAGGCCAAGCCGAATGGTAACCTTGCTAACGTCATCATCTTATACTTGTTAAAAGTCGGATCATCAGTTGCCGACAAAAAAGAAAGAAGATAGAAGAGGAAGAAAACAAAGCGTAAGTACCAATGCACGTACCAAGGGAGACTAGAAACGGCTGTGCTCGGTGGAAGGAATTGTTAGGTCTCGTAGCAGAAAACAAAATTTTCTAACTATAAGCAAACCCTAATACGCCTATTCATGTAGTACTGCAGTAATAGATGCGATATCGAAAACGTACCTTTGTAGACAGATAGCGGTTAATATCAGCTAGAACGTAAATGATGTAGTCGAACAAGCGACGTTTGAGCGGGCCATGAAAGATTGTAATCAAGACTATGCTTTCAATTAATACAAAATCACACGTTCAAAAAATCTCAGCCGCGTGTGAAGGCTTATTTTGTACTTGTGCTTGCATGTTCCGATGAATAGATTGGGAACGAGTCGAACGACCTGACACATGCTAACTCACCCTTAGGCATCTCTAACCATGCGACTTAAACGATGTATGTTTTGGCAGTTTAGGTGGTCGCACGGATACCTGAACAGTGACCCGCGTCCACGTGTCCGTTTGGGTCGCACGCCGCGTTCAACACGCGGAGGCAGTGCAAATGTAATAAAATAAAAGAAAATAAAAATGAAAAAGGAAAACAACAAAAAATAAATAGAAACTAGTGGTTCATTAAACTTAGCCCTATTTTAGAAAAAAATTACACAAAAGAAAACCCTATATGGGCTTTAAACTAAAAAAAAAAGCAAACCATAGCCAGGGTTTGCATGCACGGTGGCCGCCAGTAGTACTCCGCGTGTTCAGGATGACGCCCTCCGGCGGCGACGCGTTGTTCCGGCTGGACACGCCGGAGGACGCCGGGGACTCCGACCAGGGCGACCACTGCGCCCTTTCCCAGGCGGAGTGCGCGTCCGGAGGACTCGCTGGCCTGCGCAGCCGTGCCCTCCGCGCGGACTCCTTCCGGAGTTGCTCCTCCGCTGCGGCCTGCAGCTCCGCCTCCTGCCGGAGCGCGGCCCGGCGCTCCTCCTCCGCCCGGAGCGCGGCCCGGCGCTCATCCTCCTCCAGGAGCGCCGCCTGGCGCGTGGCCTCCTCCTCCTGGCGAGCCATCTCGAGGAAGGCCCACGCCTCCGCCTGGGCGTCCTCCTGGGCCTTCCTGGCCATCTCCTCCAGCGCGGAGGCGCGCAGCGTCTCCGCGAGGTGCGGCCATTTGGCCAGCTCCTCGAGGTCGCGCTGCTCGCGAGACGGCGCGAGTGCCACCTGCAGCTCGGGGTCGTCCTCCTCCTGGGGCTTGGGCTGCGGCTCGGGCTGCGGCTCGGGTTGGGCCCGTGGCGCCGCCGCGCCTCATCGATGTAGAGGCTGCCGGGGCAGCGGCCAGCCCGCCTTGCAGGCGTGCGCGGCTGCGCGCGAGGCCGCGCCGTCGCGGACGTGAAGCACGTGATGGGACGAGCCGATGGCCCCATGTCGCGGCTGGGAGGAGCCGGCGGCCCCATGAAGAAAGCCGCCGGCGCGATTCGCCGGCTGCTGCCGGCCTCGTGGTCGTTCACGAACGGGAGGAACTCCCGCTTCAGGGCCATGGCGGCGCGGAAGCTCTACGTAGCTCATGCGTGTGGCCGGAGTGGAGAGTGGGGACTGAATAGGGACAGTCCCCCTCCCCCAGTCCATATTTAATAGGACTGGGGCACCGACAGCTGGGTCAGCCACGCGGACCAAGCGGACATGCGAGGACACCGCGTGTCATCCGCGGCCACGTAAATCCGGCCCAGATTTGGACCGGGTTTGCGTCGTTCCGGACGCCGCGGTCATCCGCATTTGTGTGCGTCGCCGCGTTGGACACGTTTTTGTCCGACTAGAACCATCCGGACACGCGGGCGTGGAATGGATCGCCACGTTGGAGATGCCCTTATCTACGAATGTTGCGTGTGGGATCTTCTCGCCGTTAAAGGTCAGCAGGGCACGTCCAACGAAAACTTAGGTCGTTGTTTCCTACCTTTACTCGCCTTCTTCCTTGATCTGTTGAGGCTGCCGGTAATGGAGACGGAGGACCTGCGGTGTTTCTTTCTCCATGTGTGCGAGTAATTTAGACTAGGAAGCAGAGTGCGGGAAAAGTCCCAGCTGAACATAGGTGCATGGGTTCCCGGGTAGAAAATATATTTTCCAAATGTTAAAAAAATTTGAAAAAAAATAACGGGATACGTATGCATGTTCCATGTGTGCGTAGAAAGTTTTCGCGGAAAAACCACTTTTTTATTTCAGAATCTAAAAAAGACAAAATACGTCACATATATACTGCTATATAGCCTGCAAAATTTCACTATTTTGCCGACTCAAAATAAAAGGTTTTTTCGTGACGAAACTCATGTCCAGGGCACATGTTTGAAATCACTTTTGCATTCATTTTGTGTTTTGATTTTTAAAACATGTTTTTACATACAAACGCATTTTTAAAAAAGTGGGTTCACATGCACCTAGGTTCTGAAAACCAAGTCTAGAAGTCTAGCAGAGTGCGGCTTCATCTTAAAATATCTGTTACAGGAGGGTGGTGGCTGGGTGGTGGCTGGTCGGTGGCACAGTATAATCGGTACGGTTATGTCCGCAGGTAGAAGAACATAGGACATATTTTCCGGTTATAGCAATCAGGTCCTTCCATTGGACAGATTTGTTGGGTCTACTAAATTCCTCCTATAGTTGAAGTAAAGATATCCAGATTTATAATAAAATTGCAGTCATCTCATCAAAATAGATTCGCTTGGCTATGGAACATACTTCCCTGCACGAAAATAATCAGCTTCTGTTATTGGCAGTGTATGCGTTCGTATCCAACTGAACTGCCGCCTGTATAAGCTTATATTCGAAAGACAAATTACGTGCAAGCATGTAGCAAATGTAATGCGCAGACCGTGCCATGTTTTACCGTCATGAATGCAGCATACCAAAATATGGATCAAAAGATTGGCATTATCTGCCATACAACATAAGAGCATCTCCAGTTGTGTCCCTCAAAGCGGGTTTGGCTCCTCTGCAGTCCTGTTATTACTGTATGTGTGCTGTAATTCTCATAATCCACCGTTCCACTCCAATCCAAAGGCTCTGGTCCTCTCGCTTAATAATCCTTTTAATTAACTGATGAAACAATACTCCACCTTAGAACGGCAGAGACGCCCAGAAACCCATGGCCGCTGCTACGGTGATCCTCATACTTCTTGCGCCGGCCGGCTCGATTTGTTTTTTTTTTTTTTTGAAACGGAGGCAAAAGCTTTGCCTCATCCATTAATTAAGAAGAGGGTGCCCGGTTTTTAGGAGAAACCCGGGCAAAAACCTACAACAATCAGGCCAAGCCCGCACAAGCAACACACCCACATAGACCACAATGCGACCCCAACAAACACTCAACACGATACTCCAACACCACGTCGAAGAAGACATGCCACGGCAAAGGGAGGCGCCCGTCAACCAACCTCGGATCCCTGGAAGGCAACAACCAAGGTGGCGAGAAACTCGGAAACCTCTCTAGCAACGATAGCTCCGGGCACCATTGGCAACAACCCCGACTTAGCAACCATATCATCAATATGAGCCACCTGTCTGCCGGACTCAACCGAGGAAGAGACTGCAGCGTCAACATCACCACACTTCTCAGAGACAAGTGCCTGACACGGTGGAGAAGCCACATCTGAGAACTCGTGTGAGCCGGGCCTCACTTCCTCGATGGGAGGAGGCGTAAGCACACCACCAGACAAGACTGCAGCGTCAACATCTGTCGGAGCCGTGACTGTCGAGCTCGCACCAGCACAAGGAGAGAAACTACCACGAGGAGAGAAACAACCATAGAGGTGCTCATCCTCAACTACAGACGACTTCTGCTCAGCGGAATCAGGCGGAGCCAAAGCATGTGCATCCGTCGGCTCCATAGCAACACCATCGTGTGCCAACAACCGCTTAAGCGTTGCCACCTCCTCACGAAGGGGACGGACCACCTCCTCGATGCGGAGGTCAACCAGCTGAAGGAGCTCCAAGCGCATCAACGCAACTTGTGACTGAAATAGGGAGTCCAAACTGGCGTCGACCTTGAACTCCCCGCAACACCTAGGAGAGGGACTTGGCGGCACCGCTGCACACAACGGCGATTGGGACACGACCTCAGCCCAACTCCGAGATGACGAGGGACGACGAAGCGGAGCAGGCAGAGAGTGGCTCCGCTGGAGAGGAGCATGACCGTCCGGAGAGCGAGCACGAGTGTCCGGAGAGCGAGAACGAGCGGCAGGAAAGCACGCACGACAGAAACGCTCTCGATGACCAGGACGACGGCAGCGGATGCATCTGAAGGGCTCACGACATGAGCTGACTTGGTGGCCACGCTCGAGGCACCGGAAGCATCTCCCTCGAGCCCAACGCTTGAAGGCGAGGCTACGCTCAAGACCTTCCTTGCGAAGCAACGACAATGGCTCATGACCAGGGTGGTTACCCCGACCCACCTGCACCAAATCTTCCTCAACACCAAGAGCCGCAGCTGCAGGAGAGAGGCCGTCACAGAGCTCTTCCAGCACCTTCCCACCATGGCGCACATCAGCGATATCACAAAACGAGCCAGGGACAACACCGTTGGTGGAGACCGACGGCGTCCGCGGGGCCAACTCTTCATCATCGTCGATCTTCTCAGGCGCCATCTCTCGATTTGTCGGCAGCACGCAAGTGAAGCCTGCGCGCAGCAGATAGCCGAAGTCACCGCTGGCGAGGAGCTCACCCGCCTTGCAGAGGGGCTGCAGAACAAATCGATACATGAACTTCCCCACTGCTCCTAGTCAACCAGCTCGTTTTCTGCTACGTGCTACACGATCCAGCTAACAGACTACAATGTGGCTTTTTTGGTTCCTGTATTCCACGGCAGCCTCGATCTATACGAGGCCAGCGAGTTAGCAAGCTATGAGCATGAGCAGCCCTGAGTATGACGACAGCCATGGCGGCATCCCTGACTCCCTGTAGTTGGTTAATCGTTTTTCTTTATTAATTAACAAGAGAATTAAGAGGGAATTAGAGCATCTCCAGTCACGTCCCCAAAGCGTCCCCCAAATCGCGCCGAATTGAGCGTTTGGGGGACGTATTTTGTTCGTGCCGTCTTTGGGGGACGTCGCTCCCCAGCCGCGTCCCCCAAACGCCTCCCCCAAACATTTAAAATATTTTTTTTGGCATTTTTATTTCAATTTCCACAAACTAATACATAATTGGGAAACGTGGTTTACACGAAAACACAGTTAGGCACATGGTTTTCCACAAACTAATACATAGTTTGAACCGTCGTGGACACAAATATAAAATTTTGCAAAGAAACTAAACCTAACTAGGTCGTGCATCGAAAGTTTCCTGTGTTCGCTGCTAAGAAAGAACACTCGAGGGCACACCCAGTCACCTAAACTGGAAAATCCAGCGGGAGGATGGTGCCCTTGTTGGTTCTACCGATGAGGCGAACATGCAGAAACCTCCGTGCACGTGTTCGCTGCGAAGAAACAACACTCAGTCCTCCTCCTCGTCGGTGCTGTCGCTGTGGTAGTCCCGGCGGCAGCGCGTCTCGTCGAAGACCTTGACGCTCATGTCCTTGTCGCTGAAGTAGGAGAACAGGAGGATGAAGTCGGCTTCGAGGCTGTGGTGCCACGCAAACTTCTCCCAGCCGATGTTGAGGTACATCTTGCCACGAGCGTCGTAGATCACGTCAATGATCCACCGGTAGTAGCCGCACGCAGCCTCCCGCAGATGCATCGTGCGCGGGCGGTCGTCGTCGGCGACGTAGTCGGCGAAGGAGTCCGGCAGCCTCTGGATGCCGCGCGGGTCGCCCTTGAGGACGAGGACGAACTCGACAGCACGTCCGGCTCCACGTCCATCTCCGACGATGAAGCCGACGGCGTGGGAGGCGACGACGAGCGTTCACCTCTGCCGCGGCCACGACCACGACCACGACCACGGCCGCGAGGTCGGCCTCCGCCTCTACCAGACATAGCGTCGAGTCTTGTTGAGATGGTGGCGGCTAGGGTTTGGGAGAGAGGCGCTAGGGTTTGTGTGTGAGAGCGATGATGAGAGGCGGCCCTTTTATAGGCCGGAGGGAGGCGGAGGAGCGGTGGCGCTCATTAACGCCGGCACGCAGAGCTAGGCGCGACGGGACGCGTCGCTGCGGGAACTGCACCGTCGCTGCGCGCCAATAACTTCCGTCGCGAGGTAGGCGACGGTTAGGTTAAAATGTATTGTGCCGCTGACGAGTCGGTCCCGCCACTCCCCGCCTCGCTTTTCGGTGTGTCCGGCGTCCCCGGTGCGTCCCCTGTGGGACGGGGACGGGCTCGGGGCGCCGGACACCGTATCGGGGCGCGCCGGACAAAAATGGGCTTTGGGGGACGCGGCTGGAACGGTTTTTTGGTCCGGCGCGCCCCAAATCCCTTTGGGGGACGCGGCTGGAGATGCTCTTAAGAGGGAAGAAGAAGAAGAACCTTTCGATTAGACTGAACGGTAGATCTAACCGTTACAGTACCCGTACAGTAACAATAGGACTGCAGAGGAGCCAAACCCCCTCAAAGCATCCCAAACGGTTTTGGGCGCGCCGGACAAAAAAACGGATCTAGCCGCGTCCCTCAAAGCCGATTTTTGCGCCCCGAGCCTGTCCCCGTCCCACAGGAGACACATCGGGCACGCCGGACACAACGAAAAGCGAGGCGAAGCGACGCGGGCCCGACGCATCAGCGACTCATTCAAGTTTGGACCTAACCGTCGCCTACCTCGCGGTGGAAGTTATTCGCACGTAGTGACACACGACGATCTTTGCCTTAATGGCGTTGGAGGGGCAGGCGAGACGTCTCATCGGTGCTGCCGAGCCTCCATGAGTCGCTGGCGTTCACACGCCACCGTCCGTTCTCGTGCTTTGTTCCCGCCTCATCTCGCCTCTTCCCGCGCTTTCTTCCCGACGCCGGCGTCTATAAAAGGCCCTCCCGGCTCAATGGCAGCCACCATAGCTACCGACACCCCTTTCTCCACCACAAGCACAGCCCTCGTAGCTCCACCGCCGTCTCCTCCACCACCAGTTGGCAATGGTGAACCGCCCCGGCGATGGCCAGTTCCCTCCACCGTCGTCTTCTCCAGCACCACCTCCACCACCGGATTCACAGTTCAGCATCGACGTTGCCACCCGTGAAGAGGAGCGGCGACGAGGAATGGAGAATTGGCGTGCACATCGTCAGGAGCGGCGGGAGGCACTCGAACTGCAGGCCCGCCAACAGCGTCAGGCGGAGCACGCGGCGGATGTAGCGGCGTTTGACGCCCCTGGCCCCACAGCTGCCGAGAGCGCGGCGGCAGCAGCGTGGCAGGAGGAGGCGCTGGCGGACACCATTGCGGCGTTTTACGCCTCCACAGAAGGAGAGGCGCGGCGGCGCCGGACGGAGGAGATGAGCCGGCGGTGGGAGGATGAGCGCCGGCGCCAGCGCGAGGAGCGGGAGGCGCAGTACCGTGAACGGCGGGTGGCGATCGAGCACCGGCGGCGGGAGTCGCTCGAGCGCCAGCAACAGCTGGCAGCGGGAGGCGGCGCTGGCGGCAACGGAGGTGGCCTGGGGGAGGCGGGCGGACGCGTTGGCGGCGGCGATGATGGAGGCGCCAATGGATGAGGAGGAGGCGCTAATGGAGGAGGAGGAGGCCGAGGCGGAGGAGAAGGAGACCGAGGTGGAGGACGACGACGACGACGGGCTGCACCCGGACGAGACGGACGATCAGCAACACGCGCTCGTCGAGTCCTTCGAATCGGAGAAGAAGCTCCAGGACAATGCCCGTGCCCGCGGAGAGGCGCATATCCGTCGCGCCGTCGAGCTCTCCCTCCAGGCGGGCAACAGGGGAGGGCGGACGTCGACGCGCTGCTGGAGCAGCGGCGTCTGGCCACCGCCCTACGCACGGAGAGGCGGCGCGCGCAGCAAGAGCTGCGGCGGAGAGGAGGCGACGACGGGGCGGGGCCGTCGAACGCACCGCCAGGCGATCAGTAGGCTCGGTTTAGATGAAATCTAGCCGTTTTCATTCAAACTTTGTAATATTTAATCAAATTTGAATGAAAACTTTTATTTTCGTGCACCAATATTCATTTGGGGAGGGCGTTTAGGGAACGCGACTGGGGAGCGACGTCCCCCAAACGCGGCACGAACAAAACACGTCCCCCAAACGCTCAATCCTGCGCGGTTTGGGGGACGGTTTGGGGGACGCGACTGAAGATACTCTAAGACTTACATTTTCCAGAAAAAAGGTAAATTATGTAAACTTTGACAAAGTTTTCACTTTTCAGAAAGAAACATTAACACGTACAATACAAAATCAATGTCACTTGATGCACCATGAAATATGCTTTTACATAAGATCTAGTACATTATTATCGTTAGTTTTTCCTAAAGTCTTTTATCAGAGTTTACTAAACTTGACTTTTTTTTAAAGAAGCATTATTCATTTAAACAAAGGGAGGCATTACTAAGTAATTATAGTAGTGCTAGGTAATTACCATGCACTTTCCATTCTCCCATCAAGCTAGCACCTGATACGGCTGATTGTGTTGTTGCCTATTCGATGGTGACTCGGAGAAGGGATCATCATGAGGGGAAGAAGAAGTAGGGGCCATCGGACGGAGAGTCCTCAGGATGGTGGTATGCGGTTTACCCAACTTCGGAACACCTACACGATAATAGGGCCTACTGCTGTTTGTCTGGAATTATCTAGGCGCTTTTGCGTTATTACAATGAGTTGTGGTTGTGCCTCTAGGGCTCCCGGGATCCGGCTTATAAAGGCGTCAGGATCTAGGGTTTACACGGAGAGTCATATCCGGAATACAAAATACCTAACTACGAAATATTACATTGTCGTGCACGTTAAGGATCCTCCTTTTCTTATACGCCGTAATGGATTTGGATAATTTATGGGCCTTCACAGATCCGACTACCTGCGTAGGTCGGTTAAGATCCGGCTCCTGCTCTTGGGCTGGACTTCATCCATCTTCTATCAACAGCAACTGGGCCATCCGATGGCCATATGCCACCATCACCATCTGTGGGCCACCCGGACTTGCCGGATCTTGACCATGTCGTTGATATACCCATAAAGTATACCCACAATAGTAGCCCCAAAGTTCTTCAACATTCGTTATTCTTCCTCCTATCTCTATTCGGATCCGAAGAGAATCTCGAAGAGCTTCCAAAACTTCATTGTTTCCGACTTCATTCAACCGGAAATCATTTGTCTTCTCATAACGGTAACTTAGCAGATTTTTCATCCACGTCGCACATAACTTCCCTTTTTCCCGCGCTAAATTTTTGGATATGCGGATATTTAGCCGGAAATTTCGGAGGCGTGCAGTTGGGTCACCGCTGCGTCCATTTCACCGCTTTTGACATAAGACACATGGCGATCATCCAATGGTGCGACCGTTCCGTTCTCACCGTAGGATTCGACTCACGAATCTTCGCGCGGGGCCTATAAATACCCCATTCTCACGGTCAGTTTCATTCTTTCGCCGCTCCTCACCACTTTGTCTTCTTCCTCGCGCTAGCACCGCCCGTTAGATCTCACTCTGGAGAACTTCCTCCCGAAAAGCTTTAAGTGCCGCCGCTCCAAGGCCTTCCTCGACCCGAGCTGTCTGCATTTGATCGGGAGTTCGTCTCCACCGCCGATGTGTCGTCTTGTCGGAGGCCTACACGTCAAGTCCGCGACCTTCTTCCTTGCCGGCATCATGGGTAACCACCACACCATTACCGGTAAGTCTACCGGACTTGTAGAAGATAGACTTTTAGCGCGATCCGGCTTCCTAAGTTTTTACCATATGCATGTAGCCGAAAACATGTCCACTGGCTCACCTAGGTTCACTGGTAGCTCTCCGAATAGCCCACCACCAAACTCAACACAACCAACCTTTGTTGAGCCCTTAGCATTCCTTCCGCCCAATATTTCCGATATTAGGTTAGCTCAACCTTACTCCGCCTCTTCCAGCAATAATCTCGGTCGAATCCCAACGCTCGAAGAAATCCAATCGGAACTATAAGGTCAAGCTAGGATGGCTGCTAAAGTCCTGGAGGCAGAACAGAAGAAGGGATCGAAGGCCCAGAACCGTGAAGGGGAGAAGGGTCATTGGTGGCCCAGTGAAGTTACTGGTTCGGAACTTAGAGCCTTGGAAAAAAGGATTCATAGATCCGGATACCTGTAGTTTCAACAAAGACTCCAGCACTCTGACCCCAGAGCCTGACGAACGAGTCTTCACCAAAGCCTGGGTGGAGCGCGGCCTTTCTCTTCCTCCTTCCGAGTTCTTTCTGTCGGTGCTTAGCACATATGGTCTCCAACCTCACAACATCTGTCCGAATTCCTTCCTCCTCCTCTCCAACTTCGCGAATCTCCGCGAAGGCTATCTCGGAGTCCGATCAGACGTCCGCATCTGGCAGTTTTTCTATAGAGTCAATAAGGAGACCAAGGACAAGGCCATGATGAATTGCGGCAGCATGACTTTCGTGCTCCGCACCAAGAGGGTCTTTCCGGATCTTGCCTCCCGTGAGTCAATCCGGTACTGGAACGCCGGATGGTTCTACGTCAAGAAAATCTCAGTTCCGGGCGTCCATGATGGTATTCCCGCCTTTGCCAACAAACCTTCGGAGGAGCTCGCCAGCTGGAGCTTCATCCCTTCCCTCGCTCAGTACCCGGAGCTGGACAAGATGGCCCGAAGGATCTCCTGGCTAGTCCATGACGGTTTAACCGGAATGGACCTAACCCTGAGCTGGCTCACCCGTCGGATCCAGCCGCTAAAATTCAACAAGCGGCTGATCTGCGAATACTCCGGGGTCGATGATCCGCTGCGAGTAACAAAAGATAAGCTGCCGACGAATTCTCTAAACAAGAGGATCCGAATGCTCGTGAAGCTTACCCGGGGCCAGGAGGTCCCGGAGATCATCAAGGACATGTACATCAACAACAAGTGCCCTCCGGTGCGTGTTCTCACTTAGTCATTTTGTTTCTTATATTTGAAATGTTCTAACTTCTTCAATGCTTCCTCTATCAGCTCAATTCTTCGGCGGAGGATAGTTTCAGGGATATATTCCGTATTTCCACTGACGCTGGAAAGGTGGAGGAGGATCCTGAGGACGAAGACGAGGGGGAAGAGCAAATTCCCAAGAAAAAAGCTACCCATCGTGCACCAAAACGTCCCCGCGCCCAGGTTTCTGGTACTGATGCCGGAACCAGCGGCGAGGCCTCCGCCAAAAAGGCAAAAAACACAGCTCCTCCACGCCTCGACTCCAAGAAGGCTGAGCGCGTCCGCATCAAGCTGCTGGCCACAGCCGGAAGAGGGTCACGCCCGCAACTTCCCGGAGCCACGTAAGTGTTCGGAAATATAAACTCTTAGTTGTGAAGCTAAAACTTATCACTTATGTCTTTTTTTTTTACTTGGTGCAGGAGCCAAAAGATCACCGCTCCGCGGGTTAGCACCTAGAAGCCCATCACCAGTTTCCTCAAGACATCTCCGGCTTTTGGCCCTGCCACTCCAGTTCCGCCAAGTACCTCCAACACAGCTCCCCAACCTACTCCGTCTGAGGCTCACCCCTCATCTGATCTCGCCACCGAAACTCAGGTGGAAGTAATTCCACTGAGCAGCGGGAAAGGAGGTGGAAGCTGCTTCGCCACAAAGCGAGCTGCTCCTGAAGAACCTCAAGACAAAGGTCCAGAGGAGGCGGAAGTCACCTCTGCAGATACGGCTGAAGCTTCGGCTAAGGATGCCATCGTATTTCTGGCCAATTTTGGTGATCCTTCTGATCTTTACGCTACGCCAAAGGCGTACTCCACCAAGTACTTCAACAAGCTTACGGAGGCGGAGAAGTGGGATCTCGAGCAAGACCTACTGAACTCCATACTACGCAACGCATGGGGTAAAGCTGATATTGAAAGTTCCGACATTCAAAATCACAAAAGGGAGATCAACGAGTTCTTCGGCCTACTTCTCTGCAAGCGCAAGGTAAACCAAACTTCCCAGTAGCCCCCAAATATCTGGGCGGAAACAATCATAGTTCGCGTCTTGATACTTTTGAGTAAACTAATCCGAGAAATTTTAAAGTGTCGTGGTAGCCCCCAAGCGTCATGGCGGAAATTTTTCCGGCAATGATGCTTCGAAAAGATCTACACTTAGTTATATGCAATCGCAACTTATCCATATTTTTCATTGCCGTAGGAACAACAAGCGCTACACTATGAGCTCCACAATAATATCTCTCTGCAGCGCTAGCCAGGCGGATCAAATTCACGATGCCAAAGAGAAGATTGCGGAGCTAGAAAAACTGCTGGTGGAAGCCAATGGTATGCTTACGACCAAACTGTCATTATTCCAATCTTCCGACTTTGAGCTTATTTTGTTAATTTGAATAGGTGTGTCCACCTCCCTAGCAACTGCTTCATAAGAATTGGAGAACCTGCACTGCACCCACACAAACTTGGAGTCAAAACTAAAAGAGGCAGAGGAAAAGCTGGAACTTGCTGAGAAGAAGCTATCTGAGAAGAATTCCGAATTTATCAGAGAAAAGGTTGATCTGGTGGAAAAGTGGACGAGAGAGGGCACCACTCTTAAAAGCCTCTGAGAAGAAGTGCAAATGCTCCGGTCTTACATGACGAAAGCAGAGCAAGGTTGGGACCTGCTGAACTCCGACGTCATGGGTAAGTATCCGAAGGCCGAAATCAGAATAGTTCTCTGTAACCCTGAATAACGACTAACACTGATCAATGCTCTCTTTTTTATATAGAGCCACTTGGATATGATGATGCCCGACGTGAAATGTTTGCGCATGACGATTTGATCCGGCTAGCCGGAGATGATTGCAGGGAATTAATCTCAGCTTGTCGCAAGATCTGCCACAACTTAGTGATCAAGGACAGCCGAACCTGCGACGTACGCGAACTTATCCATAAAATGGATGTCCTGCCGGAACTTGTCGTCGATCTCCAGGATTCTTCAGCCCGAGGTGCCGCTCAAATGTCCTTGCCAATGTGCCTTGCTCATGCTCCGAACCTTGCTATAGATCTGGCCACTACTGGTATTCCTCCGGATGCATATCCAAATGTGCTCTTGGATGCTTGCAGTGGTTACGACACCCGGATCGCACGGCGCATTCGTCACGACGAATTCTATGACAAGGTCGTGCTTCCAGCTGGCGAACCTCTCGAAGCAGAGCTTGAGAAGAAACATGAAGCGGAGGCAAGGCCAGCCGGATCCAAAGACGGAAGCCAATTCACCTGGACCAACTCCAAGGAAGCCGAGAAGAATGAGACGAAGAACGACGATGAAGATGCATCTTCTCCGGCTAAGGAAGCGGAAAAGAGCGAGGCACGAGCTGATGATGAAGGTCGTTCTTCTCCAGCCAAGGAAAAGTGAAAAACTTGTTCCTGCGGGAAATTTTAACATTGCATCATTTTGGCCCCTTCGAGGGTTTGTAATATAACTTAAATATTTTTAAGTAGCTAGGATGAAACAAGTGCATGGGCGAAAAAAACTTATCCTGCTATCTGTTTGATTATATATGCATGTTTCGTTATTTGAAATCTAGTGCTAGTTTCTAAGTTTTCCAGCTTGCTTATTTGACCTTCCACGAGCCGGGAGACCTTTAGCCGGAAAATGCTCGCCAAGAGCGACGAAGCCCAATGTAGAAAATCAAAAGTTCGCAACAAAAAACTCATCCACCAGAAAACTTAAGCTCACGTCCTAAAGGAAAATTTTGAAAATCACAACTTTTATACACGCCTAGGCGGAAACATCCAGTTCTGCGGTTTTAGTCGGAAAACATACACGATCCAAAAATGAACGACTAAAGAAGGTAAAAGACCTAAAGAGTGAACCATATGCTTTATTTCATTGATCATGTATCATAACTATTACAAAGTATGTAATGCGAAAATTGCTATGTGTGGAAAGGACGTAGTTGTGCTATATTCCAAGGACGATCTATTTCATCATATATGTCACCCAGATCCTCCCTCTTGCGTTTTTGATGCCAATTGTTAGGTCTATCCTTCAGCTCGCGGAAATCAACAAGGTAGTAAGATCCGTTGTGTAGAACTTTGCTGACGACAATAGGTCCTTCCCAAGGAGATTGCAGCTTATGTTCTTTCACCTGCCGAAGGCGGAGGACCAAGTCACATTCCTTAAACGAGCTGTTCCGAACTCGACGGCTGTGATAGTGTCGGAGTTTCTGCTGGTAAATGGTGTATTCCGAACTTCTTCGAGCAGGTCCACAAATAGCTGTCGAGCCTCATCAGCAGTTTCTTCATTATAGGCGGAAACTCGCGGGGAATCATGGATGATGTCGGAGGGGAGCACAGCTTCAGATCCGTATACTAGGAAAAAGGGTGTAAAACTAGTCGACCTGTTTGGGGTAGTTCGTAAACTCCACATAACAGAATCCAACTCCTCGGCGCAAGCTCCAGCTGCTCGCCGCAGTGGTTTTTCAAGGCGAGGCTTGAATCCGGCTAGTATGAGGTCATTGGCTCGCTCGACCTGCCCATTGGATTGTGGGTGAGCCACAGATGCAAGGTCAAGCCGGATCCCTACGTCATTGCAATAATCCTTAGTTCTCCCGGTGCGAAGTCCGTGCCATTGTCTGTGATTATGCTGTGTGGCATGCCGTATCTCACTATGAGGCTGCAAACGAATTTTAGTGCCGTATCACCATCGGCTTTTCTCACTGGCTTTGCCTCGATCCACTTACTAAACTTTTCAATAGCAACCAGGAGGTACTCAAAGCCACCAGGAGATGATTTCTTTCATTTTCCAACCATGTCGAGTCCCCAGACCGCAAACATCCAAGTGATAGGGATGGTCTTTAGATCCTGAGCCGGAGCGTTTGGTTGAGTAGCATAGTACTGACAACCTCGGCAAGTTTTCACTATCTTCTCAGCATCTTCTTTAGCTATTAGCCAGTAAAAACCTTACCAGAAAGTTTTTGCAACGAGGGACCTAGGAGCGGCGTGATGCCTGCAATCACCTGCGTGGATCTCTCTGAGGATTTCGATGCCATCTTGATTTGAGACGCATTTCAGAAATACCCCGTTTGCACTTCTCTTATAGAGCTGTTCATCAACTATTGTGTAGGATCTTGCTCGTCTGACGACCTGTCGTGTGAGGGCTTAGTCCTCCGGCAACTTCTGGTCAATGAGGTAGTCCAGGAAAGGTTGGGTCCAAGCCAGAGTGATTTCCATCACCTCCTTAGCCGGAGACACCGCCACATGTGGGTTTTCCGGGTTAGCGCCCTTTACCGAGGGTGTCCGTAAGTTCTCAAAGAAAATTCCAGGTGGAATGGATTTCCTGCCGGATTCGAGGTTGGATAACACATCTGCCGCTGTATTATCATCTCTCCTAGCGTACTGATACGTCTCCAACGTATCTATAATTTCCGATGTTCCATGCTTGTTTTATGACAATACCAACATGTTTTGTTCACACTTTATATCATTTTCATGCATTTTCCGGAACTAACCTATTAACAAGATGCCACAGTGCGATTCTGTTTTCTGCTTTTTGGTTCCAGAAAGGCTGTTCGGGCAATATTCTCGAATTGGACGAAATCAACGCCAAACCTCCTATTTTTCCCGGAAGCGTCCGAACACCGAAGAAGAGTCGAGAGGGGCTGGGGGCCACCACACCACATGGCGGCGCGGGCCAGGCCTAGGCCGCGCCGGCCTAGGGTGTGGCGCCCCAGTGCCCCCTGCGCCGCCTCTTCGCCTATAAAAGCCCTTTCGACCTAAAAAACGCAGTACCAATTGACGAAACTCCAGAAAGACTCCAGGGGCGCCGCCGCCATCGCGAAACTCCAATTCGGGGGACAGAACTCTCTGTTCCGGCACCCTGCCGGACGGGGAATTGCCCCCGGAGCCATCTCCACTGCCGTCTTCACCGCCATCTTCACCGCCATCGCTGCCTCCATGATGAGGAGGGAGTAATCCACCCCCGAGGCTGAGGGCTCCGCTGTAGCTATGTGGTTCATCTCTCTCCCATGTACCTCAATACAATAATCTCATGAGCTGCTTTACATGATTGAGATTCATATGAGTTTGTATCACAATTTATCTATGTGCTACTCTAGCAAAGTTATTAAAGTAGTTCTATTCCTCCTGCACGTGTGTAAAGGTGACAGTGTGTGCACCGTGTTAGTACTTGGTTTATGCTATGATCATGATCTCTTGTAGATTGCGAAGTTAACTATTGCTATGATAATATTGATGTGATCTATTCCTCCTACATATGCATGAAGGTGACAGTGTGCATGCTATGTTAGTACTTGGTTTAGTCTATTGATCTATCTTACACTATAAGGTTAATTAAACATGAGCATTATTGTGGAGCTTGTTAACTCCGGCATTGAGGGTTCGTGTAATCCTACGCAATGTGTTCATCATCCAACAAAAGTGTAGAGTATGCATTTATCTATTCTGTTATGTGATCAATGTTGAGAGTGTCCACTAGTGAAAGTGTAATCCCTAGGCCTTGTTCCTAAATACTGCTGCGTTACTACTGCTTGTTTCTTTGTTTCTTTCACGTTACCTCTTTTGCAATACTACCACCATCAACTACACGCCAGCAAGCTATTTTCTGGCACCGTTGCTACTGCTCATACTTATTCATACCACCTGTATTTCACTATCTCTTCGCCGAACTAGTGCACCTATTAGGTGTGTTGGGGACACAAGAGACTTCTTGCTTTGTGGTTGCAGGGTTGCATGAGAGGGATATCTTTGACCTCTTCCTCCCTGAGTTCGATAAACCTTGGGTGATCCACTTAAGGGAAAACTTGCTGCTGTTCTACAAACCTCTGCTCTTGGAGGCCCAACACTGTCTACAGGAAAGGAGGGGGAACGTAGACATCAAGCACTTTTCTGGCGCCGTTGCCGGGGAGGAAAGGTAAAAGGTACTCACACTCCGGATCTCGGCTACCAAGCTATTTTCCGCCATTGTAAGTACTCAAAGCTATTTCCTTTAGATCCTGCAATTGCATCTTTTTGTTTCTTGTTTTACACTAGTAAGGCATAATGGAAAACATCTGTGAGCTCTTTGTACTATTTCCTGAGTCAAGACATGAATGGTTTAATGCGAAAATTAAAAAACCTATGGAACCTTATTTGCATGCTAGTAGCAATGATATTAGTATGAACACTTTGAACACCATTGTTGCTAATAATATAGAAAGTTCTAAGCTTGGGGAAGCTGGTTTTCATGATCTTTTTAGTCCCCCAAGCATTGAGGAGAAAATTTTCTTTGATGATACTTTGCCTCCTATTTATGATGATTATAACGATAGTGGTCTTTTAGTGCCGCCTACTATGGAGAGTAATTTTTATGATGATAATACTATGCCTCCTACACTTGATGAGAATAATAATGATAGCTACTTTGTTGAATTTGCTCCCACTACAACTAATAAAATTGATTATGCTTTTGTGGAGAGTAATAATTTTATGCATGAGACTCATGATAAGAATGCTTTGTGTGATAGTTATATTGTTGAGTTTGCTCATGATGCTACTAAAAGTTATTATGAGAGAGGAAAATATGGTTGTAGAAATTTTCATGTTACTAAAATGCCTCTCTATGTGCTGAAATTTTTCAAGCTATACTGGTTTTATCTTCCTATGCTTGTTACTTTGCTCTTCATGAATTCATTTGTGTACAAGATTCCTCTTCATAGGAAGCATGTTAGACTTAAATGTGTTTTGGATTTACTTCTTGATGCTCTCTTTTGCTTCAAATACTATTTCTTGCGAGTGCATCATTAAAACTGCTGAGCCCATCTTAATGGCTATAAAGAAAGAACTTCTTGGGAGATAACCCATGTGTTATTTTGCTACAGTACTTTGTTTTATATTTGTGTCTTGGAAGTTTTTTACTACTGTAGCAACCTCTCCTTATCTTAGTTTAGTGTTTTATTGTGCCAAGTAAAGTCTTTGATAGAAAAGTAAGTACTAGATTTGGATTACTGCGCAGTTCCAGATTTCTTTGCTGTCACGAATCTGGGTCTACCTCCCTGTAGGTAGCTCAGAAAATTAAGCCAATTTACGTGCATGATCCTCAGATATGTACGCAACTTTCATTCAATTTGAGCATTTTCATTTGAGCAAGTCTGGTGCCATTTTAAAATTCGTCAATACGAACTGTTCTGTTTTGACAGATTCTGCCTTTTATTTCGCATTGCCTCTTTTGCTATGTTGGATGAATTTCTTTGATCCACTAATGTCCAGTAGCATTATGCAATGTCCAGAAGTGTTAAGAATGATTGTGTCACCTCTGAATATGTTAATTTTTATTGTGCACTAACCCTCTAATGAGTTGTTTCGAGTTTGGTGTGGAGGAAGTTTTCAAGGGTCAAGAAAGGAGGATGATATACTATGATCAAGAAGAGTGAAAGCTCTAAGCTTGGGGATGCCCCGGTGGTTCATCCCTGCATATTTCAAGAAGACTCAAGCGTCTAAGCTTGGGGATGCCCAAGGCATCCCCTTCTTCATCGACAAATTATCAGGTTCCTTCTCTTGAAACTATATTTTTATTCGGTCACATCTTATGTGCTTTACTTGGAGCGTCTGTATGCTTTTGTTTTTGTTTGTGTTTGAATAAATGCTTGTGTGGGAGAGAGACACGCTCCGCTGGTTCGTATGAACACATGTGTTCTTAGCTCATAATATTCATGGCGAAGGTTGAAACTGCTTCGTTAAATTATTATATGGTTGGAATTGGAAAATGCTACATGTAGAAATTGGTGTGATGTCTTGAATAATGTGATACTTGGAAATTGTTGTGCTCATGTTTAAGCTCTTGCATCATATGCTTTGCACCCATTAATGAAGAAATACATAGAGCATGCTAAAATTTGGTTTGCATGAGTGGTTTCTCTAGGGTCTAGATATTTTCTAGTAAGATGTTTGAACAACAAGGAAGACGATGTATAGTTTTATAATGCTTGTAATATGTCTTTTATGTGAGTTTTGCTGCACCGGTTCATCCTTGTGTTTGTTTCAAATAAGCCTTGCTAGCCTAAACCTTGTATCGAGAGGGAATACTTCTCATGCATCCAAATCCTTGAGCCAAACAACCACTATGCCATTTGTGTCCACCATACCTACCTACTACATGGTATTTTCCTCCATTCCAAAGTAAATTGCTTGAGTGCTACCTTTAAAATTCCATCATTCACCTTTGCAATATATAGCTCATGGGACAAATAGCTTAAAAACTATTGTGGTATTGAATATGTAATTATGTACTTTATCTCTTATCAAGTTGCTTGTTGTGCGATAACCATGTTCACTGGGGACGCCATCAACTATTCATTGTTGAATTTCATGTGAGTTGCTATGCATGTTCGTCTTGTCTGAAGTAAGAGCGATCTACCACCTTATGGTTAAGCATGCATATTGTTAGAGAAGAACATTGGGCCGCTAACTAAAGCCATGATCCATGGTGGAAGTTTCAGTTTTGGACATATATCCTCAATCTCATATGAGAAAATTATTAATTGTTGTTACATGCTTATGCATAAAAGAGGAGTCCATTATCTGTTGTCTATGTTGTCCCGGTATGGATGTCTAAGTTGAGAATAATCAATAGCGAGAAATCCAATGCGAGCTTTCTCCTTAGACCTTTGTACAGGCGGCATAGAGGTACCCCTTTGTGACACTTGGTTAAAACATGTGCATTGTGATGATCCGGTAGTCCAAGCTAATTAGGACAAGGTGCGGGCACTATTAGTATACTATGCATGAGGCTTGCAACTTGTAAGATATAATTTACATGATACATATGCTTTATTACTACCGTTGACAAAATTGTTTCATGTTTTCAAAATAAAAGCTCTAGCACAAATATAGCAATCGATGCTTTCCTCTTTGAAGGACCATTCTTTTACTTTTATTGTTGAGTCAGTTCACCTATCTTTCTCCACCTCAAGAAGCAAACATTTGTGTGAACTGTGCATTGATTCTTATATACTTGCTTATTGCATTTGTTATATTGCTTTGCATTGACAACTATCCATGAGATATACATGTTACAAGTTGAAAGCAACCGCTGAAACTTAATCTTCCATTGTGTTGCTTCAATGTCTCTACTATGAATTTATTGCTTTATGAGTAACTCTTATGCAAGACTTATTGATGCTTGTCTCGAAAGTACTATTCATGAAAAGTCTTTGCTATATGATTCACTTGTTTACTCATTGCATTTACATTGTTTCGAATCGCTGCATTCATCTCATATGCTTTACAATGGTATGATTAAGATTATGTTGGTAGCATGTCACCTCAGAAATTATCTTTTATCGTTTACCTACTCGAGGACGAGTAGGAACTAAGCTTGGGGATGCTGATACGTCTCCAACGTATCTATAATTTCCGATGTTCCATGCTTGTTTTATGACAATACCAACATGTTTTGTTCACACTTTATATCATTTTCATGCATTTTCCGGAACTAACCTATTAACAAGATGCCACGGTGCCAGTTCTATTTTCTGTGCTGTTTTGGTTCCGAGAAAGGCTGTTCGGGCAATATTCTCGGAAGTGGACGAAATCAACGCCCACGCTCCTATTTTTCCCGGAAGCGTCGAGAACTCCGAAGTCGGGTCGGAGAGGGGCCTGGGGGGCCCCACAGCACATGGCGGCGCGGGCCGGGCGTAGGCCGCGCCGGCCGAGGGTGTGGCGCCCCCAGGTGCCCCCCTGCGCCGCCTCTTCTCCTATCAAAGCCCTTTCGACCTAAAAACGCAGTACCAATTGACGAAACTCGACAAAGACTCCAGGGGCACCGCCGCCATCGCGAAACTCCAATTCGGGGGACAGAACTCTCTATTCCGGCACCTGCCGGACGGGGAATTGCCCCGAGCCATCTCCACCGCCGTCTTCACCGCCATCTTCACCGCCATCGCTGCCTCCATGATGAGGAGGTAGTTATCCACCCCATTGTCTGAGGGCTCCGCTGTAGCTATGTGGTTCATCTCTCTCCCATGTACCTCAATACAATAATCTCATGAGCTGCTTTACATGATTGAGATTCATATGAGTTTGTATCACAATTTATCTATGTGCTACTCTAGCAAAGTTATTAAAGTAGTTCTATTCCTCCTGCACGTGTGTAAAGGTGACAGTGTGTGCACCGTGTTAGTACTTGGTTTATGCTATGATCATGATCTCTTGTAGATTGCGAAGTTAACTATTGCTATGATAATATTGATGTGATCTATTCCTCCTACATATGCATGAAGGTGACAGTGTGCATGCTATGTTAGTACTTGGTTTAGTCTATTGATCTATCTTACACTATAAGGTTAATTAAACATGAGCATTATTGTGGAGCTTGTTAACTCCGGCATTGAGGGTTCGTGTAATCCTACGCAATGTGTTCATCATCCAACAAAAGTGTAGAGTATGCATTTATCTATTCTGTTATGTGATCAATGTTGAGAGTGTCCACTAGTGAAAGTGTAATCCCTAGGCCTTGTTCCTAAATACTGCTGCGTTACTACTGCTTGTTTCTTGTTTCTTGCGTTACTACTGCTGCAATACTACCACCATCAACTACACGCCAGCAAGCTATTTTCTGGCACCGTTGCTACTGCTCATACTTATTCATACCACCTGTATTTCACTATCTCTTCGCCGAACTAGTGCACCTATTAGGTGTGTTGGGGACACAAGAGACTTCTTGCTTTGTGGTTGCAGGGTTGCATGAGAGGGATATCTTTGACCTCTTCCTCCCTGAGTTCGATAAACCTTGGGTGATCCACTTAAGGGAAAACTTGCTGCTGTTCTACAAACCTCTGCTCTTGGAGGCCCAACACTGTCTACAGGAAAGGAGGGGGAACGTAGACATCACGTACTTGACTTCATATCTGAGGAAGCACTTGGCGATCTCGTGAACTTCATCTCTTTAAGCTGCCATAACAGAGTTTCTGGCGTTCCAGGTTCTGGCTACTTGTTGTGCCACCAGGTCGGAATCTCCGCAGCATATGATGTGCTTGATCCCAATTTCCTTAGCGATGCGCAGACCGTGTAGTAGAGCCTCATATTCCGCTATATTGTTTGTAGCTTTGAAGTGAATCTGCAAAACATACTGCAATTCTTCTCCGGTTGATGACTTCAGGGTAACTCCAGCCCCCGAGCCCTGATGCTGCTTGGATCTGTCAAAATGCATGACACAAGCTTCAGTTCCGGCACAGGTGTGCCCTCCGGTGCTTTAGTCCAGTCAGCGAAGAAATCCGCCAATATTTGATACTTGATCGAGGTTCTGGCTTTGTAGTTGATGTCGAAGGCAGAAAGTTCTATGCCCCACTTTGCTACGCGCCCTGTTGTGTTGGAGTTGTTAATGATGGTTGACAATGAAGCTTAACTCACAACTATCATAGGATGTTCTTGGAAGTAGTGTCTCAGCTTCCGGCTACCTAGGAACACTCCATAGGCTAGCTTCTGAATGTGAGGGTATCTTTGCTTGGATTCCGCCAATACATCGCTAATGTTATTGACTGGTGTTTGGACTCCATACTCATGACCTTCTTCCTTTCGCTCCACCACGATAACGAGACAAATGATCTTGTTGGAGGCTGCCAGGTAGAGGAACATAGGCTCTGACTCCTCCGGAGCTGCCAAGATGGGTGGGAAAGAGAGTATGTCCTTCAACCCCTGAAGTGTTGCATCTACTGCGTCGTCCCAGACAAATTTGTCTATTTTCTTCAGCAGTTTGTATAAGGGTAGTGCCTTCTCACCAAGACGGCTGACAAACTTACTGATTGCAGCAACGCAACCAGTTAGTATTTGCACATCTTTGAGACAAGTTGGCCTCTTGATTCACATAATTGCCTTGATTTTTCCGGATTTACTTCAATGCCTCTGTGAGATACAATAAAGCCAAGGAGTTTTCCGGCTGGTACGCCAAAGACGCACTTCTGCGGATTTAACATCATCTCGTACCGTCAGATATTTTCAAAGGTTTCCGTGAGATCGTTGATCAAGTCGGGTCCTTTCCGGATCATGGCCGCGATGTCGTCGACGTAAGCGTGCACATTCCAGCAAATTTGGTCCTTTAGGCATCGCTACATCATACATTTATAAGTGGCACCTGCGTTTTTCAAACCAAAAGGCATGGTGACGTAGCAGTAAGTGCCAAAGGGTGTGATGAACAAGGTCGCCTTTTGGTAGGAATTCTTCATCCGGATCTGGTGATACCCGGAATATGCGTCAAGAAAATATAGAAGGTCCGCCCCTACCGTCGAATCATGACTTGGTCAATGTGCGGCAGGGGGAACAGATCCTTCAGACGGTACTTATTCAAGCCGGAGTTATCGATGCACATTCTTAGTATTTCAGAATTTTTTTGGGTACAAGGACGGGGTTTGCGGCCCACTCATTATGGATAACTTCTACTACAAATCCTGCCTCTAGTAACTTTGCTAATTCCATCCCTATGGCGCGACTCTTCTTGTCTCCAAAGCGTCGCATAGCTTGCTTTACCGGTTTTGCACCCGGATTTTATGTTGAGGTAGTGCTCGGCGAGTTCCCTTGGTACTCCGGACATGTCAGAAGGTTGCCATGCGAAGATATCCATGTTAGCTCGGAGGAACTCGGCGAGCGTGTCTTCCTATTTGGGATCCAGGCCAGCTCCGACAGACACTTGCTTGGAACTGTCGCCTTCCTTGAAGTCGACCTTCTTGGTGTCTATCGCGGCCTTGAACGAAGTCTTCTGTTCGGAGATCTGCTTCTTGGTGGTATGCATCTCACTCGGATCCACCGCGGCCCTGTAGCATTGCAACTCCTCTTCAGATATTACATATTCTGCAAAGGCGGATTCGCCCACCTCGCAGTCTCTAGCCTTCTTCTAATCTCCGGATACGGTTATCATACCGTTAGGACCCGGAATCTTGAGATTATTGTAGATGTAGCACGCCCTTGCGTGAAACTTGTGGTAGGTGGGCCTGCCGAAAATGACATGGTAGGAGCTCTTGAAGGGCACAACCTCAAACGTGATCATCTCTTTGCGTAAATTATTAACATCGCCGAAGGCCACAAGAAGTTTGATGTTGCCAACAGAGTTTGCCTTTTTACCCGGAACCACACCATGAAATTCAGTGGTGTTGTGCTTAAGTTGTTCCTTGGTAAGGTTCATCTTCTCCAGATTCTCCAGGTACATGATGTTCAGGCTGGCTCCGCCGTCCATGAGGCACTTGGAGAAGTCATACCCGTCGATGCGGGGACTCGCAACCAAAGCATAGCACTCTTTGGGGATGACAGTAGGATGATCCGTCCTGTCGAAGGTGCACTGGTTTTCCGACCACTTACGTACTGTGGCACTGCCGGAAGTGTGGCGTTCAGGATCCGGAGGGCTAATTTCTTGGCCCTAACCGTTGGAGTTCCGAGGAAGGTGTGGTATGCTCCGGCACTCTTTTTAACGAAGGGATTGGACTTGTTAGCTGCGGAGCCCTCTTTGGGATCTAGCGAAGCTTCATCCTCTTCCATCGCCTTGGAGCTTTCCTCATCCTTTTCCTTGTTCTTGCCTTTGCCTCCTTTGTCGCGCAGGCGGTGCTTTTGGGCGCGCTTGTATCCTGCTTCCGGATCAGTCTTTAGATCATTGACCCACTTGCAGTTGCGGTTAGTGTGGGAGGACTTGCCAGTAATCAGATCAATATGGCTAAGCATGTCATGTCCCTGTAATCTTCGTAAGTTTGGGGAGCGCGGAACCCAGCGACGGTGACCTCTTCAACACGTTGCTGGCCCCTGTCGGCTCCGCCACCACAGCCGCGGCCTCTTCCGCCCCCTGACCTCCGTGTTGGAACGCCAAGGCAACCATGTCGGTGATACGCGTACAGCACGCGTCCGTTGGGAACCCCAAGAGGAAGGTCTGATGCGTAAGCGGCAAGTTTTCCCTCAGTATGAAACCAAGGTTTATCGAACCAGTAGGATCCAAGAAGCACGTTGAAGGTTGATGGCGGCGAGATGTAGTGCGGCGCAACACCAGGGATTCCGGCGCCAACGTGGAACCTGCACAACACAAACCAAGTACTTTGCCCCAACGAAACAGCGAGGTTGTCAATCTCACCGGCTTGCTGTAACAAAGGATTAGATGTATAGTGTGGATGATGATCGTTTGCAGAAAACAGTAGAAACGATATTGCAGATGGGATTGTATTTCAGTAAAGAGAATTGGACCGGGGTCCACAGTTCACTAGAGGTGTCTCTCCCATAAGATAAACAACATGTTGGGTGAACAAATTACAGTTGGGCAATTGACAAATAAAGAGGGCATGACCATGCACATACATATTATGATGAGTATTGTGAGATTTAATTGGGCATTACGACAAAGTACATAGACCGCTATCCAGCATGCATCTATGCCTAAAAAGTCCACCTTTAGGTTATCATCCGAACCCCCTCCAGTATTAAGTTGCTAACAACAGACAATTGCATTAAGTATTGCGTGTAATGTAATCAGTAACTACATCCTCGAACATAGCACCAATGTTTTATCCCTAGTGGCAACAGCACATCCATAATCTTAGAGATTTCTATCACTTCCCCAGATTCACGGAGACATGAACCCACTATCGAGCATAAATACTCCCTCTTGGAGTTACAAGCATCTACTTGGCCAGAGCATCTACTAGTAACGGAGAGCATGCAAGATCTTAAACAACACATAGATATAAATTGATAATCAACATAACATGGTATTCTCTATTCATCGGATCCCAACAAACACAACATATAGAATTACAGATAGATGATCTTGATCATGTTCGGCAGCTCACAAGACCCGACAATTAAGCACAATGGGGAGAAGACAACCATCTAGCTACTGCTATGGACCCATAGTCCAGGGGTAGACTACTCACACATCACTCCGGCGGCGACCATGGCGGCGTAGAGTCCTCCGGGAGATGATTCCCCTCTCCGGCAGGGTGCCGGAGGCGATCTCCTGAATCCCCCGAGATGGGATTGGCGGCGGTGGCGTCTCTTGAAGGTTTTCCGTATCGTGGCTCTCGGTACTGGGGGTTTCGCGACGAAGGCTATTTGTAGGCGGAAGGGCAGGTCAAGGGGCATCACGAGGGGCCCACACCCTAGGTCGGCGCGGCCAGGGCTTGGGCCGCGCCGCCCTATGGTGTCGCCACCTCGTGGCCCCACTTCGTCTCCTCTTCGGTCTTCTGGAAGCTTCGTGGCAAAATAGGACCCTGGGCGTTGATTTCGTCCAATTCCGAGAATATTTCCTTACTAGGATTTCTGAAACCAAAAACAGCGTAAACAAAGAATCGGCACTTCGGCATCTTGTTAATAGGTTAGTCCCAGAAAATGCACGAATATGACATAAAGTGTGCATAAAACATGTAGATATCATCAATAATGTGGCATGGAACATAAGAAATTATCGATACGTCGGAGACGTATCAGCATCCCCAAGCTTAGTTCCTGCTCGTCCCGAGCAGGTAAACGATAAACAAAGATAATTTCTGGAGTGACATGCCATCATAATCTTGATCATACTATTTGTAAAGCATATGATCTGAGATCAAATCATTCAAAGCAAGTATCTATATTGACATAAGAGATGATAATGCAAGAGTTAGACAAGCTAGAAGTTTTCATGAACTATTGCTTTAAAGACATGCAACCGTACAAAGTTCATTAAAGATGTATTAAGTATTCAGCATAGAAGTTCTATCCTTCATTCCAAGCATCAAGTAAATTTTCACAACATAAGAAGGATTCAGTCAAGTAAACATAAACATGAACGTCATGAATCAACTGTTTCGAAGTCTACTCAACCGGTGAGCGCAAGCATTTGGTATTAGCACCAGGATGTTATGGCATAAAGAACGTTAATGGGGGTTTGGAAGGCCAAATGGAAGAAAGGCTTGCAAAGCTGTAAATGACCATTAGACAAGAGGAAGCCTTATGATCGAAGCTATGCAAGGAGTAGTGATTGCCATGCAACGGATGCACATAGAGCTATATGTGTATGAAAGCTCTCCAATGGAACTAGTGGGGGTGCATCCAACTTGGTTGCTCACGAAGACCTAGAGCACTTTTGAGGAGGCTCATCATTGGAATATACAACCCAAGTTCTATAGTGTAAATTCCCCACATAGTTATACTAGTAAAACATGAAAACTCTCTCATATGAATGTAGGTGCTGAACATGAGCACAAATAATGACTATGAATAATGCGGGTGCTAAAACATGAGCATAAGTGTGGATAAAAGATAGTAATGCTGCCCCCTTTTTTCTTTATTCTCGTTTTTTCTTTTTTCTTTTTTTCTCTTTTTTTTCCTTTTTTTTTCTTTCTTTTCATTTTTTCCTTTTTGATGGCCTCCACGGCTCTTTTCATTTTTAGGGGCAACATCCTAATATGACAACACACTTTTTGGTACAAATAACTCATAATGAATGAAACATGATGTATGAAACTGTATGCCTCTGCCAGTGTAGCAGGATGTGCAATGATCTAGCGTAACATGGGTAAACCACACATCAGCTGTATATGATCATGCAAAGCACTATATAAATAATAAATGACAACATGGCATGTAATGTAAAAATGGATGTTGCATGGCAATATATCTCGGAACAGCTATGGAAATGCTGTGGTAGGTAGGTATGGTGGCTGTTTTGAGGAGATGTATGGGCTTATGTGTAGGAGAACAAGAGAAAGTTCTCCCACGGGTTTGGATGTACCGGCGAAGTATGCACAATTCTCAATGTGAGCAAAAGGCAATGCACAGTACCGAAGAGGCTAGCAAATTTGGATGGTGGAAGTGCCAAAAACCGTAGCTTAACATTAGTCAAAAAGAACTCACAAGCTTATTGCAAACAACTAGCAGGTTCATCATTAAGAGCATGATTAAAATTTACTCCAGGGAGGGCCGTTCACGGTGGCACAAGTACCCCGCTAGCTCCCTCGACCTTCAGCACAACTTAGTTATTACGATGAACTCTCAGACATGGAAAGCTATCAAGTCCAACTACGCCTTCAACTATTTAAATAGAGTTTGTAGTACGGCACAAGCTTAAAGACAACAATCCACTACTAATTTTAACTCATTTATCCAGCAAGCCTTACCATCTAAATATCTCAAAACATTTGCAAAGAATGAAGTTATCAAAGCTCAATGTTCTACAAGTATTTTATTATACACTACCACATGCAACATTTCCCGTTTCCAACCATACAACAATTTAACGAAGAAGAAACTTTGCCATGAATATTATGAGTAAAGCCTAAGGACATACTTGTCCATATGCTATAGCGGAGCGTGTCTCTCTCCCACACAGTGAATGCTAGGATCCATTTTATTCAAACAAAACAAAAACAAAAACAAACCGACGCTCCAAGAAAAGCACATGAGCTGTGATGGAATAAAAATATAGTTTCAGGGGAGGAACGATAATGTTGTCGATGAAGAAGGGGATGCCTTGGGCATCCCCAAGCTTAGACGCTTGAGTCTTTTTGATATATGCAGGGGTGAACCACCGGGGCATCCCCAAGCTTAGAGCTTTCACTCTCCTTGATCATGTTGTATCATCTCCCTCTCTTGATCCTTGAAAACTTCCTCCACACCAAACTTAGAACAACTCATTAGAGGGTTAGTGCACAATCAAAATATACATGTTCAGAGGTGACATAATCATTCTTAACACTTCTGGACATTTCTCAAAGCTACTGAAAGTCAATGGAATCGATATATCCATCGAACATAACAAAACTGGCAATGTGAAATAAAAGGCAGAATCTGTCAAAACAGAACAGTTCGTATTGACGAATTTTATTGAGGCACCAGACTTGCTCAAATGAAAATTCTCAAATTGAATGAAAGTTGCGTACATATCTGAGGATCACTCACGTAAATTTGCATAATTTTCTGAGTTACCTACAGAGAATTTTGCCCAGATTCGTGACAGCAAAGAAATCTGTTTCTGCGCAGTAATCCAAATCTAGTATGAACTTTACTATCAACGACTTTACTTGGCACAACAAAACACTAAACTAAGATAAGGAGAGGTTGCTACAGTAGTAAACAACTTCCAAGACACAAAATAAAAAAAAGTACTGTAGTAAAAACCATGGGTTGTCTCCCATAAGCGTTTTTCTTTAACGCCTTTCAGCTAGGCGCAGAAAGTGTGTATCAAGTATTATCAAGAGACGAAGTGTCAACATCATAATTTGTTCTAATAATAGAATCAAAAGGTAACTTCATTCTCTTTCTAGGGAAGTGTTCCATACCTTTCTTGAGAGGAAATTGATATTTAATATTACCTTCCTTCATATCAATGATAGCACCAACAGTTCAAAGAAAAGATCTTCCCAATGTAATGGGACAAGATGCATTGCATTCAATATCCAAGACAACAAAATCAACGGGGACAAGGTTATTGTTAACGGTAATGCGAACATTATCAACTTTCCCCAAAGATTTCTTTGTAGAATGATCAGCAAGATTAACATCCAAATAACAATTTTTCAGCGGTGGCAAGTCAAGCATATTATAGATTTTCTTAGGCATAACGGAAATACTTGCACCAACATCACATAAAGCATTACAATCAAAATCTTTAACCTTCATCTTAATGATGGGCTCCCAACCATCCTCTAGCTTTCTAGGAATAGAGGCTTCGCGCTCTAGTTTCTCTTCTCTAGCTTTTATGAGAGCATTTGTAATATGTTTCGTGAAAGCCAAATTTATAGCACTAGCATTAGGACTCTTAGCAAGTTTTTGCAAGAACTTTATAACTTCAGAGATGTGGCAATCATCAAAATTCAAACCATTATAATCTAAAGCAATGGGATCATCATCCCCAATGTTGGAAAAAATTTCAGCAGTTTTATCACAGGCACTTTCAGCAGTTTTAGCAGTTTCGGGCAGTTTTTCGCGCTTTGCATTAGAAGTGGAAACATTGCCAACACCAATTATTTTACCATTAATAGTAGGAGGTGCAGCAACTTGTGTAGCATTAGCATTACTAGTGGTGGTAATAGTCCAAACTTTAGCTATATTACCTTCTTTTTCATTTTCTTCTTTTTCCCACCTAGCACGCAATTCAGCCATCAATCTTATATTCTCATTAATTCTAACTTGGATGGCATTTGCTGTAGTAACAATTTTATTATGATGATTCTCATTAGGCATAACTTTCGATTTCAAAAGATCAACATCAGCAGCAAGACTATCGACTTTAGAAGCAAGTATATCAATTTTCCCAAGCTTTTCTTCAACAGATTTGTTAAAAGCAGTTTGTGTACTAATAAATTCTTCAAGCATGGCTTCAAGTCCAGGGGGTGTGTTCCTATTATTGTTGTAAGAATTCCCATAAGAATTACCATAGCCGTTACCATTATTATAAGGATATGGCCTATAGTTGTTACTAGAATTGTTCCGGTAAGCATTGTTGTTGAAATTATTATTTTTAATGAAGTTTACATCAACATGTTCTTCTTGTGCAACCAATGAAGCTAACTGAACATTATTAGGATCAACATTAGTCCTATCATTCACAAGCATAGACATAATAGCATCAATCTTATCACTCAAGGAAGAGGTTTCTTCGACAGAATTTACCTTCTTACCTTGTGGAGCTCTTTCCGTGTGCCATTCAGAGTAATTGATCATCATATTATCAAGAAGCTTTGTTGCTTCACCAAGAGTGATGGACATAAAGGTACCTCCAGCAGCTGAATCCAATAGGTTCCACGAAGAAAAATTCAGTCCTGCATAAAAGGTTTGGATGATCATCCAAGTAGTCAGTCCATGGGTTGGGCAATTTTTAACCAAAGATTTCATTCTTTCCCATGCTTGTGCAACATGTTCAGTATCTAATTGTTTAAAATTCATTATGCTACTCCTCAAAGATATAATTTTAGCAGGGGGATAATATCTACCAATAAAAGCATCCTTGCATTTAGTCCATGAATCAATACTATTCTTAGACAGAGATAGCAACCAATCTTTAGCTCTTCCTCTTAATGAGAAAGGGAACAATTTTAATTTTATAATGTCACCATCTACATCTTCATATTTTTGCATTTCACATAGTTCAACAAAATTATTGAGATGGGCAGCATCATCATCAGAACTAACACCAGAAAATTGCTCTCGCATAACAAGATTTAGTAAAGCAGGTTTAATTTCAAAGAATTCTGCTGTAGTAGCAGGTGGAGCAATAGGTGTGCATAAGAAATCATTATTATTTGTGGTTGTGAAGTCGCACAACTTAGTATTTTCAGGAGTACCCATTTTAGCAACAGTAAATAAAGCAAACTAGATAAAGTAAATGCAAGTAACTAATTTTTTTGTGTTTTTGATATAGCAAACAAGATAGCAAATAAAGTAAAACTAGCAACTAATTTTTTGTATTTTGATTTAGTGCAGCAAACAAAGTAGTAAATAAAACTAAGCAAGACAAAAACAAAGTAAAGAGATTGGGATGTAGAGACTCCCCTTGCAGCGTGTCTTGATCTCCCCGGCAACGGCGCCAGAAAAAGAGCTTGATACGCGTACAGCACGCGTCCGTTGGGAACCCCAAGAGGAAGGTGTGATGCGTACAGCGGCAAGTTTTCCCTCAGTATGAAACCAAGGTTTATCGAACCAGTAGGAGCCAAGAAGCACGTTGAAGGTTGATGGCGGCGAGATGTAGTGCGGCGCAACACCAGGGATTCCGGCGCCAACGTGGAACCTGCACAACACAAACCAAGTACTTTGCCCCAACGAAACAGCGAGGTTGTCAATCTCACCGGCTTGCTGTAACAAAGGATTAGATGTATAGTGTGGATGATGATCGTTTGCAGAAAACAATAGAACAGTATTGCAGTAGATTGTATTTCAGTAAAGAGAATTGGACCGGGGTCCACAGTTCACTAGAGGTGTCTCTCCCATAAGATAAACAGCATGTTGGGTGAACAAATTACAGTTGGGCAATTGACAAATAAAGAGGGCATGACCATGCACATACATATTATGATGAGTATTGTGAGATTTAATTGGGCATTACGACAAAGTACATAGACCGCTATCCATCATGCATCTATGCCTAAAAAGTCCACCTTCAGGTTATCATCCGAACCCCCTCCAGTATTAAGTTGCTAACAACAGACAATTGCATTAAGTATTGCGCGTAATGTAATCAGTAACTACATCCTCGAACATAGCACCAATGTTTTATCCCTAGTGGCAACAACACATCCATAATCTTAGAGATTTTTGTCACTTCCCCAGATTCACGGAGACATGAACCCACTATCGAGCATAAATACTCCCTCTTGGAGTTACAAGCATCTACTTGGCCAGAGCATCTACTAGTAACGGAGAGCATGCAAGATCTTAAACAACACATAGATATAAATTGATAATCAACATAACATGGTATTCTCTATTCATCGGATCCCAACAAACACGACATATAGAATTACAGATAGATGATCTTGATCATGTTCGGCAGCTCACAAGACCCGACAATTAAGCACAATGGGGAGAAGACAACCATCTAGCTACTGCTACGGACCCATAGTCCAGGGGTAGACTACTCACACATCACTCCGGAGGCGACCATGGCGGCGTAGAGTCCTCCGGGAGATGATTCCCCTCTCCGGCAGGGTGCCGGAGGCGATCTCCTGAATCCCCCGAGATGGGATTGGCGGCGGCGGCGTCTCTGGAAGGTTTTCCGTATCGTGGCTCTCGGTACTGGGGGTTTCGCGACGAACGCTATTTGTAGGCGGAAGGGCAGGTCAAGGGGTGTCATGAGGGGCCCACACCCTAGGTCGGCGCGACCAGGGCTTGGGCCGCGCCGCCCTATGGTGTCGCCACCTCGTGGCCCCACTTCGTCTCCTCTTCGGTCTTCTGGAAGCTTCGTGGCAAAATAGGACCCTGGGCGTTGATTTCGTCCAATTCCGAGAATATTTCCTTACTAGGATTTCTGAAACCAAAAATAGCAGAAAACAGCAACTGGCACTTCGGCATCTTGTTAATAGGTTAGTCCCAGAAAATGCACGAATATGACATAAAGTGTGCATAAAACATGTAGATATCATCAATAATGTGGCATGGAACATAAGAAATTATTGATACGTCGGAGACGTATCAGTCGGATGTCTACGGGAGCTTCTATTCTTGTAGACAGTGTTGGGCCTCCAAGAGCAGAGGTTTGTAGAACAGCAGCAAGTTTCCCTTAAGTGGATCACCCAAGGTTTATCGATCTCAGGGAGGAAGAGGTCAAAGATATCCCTCTCATGCAACCCTGCAACCACAAAGCAAGAAGTCTCTTGTGTCCCCAACACACCTAATAGGTGCACTAGTTCGGTGAAGAGATAGTGAAATACAGGTGGTATGAATAAGTATGAGCAGTAGTAACGGCGCCAGAAAAGTGCTTGCTGGCGTGTGATGGATGGTGGTAATATTGAAGGTAGTACAGATACAGTAAAACAGTAAACAAGCAGCGATAGCAGTATTTAGGAACAAGGCCTAGGGATCATACTTTCACTAGTGGACACTCTCAACATTGATCACATAACAGAATAAATAGATAGATGCTAGACTCTACACCCTCTTGTTGGATGATGAACACCACTAACTGTGTAGGATTACACGAACCCTCAATGCCGGAGTTAACAAGCTCCACAATATTCGATGTTCATATTTAAATAACCTTAGAGTGCATGACAGATCAACATAACCAAACCAAGTACTAACATAGCATGCACACTGTCACCTTCACGCTACGAAAGGAGGAATAGATCACATCAATACCATCATAGTAATAGTTAACTTCATAATCTACAAGAGATCACAATCATAGCCTACGCCAAGTACTACACGATGCACACACTGTCACCATTACACCGTGCAGGAGGAATAAACTACTTTAATAACATCACTAGAGTAGCACACAGATAAATTGTGATACAAAACACATTGCAATCATAAAGAGATATAAATAAGCACTTCACTATGCCATTCATAGCAGTGAATAAGTATTCTGTGAAATATAGCCTAAGAGACCCACACGGTGCACACACTGTCACCTTTACACACGTGGGACAAGGAGTCTCCGGAGATCACATAAGTAAAATCCACTTGACTAGCATAATGACATCTAGATTACAAACATCATCATATGAATCTCAATCATGTAAGGCAGCTCATGAGATTATTGTATTGAAGTACATAGGAAGAGAGATTAACCACATAGCTACCGGTACAGCCCCGAGCCTCGATGGAGAACTACTCCCTCCTCATGGGAGACAGCAGCGTTGATGAAGATGGCGGTGGAGATGGCAGCGGTGTCGATGGAGAAGCCTTCCGGGGGCACTTCCCCGTCCCGGCGGCGTGCCGGAACAGAGACTCCTGTCCCCCAGATCTTGGCTTCGCGATGGCGACGGCTCTGGATGGTTTCTCGTACCGTGGCTTTTTCGTATCGAGGTTTTAGGTCGAGGAGGCTTAAATAGGCGAAGAGGCGGAGTCGGAGGGTCGAAGAGGCGGTGAGAGGGTAAGGCGGCGCGGCCAGGGCCTGGGCCGCGCCGGCCTACCTCCTGGGCCCACCAGGGCTCCCCTCTGGCGACTCTCGGGTGTTCTGGAAGCTTCGTGGAAAAATTGGATGTTGGGCGTTGATTTCGTCCGATTCCGAGAATATTTCCTTACTAGGATTTCTGAAACCAAAAACAGCAGAAAACAGCAACTGGCCCTTCGGCATCTCGTCAATAGGTTAGTTCCGGAAAACGCATAAATATGACATAAAGTGTGCATAAAACATGTAGATATCATCAATAATGTGGCATGGAACATAAGAAATTATCGATACGTCGGAGACGTATCACGGTCTCTTCCGAAGTTATTGACTTGGTCAAGATTTCCGAGTTCGCGATAGCACCTTGGCCTGCTTGCCTAGTGAGCTCTTCTATGGACATATCTTCTCCGTGTTCGAGGACACGTTCTTCTCCAGGATCCGACACAATGCGATAGTGCATCCGTTGCGGAGTCTCCGAATTAGACGGGTCTGGAATTCCGGCTTCGGTTGGAGTCGCTTCTGCGTCAGTTCCTTGCTCCAGCACAGTTAAGGTCACAAGGACCTCCTTTGGCAGGGCGGATTCTGCCTCAGCTTTCTCCTCGTCCTCCAACTCCTTTGTAAGGCGGTTGTACTCTTCTGTGTCCATGGTGGAAGCATCGTCAGAGATTGGGCTTAAATTGCTAATGATTGATTCTTCTTTGTCTCCGGCATCCTCTTGCTGATCCCGTGCGTTGTTATCTCCGGCAACCTCTTGCTGATCCAAGGCGTTGCTGTCTCCGGTAGCTTCAACCTGCATTGGTCCGGCTCCATCCTGAGGCGGGGCGGTTCCTGCGGTATGTGCGAGGAAGTGCACGAAGTGGCACCTTTGCTTCTCTAACACCTGGGAGACCCAGGCGGATCTGCATTGGTCTTCCACCATAATTTCCAGCTCAGGGCGGATGGGTGAGTTTTGAAATTTCCAGATCTAAGGCGGAATCTTCCTTAGGAAGTTCCTGCATCTCAGATCGGATCTTCGCGACTGCGTCCTGCTCAGCGGCGGTCGCGTCAGCGTGACTTACCAGGGCGTTTCCGTCGGAATCGACGGTCTCACCAATGAAGATGTGAATGCCACCGATTGGGATGATCGAGAGCTCGATGGGGTCGGTTTTAGCCGGAATCCAGCACTCGTCCTGAGGGACGATCGGAAAATTCCCATCGTAAAGGACACGCCCCACATCGATGGAGTCGTCGTAGCTTCCCATGGCAGAACCCTCCCGGTTCCGGCCTCCAAACTCCGTTGGACCCACGGTGGGCGCCAACTGTCGTTGCCTATTCGACGGTGCCTCGGAGGAGGGATCCTCACGAGGGGGAGAAGAAGTAGGGGCCATCGGGCGGAGAGTCTTCGGGACGGTGGTACGCGGTTTACACAGCTTCGGAACACATGCACGATGACAGGGCCTATTGTTGCTTGTCTGGAATTATCTAGGTGCTTTCGCGTTATTATAATGAGTTGTGGTTGTGCCTCTAGAACTTCCGGGATCCGGCTTATAAAGATGCCAGGATCTAGGGTTTACACGGAGAGTCCTAGCCGAAATAGAAGATGTCTAACTACGAAATATTACATTGCCGTGCACGTCAAGGATCCATCTTTCCTTATACGCCGTAATGGATCCGGATACTTCATGGGCCTGCATAGATCCGACTACCTGCGTAGTTCGGTTGAGATCCGGCTCCTGCTCTTGGGTTGGACTTCATCCATCTTCTATCAACATCAATTGGACCGCCCGATGAGCCATATGCCAACTTCACCATCTATGGATCACCCGGACTTGTCGGATCTAAACAATGTTATTAATATACCCATAAAATGTACCCACCGCAGACTGATCACAGCAAACCGCATGCGCGTCTACGGCAGTCAGATCATGGATAGCATAGTACTTTTCTTTTTGAGATCTGGAAAGCATACTTATTGCACGTAGAGTGCAAAAAACACGACTGATCACAGCTAATCCCGACATGCCGCTTGCTGATGTAAACTAGGACCAGACCAGGCGAGGCAGGAGGCTGGCGAGCGTGGGTGCATGGAGTTCATGTGTGCATGCGGCCGGCAAGCTTGCAAGTGCATCATGCCATTCACCAACCAGACCACCTAAATTCCGTAACCGTAAGAATGATTAGATGGCCGTCCAGCCTTTGGCTCACCGCAACGCCCGTCATCATGCCATTCCTACACACTCTACATTCTACAACTGTCTACGCATGCATGAAGTTCACATAACGCATTGTTGCTATCCTACATCTCCATCCACAACTTTGCTTCCCTTCTACTCCTCTCCTCCGCACATACCTCTCCAGCTACTATACTATGGTCTCCATTAGCACATTTGGGGGGCCTACCTACTGTAATGAAGACTGCCACCATTAACTATCTTTCCACTCCACACATAACCACTTCCTCACTAACAAAAGCAAACTCACATCCATCTCCACTAGCTAGCATGCACACCACCCTACATCTTCTAAATCCAAGGTGTCCACTCAATTCCAATCCCAAGTAGTACTTGAACAGTTGAACCTGTTGAATAGGTTCAAATCTTTGGCTAACGTTGTATTAAGAAATAAATATTTGGTCTCCCTAAAAAATCCAACGATCCAGGTTTATGATCCGTGTTTCATCGTTTTTTTTCCCAGTTTACTATACAGCATCCCGTGTTGCATCGCTTTTTTCCCGGTTTCGGCCCAAAACACGGTCCGAACAGACACCGCATTTCGGCCCGCATTGGAGAACGTGATGCTGCAATACCTAAGGCTGGACACGAGCCAGCTCGAGCTGAGCTCGGTCCGAGCCATGCTTTAGCTCGCCGGAAATCAGCTCGGCTCGGGCTGGCTCATTTTGCCGACGAGCCGGAAAAGTAGGCTCGGACCGAGCTTAGGTAAAACTCGGTCCAGCTCGGGCCGGCTCGCGAGCTGGGGGCCTCTAGTCACTGCCAGGTAGGCCACACCCCACGGCGGAGCACCATGGACGCCGACGGTTGCAGCATCGACGAACTCCTTGACGAGCGCGACCTCGATGGCGCCTTGGCTTGCGTCAATGGAGACAGCACCGATGGAGGATGGTGAGAGGCAGAGAGGCGAGGAACGGTAGGGCACGAGGAACAGTGGGGCACGAGGGGACGTTGGGGCGCAAGGGGGTGGCTAGGCGGCCGGCGACGGCGGCGTGGCGGCTGTGCTGTGCGAGCGTGGAGTGAATCAGACACGAAGACCGACTACAAGGTCCGTGCGTGATGCGTGACCTGATCGATCCCCATCCATCCACGTTTTGGGCCGGATACCAGGCCAGATCACCTCTCTATGTTAATTCAAAAAAAAAAAAGTCACGAGCTAACGGGCTGGCTCGGGCCGAGCCAGATGAGCTTTCAGCCCGCTGCGGTCCAGAAATTCAGGCTCGGCTCGGGCTGTCTCTTACGCGGGCCGAGCTCAACTCAGGCCGAGCCGAGAAAAGCTCGGGCCGAGCTAAAAACTCGGCCCGTACGTCCAGCCTTAGCAATACCCCATAGTGGCAAGTCAAAGCGCTATAAAAGCAGAAGTGGGGAGAGCGATGCAGAAAAGCCCATCCATTTCCTCCCCCCACTCTGCCTCACCGGCTCAGCCACCAAAGCCAAATCGTCGTCGTTGGCCACCGTGTACCCAAACCCTCCAACACCTACCTCCATGACGCCGCCCAATTTCAAGTGTGGCGGCGGCACTATTCGCCCCGGGTCGTCCTCGAGCCGCCGAGCGCCAGAGAGGGCCGCCGCACATCACCGATCAAGTGCGCCGCCGCGACGCGCTCTCCAGCCAAAACCTGCGCTCCCCCGCGTGGTTCGGCCTCCTCCCGCGCGGTGCGCACGACAGCGAGGAATGGTCTTCCACGGTGGTGACGCATGCCGTTCCTCCGCTCCCGCCGATCGAGCTGGTCTCGAACGGCAACGACGAAGAGGACGACGTGGCATGGGAGGCGTGCCACCTTGCCATGGCCCGCCGGAACTCCCTCACAACCATTGTCACCGACGTGTGGGAGAAGGCCAAGGAGGCCCGGGACACTGCCGAGGAGGAGTGGGACGTGCGCAGGGCGAAGGCGTGGCTTCATCATCGTCGACTACTCCGACAACGAGTTGGACCTCTCCGGTAAGGACATCGAGGATGATGATGAGTGAATCGACGGCCGCCGGTCGCTGTCCCCAAGCCCCGGTGATAGTAGTGTAAATCCCGAGCTAGCTTAACCTAGGTTTAGGATTTGTTCTGCAAAATCTTGTACAAATTAGGATGAACTTCGAAGAAATGCTTAATCTAGTTTGAATTTCTAGCGTCAAAATTAACTATTTGCAATTCTAGAATAGGAGTAGGGTATTTGTTCGGTCGCTCGCCCACATCGCGCGATTTTAGCTTCTGCGCGATGCGGTACGTGCAAATGGGGTGTCTGTCTAGAGATACTCTAACAAAAGCAAACTCCCATCCATCTCCACTAGCTAGCATGCACACCACACTACACCTTCAAAATCCAAGGTGTCCACTCAATTTCAATTCCAGGTACTTTTTTTTTTTGAACAGGGAAGGCCCCAAAGGGCCGAGAAGCTCCATGAAAATTACAAGAAGAACCTCAGAAAGAAAATTGAAAAAGCAATCAAGTCCTTCTCCACCGCATCGCTGATTCAAGCTCAGACTACGGTCGCTGGCGACAACGCCGGGGACTACGCCACTTGGTTCGTCGCCAGGATGGATCACCGAGCTGATCTTGCAGATCTTCCACCACAGCCCTAAAGCGTGGAGGAAGTTGATACTCCTCGGAGCAGAAACTGCCAAGGTACGGGGAGGCCCCCTTGGCCAAAGAAAGCGGCGGCGGAAGTCGCCGACGCTTGGGATCCGCCGTAGACCAAGCTTCATGGCATCCCAGTGATGTTCTGGCTCTGATTCCTAGATCTCCCCTCGCCACCACGGCCGTCCAGAGGAAGAAGAGAGGAGGGATGCAGCAAATCAGAGTTTAGAACAGCCCACCTCCTTGTTGGTTTGGGCGAACGAGAACCGCAGCACCACCTCCCCTCGCCTCCATGGCCGGCCGGAGAGGGTGTTGCAGCTCGGTACGCCGTCGCCGGAACAGCCGCTGCTACGCAAGCCCAGATCCCCCCGCCACCACGGCCGGCCAGAGAGGGGAACACAGCAGAACCAGGCTGTACCTGCAAGAGAAAGCTTCCAGCAATTTTATTCAACCGTGCAGTGGTCTTCGACGCCGATCCCAGCTCCGGCCAGGGGAGCTGAACCAAGGCGATGAAGAACCCTACACTCCAGATCTCGCCGAACCAATCCGGAGCTGCACCTAAACTAAAAAAACTACTGGCAACTTGCCAAAACCTAACCCTAATATCTAAAGAGAGAAGCCCTCCGCCTCCCCTCCGCCTCCCTCGGCCGGCATCGCCGGCGAGGTCAGCTTCGGTTTGGCCCGGGAAGGAGAGGTTCTTTCTCAGGTACTGTAGCGGGGTGAGAGAAGAGAAGGGGGGAAATGAGCCCCCCGACTTGCTATAATTCCAAGTACTTGAACCTGTTGAATATAATTGCCGGGTTTAAACCGTGGCTACCTGACACAAACTTCGTTCCCTGGAAACAACAGCCGACAGAACTACAGAAGAGGCGTGCTTCTGCTAATGAGGACAATCCCAATCCCAATCCCAATTCTCCTCCTCCTGCCGCTCCTCCTATTGGCACCGCCGGCAGCCGTGGCGCTCACCGCCGACGGCCTCGCGCTGCTGGCGTTCAAGGCGGCGGTGACCGACGACCCGTGGTCGGTGCTCTCCAAGTGGTCGGAGTCAGACGCTGACCCGTGCCGGTGGCCGGGCGTTACCTGTGCCAACATCTCGTCGCAGCCGCGCGTGGTCGGCGTGGCCGTGGCCGGGAAGAACGTCTCCGGCTACATCCCTTCGGAGCTCGGCTCGCTGCTCTTCCTCCGCCGGCTGAACCTTCACGACAACCGCCTCACCGGCGCCATCCCTGCCGCGCTCTCCAATGCCTCCAGCCTCCTCGCTCCACTCCCTCTTCCTTTACAACAACGCGCTCACCGGCAAGCTCCCCGTGGCACTCTGCGACCTCCCGCGGCTGCAGAACCTCGACGTCTCCCGGAACTCGCTCTCGGGCGAGCTGCCCCTCGACATGCGGAACTGCCGTAGCTTGCAGCGGCTGATTCTCGCCAAGAACACCTTCTCCGGCGAGGTGCCAGCAGGCATCTGGCCGGAGATGTCCAACCTGCAGCAGCTCGACCTCTCCTCCAATGACTTCAACGGCTCCATCCCGCCGGACCTCGGCCAGCTCCCCAAGCTCTCCGGCACGCTCAACGTCTCGCACAACCAGTTCTCCGGCATCGTGCCACCGGAGCTCGGCCGCCTACCGGCGACCGTCACGCTCGACCTCCGCTTCAACAACCTCTCAGGCGCCATCCCGCAGACGGGATCCCTTGCCAGTCAGGGCCCCACAGCCTTCCTCAACAACCCCGCTCTCTGCGGCTTCCCGCTCCAAGTCGCGTGCCATGCCGTCCCGCCGCCGACGCAGTCACCGCCGCCACAGAACACCAGTCCATCAACAGCCTCCTCTGTTTCGCAGGACGGCCAGCACCATCCGATCAAAACAAGCTTGATAGCTCTCATCGCCGTCGCCGACGCCGCGGGCGTCGCCCTCGTCGGCATCATCCTGGTGTACGTATACTGGAAACTCAAGGACAGGAGGGAAGGCCGCCGCGGCCGTGCCATCGCACAAGACGGCGACGATGATGATCGGAACAAGGCACTCTGCGGCTGCATTTGGGGACGCCGCGGCAGAGGTGGAACGGGTTACTCTGACGGCTCGTCGGACGACGACGAGGAAGGAGGAGACAGCAAGTACAACGGCAACGACGGGGAGCTGGTGGCGATCGACCGAGGATTCCGAATGGAGCTGGACGAGCTGCTTCGGTCGTCGGCGTATGTTCTGGGGAAAGGCGGGAAGGGGATCGTGTACAAGGTGGTGGTGGGCAACGGCTCGACGCCGGTGGCCGTGCGGCGGCTGGGCGGTGGCGGGGGTGGAGCTGAGAGGTGCAAGGAGTTCAGGGCGGAGGCGCGGGCGATGGGGCGCGTACGTCACCCCAACGTGGTGCGGCTGCGCGCCTACTACTGGTCGCACGACGAGAAGCTCGTCGTCACGGACTTCGTCGGCAATGGCAACCTCGCCACCGCGCTACGTGGTAAGCACACTAGTGACCCTGCCCATTTTTTCTAGAAATAATAGCTTATCTGCTCCTAGTCATAATATAATTTGAAGAAAATTCATTTAAATCGTGTATGTTAGAATGTTGGGAATTACTAGATTGAGATTGATGTGTGTTTTAGCTAATAAATAGCTGAGTACGGAGTATGTTTTAACAGTCTCAGCTAATTCTCACAACTGATAATTGGCTTAATTCTCGGTTAGCTGCTAAATCATAGAATTGCGTTGTGATTCGTACTAGCTATAAGTTGCAACATAGGTTATAACTGAGATTTTCGACTGAAAATCAGTGACACCCATTTCTTACGTATTTTAAAAGCAGAATATTTGGCTAACAAAGTTTTTCTCCTCTATCACTTTATGCAAAAAAAAAAACGGCCAAACCTTTTTTCAATATTTGGAAATTGCCCCAATTTTGGAGAACACTTCAATTTTAAAATCACACTTCCTCCATTTTTATACAGGTCCACCACCCATTTTGAAGTAAAACTTTAACTGGTAATTTGAACAAAAAATAGGAGTTACATATCATCAAAAGTATATCATTAGATTCATAATGATATATGTTTTCAACAATACAATTTTAGCTACACAGTTGCATAGTGGAATATAAACTTGTGTAGTTGTGTACGTGCGGTAGAAAATTACAGTAGTACGCTTGGATCGCTATCTGCGATCAAGGCCTCACATGAAAGGGTGGGCTTCCTTTGTCTTGATCGGACGGACCGGTCAGGCGATTCGATCTCATCTCCGGTCGACCATGCAAAACAGCAAAAGGCAGACATGATTTTTATCTCGCGGTCATCCACTTCAAGACAAACGAGAGAACGAAAGCTTCCAAAGTTGATTGTACATTCCCTGGACTGGAATCTGGAATGGACCACATTCTGCCATTTGTGCCGGGGCATTTGTTGTCGATTGATGGATTGATGGTCCTTGACTTCTCATCCACTTGTTACCTTCTTCTGAAATTGGCCTGGATATTTTTCTAGGGGAGAAGTGGTTATATACCAAAAAGTTCATCAACTTTGAGTTTGAATCATCTACTCAAAGTTGATTGCCGCCAACCGACTATACATCCCTGATCTGATGATCCCCAACTTACTTATGATCGTTCTGATGTTATTGTATATCGAGTTCCTACAATCGATTAGTGTTGATTCAGTCTGAGGTAGATGCTGACCTGAGGTAGGTGCCGACCTAATTCGAATATTGCTTCATCCTGCCATATTCTTGCTTGTATTATTTTTTTCCTGAACTGCAGTGCTCTAGGGTCTTCCTTGCTGCATGTTTATTTCTACTCAATAGCCAATGTTAACTATAGTTTCTCATTTACAGAAACCCTCTTTTGGGTAGATCATAAACACAATTAATCCTAATTATGAGTATTTTACCAATGCACAATCAACATTGGGTAGATGATCTAAGCGTGGTGAACTTTTGGGTTAAACATCCAATTCTCCTTTTTTTTAAAGGTGGAGACAAATGTAACTTGTCAATACATTTGGGTCAAAAAAAGTTCCATACAGCAAACTCCAAGTATGGTGGTTTTACAGCTAAAAGTCGCACAGTCATGATAATGGTAGCATGGGAGGTAATGTTGAATTTGCATAGACAACCATCACTCATGCAAAGGTTCTTTTGCATCATGCTTTTGGCCCGAGTTCAACAAACAAGAGAAGCCATTGCTTTATGTTTCGGAAACTGAGTGGGTTGTTAGCAGTATAACTTAGCTAGAGCGATTAACCAAGCCGCACCAAAATGCTTGTTTATGGTGTATATGCACACTCCAATGGTTTCTCCCTGCTGGCACACGATACGGACAAACCAGAGGGACAAATAAACAAGGGAATAACAATGGAAGCTTGCCTTTCCAGCATCCTGAGCATGGAAGGGGAAAAGCAAGACCTTTTAAGGCCTGGAACATTTGTCGCTGTCGTAGCCTGAACAGAATGATCTTCTCCCCAAAAGCAGACGCAGAGAGGTGATAATTGAGAGTGCGGAGGCACGCCACGGCGACGCGCATGCAGCCATGATCGACGCTTTTGATTACCCTGTGATCGATGATGAATGTAGTACACTGGTTGGTGCTTGAGGTTGCTTCACGGCTTTCCGTGGCTTTTAGGACATCTTAGCGGCGCGACGCATTTCGGATGTCCAAACGGATGCGTCGTGTCTGTTTGCGTCGGGCCAAATGGTCGAAAGTGTCCGGGTGTCCGTTTGCGTCGGGTGGCTCCAGCGGCACGACGCATAATTTTTTTTTCATTCATATGCCATAATTTACATGATAATAAAACATAAAAAAGCCAGAAAGGGTGCTAAAATAGGCGCTGTCTAGTGGTTGTCGTCGCTGACGAGGTCAATCAGCTGCGGCGTCGGCGGTGGAGGAGGTACCGCCGCACGGGCAGGAGGCTGTGGCCAGGGATCCCACGCTGGAGCAGCAGGCGGAGCGCGGACGTTGGAACGCGTCGGCGTGGCCGGAGGAGTCGCCGACCTCCCCTGCGCGAGCGCTGACTCGCGGAGCTGGATTGCGAGCCCGTCCCACAAAGCGAGCTCGTTGAGCTCGTCCTGCTCGCTGTTGGCCAGTGCCATGGCAATGGCCTCCTCCTCTGAAATGTCCGGCGGCTGGGTCTCCGGATCCCACGCCGGTCCGCCGTCGTCGTAGTCGTACTGTGGCATGGTCACGTCGCCGTCCTCGTCCTCGTCGCCGTCCTCGTCCGCATCCTCGTGGTCGTTCTCTTCTTCTTCGGTGGCGATCTCGCGCTCGAAGTAGTCTACGTCGGCGAGGTAGGCAGCGCGGCGCCGCGCGTTGAACTCCCACGTCCCGAAGGAAATCCAGTTGTAGGAGTTTAGCGCGTACGCCGGATCCTCCCGCAGATCCGGCGGCAAGACCATGCGGCGGCGCCGCACCTTGTCCCGCCGCTCTCGGCCCTCGCGCGGCACGGGGGGGACCGGCACGCGCCGCGAGTTCAGGTACCAGCCCCCTCGCGGCAAGTTCGCGTACGGCCATGGTATCGGCCGGTTTTCCTCCCATAGCTACCGAGCGAGGTCAACGCGGACGTACCGGCCAACTCGTGCTTTCTTGCCGGAACGAGAGCCGCTAGCCTCCTGATCGTTCTTCGTCTTCCGGAACGGCTAGCATTTCTTCCCCATGGCGTCGGTGTGGTGGCTACTGTGGGATTTTGCCAATGGTTTTGGTCGGGGAAATGGGCGCCGGCAGCGTCCCTTTAAGGCTCCGACGCCATCTCGCCTTCAATGACCTGCCAGTGCAACACCTACTAGCTGCGCACGCTCGCGGAAGCCGAGGCACGCCATTAACGCGGCTCCTGCAAAGGCTGCAGCACGCCGTCCAGAAGTAATACCGCGGAAGACGAAGCAGTTGTGCCGCTGCCAGGCGGGCCCACGCGAGGACTGAGCGGACACTTTGCGCGTCCGCCGAGCGTCCGCCGAGACGCAAACCTGGCGCATATTTGGGCCAGGTTTGCATCTCCGCGGACAGCCCGGTCACTTTGCGTCGCCCTGCTGGAACAGGTCCCAGATGCATTTCCGGTCACGGTGACGCAAACGGACGCGTCGCGCTGCTGGAGATGCCCTTAGGCCTTGACAGGACAAATATTGACAACCTTGCGTACTCTGAGGAAGCCATAACCAACCAATGTGTGCACGCGGCGATAGTTTGTCCGTGAGCAACGAACGGGAACAACCAAAACTAATAGTGGAACGTGCAGTGACTGCATCATGCATGATAGGGACCTTGTTAGGAATAAGCACTCCAAGTCCGGCACAACGTTGTACGTCTCCGTATACGACCTGGTCCACGGTACCCTCTTCCTTGGATTTCTCCGCCAAGTAGACGAGCTGTCCTGGGTAGTTGTTGGTGTCAACCCGTTCATCCTCTCCCAGGACCTGGTCGCCGTGCTCGAGCGCCGGCGGCTCCTCTTTGTCCCCCTCCTCCACCTTTATGTACGGTGTTGGGGGAGCACCGTAGTCGAACTCGTCTCCGCCAAGGAACCAGGATCGGCGGCGAGGCTCCCACTCAAAGTGGCTTAATGTGTCCCACATCGGTGAGCTGAGTAGCTGACGCCGTAGGAAGAAGGGTCAACCAGCGGGTGATCTCCTGGCACCGCTCTCGGTCCTGCCATGGCATGGGCACCATCAATTGCTGAGGAGCCAACCGTTGGGCAGGTGGACTCATTCCACCCCCACACAAGGGGTCATGTTGTTGTAGGGTTGCACGGTTTCCTAGGCTTCACTGCCAGCGACCCTGCCTCATGGTCGTGTATGGGCTTCATGAGCGGCCACGGTCCTTGCTCATGGTTGTCGTGTAGGGGTGATGCCTGTGCTCTAGGGTTTAGGGTGTGGCAATGGTGTGGGTGGCGACAGGTCGATGCCACTGCCCTTAAGAAGGACGGGCCGCGACTAAGCCGCATACGCACTCGCAATACGTGTTGTGTTTGCGGCGAGGCATTCAATGCCCAAATTTAATTCTGAATGGGTCACCACAAATAGGCTGAATTGTTTGCATCGAGCCGTTGGGTTGGAGTTTTGCTCCCTGCATATCGGCATGGTCTATTTGCATCGGGCGGTTAGAGATTCCCTAAGAGCATCCATTATGTATTTTACAGATAAAGTAGTATTTATTAACAACCACACACATAGGTCATCGATAAACTATCTACAAGCTCAAAATCTTAATGGTAACCCACAAGCTTGTAACTACACACAATTAGTATAATAATATTGTTTTTATAAATGCAGTAGAAAAAATGATAAAATAGTAATATTCACTACAAATCTGGTGGCCAAAGTGTTTCCTTCTCTATTTTTTCAATCGTATGGAGCTTACTTTAAGATGTAGATGTGCTTTTGCAACATACGAAGTGGTTAAATCTATTTTTCACAAGGCTATGGGTCCTAGATTGTTGTAATTTGGACTATATAGATAGGTGATGGGCTAAGAGCATTTCCAGCCCTGTTCCCAAACAGTCCCACAGTGATTTGAGGCGCACTAGAAAATTGATCAGCCCCAACCGCGCTCCCTATAGGCTGTTTCTCGGCTAGGCACGGTCAAATAGAGTGTCCGGCTTCCCGAGCCCATCCCCGCTACACAGGGATTGTTGTGGGGGCGCCAAACGCAATACGGGGGAGATGTGACTGCAGCCAGATGTGCCATCGATACAGAATTGAAGTGACACATCTTTTCCTTCATGGCCATTAAGGTTTATGAGGTGGCAACATCGAGACATCTTGTCGACGCTGCCACTCCTCCACATGTCTCCACCCGCGACATTGCTTCTTCCCCCCCTTTCCCCACTGCTTCCTGCTCTTTCCCCGCTGCTTCCCGCCATTTCTCTAGCTCTCCCCGCGCCGCCTTCGCCTATAAAAACTCACCCTCCCCTCTCCAGCGACACTAGTAGTTCTTCCCCATCGTCCCCATGAAAATGACGCGCCGCCACGCCACAACCTACGCCATGATCAGTCTTAACGGTCGTAGCAGGCCGGCACCACCACCTTCGTCTCCACCCCTGCTGCCACCCCCTCCCCCGGCAAAAGAACCTTCCCCGCCCGTCGAGCCCGAGTTTGATGAGCCTAGGTTCGACGAGTACGCCACTACCGACGACCTGGATTCTTGGCTAACGCAGAGGAGGAGAAGGCCGCCGAGGCCGTGGCGGAAGTGGTGGAAGTGGCGGTGGAAGCGGAAGAGGCCGTGGAGGAAGCGGCAAAGGAGGAGAAGAAGGGTGACGATGACCTGGTTAGCTTGAGCGACGATCTGAATCTGGAATAGAAGTCGACGGAGCAAAGGGAAATTCTCGAGTCTTACGAAAGACTCTATGTCCAGGAGGAAAATATGACGTATTGCCCGTGACGAGGCCTTTGAGGAGCAGTGGCGGCGCATCGTCGGCATCTCCGTCAAACGCGCGCCCATTGAGGAGGGGAATCGTCGCCTCATGGCGGCCGAACGGCACCGGCTCCATGAAGAGACGCGTGAACGCCGAGCTCTTGCGTCGGGGACGCAGAAAGAGCGGTGGGCGCAGGAGAACCGGAAAAGGGAGGGCGGCGACGAGGGAGCAAGGCCGTCGAGCGCCCCGAAGGACAGCGAGTAGGATACGGGCTACTCGTAGCCGTTTAATTCAATGTGTAATATATAAACAAGATTTGAAGGAAAACTTTATTTTCATCGTATTTCAAAGTTTCACAACCAAGCGGCGTATCCTATTCAGTTGATTCGATACTTTTGCTGGACACCGTCAAGAGAACGTGATTGAAGATGCTCTAAGCTTCTGACCAGTTTCTTAAAAACCAATGGCCATCAATATTTGGGTGTACCTCTACGTGCACATGATGTATTGATGAATCCATCGAACCGTATCGCACATAATTCTTGTTTCTCTGCACGAAAATAAATACAGTGCATGTTTATCCCGTGCAGGTTAATAATTATTTATTGGACGTGGCTATATCTCGAACTAACTTCGTTTCAGTGAGATGATATATCATAAAATCTCATTTACAAATCATGCTGTAACTGATAACTAACACAAATTACAAAGCAAATCTAATAGTGTAACTTAGTTCTCAGTTAGCTGAAACTAGCAAAACCCTTATTTATTTGCTTATTCTAAAGGCAGCTTAGATGTTCGTCTGAATAGAAAGGTTGATTATTTGACTTTTACTACCTTGACACTGCAGTTCGCCCCGGTGAAGCAGTGCTGTCGTGGTCGGCGCGGCTGAAGATCGCGAAGGGCGCGGCGCGCGGCCTGGCGTACCTCCACGAGTGCAGCCCCCGGCGGTTTGTGCACGGAGAGGTCAAGCCTTCCAACATCCTCCTCGACGCCGACTTCTCCCCCCGCGTCGCCGACTTCGGCCTCGTCCGTCTCCTCACCATCGCCGGATGCGCCCCCGATGGCACGCTCTACCCTCCGCCGCCACCCTCGGGAAGCCTCCTCGGCGGCGCCATCCCATACACTAAGCCGGCGCCGGCACCGGTGAGTGGCTACCGGGCGCCGGAAGCGCGCTCTACGGGGACGCGGCCGGCGCAGAAGTGGGACGTGTTCTCCTTCGGGGTGATCCTGCTGGAGCTGCTGACTGGGCGCGGTCCGGCAGACCACGCGTCGCCGTCCACGTCGGCGTCGTTCTCGGGGCCGTCGACGACAACAACTGACCGGTCCGGGAGCGGGGAGCACGGGGCCGTGCCGGAGGTGGTGAGGTGGGTGCGGCGCGGGTTCGAGGAGGACGCGCGGCCCGTGGCGGAGATGGTGGACCCGGCGCTGCTGCGGGAGGCGCCGACGCTACCCAAGAAGGAGCTGGTTGCCGCATTCCACGTCGCGCTCGCATGCACCGAGGTTGATCCAGAGCTCCGGCCCAAGATGAAGACCGTCGCCGACAGCCTCGACAAGATCGGCTAGCAAGAAAGTATGCATCACTCCGGTTAGCTTACGCCGCCAAATAGTACTGAACTATGCGGAGAAGTACCATTTTTCTTTTCTTCTTCTTGATAATTTTTGTTCAGTTATTCATATTTTTGTTCTTTGATTTTCTTCTGTAATTGGGTTTTTCTTTTCTTTGCTATTATTTTGGATGAAATTGATGTTTTGCAATGATATAGCAATATACCTGGGAGGGTATTTTCCTCCTAGCCTCACTCACAAAATGGAGCTCTTTTCTCTAGAAGAGAAAGTTGCTTATTTGCCCAAAACTTCACCGGCATTGGATCATATACCTAAAGTTGAGTGTACATTGGTAAATATTTTGAGTGGAAGCTGAGCGCGTCTTTCCGGATCATGTATATGTGACTCGTATATTTAAGTGGGTGCTTAACAATATTCTTATATTTAGATGACATATTATAAATGCTATAAGTGGTACTTACGATTATTATTTAAGATAGTAATATTCTATGAATGAAGTTTGCGACCTATGGATGATGTACTTCGATTGCGCCTTCTCCAACGGGGGTGCCGAAGCCTGCATGTTGCTCTAGTCTTCGATTGGAGAGATGGTTGACGATGGGGCTCCTCGGCAATGCCCACCTTGAGGGGCTTAGAGTTGACGGAATCCTGCAAGTTAGCACGAGACATCAGATACCAAACGAACAGAAGACGAGATTTTACCCTGGTTCAGGACCCTCGATGAGGTAAAACCTTTAATCCTGCTTGTCTGATCTTGATTTATCGATGAAAATGGTTACAATGGGCCATTCGATAGACTGTGTTGTGGTGAACTCGTTGGAAGGCAAGGTTTCTAGGGTTTTTTGTGTACGAGTGTAGGATGATTCGATGTATTCCGGTAGGCCCTCTCCTGGGTTTTATATAGGAGGCCAGGTCTCGAGAGTCCGGCTCGGATTTGACTATGTTACAATGAGATCTAATCCAATCTTTCCTTATTTGATGTTTCCTCGCCTTGCCCATCAAGAATCCGTTTCCTTCAACCTTTCCTCCATCGCAATCGACGTATTGGTCCATCATAGGCTGCAATGATCTTCATGGATCCCTTGTTGGGCCGAAGGAGGTAGGTCAATGTTGGGTACCCGAAGGGTAATGCCCACATCAATGCTTAAGTAAGTTATCTACATGGACTTTGCCCGATGCATCGCCATCGAAAACAAAGCCGAGTACGAAAGGCTGCTCGGCAGACTCGGGGTAACGACCGAACTCGGGATTAGATGTCTCTTTGTCTGTGGTGACTCCTAGGTGGTGATTAAGCAAGTGAACAAGGACTATGACTGCCCGTAGATGGCATGATAAGTTGAGGAAGATGGAACGACACTTTGATAGACTAGAAATGGCACATGTTCGGCGGGCCATAAACTTTGTCGATGCCGCATATATACTCACAAGTAAATTAGGATCGAAAGAGCTGATTCCATAAGTGTTAACAAGCATTGGTACTGGCGGAGCCCGACGGTACGACCCTCAAACCAAGAAACTTTCGTGAATGCACCTATATATTTCGAGACTCCAGTCGCTGCACAGTTAGCCACCATTCTCAGATTGCATCAGAAACACACCGAGGAAGATCCACCGCTTCACCTCCACCATTGTTCATCGTCTCCATCTACATATCATAGTCATAGTTGTAGCTTGTAATTGTGATCTCCACGTGATTGGAAACCTTGTAAGAATATTTGGTATCAATCGAAGTAATTCTACAATGTTTTTTCTCATTGATCTTATTATTCTGAATGAGTAGTCCTCATGGGCTGCGGGTTGAGGATTATCCTCACGGCAATTATGTGTATCTAATACATGGGAATATTGTGTGGTGATTTCAATAGAAGATTTGTATTTTGTATCATCATCTCTTACCTCATTCCGAGGACTTTTTAGGTTCCAAGACCCTAAGGATTGATCAAGATTTGAGGTGAGATAAGTGGTAAACAGCGTCTACGTGCAAAACCCATTGACAATAAGGGGAGTACAATATGTGTTTAGTGATCCATTTGGAAGTAATAGTAACATCATTGTTCCTAATAGCAACAAGTACAAGTTTATAGACTTCTTGAGGTGGGCTCGGACGTGCTGATTCCCGACGCTCCAGTGATCTTCCATGATGAGCAAGTAGTCGACGGAGTGCTTCTCGACGCAGGGAAGACGAGGGTGCAGACGATGTGTGGCAAGCGACGGCAATCTCGGGGGCGTCCTTGGCGCTCTCCAGTAGGACTCCAAATGACCGTGACTTTCGTCCCTTTACACGGCTGCAGAATGGCGAAAAACCATGTCCTAGAGGTAGGAGACCATCACAGTAGCAGCTATATAAAAGGAATCAATGAAAGGATCACTGTGCACGACACACTCGCCCGATGAACTCAAACTTTGGATCTGAAGAACAACGTCGACAAAACGGGTGGTAGAGGCCTCATCTGAAGAAACTTTCTGGAAGGGAACGAGGGAGAAAGATATGGTGCACGAGGTGACGCGCTCAGGTTGTTATGATATGGTCTAGGAGAGAGATCGGGAGGGTGTATGCCAATATATGGCATTCGGTGCACCGAGCAGTTTTGGACGATTAAGTCGACTAAAATGGGATATGAATTCCCTGAACAGATACCCCACTGAATTTGGAATAACTTCCGTGTTTATGCCAAGGACAAACGGTCACACCATTGATTGGAAATTTGAGGTGGAGAGATAGAGCCATAGTCATTACTGTAACGTGAGGATTATGAACGTTGAGGAGGAGGAAGATGAGGCTCGGGCTGGTCGCTCGGTTCGGTTGGGCTAAGATGCTCTAAGAAAGTTCAGCCCAAGAAGGAGAAAGAAAAATATAGGAGGAGAAAGATAAGCCATCGCTGGGCTAGTTGGGTTAGCTCGGCCGGGCTACTTCGGCTGGTCGGCCTAGTTAGTCCGATTCAAAAAAAATCTGTTTCTATTTATTTGACTTGATTTTTAATGTCAATCTGATTCAAACGACTTCTGAAATATTTGGGAAAATACCAGTGCATAGATATCTCAAAATATAATACTTTGGTATTGTTTCAAATTCAAAATAAGTTTGAAAAATATGAATATATTCAAAAGGCTATAAGACACATTTATGTATATTTTTAAAGATATAATTTTATTTCCTAGATAAATCTTTTAAATTTCAAACACGTTTAGACACAAGATACATTAGTGTTTAGGACACTTTGAAACCAAAGTGTTTGTAAACTTATAATTTGAGAAAATATTTTAATACAAAACAAAAGTTTTAATTTGGTGTTAAATTTCAATCAATACAAACAAACAAATTTCAATAGTCGTAGAACAATTTTATTTTAAAATTACATAATTGGGAATAATGTGATGATTCCCTTGCATTTGCGAGCACCATCACACTTGTCTATCTATATACTAACAACAAAATAAGACTATTTTTCGAGGCACCAGGTTAATCCACATGTGCTAATAAAATATAAACTGATGATTTTGATATTAACGCTTGTCTATTATATACTAACAATAAAATAAGGCTATTTTTCGAGGCACCAGGTTAATCCACATGTGCTAATAAAATATAAACTGATGATTTTGATATTAACGCTTGAGATTAAAAGATAAAAGTGTTATGTACAAAAGGACACTTATGGCACGTATGCACGGCAATTTAAAATATGTGCGTAATGAATGTCTCTCGGAAAAAAAACACGCCCCAAAAAGAAGTCCGGTCATGCTAAAAAGGAAAAGAAGTCCATATCGCCCACTGTGCCTGCTTGACTAGACAGCGCAAAGCAAAGAAGTCCTGGCGCTATAAGACTGCTCATAGTGGGAGTAATTTAGGTAGTAACATCACACATTTCAAAGTGTTTTGGTGACATGGCATAGCAATAAATAAATAAAGAGAGGAAGGTGGTAACTAGCTATGTTACCATAACATCACACACTCCAAGATAAAATGAGTCTACAAACTAATAAATGAGACTTTGCATGATACCATCTCTAAGTTACTTTTCACTATGAAGGTAGTAACATGGACTAGTAACTTATGCATGACACCACCTTATGTTACTTCCCACTATGAGCAGCCTAAGTTTCTTTGGCCAGCTCTATTTTTTTTCCGTGCCAGAGTCAGAATAGGGCCATACAAAAAACCATGCCTGAAAAACTGAGAAGTGCATCTGTTTAAAACAAAAGAACAAAATTATTTTTTATTCCACCAGAATGGTCAGGTCATCTACCGATGTACGGCGTTGCTTCGTTTATGGTCGTCGCTTCAACGCTTGGAGGACCGCGATCACTTTACAGAGGTGTCTTCACGATTGGAGGAAACGGCGAAGGATTTTATTACCCAACATGGATGGCTGCATAGTCGAAGGATCTTGCCTCATATAGTCTAGTGAATTGGTCTTGTCAGATTACGTACTCATGTAATTTTTTTTGTCGGTGTATTTTGAGAATAAAAACGGCTGTGTGCATCCTAGTTATGCAGAAATCGGGTGTATTGCTTAAACTTGAGTAATAAAGCGCCCTTTATCGAAAAACCAAATTTTAATAACAGCTAATGGATCAACGTGGAAAACTGTCGCTTTTGCAATATACTCCGCAAGAGCCAAGAGCCAGATCAGGTTCCTTGCCACTTCCCCGGCCACTGGGATTCTCTTCTTCTCTAGATGATTCTCGCTTTTTTTTTTTTTGTTTCTCATATGCAGTTTTTAGCGGGATAGATTCTCCACTCTGCCTGCTCCTCTCTAACAGCCTTCTATCTTCAGAAAAGAAGTTGCTACTCTAGTCAACAGGTAAACCTGTCCGTCGGTCCTGCACATCACACTGCCTAACATGTCTACAAGTCTATTTTTCTCAGAGAATATAACACCTCCACGGCTCCACCACATATGTGGACTGGTGACAATGCACATAATGCCTGCAGAATATTCGGATCCTCATATGAATATTGCCCAACATGCCTAGAAGCATCCGATTAGCAAGACAAGGGCCGCCCAAGTGCAGCCAGAATAAACCCAGGAAAACGGAGATGTGCATGATCCATTATGTGACAGGACTGAGGACCGGAGGTCGATGGAGTAGCTGCGTGCATTGAACTGCAAACCAATGGAGAGACCAGGGTAGACAAAGATCTCACATGGCATCTGGTACACCGAGGGGCCTAGCAACAAGTGGGGGGCACAACTCAAGGGAACGGAATAAATCATAGTCACACACGTCTGACGAAACCCCAAATTTTTAGTTAACTCGAGTGGAACTTCAAGGTGAAAGGTGCGCCACGAACTCTACTCATGTCCACACATGTGTAAGCTCCTTTTCGTTTGAGGAAATGGAACGTATACATCTTTCTAATGGTCAGCTTGGATTGGATTGGAGACAATATGCTACGACCCAATTATTAGCTGACAGCATAGCGAGGTAGCGACGATGGATGGCGTTTCCTTTCAAAAGTACCGAAAATGACGCACATCGTACTCATTCCATTCCACGTATCTCAACAGTACAACCAAATGAGATTTCACCGTATGCGTCAATCCGATCCATGCATATGAGTATAGAAACTCCTTTTTTTGGTATTTGCCATACCCCATATTTTTCTTGGTGCTGGACTGTTGGTGCGTGTTAGAGCATCTCTAACACAGCCCGTAAACGTGTAAACTATAAAACGCGAGTTCATGCCACTGAATTCGTGTTTACGGATCGCAAAAATGGTGGCGCAGATCAGAACCCTAAACAAAAACTGTAAAAAAGCATCTTTTCGTAAATATACCACTGGACCCACTTGTCAAAAAAAAAAATCCTCACATCTTCTTCTTCCTGTGAAGGCTCCATGACCAACACCTCCACGCCGCCCCTGCCACGCCCCGCCCACCCAGGCCGCGCCTCCATGCCCCGACCAACACCGCCGCGCCGCCACGCCCGTCGCTGCCGCCCAATACCGCCGCGCCGCCATCGCCGCTCGCACGGCCTCGCCACCGCCGCGCCGCTCGTCTGCCTCGCGCCGCGCGCCTTCCGTCGCGCCGCCCCGACCCGACCCCACGCCGCCCGGCACGCGCGCTTCGCCCGGTTCGTGCCGCCCGCACTTGCGCGCCCGCCTTGCTCCTCTGCCTCGCGCCAGCACGCCCGCTCTCTCAAGGCCAGCTCCGCTCCTCCGCTTCTTCTCGCCCGCGCCCGCCCCGCCCTCGCCGAGCCGATCCTCTCGCCTCGTCAAGGACGCCGCCAGGGTTTATACACCATGCAACCTATTAAACGCGTCCCAAGTTTATTAAACGCGTCCCAAGTTTATACACCATGCAACCTATTAAACGCGTTTAATAGGCCGGCGGAGGAGCAGCCAGATAGATCTAAAGGAAAGGAAGCGTAGGTCCTGGCCTATAACTAGAAGTTATGACAACATAAATTTTATGTTAGCCCGAAATAAGAGCATCCCCACACGTCTCCCCGACGAGGCCCTCGAGCACGTTTTTTCCATCCGGACGGCGAAGTTCGGCCCAGTCGCGTCCCCGGTTTCTCGTTTTCGTACGGATTTGGCCCTTCATCCATCCGGCGAGCCCACGCCAACCCCGGTCCCCCGGGGATCTATCGGGGAGTCCGAACGAGTGAAAAGCGGGGAAGGGCCCGCTCTGTCGGCGACTGGACACATGAACCCCACCGCCACCTCGCTCAAAATCTCCCCCACCACTTGTATCTCTCTCGCCGCCATCACCACCCCGCCGGCTTGTTGCCCAGGTTCCGCCGCCCCTCCTTCCCCACCTGCCTATATTCCGCCGTCTTTTGACGACGACCTATCTGGCTGCTCCTCCGCCGGCCTGTTTTCCGACGACGGCCTACTCCTCGTCGTTTGCGGCTCGGGGTTGCCTCGACCACGCCCGTTAGGTGTTCGTCCATTTGCCTCACCGGCCATGGACTCGGACGAAGAGGAGGAGCAGATGTTCGTCGAGCTTATGCGAGAAGAGATGGCAGCCGCTGCCCAAGACGAGGAGCACATGCTATCCTCGGTTGCTTATCAAGCCTGTACGCCGAGGTGGCAACTGGTCGACGTGGTGGGTCGGCACCAGGTCGCCGGAAGTGCAAGCCGAGACAGCGAATGGAGGGCTACTGCATGTTGTACGCCGACTACTTCGCCGATAATCCATTGCACGGTGAGACTGTTTTCAGGCGTCGTTTCAGGATGAGCAGAAAGCTATTTCTGCAAATTGTGTATGCCATCCGAGACTTTGACCCCTACTTCAGATGCAAAGCGGATTGCACTGGCTTGGTTGGATTTTCGTCACTGCACAAGTGCATAGTGGCTATGAGGATGCTGGCGTATGGATCTCCCGGTGATGGTGCAGATGACTATCTTCGGATGGCGGAGTCCACCGCCCTTGATTGTTTCTACCGGTTCTGCAGGGCCGTCATAGCAGTGTTCGGGGACTTTTACTTGAGATCACCCACTGTCGAAGACACTGAGATGATCCTTGCAACAAATGAAGCTAGGGGTTTTCCAGGGATGCTTGGAAGCATTGACTGCATGCATTGGAAATGGAAGAACTGTCCGTTTGCGTGGCAGGGAATGTACAAGGGTCACAAAAACGGCTGCACCGTGATACTTGAAGCAGTGGCTACCCATGATCTCTGTATTTGGCACTCTTTCTTTGGTATGCCTGGATCCAACAATGACATCAACGTCCTAAACTGCTCCCCGATCTTTTCCAAGCTTGTTGAGGGTCATGCTCCCCCGGTGAACCATGTGATCAATGGTCGGCACTAAAACAAAGGATACTACCTTGCAGACGGTATCTATCCAAAGTGCGCAACATTTGTGAAGACTATCTCGAAACCTAGCACCCCCAAACTTTGCGAGTTTGTCAAGAAACAAGAAGCTTGCCGAAAAGACGTCGAGCGTGCATTTGGTGTCCTCCAAACAGAGATTTGTCATTGTCCGGTTTCCCGCTATGACTTGGTCCAAAGATCAGATGTGGGAGGTGATGAATTGTTGTGTGTGCTTACACAATATGATTATTGAAAATGAGCGAAAACATCCGGTTCCTCTGGCTGGGCAACAAGCACCATATGAGAGAGAGGGTCCTCTTGCACAGCCTAATCACCAGATGCCTCCATCATGGGCCGCCCTCATTGCTATGCGCCAGGAGATTCGAGACTCTACAATGCATCAGCAGCTGCAAGATGATCTGGTGGAGCACATATGGACGCTCCGAGGCAACGCCATCGCCGACGCCAACTAGTCTGTCATAATTTGTTTCAAAAATTGTGAAATTGTGTGCTTCATTTGTTTCAGCACTTGTTAAACATTGTACTGATTATCGCCGAATTTGTTTCAGCAATTTTCTGACTCTTGCTCGCCGAACTTGTTAAATTTTATGTCGAATTTGTTCGAAATATGTCAAATGGTCGAGGTTGGGAGTTTCCTGCCGGGGGATGGCTGGAACTTCGGCGCTCTCTAGGCCAAATTTTCCTCCAATCCAGACGAAAATTTCGCCGAATTTGGACATGAGAGTGCCAACGAGTGGAGATGCTCTAACTAAATACATCGCACGTGTACTCCCAGCTTGTGCTAAAAGGCCATCCTTATATTATCTCTCAAGCTCCGCTAGACCGCTACCAACCGTGAGTAAATAAGGTGGTGTTAGCTCTAGTACAAATTCTTCCGCCAAACTCAAACACATGTAAGACTTGAATCGCTCCGTTTATCTTCATAAGTAAGTTTATAAGGAGATTCAGTTCAAAAAATATGTTTATAAGGAGATAGGAAACGATCTCAGCTTAGAGCATAAGGGCATCTCCAGCAGCAAACGGACGCTGAGCGACCGTTTGTGTTCGCCGTGACCGGAAATGCGTCTGGCACCACCTCCAGCGGGGTGACGCAAAGTGATCGGGCCGTCCGTGGAGACGCAAACCTGGCCCAAATATGCGCCAGGTTTGCGTCTCGGCGGACGCTGCGCGGACGCGCAAAGTGTCCGCTCGGTCCTCGCGCGGGCCCGCCTGGCAGCGGCACAACTCCTTCGTCTTCCGCGGTATTACTTCTGGGCGGCGCGCTGCATCCTTTGCAGGCGCCGCGTTAATGGCGTGCCTCGGCTTCCGTGAGCGTGCGCAGCTAGTAGGCGTTGCACTGGCAGGCCATTGAAGGCGAGATCGCGTCGGAGCCTCTTAAAGGGACGCTGCTGGCGCCCATTTCCCCGACCAAAACCATTGCCAAGAGCGTGCGCAGCTACTGTAGCCACCACACCGACGCCATGAGGAAGAAATGTTGGCCGTTCCGAAGACGAAGAACGACCAGGAGGCTAGCGGCTCGCATTCCGGCAAGAAGGCACGGGTCGGCCGGTACGTCCGCGTTGACCTCGCGCGGCAGCTATAGGAGGAAAACCGGCCGGTACCATGGCCGGACGCGAACTTGCCGGGAGGGGGCTGGTACCTGAACTCGCGGCGCGTGCCGGTCCCCCCCCCCCCCCCGTGCCGCGCGAGGGCCGAGAGCGGCGGGACGAGGTGCGCCGCCGCCGCGCGGTCTTGCCGCCGGATCTGCGGGAGGATCCGGCGTACGCGCTAAACTCCTGCAACTGGATTTCCTTCGGGACGTGGGAGTTCGACGCGCGGCGCCGCGCTGCCTACCTCGCCGACGTAGACTACTTCAAGCGCGAGATCGCCGCCGAAGAAGAAGAGAACGACCACGAGGACGCGGACGAGGACGGCGACGAGGACGAGGACGGCGACGTGACCATGCCGCAGTACGACCACGACGACGGCGGACCGGCGTGAGATCCGGAGACCAGCCGCCGGACATTTCAGAGGAGGAGGTCATTGTCATGGCACTGGCCAACAGTGAGCAGGACGAGCTCAACGAGCTCGCTTTGTGGGACGGGCTCGCAATCCAGCTCCGCGAGTCAGCGCTCGCGCAGGGGAGGCCGGCGACTCCTTCGGCCACGCCGACGCGTTCCAACGTCCAAAAGAAGCTGAGATTAAGCCAGAGAGTTCTTTTGGGCTTCACCTGTTTGGCACCTAGAAGCAGCTCTAGAAGCCCAAAAGAAGTGCCCCTAGGACGGCTTGCAGCTGTTGTGCTGCCGTTGACCCTTGTAGCAGTCGTCGCGGTGGGACGAGGATGAGACGGGAAAGGGATGCTTGGGGCGGCGCAAGGCGACAAGCTTGGGGTGGCTGCACAAGCGCGGACCGGGCGGAGATGGGCGACGGCGGGGAGGGGGGGGGGGGGGCTCCTTCTTCCTCCGGCGTGCGGCCACAGCCCATTTCTCTCTCTCCTTAATGAAGGGTCCACCTCTTGTATTCCAGTGAGTATTTTTTAGTATATAACAAAAAGACAAAACTGCTATTGTGGGTCCCACACCTCACATCAACCAATGGGAGAGGGACTTGTGCCCGGTTCATTTTTGCATTTCCCAGAAGACCCAGACGCCACATGCTGTACCAACCGAAGTCAAACACAATAACACACCAGTCAAAACGAGGCACGGTGCTACTTTGAATTATCTAGGTGGCTACGGCATTATTGTACCGGTGTCTACCTCAGACCTTCCACATATCAACACTTTTTGCCTCAATTTACACATGCAGTCTACCCGGGAGTCCAGGCCAGAATTCCTGCCAAAACATCCCAGCCAGCAGGATGCAGCAAACTATCTCTCCTCCGCTGGTCGATGGACCGATGATGGCGAGGGTGATTTCGAGTGGTGGTGAAATGGTTGGCGAAAACTAGACCAAATCATCCAGATTTTCCAATGGGAGAGGTGGGAATTGGAAAGGTACCATCTCACCATTCACAGCAAATGGACAAGTGTAACATCGAAAACCTTATCACTTCCGCAATCCGCAAGGGGCCAGATCACATCAGGTTCCTTGCCACTCCCGCGCTGGGATTCTCTTCTCCTCCGGGTGATTCTCGCTTTCTTCCTTTGTTTCTCATATGCAATTTTTAGTGTTTTCAGGGATAGATTCTCCAGTCCACCACTCTGTCCGATCGACATCTTAGACGCCCTGTCATTCCCGATCAGTCTATCTTCATACAAGAAATTTGCTACTCTAGTCAGCAGGTAAACCTATCCATCATGCACATCTCACTGCCTAACATGTCTACAAGTCTTTTTTTTCAGAGAATCCACTATGTATGTTTTAGAAGAAATCCACTATGTATGTGCTGGTGAGAATGCACAATGTGCCCGCAGAATATTCGGATACATAGTGCTCAGCATGCACAGCAGCACACATGATTAGCAAGACAAGAAAGGCCCGCCCAAGTGCAGCATGAATAAACCCAGAAAAATGGAATTGTGCTTGATCCATTATGTGACAGGACAGAGGACCGGAGCTGGGTAGCTGTCTGCATTGAACCCCAAACCAATCGACAGACAGGATAGACAAAAGAGCTCACATGACATCTGGTGCACCGAGGGGCCTAACGGATGAGGAGGGGATAAGAATCATGGTGATGGTTATGGATCATGGTCACACACTTTTGACGAAGCTCCAAGATTATTAGCTCCAAAAATCCTTGTTTCTGATTTTTATTTGTTTCAAATTAAATTTCTGTCCAAGGATGTGTGATGTTTCTCTAGCGGTATGGCCAGATCATGCTCCAGGCTTTACCCAGGTTGTTGTTGCCCGCGAGCTTGATATGCATGTTGAGAAATGGAATGGTTTTCCTAGTTCCAAAAAAAAGAACATCTTTAGTTAACGGGAGTGGTACTTGTAGGTGAAAGGTGCGCCACGAAACTATTCTCATATCCAGAGATCTGTACTCTCCATCCACACGCAAGTGTATAGATAGAATTGATCAGGCGGAACTGCCCTCGCGCGAACCGTTTTTCCTCTCCGCTGGTGAGAGGCGGCGGCGGAGGCGATCCAATCTTCCCAATCTCCGGCCAGGGCGTTGGGCCTGGTTTCCTCTCTCTCTGCTTGCCGCTCTGGCGGCGGCATGAGGGAGGGGGAACCTCGTTCCTGCGTTCTGGTCTAGTAGTTAGGGTTAGTTTTTGTCTTCTATGGTGCGTCGTTGGGGTGATGGGAGCGGCGTCCGGGCAAATAAATCTGCCACAACTCCACTCCCAAACCTGCGGCGACCTTCACGGCGGCGTCACGGAGTTATTGGCAACGTGTGCTTGTCGATCTTTCAGATCGGCGGCTTGGTCTTCTCGCCGTTCTTCAGATCTGGCGAGATCTGTTTCTCGACGTGTCACTGGCGTTTGTCGTTGTCCACGACGGCGCTGGGGACCGGGGCGAGGTGGTTCTTCTGGAGCGATGGTGATGGTCCGGAGGTGGTGGTCATGTCATTCTTCTCCGACTTCGTCGATGGGAGGCGGCGTATCTTGGTCCAAGACATCACGGGGACGTCCCCCGGTCGACATGCCACAACGACATGTGCCTCGCTGCTTGCAGCAGGCCTGTTCATCAACTCACAAAGCCTCGTTGGCGATAGTGCTTTTTTGGATCTTGCAATGGTGGAGGTTCAGCGTCTCTTCTTGCGTTCATCTCCGCGGCGTTGGAATTAGACGGAGGCAGCTGGCTACGGTGGTTGCAGGAAACCCTAGAGATCGTTTTGTATTTCTCGATCTTTTAGGTTTTTATCTGCAAATTCAAGATAATCATTTTATCTTGGTTTGTCTTTTAGTTTCCACATGTGTTGCTATGTAACTTGGTGTTCGATTAATGAAATGTGTGGTTGCTCTCAAAAAAGCAAGTGTATAGATATGGATGAGTTAAGTTTTATTTAATTTGGCTATTTTTTAGAAAAAAAGTAGCAATATTTATGATACTAGATTAGTATTTTCAAAATAGGACTTTCACACTGCTTTATAAATAAAGCAACCACACCATACAACCGTTTAGAGAAAACATAATATTTGGGTAACAGCAAAGACATGTCCAACAAGAAAGTAAAGAGATACAAAGGAAGACAACGGCGGATTGACAAAGCATGGTGACCCGCAACCGATGTGTCCTCCGAAGTTGTCCCACCATGTTAGAGCATCTCCACCGGCGCGCCCCATAGCGGCCCCGATAACGATTTGGGGGCCGGCGTGGTTTTTGGGCTCGCACCGGTGCGCCCCAACCGGCGCCGGCTAGTTTTCGAGCCCAATAGAATCGTCGGCATCCCCGTGTCGGCCCCTTCGCGTATGACGCGAATCGGGCGCGTCGGCGCCTCGCGGCACGTCAGAAAACAAGCGTGGGCTCCGCCTGGCAGCCAGACACACCGATTTCCCGCCTCCTATCCACGCCCGAGCCGACTTCCACCCTCTCTAGATCGCCATCGTCGCCGCCGCGCCCCCTGCTTGCAATAGACACCGCCGCCTGTCTAGGAACCGTTGTCCATCGACACGGCCGCCACCCCCTCGACCGCCGGCCGCTGTTTCGCCCGGAACAGAGCTCGCCACCACCGCCGGCACAACTGCCCTGCCCGCAAGGTGTTCGTCCGATTTCCGCGATGGACAGCGACGACGAGATGATGATGTAGTTGTTCACGGAGGAGCAGAACGCTGAGGCTGTCCGGCGGCAACAGCAGCAGCTGATTCTGACGAGCATGCTGCGCGTTCGCTAGCCTTTCTTCGCCATGCCTCGGCGCGGCGACTCAAAGCCAGTCAAGAGGAGGAACATCAACCGGCATCATCAAGCCGACGCAATGCTGCTTGACGCCGACTACTTCAACGACAACATGACTCATTCGCCAAAGGAATTTCGGCGCCGATTTAGGATGAAGAAGGAGTTGTTCTTGAAGATTGTTTACGGCGTCAGGGAGTACGTATGTCGTTGCCTAATCAACGGTACTCCAGAGGAGGGATCCTCATGGAGGGAAGAAGAAGTAGGGGCCATTAGGCGGAGAGTCCTCGGGACGGTGGTACGCAATTTACCCAGCTTGGGAACACCTGCTCGAGGATAGGGCGTTGCTTGTCTGGAATTATATGGGCGTTTTCGCGTTGTTACAATGAGTTGTAGTTGTACCTCTAGGGCTCCCAGGATCCGGCTTATAAAGGCACCCGGATCTAGGGTTTACACGGAGAGTCCTATCCGGAATACAAGTTGCCTAACTACGGAATATTACATTGCCATGCACGTCAAGGATCCGCCTTCCATCAATGTCGTATTGGATCCGGATACTTTATGGGCCTTCACGGATCCAGCCTTCTTCATAGGTTGGTTAGGATCCGGCTCCTGTCTCCTGGGATGGACTTCATCCATCATGATCTACAGCAACTGGGCCGCCCGATGGGCCACATGCCACACCACCATCTATGGGCCACCCCGGCTTGCCGGATCTAGGCCATGCCATTGATATACCCATAAAGTATGCCCACAACAGATTACAACAACTATTTCATTGCCAAGCAAGATTGCACAGGTTTGTGGGGCTTCACCTCAATTCAGAAGTGCACTGCTGCAATGCGCTGTCTTGCATACGGAGTTCCTCCAGATAGAGCCAATGACTACCTACGAATGGCAGAGTTGACATGTACAGAGACTCTCTATAGGTTTTACCGAGCCATCATAGCGGTGTTTGCTAAAGACTATTTGAGAGCACCAAGAGAAGATGATACAGCTTGGATCCTGCAAAAAATGCAGCAAGAGGGTTTTCTAGGATGCTCGGAAGAATTGACTGTATGCATTGGGGCTGGAAGAATTGGTAGGGGATCTACAAGGGGCATACTGGTGAGTGCAATGTCATTCTTGGGGCGGTGGCAGACCAGGACCTTTGGATTTGGCATGCATTTTTTGGCATGGCAGGAACAAACAATGATATCAACGTGCTGCAGCGCTCTCCGGTGTTTGCCAGGCTAGCTAAGGGACAAGCTCCTGCAGTAAAATTTGAGGTAAACGGCCACGCATACAACAAGGTGTGAGATCTAGCTGATGGTATCTACCCGACGTATGCTACATTTGTGAAGACAATTCCCTCTCCATCAAACGAGATGGAAGCCTATTTTGCAACATGCCAGGAAGCAGCACGCAAGGATGTTGAGCGTGCTTTTGGGGTGTCTCGGCAGCGTTTCGCCATTATCAGGTACCCTGCTCTCACTTGGTCTGAGGCTCAGATGTGGGGGGTGATGAACGCCTGTGTGATCATGCACAACATGATCATTGAGAGCGAGCGCGACGCACCTGTGCAGGATGATCAACCATTTGATTTTCAAGGGCCACTCGCTGAGGTAGAGCATGTACCCCAAGAATTTGCAGCTTTTTTTCATATGCACAATAAAATTCGAGATGCAGATGTCCATGCAAAACTGATGGCGGATCTAGCTGCGCATTTGTGGACGAGGAGAGGAGCCGCCAACAATGCATGATTTCATTTTTATTTGTTTGCACGTATGAATAATTTAAGTACTATTTATTTGTTGGGTTGTATGAATAATCTAAGTACTATTTGTTTGATTACATGAATAATTTAATACTATTTGTGTGATTGTATGAATTATTGAATATAGTATGAATAAAATGTGATTGATATGGTGTTTCAAAATATTGTAAAATAAAAAAAGTTTTGGGCCCGCCATTTGGGAGGCGCCGGTGTGGGAAGAACGTCCGCAAATAGAGGATGCACTGCCGGCGACCCCCATACAGCAGTGCCGGTGACCCTGCTGGCGACTATATGGGGCGCGCCGGTGGAGATGCTCTTACATGCACTATATATATAGGACCTTGAGTATCAAGGTATCACCTTCAAGAAGAGATGCGGCAGCGAACTGGTCTTAGAATTTCCACTGATACTCATGGGGAAGTGGAGATGGGTCACCTTGGCACCTTGCAGGTTGGAATGGCGACACCTGCAGGCGCCGCTGCGCTAACACCAGACGGCAAGGATTTCTCTCGAACCCCATCAAATCACAAACTGAAATGACCGTGGCCCAAGAGCTCGAGGCCGCGCATGCATGTGGGAAAGGTATGGTAGGAGCAGGGTGATGGGCAAGACATGGGCATCACGACCCACATACCCGGGCCCGAAGACCTATAAAGTGACCACCAGATCCCCATCCTCCTGGCACAGATCTAGCCCGCAAACTCGCAGTTGCCGCCACCTCCACCTTGCTGGAGCTCGGCCGCCACACACCTTCCAAGCACAACGCACTGTCGTCAACCCTACTGCCGACCAAACTGGCCACCCAGCGGCAACACCTCAAACCGCCGTCCTTGCCACCCACCATCCTACGTATCAACATAGGATCCCGCGCCGCTGCTCCGTGGCCGCGCCTGGACGTCACACACGCGCTGCTGTCCGCAAATCCGGACCCAATTGTCCTAGATCTTCCCCGCAGGGGCCACACCATCGACTTCCGAGAAGCCTAGCCAAGCCCGCATCTTCCCCTCATCGAGCAGGAACCAACGAACGCCGCCGCCATCTTAAAATTTAGTTTCATAATATAGTAATTTAATACCACATACTATATGTTTCTATTTTTTGAGAAAGAGTTAGTTCAATTTGGATTATTTTTTTACTTGGCCGAAAACCAAAGGACGAAGGGAGTAAGCTCACTCCCGTTTCAAGGAAATGGAACGTACTCCCTCCATCCTCAAATAAGTGTTCGTTAGGACAGATTAAATTTTATTAGCTTTGACCAACTTTATAGAAAAAATGTAGTACTAAAGGAAAACGTCGGAGTATACCTTTCTTTTCTTATGGTTAGCTTGGATTGGAGATGATGCAAGCACCCAATTATTAGCCGACAGCATAGCGATGTAGGGACGAGAGATGACGTTTTCTTTAAAAAGAGCAGGGAAGCTCGAAAATGACGCACATCATACTCATGCCACGTATCTTAACAATACAGCCAAATAAAATCTAAGGACTTCTGCGTCAATCCGATCCATTCATACAAGTATAAAATTTTGTCATGTAAGTACTTTGTATTTTTCTTGGTGTTGGCGCGTGCTCTATCGTCTTCATGTCCGCGTACATACGTATGCCACCAATTAATCATGTACCTCCAGGGCTAATAATCAATCACTATCGCCCGCGAACCATATTATCCTTGACCTAAATCTGGACCCAGCGAGCAATTTCCTCATCTTAATTCGCCACCGTGCAGAAAACAATATTGTATCAAGCAGAAGATGCCTGGAATATCTCTTTGACAGCAACGCCATGCGAAAGACGATCCACCACCAAAGGAAGAACACGATTACTTTACTTTATCTTGGTGTGTTTGGCCTAAAATAATCCGCTGCGCTTTGCCTACCGACCTAATCCGTTTATCTATCTATCTCTAGACAAAACAAAAGCTGGCCAGAGCCCACGGTAAATTTCGGAGTGGATGTCAAGCGGTTTCACTTCAGAGCTTGCTCGCGCGAAAGGGGGATAGGGATTTGAGAGAGTTGACCACGTTGTTTTGGACTGCCTACCATCGTATTCATGGCCATGACATATGGTGTTTGCGAAGAGTAGATCTGTAGTGGTACACGACAAGAATAATAAATTAGCATGGTGATTTGACAGCAATTGGGCTCTTCACCACCCAGCCGGCATGGGCAATTAGCATGGTAGTATAGACCAAGACTAGAGGGCAGAACAAATGACAAGGCCAGCCGCGTTGGGTCAAAGATGCATAGAGCACGTACTGTGCATGCATGCATGTAATATGGAGATTAATTGGCCCATGGTTATTATAATTATTGTGTTTATCCATGGATGCATGTGAGTACATGCACGTCTCCGGTCAAACTAATCGAAACACGTGGCCTCGAAAGTAGTATATTTTAGAGTCAACTTATCTGGTGGCTATAAGCTAGCTACGGATGACATGGTAAATCAGTATAGCTAGCTGTAACTACATTATTGTTCTTGCTCGGAAAAATAAGGAAAACTCGCTATTTTCACTAATTAAGAAAATAATAGATTGGTATGTTTATTAGCGGAAACCGTAACACCCTTCGCCGGCCCTCATGAAACACAACTGTCGTGAGGGTACACAACCACCATGTTTGCCCACACAAGCTACACGGAGAGACGAGGCGAAGGTCTTTGAGGAGGTTGCCTCCCAGGATCGTCATCATCACACATCGACAACTCCAACATCCTCGAAAACCTTGCAAAAGCAGTGAAGCCCATTGGCCTACGCCAAGCAAATGACCCATTGCGAAGGGATATGCGGCTCCGATTCTGCTAACGATCTCCGAAGGCAAAAGCAGAAAACCCGGCGCAAGGAAAATAGGACACACCGGGATGTCCGCCGACTAACAAGGTCTTGCCGCAACCAGCCATCACTGTTCAACGTCATCGTCGCCATGCAGGCCTCCGCGCGGAACTCTTGCATCGGCAGTTAGCCATTAGCCGCCACGATGTCATGTGTGTCCATCTCCGGTGGCCAAGAACATCATTGCATGTTATTGTGCGCAAGTCGTTGGCATAATACTCGTGGAACTCCGTTCCACAAATATTACACTCAACAGAGTGGTACAAACATAAACATGACGGGTTCATAATTCTCATATATTCATGGTCACAATCGAGAGGAATACAAAAGGTTCGAGATCCTCCTCGGTCCAATGAGAATTCACGGGCAAATCCAAATTCAAATCAGCTAGCTTAAGAACCAATGGCACAACTAAACCTAGTACCATTGGAGCTAAACAACTTATTTAGAACGGTTTTATGTTGTTCGGGTTATCTAACTTATTCTAGCCTATCTCAATATCAACCTCTAACTCTCCGTCTTCCACTCCATCAACTATGGCATAGTGCACTACTTCGATTTCTCGAGAAAGATCTGGTTCCTCATAGTACGCTTCCTCTCCTTCGGGTTCTTCGCTAGTTTATTCATCAGTCTTCACATACTCTAATAAAGGGTTTAAGATGGTACCTAATGACGAGCATACTCGGCAAGTCCTATTGGTGGCTGCTTCATTTGCTATCTGAAGTCGTGGATCGGTGATCCTAAACTTATAAAAGTTTTTATTCAGAAAACTATGTGTGTTAGTCTCCGTAGGTGTTTAGAACTTCATGGAGTTCCCTTTCCAAATTACCCTTTCGAAGTAATATTTTTTGGGGTGTTACACAAGCCCACCATGAGCCGCGTGTAGGGGTGTGTAGCAGAAAAAAAAGGTAATTAACATATTCCTATTGCCCATATCTATCTAAGAGTAATGTTGTAACGGAGATGGTTTTGGTGATGTACCGTCGTAGACCGAAAGCGTTTATAGTTCCGCTATAACGTGGTTTATTTAGTCGTACTCATCGCCGATCTCAAGGTCGTGTTCAATCCTCCTCGTACGACGTCGAGTGCCGCAAGTGCCGCACCTTGTAGGTTTTGCACACGTACGGTGTTGGCGAAGACTCCTGAACCTCTTGATCCAGTTGAGATTATGGAAGTAGATCTTCTGGATTGGGATCCCAACATCGCTCTCGCATACTGGGTGGGATCAAGACCCTTCGTGTGGAGCCCTTCCAGGAGCTGCACTCGGGAGAGAAATCGGGAGAGAAAAGCACCCTCAGAAAGGGGGCCTTTGAGAGGTTTATGTGTGTCCTTTTCTCCATGTGCCTCCACTATATATGGGTGGAATAGGAGGGGAAGCGGTGTGGCTTGGCAATGTGGGACTAAAGGAAGGGGGTGCAGCCGGCCACCATGCCCCCCTCCCCCACTTTGTCCCATGAGGTGGCCGGCCACCCCCTTAATGGGCCCCCCTTTTGGGAGGGCCCATATAAGGTGGGAATCCTTATTTAATTTAAATTAATCATATAACTAATATTAATTCACTTAATTAATATATATAGTATTTGCGGTGACCCAGCATACCACTGCATGTTGTAGTATACAAGTCGTTGATATGATCTTTGTGAAGGGACTTCTTCACAAATTGCCATATCCCTCAGAGTGGTACAACAGAAACATTGCAGGTCATAACACTCCATACTTTATTACAAACATTGTCTTAACAAGTTGGTATTCTCACAGGTCCTATGAGAACACCCTAAGATACTACTTAAGTACGATTACAACTCATAACAAATATAAAGAAAGCTCAACAACTTATTTAGGTAAGTTCTACGTTGCTCGGCTCTATGATGCTAGGGTATATCACTACTCCTCCACCTCCGTGTCATCGGGTCCGTAGACTATCCCATAATCTACTCCTTCCACTCCGCCGGTAAGATCAGGTTCCTCGTAGACCAGCTCGTAACTTCCTTCTGGTGCTCCATCGTTGATGGCCTCCACTTCCGGATCACAGTCTAGCAAGGGTGTCGAAAGAAAGTGAGTACAGGGGTACTCAACAAGTTCTAAAAGAGTAAAAAGGTGTTTGATGCACTAGCTACGACCATTGATCAGGAAATCGCAGGTCAATGCATGTTTTGAAATCATTTCTTCAAAAGGTTGCTTTTATTATGAAAACTATGCCCATCAGTCTTCACAGGTTGACTAGAACTTCGTGGAGTTCCTTTCCTGCCGCGTTCGCAGTTCCCTTCCCGGAACAAGGAGTGACAGCCACAATTTGATACACTCTGCAGAGGTGCGTTACTTTTCCCACAAGAGATCTCACCCTTTTTGCCATCCGCAGGGACTTGCCCCCGTTCACACTTCCTTTGGTGTGAGGCCAGGTATAAAGATCCAAGCCCACACCGCCTTCTCCCGCGATCGCAAACCCACCCTTTTGTCCACCCGCACACCCCCAGTAGACTTCTCCCGATAATACGGCTTTACTCACGGTGTACTTTGGACAATCCTTCATAGATCGTAGAGCCATCATCACTAATGGATGGGGATTTAAAAGGCTATCCCAACCTATGGCAGTGCCTCCAACACACCGCCGGCTCTACCAATCCGTTGGCGTGCAGACGGGAAAAGATACGGCTGGCTTCCCCAGAGCCATTATAGATCTCATGGTCAACGCGGTTTGTACGGCGCTAGAATCACTGGACGGCATTGGTAATTTAATCCTAGGGTGATATAACCCATGCAATGGAACCTCCACCATATCAACACATACCATGGTTCCATTGCCAGCCACATAGTCATATTCATAGTTGGAAAGTAACATTTTATTTGCGATGCAGGAATGATAAGTATATAGCTTTGCATTAAAGTAGTAGAAAATAATCAAGTTGACATGAGCAAGGGTGAACTTGCCTGTGGACTGCGAGATAATGCAGTTCAATGCAGTGGATGGAACCTGGACCTCAGGTTCTGTAAGAAGCATCATTGTCCGGTAAGGACAATGTTATAAAAATCCAAATAATGCAATCATGGATGTATTATTTTATGTTGAATCCCTTTACCCCGCTGAGTTATAGCAATTTAGGGTTGAGTTTAAGATTTATGCCTTTGGCAGTAACTTGCAATTGATTTAAAATTGTGAACCATTTTAATTCACATAAAGTAAGATACTTCAAAGTAAAACTACTTTACTTGGTGATTCCTTTACTCATTCCCAAAAATAATTTAAAATCATAGAGTTACCTCTATAGTTTTTGGAATAAAAAGGAGTATAGTATTTTTCTTGGAAAAATACCTTTCTTAAAAGAAATGACTTGGAATAAGAGAACTTCCGTTTGAAATGTTTGAAAATAAGTATTTGAACTTATTTGAGATTTTTCCTTGAATTTTAAATTCAAGGAAATAATAGTTTGAAATTCCAAGTTATTATTTTAAATTCTTTAAATTCATAACTTCGAATTTGTTTCTTAAATTCCATTTCATATTTTATTCTGGTTAAGATTTATTTTTCATTCACTAATCTAATTTTTAATGGATTTTTAGAGTTGTATTTTATTTACTAAAAAATGGTGAAATTCTGGCCTTTTTTCTACATTGTTAAAAGACCAAAATGCCCCCTGGCCCCTATTGGGCCAGCCCACTTAACTAAGGCCCATGGGACAGCCCACTAAGGCTTGTCCCATTATGGGTCGGTGGCGCCGAAGCGGCCCACCTCACTCACTCGCTCGTCTCTCTCACTCGCTCATCTCTAACCCTAATCCTCTCGCGACGCCCGTGGCGATGGCGTCGCCGCCATGGCCGCCGCCGCGCTCCGGCCAGCTCCGTGCTCCCCTGCCTTAGCCACCTACCAAATCGGGACCGCCGCGAGACGATCTACCGATCTGTCCGCGTGGTTTCCCCCATCTCTTCCTCTCCTGGCGAATCGCCCTCTCTGGATCTCGTGGAGAATCGCCTCTGGCGATTGACGATCTTTGGCGAGCCCTCGTCCTCGCTGGCGACGTGCGCGCCTCCGAGACTGACCTGGCGCGGGTTGATAACCCACAAGTATAGGGGATCGCGGCAGTCTTCGAGGGAAGTAAAACCCAAATTTATTGATTCGACACAAGGGGAGGTAAAGAATACTTATAAGCCTTAACAACTGAGTTGTCAATTCAGCTGCACCTGGAAAAGCACTAGTAACAAGGGTGATGTGAAAGTAGCAGTAATATGAGAGCAATAGTAACAGTAACACAGCAGCAGTAATAGTAACACAGAGGCGATGGCACCAGAAAATAGTTGATACTACTTCCAATGTCATATAGAACGAGTATATAATGATGAGAGATGGACTGGGGTTCCTAGCGATCTACACTAGTGGTAACTCTCCAATAACAAGTGACAAGTGTTGGGTCAACAAATTACAGTTGGGCAATTGATAGGATTGATAAAGCATTAAGAAAGAACATTTGCTAAGCAAAACTCTTTAGTACCATGCATTTCGACATCAGGCACAAACAAAGCATTATCATAAGATTTATCAAAGTAGCATGGATTATCATAAATAACAGTAGCATAATTATTCTCACAAGTTTTACTTATAGGTAATATTTCAAGAGAATCCACAGGAACATAACATTCAACCTCTTTCGGTAAGCATGGAGGACAATCAAATAGTGTAAGAGATAAAGAGTTACTCTCATTAGAAGGTTGGCATGGGTAGCTAATCCATTCTTCCTCCTTTTGTTCATCACTCTCCTCTTCTTTTTCATCCAATGAGCTTTCAGGTTCATCAATTTCCTCCTCTTTTTCATCCAATGAGCTTTCAGGTTCATCAATTTCTTCTTCCACAGGTTCCTGCAAATTGTGAGTGCATTCTTGTGCATTAATGAGTCTCTCTTTATAATCAATGATATAAGGATTATCACTGTAACTTTCATTGCAAAAATTAAGGATAGAAGAGACATAATCTTTAAGGTCCTTACAAACAACACAAGTTTCATAATTCTCAACCATGAAGGATTCTATCTCAAAGGCTCCCATAAATATGACAAATTGTTCTACCTCTTCAAACCCAAAATGAATATAGCTATTCCGATTATAGTTCTTAATTAAAAATTCCTCACTAAAGCCACATTGAAATTTAAGATGTTTAGTGTCCTGTTGAGAGCAACAGTTTATATCATGGTGTTTAAGCAAGATTTTAGCAATTGAGTTCAATTTTTCTATCACAGCACTCATGACTTTACCCGTTCTTGATTCTCTATAATTATTGTAATATTCTATAAGTTCCAAGTAGGTTGTGGGTTCTCCCATAACAGCAGTTTTTAATTTTTAGGTTTTTCAAATTTTTATGGATTTTTGGGTATATGAGAAAAATAAAACAAGACAAAAAGAAACTAAGCAAAGTAATACTAGACAGAAATAAACTAAGCAAAAACAAACTAGACGAAAGTAAACTAAGCAAAACAAAATAAAATAAAACAGAGAGAGAGGTAGAGTGTACTCCCCAGGTGAACTTATGAGTAGAGCTATGCCTCCCCGGCAACGGCGCCAGAAAATAGTCTTGATAACCCACAAGTATAGGGGATCGCGGCAGTCTTCGAGGGAAGTAAAACCCAAATTTATTGATTCGACACAAGGGGAGGTAAAGAATACTTATAAGCCTTAACAACTGAGTTGTCAATTCAGCTGCACCTGGAAAAGCACTAGTAACAAGGGTGATGTGAAAGTAGCAGTAATATGAGAGCAATAGTAACAGTAACACAGCGGCAGTAATAGTAACACAGAGGCAATGGTACCAGAAAATAGTTGATACTACTTCCAATGTCATATAGAATGAGTATATAATGATGAGAGATGGATCGGGGTTCCCAGCGATCTACACTAGTGGTAACTCTCCAATAACAAGTGACAAGTGTTGGGTGAACAAATTACAGTTGGGCAATTGATAGGATTGATAAAGCATTAAGAAAGAACATCAATTCATTAATCATGTTGGCATGTTTTCCATATATAGTCGTACGTGCTCGCAATGAGAAACTTGCACAACATCTTTTGTCCTACCAGCCGGTGGCAGCCGGGCCTCAAGGGAATCTACTGGATATTAAGGTACTCCTTTTAATAGAGTACCGGAGCAAAGCATTAACACTCCGTGAAAACATGTGTCCCTCACATCACCGCCATCCCCTCCGGTTGTCCCGATTCTTGTCACTTCGGGGCCTTTGGTTCCGGACAGCGACATGTGCATACAACTTGTAGATACAATCTAAGCAATAAGTATAGAGCTTAAATCTAAGATCATGCCACTCGGGCCCTAGTGACAAGCATTAAGTATAACAAGATTGCAGCAACAATAACTTCACAAACTTTATAGATAGACTAATCATAATGTATCATCCATCGGATCCCAACAAACACAACACCGATTACATCATATGAATCTCAATCATGTAAGGCAGCTCATGAGATCATTGTATTGAAGTACATGGGATAGAGAGTACCAACTAGCTACTGCTAGAACCCGTAGTCCATGGGGAAACTACTCACGGAGCATGATGGAGGCGGTGGCGTTGATGGAGATGGCTTCCGGGGGCACTTCCCCGTCCCGGCAGGGTGCCGGAACAGAGACTTTTGTCCCCCGAATTGGAGTTTCACGATGGCGGCGGCGCCCCTGGAGTCTTTCTGGAGTTTCGTCAATTGGTATCGCGTTTTTAGGTCGAAAGGGCTTATATAGGCGAAGAGGCGACGCAGGAGGGGCGACAGGGTGGCCCCACACCAGGCCAGCGCGGCCAGGGTGTAGCCCGCGCGGCCCACATGTGTGGTGGCCCCCTGGCTCTCCTCCGACTCTCCTTCGGTGTTCAGGAGCCTTCCGGGAAAAATAAGATCTTGGGTCTTTGTTTCGTCGAATTCCGAGAATATTGCCCGAACAGCCTTTCTGGAACCAAAAACAGCAGAAAACAGGAACTGGCACTATGGCATCTTGTTAATAGGTTAGTTCCGGAAAACGCATGAAATCATCATAAAGTGCGAGCAAAACATGTAAGTATTGTCATAAAACAAGCATGGAACATCAGAAATTATGGATACGTTGGAGACGTATCAGCATCCCCAAGCTTAGTTCCTGCTCGTCCTCGAGTAGGTAAACGATAAAAAGAATAATTTCTGTAGTGACATGCTACTTACATAACCTTGATCATACTATTACAAAGCATACGAAATGAATGAAGTGACTCAAGGCAATAATCTATAGTTGCTAACAAACAGATAACATATAGCAAAACTTTTCATGAAGAATACTTTCAAGACAAGCATCAAAAGTCTTGCACAAGAGTTAACTCATAAAGCAATAAATTCAAAATAAAGGCATCGAAGCAACACAAAGGAAGATACAAGTTTCAGCGGTTGCTTTCAACTTTCAACATGCATATCTCATGGATAATTGTCAACATAAAGTAATATGATGAATGCAAATAAGCAAGTATGTAAGAATCAATGCACAGTTGACACAAGTGTTTGCTTCTAAGATGGAAGGAAGTAGGTAAACTGACTCAACATAAAAGTAAAAGAATGGCCCTTCGCAGAGGGAAGCATTGATTGCTATATTTGTGCTAGAGCTTTGGTTTTGAAAACATAAAGAGAGCATAAAAGTAAAGTTTTGAGAGGTGTTTGTTGTTGTCAACGAATGGTAGTGGGCACTCTAACCCCCTTGCCAGACAAACCTTCAAAGAGCGGCTCCCATTTTATTTTATTTTTGTGTGGCACTCCTTCCAACCTTTCTTTCACAAACCATGGCTAACCGAATCCTCGCGTGCTTACCAACAATCTCATACCATGAAGGAGTGCCTTTTTATTTTAGTTTTATTATGATGACACTCCTCCCCACCTTTGCTTTCTCAAGCCATGGCTAACCGAATCCTCGGGTGCCGTCCAACAATCACATACCATGGAGGAGTGTCTATTTAGGTTAATTAATTTGGGACTGGGAATCCCATTGCCAGCTCTTTTTGCAAAATTATTGGATAAGCGGATGAAGCCACTAGTCCATTGGTGAAAGTTGCCCAACAAGATTGAAAGATAAACACCACATACTTCCTCATGAGCTATAAAACATTGACACAAATCAGAGGTGATAAATTTTGAATTGTTTAAAGGTAGCACTCAAGCAATTTACTTTGGAATGGCGGAGAAATACCATGTAGTAGGTAGGTATGGTGGACACAAATGGCATAGGTTTTGGCTCAAGGTTTTGGATGCACGAGAAGTATTCCCTCTCAGTACAAGGCTTAGGCTAGCAAGGTTGTTTGAAGCAAACACAAGTATGAACCGGTACAGCAAAACTCACATAAGAACATATTGCAAGCATTATAATACTCCACACTGTCTTCCTTGTTGCTCAAACACTTTTACCAGAAAATATCTAGACCTTAAGAGAGACCAATCATGCAAACCAATTTTAACAAGCTCTGCGGTAGTTCTCCACTAATAGGTTTAAACTACATGAAAAAAACTTAATCATGATCTACTTGAGAGCTCAAAACAATTGCCAAGTGTCAATTTATCCAAAACATTATGAGGCATTCTCTATTTCCAACCAAATAACAATAAGTGTTGTAGCTACCAACTTTTATCATTGAACATTAAAAGTAAAACGAAGAACAAGTGTTCATATGAAAAAGCAGAGCGTGTCTCTCTCCCACACAAGGATTGCTAGGATCCGATCTTATTCAAACAAAAAGAAACGAAAATAAAAGCACACAGACGCTCCAAGTAAAGCACATATGATGTGACCGAATAAAAATATAGTTTCAATAGAAGAAACCTGATAAGTTGATGAAGAAGGGGATGCCTTGGGCATCCCCAAGCTTAGACGCTTGAGTCTTCTTGAAATATGCAGGGATGAACCACGGGGGCATCCCCAAGCTTAGACTTTTCACTCTTCTTGATCATATATCATCCTCCTCTCTTGACCCTTGAAAACTTCCTTCACACCAAACTTCTCATAAACTTCATTAGAGGGGTTAGTACTCAAAAAACTTGAATCCACCTTGGTCCTATAGTGACACATTGCAAGAACTCAATAAAATATTAGCTACAGCTCTCCACGTCTAGAAAGCTTTGCTTAAAGTCCACAAGAGACAATGCAAAAAAAAACAGAGACAAAATCTGCCAAAACAGAACAGCCAGTAAAGACGAATTTTAAAGAGGTACTTCCGTTGCTCAAATCAGAAAACTCAAAACTAATGAAAGTTGCGTACATATCTGAGGAACACGCATGTAAATTGGCATAATTTTCTGACTTACCTACAGAGAATTAGGCCCAGATTCGTGACAGATAGAAATCTGTTTCTGCGCAGAAATCCAAATCTAGTATCAACCTTCGATTAGAGGCTTCACTTGGCACAACAATGCAATAAAATAAAGATAAAGAGAGGTTGCTACAGTAGTAACAACTTCCAAAACACAACAAAACAGTAGCAAAATAAAGACATGGGTTATCTCCCAAGAAGTTCTTTCTTTATAGCCATTAAGATGGGCTCAGCAGTTTTGATGATGCACTCGCAAGAAATAAGAGTTGAAGCAAAAGAGGGCATCAAAAGACAAATCCATAACACATTTAAGCCTAACATGCTTCCTATGCATAGGAATCTTGTAAATAAACAAGTTCATGAAAAGCAACGTAACAAGCATAGGAAGATAGAACAAGTGTAACTTCAACAATTTCAGCATATAGAGAGGTGTATTAGTACCATGAAAATTTCTACTACCATATTTTCCTCTCTCATAATAATTTTCAGTAGCTTCATGAACAAACTCAACAATATAACTATCACATAAAGCATACTTTTCATGATTCGCAAACACATAATTTTTATCAATCTCAAAAATAGTGGAATTAAAACTTTCAAACCCACTTTTATCAATAATATAACAAGATGATTGATCAATCTTAAGAGATATGGGACTCATAGATAAAGTCAAGAATTCTCCAATCTCATTTTTATTAGTAGTACAATTAATATTATCAAGTAACATAGGACCATCATCTAGAGATTTATCATAAACATTTGCTAAGCAAAACTCTTTAGTACCATGCATTTCGACATCAGGCACAAACAAAGCATTATCATAAGATTTATCAAAGTAGCATGGATTATCATAAATAACAGTAGCATAATTATTCTCACAAGTTTTACTTATAGGTAATATTTCAAGAGAATCCACAGGAACATAACATTCAACCTCTTTCGGTAAGCATGGAGGACAATCAAATAGTGTAAGAGATAAAGAGTTACTCTCATTAGAAGGTTGGCATGGGTAGCTAATCCATTCTTCCTCCTTTTGTTCATCACTCTCCTCTTCTTTTTCATCCAATGAGCTTTCAGGTTCATCAATTTCCTCCTCTTTTTCATCCAATGAGCTTTCAGGTTCATCAATTTCTTCTTCCACAGGTTCCTGCAAATTGTGAGTGCATTCTTGTGCATTAATGAGTCTCTCTTTATAATCAATGATATAAGGATTATCACTGTAACTTTCATTGCAAAAATTAAGTATAGAAGAGACATAATCTTTAAGGTCCTTACAAACAACACAAGTTTCATAATTCTCAACCATGAAGGATTCTATCTCAGAGGCTCCCATAAATATGACAAATTGTTCTACCTCTTCAAACCCAAAATGAATATAGCTATTCCGATTATAGTTCTTAATTAAAAATTCCTCACTAAAGCCACATTAAAATTTAAGATGTTTAGTGTCCTGTTGAGAGCAACAGTTTATATCATGGCGTTTAAGCAAGATTTTAGCAATTGAGTTCAATTTTTCTATCACATCACTCATGACTTTACCCGTTCTTGATTCTCTATAATTATTATAATATTATATAAGTTCCAAGTAGGTTGTGGGTTCTCCCATAACAGCAGTTTTTAATTTTTAGGTTTTTCAAATTTTTATGGATTTTTGGGTATATGAGAAAAATAAAACAAGACAAAAAGAAACTAAGCAAAGTAATACTAGACAGAAATAAACTAAGCAAAAACAAACTAGACAAAAGTAAACTAAGCAAAACAAAATAAAATAAAACAGAGAGAGAAGTAGAGTGTACTCCCCAGGTGAACTTATGAGTAGAGCTATGCCTCCCCGGCAACGGCGCCAGAAAACAGTCTTGATAACCCACAAGTATAGGGGATCGCGGCAGTCTTCGAGGGAAGTAAAACCCAAATTTATTGATTCGACACAAGGGGAGGTAAAGAATACTTATAAGCCTTAACAACTGAGTTGTCAATTCAGCTGCACCTGGAAAAGCACTAGTAACAAGGGTGATGTGAAAGTAGCAGTAATATGAGAGCAATAGTAACAGTAACACAGCGGCAGTAATAGTAACACAGAGGCAATGGTACCAGAAAATAGTTGATACTACTTCCAATGTCATATAGAACGAGTATATAATGATGAGAGATGGATCGGGGTTCCCAGCGATCTACACTAGTGGTAACTCTCCAATAACAAGTGACAAGTGTTGGGTGAACAAATTACAGTTGGGCAATTGATAGGATTGATAAAGCATTAAGAAAGAACATCAATTCATTAATCATGTAGGCATGTTTTCCATATATAGTCGTACGTGCTCGCAATGAGAAACTTGCACAACATCTTTTGTCCTACCAGCCGGTGGCAGCCGGGCCTCAAGGGAATCTACTGGATATTAAGGTACTCCTTTTAATAGAGTACCGGAGCAAAGCATTAACACTCCGTGAAAACATGCGTCCCTCACATCACCGCCATCCCCTCCGGTTGTCCCGATTCTTGTCACTTCGGGGCCTTTGGTTCCGGACAGCGACATGTGCATACAACTTGTAGATACAATCTAAGCAATAAGTATAGAGCTTAAATCTAAGATCATGCCACTCGGGCCCTAGTGACAAGCATTAAGTATAACAAGATTGCAGCAACAATAACTTCACAAACTTTATAGATAGACTAATCATAATGTATCATCCATCGGATCCCAACAAACACAACACCGATTACATCATATGAATCTCAATCATGTAAGGCAGCTCATGAGATCATTGTATTGAAGTACATGGGATAGAGAGTACCAACTAGCTACTGCTAGAACCCGTAGTCCATGGGGAAACTACTCACGGAGCATGATGGAGGCGGTGGCGTTGATGGAGATGGCTTCCGGGGGCACTTCCCCATCCCGGCAGGGTGCCGGAACAGAGACTTCTGTCCCCCGAATTGGAGTTTCACGATGGCGGCGCCGCCCCTGGAGTCTTTCTGGAGTTTCGTCAATTGGTATCGCGTTTTTAGGTCGAAAGGGCTTATATAGGCGAAGAGGCGACGCAGGAGGGGCGACAGGGTGGCCCCACACCAGGCCAGTGTGGCCAGGGTGTAGCCCGCGCGGCCCACATGTGTGGTGGCCCCCTGGCTCTCCTCCGACTCTCCTTCGGTGTTCTGGAGCCTTCCGGGAAAAATAAGATCTTGGGTCTTTGTTTCGTCGAATTCCGAGAATATTGCCCGAACAGCCTTTCTGGAACCAAAAACAGCAGAAAACAGGAACTGGCACTGTGGCATCTTGTTAATAGGTTAGTTCCAGAAAATGCATGAAATCATCATAAAGTGCGAGCAAAACATGTAAGTATTGTCATAAAACAAGCATGGAACATCAGAAATTATGGATACGTTGGAGACGTATCACGGGTGCTGCTCGCAGTACCTGTGCCGTCGTCTCAGGTGCTCTACTACGGTGGTGTGTTCGTGTTCATCGGCGTAACGCCGTCGTCTACCCTGGCTTTGCAGCTGCTATGGCCGCGCGAGCACTGCCTCGCCATGCCCTAGCTTCTGCCACCAGGCGCGTGTAAGTTTCTTCTCCTCCTCCTACTCTTCTCCATGCCTGTGCGCCTCTCCAAGCTACTGTGCTTCTTCTTCCTTATGTTCTGTTGCTTCCTGGTGATCCTGTGATCACACAGAGCTCTGCCATGGTTGCTTAATCTTCCTATGCCTCCATTTGCTGCAAGCTCATTGCCAAATCACCAGTTTCTGGTACTGGCCAGTGTTGCCTTGCTTGCTGTACATGCTCTGTTTGCTTATCTGTTGCTCCTAGCCTTCTCTAATCTGGCTATGCTCTGCTGTGCTTGCTTATGAGCTTGCTATGACATGCTGTACTTGCTTATGGGCTTGCTTGTGCTTACTGGCATGTTATACTTGCTTGTCTAGGTGTACTGTGGTACCTCAGTGACACTTGTGAGTGCCAGTGGTGCTTGTGAAGTGCTTCTGTGCTTCCTGTGTAAGCTAATGATCCATTGGATCAACCATTGCTTGTGGGCTAGCTTATCTGTGTGGCTTGACTTGATTCAATTGATCCATTTGATCAATTAAATGTCAGTGATTGCTTACTGATTAATTCTGTGGCTAAGTGATTCATTTTCCTTGTTGATGCTGATGCTCAAGCATCACTATGCTACTGCATACATGTGCTATTGCTTGCTCTAGCTTACTGGACTAGATCCAGTGGCTATGATGCAGTGATTGGTGTTGTGTTGCTTAACAGTATGCTACTGTCAGTACTAAGCATGGATCTGTGATGTATTCATGCTTGCATAAATTGATTAATAATGAACTGCTTATGCAGTGATGATTTAAATGTCTTGCTTGTATATGAATTTGCTATTCATGATTGTTTAGCAAGTAAATGAATCTGAATCCATTTCTGGTTAATGATGTGCTATAGTTGGCTTTATTTTAAATGGTGCTAAGTGTGATGTGACCTCAGTAGCCTTGCTATTGATTGGTTGCTCACCTATTTGATTGGATCTTGTGGGCTACTCAACCTTGCTTGCATATTTGGGGATCATACTAGATATGAATGCCAATATGCCTGCCTGATGAAATCTAGGGTTTACTAATGGTTATAAGCTTAGGATTTTCTGTGTAGTCTCTATTAGCTGCTAATCATTGCAATACATCTACTGGTGCTATCTGTGCATATGATCTTGCTAGTGTGTGCATCTGTGCATGATTGCTAGCTTCTGTGCACAAGATCTGTATCTGGATGATTTCCATTTTTAGTGGCTTCTAGACTGGCAGTAATCCTTGGTGAAAACCAAGTGATGATCTACCCATTTGAGCATCTGCTCAATCCCATGACTATGTCATGCATAATTTATGGATCAGATCCATTGGATCTGTCCAGGAACTTTGGTATACCTTGTTCCAGCTCCTAGAGTGAAATATTTGGTTGTTGCAGACTTGTGGTTTTGTGCACAGCCCTTCACCTCCAGATTCTGGTTGATCTTCTCAGGTCACCATGATTCCTGGTGATGAGTGGTTGTGTGTTGGTTCTGTTCTTGGCAAGAACTGGATGAACTTGTGTTGGCTCTAGTCTTCACCCTTACCTGGTGAATTATCCTATCTGGTCGACTGTCATGGTTCTAGGGTTTGTGTGCCTTTTATATGATCCCTACTTCTACTCTGGCCATGACACACGTGCCTGGGTTACTTTGTGACTCAGCTGTTGCATTGCCTTGCTGTTGCTTGATCAGCAACAGCCCTCATATGCTGAAACTTGAGCCCCTGTGGCTGCTCAGTGTTGGCCTGCTTGCTCTTATCTTGTGCTGTCCAGGGATTTGGACAAGCACAAGTGTGCAGTGACAGTGTTCACTGTCCAAACTGAATTTCTATGATGTTGTGCTATCTGTCCAAACTGAGTTTCTAACACTTACATTCTGGCTAGCACTTTGTTATTTGTTTTGCAGGTTTGAAGTGGAATATGGCCAGAAGATCATCCTCAAGTCATTTAGTCTAGGTTTTAGTTTAGAACCAACTTGTAATTTTCCCTTTTTATTTCTGTTTATTATTCCTCAATTCTTGTATCAAGAATATTGTAAAGACTTTGTAATTTGTGGTGTATATCAATAAAGCTCAAGTTTTGTTTATGAGCTTTTATCTTATGTAATGTTTATATTCTCTTTTAAATATTGTATTTAACCTTCAATTTGAAATTCAAAGTCATTTGAATTCATAATTTGTTTTTGAATTGTGAATTCATATTTATATTGTATAATGCTTATTGTTCAATGTATTAACACTTGTCAAATGAAATCATTCCCCAATTTAACAAGATACAAAAGAGATCATGTCGAAATTTCCCTAACTCACATTGCCTAACCCTAAGTGCAAAATGAGAGAGAACCTCGATCCCTCTTAGGTTTAGTTGCAATAATGTCGGGGGGAAGACCCCGGGTAGGGCAATGGACGCGGAGCAGCCGGCTGGCCACTGGCCGGCTCGCGGCAAAGGCCGGCTGTGGAGCAGCCGGCTGGAGCCGTGGCCGGCTGGTCCGGAAGCCGGCTGGCTCTAGGTCCTAGTCGGCCTGGCTACGGCCGCCAATGCTGTAGCTGAGCCGGCTTCTACAAGCCATATCCTACTGGGGGTTTGTACCTCAGACCGACTCGAGGCTGGCGAGTCTTGCACTAGAAGGAACCGGGCTGGTGATCCGGGTTCCCAAAGTCCACGCTGACTTCATCTTCCGTAAAGCGCGGGGCACTGTGGAGCAATAGTGCCACGCGCCGGACAGGCCATCATGGCGTACGTCGATCCGTACTGGCTACAGTGGTTGATGGCGACAGGGACACTTCCTCTCCATACCGCTGACTTTGGCAGCCGGATGGGACAGGCCATGAGGCCTCAACGGCTCCTGACGTCAGTGCCTCGGGAAGGAGCGGAAGCCGGAGCCGGCCAAGCCGGCCAGTAGACTATAGGGTCTTATATGTAAAGTGCCGGTGCCTATATAAGCCGCACTACCCCCTCTCGTGCAGAAAATCGATCATTCTGACCTCACTTCCACCCTTAGCGCTGCCCTGTGAGAGAGACTCTTGTCTTCCTTAGCCTCCCAGGAGCAGCCGGACACAGCTCAAGGAGCAACATTGTATTGTGTGATCATCATATACATCCCTAGCAGGAGTAGAGGTGTTACCTCCATCGGAGGGCCTCGAACCTGGGTACGTCGCCGTGTCGCTCGTCCCCATACCCGCATCCGGATACCGCCGTGAGATATCTTAGGAACCACCTTCGTTAGCCACCCTATGGCATATGCCGTGACGATACCACGACATTTGGCGCCCACCGTGGGGCCTTCAGCATCCTCGGCCGGTGTCTTCATCCGGACGGGCCTCACCATCACCACCGGCGAGCGAGTCGCTTCAGGCTTGATCTGGAGATTCGGCTCCCTCGACTGCGTCAGCGACAATGCTGGCTGCTTCGCCGACCGGCCCTTCCCAGCCGGCGGCAGCGTCATCTCCTTCGGCGGCCACGACGTCTACGTCGCCACCGTTGCACCGCCGCGCTACCCGCGGCAGGTGCTGCGCTGCACAAGCCCTCCTCCGCGAGCCGGCAGCAGCGCTCCCGCCAGCCCCGCCGTCGTGCAAGTCATGATGGCTGGCGAGGAGCTCCCCACCAAGAACCCGCGCACCCGCGGCCCCAACCTGGAGCGCAACGTCGACCCCAATGCCTCCGGCTCGGGCCCGAAGGCGCCACCACCACCGTCCCGGCTGGACGAAGTCCGGGCGAAGCTGAGCTCCCCGCTCACCGCTGGCGCCGACGCCACCACCATCGAGGCAGACTTGGAGGCACACCGCCAGGTCCTCCTCCAGCAGGCCGATGAGCTGGCTACTGCCAAACGCCAGCTGGCCATCACCCAGCGCGAGTACGAGCACGCCCATGGCTTCACACCAGGCGGCAACAACCCCAGCCGAGCCGGCATGATCCGTCGGCGAGGAGGCGGCCTAGGCGCCGAGATCGAGCGCGACGGCGCGGAAGCGCTGGCTCCATCCGCGGAGCTGCCCGTCTACAACACCCCCGACAAGAACATCCTCGCAGCCGAAGCCGCTGCGAAGGAGCTAGCCCTCCTCGAAGGAGAAGAGCTGCGCCGCCAGACGCAGCGCGTAGCTGACCTGTGCCGGGCTGCAGCTGAGCAGACCAAGGACCCCAGGTATGGTGCTTCAAAAGCTCCCCCCGTCCGCACTGCTGCAGGCAACAGCAAGGGCCCCCACAGGGACACGGCCAAGTCCGCCTCGCCCGCACCAAGCCGGCACAGAGACTCCCGCGACACCCGCGCAGGATCAAGCCGGACAAGCCGGCTGGACGGCGGCCACAGCGGCCGCAGCCGGCCACCACCAAACCAGAACGAGGAGCATGACTCCGAGCTGGCGGCGCCAAGGCGCCAGCACAGGCCGGCTCCAGAGCGAACCGGTACCCGCCAGCCGGCACGTTCCCGGCTGGGCCCCCGCATCGAGCCCGTCGACGCCAGAGACCGCCTCGATCGGCTGGTTGATACGTCTCCGACGTATCGATAATTTCTTGTGTTCCATGCCACATTATTGATGTTATCTACATGTTTTATGCACACTTTACGTCATATTCGTGCATTTTCTGGAACTAACCTATTAACAAGATGCCGAAGTGCCAGTTGCTGTTTTCTGCTGTTTTTGGTTTCAGAAATCCTAATAACGAAATATTCTCGGAATTGGACGAAATCAACGCCCAGGGTCCTATTTTGCCACAAAGCTTCCAGAAGACCGAAGAGGAGACGAAGTGGGGCCACGAGGCAGCCAAACCCTAGGGCGGCGCGGCCCCTGCCTTGGCCGCGCGGCCCTATAGTGTGGGCCCCTCGTGTGGCCCCCTGACCTGCCCTTCCGCCTACTTAAAGCCTCCGTCGCGAAACCCCCAGTACCGAGAGCCACGATACGGAAAACCTTCCAGAGACGCCGCCACCAATCCCATCTCGGGGGATTCAGGAGATCGCCTCCGGCACCCTGCCGGAGAGGGGAATCATCTCCCGGAGGACTCTACGCCGCCATGGTCGCCTCCGGAGTGATGTGTGAGTAGTCTACCCCTGGACTATGAGTCCATAGCAGTAGCTAGATGGTTGTCTTCTCCCCATTGTGCTTAATTGTCGGATCTTGTGAGCTGCCTAACATGATCAAGATCATCTATCTGTAATTCTATATGTTGCGTTTGCTGCGATCCGATGAATAGAGAATACTTGTTATGTTGATTATCAAAGTTATGTCTATGTGTTGTTTATGATCTTGCATGCTCTCCGTTACTAGTAGATGCTCTGGCCAAGTAGATGCTTGTAACTCCAAGAGGGAGTATTTATGCTCGATAGTGGGTTCATGTCTCCGTGAATCTGGGGAAGTGACAGAAATCTCTAAGATTATGGATGTGCTGTTGCCACTAGGGATAAAACATTGGTGCTATGTTCAAGGATGTAGTTACTGATTACATTACGCGCAATACTTAATGCAATTGTCTGTTGTTAGCAACTTAATACTGGAGGGGGTTCGGATGATAACCTGAAGGTGGACTTTTTAGGCATAGATGCATGCTGGATAGCGGTCTATGTACTTTGTCGTAATGCCCAATTAAATCTCACTATACTCATCATAATATGTATGTGCATGGTCATGCCCTCTTTATTTTTCAATTGCCCAACTGTAATTTGTTCACCCAACATGCTGTTTATCTTATGGGAGAGACACCTCTAGTGAACTGTGGACCCCGGTCCAATTCTCTATACTGAAATACAATCTACTGCAATACTGTTCTACTGTTCTCTGCAAACAATCATCATCCACACTATACATCTAATCCTTTGTTACAGCAAGCCGGTGAGATTGACAACCTCGCTGTTTCGTTGGGGCAAAGTACTTTGGTTGTGTTGTGCAGGTTCCACGTTGGCACCGGAATCTCTGGTGTTGCGCCGCACTACATCCCGCCGCCATCAACCTTCAACGTGCTTCTTGACTCCTACTGGTTCGATAAACCTTGGTTTCATACTGAGGGAAAACTTGCCGCTGTACGCATCACACCTTCCTCTTGGGGTTCCCAACGGACGCGTGTTGTACGCGTATCAAGCTCTTTTTCTGGCGCAGTTGCAGGGAGATCAAGACACGCTGCAAGGGGAGTCTCCACTTCCCAATCTCTTTACTTTGTTTTTGTCTTGCTTAGTTTTATTTACTACTTTGTTTGCTGCACTAAATCAAAATACAAAAAAATTAGTTGCTAGTTTTACTTTATTTGCTATCTTGTTTACTATATCAAAAACACAAAAAAATTAGTTACTTGCATTTACTTTATCTAGTTTGCTTTATTTACTACTGCTAAAATGGCCACCCCTGAAAATACTAAGATGTGTGACTTCACAACCACAAATAATAATGATTTCTTATGCACACCTATTGCTCCACCTGCTACTACAGCAGAATTCTTTGAAATTAAACCTGCTTTACTGAATCTTGTTATGCGAGAGCAATTTTCTGGTGTTAGTTCTGATGATGCTGCTGCCCATCTTAATAATTTTGTTGAACTATGTGAAATGCAAAAGTATAAAGATGTAGATGGTGACATAATAAAATTAAAATTGTTCCCTTTCTCATTAAGAGGAAGAGCTAAAGATTGGTTGCTATCTCTGCCTAAGAATAGTATTGATTCATGGACTAAATGCAAGGATGCTTTTATTGGTAGATATTATCCCCCTGCTAAAATTATATCTTTGAGAAGTAGCATAATGAATTTTAAACAATTAGATACTGAGCATGTTGCACAAGCATGGGAAAGAATGAAATCTTTTGTTAAAAATTGCCCAACCCATGGACTGACTACTTGGATGATCATCTAAACCTTCTATGCAGGACTAAATTTTTTTTCGCGGAATTTATTGGATTCAGCTGCTGGAGGTACCTTTATGTCCATCACTCTTGGTGAAGCAACAAAGCTTCTTGATAATATGATGATCAACTACTCTGAATGGCACACGGAAAGAGCTCCACAAGGTAAGAAGGTAAATTCTGTCGAAGAAACCTCTTCCTTGAGTGATAAGATTGATGCTATTATGTCTATGCTTGTGAATGATAGGACTAATGTTGATCCTAATAATGTTCCGTTAGCTTCATTGGTTGCCCAAGAAGAACATGTTGATGTAAACTTCATTAAAAATAATAATTTCAACAACAATGCTTACCGGAACAATTCTAGTAACAACTATAGGCCATATCCTTATAATAATGGCAACGGCTATGGTAATTCTTATGGGAATTCTTACAACAATAATAGGAACACACCCCCTGGACTTGAAGCCATGCTTAAAGAATTTATTAGTACACAAACTGCCTTTAACAAATCTGTTGAAGAAAAGCTTGGGAAAATTGATATACTTGCTTCTAAAGTTGATAGTCTTGCCTCTGATGTTGATCTTTTGAAATCGAAAGTTATGCCTAATAGGGATATTGAAAATAAAATTGTTACTACAGCAAATGCCATCCAAGTTAGAATTAATGAGAATATAAGATTGATGGCCGAACTGCGTGCTAGGTGGGATAGAGAAGAAAATGAAAAACTAGCTAAAGAGAAAAATGTAGCTAAAGTTTGGACTATTACCACGACTAGTAATGCTAATGCTACACATGTTGCTGCACCTCCTACTATTAATAATAAAAGAATTGGTGTTAGCAATGTTTCCACTTCTAATGCAAAGCGCGAGAAACTGCCTGAAACTGCTAAAACTGCTGAAACTGCCTGTGATAAAACTGCTGAAATTTTTTCCAACATTGGGGATGATGATCCCATTGATTTAGATTATAATGGTTTGAATTTTGATGATTGCCATATCTCTGAAGTTATAAAGTTCTTGCAAAAACTTGCTAAAAGTCCTAATGCTAGTGCTATAAATTTGGCTTTCACGCAACATATTACAAATGCTCTCATAAAAGCTAGAGAAGAGAAACTAGAGCGCGAAGCCTCTATTCCTAGAAAGCTAGAGGATGGTTGGGAGCCCATCATTAAGATGAAGGTTAAAGATTTTGATTGTAATGCTTTATGTGATCTTGGTGCAAGTATTTCTGTTATGCCTAAGAAAATCTATAATATGCTTGACTTGCCACCGCTGAAAAATTGTTATTTGGATGTTAATCTTGCTGATCATTCTACAAAGAAACCTTTGGGGAATGTTGATAATGTTCGCATTACCGTTAACAGTAACCTTGTCCCCGTTGATTTTGTTGTCTTGGATATTGAATGCAATGCATCTTGTCCCATCATATTGGGAAGACCTTTTCTTCAAACTGTTGGTGCTATCATTGATATGAAGGAAGGTAATATAAAATATCAATTTCCTCTCAAGAAAGGTATGGAACACTTCCCTAGAAAGAGAATGAAGTTACCTTTTGATTCTATTATTAGAACAAATTATGATGTTGAGACTTCGTCTCTTGATAATACTTGATACACACTTTCTGCGCCTAGCTGAAAGGCGTTAAAGAAAAGCGCTTATGGGAGACAACCCATGGTTTTTACTACAGTACTTTGTTTTTATTTTGTGTCTTGGAAGTTGTTTACTACTGTAGCAACCTCTCCTTATCTTAGTTTAGTGTTTTGTTGTGCCAAGTAAAGTCGTTGATAGTAAAGTTCATACTAGATTTGGATTACTGCGCAGAAACAGATTTCTTTGCTGTCACGAATCTGGGCTGTTTTCTCTGTAGGTAACTCAGAAAATTATGCCAATTTACGTGAGTGATCCTCAGATATGTACGGAACTTTCATTCAATTTGAGCATTTTCATTTGAGCAAGTTTGGTGCCTCGATAAAATTCGTCAATACGAACTGTTCTGTTTTGACAGATTCTGCCTTTTATTTCGCATTGCCTCTTTTGCTATGTTGGATGAATTTCTTTGATCCATGAATGTCCAGTAGCTTTATGCAATGTCCAGAAGTGTTAAGAATGATTATGTCACCTCTGAACATGTTAATTTTTATTGTCCACTAATCCTCTAATGAGTTGTTCTAAGTTTGGTGTGGAGGAAGTTTTCAAGGATCAAGAGAGGGAGATGATACAACATGATCAAGGAGAGTGAAAGCTCTAAGCTTGGGGATGCCCCGGTGGTTCACCCCTGCATATTCTAAGAAGACTCAAGCGTCTAAGCTTGGGGATGCCCAAGGCATCCCCTTCTTCATCGACAACATTATCAGGTTCCTCCCCTGAAACTATATTTTTATTCCATCACATCTTATGTGCTTTTCTTGGAGCATCGGTTTGTTTTTGTTTTTTTTGTTTTGTTTGAATAAATGGATCCTAGCATTCACTGTATGGGAGAGAGACACGCTCCGCTGTAGCATATGGACAAGTATGTCCTTAGGCTCTACTCATAGTATTCATGGCGAAGTTTCTTCTTCGTTAAATTGTTATATGGTTGGAATTGGAAAATGATACATGTAGTAATTGCTATAAATGTCTTGGGTAATGTGATACTTGGCAATTGTTGTGCTCATGTTTAAGCTCTTGCATCATATACTTTGCACCCATTAATGAAGAAATACATAGAGCATGCTAAAATTTGGTTTGCATATTTGGTCTCTCTAAGGTCTAGATAATTTCTAGTATTGAGTTTGAACAACAAGGAAGACAGTGTGGAGTCTTATAATGTTTACAATATGTCTTTTATGTGAGTTTTGCTGCACCGGTTCATCCTTGTGTTTGTTTCAAATAGCCTTGCTAGCCTAAACCTTGTATCGAGAGGGATTACTTCTCATGCATCCAAAATCCTTGAGCCAACCACTATGCCATTTGTGTCCACCATACCTACCTACTACATGGTATTTCTCCGCCATTCCAAAGTAAATTGCTTGAGTGCTACCTTTAAAATTCCATCATTCACCTTTGCAATATATAGCTCATGGGACAAATAGCTTAAAAACTATTGTGGTATTGAATATGTACTTATGCACTTTATCTCTTATTAAGTTGCTTGTTGTGCGATAACCATGTTCACTGGGGACGCCATCAACTATTCTTTGTTGAATTTCATGTGAGTTGCTATGCATGTTCGTCTTGTCTGAAGTAAGGGAGATCTACCACCTTATGGTTAAGCATGCATATTGTTAGAGAAGAACATTGGGCCGCTAACTAAAGCCATGATCCATGGTGGAAGTTTCAGTTTTGGACAATATCCTCAATCTCATATGAGAAAATTATTAATTGTTGTTACATGCTTATGCATAAAAGAGGAGTCCATTATCTGTTGTCTATGTTGTCCCGGTATGGATGTCTAAGTTGAGAATAATCAATAGCGAGAAATCCAATGCGAGCTTTCTCCTTAGACCTTTGTACAGGCGGCATAGAGGTACCACTTTGTGACACTTGGTTAAAACATGTGCATTGCGATGATCCGGTAGTCCAAGCTAATTAGGACAAGGTGCGGGCACTATTAGTATACTATGCATGAGGCTTGCAACTTGTAAGATATAATTTACATGATACATATGCTTTATTACTACCGTTGACAAAATTGTTTCATGTTTTCAAAATCAAAGCTCTAGCACAAATATAGCAATCGATGCTTTTCCTCTATGGAGGACCATTCTTTTACTTTCATTGTTGAGTCAGTTCACCTATTTCTCTCCACCTCAAGAAGCAAACACATGTGTGAACTGTGCATTGATTCCTACATACTTGCATATTGCACTTATTATATTACTCTATGTTGACAATATCCATGAGATATACATGTTACAAGTTGAAAGCAACCGCTGAAACTTAATCTTCCTTTGTGTTGCTTCAATGCTTTTACTTTGAATTATTGCTTTATGAGTTAACTCTTATACAAAACTTATTGATGCTTGTCTTGAAGTACCATTCATGAAAAGTCTTTGCTTTATGATTCACTTGTTTACTCATGTCATATACATTGTTTTGATCGCTGCATTCACTACATATGCTTTACAAATAGTATGATCAAGGTTATGATGGCATGTCACTCCAGAAATTATCTTTGTTATCGTTTTACCTGCTCGGGACGAGCAGAACTAAGCTTGGGGATGCTGATACGTCTCCGATGTATCGATAATTTCTTGTGTTCCATGCCACATTATTGATGTTATCTACATGTTTTATGCACACTTTATGTCATATTCGTGCATTTTCTGGAACTAACCTATTAACAAGATGCCGAAGTGCCGATTCTTTGTTTTACTGCTGTTTTTGGTTTCAGAAATCCTAGTAACGAAATATTCTCGGAATTGGACGAAATCAACGCCCAGGGTCCTATTTTGCCACGAAGCTTCCAGAAGACCGAAGAGGAGACGAAGTGGGGCCACGAGGCAGCCAAACCCTAGGGCGGCGTGGCCCCTGCCTTGGCCGCGCGGCCCTATGGTGTGGGCCCCTCGTGTGGCCCCCTGACCTGCCCTTCCGCCTACTTAAAGCCTCCGTCGCGAAACCCCCAGTACCGAGAGCCACGATACGGAAAACCTTCCAGAGACGCCGCCGCCGCCAATCCCATCTCGGGATTCGGAGATCGCCTCCGGCACCTGCCGGAGAGGGGAATCATCTCTCCCGGAGGACTCTACGCCGCCATGGTCGCCTCCGGAGTGATGTGTGAGTAGTCTACCCCTGGACTATGGGTCCATAGCAGTAGCTAGATGGTTGTCTTCTCCCCATTGTGCTTAATTGTCGGATCTTGTGAGCTGCCTAACATGATCAAGATCATCTATCTGTAATTCTATATGTTGCGTTTGTTGGGATCCGATGAATAGAGAATACTTGTTATGTTGATTATCAAAGTTATGTCTATGTGTTGTTTATGATCTTGCATGCTCTCCATTACTAGTAGATGCTCTGGCCAAGTAGATGCTTGTAACTCCAAGAGGGAGTATTTATGCTCGATAGTGGGTTCATGTCTCCGTGAATGCTGGGAAGTGATGAGAAATCTCTAAGATTATGGATGTGCTGTTGCCACTAGGGATAAAACATTGGTGCTATGTTCAAGGATGTAGTTACTGATTACATTACGCGCAATACTTAATGCAATTGTCTGTTGTTAGCAACTTAATACTGGAGGGGGTTCGGATGATAACCTGAAGGTGGACTTTTTAGGCATAGATGCATGCTGGATAGCGGTCTATGTACTATGTCGTAATGCCCAATTAAATCTCACTATACTCATCATAATATGTATGTGCATGGTCATGCCCTCTTTATTTGTCAATTGCCCAACTGTAATTTGTTCACCCAACATGCTGTTTATCTTATGGGAGAGACACCTCTAGTGAACTGTGGACCCCGGTCCAATTCTCTATACTGAAATACAATCTACAACAATACTGTTCTACTGTTCTCTGCAAACAATCATCATCCACACTATACATCTAATCCTTTGTTACAGCAAGCCGGTGAGATTGACAACCTCGCTGTTTCGTTGGGGCAAAGTACTTTGGTTGTGTTGTGCAGGTTCCACGTTGGCGCCGGAATCTCTGGTGTTGCGCCGCACTACATCCCGCCGCCATCAACCTTCAACGTGCTTCTTGACTCCTACTGGTTCGATAAACCTTGGTTTCATACTGAGGGAAAACTTGCCGCTGTACGCATCACACCTTCCTCTTGGGGTTCCCAACGGACGCGTGTTGTACGCGTATCACTGGTCGAGTCCCGCATCGCGGAAGAGGAGGCGCCGGCTTGCCCCAAGTGCTTCGGGCCCCGCATCGCCAACGAGCCCATGCTCGACGGCTCCCAGCTCCCCCGCGACACGCCCAAGTACGACGGCACCGCCAAGCCGGAGGACTGGCTGCAGGACTACTCCACCGCAGTCGGCATCTCCAGAGGCAACAAGCGCTGGGCGGTGCGATACTCCCCCCTGATGTTGGTCGGCTCCGCCCGCACCTGGCTCAACAACCTGCCAGCCGGCAGCATCAACGGCTGGCTCGATTTCGAGGAAGCTTTCATCAGCAACTTCACCAGCACCTACCGTCGGCCGGGTCGCCCCCAGCAGCTAGAGATGTGCAAGCAGGGCCCGGACGAGACGGATCGCGCGGACCTGACGCGATGGTGCGAGATGCGCAACTCCTGCGAGGGCGTGCACGAGATCTAGGCCATCAGCTTCTTCATGGGCGGCTGCCGGCCCAACACCATGCTGTGGCACAAGCTGCGCCGCAGCGAGCCCAAGTCCATGGCCGCCCTCACAGCCATCGCCGACAAGTACGCGCTGGCTGAAGAAGCCGGCAAGGCGACGGCTGAGCCAACACCGGCTCCCTCCAGGCGGGACCACCACAAGTCGGCTGAGCACAAGCCGGCAGACGGCGCCTCCCATGGCAGCCGGCGGGACAACTACCGCGGCAAGCGTCACAGCGACCAGCCGGACCGCCGGTACGGCTCCGCCCATGTGGCAGCCGTGCCAGACAATGCGGCAGGCGGCAGCCGCCGCCAGAAGCAAGACCGGCAATGGAAGCCGAAGTACACCTTCGAGCAGATGCTCGACTCGCCGTGCAAGTACCACAGCGGCAAGAACCCCTCCAACCACACCACCCGCGACTGCCACTTCATGAAGCGGCTGACAAGCGGTGAACCCCTCCCGCCTCCACCCCCGCCCCCTCCAGCCGGCGGGCCGGGTGGCGCAGCCGGCGCAGAGAACGCCAACCTCGAGCACCACGAGGCTAACCAAGTGCACCATGGCCGATATCTGGCCGAAGATGCTACCTACATCATCTTCACCTCCGAGCCCGAGGACAGGACGAGCCAGCAGAGCCGTTCCCTCGAGGTCAACGCGGTCATACCGCCGGTCCCCCAGTACCTAAACTGGTCAGAGCAGGCCATCACTTTTGATCGCCGCGACACACCGGCTGTCCTGCCAAAGCCGGGCAGCTACGCCATGGTCCTCGACCCCACCATTGGCACGACTCGGCGCAGCGTGCGTTTTTCGCGCGTCCTCATCGACGGCGGCAGCAGCATCAACATCCTCTACCGCGATACCGCCCGCAAGCTAGGAATCCAAGAAGCCGAGCTGCGTCCCACCCCCACCGTCTTCCATGGCATCGTGCCAGGCCACTGCTGCCAGCCGATCGGCCGGATCACGCTGGAGGTGATGTTCGGGAAGCCGGATCACTTCCGCACCGAGAAGATCGAGTTCGAGGTGGTGGACCTCGTCAGTCCCTACCACGCGCTCCTGGGCAGGCCGGCCCTAACCAAGTTCATGGCGGTGCCCCATTATGGCTACCTGAAGATGAAGTTGCCTGGCCCCAAGGGGGTCATCACCATAGCCGGCGACTACCGCCGCTCCATGGACTGCGCCACGCAGAGCTCCAAGATGGCCCAGACGCTGGTCATCGCCACCGAGAAGCAGCTCATCCACGACGCCGTCGCCCTCGCCAAGGCCGCGCAGACGGACATGCCGGCTGCAAGCAACCCGGCTGGAACGACTCACTTCCAGCCGGCCGACAACACCAAGAAGATCCTGCTGGACCCGGCGCAGCCGGACAAGTACGTCACCATCGGTGCCGGCTTGAGCAAGAAATAGGAAAGCGAGCTCACCAGCTTCCTCCGTGAGAATCGGGACATCTTCGCATGGACTCCAAGAGACATGCCGGGTGTGCTGAGGGAGTTGGCTGAGCACCACCTCCACGTCCGGCCTGAAGCCAAGCCGGTGAAGCAGCCTCTCAGGCGCTTCGCCGAAGAAAGAAGGAAGGCCATCGGTGAAGAAATCGCCCGGCTGCTGGCAGCCGGCTTCATCATGGAAGTGCTGCACCCGGACTGGTTGGCGAACCCGGTCCTGGTTTTGAAGAAGAACGGCTCCTGGCGCATGTGTATCGACTACACCAGCCTGAACAAGGCGTGCCCGAAGGACCCCTTCCCCCTGCCGCGCATAGATCAAGTCATAGACTCGACTGCCGGCTATGAACTGTTGTCTTTTCTAGATGCCTATTCAGGCTACCACCAGATTCCTTTGAATCCGGATGATCAAATAAAGACTTCGTTCATTACCCCGTATGGGGCTTATTGCTACACGACTATGCCGTTCGGCTTGAAAAATGCAGGCGCCACCTACCAAAGATGCATGCAAAAATGCTTGCAGGATCAAATCGGCAGAAACATTCATGCATATGTGGATGATGTCGTTGTAAAGACCAAGGAGACGACTACCCTCCTTGATGATCTGAGAGAAACTTTCACCAATCTGCGAAGATTCCGGATGAAGCTCAACCCGGCCAAGTGCACATTCGGCGTGCCGTCTGGCCAGCTCCTTGGCTACCTCGTCTCTCAGCGAGGGATCGAAGCCAACCCGGAGAAGATCAGTGCCCTGGAGAAGATGGAACTGCCACAGTGCCTCAAGGACGTCCAGAAGTTCACTGGCTGCCTGGCCTCCTTGAGCCGCTTCATCAGCCGGCTGGGGGAGAAGGCACTGCCCCTGTACCAGTTGCTGAAGAAGTCGGACAAGTTCACCTGGTCACCGCAGGCGGACGAAGCCTTCCGTGACTTGAAGCGCGTGCTCTCAACTGCGCCAATCCTTGCAACGCCGGCTTCAATGGAGCCGATGCTGTTATACATCGCAGCCACCAATCGAGTGGTTAGCGTTGTCCTGGTGGTGGAGCGCAAAGAAGCCGGCAGGTAGCAGCTGGTTCAGCGCCCAGTCTACTATCTCAGCGAGGTGCTCTCCCAGTCGAAGCAAAACCACCCCCACTACCAGAAGGTCACCTACGGCGTGTACATGGCGGCCAAGAAGCTCAAGCACTACTTCCAAGAGCACCCCATCAAAGTGGTTGCCACAACACCCTTGGCGGAAATCATCGGCAGCAAGGATGCCAACGGCCGGGTTGCCAAGTGGGCCCTGGAGCTAGCCGCCCACACCATCCTCTACGAGGCTCGCACGACCATCAAGTCGCAGATCCTCGCGGACTTCTTCGTCGACTGGGCCGAGATGCAGTACTTGCCGCCTGTGCCGGATTCCACACATTGGAAGATGCACTTTGACGGCTCAAAGATGCGCAACGGCTTGGGAGCCAGCATCGTCATCACCTCTCCCAAGGGAGACCGGCTGGACTACGTCCTGCAGATCCACTTCGCCGCATCCAACAATGTGGCGGAGTATGAAGCGCTCATTCATGGGCTGAAGCTGGCCAAGGAGATCGGCGTGCGTCGCATACTTTGCTTCGGCGACTCCGACTTGGTTATACAGCAAGCATGTGGCGACTGGGACGCGAAGGACGCCAACATGGCCTCGTACCGCTTCCACGTCCAGCAGCTATCCGGCTTCTTCGAAGGCTGCGAATTCCACCATGTGCCACGGGCAAACAACGAGGCAGCTGACGCCTTGTCCAAGATTGGCTCAACCCGGCAAGCCATTCCGCCGGGTGTTGCCTTGGCGGTTCTCAAGAAGCCATCCATCACACCGTCACCGGACTCGGATTCAATATTCGTGCCGGCTGACCCGGGGGCTGCTCAGCCGAACCCGGGGGCTTCATCGCCCAAGTCGGGGGCTAACAAGCCAAACCCGCCGGCTACCATGCCGAACCCGGGGACTTCTCAGTCCAACCCGGGGGCTTTATAGCCAAACTCGGGGGCTAGCAAGCCGAACCCACCGGCTAGCAAGCCAAACCCGCCGGCTAGCAAGCCGAACCCGGCGACCATGCAGTCGAATCCGGAAGCTCCCACGCAGGAGGCCTTGTTGGTTAGCGTATTCGAGATAAGATGCGTACCTTCATGGGCACAAGAATTCCTCTCCTACCTCACCGACGGTGTGCTGCCTGATGATAGAGTCCAGGCCAGGCAGATTGAGAGAAGGGCCAAGGCCTATACAATCATCAACCACCAGCTGTACAAACGCAGCGTAAGTGGGGTGTTCCAGCGGTGCGTCGAGCCGGCTGAAGGGATTGAACTCCTACGGGAAATCCATCAAGGGGAGTGCGGACATCACGCCTCATCCAGAGCCATAGTGGCCAAAGCTTTCCGGCACGGTTTTTACTGGCCGACTGCGCTCAGAGACGCAGAAGAACTGGTGAAGAAGTGCAACGGTTGCCAGCGCTTCGCAAAGAAGAGGCACCTGCCGGCTTCCGCCTTGAAAACCATCCCCATCACATGGCCGTTTGCCGTATGGGGCTTGGGCATGGTGGGCCCGTTCAGAACGGCGCGAGGCGGCATGACACATCTCTTGGTGATGATCGATAAATTCACCAAGTGGATCAAAGCCAAGCCAATCAAGAAGCTGGACGGCTCCAGAGCCGTCACATTCCTCAAGGAGATCATCGTGAGATACGGCTACCCCCATAGCATCATCACCGACAACGGCAGCAACTTCTCCCAAGGCATCTTCTCTCGCTATTGCGGGGAAGTGGGGATCCGGATGGCCCTATCCTCTGTGGCGCACCCAGAGTCTAATGGACAAGTGGAGAAGGCTAACGGCTTGGTCTTAGCCAGCATCCGGCCCCGGCTGGTGGAGCCGCTCGAGCGAGCAGCCGGCTGCTGGATTGAAGAGCTGCCCAATGTGCTGTGGAGCCTGCGCACAACGACAAACCGCTCAGTCGGCTTCACACCTTTCTTCCTCGTATACGGGGCCGAAGCCGTCCTGCTGACTAATATCGAGCACGACGCGCCAAGGATCAAGCTCTACACAGAAGCTGAAGCCAAAGAAGCTCGTGAAGATGGAGTCGACTTGGTCGAAGAGGCCCGGCTGCTGGTTGCATCCAGATCTACTATCTACCAGCAGAGCCTCCGACGCTATCACAGCCGGAAGGTCCAGCCCTTAGCATTCCGAGAAGGAGACCTAGTGCTCCGGCTGATCCAGCGGACAGCCGGACAGCATAAACTGTCATCCCCATGGGAGGGTCCCTTCATCGTGAGCAAGGCAGTAGGCAATGATTCCTACTATCTCATAGATGCCCAAGAGGCTAGAGAAAACAAGCCGGACAAGGCTGACGAGGAGACTAAACGTCCCTGGAATGTCAACTTGCTCCGCCCATTTTACACTTGAGAGCAGGAATGTATGTATCCCTTGTACTCCTTTTGTAAGCTATGAAAAAGCATGCGCCAAGAGCGCCGTTTCCGACAAGTTTTTCGCGTACTCTACTTTGTTTCGCCAGTTGGCTTACACCCTTTCACGTGGCCGGCTAAGTAACGTGATCCGGTTTCCGACAGCCGGCTTCCGATCCAGCTACAGACCGCAACCCGGCTGTCCGGCTGGCGGGAGTAAGGCTTAGGGAGCCGGCACGCGAAAGACGACTAAGGGAAAGAGTGAAAGCGAATTGACTTGCAACTTTTCATAAAAGTGCCGGATTGCCGAACTCGGCTCGTTCGACTGAAATACTGTCGGCCTCACCCAGTGGCCCGCTCTTGATCCGGCGACGGATCGCAAGTCGGACGTACGATCGGAAAGAGCAAAGCCAAAGAGTGGGGCGGATGGGAAAAAGCGAACAAGTCGAAAGAAAGCAAGTCGGCACACACATGATTAACAAACACATTAAAGTGTGACATAATAAAAGGACGATAATATTCATACACGTGCACCCGGCATTCCGGGGGTTTAACGATTGTCTTGGCAAAAGCAACACCTAAAAGACAGGCAAACTAAGCACCGGCTGGAGGAGGACCAGCCGGAGGAGCATCAGCGGAGCCGGCTGCCGGGTCGTCCTCAGGTGCATCTTCCGCCTCCTCGTCTTCCATCTCCTCATCCTCGTCGTCAGACGGCGGGTTCGGGTCCGCGATGAAGAGGCCCTTGTCGACGAAGTCGGCGATGGCGCAAGCTCGGGCAAGCCGGGCAGTCTTGTACTCTGCCGGGAGCTTGTCCTCCACGCCGGCCCGCCGGTACTCGAGCTGCCCAAGATCCACCTCGTTGTACCAGGAGAGGACGAAGGACAGCGCCATGTCGGCTCCGGCGCGCGTGGCAGACTCCTTCCAGTCGAGGAAGCGATCCGGCGCCCGCTCCAGCTAGGAGATGAGGTTGGAGAGATCTTGTGGCACCGTCTCCGCGGGCCACAGCATCTGGACCAGCTCCTCAGCCGCCTTCCGGAGCTCCCAGCCGAGCTTGGTGATGGGCTCGACGCAGGCGGCCATGGACGCCATGTAATCTTCCATGGTGAAGTACTCCGCGCTGCCCTCGCCAGTCGCCCGCCTCCTAGCCTCGCGCGCAACACCAACGGCTGCTAGCGCCGCGTCCTGCGCCACCGGGAAGGCCGCTGCAAACAAGAGACACGTCAGAAATCTGTCAAAGCCGAAAAAAAGGCTGAAAAATGCGAATTTTCGAAGTCCTAAAGTAAGCCTGGCGGCAGCCGGCACGAGCCGGCTGCCCCCAGCCCGAAGATGGAGATTCCGAAGCTCTAAAGTAAGCCTGGCGGCAACCGGCACGAGCCGGCTGCCCCGAGCCCGAAGATGGAGATTTCAAAGAAAAAGCCTGGCGGCAGCCGGCAAGAACCGACTGCCCCCAGCATGGTGACGGAGATAGCGAAAAAATCAGAGTTTCTGCTGCCGGCTGCCAACCTAAGCCGGCAGCCGACAGCCGAAAGCCGGCAAAGGGGAAGGAAAGAGAAATAAAAAGGCCTACCTGACAAGCCGCGATCAAGCGTGCCAATCTCCTCCACCCAGCGCTTGGCGGTGGCCGATAGCTCCGCGGACTTGGCGGTTTCCTCCTGCTGAAGCGCAAGCCGCTGCTTCTCAACCTCGGTCAGCCGCTTGCTCAGGTCGTCCACCTTGTCCTCCTCAGTCTTCCTGAGGGCAGCGAGCTCCTGGAGGTGGTTGGCTTCAAGCCGGCGCAGGCGCGCTAACTCCCCATCAGCCACCTTGAGCTTGGCGGCAGCAACCCGGCCCGCCTCCTCGCTCTCGGCGCACTGAGCGCGAGCAACCCGAAGGCCCGCCTCCAGCTGCGGGACTCTGGCGGCTTCAGCTGTAAGACAGCCAGAAAGAAGCGTCAGCCAACCAAGATCAAGAAATAAGATATCAAGTCAAACAAAGAAAACCTTACCCTTGACGGCCTCCAGCTCGCGAGCCAAGTCGGCCCGGTCAAGCTTGGCCTTGTGGTAGTGGGTCACGGCGCGGTTGTACAAGTTGGTGCGCCGCTCCGTAACCGCCTAAGGAAAAAGAGAATCAGTCAACCAGACGAAACCCGGACCGGCTCCAAGCAGCCGGCACATGCCTCGGAGGGCTACCAGGATAATAACCAAATTGAAAAACAGATGAAGTGCCTACCTTGCTGGCTTCCTCCACCTTGGCGAGGTTGGCCGCGGTCTCAGCAGCCCTGGCCATGAGGTTGGCCTGGAAGCCGGAGAAGAACATCTTCACCGACGCCTGGCCCGGATTTCCCTCCCGGCTGGTCACCTCGTAGGAGTCCGCGCTGAGCCACGCCTGCTCCATGGTGCCAGCCGAGCCAAGGCTGGAGTCGGAGGCGGACGACACATGCAGAAGCCGAGCGCCCTTGGCCACGTGCAAGCCCTCCAACGGCGCCGACGGGGCCTCCATCCTCACCAGCGCGCGCGAGCCGGTGTCCTCCGTGCGCGCCGGCTCGTCCCGTGCCGGCTCCTTCCTGGCCGGCTCCTCCCTTGTCAGCTCCGGAGGTGTAGGCGCTCCGGGCGAAGCAGTCGGCCCGGTCGGGTCAGCCGTCTCCGGCGCCTGAGATGCCCCCTCCGGGCTCTCCTCCAACACCACCACGCTCGGCCCGGCTCCGGCTCCGGTCGCAGGCGGCGCAGCCCCGCTGGTTCCGGCCCCGGTCGAAGGCGGCATGCCCCTGCCGGCTCCAGCCGCTGGGTCCAGAAGACGAGTGCGGCACGGGAACATGTCGTCCAGCGTCGGCTGGCGCGTTGGCTCGCCACGTGCACCGCGGCCAGGTGCCGTAGCCAGAGGCACAGCGAAGGAAGGCGCCCCCGCGGGAGGCGGAGTACCCGCAGGCGGCGGCGGCGTAGGCGCGCGCGCCGAAGGCTGTGGCGTCGGCTCCCTCCTTTGTCGCGGAGGCGGCGACACGACACGCGGAACCTGCCGGGAGCCGCCGCCCTGAGTAAACTTGATGGGGGCCCTAGCCAAGCAAATAAGAAAAAGATAAGTATAAAGAGGAAGGAAAGAAAAGGAATCAAACAAAAGAAAGAGAGAACTCACCCGGCCTGCTCCGGAACCTTCTTCGGCTGCTGCCGGCGCAGCTTCTTCGCCTTCGCCTCCAAGGCAACGGTGGAGCGGGGGTCGCCGACCCGTTTCTTCCCCTTGGGCGCCGAAGTCGCCGTGGTGCTAGGCGGCCTCGCCCGCAGGGGCACGGCGGGGATCGGCCCCGTGGTGGACGTCGCCGGCTCGTCGTCCTCCTGCTGCTCTGGCGAGGGAGGCGGATTGTGCTCCCCTTGGCCGCCTTGGTCAGGCGCCTGCAGCAGGTCGTCGTCGCCGGCTTGATCGCCGGCTTGGTCAGCCGGATCGGCGTGATCCGGCGTCCACCTCCTTGTCGCCAGGTCGCCGTCCTCGACGTTCTCGCGGTCGAAGAGCTAGAAAAATAGAAGAGATATAAGTAAGCAGCAAGCTGAAAGTCGGCAGAGAAAGAAGTCGGCCAAAACAACAAGCTTACCAGCTCGGGTGGCAAGTCCCGGTTGCGGGGCGCCAGCCCGTAGTTCCATTCGTCCGGCATGTTTGCCTTGGTGATGTTGTTCACCCGGCGGGCCACCTGGGCCTTGGTGAGCGGCGCCTTGGACGTCCGGGTCGGATCGAACCGGCCGGACATGTGCCCAATCTTGTGGGTGCGCATCTGAAGCGGCAGCACCCGGCGCTCGGCGATGGTGCAGAGGAGGTCCTCGGCAGTCAGCCCGTTCGCGACGGCGGCCCCCAGGAAATCCCAGAGCTGGCTCACCTCCGCGTCCGGGTCCATTGTGCGGGCGTTGTAGCCCCAGTTGATCCGGCCGACTGGAGGAGCCGGATTGTACTCCGGCAGGTTAATCCGGTCGAAGCCCGGATTCTCGTTGCGCACGTAGAAGAACGACATCTGCCAATTCTTCACCGACTCGACAGTTGGAATCTTGGGGAAGGGCGTACCCGGCCGGGAGTAGATCGAGGCGGCGCCGCAGGTCCGCAGGTGGCCGTCGGTCGTCTGCGCCTTGATGAAGAAGAGGCGGCTCCAGAAATCTATGTCCGGCCACAAGCCGGCATACGCCTCCAAGAAAGCCACATAGCAGCTGAGGAGGACGCAAGCGTTGGCTGGCAGGTGGTGCGGCTGCAAGCCGAAATACTCGAGGAAGTGGCGAAAGAAGTTGGACACCGGCAGGCCCAACCCGCGGTCGAGATGCGCGCCGAAGACGACGCACTCGCCGGGCTCCAGCTTGGGCTCCACCTCCGCGCCGGGCATCCTCGTGATCACCGTCGACGGGATCCGGCGGAGGCGCACCAAACGCTCGATGTCATCGTCCCTCATGTACGATCCCCTCCAAGACCCACTGGCGGAGGCCATTGACGAAGAGGAGGAAGAAGAAGACCACGAGAGGTGGAATGGAGAAGAGGAACCTCGCGACGGCGGCGGCGACGGCGGCGGTGGAGGGCGCACCGTTGAAACACGAGGCCCCGTGCCGCCGGCTCGTCGGAGTAGCGGCGGCGGATCGGTGGAGGTGCGCTCGCCGGAGTTCGCCAGTGAGAAGCGTTCGCCGGAGCAGCGAGGAGCAAGAGCGCGAGGAAGAGCGAGCGGAGCAGGGGCGCGAGGAAGAAGAAGTGCGGGGAGTGCCGCCTCGATCCCCCCCGCGCGGCATTTATAGCCGCCTGCGGCGGACGGTTGGCCTCCAAGTGGCAGACGTGGCCACGTCGCCCGGATTTTCTGCGCCATAACTCCCCCCACGATCGCTGCGGTTACCAGAAACCGCCACACCACGTCGCCCACAACCGCACCGGATCCGGAGGAGACATTGATGTGGCCAGACGAACCGGCAGCAGCAGCCTGACGTCAGACCGGTCAAGTCGGGCGCAGGACCCGAGGCGACGAAGACTCCGGCGCGCCGCAAGCCGGAGCCGGACATTAAATTCGACTCGGCCCAAAACTTGCCCAGCAAGGCGGAGGCATCGCCAAGACTTGTAAAAAAGCAAAGGCTGCAGAAGTGGAAACAGCGGCCGGCTAGGAGCAGCCGGCCAGAACGAGCCGGATGAGGGCGCAGCCGGCTGAATGGAAATTCTCAGCCGGCCCCTCCGAGTGCCGTCGAGCATATTCGAGAGATCAAAAGCCAGGAAAACCTGCCTAGGTCCTTCTTAACGCAGGACCTTACCAGCTTCGGGGGCTAATGTCGGGGGGAAGACCCCGGGTAGGGCAATGGACGCGGAGCAGCCGGCTGGCCACTGGCCGGCTCGCGGCAAAGGCCGGCTGAGGAGCAGCCGGCTGGAGCCGTGGCCGGCTGGTCCGGAAGCCGGCTGGCTCTAGTTCCTAGTCGGCCTGGCTACGGCCGCCAATGCTGTAGCTGGCTGGCTTCTACAAGCCATATCCGACTGGGGGTTTGTACCTCAGACCGACTCGAGGCTGGCGAGTCTTGCACTAGAAGGAACCGGGCTGGTGATCCGGGTTCCCAAAGTCCACGCTGACTTCATCTTCCGTAAAGCGCGGGGCACTGTGGAGCAATAGTGCCACGCGCCGGACAGGCCATCATGGCATACGTCGATCCGTACTGGCTACAATGGTTGTTGGTGACAGGGACACTTCCTCTCCATACCGCTGACTTCGGCAGCCGGATGGGACAGGCCATGAGGCCTCAACGGCTCCTGACGTCAGTGCCTCGGGAAGGAGCGGAAGCCGGAGCCGGCCAAGCCGGCCAGTAGACTATAGGGTCTTATATGTAAAGTGCTGGTGCCTATATAAGCCGCACTACCCCCTCTCGTGCAGAAAATCGATCATTCTGACCTCACTTCCACCCTTAGCGTTGCCCTGTGAGAGAGAATCTTGTCTTCCTTAGCCTCCCAGGAGCAGCCGGACACAGCTCAAGGAGCAACATTGTATTGTGTGATCATCATATACATCCCTAGCAGGAGTAGAGGTGTTACCTCCATCGGAGGGCCTCGAACCTGGGTAAGTCGCCGTGTCGCTCGTCCCCATACCCGCATCCGGATACCGCCGTGAGATCTCTTAGGAACCACCTTCGTTAGCCACCCTATGGCATATGCCGTGACGATACCACGACAAATAAGGCGCGAAAATTTCCCCCGTTTTGCGATGAAATGCACATCCCATTTCTAAATCTACCCTTCGTTGTTCCTATGTTCTGGGTTATTACAGCCTCTCCCCCTAGGAATGGCAACGGGTCTGCACCCGCGCGGGGATTGCCTTTTCTTTCCCGTCCCCGCGTTTGTGAAATTCCCCCATCCCCATCCCCATTCCCCACCTTGGGGACTATTTTTCCCCGTCCCCATCACCCACCGGGTATAGCAGACCCATGGGTTCCCCACCCCCATCACAAATAGTAGACAAATCATGAAAATATCTCCGAAATTCAAGCTCAAAAATAACTTAATACGTGCAGACTGCAGAGTCACACAACCACACACTGACACACATAAGACATAACGAGTACTTATGTTTGACTCACATAGTTCACACGATGACACCACCGAATCACGTGATTACCAGAAGGTAAGCAAGCATTAGTGACGTGCGTAAATACGTGTTGGCTGAAATTAAGCAGGACAAGCTAAATTTGTGGGATATTACCGATACGTGCGGGGCTCCGCGGGGTTCGGGTATGGGGACTGCTAGAACGCCCCCGCCCCGCTTTCCCCATCGGGGAGCATGTCTTGCCGTTAATACCCCCATGGGGATAAATTAGATACCACACCCGGCCCCTAATAGGGGAAAACCCCGTCGGGTTTCGGGTAAACAATCCCCGTTGCCATCCCTATCTCCCCCTTAACAGAAACTTCGTCCCGAAGTTAAGATTGGTACCTGAACATCTCGGGGTAAGACTTCCTGAGTTCTTCTTCCGTCTCCCAAGTTGCTTCTCGCTCAGGATGATGTTGCCATTGAACTTTGCAGTATTTGATTGCTCTGTTTCTTAATTTCTTCCATTGTACTTCTAAGATCTTTTCCGGTCTTTCCACATAAGTTAGGTCAGATTGCAATTCTATTTCTTCATATGTGATAGGATCATCCGGTGCCTTCAAACACTTTCTGAGTTGTGAAACATGAAATACATTGTGAACTTGACTTAGTTGCGCCGGTAATTCCAACTCAAAAGTTGTTCCTCGATTCTGACTGAGTATCTTAAATGGTCCTATATATCGAGGACTTAACTTTCCTTTTACTCCGAACCTCTTAAGTCCTTTCATTGGGCTAACCTTTAAATAAACCATGTCTCCCACTTTCGGTTCCCAAGCTCTTCTTCTTTGGTCGGCATAACTCTTTTGACGACTCTGCGCTATTTTGAGTCTATCCCGGATCACCTCGATGACTCCTTGTCTCTCCTTGATGTAGTTCGGTGTAAACTCCTTGTTTTCTCCGGTTTCAAACCAACAAATTGGTGATCTACACTTTCTTCCATACAATGCCTCGTACGGTGCCATCAGGATGCTACTCTGATAACTATTGTTATATGAGAATTCCACCAAAGGTAAATGGTCCTCCCATGAGCCTCCAAAGTTCAGAGCACAAGCTCTAAGCATGTCCTCAAGTATCTGATTGGTTCTTTCGGTTTGTCCTCCGGTTTGTGGATGATAAGCTGTACTGAAATCCAACTTGGATCCCAAAGCTTCTTGTAGTTGTTTCCAAAACGCTGATGTGAAAATTGAACCTCTATCTGAGACTATTTTCTTGGGTACTCCATGCTTACTCACAATCTCCTTCACATATATATCCACAAGCTTTTCTGCAGTATCCTTTGTATTTACGGCTATGAAATGAGCACTCTTGGTAAGCATGTCCACTATTACCCATATCATATCCTTCTTCTTACTAGTCATTGGTAGACCAGTAACAAAATCCATTCCGATTTCATCCCATTTCCACTCCGGTATCTCTAGTGGTTTGAGTAATCCCGCAGGACTCTGATGTTCTGCCTTCACTCATTGACATGTATGACATTCCGAGACATATTGTGCTATTTCTCTTTTCATGTTGTTCCACCAGAACATCTCTTTCAAATCTATATACATCTTAGTACTTCCCGGATGTATTGAATAAGGGGTTTCATGTGCTTCCTTTAATATGATTGACTTCACCTCTGGATCATCCGGTACACATATCCTTTTCTGGAAGTATAATGAATCAAAATCCCCTAGATGGAATTCCGATGGTCTTCCCTCTCCAATCCTTTTTATTTCTTCTTGGATGAAAAAATCATCCGCTTGTTTTCGGATAATCTCATACTTCAAATCTGAGTACATCTCATCCATAATCCTCATAGTTGCTACACTTCCCTTAACATCACCTTGAATAAACAAAATCTGAGCATCCTCTAGCTCTTTCCGAAGTTCCTTTGGAATCTCCCATTCTGTAGGTTGATTCTCCGTACTCTTCCTGCTTAAGGCATCTGCTACTACATTAGCCTTGCCTGGTGTATAGTTGATTGTAAGGTCATAATCCTTAATCAACTCTAACCATCTCTTCTGTCTCATGTTTAATTCCTTCTGGGTGAAGAAATATTTCAAAGTTTTATGATCGGTGTATAACTCACACTTGGATCCATATAGAAATTGTCTCCAACTCTTCAAAGCATACACAACTGCCGCTAACTCTAGATCATGTACTGGGTAGTTGTGTTCATGTGGTTTCAACTGTCTTGATCCATAAGCTATTACCTTCCGATCTTGCATAAGAACACATCCAAGTCCATTCTTGGAAGCATCACAATACACCGTGTAATCCTTTCCTGGTTCAGAAACTGCTAACACCGGTGCTGTGGTTAACTTATCTTTGAGTGTTTGGAAGCTGGCTTCACACTCATCCGTCCACTCAAATGGAGTATTTTTCTTGAGTAACTTGGTCATTGGTCCGGCAATCTTTGAAAATCCCTCTATGGATCTCCGATAATAGCCTGCCATACCAAGAAATCCTCGTATCTCCCAATACAGACTGAACCTTGCTTGGATTCACTGCTATGCCTTCTTTGGTTATGACATGTCCAAGAAATTCAACACTATCTAACCAAAATTTGCACTTGCTGAACTTTGCATATAGCTGATGTTCTCTCAAAATTTGCAGAACTATCTTCAAATGCTTGGCATGTTCTTCTTTATCTTTGGAATAGATTAGAATATCATCTATGAACACTATCACAAACTTGTCCAAGTACTTCATGAATATCTTGTTCATCAAATTCATGAAAATTGCTGGTGCATTTGTTAGTCCAAATGGTACAACCAAATATTCATGGTGTCCATACCTTGATACGAACGCTGTTTTTGGCACATCCTCCTTCTTGATCTTGATTTGATGGTATCCTGACCTTAAATCTATCTTCGAGAAGACTACAGCTCCTTGAACTTGATCAAAAAGATCTTGGATTCTAGGTAAAGGATACTTGTTCTTGATAGTTACATTGTTCAGATTTCTGTAATCTCCACACATTCTCTTTCCTCCATCTCTTTTATCCACAAAAATAACTGGTGTACCCCATGGTGACACACTTTCTTGAATGAATCCCTTCTGTTCTAACTCATCAATCTGAGCTTTCAGTTCCACTAATTCCTTTGGCCCCATCTTATATGGTGGTTGAGCTATTGGTGCTGTTCCTGGAATCAGATCGATTGTGAATTCTATCTCCCTATCGGGTGGCATCCCCGGTAGTTCCTTAGGAAATACATCTTGAAACTCATTCACTACAGGAATATCTTCAATCCTCACCTCCTTCAGACTATTGAGTTCCAATCCTATCTCCAACTCACTGTATTTGTCTCCTTGGAAAACTATTCGGCCTCCTATGGAATTGCGAAGTGACACTGTTTTGTCTCCACAGTTAATCACCGCTCCGTTCTCTGTCAACCAGTCCATCCCTAGGATGACAGATATGTCCTTCATGGGTATGATGAATAGGTCCGCGAAATACACACAGTCACATATGGTTAGGACTTGTGCTTCTTTCACGTGGGTTACTAGGATCGTCCCCCCCCCCCCCGCGGATAGAACAGTTATAGGGGTTTCTAACTCAGAACATCTAAGCCCGAATTTTTCCACAAACTCCAATGCAAGAAATGATGTGGTTGCTCCAGTATCAAATAATACTTTGCCAGGATGAGTAAGGATGCTTAGCGTACCTAAGACTGTTTGATCCGACTCTTTCGCTTGTTCCAAAGATGTGCAGTTCAGCTTTCCATAAGGCTTTCCCCTCTTGTTGTTGTTGTTGTTGTTGTTGCGGTTGTTGTTGTTGTTGTTGTTGCGGTTGTTGTTGTTGTTGTTGTTGTTGTTTCCACCTCGACCTCCTGAGCTTTGTCCGCTCCAAGATGACTTTTTTGGGCACTCCGGCTTGATGTGTCCATCCTTCCCACAACCATAACAGATGATTCTGGGTTTCTGACAATCCTTCTGCAAATGACCCTTTAGGCCACAATTGTTGCAGATGATCTGGTTGATTGGATCCTGACTCTGACCTCCCCGGTTGTATTGATTACCAGTAGTAGGTCGGTATCGGGGTTTGAAACTCCGATCAGGTATTGGTTTACTAATTGGGTACTTCCTTGGCTCGATACGAGCCCTCTTCCTCCTGTCCTCCTGGACTTGCCGATAATCATCCTCGAAAGTGATTGCCGAGTCAATCAGTTCCTGGAATTCGGCAGTCCGTGCCAACCTCAGTTGCATCTTCATGTATGGATTCATGCCTTTCATGAACCGTTTCTTCCTCTTCTCCTCCGTATCAACATCCTCAGGTGCATACCTGGATAGCCTGTTGAAATCCCGAACATACTGCATGATGGGTGCAGTATTCTGTCGTAGTTCGTCAAACTCCCTCTTCTTCAGCTCCACCACGCTGTCCGGAACATGGGCATCTCGGAACTTCTTCTTGAACTCCTCCCAGGTGAACACCTTATCTGGAGGGTGTACTGCTACAAGATTCTCCCACCATGACGCTGCTGGTCCTGACAACAGATAAGTAGTATACCTAATCTTCTCCTCATCGTTGCAACCAACGGTCTTCAGCTTCCGTTCCGTATCCATTAGCCAATCTTCAGCGTCCATTGGTTCTGGAGCTGATGTAAAAGGTAGTGGTCTTGCATTTTGAAAGTCTGATAGGGTTACTCCCTTGCCTTCATTACCCCTATCATTAATGACGTGGGTAAAGAAGTCTTGCATGTTCTTGCTTTGACTTTCCTGATAACGCCTCCTATCTTCCTCCATTGCTCTCATATACTGTTGGAAGTCTGGGTGCATCATTGGGTGTGGTGGTGGTGGTGCATTCTCTGCTCTCGCTACTGCATCTGCCTCCTCTTTTTCTCTTGCCTCCCGCTCTCTGCGAGCCTCTTCGATCGGTTTCTACTAACGCCATGTTCCCCCTAGTCCTGTAACAAAGAGCGATTACTCATAATTACACCATGCAAATGTTTTCTGAGCTCAACTCATTGCCCAGAACTAGTCACACAATGAAATCAAGAAGCAAATACAAAACAAATATTTATTATGCATATACTTTGTATATTACATAACACACACACACATATATTACATGTGGTATATATAAACCACTTATTTGGCTCAAAGCCCAAGCCAACGGGAATTTAAAATACGTTCTATTACAATACCACCTAGATTACTTTATTCTTCCTTGGAGCTATACTCCTCGTCATCATAACTCGCCTCCGCGTACATCCTTGGGGTCCATCCGGTACAGCGGTTTGTCTTCCGAACACCGTCCGGAATGAAGGTCCTTCCAGTAGGTATGTAGTCTGAATCGGACGAAGTGCCGAGACAGAGATCTGTCATGCCAAAGTAGCTGGATAAAAACTCATATGTATCCCCAGTGGGATACATCTCACCTTCTTCTGCCATCCATGGAGGATTCCTACTCACTTGACCTCTCATCTTCTTCTTCTTCTTTTTCTTGGTTCCAGAACTCTCACCTACGACGTACTGGGATGTTTTTGGTAATCCCATCTCCAGATCTAAAGAAATGGAGTTGGTGTCTTTCTCTTCCTGCCCAAAGCTTTGGTTAACGTTCTGGTTAACCGCTCCTCCTTCATCCTCTGAATCACAAGTGATGGGTTCTCCTTCATCTCCAAATGGTTCCCGGAAACGCCAACCAGTCGAATTCTCGATTGGTGACTCCGAGCAGTCTAGGTTCCTGGAATCATCTCCCCCATATCCAGACTCATATGATGCTGACACATGTGGATAGTGTGGGACAAAGTTGGGTGTGAGTGGATCTTTATGGGACAACTGGTCACTCAAATCTACATAGCTGTCTAGGCTAAAGAAAGGTGTAGTATGTTGTGGTTGTGCCCTCAGATCACGCATCCGAGTTTGGACTTTATCAGGGTCCGTAAACTCAGCTAGCATGTGGTCAATCTCACCCCTCATCTTCATGTGTAAAAGGTACATCGTGGTCAATAAAGACTTACAGCTATCCATGTGCTGTGCTGCAGCTTCAGGACTTCTGTGTGCTAACACCAGATGATTCAGAGTGGGATCCTCATCTTCCTCGGCATGAGGTATATGAGAAAACTCTGAACATAGCAGTTCTACTGACTTGTGCTGCCTTATCTCAAGGATTGCCTTGAATAGGCCCATGTGGTAGGCTGTGGTGATGGTTTTGGCTTCTCCGTATGGCATTACACGACTCATCAGCAGTTTTGTCGGTAGTTGGACCGATACTCTGCACTTGGCTAGGATTTCCCCATCATAGTAGGTATACTTGATAACAGGTATCCGTGGGTCACAATGAAGTTCCTTCAGCATCCCACAGAGGAGAGCTGTAATTGGTCCATCATGATCGCCGAGCCATCCCTCAACCTTCCTCAAAGTCCTCTTAGGAAAAGTGTTCGCCATTATGGCTGTATACAAAAGCAGAATATTAGTAGTGATAATGCATCATAATAGCTATAATAAAGAATTATCGCACTAAAATATATGGTTTTGCTATTCTCATGTGAATAATCACCATATTTCTAGAGAATCCTTTACTATTTCTACTTGACTCCTACAGGTTTCTTCCCTATACTAGGTTTTTCCAACCTAAGGTCGCAACATTTGCTCTGATACCAGCTGCGGTGACCCAGCATACCACTACATGTTGTAGTATACAAGTCGTTGATATGATCTTTCTGAAGGGACTTCTTCACAAATTGCCATATCCCTCGATCGGTACAACGTAAACATTGCAGGTCATAACACTCCATACTTTATTACAAACATTGTCTTAACAAGTTGGTATTCTCACAGGTCCTATGAGAACACCCTAAGATACTACTTAAGTACGATTACAACTCATAACAAATATAAAGAGAGCTCAACAACTTATTTAGGTAAGTTCTACGTTGCTCGGCTCTATGATGCTAGGGTATATCACTACTCCTCCACCTCCGTGTCATCGGGTCCGTAGACTATCCCATAATCTACTCCTTCCACTCCGCCGGTAAGATCAGGTTCCTCGTAGACCAGCTCGTAACTTCCTTCTGGTGCTCCATCGTTGATGGCCTCCACTTCCGGATCACAGTCTAGCAAGGGTGTTGAAAGAAAGTGAGTACATGGGTACTCAGCAAGTTCTAAAAGAGTAAAAAGGTGTTTGATGCACTAGCTATGACCATTGATCAGGAAATCGCAGGTCAATGCATGTTTTGAAATCATTTCTTCAAAAGGTTGCTTTTATTATGAAAACTATGCCCGTCAGTCTTCACAGGTTGACTAGAACTTCGTGGAGTTCCTTTCCTGCCGCGTTCATAGCTTCCCTTCCCGAACAAGGAGTGACAGCCACAATTTGATACACTCTGCAGAGGTGCGTTACTTTTCCCACAAGAGATCTCACCCTTTTTGCCATCCGCAGGGACTTGCCCCCGTTCACACTTCCTTTGGTGTGAGGCCAGGTATAAAGATCCAAGCCCACACCGCCTTCTCCGCGACTGCAAACCCACCCTTTTGTCCACCCGCACACCCCCAGTAGACTTCTCCCGATAATACGGCTTTACTCACGGTGTACTTTGGACAATCCTTCATAGATCGTAGAGCCATCATCACTAATGGATGGGGATTTAAAAGTTATCCCAACCTACGGCAGTGCCTCCAACACCCCGCCGGCTCTACCAATCCGTTGGCGTGCAGAAGGGAAAAGATACAGCTGGCTTCCCCAGAGCCATTATAGATCTCATGGTCAACGCGGTTTGTACGGCGCTAGAATCACTGGACGGCATTTGTAATTTAATCCTAGGGTGATATAACCCATGCAATGGAACCTCCACCATATCAACACATACCATGGTTCCATTGCCAGCCACATAGTCATATTCATAGTTGGAAAGTAACATTTTATTTGCGATGCAGGAATGATAAGTATATAGCTTTGCATTAAAGTAGTAGAAAATAATCAAGTTGACATGAGCAAGGGTGAACTTGCCTGTGGACTGCGAGATAGTGCAGTTCAATGCAGTGGATGGAACCTGGACCTCGGGTTCTGTAAGAAGCATCATTGTCTGGTAAGGACAATGTTATAAAAATCCAAATAATGTAATCATGGATGTATTATTTTATGTTGAATCCCTTTACCCCGCTGAGTTATAGCAATTTAGGGTTGAGTTTAAGATTTATGCCTTTGGCAGTAACTTGCAATTGATTTAAAAATGTAAACCATTTTAATTCACATAAAGTAAGATACTTCAAAGTAAAACTACTTTACTTGGTGATTCCTTTACTCATTCCCAAAAATAATTTAAAATCATAGAGTTACCTCTATAGTTTTTGGAATAAAAAGGAATATAGTATTTTTCTTGGAAAAATACCTTTCTTAAAAGAAATGACTTGGAATAAGAGAACTTCCTTTTGAAATGTTTGAAAATAAGTATTTGAACTTATTTGAGATTTTTCCTTGAATTTTAAATTCAAGGAAATAATAGTTTGAAATTCCAAGTTATTATTTTAAATTCTTTAAATTCATAATTTTGAATTTGTTTCTTAAATTCCATTTCATATTTTATTCTGGTTAAGATTTATTTTTCATTCACTAATCTAATTTTTAATGGATTTTTAGAGTTGTATTTTATTTACTAAAAAGTGGTGAAATTCTGGCCTTTTTTCTACATTGTTAAAAGACCAAAATGCCCCCTGGCCCCTATTGGGCCAGCCCACTTAACTAAGGCCCATGGGACAGCCCACTAAGGCTTGTCCCATTATGGGTCGGTGGCACCGAAGCGGCCCACCTCACTCACTCGCTCGTCTCTCTCACTCGCTCGTCTCTAACCCTAATCCTCTCGCGACGCCCGTGGCGATGGCGTCGCCGCCATGGCCGCCGCCGCGCTCCGGCCAGCTCCGTGCTCCCCTGCCTTAGCCACCTACCAAATCGGGACCGCCGCGAGACGATCTACCGATCTGTCCGCGTGGTTTCCCCCATCTCTTCCTCTCCTGGCGAATCGCCCCTCTCTGGATCTCGTGGAGAATCGCCTCTGGCGATTGACGATCTCCGGCGAGCCCTCGTCCTCGCCGGCGATGTGCGCGCCTCCGAGACTGACCTAGCGCGGGTGCTGCTCGCAGTACCTGTGCCGTCGTCTCAGGTGCTCTACTACGGTGGTGTGTTCGTGTTCGTCGGCGTAACGCCGGCGTCTACCCTGGCTTTGCAGCTGCTATGGCCGCGCGAGCACTGCCTCGCCATGCCCTAGCTTCTGCCACCAGGCGCGTGTAAGTTTCTTCTCCTCCTCCTACTCTTCTCCATGTCTGTGCGCCTCTCCAAGCTACTGTGCTTCTTCTTCCTTATGTTCTGTTGCTTCCTGGTGATCCTGTGATCACACAGAGCTCTGCCATGGTTGCTTAATCTTCCTATGCCTCCATTTGCTGCAAGCTCATGGCCAAATCACCAGTTTCTGGTACTGGCCAGTGTTGCCTTGCTTGCTGTACATGCTCTGTTTGCTTATCTGTTGCTCCTAGCCTGCTCTAATCTTGCTATGCTCTGCTGTGCTTGCTTATGAGCTTGCTATGACATGCTGTACTTGCTTATGGGCTTGCTTGTGCTTACTGGCATGTTATACTTGCTTGTCTAGGTGTACTGTCGTACCTCAGTGACACTTGTGAGTGCCAGTGGTGCTTGTGAAGTGCTTCTGTGCTTCCTGTGTAAGCTAATGATCCATTTGATCAACCATTGCTTGTGGGCTAGCTTATCTGTGTGGCTTGACTTGATTCAATTGATCCATTTGATCAATTAAATGTCAGTGATTGCTTACTGATTAATTCTGTGGCTAAGTGATTCATTTTCCTTGTTGATGCTGATGCTCAAGCATCACTATGCTACTGCATACATGTGCTATTGCTTGCTCTAGCTTACTAGACTAGATCCAGTGGCTATGATGCAGTGATTGGTGTTGTGTTACTTAACAGTATGCTACTGTCAGTACTAAGCATGGATCTGTGATGTATTCATGCTTGCATAAATTGATTAATAATGAACTGCTTATGCAGTGATGATTTAAATGTCTTGCTTGTATATGAATTTGCTATTCATGATTGTTTAGCAAGTAAATGAATCTGAATCCATTTCTGGTTAATGATGTGCTATAGTTGGCGTTATTTTAAATGGTGCTAAGTGTGATGTGACCTCAGTAGCCTTGCTATTGATTGGTTGCTCACCTATTTGATTGGATCTTGTGGGCTACTCAACCTTGCTTGCATATTTGGGGATCATACTAGATATGAATGCCAATATGCCCGCGTGATGAAATCTAGGGTTTACTGATGGTTATAAGCTTAGGATTTTCTGTGTAGTCTCTATTAGCTGCTAATCATTGCAATACATCTACTGGTGCTATCTGTGCATATGATCTTGCTAGTGTGTGCATCTGTGCATGATTGCTAGCTTCTGTGCACAAGATCTGTATCTGGATGATTTCCATTTTTAGTGGCTTCTAGACTGGCAGTAATCCTTGGTGAAAACCAAGTGATGATCTACCCATTTGAGCATCTGCTCAATCCCATGACTATGTCATGCATAATTTATGGATCAGATCCATTGGATCTGTCCAGGAACTTTGGTATACCTTGTTCCAGCTCCTAGAGTGAAATATTTGGTTGTTGCAGACTTGTGGTTTTGTGCACAGCCCTTCACCTCCAGATTCTGGTTGATCTTCTCAGGTCACCATGATTCCTGGTGATGAGTGGTTGTGTGTTGGTTCTGTTCTTGGCAAGAACTGGATGAACTTGTGTTGGCTCTAGTCTTCACCCTTACCTGGTGAATTATCCTATCTGGTCGACTGTCATGGTTCTAGGGTTTGTGTGCCTTTTATATGATCCCTACTTCTACTCTGGCCATGACACACAGGCCTGGGTTACTTTGTGACTCAGCTGTTGCATTGCCTTGCTGTTGCTTGATCAGCAACAGCCCTCATATGCTGAAACTTGAGCCCCTGTGGCTGCTCAGTGTTGGTCTACTTGCTCTTATCTTGTGCTGTCCAGGGATTTGGACAAGCACAAGTGTGCAGTGACAGTGTTCACTGTCCAAACTGAATTTCTGTGATGTTGTGCTATCTGTCCAAACTGAATTTCTAACACTTACATTCTGGCTAGCACTTTGTTATTTGTTTTGCAGGTTTGAAGTGGAATATGGCCAGAAGATCATCCTCAAGTCATTTAGTCTAGGTTTTAGTTTAGAACCAACTTGTAATTTTCCCTTTTTATTTCTATTTATTATTCCTCAATTCTTGTATCAAGAATATTGTAAAGACTTTGTAATTTGTGGTGTATATCAATAAAGCTCAAGTTTTGTTTATGAGCTTTTATCTTATGTAATGTTTATATTCTTGTTTAAATATTGTATTTAACCTTCAATTTGAAATTCAAAGTCATTTGAATTCATAATTTGTTTTTGAATTGTGAATTCATATTTATATTGTATAATGCTTATTGTTCAATGTATTAACACTTGTCAAATGAAATCATTCCCCAATTTAACAAGATACAAAAGAGATCATGTCGAAATTTCCCTAACTCACATTGCCTAACCCTAAGTGCAAAATGAGAGAGAACCTCGATCACTCTTAGGTTTAGTTGCAATAAGGCGCGAAAATTTCCCCCGTTTTGCGATGAAATGCACATCCCATTTCTAAATCTACCCTTCGTTGTTCCTATGATCTGGGTTATTACAGTATTTAATATTTAATTCCCAATGATCCGAGAAACCACCCGGACCACTCCGAACACCTTTTGGATTCTCCCGGAGCCATTTCTGGTTCTCTCTCTATTTCTCCGGTGATTCCAATTTCCAAAACAATCTCCAAGCATCCCAACCCTTAAGAATGTTACCCTACGGTTCGGAAATACTCAGACATGACTGAGACACCTCTCCGTCAATGATCAATAGCAAGACCAGGATGCCCATAATGACCCATGTGAATTCCACAAAGATACGATCATCGTTTAAACCATTACGTTGAGTCCTATTTCCTTTGTTACTTAGATATCGGCACTCGTTCGAGATATGATCCTCGATATTATCATACCTATTTTGATCTCGTTACCGACAAGGCTATTCAACTTGCTCCCGTGTGATTCCATCCTCATAACCTAGTCATGTGTTGCGCAACTGGGATGTAATCTTACCAAGAGGGCCTAGAGTATTTGTCCGTCACGTGGATGAAAAACCTCCAGCTCTTGACACATACGCATGAACCCATCCATCCGGAATACCCAACAACACCTTCATGATCACCCTTTTACGATGTGGCTCAACTAGGTCACACATGTTCTTGAGTTACAACCCACGTGCAACTGAAAAATCTCAATTGCGGTCCACATGAAACCAGAAATATAATCTTTGTTGAGACCCACATACAACTGGAGAAATCTTAGTTATGACATAAATAAACCCTTATTTCGAAACGGAGACTTTGAGCCCATCCTTTTCAGCATTGCCCGCTTTGAATTTTGGAGAACCATTTTGGCTCAACTGACTTGAACCTTTTTTTTTCAAGGTATAAGAGCCTCTCCACTCGTGACCCCCATATGGCGTCTGGCGCATCGCTGTATGGGGGGGTGCCGACGGCACATCATAAACTTGCACGCATGCCCCTACTGTTGATACAACCTGGTACATGGATACCGGGACGACGGACCATCTCACTAGTGAACTCATCAAGCTCCATGTGAAGGAGCCATATCACGGGAAGGAGAAGGTCTGTACATCCGATGGGTCAGGTATGCATATCTCCGATGAGTTGTTTTGCCTACTCCCTCCTCACGTCCACTTCATCTTTAAAATGACCTTCTTGTTTCCAACTATCACTAAAAATCTCTTGTCAGTTCCTCGCTTTACTAGAGATAACTGTGTCCTCATTGAGTTTCATCCATACTTGTTTTTTGTTACGGATCTGGCACTAGTAGAAAAAAAAGGCTTCCATCCGCCCTCATTAGTCCCCAAAAATATAGGAACCGCGACTAAAGGGGTCTTTAGTCGCGGTTCGGGAGGCGACCCGTGACTAAAGACATGGGCCCAGCACGCTCGGTGGCTAGCTGGTGGACGGGAGGAGCTTTAGTCGTGGTTGGCCAGGCCAACCGCGACTAAAGGTCCTCAGGCCTGACCCGAAGGCCTTTAGTCGCGGTTGGCCAGGCCAACCGGGACTAAAGGCTGATCCCTATAAAAGGCAGCTCAGCTCACTTCACTTAGCCATTTGGTGCCACTTCTCTTCACAATCTTCACAAGGGGTGGTGGGTTTGCTTTTGGTTCCTCTTATGCACACAAGGTGTTCGATGAAATGCCCGAGAGAATGAAACAAATATGATATGAAGTGTCTGAGCCACACTTGAGCTTTCTCATTTATTTTTCCTCCTCGATCTCCGTTAGCAACTTGAACCTTTCATGTGTCATTGATAAAATATGCATGTGTGTAGTTCATTGTTTAATTTCTATTATTTCTAGCTAGTTAGTTTAACAAATGCATGATGCTTAATTATATACTTTATATAATAATAATGCAGATGAATCAGCAATGGATGTACGGTAACCGACTCTCCGGCGAGTTCACTATGGGTTTGAAAGATTTCCTCGTAGTGGCTAATGCGAGTAAGCATGGGGTTTTTGTTAGCTGTCCATGTGTTGGTTGTAATAATCAGAAGGGTTACTCTTCCTCAAGAGAAGTTCACCTGCACCTGCTTCGGCACGGTTTCATGCCAAGCTATAATTGTTGGACCAAGCATGGAGAAAGAGGGGTTATAATGGAAGAAGATGAAGAAGGGGATGATATCATCGATGACAACTATCCTGATCATTTCGGTGATACTTTCATGGAGGATTCTGAAGGTGGGGAAGGTGAAGGGGAAGGTGAAGAAGAGGCACGTGATGAGCTCGCTGATGATCTTGGTCGGACCATTGCTAATGCACGGAGACACTGCGAAACTGAAAAGGAGAGGGGGAATTTGGATCGCATGTTAGAGGATCACAAAAAGTCATTGTACCCAGGATGCGATAATGGTCTGAAAAAGCTGGGCTGCATACTGGATTTGCTGAAATGGAAGGCACGGGAAGATGTAGCTGACTTAGGATTTGAAAACTTGCTGAAAGTATTGAAGAATATGTTTCCAAAGAATAACGAGTTGCCCGCTAGTACGTACGAAGCAAAGAAGGTTGTCTTCCCTCTAGGTTTAGAGGTTCTGAAGATACATACATGCATTAATGACTGCATCCTCTACCGCGGTGAATACGAGAATTTGAATGAATGCCCGATATGCACTGCATTGCGTTATAAGATTAGAGGCGATGACCCTGGTGACAATGTTGAGGGCGAGAAACCCAGGAAGAGGGTTCCCACCAAGGTGATGTGGTATGCTCCTATAATACCACGGTTGAAACGTCTATTCAGGAACAAAGAGCATGCCAAGTTGTTGCGATGGCACAAAGAGGACCGTAAGTCGGACGGGGAGTTGAGACACCCCGCAGATGGAACGCAATGGAGAAAGATCGACAGAGAGTTCAAAGATTTTGCAGCTGACGCAAGGAACATAAGATTTGGTCTAAGTACAGATGGCATGATTCGTTTTGGCGAGCAGAGCTCCAGCCATAGCACCTGGCCTGTGACTCTATGCATCTACAACCTTCCTCCTTGGTTGTGCATGAAGCGGAAGTTCATTATGATGCCAGTGCTCATCCAAGGTCCGAAGCAACCCGGCAACGACATCGATGTGTACCTAAGGCCATTAGGTGATGAACTTTTATAGTTGTGGGGCAGACCTGGTGTACGTGTGTGGGATGAGCACAAAGAAGAGGAATTTGACCTACGAGCATTGCTTTTCGTCACCATCAACGATTGGCCTGCTCTTAGTAATCTTTCGGCACAGACAAATAAGGGATACAATGCATGCACGCACTGCTTACATGAGACTAAATGTGTATATCTATTATATATACTAAAAGCAAAATAAGGGTGTGTTTCGAGGCACAAGGTTAATCCACATATGCTAATAAAATATAAACCAATGATATTAATCTTAACGTCTCAGATTAAAAGTTAAGAACTGTTACGTACAACAATATGCGTGTACAAAAATAGTGTGGCACGTAACCAATATAGTTGTATTTGTGGTTTAGATTTAAAGAAATACAAGTAATAAAAAGCAATCATCAAAAATAAGAAGAGATTTGATTCTGTAGGTGCCCATCACGTACAAGGAGGACTCCTATAGTTGTATTTCACGTATGTGGATAAGGAAATCGTTTTTATTTTTTGCTTTTCTACGTTAGTTATTTCTACCAATCTTTGGGAGGATGGGAGATGTCCAACTTCCGCCTTCCGCTCCGTCCAATGAAAACCGGGTGGTTGTTAGATCCGATCGTCATCCTTCCCGCAAGGCCTCAACAAAAAATATTTCTTGCTCTCTCTATTTCCTCTCCGCCACATGCACCCGCATGGCCCTGGGCACCAAATGTTGCCGTGGATTGGAGCCGCCGCATCCCATCGTCGGAGCTGCAAACGGCGCCGCCCATCTCTGGAGTTGCAACCTCTGCTGCTCGTCGGTGGAGCTGCAAACGGCGCCGCCTGTCTCCGTCGATGACCGCATGAAGCACCAGCGCCCCTGGCTTCGCAGCTCCGGCGACCATCGCATGGAGCACCGACGCATTGGCTTCGTAGCTTCGCCGCCCTTGCTTTGCAGCACTGAGGACATCCTCATGCAGCTCTGTCGCCGTTCCTTGGCAGCACCGGTGCGACATCGCATATCCCTTGCAGCCATAGCCGCACCGGAGGTGAGGGACAGGGTGTTGTGGGGGAGAAGCACAAGTCAGCGCAGTGGGGGCTAGAGCACAAGCGGAGCTTCAGAGCAGGGGCGGTGAGGTGGCGGTTTGAGTAGCACGCCGGTTTCCGGTTCTTCAGGGGAGTTTGTTAACGACGGCGGTGCCGGTGGCTGTTTGAGCCAATGCATGGCGAATCAGGTTGGGGCTTCCAAATGGGGGTGGAGACCGGCGGAGCGCAGCGCTACCAGGGGAGAGAAGTCGGGCGCATGGTGAATCGGTCGAGGGAGAGGTCCAGACCATGGCGGAGCGTGTTGCGTGGCCGAGGGGCCAGTGGCAGGGCCACCTCATTGTGGAGCCAGATGAGTGAAGCGACGCTGTGGAGGCTGGGGAGCAGGTCCGCCCGCGTGGAGGCTGGGAGCAGGTTCATCGACTGCGGAGGCAAAGGAGCAACGGCGGAGCAGCCATATCTTCCATCTGCGCTGAGAAATACACGAGGAAGAAAAATGGAAAGAAGGGAGGTCGTGCATGTAGCGAGCCATCTACGGAGCGACCGACCCGGAGGACCGCACGATGTGACGAATCGGACGTCCCTCGACCCGGAGGGCGCGAGAGTTCCAGCCTCCGGCTGAATACAAACATTTTCCTATTTCAAACGAGCTAGACATGTACGTGTGTACATGCTAGATTATAGATGAAATATATGTAACCAAAACTATATTGCTTAACTCTGCTACTTATTAAACTATAAAAATAGTGAGACATCTAAAGTACTAAAATTTTCTAACCGCTTTCTTCATGTGCGTACATTCATTTTTTATCCACTTACAAATGTATTTATAAATAAAATACATCTTAATACTTTCGTATGTAGGTAAAATGGAGTAACTTATTTTGACATGGAGGGAGTAGAACAAAAACTGAAAGGATAGACAAAAAGATTAAAAAAACCATAATAGAGCATCAGGCTAAGTAACATTGTCCAAATTATTTTGATATTTAGATCTAAATTTTATGGTTACGATTTAATGAGAGGTTAGTTAGATGTACTCCCTCCTCTTATGATACATGTGTTAGATTTGTTTAAATTTCAACATATCTAGACAATAAATATTGTCTAGAGATCGCAGAGTACTAAAATGAACTGTGTCATGTGCGATAGGTCTCTCTCACATGCACTTCATCACTTTGTCAAGTATCGTGTAGAGAGAATTCCTTATTTGGCCCTATCTAAAGTTTGCCTTCCTTTTTTAGCCCTGGCAAATTTTTTCTTCCTTTCATGACCCATAAAGTTTGGTTGGTTCCTTATTTGGCCCTCTAGTACAATTTAAGCACTAAGATGACCATTTTGCCACTGCTGCAATATGTGATAAAATTGCACTAAAAAAGTTGTGATATACTAGTTGGTTATTAAAAAAACGATCCCCACTATGGCTGGTACCAGCGCACGAGCGCACCATTTTGCCCCTGCTACAATTTATTCCGGAAAACTCAAATTTATTCCGGAAACTACTGCAAATTTTTTTGTATTTTCACAACTCCAGAAAAAATTGATATTAAATAGGCACAAACATAGAGAAAATCCACAGGCACGACATAAATTTTAGCCCAAAATACATCGTATTTTGGAAGATACAAAAAGGACAAATTGCTGACAGACTATACGTACACTATGCGCCTATATAATATCAGCTTTTTGTTTTTTTTCACAGCCCAAAATAAAACGAGTTTATGTCCGAAATATTGCACGTACATCCCAAGCATATACATGTATTTCTAGAATAAATTTGAGATTTTTATGAAACTCAAAAATTTGGCAGCATATTGCAGCAGGGGCAAAATGGTCATCTTAGTGCTTAAATTGTACTAGAGGGCCAAATAAGGAACCAACCAAACTTTGTGGGTCATGAGAGGAAGAAAAAATTTGCCAGGACCAAAAAAGGAAGACAAACTTTAGCCAGGGCCAAATAAGGAATTCTCTCTATCGTGTACGCACCTTCTCCAAGCAAAAAATAAATATACTTAAGCAATTCTAGAGTGACACAACATCCAACACAATTCAATTTTCCAACCTATATATCACGTGTAAATTAAGTCCCATCTCATACATACATTAATTCATTGTACACACGCATCACATTGGTTCCTTCCGAGGATGCGTGATACAAAATCTCTCTAAAATATCTTGCCCTAACTTTTTTTTTTGAGAAACACAGTACAAACGCAGACGCTCACATACACGCGCATACACTCACCCCTATGAACGCACACACGCACACCCTACCCCTATGAGCACCTCCGGAAGACTGAGCCGGCGGATTGGATCTTGAAATTGACGAAGTCACCACAGACGCCTCGCTGTCGACGGGAACGTCGCCTCCCACTGAATGAATATTCCGCCTTTATGAGATACACAGATGTCAAACCTGGGGTTTGAACTCTGATGGGCTGGGGATACAATCATCCTCCTAACCACCCAAACTCAGGTTGGTTCTCATCTTGCCCTAACTTGAATATAGTTAACTTCAGATTAACCCACACAAGCAGCAGTAATCGATCATCACTCTTGCGACTTCATCTTAAGCGGACAACCGAGCGACCGTACCTCGCCAGCTTGTTGCCGTTGCTAGACAACACCTGCCAACCATGGAAAATGAAAGCAATGCAACTTTTTTATTCTGAAATATTTCATGGGTATTTTTTCTGTAATATTATATGAGCAGTTTGCTCTAGATTTATGTACGTCATGTCTCTGTGCTGATTACGCGGACACAAAGCGAAACTAACATGGATATTAGTGGATATGGCAAGGATGTCGATAGTTGAGCCAAAAATAACGTAGAAACTTAAAACAATTCATTTGAGTAAAATTCATTAGATAATAGGTTAGGTAGTTTAAATAATTATATAACATTACTTCTATAATATAAAGTTACAACATACAAAATAGTTAAACCATTATAAGTATAGCTTTTTAAGATGTTGCCCTCGCATTTGCGAGGGCCACCTTGCTAGTTTGCCAAATTGTAAGAAGAACGTGTACCTGGGGCATCGTCGATTTCTTCACCGACATCATAACGTAAGAAATAAAGGCAAGCATTTCAACGACAAGGCAGATCACCACCGAAGTCTGCGGAACGTACTGTTGCTGAGGTATTTGATATGGTCAAGGATTTGAAAGTCATCTTTTGAAAGGGTCCTGGCGGACAATCAGTTCCGCAGGGAGCTGACGGGCACGCACCCATGTGGAAGAAGAAATCTATATTTTGGGAGCTAGAATATTGGAAAGTCCTAGATGTCCGCTCTGCAATCGACGTAATGCATGTTACGAAGAATATTTGTGTGAACCTGCTAAGCTTTTTGGGCGTGTATGGGAAGACAAATGATACAAAGGAAGCACGGCAGGACCAGCAAGGTTTGAAAGACCCTGATGACCAGCATCCGGAATGGTTTCAAGGTCGTGCCAGCTATGCTCTTACCAAAGAAGAGAATGTCATCTTTTTTGAATGCCCGAGCAGTATGAAGGTCCCGTCTGGCTTCTTGTCGAATATAAAGAGAATAATAAACATGGAGGACAAAAAGTTCCAAAACCTGAAGTCTCACGACTGCCACGTGATTATGACGCAATTGCTTCCGAATGCTTTGAGGGGGCTCCTACCGGAAAATGTTCGAGTAGCCATTGTGAAGCTATGTGCATTCCTCAATGCAATCTCTCATAAGGTAATCAATCCAGAAGATCTACCACGGTTACAGAACGATGTGGTCCAATGTGTTGTCAGTTTCGAGTTGGTGTTCCCGCCATCCTTCTTCAATATTATGACGCACCTCCTGGTTCACCTAGTCGAAGAGATTACTATTCTCGGTCCTATATTTCTACACAATATGTTCCCCTTTGAGAGGTTCATGGGAGTATTAAAGAAATATGTTCATAACCGTGCTAGGCCAGAAGGAAGCATCGCCAAGGGCTATGGAAATGAGGAGGTAATTGAGTTTTGTGTAGACTTTGTTCTGGACCTTAAGCCGATTGGTCTTCCTCGATCGCGGCACGAGGGGAGACTAAGTGGAAAAAGCACGATCGGAAGGAAATCAACGATATGTATGGACGACCAATCTATGACTGAAGCACACCACACAGTTCTGACCAATTCCAGCTTGGTGGCTCCGTACTTCGAGAAACACAAAAATATTTTACGCTCGGACAACCCGGGGAAGCCTGAATTCTGGATTAGAAAGGCCCACATGGAGACTTTCGGCAGTTGGTTGAGAAAAAATTTAATGAATGACAATGATGTTGGAGATTAGTTGTACATGTTGGCCAAGACACCATCTTCGACTATAACGACTTTCCAAGGGTACGAGATAAATGGGAATACATTTTACACGATCGTCCAAGATAAAAAGAGCACCAACCAAAACAGTGGTGTCCGCTTTGATGTAGCAACCGAGAATGGGCAAAAGGTCACATATTATGGTTACATAGAGGAGATATGGGAACTTGACTATGGACCCTCCTTTAAGGTCCCTTTGTTCCGGTGCAAATGGTTCAAGCTAACAGGAGGTGGGGTAAAGGTGGACCAGCAATACAGAATGACAATGGTGGATTTCAACAATCTTGGTTACCTTGACGAACCATTCGTCCTAGCCAAAGATGTCGCTCAGGTTTTCTATGTGAACGACATGAGTAGCAATTTGAGGAAACGGAAAGATAAGAAAACAATCAGTACATCATGCGATGATCCAAAGCGCCACATTGTTCTTTCAGGGAAAAGAAACATCGTGGGAGTGGAGGACAAGACAGACATATCAGAAGATTATAATATGTTTGGTGAAATTCCACCCTTCAAAGTGAACACTGACCCAAGCATTAAGTTAAATGATGAGGATGCTCCATGGATACAACACAATCGTAAGCAAGCATGGACACAAGGGAAGAAATGATGTGTAATAATTTATTGTACCAAACTTTGTTGAATGGATCATGTGAATTATATTATCTGTGATGTGTTTGGTGTCCATTTTCGAATGATTCGATTGATTCGAGATACCACTGATGATACATGAAATTTGGAGTGATTTAGTCATACTCCTGCCTAGGCGTATAATATGCATACTCGTAGTCTTCATAGTCGCCGTCGTTGTACTGGTAGTCGTCGCTTTCTAAGTTGCCGTCGTCGTCGTCGCTGCCGTCGTCGGGCGGCGCTCGTAGCTCGAACTGAGGGTAGCGCAGGCGGGAGATATCGCCAGCCATGATGTAGTCCATAACGCTCTGTAGAGTCCGGCCATACCACCATAGCCGACGGCCGGCCTCGTGGAAGTTCCCAGGAGGCAGACTGTCCTCCTCATACCTGGCGAGCGCCCTCTCACGCCGATTGATGAAGAAGGCGTCCCACGGGATGCCAGCGGGGATTCATCCGCTGCTCCGGCGTGAGGTCGAGGTAGTAGTGGTTCGTGATGGCCGCCCGACGCGCAGTACCCTGAGGGACGGGAGGGACCGGCACGCCTCCGACGCTTAGGCTCCAGCTGGCGGGCACGCGGTAGCCCAGTGGGCAAGGGTAGTTCGAGGCGCAAAGCTCCTCCACCTGCTGGTAGGTTAGAGTGGGTACGGTGGAAGCCATGAGAGAGTGATGAGAGATTGTAGAGATGTGATCGATAATGCTGGCCAAGCCGGGCTACATATATGTAGTGAGAAATAGCGGGAAAAATGGGAGCGGGAAGACAGGAGGTGGGAAGAAAGTGGCGGGAAGAAAGAGGCGGGAAGAAAGAGGTGGGAAGCGGGAGGCGGGAAGACAGGGAAGAAATGGCGGGAAGAAGATGAATCCAGAGCTGGTCATCTAACCTTTAGTCCCGCCTGGTGGGTGCAACCGGGACTAAAGGTGGTTTTGTATCATCTAACAAAACTGGTGCAACCTTTAGACAGAGGCAGGAAGAAATGGCGGGAAGATAGAGGCGGGAAGAACTTGCGGGAAGAGGGGGCAGGAAGACAGAGGCGGCCGGGAAAAACTGGTGGGAAGCGGGGGCGGGAAGACAGGAGGCGGGAAGACAGATGACGGAAGAAATTGGATTTTTCTGAATTTTTTTATATATTATTTGTATTTTTAAGATTTTGAAATGAATTATTTTTATTTTTCTGAATTTTTTGATATATTATTTGCATTTTTAAGATTTTGAAATGAATTAGTTTTATTTTTCTGACTTTTTGATATATTATTGTATTTTTATGATTTTGAAATCAATTAGTTTTATTTTTCTGAATGTTTTGATATATTATTTGCATTTTAAGATTTTGAAATGAATTAGTTTTATTTTTCTGACTTTTTGATATATTAGTGTATTTTTATGATTTTGAAATCAATTAGTTTTATTTTTCTGAATTTTTTATATATAATTTGTATTTTTAGGATTATGAAATTAATTATTCCCAAAAAAAAGGCTTTAGTCGCGGTTGGTGAGACCAGCCGCGACTAAAGGTCTCTCCGCGCGGGAAAGAAGGAGCCCCCCCAAAAAACCGTTAGCCGCGGTTGGGGTCGCCACCCGCGACTAAAGGGTACCTTTTAGTCGCGGTTGGTGAGACCAGCCGCGACTAAAGGTTGATTTTTATAAATACACGCGCTCGGCCCAGGGCGGTTTCACTTCATCTCCTCCTCGAAGACGCAGATCGACAGACCGACACCGTCAGGCTGCCGCGCCGAAGCTCGCCGATGAACCGCCTGCGCTTGCCACCATCTCCTCTCCGCCGCCGACGAACCTCCTCCCCGGCCCGCCGCGCACCGTCACCACGCCGAAGCTCCTTCCGCCGCAGCGCGCCGTACGTCGCCGATTTGCCCTCGCCGCGGAGCTCTCCTCCCCCGGCCCGCCGCGCGCCCGACACGCCCGTAGGTGGTGCCCTTCCTCGATCGCAGGTGCCGCCGCGCGCTCTTCCCCAGTCGTGGCCGCCGCGTCGGTGCCGCGCCGCTCTTTTCCGGCCGTGGCCGCGCACGCGCGCTGCGCCACACACACAGAGTGAGGAGATGGTGGCGCCACAGTACACAGACGGGCGCCCCTCTCTCTCTCAATTTTTTTTTAAAAATTAACTTAATAAATTTTAACTTAAAAAACAAACTTATAACAAAAATCTTAATTAACTTAACAAAAAAACTTATAACAAAATGAATTAGTTTTTTTTTTTTAACTTAACACAACAACAAATAATTGGAGAAACCAACCCCGCGCGTATAGGGAGGGGGGGCACGGCGAGGGGGCCGGGCGGCGAGGTGCGCCGCCCCCTCCGTATACGCGCGGTGTTTTTTTTTGGATCGAGAGGGGGCCGGCGGCGAGGGAGGCCCCTATGTGTGTTGTCCTCGGCACCGCCACCGCCCTTTCGCCACCGCCCCCTTTCGCCACCGCCACCGCCCTTTCACCACCGCCACCGCCCCTTTCGCCACCGCCACCGCCCCCTTCTTTACTTAATATAATTAGTTTTTACTACATGTTTTCAGGAGTGACATATGGCGGACGATGGAGCCGACCCGATTAGGGAAAACTATAATGCGGAAGCTGAGGCACATCTTTTTGGCATCATAAACGGCGATATTACTTATGTGCTGGCCGAAGAAGATGAAGAAGAGGATGTCTCTTCTTATCTGAACCTTGACGGTGAAGGTGAAGGTCGTCAACAAGGTGATGACGAAGGAACGGACACTGTCGATGGAGGTCAACCATCGACAAACGACGATGGAGATAAGCAATTAGCAACCACCTCCGGCGAGGTATATATATACATTGAGCCTCTGGTGATACAAATTTACCGATTTGAATAAATATGTGTATTAATTCGACTCTCTTATTTTAGCCCTCGGCCGGATCGTCAAAAAAAATGGTGAAGACAAAGCGTGGCAAAACCAAGACGCTGAAACAAGGAGTAACATATAACATCAATGTTATCAGTGCAACCGGACGTCCGCTGGAGCCCGAAGCGAATTATACCAAGTTCATCAACCAATGCGGAGTCGTTGTTAGAGACAGCGTCGCGATCACCGTCCAGGAATGGCCTGAGCCAGTGAAGGCACGTGTTGGTTTCAGTTTTGTCAACAAGAGAATGAAAAAGGAATGTTGGAGAAAGCTTATGGAGCATTTCATTCTACCTCCGGAATTCAACAAATACGATGAATTCGGTAACGAGGTGGAGGGTGAATGTCAGAGGAGGAGGCTAGTAAAAGAGTTCGCTCTTTAGAAGATGGTCGAAGCATTCTGGACCTACAAGAAAAATTTAGCGGCTAAATATGTCGAGAAGGGGATGACTCCGGATTTCAATGGATAGTATGAGAAGCTGAAAGATTATTGGCCCGAATTTGTGAGGCAAAAGCAATCGGCCATTTCAAGGCCATATCGGAAAAAAATAAGGCAAATGCGGCTAAGAAAACGTACAATCATATTATTGGGCCAGGAGGATACCTCCTTTCGGAGCCTAAGTGGCAGAAGATGGAGGACGACCCGAGGCAGCGAGGAATCCCTCTAGGTACAGAGGGATGAGACCCAAGGGCCAAAAGCTGGTGGTACGGGCATGGGGGATCGCTAGACCCGGTGACAGGGGAGTGTGTTCACCGACAGACAAAGTTTAAACCCACCGAAGCCCTTATTGACGCAATGACCAAAGCTCAAGAGGGGAAGATCAGGTTCAACAGAGAGAACGACGCGCTGACATTTGCCCTCGGGAATCCTGAACACGGAGGACGTGTACGAGGCAAAGGCGCCATTCCGTGGAAAGTAGGGTTTTCCTAGGAAAATGACCCGTACAGTTACAGAAACCGTAAGAGAAAGACGGATCGAGTTGCAGATTTTGTGGGGCACTTGGCATCGGAACTCTATGAGATGTAGAAAATGGTGCATGTACTAGTACAAGAAAGATCAGCAGCTCAGACGCATGAAGATCATCCAGCGGATGTCGGAAGCCAGCAGCGGAGAAGCAGCGTGGCTTCCACGGAGGCCCCGCCGGCTGATGCTAATGCACCCTTGCTGGCCCCGGCTGGTGCTAATGCACCGATGATCGATATTACTTCATCGGAGCCTCCTCACTACCCCGTGGACGATGTAAAGGAGATGAAAGAATGTGATCTGCATTATCCAATGGGGAACATTTCCATGAAGGTAGCCATCGGCACTGCTTTACCCTGTACACCTAGAGCACTCCACCACAACAACCCCATTGAAGATGGTTATGCTCGTGTCATGGTGGAAGACATAGTCCAAGGGTTTGAGGACCTAGAGATTGACTATGCTACACCCGAAGGGGAGAAAAGACTTGGAGATGTCAAGTGCTAGTTCATTCTATGGAAAAAGAAGTTCATCAAGTTTCCAGGCGAGGCGCCAAGGCCAACAAGTCCACCCCCCTCCGGTGGTGGTGGTGGTGGCGGCGGTGGTGGTGGTTGTGGTGGTTCACCTACACCACCTTCACGTCAGCCGACGCCGCCCCCAATCCACTTCCGGCGGGTAAGCAGACGCCGCCCCCCAGTCCACCTATACCCGCCCCCCAATCCACCTCCGGCGAAGAAGCAGAAGCAGTCCTGGACTATTCACCCGGACCCTTATGTACCTAAGACCACAAAGGTACCGGAGCCATCACTGAAGCCTCTCCTCCCAAGGCCTTGGGAACGTAGTGTCAAGGAAAGTGATGCAGCCGCGGCTGCTCACCATGAGAAATGGAAGGCGGAAATGAAGGCGAAAAGAGAGCCTGAGCCCAAGCCAGTATTTTCTGAGAAGGAAAATAAGTGGGCTAAGTCATTTTTGAGCACACCTTCCCAAGCTGAGAAGAATATGCCTGACGACTATGGACGTGAACTTCGTAGGCAAGCACTCATATTGAAGGAGAAGAAAGACTTAGCAGAGAAGGAGAAGAAATCCTTTGAGGAGGAGAAAGAAGAAAGTAAAAAAGCGGGAAACAAGTTGCCCAGCCCGGGGAACAAAATAAACAATCGATCCCCCCGGTCATAGTGAAAGCCGCCGGTCCGGATGCTGTACTAATGGACCCCGCTATCATAGCAGCTGCGGCAACACAGGGAATGACTGTAACGGTTGCCAGAGAAAAAGCGGCCGAGATCGGTATGACTCTTAGTGCAGTGTTAGGCCTTGAGGAGGCGCCAATGAGTGAGGTAGCAATTACATATGTGCTGAATGGGCCTCTCGTCGAGCCTGCGCAGGAAGAGGATCTACCAGCACAAATGCAAAATCTGCTACCTTGGTACAAGGGTTACATAAAAAATAACGCCGGCAAAGAATATATTTATGCGGAAGTTAGACATGAGCATCACTTCAAACATTACAATGTAACAGTTCATATGAGTGAATTGTTCCAGCTGTTCAATCTGCGCGAGCTCGACAAATCTATCATCAGTTTCTACGTTCTGCAAGTGATTTATTTCTACCTCATCTCGTTCATTGCCTACACTATATATATTGTCCTAACTATATTGTTGTGTACGCTATAATGCAGAATGAAGATTGGGGAATGCCAAAAAAGGAACATCCATGATGTTGGGTTCATTGACCCACACATCGTTAATGGATATGTGTTAGAAAAACACCCCCGCGACATGGAGCAAGACCTGTGGCTTTTTCTTACAAAGCAGCAACTCAAAAGTCAAATTCTATTTCCTTACCATTTTTGGTGAGTGTTTCTGTCTTGAGCACATTCTCTTTTGTTTACTCCATGCATGGTATGTCTAATCGATGATTTATGCATGACACTGTGCATGTATCGTGTCCGCAGGTTCCACTGGATTCTGCTAATTATTGAATTTCACACCTCCACAGTTCTCATCATGGACTCTCTGAATATGGATCCAAAGCTTTGGGTCAACACGAGAAATATGCTACAAAAGTAACTATTTTCAATCATTTGCGCTCTATATCGATCGACCTCTTCCGGTCATTTCCTAATATCAAGTAACTAATAACTCCCTTGTTCATTTAATTTTCTTTGCCCTGTAGGGTTTGGAGATGGTTCTTGGATCAAACGGTCGGTGAATTCAAAAAAGAGCTAGAATTTAGAAGGTTACTATCTGGGGATATTCAGCCACCAGGGACCAATCTATGTGGATACTATGTTTGTGAGTTCATCCGGAGATACACCTCTGAGCGGAAGCCGTCGGATAACAACGTCAAGAGGAATAACTTCCGGCAGACGCTTAGTCCAAAAGCTCGCTTCCGACCAATTCAATAGGAACTAGCAGGATTTTTGATGAGGGAACTCCTCCATCCTAAAGGAGAACACTATTACGAGGACGTAGAACTTCTGATGCCGTAAATTATGTATGGAAACTTGTTCGAAATTGTATATGGTCATCCGAGATTGAATATATATTGTATATTCCTCTTGAATTCTTCTTGGTTCTAATTTCAAACTTGTTTGAAATTGTACATTCATATGCATGTATATAGTAGCGTAGAATATGTGTAATGAAACTTCTTCAAAATTAAAATAAAACACAAAATAAAATATAAAAGAAATAAAACAATACAAATTAAAAAGAAACCAGATTTAGGGGGGGCTAAACCCTAAACCTGCGGAGGCCTTTAGTCGCGGTTGGCCAGGAGAACCGCGACTAAAGGTCCCCCGCCCCGACGAACGGCTGGCGCCCACGTGGACGGGCCTTTAGTCGCGGTTCGTAAGCAACCGCGACTAAAAGGGGGGCCTTTAGTCCCGCATATTTAATCCCGATTGCGCAACCGGGATTAATGGCAGTTGCGAACTGGTATTAAAGGCCCTTTTTCTACCAGTGTGGCTACCATGGAGGTTATTCTTGGGGGTCGTTATTATGGAGGCCTTTATTCTCTTGATGATCCCCAAATAAAGCAAGTGTTCAGCGCTCTTCGCGCGTCTTCTGCTCAGTGGCATGCTCGGCTAGGACATCCGGCGTCTCAAGTGGTGCAACATATTTTTCATAGTCATGAACTTTCGCGAGTCTCCAATAAATTAGACATAATATGTGATGTGTGTCAGAAAGGGAAAAGTCACAAGTTACCTTTTGCTCTTTCAAATCATGTAACTCATGCTCATTTGGAACTTATTTATTCAGATGTTTGGGGTCCTACCTAGACATCAGTTAGTGGACACAATTACTATGTTAGTTTTATTGATGCATATAGTTGTTTACACGTTTTTATATGCTCAAGCGTAAAAGTGATGTCTTTGATAACTTTCTCAAGTTTCAAGCCCATATTGAGTGACTTCTTAGCCACAAGATTCTTCATGTCCAATCTGACTGGGTGATGCATGTAAAACGCATACATGAACTTTGCACTTTATTGCAACATATTACCACATATTTTCATTTCATATAATATTATTACCATGTTTTATGATGTTTTAGGGGATTTTCTAAACAATCCTCACTCCTCCTATTCTAATTCTGTTTGGCAGAAAACGCCTCTTTTTAGTGTTTTTGACATTACAAGAGCTACGGGACTCCAAAAAGGGCAAGGACAAGGGCCACACTTTGGAAATTTCGAGACGAACAAAATGAGATGAAGTGGGTCACCAGGAGGTCAACTTGCTGGGAAAGAGGGTCAGTGGCGCGCCCACCCCCTTTAGGCGCGCCACCAGGCCTCTTTCTCGCCTCGAACATCCGTTTCGCCTCAATCTTTTGCGAACCAACTTGTTTTGCCCTAAAAACTACTATATATATGACCCCTAGGGGTTTCATTGAGGCTACAACAACGGAGATCAAAAACACATAAATAGAGAGTCAGCAGGCCACCGGCGGAGATTGAAGGGGGGAAACGCTGCGGAATCGCCTCCGGTGGACTGCACCCCCCTCCGGTGAGGGCATCATCAGCATCTTCATCACCATCTACAACAGCACCATCTTTATCTCTTGGAAAACATGATGTGTGAGGCAATCTATCATTTTCCCATGATGTATTGTACATCTATGTCTTTGTTTGAGTAGTGACTTTTTCATGATAGTTTGTGGTGGTTGCATATAAGTATTTATTATCTTCTATGATAATCTTTTGTACTGATATATTTGTTCACGCATATGTTGGGGGATGCATAAGGTTGCCACCGTTGCATGTTGATAGGATGAGGGACAGTTGGAGCTGACAGAAACCAATGTCCCAATTCTTAGATGCATCTAGTATTACCATGGTTAATCAAACGGGGGTTTTACTATGGGGACCTTTAAACTTACAGCGATGGTTGGACTTTATGTCTTAATAATTCCTATGTTTTTTCATACCTATTGCCTTAGGATCAATCACTAGGGGCGTATTTGCGCATATCCGTGGCTACACCTATCTATTGCTCCTCTCTAGAAGAAACAGTAAAAAGACTATCTTTGTGCTTCACTAATTATGACAACCACACAAATGAAGTACCAATTTGCTAGAACACTTACTCCCTTGAGTTACTCCACTTCACTCCACTTCATCTCATATTAATTTATTGCACTTTATTTTCTTGCACTAGTTTTACTTCTTGCATTTTAATTTCAGCACTTGTAGTTTCATAGTAAGAACCTTTTCACACACACACACACACACACCATATCTCCTAGCTTTGCATAGAAGGCAATATAAGTGGGTTATAGGGCTTTAGAGAATAGATAGTTTGTCTTCATATCCTCGTGGGTTCGACACTCAAATACTTACTGAATTGTATTGCGGTGATCCCATGCAATTGGGGGTTATCACTGGTGTGGTGAGTATATTAAGTTGAATGCTTTCTTTGGTGAGATTGGCATCATGCACCGTGTCGCATGTCCACACACCCATCAACAAAATGGCACCATTGAGCGCAAAATTAACATCGTCATATTGTCGAAATTGGCCTTTACTTTCTCATGCCTCTATTCCCTTTCCATACTGGAGTGGTGCATTTTTTATAGCCTGCTTTCTGATTAATCGTATGCCCAGTAAAGTTACCTCTACGCAGAATCCACTTGAGCACTTACTAGGAGAGGTGCCCGACTATACCTTTTTTAAGGTGATTGGGTGTGCCTATGTCAACACCCGGGTTTTTAAGTCCAGATGCCTATTATGCCATACATTGAAATCCCAGGAAGATTGTTTTTGCGAGACATAACAGTTGAATATCATAGCGTCATCATTCATTACAATACCAACATAGTCATTACATAAATAGGATCACATGATCCAGTCTCATTACAACACATGATCTAATGATCATTACACAAATACGTAGCAGAAGTGAAGTAGTAGTGGACTATCTATTCCATAGGCAACGCTTGACGTTAGAAGCTCCTAGTTGTCGTATTGCTGTTCGGCTTCATAGTCTGGCCATTTGAATAGCCACGGACAAAGCCATGAGTACTTTCAAGTACTCGCAAACTAATACTAATGTAAGTACTAACATTGCTATTGAGAGTGTTCTAAGCTCTAGGGTTGTTTGCATAAAGCAAATTTTAGTTCATAAACATTTTAGTAAAAGACTCCTCATATGCTAACTAACTCAAGTGGGAACATTAGTGTCATTCCCACAACTCTGTTGTGATTCACCATCAAAACCACCTTTCAAGTTCAATTCACAAGTCAAAAAGATATAAATTTCTGATGACGGAAATAGTATGGCCTTTCCAACTGTCCATGACCGCGGACGCGGCTATTCGAATAGGTTTACACTCTGCAGAGGTTGCACACTTGTGCCACAACATTTGATTACATCCGTCAGGGATAACCCCGAATCCTCGTAACTCAGTACGCGGATCATCAACCGTTAACCTTTCACTTACACACCCTAGTATAGGCACCTCTCCCCATGAGCTTGGCCTCGCGGTGATAACCAACTGTTATCCTGGGAACTGCACAGGGCTTGGGTCGTACATTCACCTCATTTCACGTCATTTCACTTTCAACGGAGGCAGCCTCGGCATAACCTCTATGACGCTTGTTTAGAGGGAACCCATACTAAGACACATAAATTTCCAGCTAAGCCTTACCCATAATCAGGTATTGTGGGGGTACTCAAGAATTGGAATGGTATCGCATCCAACTCAATCATCAGTTTTTATCAAGTTCACCAAGTCCAATTCATGTCATATTCACCTTCAAAATCTTTCAATGGAAATGACTTAACATTCCAAGGTTTTCACCATCATTTCACAAACACATGTTCCCATCTAGAGTAGTCATTTTATTTTAGCACTAGCATCTAGGTATGAGGGGTGCTAAGTAGTTTGCTTTGCTTCTAGGCTAACTTTGATACTCTCGTACTAATCCAAAATAACCAAGTGAATCATAAATCAAAAAGTACTTTGATAAATCAAAAAGTAATAAAGCTTGTAAGGTAAAAACTTGGGATAGGAATCATTAAGCATAAAATAAAATGGGGGATGCCTTGCTATTGGTGAGCTTTGCACTTTGCAAGAGTATTATCTTGCCTTGGTTGGGGAATTGGTCAAAGTGGTTTTCTTCTCCTTGGAAGTAGACCTCCTCCTCCTCTTGATACTCCTCGGTACTAGCATCTAAAATCGAATACGAGGTATACAATCATCATACCAAACTTAAGTACGAGACTAAGCACACACAGGAGTCACACAAGCTTAGGCTAGCATCACACATTACTACTAGGTTGGTGGACTTTGTTTTCTTATTTAAGAAAAATAATTTCCTCTCATTATAAATACTACTTGAGGTGTTTCTTTTAATTCTTTAGAGAAATAAATTCCTCTCTTTATCTTGTTAAGATTTAATTTCCTTCATGAGTAATATATGACCTAGGTTGACAAAGTCAACCTCTTCATACTCATCATTTAAGAAAATGATTTAAATGAGGTGAAGCACCTCATGCAATTTAATCCTAACATAGTAATGATTTAATATCATCAAACAATTCCATATGAGACCTAATAGACCAGGTCTCTATCTCATTTTGAAATGTTTGTGACAAGATTTAAATGAGAGAAAAGCTCCCATATGATTTATAAATAGTTTTGGACAATATCATTTGACTAACATAGCCATATAGTCCTGTAATTAAACTAGGCCATGATCACTCAAAGTAACCATGCCATATTTTTGCAGAAACAATTAGTTCAAGTGAAATGTGAGCTATGAGAGTTGAAATCAACTTAATAGCATTTTTGGTTGATTTTTAATAATTGTTTGAAGTCACAAAAGGCCCTGCCTTGTTTAATTTGTCACTTTAATTCTACACAACATCTAGGGTTGGGACCAGTGTAGTTGGGTAGATAATTCTCTCAGCTTTCCAACAATATAAAGTTTGTGAAATTTGGCCAAGTAGATTTGTCCCTATTGAATTTTGAAATTGGCATCAGATTGCAAAATTAACCTAAACTGGAATTTAAATTCAAACGGAAATGGGCTGGCGGGAAAGTTTAACAGGCTACGCAGAGAGAAAGGGAGATGGGCCGGCCCAGCAACGCAGCGGGCCAGCTAACAGCGTGGGTTCCACGCGTTAGTGGGTTTTAACCCAGCGAAATGGTATGTTGATTGTGAGCCGCACGATTAGGGAGAGATCGAGCGGCCCAGAGACATCGTCGTCTCCGGCGAGAGACGGCCACTGACGCGGCGACGGTGGGGGGTCGGAGACTCACCGGCAGCGCGGCGAGGGTCGGAGAGGGGTTGCGGCGAGGTTGTCGATGACGGTGAAGCAGATGGAAGCAGCGGCGGCGCCTGGGGTGCACTGCAACGGCGGCGCCCTTCTCAGCACCTCCGCGGCAACGAGCTCCAAATTCCGGCGAGGCAGCAGCGAATGTGGAGAAGGGAGAGGCTAGGGAGGCTCAGAGGTGAGAGGGAAGGCTGATGGTGTGCTGGAATTGAGACGGGAGGGGCTGCTTTTATAGCAGCAAGGCAGTGCCGCGGGTCTGGGGTGAGGTCATCCATGGCGTCGGCTCTACAACGGCGCAGGGGTACTAGTGATGATGCACGCGGGCAGGCGACGTCCTGGCGATGACGCAGTGCGTGATTGCGGGGAAAATGAGGCACGAACGCGATCTTGAGCTTCACGGGAGCTTGCAGGTCAGTGGCGGGTCTCGTCGACGGTGACGACGGTGACGATGGCCACAGCTCTCCTGCGGTCCAACAGGCGTGTCTGAGCGTCTCCAGGTGGTCTGGCGCAGCGACTGGCGAGCGGCGATGGCAAGTGGAGGCGTGGAGCGTTGGGGCGACGTCAGTCCTGGCGTGCCCGTGGCGTTCGCCGTGCGCGCTCTGGCGTGAGCATGCGCGTCACTGGCACGTCTGGGCGCGACTCGTTCTGGTCCAAGTGGTGCACGATTTCGTCGAGTGTGGTGTCTAGCATGATCAAGAGAGTGAGAGGGATCTAGAGGACATAGTGGTGCAGGGTGGAGGTGACCAGAGAGAAGGGTGGCATGGTGAGCTCATGCCATGGCATGGTCTTGCCACGGTCATGGTGACCAAGTGGAAGGGTTGCAGGTGCTGGCACTGGTGCTGGGATGTGTGATGGAGGTCTAGGGCCTCAGAGATGGTCAGGGTTGGACTTGGTCCAAGCCCAATTTCAGTATAGGCACAATTTTCAACCCTGCCTGCAAGGTGTTTGTAGAAATGGCCGCAAGAAAATTACTTTGGAATTTTGAAAAGATTTTTGGTGGATTGCAATCATATATTATTAGAAGTAGAATGGAGGTGGTGGTGGTTGATACGTCTCCAACGTATCTATAATTTCTGATGTTCCATGCTAGTTTTATGACAATACCTACATGTTTTGCTCACACTTTATAATGATTTTATGCATTTTCCGTAAATAACCTATTAACAAGATGCCGAAGTGCCCGTTCCTGTTTTCTGCTGTTTTTGGTTCCAGAAAGGCTGTTCGGGCAATATTCTGAGAATTCGACGAAACAAAATCCAAACACCTTATTTTCTCGGGAAGGTTCCAGAAGTCCGAAGGGGAGATGAGGAAGGGCAGCAGGGGACCCACACCATAAGGCGGCACGGGTGGCCCCTGGCCGCGCCAGCCTATGCGGAGGGGGCCCCCTGGCCCCTCCGACTCCGCCTCTTCGCCTATTTAACCACTCGTGACCGAAAAACGCGATACCAATTGACGAAACTCCAGAAAGACTCCTGGGACGCCGCCGCCATCGCGAAACTCCAATTCGGGGGACAGAATCTCTGTTCCGGCACGCCGCCGGGACGGGGAAGTGCCCCCGGAAGCCATCTCCATCGACGCCACTGCCTCCATCATGCTCCGTGAGTAGTTCCCCCATGGACTACGGGTTCTAGCGGTAGCTATGTGGTTCATCTCTCTCTCCCATGTGATCTTTATGTGATCATGAGCTTTGTATCACTATTAATCTATGTGCTACTCTAGTGATGTTATTAAAGTAGTCTATTCCTCCTCCATGATGTAATGTTGACAGTGTGTGCATCATGTAGTACTTGGCGTAGGTTATGATTGTAATCTCTTGTAGATTGTGAAGTTAACTATTAGTATGATAGTATTGATGCGATCTATTCCCCCTTTCATAGCTATTGTTGACAGTGTGTATGCTATGTTAGTACTCGGTCTAAATTGCAACGGTCTATTATGCACTCTAGAGGTTACTTAAATATGAACTCCGGATGTTGTGGAGCTTGTTTACTCCGGCTTGAGGTGTGCTTTTGTAGCCCTACACAATGAATGGTGTTTGTTATCTAACAAGAGAGTGTAGAAGGTAGCATTTATTTATTCAGTTATGTGGTCAATGTTGAGAGTGTCCACTAGTGAAAGTATGATCCCTAGGCCTTTTTTCTAAGCATTGAAACACCGTTTCCAACAAGTTCTGTTACATGTTTGCTTGCTGCCATCTTTATTTCAGATTGCAATTACTACTTACAATCATCCATATTACTTGTATTTCACTATCTCTTCGCCGAACTAGTGCACCTATACATTTGACAAGTGTATTAGGTGTGTTGGGGACACAAGAGACTTCTTGTATCGTAATTGCAGTGTTGCTTGAGAGGGATATCTTTGACCTCTACCTTCCTGAGTTCGATAAACCTTGGGTGATTCACTTAAGGGAAACTTGCTGCTGTTCTACAAACCTCTGCTCTTGGAGGCCCAACACTGTCTACAGGAATAGAAGCGTGCGTAGACATCAAGCTATTTTCTGGCGCCGTTGCCGGGGAGGTAAGGTAAAAGGTATTCACATCCTCCGACTACTAAGCTATTTCCTAGCACTGTTGCCGGTGTGTGAGTGCTCGAAGCTATTTCCTTTAGATCCTGCAATTGCATCTTTTTGTTTCTTGTTTTTTTATTTTCACTAGTTAGGCTTAATGGAAAACAACAAAAATTTAGAAGTCGTTTGGAAGCCAGGTTTTCATTTCATTTGTAGCATTTTGAAATGAATACATGTATTCATTTCATTTACATTGTAATTCCAGAAATGGACACTTGTTTGGTTGCCACAGGAATTGCAAATGACAGTAGAATTCAATATTGAATTTGTTTGGTTGCCACAGGAATTGTGAATGACAGGTTTCAGTTCGGAATTGTGATTACACATGGCATCATTTTGCTAGATTTCCAAATGAAATGATGGCCCAATTCTGTGGCAACCAAACAACCCACCTATGGAATTTTAAAATGAATTCCAGGATTACAGGCTCAAATGATGGATACCAAACGACCTCTTAGAGATCTTTATAGTATTTATCTTGAGTTAGGACATGAGGTGTTTGAAGAGAAAATTAAAAAACCTATGGAACTTTATATGCATGCTAATGGCAATGTTATTAGTATGAATGCTTTGAGCACCATTGTTGCCAATGCTATGGAAAATTCTAAGCTTGGGGAAGCTGGTTTTGATGAGCATGATATTTTTAGTCCCCCAAGCATGGAGGAGAAAATTTACTTTGATGATACTTTGCCTCCCATTTATGATGATTATAATGATAGTGGTATTTTGGTGCCACCTACTATGGAGGATAAAGTTTATTATGATTACAAGAGAGTGCATTTGCTACCCGCATGGGTAGCTACACACCCATGCATTATACCAATATGCCTCCTACATTTGATGATTATGGTGATGAGAATAGTAATGATAGCTACTTTGTTGAATTTGCTCCCACTACAATTAATAAGAATGACTATATTTATGTTGGGAGTAGTAATTATTTTATGCATGAGACTCATGATAAGAATGCTTTATGTGATAGTTATATTGTTGAGTTTTTCATGATGCTACTGGAAAATATTATGAGAGAGGAAAATATGGTTGTAGAAATTTTCATGTTACTAAAACACCTCTCTACATGCTGAAAATTTTGAAGTTACTCGTGTTTTATCTTCCTATGCTTGTCACTTTGTTCTTCATGAATTTATTTGTGTACAAGATTCCTTTTCATAGGAAGTGGGTTAGGCTTAAAAAATTTCATACTTGCTTTTTGATGCTCTCTTTGCTTCAATTCTCATCCTTATGTGAGCATCATTTAAATTACTGAGCCCATCTTAATGACTATAAAAAAAAGCACTTCTTGGGAGATAACCCATGTTTTTATTTTGCTACTATTTTGTTGTGTCTTGGAAGTTGTTACTACTGTAGGAACCTCTCCTTATCTTTATTTTATTGCAATGTTGTGCCAAGTAAAGTCTTCGATAGTAAGGTTGATACTAGATTCGGATTACTGCGCAGAAACAGATTTCTTGCTGTCACGAATTTGAGTAGGCCTCTCTGTAGGTAACTCAGAAAAAACTGCCAATTTACGTGAGTGATACTCAGATATGTACGCAACTTTCATTCAATTTGAGTATTTTCATCTGAGCAAGTTAAGTGCCTCTAAAAAATTCGTCTTTATGGACTGTTCTGTTTTGACAGATTCTGCCTTTTATTTCACATTGCCTCTTTTGCTATGATGGATGGATTTATTTGTTCCATTAACTTTCAGTCGCTTTGAGCAATGTCCAGAAGTGTTAAGAATGATTGTGTCACCTATGAATATGTGAATTTTTGATTATGCACTAACCCTCTAATGAGTTTGTTTTGAGTTTGGTGTGGAGGAAGTTTTCAAGGATCAAGAGAGGAGGATGATACAATATGATCAAGAAGAGTAAAAAGTCTAAGCTTGGGGATACCCCCGTGGTTCATCCCTGCATATTTCAAGAAGACTCAAGCATCTAAGCTTGGGGATGCCCAAGGCATCCCCTTCTTCATCGACAACTTATCAGGTCACCTCTAGTGAAACTATATTTTTATTCCGTCACATCTTATGTGCTTTACTTTGAGCGTCTGTGTGTTTTTATTTTTGTTTTGTTATCTTAATTCTCTGAATAAATCTGATCCTATCATGCTTGTGTGGGAGAGAGACACGCTCCGCTCGTTCATATGAACACTGGTGTTCTTAGCTTTACTTTTAATGTTCATGGCGAAGGTTAAAACTGCTTCGTTCATTGTTATTTGGTTGGAAACAGAAAATGCTTCATGTGGTAATTGGTATATTGTCTTGAATAATTTGATACTTGCCAATTGTTTTGCTCAATAGATCATATTTAAGCTCTTGCATCATCTACTTTGCACCTATTAATGAAGAACTACCATAGAGCTTGTTGAAATTCGGTTTGCATGATTGGTCTCTCTAAAAGTCTAGATATTTTCTGGTGAGGTGTTTGAACAACAAGGAAGACAGTGTAGAGTCTTATAATGCTTGCAATATGTTCTTATGTAAGTTTTGATGTACCGGTTCATACTTGTGTTTGCTTCAAACAACCTTGCTAGCCAAAGCCTTGTATTGAGAGGGATTACTTCCCGTGCATCCAAATCCTTGAGCCAAAAACTATGCCATTTGTGTCCACCATACCTACCTACTACATGGTATTTCTCTGCCATTCCAAAGTAAATTGCTTGAGTGCTACCTTTAAAATTTCATTCCTTGTCTTTGCAATATATAGCTCATGGGAAAATAGGTTAAAAACTATTGTGGTAAAGAATATGTAGCTTATGTATCATATTTATTATAAGTTGCTTGTTGAGCGGTAACCATGTTTCTGGGGATGCCATCAACTATTACACCTTTGTTGAATATCATGTGAGTTGCTATGCCTGTTCGTCTTGTCTGAAGTAAGGGTGATTTATCATGATCAAATGGTTTGAGTATGCATATTGTTAGAGAAGAACATTGGGCCGCTAACTAAAGCCATGTATCATGGTGGAAGTTTCGGTTTGGACATTAATCCTCAATCTCTTATGAGAATATTATCTGTTGTTGAATGCTTAAGCATTAAAGAGGAGTCCATTATCTGTTTTCTATGTTGTCCTGGTATGGATGTCCTCAAGTTGAGATTTATCAAAAACGAGAAATCAAATGCGATCTATCTCCTTGGACCTTTGTACAGGTGGCATAGAGGTACCCCTTTGTGACACTTGGTTGAAACATATGTAATGCAATGATAATCCATGGAAATCCAAGCTAATTAGGACAAGGTGCGAGCACTATTGGTATTCGATGCATGAGGCTTGCAACTTATAGGATGTATTATGCATAACACATATGAATTATTACTACCGTTGACAAAATTGTTTCTATGTTTTCAAAATAAAAGCTCTAGCACAAAAATAGTAATCCATGCTTCCCTCTGCGAAGGGCCATTCTTTTACTTTATGTTGAGTCAGTTTACCTACTTCTCTCTATCTTAGAAGCAAACGCTTGTGTCAACTGCGTGGATCGATTCTTACATATTTGCTTATTTGCATTCATCATATTACTTTGTGTTGACAATTATCCATGAGATATACATGTTGAAGTTGAAAGCAACAGCTGAAACTTATATCTTCCTTTGTGTTGCTTCAAAACTTTCTACTAAGAATTTATTGCTTTATGAGTTAACTCCTATGCAAGTCTTATTGATGCTTGTCTTGAAAGTACTATTCATGAAAAGTCTTTGCTATATGATTCAGTTGTTTAGTCATTATATTTACCATTGCTTTGAATCACTTCATTCATCTCATATGCTTTACAATAGTGTTGATCAAGATAATGATAGTAGCATGTCACTTCAGAAATTATTCTTTTTATCGTTTACCTACTCGAGGACGAGTAGGAACTAAGCTTGGGGATGCTTGATACGTCTCCAACGTATCTATAATTTCTGATGTTCCATGCTAGTTTTATGACAATACCTACATGTTTTGCTCACACTTTATAATGATTTTATGCATTTTCCGGAACTAACCTATTAACAAGATGCCGAAGTGCCAGTTCCTGTTTTCTGTTGTTTTTGGTTCCAGAAAGGCTGTTCGGGCAATATTCTCGGAATTCGACGAAACAAAAGCCAAACACCTTATTTTCCTGGGAAGGTTCCAGAAGTCCGAAGAGGAGATGAGGAAGGGCAGCAGGGGACCCACACCATAAGGCGGCGCGGGTGGCCCCCTGGCTGCGCCAGCCTATGGGGAGGGGGCCCCCTGGCCCCTCCGACTCTGCCTCTTCGCCTATTTAACCCCTCGTGACCTAAAAACGCGATACCAATTGACGAAACTCCAGAAAGACTCCAGGGACGCCGCCGCCATCGCGAAACTCCAATTCGGGGGACAGAATCTCTGTTCCGGCATGCCGCCGGGACGGGGAAGTGCCCCCGGAAGCCATCTCCATCGACGCCACTGCCTCCATCATGCTCCGTGAGTAGTTCCCCCATGGACTACGGGTTCTAGCGGTAGCTATGTGGTTCATCTCTCTCTCTCCCATGTGATCTTTATGTGATCATGAGCTTTGTATCACTATTAATCTATGTGCTACTCTAGTGATGTTATTAAAGTAGTTTATTCCTCCTCCATGATGTAATGTTGACAGTGTGTGCATCATGTAGTACTTGGCGTAGGTTATGATTGTAATCTCTTGTAGATTATGAAGTTAACTATTACTATGATAGTATTGATGCGATCTATTCCCCCTTTCATAGCTATTGTTGACAGTGTGTATGCTATGTTAATACTCGGTCTAAATTGCAACGGTCTACTATGCACTCTAGAGGTTACTTAAATATGAACTCCGGATGTTGTGGAGCTTGTTTACTCCGGCTTGAGGTGTGCTTTTGTAGCCATACACAATGAATGGTGTTTGTTATCCAACAAGAGAGTGTAGAAGGTAGCATTTATTTATTCAGTTATGTCATCAATGTTGAGAGTGTCCACTAGTGAAAGTATGATCCCTAGGCCTTGTTTCTAAGCATTGAAAACCGTTTCCAACAAGTTCTGTTACATGTTTGCTTGCTGCCATCTTTATTTCAGATTGCAATTACTACTTACAATCATACATATTACTTGTATTTCACTATCTCTTCGCCGAACTAGTGCACCTATACATCTAACAAGTGTATTAGGTGTGTTGGGGACACAAGAGACTTCTTGTATCGTAATTGCAGGGTTGCTTGAGAGGGATATCTTTGACCTCTACCTCCCTGAGTTCGATAAACCTTGGGTGATATACTTAAGGGAAACTTGCTGCTGTTCTACAAACCTCTGCTCTTGGAGGCCCAACACTGTCTACAGGAATAGAAGCATGCGTAGACATCAGTGGTCAAAATGGAGTTGAAATGCAAAATCACAAATTGCATATGATCTTCAATTTGCATTATGGTTCCAACTTTGCTTGATCACCATTTGAATTTGAGAAAGAATTTGCAGTGGTGGTTTTGGGCAAAGTTGTTCACCTTGATGTTGTCTTGGATGAGGTGCAAAGAGTTGGCAAAGTTTAGTTCGAAAAACTTCCAAACCAGGGGCTCAAAGATGGCACCAGACTAAAATTGTCACAAGTGACCATATTGCATGTGAGATGGAATTTCAATTTGTTTTCAATTTGATTTGAGTTTCTTTGATTCCAAAAGTGTTTATAAGTGTTTAGTAACCATTTACAACCAATGGTGCAAGCCAAAATGGTCTAGGTTAAGAATTTGCAAAAATGGCATAAGGCATATGTGAGTGATGATGTGATTTTTCTATTTTCTTTTCTCCTTTCTTTTTCCTTCTATTTAAGTGATCAAGAGATCATTGGTTAGGGTTTTAGTACAAAGGTGATCACACAAGCAATCATCATGGCAAGATGCACACTAAAATAATTAACAAAGTGATCTATATGCATAGCACTATATGAAGATAAAAAGTTTTTGTTGGTCTCAAATTTGTATTTTTGGAAACTCTCTTTCTTTCTTTATTGAAAAGTTGGGATGTTACAAACCCTTCCCCTTACAAAAGATCTCGTCTCGAGATCTAAAGAAAACTAGGTACTAAAGAGATCTGGGTATTCCTTCTTCATATCTTCTTCACGCTCCCAGGTGGCTTCTTCTTCGGTGTGATTGCTCCATTGAATTTTTAGGAATTTGATACTCCTGGTGCGGGTGGTCCTGAAAGCTTCTTCAAGGATGCGAATAGGCACTTCACGGTATGTCAGGTCCGTGTTGATATCAATAGCTCTGTGATCGATGTTCTTGAATACTTCGGTCTTCTCTGGCACTTCTAAGCACTTCCGAAGTAGTGAGATGTGAAACACATTGTGCACAGCGGACATTTCTTTCGGTAGTTCAAGCTGATAAGAAACTTCTCCTCGGCGACTCAGAACTTTGAAGGGTCCGACATATCTGGGGGAGAGCTTTCCTCTGAGTTGGAATCTCTGCATTCCTTTGAGGGGCGAGACTTTGAGATACACAAAATCTCCGATCTCGAAGGTCATCTCTCGGCGTCTCTTGTCGGCGTAGCTCTTCTGTCTTGACTGGGCGTGATTGAGGTATTCACGGATCTTGTGCACCTTTTCTTCGGCTTCTCGGAGAATATCTGGGCCGAAGACTTGACTATCTCCGACTTCCGACCAGTTCAGAGGGGTACGGCACTTCCTTCCGTACAGGGCTTCAAAGGGGGCCATCTGCAAGCTGGCTTGATAACTGTTGTTGTAGGAGAATTCTGCGTACGGTAGGCAGTCTTCCCATTTAGATCCATACTCTAGCACACAGGCTCTCAACATATCTTCCAGTATCTGGTTGACTCTCTCGGTCTATCCGTCAGTCCGCGGGTGATAAGCTGTGCTAAAATTCAGACGGGTTCCTAGTCCTTCATGCACTTTCTGCCAGAATCTTGAGGTGAATTACGATCCTCTATCTGATACTATAGACTTCGGGGTTCCGTGCAGGCTGACTATTCTGGAGATGTATAACTCAGCTAGCTTTGGGCCTTGGTATGTGGTCTTTATGGGGATGAAGTGGGCGACCTTGGTTAACCTATCGATAACTACCCAAATGGAGTCATTTCCTCGGCTAGATTTGGGCAAACCTGTGATAAAGTCCATACCTACAGAATCCCATTTCCACTCAGGAATCTGTAATGGCTGCAACAGTCCTGCGGGGCGCTGATGTTCTGCCTTGACTCATTGACAGATATCACACTTGGCGATGTAGCTTCCTATCTCTCGCTTCATTCCGTGCCACCAGAATTGTTCCTTCAGGTCTTTGATACGTCTCCAATGTATCTATAATTTCTGATGTTCCATGCTTGTTTTATGACAATACCTACATGTTTTGTTCACACTTTATATCGTTTTTATGTGTTTTTCGGAACTAACCTATTGACGAGATGCCGAAGTGCCAGTTCCTGTTTTCTGTTGTTTTTGGTTTCAGAAATCCTAGTAAGGAAATATTCTTGACGAAATCAACACCCAGCATCTTATAATTCCACGAAGCTTCCAGAACACCGGAGAGGCACCAGAGGGGAGCCCTGTGGGCCCCACACGTGTGGGCGGCGCGGCCAAGGAGCCAGGCGCGCCCCCCTACTGTCTGGTGGCCCCAGACCCCTTCCGACTCCGTTTCTCCGCCTATTTAAGCCGTCCTGACCTAAAAACTTCGGGAGAATAAGCCACGGTACGAGAAACCTTCCAGAGCCGTCGCCATCGCGAAGCCAAGATCTGGGGGATAGGAGTCTCTGTTCCGGCATGCCGCCGGGACGGGGAAGTGCCCCCGGAAGGCATCTCCATCGACACCACCGCCATCTTCATCACCGCTGCTGTCTCCCATGAGGAGGGAGTAGTTCTCCCTCGAGGCTAAGGGCTGTACCGGTAGCTATGTGGTTATTCTCTCTCTCATGTACTTCAATACAATGATCTCATGAGCTGCCTTACATGATTGAGATTCATATGATGAGCTTTGTATCACTATTAATCTATGTGCTACTCTAGTGATGTTATTAAAGTAGTCTATTCCTCCTCCATGATGTAATGGTGACAGTGTGTGCATCATGTAGTACTTGGCGTAGTTTATCACTACAAGAAAAGTTCTGATAGACAACGTCTCAAAATCGTCCGCTAAGGGGTATTTTTCGTCGCCTATGGGCCTAACCCGACGATATGGGTTCTGTTGTGGAAACTGCGTCAGGCAAAGTCCTACGACGATTTTTTCGGTCCGTCGCGCTTGGGCGCCCTTCCGCCACGGAAAATCGGACCGTTGCCCAAGTGTTTCCGGGAGCCCGTTGACTGCTGATGTCATGCAAGCGACACGTGGCGTACGCCGTTAATCGGCGATTAACGGCGTTAACTGAAACCCCGTGGTAGATGGTAGGCCCATACGAGGCTGCCACGTCTTAAGCGGGCCGGCCCATTAAGTTTGCGGGCGGGCAGTGACTTAGTTTGACCGGTCAACTATATAGCTGGGCTGGTCAATTAGTTACGTGGGCCGGGCCTAACCTCTAAGGTTGACTGGTCAAAACTTTAATGGGCCGGCCCACTAAGTATGTGGGCCGGGCCGAATGCACTCGTTTGACCGGTCAACAGGCAAAAGGGCCGGCCCACAAGACATGTGGGACCCACTTTCCTGGTATCGGGCCGGCCCATTTACAAAGTGGGGTCCACATTAAAGCAACTGGGCCGGCCCAAGAAGTTATTGGGCCGGCCCAATTAGCATGTGGGTCCCACTTTCCTGCTATCGGGCCGGCCCATTTAGTACGTGGGGTGCACATTTGATCAAATGGGTGGCCCAACAAGCCGGTGGGCGGGCCAAAAACACCGGTGGGTCCCACTTTCTGTTAAAGGGCCAGCCCATTTAGTATGTGGGGTCCACCATATAGCAAGTGGGCGGCCCAACAAGATAGTGGGCGGGCCAAAAACACAGTGGGTCCCACTTTCCAGTTAAAGGCTGACCCATTTAGTATGTGGGGTCCACCATATAGCAAGTGGGCCGGCCCAACAAGATAGTGGGCCGGGCCAAAACACTTGGTGGGTCCCACTTTCTGTTAAAGGGCGGCCCATTTAGTATGTGGGGTCCACCATATAGCAAGTGGGCGGCCCAACACGCTAGTGGGCCAAGCCAAAAACACGGGTGGGTCCCACTTTCCGGTTAAAGGGCGGCCCATTTAGTATGTGGGGTCCACCATTTAGCAAGTGGGCCGGCCCAACAAGATCGTGGGCCGGGCCAATATAACATGTGGGTCCCACTTTCGTCTTAAAGGGCCGGCCCATTTAGTATGTGGGGGCCACCACAAAAGCAATTGGGCTGGCCCAACTAGTTAGTGGGCCGGCCCAGTAGTGGGTGGGGTCCACCTTAAAGCAAGTGGGCCGCCCAATAAAAGTGTGGGGTCCACAGTAAATCAAGTGGGCTGGCCCAAGAAGTAAGTGGGCCAGCCCGTTTAGTTCTTTGTTTATATGCCGGCGTAATAGGCGCTTTAGGATTTTGCGGGCGGCACATATGTGATTTCGCTTAATTGGGCCGTTTAAGGGATGGGAATTCGTGATTTAGATATCGAGAATATTTACGCGGCATTGATTTACGTCGGATAGCCTCACTTACCACAAGCACCAAAGAAAAAATGCGCGAAAGAACTATAAAAACTAACTAAATATTACATCAGCTGCAAGGCATTGAAAAAATATTATAGAACCCAGAGAAATTGAATGGTAATTAAACCTAGCAATACAATGAAGGGATCCGGCAATCTTTTAAGTTGTCCATGCAGCACCTATATCCGAAACAAAGACATTACAAGTTAAGACAACAACAATGGAAAGGCAAAGACACTACAATATTGTTTGCCAAAGAATTTGGAACTCATCATTTCGTCGTTATAACAAGATCATTGTAATGCGCACAATAAGCAAACAAAGAGTGCATGCCGCATACCAACAGCCAATATAACGAGCATGTTAGAATGAAACAAATAGACTTACTCTTTGTCGAGTCCCATGCAAACCAACATGTTCGGGGAGTACAAAATTGGCATGAACAACATAGTAGCAGGCTATAAATTTTGTAACAACGATCGAGCAAGATGAAGTTATGATGGCTACATCTACGGAGCAGGGAATGTAAACCAAAAATAGAAGTTACGATGGCAAAAGCTAAAGAGGAGGGAATGTGAACCAACATGTGCCAAGTGCAATTACTTCATTTTGGCCGTGAACTAAATAATACTCCTGAACTTATAGTGAAGGGGATGCAAATCAAGATGTTTCGGGATATAAACTTGTAATGAGCAACACATAGAGGATAGTTAATCTTTGGAGCTTAGGATGGACCGGATACGAATATAGTGGGATCACTGTGAACTTGTATAAGAGGGAATGCAAACCAATATGTTCAGCTTTCCATATGTGAGCGTCATGCCAAGTCGAGAGAAACAAGTCAATAATGCAGCTTTTGAAGAACAAGATGGCACGCAAAATTATTATCTAGTAGTATGACAACTTTATTTGTACTACGAGGCTAGATAGCAGAGTGATAGCATGCCAAACTAAGTCCTTACTTTGTTAGCTTACAATGAACTAGATACAAAAAATGGCATCACCGTAGTACAGGGAATGCAAGCCAACATGTTCATGGAGTAAAAAATTGGCACAAACAACATAGTAGCAGGCCATAATTTTTGTAACAACGGCGAGCAAGATAAAGTTATGATGGCTAGATCTACGGAGCGGGGAATGTAAACCAAATATAGAAGTTACGATGCCAAAAGCTATAGAGCGGGGAATGCGAACCAACATGTGCAATTACTTAAAATTGGCCATGAACTAAATAATAGCAGGATGTTACTATAATACCTATAATTTTTGTAACAACGGTCGAGCAAGATAGAAGTTATGATGGCTACATCTACGAGCAGGGAATGCAAACCAAAATGTTCAATCGCTTAAAGTTAGCAATGAAGTAGAAAATAGCAACGTGTTACGGTCATAGCTAGGAATGAACTAAAAGAGCTTCGGACAAACAAGCATCCGAACCCCGAACATGGCGCTAAAACAAGGGACTTACATTAGGAGAAGCACTGCAGTGGAGTCACAGCAGATCTTCCTGGGGTTGATAGATCCGGTGATGAAGTACGCTACATGTGCTACTTGGGGTTGGAGAGACGGCCATTACACTTCATGGTTACTCATCTCATCTGCAAAAACGTAACGGTGCGTCGTTAGCACAAACAGGTTCCCCCAAGATTAAACAAGAACTTGCAGGCAAGCAATAGAAAAGCGACAGTAGAAGAGTTTAGATCATGCACGGCGCCGGTGAAGCAGATCCGGTTCATGCACAGCGGTGTCGGTGAGCAAGATACGATGCAGTGGACGACGGATCCGGCGAAGCGGCTCCGGTGGGGTGGACGATACCGCAGCTGAAGCGATGCGGTAGACTCTTTGGATGAGCATATGGTTTCGAGGTTCGGCGGGGATGATCCGGTCCGGTTGATGATGGCGTCGATGAAGCGGCTCCGGCAGGCAGCCGGATGACGAGGATCGCGAGGGCTCGGGTAGGCCAGGGAAGTCCGGTGGGGATGTTCCGGTGCGGTGGTCGTGGAGGTGGGAGAGAGGGACTTGGGAAGTTCCGGTGGGTGGTCTGAAGGAAATGTATTTTTTTGGGAGGGTTTCCTGGGCTAGGGAGGTGGTGATCCAAAAAATGACGGGCAGACCCCCCCACCAACCGACTTTGCTCCCATCTCCACCGGGGTAGCATACGAATATGGACGCGAGTGCAATATTTGTATTTTGTGGGCGGCAAGTTTTGCCGCTATGAGATTTTGAATTTGGCCACCGTCCAAGTATAATGATAAAAAATTGTGACACCGTACTAGTACCTCTGTTCAAGGCCGAGTGCAAAATCAAATCATCATCACGTTGAATATAGGTCACTACCATGATCATGATCTATCTTCTGGACAGAGATCCAGTGCCCCACGTTCACGGGGCACAACGTGACACGAGGCTTCCCATCCACCATTCGTTTCAATCCAACGGCAAGGAAAGCAATAGCGTGACCCGATTAATTTCTGCTGAGCTGAAGAGCTGCTGTGTTCTCTCGAACCTGAAGAAATAAGAAGGGAACAGAAGATGATTTCGGTTCCGAGCGCATCTGTCCGGGCCAAAAATGTATCTGGCACAAACTCCAGCGGGACGACGCATAGTGACTGGGCCGTTCGCAGCGACGCAAACATGCCCAAATATGTGTCTCGGATCCATCGCGCGGACGCTGCGTGGACGCGTAAAGTGTCCGCTCGCGTCTGGCAAACGTTTCGTCGGGCCCGCTTGGCAGTGACCCAGCGTCGATGCGTCTTCTCAGCGGCGCCGCTTCGGCAGTCTGCGGTCGCGTAAAATGGCGATGCCTCGGGTGGCACGCGTCGTCACCTACCTCTGCGAATGGCGATGCCACGCGTGCAGCGGCCGTCGCGTGCCTCCGACCTATATAAACAGGAGCGTACGCATATCATCTCCTCCCACACTAAACCCTAGCCGCTGCCGCTCAACCTCCTATTGGGTTTTGTATAGAACTAGAACGCATAATTTAATCTCAAGTTTGATGTGCCACTGTGAACGTGGGGGCACCGGATCTATGTCCCTATCTTCTTAATCCCAATCAAAAATGCGTTTGAAATATTTCAGGATTGGTGGGAGATTTTGCCGCCCGGCGAGATTAAATTAAACCACGCGTTCGACAATTCAAACTTGAGACCAAGGCTATGATACCATTTAAGTTCGAACTGATTGAAAAAGGCTATGCAATTAATTTATATAACATCCACAGGAACAACTACCAAGTTGATCCCAACCGCAGATAAATGCATCCACCAACAAAAGTAGGAACGGTGCCTTATTCTAAGGAAACATTTCACAAGACCAATGTACTCACTATGTAGTGTTCATGTCCAATTATCTATGGCATTTTCTAAGTCTTTGGGAGATTATAACGAACTTGATTGGCCTCGTGCAATAGGGCATCACATGCTTCTAATCTCGATCTCAACATGTTAACTTTTGTTCTTAGCATAGCTGTTGCAACTCGTTCTACTTGGAGTTGTTCCTCCAAAACTTGAGCAGAGAAAGACTTGGACTTGGGCTTCAAAACCCAGCATTTCGCAGGAAAGAGATATCTTTATCTTTCCCATGTTTTGCCATCTCGAATTTCATATTAGCATGACAAGTTTTGAGTTGTGTAAAAAGAAAAGTTATTACAAAGAAAAATGCAGATGGTAGATTTAATGTGTACGAACTACTTTTAATCATACAAGTAGTCATGCATCAATATAATAACGACCGTCTATCTTGCTAGCAGGCATAATTATTAAGGTATTATTAATGGGCTACCATGTTCATAGTCTTCGAAGAAACAGCCTTTATTGCATTACGAGCAGAAAACAGTTCACACGTGCGCTCAGATTCAAATTTTCAGCATGCAGCCGATTTATGGTTTAATTGAAGTACACATCATTATATTATTTCACACAAAATACAGCAGCCACATGGAACATATATAATATTATTAAAAAAAAAAAATTTGCAATTACTACGAACCAGGAAATTTTGAACGAAATTTTGAGCAGTAATTAATTACAAAGATTGGCATCAAGATCCACTTGGTGAACAACGAGAATCAAAGTTTATTTAGACACCTGCAATTCCCGGACACATCACAATCAAGCTTACCATGACAAGTGCATAGGAGATTCTTTAGAACATTTTCTGTCAAAGTTTGCCTATTTTTCAATTCATGTATCTCTTGGCGTGTGTTGGCAATTATTTCATCAGCATCTTTGTTTTCCCGCCCAAATATATCAACTGCCTCCAAATCTCTTTGTGCCGGATTAAGTTGAGCAATAGATACCATGGGCCTATGCGAGCAATATGCACTCTCACTGCTGCTTTGTGAAACATCAATACTTGAGGCATTGGCCCTTGCTTCTGGCTTTGTAGCTTTATTTGAAGCCTGAAATTTAGATAAAACAAGTTACAACATCATATGATGCAATAAAAGACCTCCAATTTCAAGAGCATCATTGAGCTGATATAACATAGCAAGCAATCCAAAATAGAGCCCCGTACATCTATTTCTTGGAACGGTTGGTGTCTTTGGACTCGGTGGACCAATGAGAGCACGTGCCACTTTGTCACTTTGTTGCTCAGAAATGACCGCAACACTTGATAAATGGGTTGTCCCTACTGACATTACAGCTTTGTTTGCAGGCTGAAACTAAGACAAAACAAGTTAAAATGCAATACAATACACGGCAAACAAACAGCACTGTTGACATAATTTTCAAAGAACCATGGGCAGATATAACAAAGAAACCAGTTAAGCCACATGCCTCTTAGAACAAACCAAACTACTCCCTCCGGTCTCTTTTAATTGACTCGGATTTAGTACAACTTTGTACTAAATTCGAGTCAATTAAAAAGGACCGGAGGGAGTAGATCATGGCGATGATGTATACAATGAACCAAGCAACTAGACATCATGTGCCCAATAACGAAGCCAGGTCACTGCACAGAAGAAATCTAGCAAATAGCCAAATACAGTCAAAACATGTGCATGTTGGATTGGATACAATTAGGAAAATAAAGTATGATTGATTTAAGCATGCTCAGATAGTGCCTTCGACAACGTAGAAGGTCAATGCAACAATTAATTGTATGGCTTGTATGAAGTGCCATAACATTTAAATTAAGCATAACGAGGCATTGCTTAATCTGAGAACTGAGTGCTAGCTCAGTGGCAAGGCTTGCGAGTGCACAGCCAGCCCACCCGGGTTCGAGTACCAACGGGACCAAATTAAACAAGAATGAAGCGAGATGTCAGTACAAGTAGTGGCAATAGAAATGCAAAATCCATAACAGGGCCAATGAAAACATTCACTTGCCAACAAAATCTAAGGATTTAGGGTCTGTTTGTTTGGGCTGCAACTTTTGAGAAGCAGCTGTAGCTGGTGGGCTGTGAAAAAGCATTGTGAGAAGCATTTGTTAGGAAGCAGATTTGATGTCTGGTTGAAGTGCTTTTTATGGCTGCTGCTGTTGGTTTAGGAGTGAAATGTCTGAAATGCCCTGAGTGCTGAAGATGTTGAATATATGCAGATTTGAAACGAATTTGCTATTTATAATAGTTTCATTACATAATTATCAAGTTTAATAACCCCAAAATACTTCAATTTATCTTTCTTTTTTGCTAAAATAATTTTGAACACTTTTTGTATCGGAATATTTTGGAGTGTTGTTTAGAATTAAATATAGCTTTTGGCTTCTAAGTTAAAGTTTTTACGGCTTTAAAAAAAGTGTAAACAATATCACAAGACATCTCACTAACCGTTAATTGATCGATCACCTTAATTTTAGGAATTAATCAGTCGATTGTTAATCAGCGAGGTTGCTTTAAATGGGCAGGCTCTAAGCTCTAAAATATGCTACTGTATATTGAAAAGTAAGATTTGCAAAATAGCGCACAAAAGGATTTTTGCAGAAGTATTGCCTTGATTGCTTGAAGTAAACGATGACATCCAAAATAAAATATATATGAATAGGATTGTCAAATCCTTCTCATCTTCACCGTCATGTGAAACTGGTAGCTACCATATACAGTACAGGAGAGGAAAATAAAATTGCATCGCATGAACACCGTGCTCTGTACCAAACTACCAATTACTCTGTACATCAATACTTCAATACTGTGGATTGGGCGGAACTGTGGAGGAAGAATTTCCTGCAGCAGCCGAGCGGGTAGTGAAGAGCCTCGCGCCGGAGTGAAGATGGACCAACCGATGGAAGAGCAGCTCCAGGCGGTCTGCTGAATGAGAAATTGCGACCCCGCGACGCCTCGAGCACCTCCTGTCACCGGCGGCCGTGCTCAGATTCCTCCTCCTAGGTCGCGCCTCCCTGCTCAGCGTCCTCCTCCTAGGCCGCGCTTCCCTGCTTGTCCGCCTACGCGCAGAGGAGGCGGTCGACCTGGCCCTCGGCCTCGAGGCTGACCATGGGGCCACACATGCTATCGCGGCGGAGGCGCACCCCTGCTGCAGGAGCTCCTACACCATGCTCTCTGGCGTTCCCGACGAGCTTGCAAGTGGGGACGGACTACTGGGACGGCGGCGGCGGATACTGGCGACGATGCCGGCCGGAACGACGACGGCGGCCGGGCAGGAAACCCTAACCCTATCCTTTCATTGAACGGGACAGGAAGAAGGGGAAAATGGGCACTGGGCTCTCGGGCGGGGAACGATTGGAAGGGCGGGCTAGAGTTGTACGTGAGGGCAGTTTTTCGTTGTTAGCAGCAAGTGTTAGGGGCATTTTGGTCCACCGCCGCTCGGGAAGCGAAGAAGCTCGGGAAGCGAGTCTCGCCCAACTTCCGGATTGCTAGTTCATTTAGGCACGGCGCTTCTTCAAAGCGCTTTTCTAATTGTTGGTGTTTGTTTGGGCTGCTACTTTTGGACCTCAAAAGCTCTAAAAGCGACGAAGCCCAAACAAACGGGGCCTTAGCTTTCATATACCCTCAAAATTTAAAATAGTGTAATCCCCCGAAAGGGTATCATGGTATCATTTAATCTCAGCTATCTCACCCCTAATACCAAACATGTATCATTTAATCTCAGCCGTTCTTTTGTTTTACTCAAGAAAACATTTTTATTTTGGGAGTTTATAGAAGCACAAGCCATCGTCTATATTGGCACTGTGTTATGAAAAATATCATCTTCATCTTACATGGTTATGTGAAGATATTGATATATAATTCTGTGCTAGGAAAACAAATAGCAATTACTATGTTACAAGAACCATCTTCAAGCTCGAAGATACGAAGTTCATTGGTCCACCAACCAAGGCTGATAAAATATTATATATTAATTTAGTACTAATATTTCGTATTTACTCATATTAAGGTCTAACTTTTTTCCCCATGACAACCCAGTTTTGATATAAAATCTAATGGTGGCCATGTGTGGGTCACATAAAAAGTATTGAGGTAGTAAATTTATACATAGATATTGGATAATGTATTTTAAATTTCAAAAAATATGGTAGAAATATATAAATTAGATAGTCTTGCCGTGCAATATGCATGCCGCAAAAGGTAAGATAGATCCTTAAAAATTCTCGACTCTAATCACAAAAATATACATAATCCTAATGGGGTGTCCATGAAAAAGTTTTGTCACTTTCGTATTAGGGTATACTTCTATTTCATACTGACTAAAAAACTTAATTGTAATGAACTCACATATTACTCCTTCCATTACTTCTTTTAGGGTGTATTAGTTTTTCAAAAGCCAAACTTTAGGCTTTGTGACTAATTTTAGCAAAAAATAATAATTATCAACATCAAATAAAATATGGAAATATATTTTAAAATTATATATGTCGTGACGTGCAAAGCACGTGCTACTTACTAGTAGATTACTAGAAAATGAATGAAGCAATTGAACATGGAGCGTATTATATAAACAGCCAGATCATTTGAATATGGATATACCACATCATGTCAATGGGACTCAGAAAAACAAAGCTAGACATTTAAACAAGTAATATAACTATTTTGTCACAATGTTTCAAGTAGAATAGGAAGCTAGGTTAGGAATAAAGCAATCATGTTTCAAGTAGAATAGGAAGCTAGGTTAGGAATAAAGCAATCATGTTTCAAGTAGAATAGGAAGCTAGGTTAGGAATAAAGCAATAAAAAACACGAAGTGCATCATTTCAGCTAGGATCATTTCTATCAAACTTCATGCACTAGCCATGGAACAACAGGCAAACTCAATGAAGCAACGAGGCAAAAAATTAACATAATAGAATTTTAGGACTTGTTTAACATAGCCAAATCATGTAACTTATACCCGGGCATGCCGGATGCCGGATGGGTCAAAGGCGGTGTGCAATGTTCCATATGGTCATTGTTTATATTTTATTAGATTCCATTAGGCAACTTAGGTAGTGCAACATACAGAAAATGATGCAATTGAACTACGCACAGGAGGTAAATTAACATTCCAAAAAAAACAGGGAACTTACGTGAGCTTTTTTTTGAGTCACACGGACCTCATCAGGTACTTGGGCAGAAGAACCTGGTGCCACATTGTTTCTCCTCTGCATGAAGGAGAGGCCAATTATGTAAACGAAACAGGATCCAAGATATAGAAGTTTGCATTAAGCAATATACAAAAAAGCAGGTACTTACATGATTATAGGCGAGTTTTACTCTACGTTTACGAGTGTAAGATGTGCTGCTGCACGTGTAATAACAACAAACGATTCTGAGTCAAGGATTTGCTATAATTAAATTGACACCAAACAGTAGTAGAAACATTATGACGTGCATAAACATGTAATACGAGGATCGCAGAAAGATATCAAACATGATGTAACTAGAGCAGTAGCCTACGGCCAAATAGTGAGAAATTGTAATCGTGTCAATGGTGGACTTGTATAGCCTACCCCAACTTGTTTGGGAATAAAGCTTTGTTGTTGGTGGTGTTGTTGTTGTTGTCAATCGTGGACATGTAGAGCATTCAACGGCTCATGATTGGTGGCTCATATTTTGTAGAGTTTCAGCGAATGGGTGGGTTAGGTCACTCAGACCACGACACTCTGTATTTATATCATCTGAGTTAGGGTTACAATACCCTTTGGACATGGGCCTCTATGGGCCTCTGCTGGATACAATATTACTACAACGCTACTACTAAACTCACTCATGGTCCAACACACCCCCTCAAGACGATCATGGGTAAACAACCATGGCCATCTTGCAACAACATGACACATATGACAACTACGAGTAATGAACTTTCAGCATAACTCCTAGGATACATGACATTGCACTTTCCATCATCTTGTCATCTCGATTCATCTCTTCATCGGCGGCGAAGACATCCAGCTTCAACCATCTGGGATACGCACAACTCCTAACCATACACATCCTCAACAACCCCGGCTGCCTCACCACACAAGTTCCGCAGAACCATCCACACTCGCCTCAATGTCCTCGGCCTCTCTTCTCCACTCTGCCGACCACCGACCTCTTCCGTCTCTCCCACAAACCCCAGCCAACTCCTGCCTCAACCATCCACTCCTCAAGCACCCATGCCTATCCCCCGGTCAGGCCTCAACCAGTCTCACCTCAGGCACGCATGCCTTTCCCCTGGACATATCCACAACCATCACCATCACCACTAAACCGCAGCCTCATCAACTCCATCACGACTAAATCGCAGCCTCATCAACTCCATCACAACATATCCTCACAGCCTCACATCTCCATTTTCTCCTCACTTCCACTCGGATGGCGCCTCGTCTGCGCGCCACAGCCAACTTTGGCAGACCGCACCTGGCCACATCGACCGGCTCGCGCTGGTCAACGTCCGGCACCAACCTCCGGCTCCGCCCTGCGCTCAAAGGCTCGGCCCACTCCGCACGCCTCCAACATCTCCCCCTCGCACGGATCCAGATCTCTACGCACGGATTCACTTCCTCTTCTCTCCTTTCTAAACCAAAACGATCTTGACCCTCTTCTTTGTCCCCGCGCGAGCAGCCGCCGATCTCACACAACTCGCATCGTTGTGTGTGATAGCCGCAACCCACGCAGAGCACCTGATGCGGCCTCCCGCCACCTGGATTTGTACATCTCAACGGTGGTTTTTGTGGTCAAAGGAAGAACTTGTATGGTACTGTTTGGGGCGGCTAGCACTAGCAGGAAGGAAACCTAGGCTCTGATACCATGTAGAGTTTCAGCAAATGGGTGGGTTAGGTCACGGAAAAAAAATACTTATGCGTCGTGTTTAAATCTAAAGGATGAGGCGGTTACAAACGAAAGCACTTGTAAGTTAAAAATATACTAGCACGAATTCAGAAATACAGTCAGCTGCAATACTCCTAACAGAACAAAACGCGCAGGGATGTCTAGTTACCTATTTCTGGGCGGCGTTTAGACGTGTTCCGCGTTCTTACGGGTGACGTGGAGGTCGGCGAGGGGACTGCTGTTGCGGTGGGTGCCGGGGAAAGCAGATCTTGGGGGTCGGAGAAGGACATGCTGGGCGGTCGATGAAGTGTTCAGCGCGCCGGCCGAAGTAGAAGGTCGGTGAAGCAGATGATGTGCAGTGCACGGGGACGTCGGTGTCGGCGAAGCTGGTCAGGTGCGGTGGTCGATAGAGTCGGCGAACGAGATACGGTGTGGTGGACGCCGGAGTAGGTGCTGATCAAGCGGATAGGGCAGCCTCGAGGTTTGAAGCCGTGGCAGCTTGAACGGCGAAGTGCGGCGGTGATTTTCCGGTGCGGCGGCCGTGAAGGTGGGAGGTAGGTAAGAGGAGCGGTTTCTCTGAGGGCTTGCGGGCGAAACTAGGGCGAAGCTGGGCGATAGAGGAGAAAAAGGGAATTTCGCAGTCCTTCTTTTGAGGGAAAAAAATATTCGCAGATCTGAAACTTTGCGGCGCGAGATATTTGGGTGTTGGCGGGGAATTTTACCGCTCGATGAGATTAAATTTTGCCTGCGATAGGTAATAATAATAAATAGTAGGCCCTACTAGTAGTACGTAAGTGCATTCGATAATCCAAGGGGGTCGAGGTAGAGGAATCCATTATGTGAATCCACATTTCAAAGTGTCCAAAAATTCTAAACTGAAATTTTACTTGTATATCTAGACATTTTATGTTGGTACATAAGTTTTTTTTAAAAAATATGTGGCTCCTGTAAAAAAGACAAATTTTGATGCTGTAACACGACTACGTACATTTTTTGCCTTTTTTGTACACACCACACAAAATGTTGTTTTTCCACGAAAACTTATGAACGAACATAGGATGTCACAATGTATACCAAAAAATTTATGTCAGATTTTTTTAACATTTATATAATTGTTTTTTTATTATTTCCAATAATCGGTGCATATGCACGTGTGTGCCAAAACGCCACCTCCAGGGGCTAGGAGTTTCTAAACTTCTTATGGCACATCAAATAAAATGTTGTTCAATCAATAATAATAATGTGCTTATGATTGTTACTCCCTTCCACCATTAATAAAGTCCACATCGGTCTCGTGTCAAACTTTGACTCGAGATTTAGGTACCCACATGATAGTGCTAGTATCATAGCTAGTATCATACACATTGGTCCCACAAAACTGCTGATGTGGCAGCTAATTAAGTAGGAGAGAGGAGATTAGTGTAACATAGGTAGATATTGTATCATAGCGCAAACAACGAGATACATGCTTAGGGTTAGGGGTAGATACATGATTTTTCTGGTTTGAATATGTCTAGACCTTATTTATCAATTTAATTGAATGCTTACTATATAACATAAGAAGACCTTGTTTTTTTATTTTGTTTTTTAATTTTTATACGGATTTGAATCTTGGTCAAATCCTAGGTTTCACCAAGATTTGAATAAGTTTAAAACATGAATATGAAAAAGTAAGCATGCATGTATGCTTCATAATTAATCACTTCAAAATGAAGCTCTTGGGAGGGTTTTTGAAATTTCCATGTTTGAACCCAAAAACCACATATCATCATGCTTGACTTCATGAGACAGAGTTTAGGTTAGGTGGTAGATACATGACTTCTCTGGTTTGAATATGTCTAGACCTTATTTATCAACTTAATTGAATGCTTACAATATAACATAAGAAGACTATGTGCCTTGGTTTTTCATTTTTTGTTTTTTTTTTAAATTATGCCCATTTGAATCTTGGTCAAATCCTAGGTTTGACCATGATTTAAACAAGTTTAAAACATGAATATGAAAAAGTAAGCATGTATCCTTCGTAGTCACTCCAAAATGAAGCTCGATCTTGAGAGGGTTTTTGAAATTTCCATGTTTCAAACCAAAAAACCACATACTTATCTTCATGCTTGACTTCATAAGACAGAGTTAATTAGGGGTAGCTTGATACATGATTTTTCTGGTTTGAATATGTCTAGACCTTATTTATCAACTTAATTGAATGCTTACTATATGACATAAGAAGACCTTGGTTTTCATTTTTTATACCCATTTGAATCTTGGTCAAATCATAGGTTTGACCAAGATTTGAACAAGTTTAAAACATGAATATGAAAAAGTAAGCACGTACGTATGCTTCTTAGTCACTCCAAAATGAAGCTCTTGGGAGGGTTTTTGAAATTTCCATGCTTGAAACCAAAAACCACTTCTCTTCATGCATGCTTGACTTCATAAGACAGAGTTTAGGGTTAGGGGGTAGATACATGATTTCTCTCGTTTGAATATGTCTAGACCTTGTTTATCAACTTAATTGAATGCTTACTATATGACATAAGAAGACTATGTGCCTTGATTTTTTTTTTTAAATTTTGCCCATTTGAATCTTGGCCAAATCCTAGGTTTGACCATGATTTAAACAAGTTTAAAACATGAATATGAAAAATTAAGCATGTATCCTTCGTAGTCACTCCAAAATGGAAGCTCTTGAGAGGGTTTTTGAAATTTCCATGTTTGAAACCAAAAAACCGCGTACTTCTCTTCATGCTTGACTTCATAAGACAGAGTTTGGGGTTAGGGGTAGCTTGATACATGAATTTTTTGGTTTGAATATGTCTAGACCTTGTTTATCAACTTAATTGAATGCTTACTAGATGACATAAGATGACTATGTGCATTGGTTTTTCATTTTATTGTTTTTTTGAATTTTTATGCCCATTTGAATCTTGGTCAAATCCTATGTTTGACCATGATTTAAACAAGTTTAAAACATGAATATGAAAAATTAAGCATGTATCCTTCGTAGTCACTCCAAAATGAAGCTCGATCTTGAGAGGGTTTTTGAAATTTCCATGTTTGAAACCAAAAAACCACGTACTTCTCTTCATGCTTGACTTCATAAGACAGAGTTTGGGGTTAGGGGTAGCTTGATACATAAATTTTCTGGTTTGAATATGTCTAGACATTGTTTATCAACTTAATTGAATGCTTACTAGATGACATAAGAGTTTTTGAAATTTCCATGCTTGAAAACCAAAAACCACTTCTCTTCATGCATGCTTGACTTCTTAATGTAGATTTTAGGGTTAGTGTGTTGATTCATGATTTTCCATCTAGTTTGAATATGTCTAGACCTTGTTTATCAATTTAATTGAATTCTCACTATATGACATGAGCAGACCTTGGTTTTAATTTTTTTATACCCATTTGATTCTTCATCAAATCCTAGGTTTGTTGACCAAGATTTGAACAAGTTTAAAACATTAATATGAAAAGGTAAGCATGTATGCTTCTTAATTAGTCACTCCAAAATGAAGCTCTTGGGAGGGTTTTTGAAATTTCCATGATTGAAACCAAAAACCACTTCTCTTCATGCTTGAATTCATAAGTCAGGGTTTAGGGATATATAGGGGGTAGATACATGAGTTTTCTGGTTTGAATATGTCTAGAGCTTGTTTTTCAACTTGAATGCTTACTATATGACATACGAAGACTATTTGCTAACGGAGGGAGTAAGCACTCTAGCTATGAAAAGTACCAAACGATGCATACCAAAATGATTTTTTAGAGGAATACTAGTTCGGATTATATAATTTTATATTAGCAGGCCAAAATCGAACCCCGTAGTTGGATTTTCAGAAATTGATCCGTAGTACTGGGCAAAACCCTAGTTTAGCTTATTTAATAATAGATTCGTAGGTCGATTTTTTTACGTTATTATTATTATTACTAGGCAGCACATGTGTTTGCCCATCCAGTGAAACTCTTTCATTTCATTTTTCTTTTCCGCAAGGTCGGGAGTCGGAGGAAGAGGGATCACACGGGAGGAGACGAAGGGAGAGCAGTCACGGGGCCCCACTTATTTATGGTATCTATCCTTTTTCTGGTGATGTTGACTGTTGTGCAGGGTTGTCAGTGCGCAGGGGGGGTGCGAGCGAGCGAGAAAGGCCGAGAATGAGAGAGATGTTTTTTTTTTAGAGGGACAACCGAACGATCCTGAAGGACCCAGATTTCCAATACGCATCAGAGCGCAGTTTACAGCAGGACACAAAATAAACAGGAAATTACGTCTAAATCCCTAAGATTTACATGGTAGACCCCATGCTGAAAGCAAGAAATGCGATCGGGTCCTTAATAGGCACCGTCCGGATTGATCCTCGTCGGAGCCGGGGACGAACCACTTGGCGCGACCAAATCGCCATGGCTACAGAGCCTGCACACCATGGCCTACGAGCTGAGCTAGAAACGACCTGCCAAAACCGGCAGCCAACGGAGGTGGATAATTGGAGAGAGAGAGAGAGAGAGAGTGTGTGTGTTGATGCCTCTCTCTTGACAAAGAAGATGGCTGGGAGTTTGCCTACCTAGCGTACGTGACTTGTGCTCACTGAAGTGTGGGACCTCACGCATGGGAACCACACGTAAGTGACAGACTTGTTGCTCTAATAACTCGGGTGATCATTATACTGTATTAGTACATAGTTTCCTATGGATCCTTCTTAGTCACTCCAAAGTGAAGCTCTTTGGGAGGGTTTTTGAAATTTCCATGTTTGAAACCAAAAATAAGAAGACTATGTGCCTTGATTTTTCATTTTTTAAAATTTTGCCCATTTGAATCTTGGTCAAATCCTAGGTTTGACCATGATTTAAACAAGTTTAAAACATGAATATGAAAAATTAAGCATCTATCCTTCTTAGTCACTCCAATATGTAGCTCTTGGGAGGGTTTTTGAAATTTCCATGCTTGAAACCAAAAACCACTTCTCTTCATGCATGCTTGACTTCATAAGACAGAGTTTAATTAGGGTTAGGGGGTAGATACATGATTTTCCTGGTTTGAATATGTGTAGACCTTGTTTATCAAATTAATTGAATGCTTACTATATAACATATAAGAAGACCTTGTTTTTTTTGAACTTTTATACCCATTTGAATCTTGGTCAAATCCTTGGTTCCACCAAGATTTGAATAAGTTAAAAACATGAATATGAAAAAGTAACCATGTATGCTTCTTAGTCACTTCAAAATGAAGCTCTTGGGAGGGTTTTTGAATTTCCATGTTCGAAACCAAAAACCACATATCTTCATGCTTGACTTCATGAAACAGAGTTTAGGGTTAGGGGTAGATACATGCTTGATTTTTCTTGTTTGAATATGTCTAGACCTTGTTTATCAACTTAATTGAATGCCTACTATATAACATAAGAAGACCTTTTTTGTTTTTTTTATTTTTATACCAATTTGAATCTTGGTCAAATCCTAGGTTTCACCAAGATTTGAATATAAGTTTAAAACATGAATATGAAAAAGTAAGCATGCATGTATGCTTCTTAATTAATCACTTCGAAATGAAGCTCTTGGGAGGGTTTTTGAAATTTCCATGTTTGAAACCAAAAACCACATATCTTCATGCATGCGCTTGACTTCATGAGACAGAGTTTAGTGTTAGGGGGTAGATACATGATTTCTCTCGTTTGAATATGTCTAGACCTTGTTTATCAACTTAATTGAATGCTTACTATATGACATAAGAAGACTATGTGCCTTGATTTTTTTTAAATTTTGCCCATTTGAATCTTGGCCAAATCCTAGGTTTGACCATGATTTAAACAAGTTTAAAACATGAATATGAAAAATTAAGCATGTATCATTCGTAGTCACTCCAAAATGAAGCTCTTGAGAGGGTTTTTGAAATTTCCATGTTTGAAACCAAAAAACCACGTACTTCTCTTCATGCTTGACTTCATAAGACAAAGTTTGGGGTTAGGGGTAGCTTGATACATGAATTTTCTGGTTTGAATATGTCTAGACATTGTTTATCAACTTAATTGAATGCTTACTAGATGACATAAGATGACTATGTGCATTGGTTTTTCATTTTTTTTTGAATTTTTATGCCCATTTGAATCTTGGTCAAATTCTAGGTTTGACCATGATTTAATCAAGTTTAAAACATGAATATGAAAAATTAAGCATCTATCCTTCTTAGTCACTCCAATATGTAGCTCTTGGGAGGGTTTTTGAAATTTCCATGCTTGAAAACCAAAAACCACTTTTCTTCATGCATGCTTGACTTCATAAGACATAGTTTAGGGTTAGGGGGTAGATACATGATTTTCCTACTAGTTTGAATATGTCTAGACCTTGTTTATCAATTTAATTGAATGCTTACTATATGACATGAGCAGACCTTGGTTTTAATTTTTTTATACCCATTTGAATCTTCGTCAAATCGTAGCTAGGTTTGTTGACCAAGATTTGAACAAGTTTAAAACATGAATATGAAAAAGTAAGCATGTATGCGTCTTAACTAGTCACTCCAAAATGAAGCTCTTGGGAGGGTTTTTGAAATTTCCATGTTTGAAACCAAAAACCACTTCTTCTCTTCATGCTTGACTTCATAAGTCAAGGTTTAGGGATATATAGGGGGTAGATACATGATTTTTCTGGTTTGATATGTCTAGACCTTGTTTATCAACTTAATTGAATGCTTACTATATGACATAAGAAGACTACGTGACTTGTGCTCACTGAAGTGTGGAACCTCACGCATGGGAACCACACGTAAGTGACAGACTTGTTGCTCTATTAACTCTGGTGATCATTATCTTTGTATTAGTACATAGTTTCCTATGGATCCTTCTTAGTCACTCCAAAATGAAGCTCTTTGAGAGGGTTTTTGAAATTTCCATGTTTGAAACCCAAAACAACTTCTCTTCATGCTTGACTTCATAAGACAGAGTTTAGGGTTAGGGGTAGATACATGATTTGTCTGGTTTGAATACGTCTAGACCTTGTTTATCAACTTTAATGCTTACTATATGACATAAGAAGACTATGTGCTTTGGTTTTTCATTTTTCTGATTTTTTTTATTTTTGATGCCCATTTGAATCTTGGTCAGATCCTAGGTTTTACCAAGATTTAAACAAGTTTAAAACATGAAAATGAAAAGGGAAGCATTTATCCTTCTTAGTCACTCTAAATGAAGTTTTTGGGAGGTTTTTGAAATTTCCATGTTTGAAACCCAAAACCACTTCTCTTCATGCTTGACTTCATAAGACATAGTTTAGGGTTAGGGGTACATACATGATTTGTATGTTTTGAATATGTCTAGACCTTGTTTATCAACTTGAATGCTTACTATATGACATAAGAAAACTACGTATGTGCTTTGGTTTTTCATTTTTCTGTTTTTTTTAATTTTCCGCCCATTTGAATCTTTGTCAAATCCTAGGTTTGACCAAGATTTAAACAAGTTTAACACGTGAAAATGAAAAGGTAAGCATGGATCCTTCTTAGTCACTCCAAAATGTACCAATTGATAGATGTGTTAACTTTGCTTCATGGAAAAAATAATGTCATGTAAATGAGTTAACTTGGATTTTCTACCCTTGAATCCATAGGAAACTTTGTTCTAATGCACTATAATAATCAACCGAGTTTTTACACCAACAGGTCTGTCACTTACGTGTGGTGCCCATGCGTGAGGTCCCACACTTCAGTGAGCACAAGTCACGTGCAATAGGTACGCAAACTCCCAGCCATTTTCTTTGTTAAGAGAAGACGCATCAGGATGCGTATTGGAAGTCTGTGGGTCCTTCTGGATCCTTCGGTTGTCCCTCTCACAAAAAAAAAACAAATCTCTCTCATTCTCGGCCTCGCTCGACTCGCTCGCTCGCTCACTCGCTCGCTCGCTCGCACCTCCTGCTCACTGACAAACCCTGCACAACAGTCAACATCATCACCCGAAAAAGGGGAGACACCATAATGCTCTCCCTCCTTCTTCTCTCCTTCCGAGTGATCCCTCTTCCTCCGAGTTTCACTCGACGGGCAAACACATATGTGCTGCATAGTAGAGTAATAATAAAAAGGTACGTAGAAAAATCGACCTACGAATCTATAATTAAATAGGTTAAACTAGGGTTTTGCCCAGTACTACAGATCAAGGTTCAAAAAAATCCAACTACGGGGTTTGAACAACCCCATTTCTAATCAAAGAATTTTTTCGACGTCATCCAAATGGCCTCAAACTATTGCATGGGCGGATCCAGACTATAGCCAAGGGGGGCAGCCGCCCCCACTCAATTTTCTGAAACCTTGTACTTAGAAATATGTTAAGCTAAAGGCTGGTTTGCCCGCACTTAGAAATGATATTTGCATCACTTATCATATGTTTGCCCATTTGAAGCTTGTCAAATCCTAGATTTGACCAAGATAATTTAAACAAGTTTAAAACATGAAAATGAAAAGGGAAGCTTGTATCCTTCTTAGTCACTCTAAAATGAAGTTTGAGGAGTTTTTTGAAATTTCCATGCTTGAAACCAAAAACCACTTCTCTTCATGCTTGACTTCATAAGACAAAGTTTAGGGTTAGGGGGTGGATACATGATTTTTCTGGTTTGAATATGTCTAGACCTTATTTATCAACTTAATTGAATGCCTACTATATATATATAACATAAGAAGACCTTTTTTTGAATTTTTATACCCATTTGAATCTTGGTCAAATCCTAGGTTTCACCAAGATTTGAATAAGTTTAAAACATGAATATGAAAAAGTAAGCATGCATGTATGCTTCTTAATTAATCACTTCGAAATGAAGCTCTTGGGAGGGTTTTTGAAATTTCCATGTTTGAAACCAAAAACCACATATCTTCATGCATGCGCTTGACTTCATGAGACAGAGTTTAGTGTTAGGGGGTAGATACATTATTTCTCTCGTTTGAATATGTCTAGACCTTGTTTATCAACTTAATTGAATGCTTACTATATGACATAAGAAGACTATGTGCCTTGATTTTTTTTAAAATTTTGCCCATTAGAATCTTGGCCAAATCCTAGGTTTGACCATGATTTAAACAAGTTTAAAACATGAATATGAAAAATTAAGCATGTATCATTCGTAGTCACTACAAAATGAACTCTTGAGAGGGTTTTTGAAATTTCCATGTTTGAAACCAAAAAACCACGTACTTCTCTTCATGCTTGACTTCATAAGACAGAGTTTGGGGTTAGGGTTAGCTTGATACATGAATTTTCTGGTTTGAATATGTCTAGACATTGTTTATCAACTTAATTGAATGCTTTACTAGATGACATAAGATGACTATGTGCATTGGTTTTTCATTTTTTTTTGAATTTTTATGCCCATTTGAATCTTGGTCAAATTCTAGGTTTGACCATGATTTAATCAAGTTTAAAACATGAATATGAAAAATTAAGCATCTATCCTTCTTAGTCACTCCAATATGTAGCTCTTGGGAGGGTTTTTGAAATTTCCATGCTTGAAAACCAAAAACCACTTTTCTTCATGCATGCTTGACTTCATAAGACATAGTTTAGGGTTAGGGGTAGATACATGATTTTCCTACTAGTTTGAATATGTCTAGACCTTGTTTATCAATTTAATTGAATGCTTACTATATGACATGAGCAGACCTTGGTTTTAATTTTTTTATACCCATTTGAATCTTCGTCAAATCGTAGGTTTGTTGACCAAGATTTGAACAAGTTTAAAACATGAATATGAAAAAGTAAGCATGTATGCGTCTTAACTAGTCACTCCAAAATGAAGCTCTTGGGAGGGTTTTTGAAATTTCCATGTTTGAAACCAAAAACCACTTCTTCTCTTCATGCTTGACTTCATAAGTCAGGGTTTAGGGATATATAGGGGGTAGATACATGATTTTTCTGGTTTGATATGTCTAGACCTTGTTTATCAACTTAATTGAATGCTTACTATATGACATAAGAAGACTACGTGACTTGTGCTCACTGAAGTGTGGGACCTCACGCATGGGAACCACACGTAAGTGACAGACTTGTTGCTCTAATAACTCGGGTGATCATTATACTGTATTAGTACATAGTTTCCTATGGATCCTTCTTAGTCACTCCAAAATGAAGCTCTTTGAGAGGGTTTTTGAAATTTCCATGTTTGAAACCCAAAACAACTTCTCTTCATGCTTGACTTCATAAGACAGAGTTTAGGGTTAGGGGTAGATACATGATTTGTCTGGTTTGAATACGTCTAGACCTTGTTTATCAACTTTAATGCTTACTATATGACATAAGAAGACTATGTGCTTTGGTTTTTCATTTTTATGATTTTTTTTATTTTTGATGCCCATTTGAATCTTGGTCAGATCCTAGGTTTTACCAAGATTTATACAAGTTTAAAACATGAAAATGAAAAGGGAAGCATTTATCCTTCTTAGTCACTCTCAATGAAGTTTTTGGGAGGTTTTTGAAATTTCCATGTTTGAAACCCAAAACCACTTCACTTCATGCTTGACTTCATAAGACATAGTTTAGGGTTAGGGGTACATACATGATTTGTATGTTTTGAATATGTCTAGACCTTGTTTATCAACTTGAATGCTTACTATAAGACATAAGAAAACTACGTATGTGCTTTGGTTTTTCATTTTTCTGTTTTTTTTTTGAATTTTCCGCCCATTTGAATCTCTGTCAAATCCTAGGTTTGACCAAGATTTAAACAAGTTTAACACGTGAAAACGAAAAGGTAAGCATGGATCCTTCTTAGTCACTCCAAAATGTACCAATTGATAGATGTGTTAACTTTGCTTCATGGAAAAAATAATGTCATGTAAATGAGTTAACTTGGATTTCCTACCCTTGAATCCATAGGAAACTTTGTTCTAATGCACTATAATAATCAACCGAGTTTTTACACCAACAGGTCTGTCACTTACGTGTGGTGCCCATGCGTGAGGTCCCACACTTCAGTGAGCACAAGTCACGTGCAATAGGTACGCAAACTCCCAGCCATTTTCTTTGTCAAGAGAAGACGCATCAGGATGCGTATTGGAAGTCTCTGGGTCCTTCAGGATCCTTCGGTTGTCCCTCTCACAAAAAAAAAACAAATCTCTCTCATTCTCGGCCTCGCTCGTCTCGCTCGCTCGCTCGCACCTCCTGCTCACTGACAAACCCTGCACAACAGTCAACATCGTCACCCGAAAAAGGGGAGACACCATAATGCTCTCCCTCCTTCTTCTCTCCTTCCGAGTGATCCCTCTTCCTCCGAGTTTCACTCGACGGGCAAACACATATGTGCTGCATAGTAGAGTAATAATAAAAAGGTACGTAGAAAAATCGACCTACGAATCTATAATTAAATAGGTTAAACTAGGGTTTTGCCCAGTACTACAGATCAAGGTTCAAAAAAATCCAACTACGGGGTTCGAACAACCCCATTTCTAATCAAAGAATTTTTTCGACGTCATCCAAATGGCCTCAAACTATAGCATGGGCGGATCCAGACTATAGCATGGGCGGACCAAGATAATTTAAACAAGTTTAAAACATGAAAATGAAAAGGGAAGCTTGTATCCTTCTTAGTCACTCTAAAATGAAGTTTGGGGAGGTTTTTGAAATTTCCATGCTTGAAACCAAAAACCACTTCTCTTCATGCTTGACTTCATAAGACAAAGTTTAGGGTTAGGGGTAGATACATGATTTTTCTGGTTTGAATATGTCTAGACCTTATTTATCAACTTAATTGAATGCTTACTATATAACATAAGAAGTCCTTGTTTTTTTTATTTTGTTTTTTAATTTTTATACGGATTTGAATCTTGGTCAAATCCTAGGTTTCACCAAGATTTGAATAAGTTTAAAACATGAATATGAAAAAGTAAGCATGCATGTATGCTTCATAATTAATCACTTCAAAATGAAGCTCTTGGGAGGGTTTTTGAAATTTCCATGTTTGAAACCAAAAAACCACATATCATCATGCTTGACTTCATGAGACAGAGTTTAGGTTAGGGGGTAGATACATGATTTCTCTGGTTTGAATATGTCTAGACCTTGTTTATCAACTTAATTGAATGCTTACAATATAACATAAGAAGACTATGTGCCTTGGTTTTTCATTTTTTGTTTTTTTTAAAATTATGCCCATTTGAATCTTTGTCAAATCCTAGGTTTGACCATGATTTAAACAAGTTTAAAACATGAATATGAAAAAGTAAGCATTTATCCTTCGTAGTCACTCCAAAATGAAGCTCGATCTTGAGAGGGTTTTTGAAATTTCCATGTTTGAAACCAAAAAACCACATACTTATCTTCATGCTTGACTTCATAAGACAGAGTTAATTAGGGGTTAGGGGTAGCTTGATACATGATTTTTCTGGTTTGAATATGTCTAGACCTTATTTATCAACTTAATTGAATGCTTACTATATGACATAAGAAGACCTTGGTTTTCATTTTTTATACCCATTTGAATCTTGGTCAAATCATAGGTTTGACCAAGATTTGAACAAGTTTAAAACATGAATATGAAAAAGTAAGCACGTACGTATGCTTCTTAGTCACTCCAAAATGAAGCTCTTGGGAGGGTTTTTGAAATTTCCATGCTTGAAACCAAAAACCACTTCTCTTCATGCATGCTTGACTTCATAAGACAGAGTTTAGGGTTAGGGGGTAGATACATAATTTCCTGGTTTGAATATGTGTAGACCTTGTTTATCAAAATAATTGAATGCTTACTATATAACATAAGAAGACCTTGTTTTTTTTGAATTTTTATACCCATTTGAATCTTGGTCAAATCCTTGGTTCCACCAAGATTTGAATAAGTTAAAAACATGAATATGAAAAAGTAAGCATGTATGCTTCTTAGTCACTTCAAAATGAAGCTCTTGGGAGGGTTTTTGAATTTCCATGTTCGAAACCAAAAACCACATATCTTCATGCTTGACTTCATGAAACAGACTTTAGGGTTAGGGGTAGATACATGCATGATTTTTCTTGTTTGAATATGTCTAGACCTTGTTTATCAACTTAATTGAATGCCTACTATATAACATAAGAAGACCTTTTTTGTTTTTTTTTTGAATTTTTATACCCATTTGAATCTTGGTCAAATCCTAGGTTTCACCAAGATTTGAATAAGTTTAAAACATGAATATGAAAAAGTAAGCATGCATGTATGCTTCTTAATTAATCACTTCGAAATGAAGCTCTTGGGAGGGTTTTTGAAATTTCCATGTTTGAAACCAAAAACCACATATCTTCATGCATGCGCTTGACTTCATGAGACAGAGTTTAGGGTTAGTGGGAGATACATGATTTCTCTCGTTTGAATATGTCTAGACCTTGTTTATCAACTTAATTGAATGATGCTTACTATATGACATAAGAAGACTATGTGCCTTGATTTTTTTTTAAATTTTGCCCATTTGAATCTTGGCCAAATCCTAGGTTTGACCATGATTTAAACAAGTTTAAAACATGAATATGAAAAATTAAGCATGTATCCTTCCTAGTCACTCCAAAATGGAAGCTCTTGAGAGCGTTTTTGAAATTTCCATGATTGAAACCAAAAACCACTTCTCTTCATGCATGCTTGACTTCATAAGACAGAGTTTAGGGTTAGGGGTAGATACATGATTTTCCTGGTTTGAATATGTGTAGACCTTGTTTATCAAATTAATTGAATGCTTACTATATAACATAAGAAGACCTTGTTTTTTTGAATTTTTATACCCATTTGAATCTTGGTCAAATCCTTGGTTCCACCAAGATTTGAATAAGTTAAAAACATGAATATGAAAAAGTAAGCATGTATGCTTCTTAGTCACTTCAAAATGAAGCTCTTGGGAGGGTTTTTGAATTTCCATGTTCGAAACCAAAAACCACATATCTTCATGCTTGACTTCATGAAACATAGTTTAGGGTTAGGGGTAGATACATGCATGATTTTTCTTCTTTGAATATGTCTAGACCTTGTTTATCAACTTAATTGAATGCCTACTATATAACATAAGAAGACCTTGTTTTTTTATTTTATTTTTAAATTTTTATACGGATTTGAAACTTGGTCAAATCCTAGGTTTCACCAAGATTTGAATAAGTTTAAAACATGAATATGAAAAAGTAAGCATGCATGTATGCTTCTTAATTAATCACTTCGAAATGAAGCTCTTGGGAGGGTTTTTGAAATTTCCATGTTTGAAACCAAAAACCACATATCTTCATGCATGCGCTTGACTTCATGAGACAGAGTTTAGTGTTAGGGGGTAGATACATGATTTCTCTCGTTTGAATATGTCTAGACCTTGTTTATCAACTTAATTGAATGCTTACTATATGACATAAGAAGACTATGTGCCTTGATTTTTCATTTTTTTTAAAATTTTGCCCATTTGAATCTTGGCCAAATCCTAGGTTTGACCATGATTTAAACAAGTTTAAAACATGAATATGAAAAATTAAGTATGTATCCTTCGTAGTCACTCCAAAATGAAGCTCTTGAGAGGGGTTTTGAAATTTCCATGTTTGAAACCAAAAAACCGCGTACTTCTCTTCATGCTTGACTTCATATATAAGACAGAGTTTGGGGATAGGGGTAGCTTGATACATGAATTTTCTTGTTTGAATATGTCTAGACCTTGTTTATCAACTTAATTGAATGCTTACTAGATGACATAAGATGACTATGTGCATTGGTTTTTCATTTTTTTTAAAATTTTGCCCATTTGAATCTTGGTCAAATCCTAGGTTTGACCATGATTTAATCAAGTTTAAAACATGAATATGAAAAATTAAGCATCTATCCTTCTTAGTCACTCCAATATGTAGCTCTTGGGAGGGTTTTTGAAATTTCCATGCTTGAAAACAAAAAACCACTTTTCTTCATGCATGCTTGACTTCATAAGACATAGTTTAGGGTTAGGGGGTAGATACATGATTTTCCTACTAGTTTGAATATGTCTAGACCTTGTTTATCAATTTAATTGAATGCTTACTATATGACATGAGCAGACCTTGGTTTTAATTTTTTTATACCCATTTGAATCTTCGTCAAATCGTAGCTAGGTTTGTTGACCAAGGTTTGAACAAGTTTAAAACATGAATATGAAAAAGTAAGCATGTATGCGTCTTAACTAGTCACTCCAAAATGAAGCTCTTGGGAGGGTTTTTGAAATTTCCATGTTTGAAACCAAAAACCACTTCTTCTCTTCATGCTTGACTTCATAAGTCAGGGTTTAGGGATATATAGGGGTAGATACATGATTTTTCTGGTTTGATATGTCTAGACCTTGTTTATCAACTTAATTGAATGCTTACTATATGACATAAGAAGACTACGTGACTTGTGCTCACTGAAGTGTGGGACCTCACGCATGGGAACCACACGTAAGTGACAGACTTGTTGCTCTAATAACTCGGGTGATCATTATACTGTATTAGTACATAGTTTCCTATGGATCCTTCTTAGTCACTCCAAAATGAAGCTCTTTGAGAGGGTTTTTGAAATTTCCATGTTTGAAACCCAAAACAACTTCTCTTCATGCTTGACTTCATAAGACAGAGTTTAGGGTTAGGGGTAGATACATGATTTGTCTGGTTTGAATACGTCTAGACCTTGTTTATCAACTTTAATGCTTACTATATGACATAAGAAGACTATGTGCTTTGGTTTTTCATTTTTCTGATTTTTTTATTTTTGATGCCCATTTGAATCTTGGTCAGATCCTAGGTTTTACCAAGATTTAAACAAGTTTAAAACATGAAAATGAAAAGGGAAGCATTTATCCTTCTTAGTCACTCTAAATGAAGTTTTTGGGAGGTTTTTGAAATTTCCATGTTTGAAACCCAAAACCACTTCTCTTCATGCTTGACTTCATAAGACATAGTTTAGGGTTAGGGGTACATACATGATTTGTATGTTTTGAATATGTCTAGACCTTGTTTATCAACTTGAATGCTTACTATATGACATAAGAAAACTACGTATGTGCTTTGGTTTTTCATTTTTCTGTTTTTTTTTTAATTTTCCGCCCATTTGAATCTCTGTCAAATCCTAGGTTTGACCAAGATTTAAACAAGTTTAACACGTGAAAATGAAAAGGTAAGCATGGATCCTTCTTAGTCACTCCAAAATGTACCAATTGATAGATGTGTTAACTTTGCTTCATGGAAAAAATAATGTCATGTAAATGAGTTAACTTGGATTTCCTACCCTTGAATCCATAGGAAACTTTGTTCTAATGCACTATAATAATCAACCGAGTTTTTACACCAACAGTCTGTCACTTACGTGTGGTGCCCATGCGTGAGGTCCCACACTTGATGAGCACAAGTCACGATGCAATAGGTACGCAAACTCCCAGCCATTTTCTTTGTCAAGAGAAGACGCATCAGGATGCGTATTGGAAGTCTCTGGGTCCTTCAGGATCCTTCGGTTGTCCCTCTCACAAAAAAACAAATCTCTCTCATTCTCGGCCTCGCTCGACTCGCTCGCTCGCTCGCTCGCACCTCCTGCTCACTGACAAACCACCTGCACAGCAGTCAACATCATCACCCGAAAAGGGGAGACACCATAATGCTCTCCCTCCTTCTTCTCTCCTTCCGAGTGATCCCTCTTCCTCCGAGTTTCACTCGACGGGCAAACACATATGTGCTGCATAGTAGAGTAATAATAAAAAGGTACGTAGAAAAATCGACCTACGAATCTATAATTAAATAGGTTAAACTAGGGTTTTGCCCAGTCCTACAGATCAAGGTTCAAAAATCCAACTACGGGGTTCGAACAACCCCATTTCTAATCAAAGAATTTTTTCGACGTCATCCAAATGGCCTCAAACTATAGCATGGGCGGATCCAGACTATAGCATGGGCGGACCAAGATAATTTAAACAAGTTTAAAACATGAAAATGAAAAGGGAAGCTTGTATCCTTCTTAGTCACTCTAAAATGAAGTTTGGGGAGGTTTTTGAAATTTCCATGCTTGAAACCAAAAACCACTTCTCTTCATGCTTGACTTCATAAGACAAAGTTTAGGGTTAGGGGTAGATACATGATTTTTCTGGTTTGAATATGTCTAGACCTTATTTATCAACTTAATTGAATGCTTACTATATAACATAAGAAGACCTTGTTTTTTTATTTTGTTTTTTAATTTTTATACGGATTTGAATCTTGGTCAAATCCTAGGTTTCACCAAGATTTGAATAAGTTTAAAACATGAATATGAGAAAGTAAGCATGCATGTATGCTTCATAATTAATCACTTCAAAATGAAGCTCTTGGGAGGGTTTTTGAAATTTCCATGTTTGAAACCAAAAAACCACATATCATCATGCTTGACTTCATGAGACAGAGTTTAGGTTAGGGGGTAGATACATGATTTCTCTGGTTTGAATATGTCTAGACCTTGTTTATCAACTTAATTGAATGCTTACAATATAACATAAGAAGACTATGTGCCTTGGTTTTTCATTTTTTTTTTAAATTATGCCCATTTGAATCTTTGTCAAATCCTAGGTTTGACCATGATTTAAACAAGTTAAAAACATGAATATGAAAAAGTAAGCATGTATCCTTCGTAGTCACTCCAAACTGAAGCTCGATCTTGAGAGGGTTTTTGAAATTTCCATGTTTGAAACCAAAAAACCACATACTTATCTTCATGCTTGACTTCATAAGACAGAGTTAATTAGGGGTTAGGGGTAGCTTGATACATGATTTTTCTGGTTTGAATATGTCTAGACCTTATTTATCAACTTAATTGAATGCTTACTATATGACATAAGAAGACCTTGGTTTTCATTTTTTATACCCATTTGAATCTTGGTCAAATCATAGGTTTGACCAATATTTGAACAAGTTTAAAACATGAATATGAAAAAGTAAGCACGTACGTATGCTTCTTAGTCACTCCAAAATAAAGCTCTTGGGAGGGTTTTTGAAATCTCCATGCTTCAAACCAAAAACCACTTCTCTTCATGCATGCTTGACTTCATAAGACAGAGTTTAGGGTTAGGGGGTAGATACATAATTTCCTGGTTTGAATATGTGTAGACCTTGTTTATCAAAATAATTGAATGCTTACTATATAACATAAGAAGACCTTGTTTTTTTTTGAATTTTTATACCCATTTGAATCTTGGTCAAATCCTTGGTTCCACCAAGATTTGAATAAGTTAAAAACATGAATATGAAAAAGTAAGCATGTATGCTTCTTAGTCACTTCAAAATGAAGCTCTTGGGAGGGTTTTTGAATTTCCATGTTCGAAACCAAAAACCACATATCTTCATGCTTGACTTCATGAAACAGAGTTTAGGGTTAGGGGTAGATACATGCATGAATTTTCTTGTTTGAATATGTCTAGACCTTGTTTATCAACTTAATTGAATGCCTACTATATAACATAAGAAGACCTTTTTTGTTTTTTTTTAATTTTTATACCCATTTGAATCTTGGTCAAATCCTAGGTTTCACCAAGATTTGAATAAGTTTAAAACATGACTATGAAAAAGTAACCATGCATGTATGCTTCTTAATTAATCACTTCGAAATGAAGCTCTTGGGAGGGTTTTTGAAATTTCCATGTTTGAAACCAAAAACCACATATCTTCATGCATGCGCTTGACTTCATGAGACAGAGTTTAGGGTTAGGGGGTAGATACATGATTTCTCTCATTTGAATATGTCTAGACCTTGTTTATCAACTTAATTGAATGATGCTTACTATATGACATAAGAAGACTATGTGCCTTGATTTTTTTTTAAATTTTGCCCATTTGAATCTTGGCCAAATCCTAGGTTTGACCATGATTTAAACAAGTTTAAAACATGAATATGAAAAATTAAGCATGTATCCTTCCTAGTCACTCCAAAATGGAAGCTCTTGAGAGCGTTTTTGAAATTTCCATGATTGAAACCAAAAACCACTTCTCTTCATGCATGCTTGACTTCATAAGACAGAGTTTAGGGTTAGGGGGTAGATACATGATTTTCCTGGTTTGAATATGTGTAGACCTTGTTTATCAAATTAATTGAATGCTTACTATATAACATAAGAAGACCTTGTTTTTTTTTGAATTTTTATACCCATTTGAATCTTGGTCAAATCCTTGGTTCCACCAAGATTTGAATAAGTTAAAAACATGAATATGAAAAAGTAAGCATGTATGCTTCTTAGTCACTTCAAAATGAAGCTCTTGGGAGGGTTTTTGAATTTCCATGTTCGAAACCAAAAACCACATATCTTCATGCTTGACTTCATGAAACATAGTTTAGGGTTAGGGGTAGATACATGCATGATTTTTCTTCTTCGAATATGTCTAGACCTTGTTTATCAACTTAATTGAATGCCTACTATATAACATAAGATGACCTTGTTTTTTTATTTTATTTTTAAATTTTTATACGGATTTGAATCTTGGTCAAATCCTAGGTTTCACCAAGATTTGAATAAGTTTAAAACATGAATATGAAAAAGTAAGCATGCATGTATGCTTCTTAATTAATCACTTCGAAATGAAGCTCTTGGGAGGGTTTTTGAAATTTCCATGTTTGAAACCAAAAACCACATATCTTCATGCATGCGCTTGACTTCATGAGACAGAGTTTAGTGTTAGGGGGTAGATACATGATTTCTCTCATTTGAATATGTCTAGACCTTGTTTATCAACTTAATTGAATGCTTACTATATGACATAAGAAGACTATGTGCCTTGATTTTTCATTTTTTTAAAAATTTTGCCCATTTGAATCTTGGCCAAATCCTAGGTTTAACCATGATTTAAACAAGTTTAAAACATGAATATGAAAAAGTAAGTATGTATCCTTCGTAGTCACTCCAAAATGAAGCTCTTGAGAGGGGTTTTGAAATTTCCATGTTTGAAACCAAAAAACCGCGTACTTCTCTTCATGCTTGACTTCATATATAAGACAGAGTTTGGGGATAGGGGTAGCTTGATACATGAATTTTCTTGTTTGAATATGTCTAGACCTTGTTTATCAACTTAATTGAATGCTTACTAGATGACATAAGATGACTATGTGCATTGGTTTTTCTTTTTTTTGAATTTTTATGCCCATTTGAATCTTGGTCAAATCCTAGGTTTGACCATGATTTAATCAAGTTTAAAACATGAATATGAAAAATTAAGCATCTATCCTTCTTAGTCACTCCAATATGTAGCTCTTGGGAGGGTTTTTGAAATTTCCATGCTTGAAAACAAAAAACCACGTACTTCTCTTCATGCTAGACTTCATAAGACAGAGTTTGGGGTTAGGGGTAGCTTGATACATAAATTTTCTTGTTTGATTATGTCTAGACCTTGTTTATCAAATTAATTGAATGCTTACTATATAACATAAGAAGACCTTGTTTTATTTGAATTTTTATACCCATTTGAATCTTGGTCAAATCCTTGGTTCCACCAAGATTTGAATAAGTTAAAAACATGAATATGAAAAAGTAAGCATGTATGCTTCTTAGTCACTTCAAAATGAAGCTATTGGGAGGGTTTTTGAATTTCCATGTTCGAAACTAAAAACCACATATCTTCATGCTTGACTTCATGAAACAGAGTTTAGGGTTAGGGGTAGATACATGCATGATTTTTCTTGTTTGGATATGTCTAGACCCTGTTTATCAACTTAATTGAATGCCTACTATATAACATAAGAAGACCTTTTTTGTTTTTTTTGAATTTTTATACCCATTTGAATCTTGGTCAAATCCTAGGTTTCACCAAGATTTGAATAAGTTTAAAACATGAATATGAAAAAGTAAGCATGCATGTATGCTTCTTAATTAATCGCTTCGAAATGAAGCTCTTGAGAGGGTTTTTGAAATTTCCATGTTTGAAACCAAAAAAACCACGTACTTCTCTTCATGCTTGACTTCATAAGACAGAGTTTGGGGATAGGGGTAGCTTGATACATGAATTTTCTGGTTTGAATATGTCTAGACCTTGTTTATCAACTTAATTGAATGCTTACTAGATGACATAAGATGACTATGTGCATTGGTTTTTCATTTTATTGTTTTTTTTTATTTTTATGCCCATTTGAATCTTGGTCAAATCCTAGATTTAAACAAGTTTAAAACATGAATATGAAAAATTAAGCATGTATCCTTCGTAGTCACTCCAAAATGAAGCTCGATCTTGAGAGGGTTTTTGAAATTTCCATGTTTGAAACCAAAAAACCACGTACTTCTCTTCATGCTAGACTTCATAAGATAAAGTTTGGGGTTAGGGGTAGCTTGATACATAAACTTTCTGGTTTGAATATGTCTAGACATTATTTATCAACTTAATTGAATGCTTACTAGATGACATAAGAGTTTTTGAAATTTCCATGCTTGAAAACCAAAAACCACTTCTCTTCATGCATGCTTGACTTCATAAGATAGAGTTTGGGGTTAGGGGGTAGATACATGATTTTCCTGCTAGTTTGAATATGTCTAGACCTTGTTTATCAATTTAATTGAATGCTCACTATATGACATGAGCAGACCTTGGTTTTAATTTTTTATACCCATTTGATTCTTCGTCAAATCCTAGGTTTGTTGACCAAGATTTGAACAAGTTTAAAACATTAATATGAAAAGGTAAGCATGTATGCTTCTTAATTAGTCACTCCAAAATGAAGCTCTTGGGAGGGTTTTTGAAATTTCCATGATTGAAACCAAAAACCACTTCTCTTCATGCTTGAATTCATAAGTCAGGGTTTAGGGATATATAGGGGGTAGATACATGATTTTTCTGGTTTGAATATGTCTAGAGCTTGTTTTTCAACTTGAATGCTTACTATATGACATACGAAGACTATTTGCTAACGGAGGGAGTAAGCACTCTAGCTATGAAAAGTACCAAACGATGCATACCAAAATGATTTTTTAGAGGAATACTAGTTCGGATTATATAATTTTATATTAGCAGGCCAAAATCGAACCCCGTAGTTGGATTTTCAGAAATTGATCCGTAGTACTGGGAAAAACCCTAGTTTAGCTTATTTAATAATAGATTCGTAGGTCGATTTTTTTACGTTATTATTATTATTACTAGGCAGCACATGTGTTTGCCCGTCCAGTGAAACTCTTTCATTTCATTTTTCTTTTCCGCAAGGTCGGGAGTCGGAGGAAGAGGGATCACACGGGAGGAGACGAAGGGAGAGCAGTCACGGGGCCCCACTTATTTATGGTGTCTATCCTTTTTCTGGTGATGTTGGTGTTGTGCAGGGGTTGTCGGTGCGCAGGGGTGCGAGCGAGCGAGAAAGGCCGAGAATGAGAGAGATGTTTTTTTAGAGGGACAACCGAACGATCCTGAAGGACCCAGATTTCCAATACGCATCGAGCGCGATTCTACAGCAGGACACAAAATAAACAGGAAATTACATCTAAATCCCTAAGATTTACATGGTAGACCCCATGCTGAAAGCAAGAAATGCGATCGGGTCCTTAATAGGCACCGTCCGGATTGATCCTCGTCGGAGCCGGGGACGAACCACTTGGCGCGACCAAATCGCCATGGCTACAGAGCCTGCACACCATGGCCTACGAGCTGAGCTAGAAACGACCTGCCAAAACCGGCAGCCAACGGAGGTGGATAATTGGAGAGAGAGAGAGAGTGTGTGTGTGTTGATGCCTCTCTCTTGACAAAGAAGATGGCTGGGAGTTTGCCTACCTAGCGTACGTGACTTGTGCTCACTGAAGTGTGGGACCTCACGCATGGGAACCACACGTAAGTGACAGACTTGTTGCTCTAATAACTCGGGTGATCATTATACTGTATTAGTACATAGTTTCCTATGGATCCTTCTTAGTCACTCCAAAATGAAGCTCTTTGGGAGGGTTTTTGAAATTTCCATGTTTGAAACCAAAAATAAGAAGACTATGTGCCTTGATTTTTCATTTTTTAAAATTTTGCCCATTTGAATCTTGGTCAAATCCTAGGTTTGACCATGATTTAAACAAGTTTAAAACATGAATATGAAAAATTAAGCATCTATCCTTCTTAGTCACTCCAATATGTAGCTCTTGGGAGGGTTTTTGAAATTTCCATGCTTGACACCAAAAACCACTTCTCTTCATGCATGCTTGACTTCATAAGATAGAGTTTAATTAGGGTTAGGGGTAGATACATGATTTTCCTGGTTTGAATATGTGTAGACCTTGTTTATCAAATTAATTGAATGCTTACTATATAACATATAAGAAGACCTTGTATTTTTTTAACTTTTATACCCATTTGAATCTTGGTCAAATCCTTGGTTCCACCAAGATTTGAATAAGTTAAAAACATGAATATGAAAAAGTAAGCATGTATGCTTCTTAGTCACTTCAAAATGAAGCTCTTGGGAGGGTTTTTGAATTTCCATGTTCGAAACCAAAAACCACATATCTTCATGCTTGACTTCATGAAACAGAGTTTAGGGTTAGGGGTAGATACATGCTTGATTTTTCTTGTTTGAATATGTCTAGACCTTGTTTATCAACTTAATTGAATGCCTACTATATAACATAAGAAGACCTTTTTTGTTTTTTTTATTTTTATACCAATTTGAATCTTGGTCAAATCCTAGGTTTCACCAAGATTTGAATATAAGTTTAAAACATGAATATGAAAAAGTAAGCATGCATGTATGCTTCTTAATTAATCACTTCGAAATGAAGCTCTTGGGAGGGTTTTTGAAATTTCCATGTTTGAAACCAAAAACCACATATCTTCATGCATGTGCTTGACTTCATGAGACAGAGTTTAGTGTTAGGGGGTAGATACATGATTTCTCTCGTTTGAATATGTCTAGACCTTGTTTATCAACTTAATTGAATGCTTACTATATGACATAAGAAGACTATGTGCCTTGATTTTTTTTAAATTTTGCCCATTTGAATCTTGGCCAAATCCTAGGTTTGACCATGATTTAAACAAGTTTAAAACATGAATATTAAAAATTTAGCATGTATCATTCGTAGTCACTCCAAAATGAAGCTCTTGAGAGGGTTTTTGAAATTTCCATGTTTGAAACCAAAAAACCACGTACTTCTCTTCATGCTTGACTTCATAAGACAAAGTTTGGGGTTAGGGGTAGCTTGATACATGAATTTTCTGGTTTGAATATGTCTAGACATTGTTTATCAACTTAATTGAATGCTTACTAGATGACATAATATGACTATGTGCATTGGTTTTTCATTTTTTTTTTGAATTTTTATGCCCATTTGAATCTTGGTCAAATTCTAGGTTTGACCATGATTTAATCAAGTTTAAAACATGAATATGAAAAATTAAGCATCTATCCTTCTTAGTCACTCCAATATGTAGCTCTTGGGAGGGTTTTTGAAATTTCCATGCTTGAAAACCAAAAACCACTTTTCTTCATGCATGCTTGACTTCATAAGACATAGTTTAGGGTTAGGGGGTAGATACATGATTTTCCTACTAGTTTGAATATGTCTAGACCTTGTTTATCAATTTAATTGAATGCTTACTATATGACATGAGCAGACCTTGGTTTTAATTTTTTTATATCCATTTGAATCTTCGTCAAATCGTAGCTAGGTTTGTTGACCAAGATTTGAACAAGTTTAAAACATGAATATGAAAAAGTAAGCATGTATGCGTCTTAACTAGTCACTCCAAAATGAAGCTCTTGGGAGGGTTTTTGAAATTTCCATGTTTGAAACCAAAAACCACTTCTTCTCTTCATGCTTGACTTCATAAGTCAGGGTTTAGGGATATATAGGGGGTAGATACATGATTTTTCTGGTTTGATATGTCTAGACCTTGTTTATCAACTTAATTGAATGCTTACTATATGACATAAGAAGACTACGTGACTTGTGCTCACTGAAGTGTGGGACCTCACGCATGGGAACCACACGTAAGTGACAGACTTGTTGCTCTAATAACTCGGGTGATCATTATACTGTATTAGTACATAGTTTCCTATGGATCCTTCTTAGTCACTCCAAAATGAAGCTCTTTGAGAGGGTTTTTGAAATTTCCATGTTTGAAACCCAAAACAACTTCTCTTCATGCTTGACTTCATAAGACAGAGTTTAGGGTTAGGGGTAGATACATGATTTGTCTGGTTTGAATACGTCTAGACCTTGTTTATCAACTTTAATGCTTACTATATGACATAAGAAGACTATGTGCTTTGGTTTTTCATTTTTCTGATTTTTTTTATTTTTGATGCCCATTTGAATCTTGGTCAGATCCTAGGTTTTACCAAGATTTAAACAAGTTTAAAACATGAAAATGAAAAGGGAAGTATTTATCCTTCTTAGTCACTCTAAATGAAGTTTTTGGGAGGTTTTTGAAATTTCCATGTTTGAAACCCAAAACCACTTCTCTTCATGCTTGACTTCATAAGACATAGTTTAGGGTTAGGGGTACATACATGATTTGTATGTTTTGAATATGTCTAGACCTTGTTTATCAACTTGAATGCTTAATATATGACATAAGAAAACTACGTATGTGCTTTGGTTTTTCATTTTTCTGTTTTTTTTTTGAATTTTCCGCCCATTTGAATCTCTATCAAATCCTAGGTTTGACCAAGATTTAAACAAGTTTAACACGTGAAAACGAAAAGGTAAGCATGGATCCTTCTTAGTCACTCCAAAATGTACCAATTGATAGATGTGTTAACTTTGCTTCATGGAAAAAATAATGTCATGTAAATGAGTTAACTTGGATTTCCTACCCTTGAATCCATAGGAAACTTTGTTCTAATGCACTATAATAATCAACCGAGTTTTTACACCAACAGGTCTGTCACTTACGTGTGGTGCCCATGCGTGAGGTCCCACACTTCAGTGAGCACAAGTCACGTGCAATAGGTACGCAAACTCCCAGCCATTTTCTTTGTCAAGAGAAGACGCATCAGGATGCGTATTGGAAGTCTGTGGGTCCTTCTGGATCCTTCGGTTGTCCCTCTCACAAAAAAAACAAATCTCTCTCATTCTCGGCCTCGCTCGACTCGCTCGCTCGACTCGCTCGCTCGACTCGCTCGCTCGCTCGCACCTCCTGCTCACTGACAAACCCTGCACAACAGTCAACATCATCACCCGAAAAAGGGGAGACACCATAATGCTCTCCCTCCTTCTTCTCTCCTTCCGAGTGATCCCTCTTCCTCCGAGTTTTACTCGACGGGCAAACACATATGTGCTGCATAGTAGAGTAATAATAAAAAGGTACGTAGAAAAATCGACCTACGAATCTATAATTAAATAGGTTAAACTAGGGTTTTGCCCAGTACTACAGATCAAGGTTCAAAAAAATCCAACTACGGGGTTCGAACAACCCCATTTCTAATCAAAGAATTTTTTCGACGTCATCCAAATGGCCTCAAACTATAGCATGGGCGGATCCAGACTATAGCATGGGCGGACCAAGATAATTTAAACAAGTTTAAAACATGAAAATGAAAAGGGAAGCTTGTATCCTTCTTAGTCACTCTAAAATGAAGTTTGGGGAGGTTTTTGAAATTTCCATGCTTGAAACCAAAAACCACTTCTCTTCATGCTTGACTTCATAAGACAAAGTTTAGGGTTAGGGGGTAGATACTTGATTTTTCTGGTTTGAATATGTCTAGACCTTGTTATCAACTTAATTGAATGCTTACTATATATATGACATAAGAAGATCGACTATGTGCATTGGTTTTTCATTTTATTGTTTTTTTAATTTTATGCCCATTTGAATCTTGGTCAAATCCTAAGTTTGACCATGATTTAAACAAGTTGAAAACATGAATATGAAAAATTAAGCATATGTCCTTCTTAGTCACTCCAAAATGAAGCTCTTGGGAGGGTTTTTGAAATTTCCATGTTTGAAACCAAAAACCACATATCTTCATGCTTGACTTCATGAGACAGAGTTTAGGGTTAGGGGGTAGATACATGATTTCTCTGGTTTGAATATGTCTAGACCTTGTTTATCAACTTAATTGAATGCTTACTATGTGACATAAGAAGACTATGTGCCTTGATTTTCCATTTTTTAAAATTATGCCCATTTGAATCTTGGCCAAATCCTAGGTTTGACCATGATTTAAACAAGTTGAAAACATGAATATAAAAAATTAAGCATATATCCTTCTTAGTCACTCCAAAATGAAGCTCTTGGGAGGGTTTTTGAAATTTCCATGTTTGAAACCAAAAACCACATATCTTCATGCTTGACTTCATGAGACAGAGTTTAGGGTTAGGGGGTAAATACATGATTTCTCTGGTTTGAATATATCTCTAGACCTTGTTTATCAACTTAATTGAATGCTTACTATGTGACATAAGAAGACTATGTGCCTTGATTTTCCATTTTTTGTTTTTTCTGAATTTTTATGCCCATTTGAATCTTGGTCAAATCCTAGGTTTGACCATGATTTAAACAAGTTTAATAAAACATGAATATGAAAAATTAAGCATATATCCTTCTTAGTCACTCCAAAATGTAGATCTTGGTAGGGTTTTTGAAATTTCCATGTTTGAAACCAAAAACCATGACTTGTCTTCATGCATGCTTGACTTCATAAGACAGAGTTTAGGGCTAGGGGTAGCTAGATACATGATGTTTCTGGTTTGAATATGTCTAGACCTTGTTTATCAACTTAATTGAATGCTTACTATATGACATAAGAAGACTACGTGCCTTGGTTTTTCATTTATTTTCATTTATTTTGAATTTTTATGTCCATTTGAATCTTGGTCAAATCCTAGGTTTGACCATGATTTAAACTAGTTTAAAACATAAATATGAAAAATTAAGCATCTATCCTTCTTAGCCACTCCAAAATGAAGCTCTTGGGAGGGTTTTTAAAATTTCCATGATTGAAACCAAAAACCACTTCTCTTCATGCTTGACTTCATAAGTCAGGGTTTAGGTATATATAGGGGGTAGATACATGATTTTTCTGGTTTGAATATGTCTAGAACTTGTTTTTCAACTTGAGCTTGTCTAGAGCTTGTTTTTAATTTTTTTATACCCATTTGATTCTTCGTCAAATCCTAGGTTTGTTGACCTAGATTTGAACAAGTTTAAAACATGAATATGAAAAGGTAATCATGTATGCTTCTTAATTAGTCACTCCAAAATGAAGCTCTTGGGAGGGTTTTTGAAATTTCCATGACTGAAACCAAAAACCACTTCTCTTCATGCTTGACTTCATAAGTCAGGGTTTAGGGATATATAGGGGGTAGATACATCATGATTTTTCTGGTTTGAATATGTCTAGAGCTTGTTTATCAACTTAATTGAATGCTTACTATATGACATAAGAAGACTATGTGCCTTGATTTTTCATTTTTTTTAAATTATGCCCATTTGAATCTTGGTCAAATCCTAGGGTTGACCAAGATTTAAACAAGATTAAAACATGAAAATGAAAAATTAAGCCTTGATCCTTCTTATTCACTCCAAAATGAAGCTTTTGGGAGGTTTTTTGAAATATCCAGGTTTGAAACCCAAAACCACTTCTCTTCATGCATAGTTTAGGGTTAGGGGTAGATACATGAATTTTTGGTTTATAGTAAGCATTCAAGTTGATAAACAAGGTATAGACATATTCAAACTAGAAAAATCATGTATATACCCCCTAAGGCTAAACTCTGTCTTATGAAGTCAAGCATACAAGAGGAATGGTTTTGGGTTTCAAACATGGAAAATTCAAAAACCCTCCCAAAAGCTTCATTTTTTGAGTGAATAAGAAGGATCCATGCTTACTTTTTCATTTTCATGTTACTGACTTGTTTAATTCTTGGTCAAACCTAGGATTTGACCAAGATTCAAATGGGCATAAAAATTCAATAAAGAATTCAAAAAATGAAAAACCAAAGCACATAAGCTTCTTAATTTATAGTAAGCATTCATGTTGATCAACGGAGTCTATACATATTTAAACATTAAAAATCATGTATATACCCCAAACCCTAAACTCTGTCTAATGAAGTCAAGCACGAAGAGAAGTGGTTTTCGGTTTAATTTTTTTTTTGAATTGTTATGCCCATTTGAATCTTGGTCAAATCCTAGCAGGTTTGACCAATATTTAAACAAGTTTAAAACATGAAAATGAAAAGTAAGTTTGGATCCTTCTTATTATTCACTCCAAAATGAAGCTTTTGGGAGGTTTTTTTAATTTTCCATGTTCGAAACCCAAAATGATATTTCTCCGTGCTTTACTTCATAAGACAAAGTTTAGGGGTAGGGGGTAGATACATGATTTTTCTGGTTTGAATATTTCTAGACCTTGTTTATCAACTTGAATGCTTATTATGTGACATCAAAAGACTATGTGTTTGGTTTTTTTTGAATTTGTTATGCCCATTTGAATCTTGGTCAAATCCTAGGTTTGACCAAGATTTAAACCAGTTTAAAACATGAAAATGAAAAGTAAGCCTGGATTCTTCTTAGTCACTCCAAAATGAAGCTTTTGGGAGGTTTTTTAAATTTCCATGTTTGAAACCCAAAACCACTTCTCTTAATGCTTGACTTCATATGACAGAGTTTAGGGTTAGGGGCCAAGTATATACATGATTTTTCTTGTTTAAATATGTCTAGACTTTGTTTATCAACTTGAATGCTTACTATATGACATCAAAAGACTATGTGTTTGGTTTTGATTTTTTTGAATTTGTTATGTCCATTTGAATCTTGGTCAAATCCTAGGTTTGACCAAGATTTAAACCAGTTTAAAACATGAAAATGAAAATGTAAGCCTGGATTCTTCTTAGTCACTCCAAAATGAAGCTTTTGGGAGTTTTTTCAATTTCCAATGTTTGAAACCCAAAACCACTTTTCTTCATGCTTGACTTCATAAGACAGAGTTTAGGGTTAGGGGTATATACATGATTTTTCTGGTTTGAATATGTCTAGACTCGTTGATCAACTGTAATGCTTACTATATGACATAAGAAGCTTATGTGCTTTGGTTTTTTTTTGATTTCTTTTTTGAATTTTTATGCCCATTTGAATCCTGGTCAAATCCTTTGTTTGACCAAGATTTAAACAAGTTAAAACATGAAAATGAAAAAGTAAGCCTCGCTCCTTTTAGTCATGAAAATGAGTTAACTTGGCTTTCCAACCCTTGAATCCATAGGAAACTTTGTACTAATGCAGTATAATAATCACCCGAGTTTTTACACCAACAGGTCTGTCACTTACGTGTGGTGCCCATGCGTGAGGTCCCAAACTTCAGTGAGCACAAGTCACATGCGGTAGGCAGGCAAAATACCCGATCAATCCGGGCGGTGGCTGTTAAGGACCCGATCGCATTTCTTGCTTTCAGACTGGGGTCTACCATGTAAAAGTTTGTTCCTTTTGGATGCATCACTCGTATTTGCAAGTTTTTTGGGGGTCCCGCAAATTCAGGGTAGCATCATGCCCCCCTTCCCACGCCAACAAAACAGAGTTCAACACAACCTAATTAAGCAAGGTTCAACACAGACATAGTTCAACAACCCCTAATTAAGCTAATAGGTTCACCACAAACGCTGCTGAGCAGCAAACATAAACAGAGTTCAACAAAAGATGCTGCTTTTGAAGCAGTAGGAGAGACAAACATGCACAACAGTTACGGAGTATATTTACCATCTTCTTCATGTCGCCTCCTCCCGGTCCCGCTTCTTCTGCTTCTTGCTGCCCATACCTTTAATCTTTGGTGGCTTGGGCTTGGGAGGAGGCACACGACCGGTCTCGATAGCTTGGTTCAATTTCTTCCTTAGGAATAGCCCATAGGCCATGTGGTTGGCTATGAAGCCGGATCGGTCAACAGTTTCCCCAACTTTGAGACAGCCGGACCCACCGGCTTCGGCATGCTGCAGGACGCTTCGAAAGTCAACCTTTATGCTCTTTGTGCAGAAGGGGCAGCTGTTCCTGGCACCGATCCGTGGTTCACTCCAATACTTGTCAAACTTCCCCGCCTTAAGCTTGTTGAGAGTGGCCCTGGCCTTCCTATGACGCGACTCGACATCGCTGTCAACCTCATCGCAGCAACCTGATACATGCCAAATAAACAGGTGAAGCAAATATGTAGCAGTTGCAACTAATAATGAATATGAATCTAAAAAGATTCTGACGCTAATTCAAAACCCTATAGCGCAAAAAAAAGAGGGAGAGACCATAGAGCAAATCGATACAGGGCTATGTTGAATAAGGGAGAGAGGTGAATCGGATGTGAAGCAAATATGTAGCAGTTGCACCTAATACTGAATATGAATCTAAAAAGATTCTGACGCTAATTCGAAACGCTATAGCGCAAAAAAAGGGGAGAGACCATAGCGCAAATCGATACAGGGCTATGTTGAATAAGGGAGAGAGGTGAATCGGAACATACTTCCTCCCCCTCGTCGACGATATTCTCGTCGAAGGTCGGCGGCGGCGGTTCAAAGATGAGTTCAACCTCGTCCTCGTCATCTAGGGGATGCTTCCCAAGAGAGTGGACCCATCTACCAACAGCATCAGATGCCGATGAGCGACCGATGGCCCGACCTTCGGCAATGGCCTCCGCTTCGTCTTTGGCATCCGCTGCGGCGATGATCACCGCCGTTGCGGCCATGCGTGCTGCGGTCGCGGCTCTGGACGCCTCCTCTGCGGCTAAGGCCAGCCGCGCGGCTTTCGCTTTCGCTGCGTTGACGGCGTCGGTTGGGCTCTCCATCGGTGGAATGGGAAGGGGAAGTGAAGAGAGGGTTTTTTCCTAGTCCGTGGAGAGAGGGAGAAGTGTGGATGTGAAATGGATAACTGACGATATTTCAAGATTTGGGAGACATAGCACGAACGGGCAGATGACAGCGCGTGGGTGCATTACCTCATACTGCCTCTGTCCTAGAAAGAGCGTACGTGTGGGTTTTCAAGGCATATTAAGGATTTTATTATTACCCACACACATTTATTTTGTACTTCTCTACAGTGTTGACCGTGCTACTACTATTTGTGTTAGTGCGCCAAAAACAAAATGTTATTTTCTAAGTGCCAAATTAATCAAGGGCGTTGGTTGTGAACCGGTGAACAAAAAAGAGATAGCCCAAAAGAGGAACACACCAAGGTACAAAAACTAGCATATATGCATGTTTCTATGTACATATATATGACCCTGGGTTTGTAGATAAAAAACATTCATATATGCGCTTACTATTAATATACATAAGTTTATGCTGATTCTCTTGGTTTAGGTATATATATGGTTAGGCATCACTACTAATTCAGAAAAAACAAAAATGTAACCCTTCAAGTGAAGTCATTTTAAGTGACCTAACAACTAAAATTCATATATAGGATTTGTATAGGAATTATGTAGGATTTAGATCACATGTGAATTTTCCCCACACTAGTTGTTTGATTCATAGGAACATATCCTATAGGAATCTTGCAGTGCAAATCCTATAAGAATAAAACATTAGGTCATACCTCATGGAAAATTTCCTTTGGCACAATCAAACACAACTCATCTTCCTATATGATTCAACTAGCCATTAAATCTCAATCCTATGTTTTTCATATTTCTATGGTTTTCCCATCCTATGAATCAAAGGAGCCTTAGGGCTTATATCTTTTTTTAGAAAGGCAAACTATGTTAAGATTGGCCAAGTTTTACGAAAAACCTTTAACATGCAAAATACAAAGTTGAGTCATTTCGTTTGAATCGGAGGGAGTACATTTAACGTTATGGTACTATTTGACAGCTGCTTGGCAATCGTATTTTTTCGAACCAAACTTCCCCCTTCATGAAGCTTTTATTTTAGCTTCAGTGACTTGATACATCCATATATCTAGACAAAGTTGAGTCAATTCATTTGAATCAGAGGGAGTACATTTGACTATATGGGTATTGTTTGACAACTGCTTGGCACTGTCTTCTTTTTTGAACCAAATTGCCCCCTTCACGAAGCTTTTATTTTGGGATAGAGCTTCACTGACTTGATACTTCCAAGTCTCACAGTGACTTGGTGCCACCATCCACCATCCATCTCAGATCCAATGTATGCGATCGACTTAGAATTTAAACTAAATAATTATTATAATTGCTCAGAAATATTTCAAGAACTTCCAGTTAATCGTGCATATTTCGATTTATATTTTGGTGAAGTTTCATTCGATTTGAATCAAAGGTTTGTGAGCAAATATATACTCCCTCGGTTCATATTAATTGACTCTAATATGGATGTACTAGACACATTTTAGTTCTAGATACATCCATATTGAAGTCAATTAATATGAATCGAAGGAGTATTTAGTTTAAACTAGTGCTCGTATACGTAAAAAGCTCTTTAATCACAAACTAATCGTCCGAGTGGGATGAAATATTCACAGATTTTAGAACAAGGCATCTACATTTTACTGGATTTTTTCATAATTTTTGTTTTTAGGTTCGAAATAAGAGATAGTTTGGAACGTTGGATCTCAAATGGTTGGTAGATGGTGGCACCAAGTCACAATGAGATTTGGAGACTTCAAGTCACTGCAGCTCTGTCCTTTTATTTTGACAAAGCTGAGGCATTGGTGCATCTATGGTTGCGTACGGCGCCGTTTCTTAGCAAGGAAGTTCTTCCTATAAGTAGTAGTATCCATACTCCACTCCAAGGCATGTATAAAAGAACCCATCCCGTTCTCGTTTTCCCGATCACTCTTCTCTGAAGATGGAGGAGGCCCTCTTCTTGTGCCCCCTCTGCCTGCTGCCCTTCAAACCCCCCATATCCAAGGTCGCTCCCTTCCGATTTCATTCTTAGGTTCACCTGTGAGAAATGTCAATGACAACTGAAGCCACGTACGTTGTTCCGTGCAGTGCAAGGGCGGTCATATGGGCTGTCGGCGCTGCGTCGGCGAGCTTGCGCCGAACCCGTGCAAGAAGTGCGAGCAGCCGGCGAGGTTGCCGCCGTCGAATCGATCTGGGGCAAGATTGCCGCCGTCGAATCGATCTGGGGCAATGGTCAAGTGCGTCGGCTGCCAGAGCTTGGTCGCCTCCACGGAGTCCTACAAGCACTATATCGCGTGCCCGCATGGTCCGTGCGGCTGCACAGAGGCCATCAATACCGGCTGCAGCTTCACCGGCCCGCCGCGGGAGCTCCTGGTACACCTCCAAGCATCCCACTCCATCCCAGTGTTTACGTTCCGCATGGCATACCCGCCTGGTGCATAGTTCGTGTTCCGGTACAACCGCGGGGACACCTGTTCATCGGCGGTGGGGAAGAAGACGGTAGCGTGTTCGCCATCACCGTTGGCGCGCTCGGCCCGACCACCATTGTGTCTGTGTGTGCATCGGGTCGGCCGCGTGCTTGTTTCCGATGTACAAGGCGCAGCAGCTGGTGAGTGGTCCGACGGTGACCGCGACGGCTGGGACCAGTGAACTCTCGACGGACACCTTGATGGCGGTAAACCAGCCGACGAGCTCCCCGACGGCTAGCTCGATCATGTTGCAGCAGCTCACTTCCTTCCTGTCGGTGCCGCCCGTTCTGTGACGAATGGAGGGCAGCGTGTGTTGCCTATCTGCGTTTGCATCAACAAGAAGGTTATACAATAATCTTCGTTTAGTCATACTGCAATGTAGTTACTCGAAGATCGGAGGGAGTAGTTTAGTTCGAAGTAGGGTTCGTTCGGATGTATTTTGGACTTGTATAGTAGTACTACTACTCCAGAACTATTAGCTAGCTAGTTGGAGTGCTAGAATGCAGCTCGGAGTATTATAGTATTTTGGCATTACTACTAGTATATGTATGTGACTGCAAATTCAAACTAAAATGGAGTATTTCTTGCTAATGTTGTTCTTTTGGAGTCATCATTTTTTTCTGAACGTGTTAACTATGCTATTGTCTAAGGATTCGTTTAGATTTCTTTGGTTGAATTCATATTTCGTCTCTTCCTAATTTGGCAAAACTGCACTGTCGTGGGCATTCTTACAAGGTTGCTGAAGTTTCGAAGTTTCTTAATGTATATTGCGTAGGGTGTACCCCCTTAACATGGATCTATTGCATTTTTGGGTTGTATTTTTTTTTGGCAATTTTCAGGACCATAAAATAGCACGCCTTCAGTTGAAATTTGAATTAGTGGCCGATACTAGCATGGAGTATTAAAGTTTTTTTGTACTCCCTCGGTCCCACCAAAAGTGTCTCACCTTTGTTAAAATTTAGATGGATAGATGTATTTTTTTTGGGTGTGCCTATGTCTCAGTTGACTGAGATTTTCTTAAGTCTCGGTCACCTCAGAAAAGTGCAACTGCAGTTCAAAGAAAAGTGCAACTCGGTCCAGTTGCACATTTATGGTAGAAAAGTGCAATTGCACTTTTTTAACAGAAAAGTGCAACTCAAAGCACTTTTTTGTAAGTGACTTAGACTTAAGAAAATCTCAGTTGACTGAGACATAGCAAAACCGTTTTTTTTTTACAAAGTTGAGACAACTTTGGTGGGATGGAGCCACGGAGTCGTAGTTGATGGCGAGAAGGTTGATGCCTTGCTAGGTTGGTGTACGTTGCAAAAACAACAAGGTTGGTGTGTATTTGTTTTATTTGTTCACCATAATACTGACATGGCCATCGATTTGATTAGACAACACAAGCCTGGGATGTTTCACTTATTTATTGTAGGAAGCACGATTAATGTTCTGTAATGATGGGGCTACTCCTATAGTCCGTCTGCTCCTACTCGGGTGTCGGGTCACAGTCACACTCTCCTCTTTTTTTGAACACATTCACACTCTCCTCGAAACTGCAGTAGGCAGTATATGCATAAGAGGAGGAGCGTCTCGGTTCACCTCCGTCGTCTATCCCCACTCCGCCCAGCTTCCATAGCACGCGCCTGCGTCTCCGCCATGGCGCTTTCGCATCCTATCCAGCAGTGCCCAGTTTGAGAGCCTCTGTTCTCCAACTCAAACCCCCACCTGCCGCCATTGATCGCCATCTCTCTCCCAAAGTTCGAATCAGTAGATCTCCCAAGAAAATACCAACCCCATTGTACCACCTGCCTCATTGCGATGGCGAAATCGAGCAGGGTCTGTGGATCTGGGCTGTTTCACAAGGTGTTTACGGAAGGCCCCCTTGAAGTGCTCATCAGCCAGTGCGACGCCATCACCGCCGCGTCCCTAGTCGGTTCCTCCAAAAGTATTCTTCAGTCAGCCAAATACAGTGCCACTCTGCCTGCTTCTCAGCCGTTTGGCCTTCCGTGTGTTCTCTGTTGTGACCCGGCGGATAAACCATGGGTGTTCAAGGAGGATTTGTGATGCGTGTGGTTGACATGTCCGTTGGGAACCCCAAGAGGAAGGTGTGATGCGCACAGCGGCAAGTTTCCCTCAGTAAGAAACCAAGGTTTAATCGAACCAGTAGGAGTCAAGAAGCACGTTGAAGGTTGATGGCGGTGGGATGTAGTGCGGCGCAACACCAGAGATTCCAGCGCCAACGTGGAACCTGCACAACACAACCAAAGTACTTTGCCCCAACGAAACAGTGAGGTTGTCAATCTCACCGGCTTGCTGTAACAAAGGATTAACCGTATTGTGTGGAAGATGATTGTTTGCAGAAAACAGTAAAACAGTATTGCAGTAGATTGTATTTCAGTATAGAGAATTGGACCGGGGTCCACAGTTCACTAGAGGTGTCTCTCCCATAAGATAAACAGCATGTTGGGTGAACAAATTACAGTTGGGCAATTGACAAATAGAGAGGGCATGACCATGCACATACATATTATGATGAGTATAGTGAGATTTAATTGGGCATTACGACAAAGTACATAGACCGCTATCCAGCATGCATCTATGCCTAAAAAGTCCACCTTCAGGTTATCATCCGAACCCCCTCCAGTATTAAGTTGCTAACAACAGACAATTGCATTAAGTATTGCGCGTAATGTAATCAGTGACTACATCCTCAAACATAGCACCAATGTTTTATCCCTAGTGGCAACAGCACATCCATAACCTTAGAGGTTCTTGTCACTCCTCCAGATTCACGGAGACATGAACCCACTATCGAGCATAAATACTCCCTCTTGGAGTTACTAGCATCAACTTGGCCAGAGCATCTACTAATAACGGAGAGCATGCAAGATCATAAACAACACATAGACATAACTTTGATAATCAACATAACAAGTATTCTCTATTCATCGGATCCCAACAAACGCAACATATAGAATTACAGATAGATGATCTTGATCATGTTAGGCAGCTCACAAGATCCAACAATGAAGCACAATGGGGAGAAGACAACCATCTAGCTACTGCTATGGACCCATAGTCCAGGGGTAGACTACTCACACATCACTCCGGAGGCGACCATGGCGGCGTAGAGTCCTCCGGGAGATGAATCCCCTCTCCGGCAGGGTGCCGGAGGCGATCTCCTGAATCCCCCGAGATGGGATTGGCGGCGGCGGGGTCTCTGGAAGGTTTTCCGTATCGTGGCTCTCAGTACTGGGGGTTTCGCGACGGAGGCTTTAAGTAGGCGGAAGGGCAGGTCAGGGGGCCACACGAGGGCCCCACACTACAGGTCAGCGCGGCCAAGGGCTAGGCCGCGCCGCCCTATGGTGTGGCCACCTCGTGGCCCCACTTCGTCTCCTCTTCGGTCTTCTGGAAGCTTCGTGGCAAAATAGGACCCTAGGCGTTGATTTCGTCCAATTCCGAGAATATTTCTTTACTAGGATTTCTGAAACCAAAAACAGCAGAAAACAGCAACTGGCACTTCGGCATCTTGTTAATAGGTTAGTTCCAGAAAATGCACGAATATGACATAAAGTGTGCATAAAACATGTAGATAACATCAATAATGTGGCATGGAACACAATAAATTATCGATACGTCGGAGACGTATCAGCATCCCCAAGCTTAGTTCTGCTCGTCCCGAGCAGGTAAAACGATAACAAAGATAATTTCTGGAGTGACATGCCATCATAACCTTGATCATACTATTTGTAAAGCATATGTAGTGAATGCAGCGATCAAAACAATGTATATGACATGAGTAAACAAGTGAATCATAAAGCAAAGACTTTTCATGAATAGTACTTCAAGACAAGCATCAATAAGTCTTGCATAAGAGTTAACTCATAAAGCAATAATTCAAAGTAAAAGCATTGAAGCAACACAAAGGAAGATTAAGTTTCAGCGGTTGCTTTCAACTTATAACATGTATATCTCATGGATATTGTCAACATAGAGTAATATAATAAGTGCAATATGCAAGTATGTAGGAATCAATGCACAGTTCACACAAGTGTTTGCTTCTTGAGGTGGAGAGAAATAGGTGAACTGACTCAACAATGAAAGTAAAAGAATGGTCCTCCAAAGAGGAAAAGCATCGATTGCTGTATTTGTGCTAGAGCTTTTATTTTGAAAACATGAAACAATTTTGTCAACGGTAGTAATAAAGCATATGTATCATGTAAATTATATCTTACAAGTTGCAAGCCTCATGCATAGTATACTAATAGTGCCCGCACCTTGTCCTAATTAGCTTGGACTACCGGATCATCGCAATACACATGTTTTAACCAAGTGTCACAATGGGGTACCTCCATGCCGCCTGTACAAAAGTCTAAGGAGAAAGCTCGCATCGGATTTCTCGCTATTGATTATTCTCAACTTAGACATCCATACCGGGACAACATAGACAACAGATAATGGACTCCTCTTTTATGCATAAGCATGTGACAACAATAAATTTTCTCATTTGAGATTGAGGATATTGTCCAAAACTGAAACTTCCACCATGGATCATGGCTTTAGTTAGCGGCCCAATGTTCTTCTCTAACAATATGCATGCTTAACCATAAGGTGGTAGATCTCTCTTACTTCAGACAAGACGAACATGCATAGCAACTCACATGATATTCAACAAAGAATAGTTGATGGCGTCCCCAGAAACATGGTTATCGCACAACAAGCAACTTAATAAGAGATAAAGTGCATAAGTACATATTCAATACCACAATAGTTTTTAAGCTATTTGTCCCATGAGCTATATATTGCAAAGGTGAATGATGGAATTTTAAAGGTAGCACTCAAGCAATTTACTTTGGAATGGCGGAGAAATACCATGTAGTAGGTAGATATGGTGGACACAAATGGCATAGTGGTTGGCTCAAGGATTTTGGATGCATGAGCAGTAATCCCTCTCGATACAAGGTTTAGGCTAGCAAGGTTATTTGAAACAAACACAAGGATGAACTGGTGCAGCAAAACTCACATAAAAGACATATTGTAAACATTATAAGACTCTACACCGTCTTCCTTGTTGTTCAAACTCAATACTAGAAATTATCTAGACCTTAGAGAGACCAAATATGCAAACCAAATTTTTAGCATGCTCTATGTATTTCTTCATTAATGGGTGCAAAGTATATGATGCAAGAGCTTAAACATGAGCACAACAATTGCCAAGTATCACATTATCCAAGACATTTTAGCAATTTACTACATGTATCATTTTCCAATTCCAACCATATAACAATTTAACGAAGAAGAAACTTCGCCATGAATACTATGAGTAGAGCCTAAGGACATACTTGTCCATATGCTACAGCGGAGCGTGTCTCTCTCCCACAAAGTGAATGCTAGGATCCATTTTATTCAAACAAAACAAAAAACAAAAACAAACCGACGCTCCAAGAAAAGCACATAAGATGTGATGGAATAAAAATATAGTTTCAGGGGAGGAACCTGATAGTGTTGTCGATGAAGAAGGGGATGCCTTGGGCATCCCCAAGCTTAGACGCTTGAGTCTTCTTAGAATATGCAGGGGTGAACCACCGGGGCATCCCCAAGCTTAGAGCTTTCACTCTCCTTGATCATGTTGTATCATCTCCCTCTCTTGATCCTTGAAAACTTCCTCCACACCAAACTTAGAACAACTCATTAGAGGATTAGTGGACAATAAAAATTAACATGTTGAGAGGTGACACAATCATTCTTAACACTTCTGGACATTGCATAAAGCTACTGGACATTAATGGATCAAAGAAATTCATCCAACATAGCAAAAGAGGCAATGCGAAATAAAAGGCAGAATCTGTCAAAACAGAACAGTTTGTATTGACGAATTTTATTGAGGCACCAGAATTGCTCAAATGAAAATGCTCAAATCGAATGAAAGTTGCGTACATATCTGAGGATCACTCACGTAAATTGGCATAATTTTCTGAGTTACCTACAGAGAAAACAGCCCAGATTCGTGACAGCAAAGAAATCTATTTCTGCGCAGTAATCCAAATCTAGTATGAACTTTACTATCAACGACTTTACTTGGCACAACAAAACACTAAACTAAGATAAGGAGAGGTTGCTACAGTAGTAAACAACTTCCAAGACATAAAATAAAAACAAAGTACTGTAGTAAAAACCATGGGTTGTCTCCCATAAGCGCTTTTCTTTAACGCCTTTCAGCTAGGCGCAGAAAGTGTGTATCAGGTATTATCAAAGGGTGGTGCATCTACAGCGGGGTGTGGAGTTTTCTCAACTATGCATTTTATCTTTTCTATGTGAATTTCAGAGGCTCCCTTTTCATTAGTCTTGGGCTTGCTACTCTCATCAAACAAATCTTCAGGAACAATCCAATCAAAATTCTTTTCTAGTGCCTCACACATTCCCAAGAGCTTGCAAGGTATTGATGTTTTAATATCCCCCTCATAATTAACTTCATTAGTGTACTTTTGTCTATCCTTTTCCATCTTCTCAAGGGTACTGGCAAAGTTGGTATAAGAGCCTAGTATATTATATTTAGTGAAGACTTTTCTAGCTTCTCTCGCTATTCCCCCAAATTCTTTAAGAAGGGTTTCTAATACAAAATCTTTCTTTTCTCCTTCTTCCATATCACTGAGTGTAAGAAACATATGTTGAATCACAGGATTAAGATTAACAAATCTAGCTTCTAACGCGTGTACTAAAGAAGCAACAGCAATTTCATAAGTAGGAGCAAGTTCTACCAAGTGTCTATCTTCAAAATCTTCAACCGTACTAATATGAGTGAATAAATCTTCTATATTATCTTTCCCAAGGATAGACCCTCGGCCTACCGGTACATCTTTAAGAACAAACTTAGGAGGAAACATGATGAAATAAGTAAAGCAAATACAAGTAACTAATTTTTTTTTGTGTTTTTGATATAGCAAACAAGATAGCAAATAAAGTAAAACTAGCAACTAATTTTTTTGTATTTTGATTTAGTGCAGCAAACAAAGTAGTAAATAAAACTAAGCAAGACAAAAACAAAGTAAAGAGATTGGGAAGTGGAGACTCCCCTTGCAGCGTGTCTTGATCTCCCCGGCAACGGCGCCAGAAATTTGTTGCTGGCGCAAAGTTGACGTGGGAGTTAGAGATCTCTGTGGTGTAACTTTTCTTCAGTTCCCCGGCAACGGCGCCAGAAATTTGCTTGATGCGTGTGGTTGACACGTCCGTTGGGAACCCCAAGAGGAAGGTGTGATGCGCACAGCGGCAAGTTTCCTCGAAGAAACCAAGGTTTAATCGAACCAGTAGGAGTCAAGAAGCACGTTGAAGGTTGATGGCGGCGGGATGTAGTGCGCCGCAACACCAGAGATTCCGGCGCCAACGTGGAACCTGCACAACACAACCAAAGTACTTTGCCCCAACGAAACAGTGAGGTTGTCAATCTCACCGGCTTGCTGTAACAAAGGATTAACCGTATTGTGTGGAAGATGATTGTTTGCAGAAAACAGTAAAACAGTATTGCAGTAGATTGTATTTCAGTATAGAGAATTGGACCGGGGTCCACAGTTCAGTAGAGGTGTCTCTCCCATAAGATAAACAGCATGTTGGGTGAACAAATTAAAGTTGGGCAATTGACAAATAGAGAGGGCATGACCATGCACATACATATTATGATGAGTATGGTGAGATTTAATTGGGCATTACGACAAAGTACATAGACCACTATCCAGCATGCATCTATGCCTAAAAAGTCCACCTTCAGGTTATCATCCGAACCCCCTCCAGTATTAAGTTGCTAACAACAGACAATTGCATTAAGTATTGCGCGTAATGTAATCAGTGACTACATCCTCAAACATAGCACCAATGTTTTATCCCTAGTGGCAACAGCACATCCATAACCTTAGAGGTTCTTGTCACTCCTCCAGATTCACGGAGACATGAACCCACTATCGAGCATAAATACTCCCTCTTGGAGTTACTAGCATCAACTTGGCCAGAGCATCTACTAATAACGGAGAGCATGCAAGATCATAAACAACACATAGACATAACTTTGATAATCAACATAACAAGTATTCTCTATTCATCGGATCCCAACAAACGCAACATATAGAATTACAGATAGATGATCTTGATCATGTTAGGCAGCTCACAAGATCCAACAATGAAGCACAATGGGGAGAAGACAACCATCTAGCTACTGCTATGGACCCATAGTCCAGGGGTAGACTACTCACACATCACTCCGGAGGCGACCATGGCGGCGTAGAGTCCTCCGGGAGATGAATCCCCTCTCCGGCAGGGTGCCGGAGGCGATCTCCTGAATCCCCCGAGATGGGATTGGCGGCGGCGGCGTCTCTGGAAGGTTTTCCATATCGTGGCTCTCGGTACTGGGGGTTTCGCGACGGAGGCTTTAAGTAGGCGGAAGGGCAGGTCAGGGGGCCACACGAGGGCCCCACACTACAGGTCGGCGCGGCCAAGGGCCAGGCCGCGCCGCCCTATGGTGTGGCCACCTCGTGGCCCCACTTCGTCTCCTCTTCGGTCTTCTGGAAGCTTCGTGGCAAAATAGGACCCTGGGCGTTGATTTCGTCCAATTCCGAGAATATTTCTTTACTAGGATTTCTGAAACCAAAAACAGCAGGAAACAAAGACATCGGCACTTCGGCATCTTGTTAATAGGTTAGTTCCAGAAAATGCACGAATATGACATAAAGTGTGCATAAAATATGTAGATAACATCAATAATGTGGCATGGAACACAAGAAATTATCGATACGTCGGAGACGTATCAATTTGCCGGTGCACAGCAAGTGCAAACTACTGCCGCTGGACAGGTTCTCCTATGATGGCCTAATGCCACACGGTAAGGATGAGGAGCGGGCAGGCGCCAATGGAGATTGGATCGCCATGGTTGGCCCCGAAGGCAAGTGGAACCTCCTCAATGTCTACACTCATCGCAAGATTAAGCGTCCATCTTTGAGGAAGAAGTTGGAAACCACACGCAATCCACTTATATTCGAGTATCAGCGTTCAGCTATTCAACTGCAGAAGATAGCTATTTGCCAAGTTCCTACAGCTGCTAGGGGGTATAAAGATTTCTCCCTTGTCGCAATCTTCGACTTTGCAATTGCCTACCTCCATGGCGAATATCCTCGTACATGGATATTTCTTGAAAACCAGTTTCGACGGCGCCATATCTTTGCGATGCAATTATACATAACGGACTTGTGTTCGCCGTTACTGAGCTTGGAAATGTTTATGCATGGGATCCTAATCAATTTGGTAACATTTCCTCCCTATCTTTTTTATATACGTAACTTATATAGTATTTCACCTCTTATTTGTTGAACTGTTGATGTCTACTTCCCCCTCCTTTTCCTGTAGACAGTGTTGGGCCTCCAAGAGCAGAGGTTTGTAGAACAGCAGCAAGTTTTCCCTTAAGTGGATACCCAAGGTTTATCGAACTCAGGGAGGAAGAGGTCAAAGATATCCCTCTCATGCAACCCTGCAACCACAAAGCAAGAAGTCTCTTGTGTCCCCAACACACCAAATAGGTGCACTAGTTCGGCGAAGAGATAGTGAAATACAGGTGGTATGAATAAGTATGAGCAGTAGCAACGGTGCCAGAAAATAGCTTGCTGGCGTGTAGTTGATGGTGGTAGTATTGCAGCAGTAGTAACGCAGTAAAACAGTAAACAAGCAGTAGTAACGCAGCAGTATTTAGGAACAAGGCCTAGGGATTAGACTTTCACTAGTGGACACTCTCAACATTGATCACATAACAGAATAGATAAATGCATACTCTACACTTTTGTTGGATGATGAACGCATTGCGTAGGATTACACGAACCCTCAATGCCGGAGTTAACAAGCTCCACAATTTGTTCATATTTAGTAACCTTATAGTGTAAGATAGATCAACAGACTAAACCAAGTACTAACATAGCATGCACACTATCACCTTCATGCATATGTAGGAGGAATAGATCACATCAATATTATCATAGCAATAGTTAACTTCGCAATCTACAAGAGATCATGATCATAGCATAAACCAAGTACTAACACGGTGCACACACTGTCACCTTTACACACGTGCAGGAGGAATAGAACTACTTTAATAACATTGCTAGAGTAGCACATAGATGAATAGTGATACAAACTCATATGAATCTCAATCATGTGAAGCAGCTCATGATATTATTGTATTGAGGTACATGGGAGAGATGAACCACATAGCTACCGGTACAGCCCCGAGCCTCGATGGAGAACTACTCCCTCCTCATGGGAGCAGCAGCGGTGATGATGATGGCGGTGGAGATGGCAGCGGTGTCGATGGAGAAGCCTTCCGGGGGCACTTCCCCGCTCCGGCGGCGTGCCGGAACAGAGACTCCTGTCCCCCAGATCTTGGCCTCGCGATGGCGGCGGCTCTGGAAGGTTTCTGTGGTTTTCGTCGAACGTATCAGGGTTTTCGATCCAGGGGCTTTATATAGGCGAAGAGGCGGCGCAGGAGGGTCGAAGGGGCGACGACACCATAGGGCGGCGCGGCCAGGGCCTGGGCCGCGCCGGCCTATGGTCTGGGGGCCCAGTGCCCCCCCCTCTGGTCCTTCCCGGGTGTTCTGGATGCTCCCGGTGAAAATAGGAACTTTGGCGTTGATTTCGTCCGATTCCGAGAATATTTCGTTACTAGGATTTCTGAAACCAAAAACAGCAGAAAACAGGAACTGGCACTTCGGCATCTTGTTAATAGGTTAGTTCCAGAAAATGCACGAATATGACATAAAGTGTGCATAAAACATGTAGATAACATCAATAATGTGGCATGGAACATAAGAAATTATCGATACGTCGGAGACGTATCAGCATCCCCAAGCTTAGTTCTGCTCGTCCCGAGCAGGTAAAACGATAACACAGATAATTTCTAAAGTGACATGCCATCATAACCTTGATCATACTATTTGTAAAGCATATGTAGTGAATGCAGCGATCAAAACAATGGTAATGACATGAGTAAACAAGTGAATCATAAAGCAAAGACTTTTCATGAATAGTACTTCAAGACAAGCATCAATAAGTCTTGCATAAGAGTTAACTCATAAAGCAATAATTCAAAGTAAAGGCATTGAAGCAACACAAAGGAAGATTAAGTTTCAGCGGTTGCTTTCAACTCATAACATTTATATCTCATGGATATTGTCAACATAGAGTAATATAATAAGTGCAATATGCAAATATGTAGGAATCAATGCACAGTTCACAAGTGTTTGCTTCTTGAGGTGGAGAGAAATGGGTGAACTGACTCAATAATGAAAGTAAAAGAATGGTCCTCCATAGAGGAAAAGCATCGATTGCTATATTTGTGCTAGAGCTTTGATTTTGAAAACATAAAGAGAGCATAAAAATAAAGTTTTGAGAGGTGTATGTTGTTGTCAACGAATGGTAGCGGGTACTCTAACCCCCTTGCCAGACAAACCTTCAAAGAGCGGCTCCCATTTTATTTTATTTTTGGGTGGCACTCCTTCCAACCTTTCTTTCACAAACCATGGCTAACCGAATCCTCGGGTGCCTGCCAACAATCTCATACCATGAAGGAGTGCCTTTTTATTTTAGTTTTATTATGATGACACTCCTCCCAACCTTTGCTTACACAAGCCATGGCTAACCGAATCCTTCGGGTGCCGTCCAACAATCACATACTATGGAGGAGTGTCTATTTTTGTTAATTAATTTGGGACTGGGAATCCCATTGCCAGCTCTTTTTGCAAAATTATTGGATAAGCGGATGAAGCCACTAGTCCATTGGTGAAAGTTGCCCAACAAGATTGAAAGATAAACACCACATACTTCCTCATGAGCTATAAAACATTGACACAAATCAGAGGTGATAAATTTTGAATTGTTTAAAGGTAGCACTCAAGCAATTTACTTTGGAATGGCAGGAAATACCATGTAGTAGGTAGGTATGGTGGACACAAATGGCATAGTGTTGTTTGGCTCAAGGATTTGGATGCATGAGAAGTATTCCCTCTCGATACAAGGTTTAAGCTAGCAAGGCTTATTTGAAACAAACACAAGGATGAACTGGTGCAGAAAAACTCACATAAAAGACATATTGTAAACATTATAAGACTATACATCGTCTTCCTTGTTGTTCAAACACCCCACTAGAAATTATCTAGACCTTAGAGAGACCAATTATGCAAACCAAATTTTAGCATGCTCTATGTATTTCTTCACTAATAGGTGCAAAGTATATGATGCAAGAGCTTAAACATGAGCACAACAATTGCCAAGTATCACATTACCCAAGACATTTATAGCAATTACTACATGTATCATTTTCCAATTCCAACCATATAACAATTTATCGAAGAAGAAACTTCGCCATGAATATTATGAGCTAAGAACACATGTGTTCATATGCAACAGCGGAGCGTGTCTCTCTCCCACACAAGCATGATGTAATCCAATTTATTCAAACACAAACAAAAATAAGAAACATACCGACGCTCCAAGAAAAGCACATAAGATGTGATGGAATAAAAATATAGTTTCAGGGGAGGAACCTGATAATGTTGTCGATGAAGAAGGGGATGCCTTGGGCATCCCCAAGCTTAGACGCTTGAGTCTTCTTGATATATGCAGGGGTGAACCACCGGGGCATCCCCAAGCTTAGAGCTTTCACTCTTCTTGATCATAGTATATCATCCTCCTCTCTTGACCCTTGAAAACTTCCTCCACACCAAACTCAAAACAACTCATTAGAGGGTTAGTGCACAATAAAAATTAACATATTCAGAAGTGACACAATCATTCTTAACACTTCTGGACATTGCATAATGCTACTGGACATTAATGGATCAAAGAAATTCATCCAACATAGCAAAAGAGGCAATGCGAAATAAAAGGCAGAATCTGTCAAAACAGAACAGTTCGTATTGACGAATTTTAAAATGGCACCAGACTTGCTCAAATGAAAATGCCCAAATTGAATGAAAGTTGCGTACATATCTGAGGATCATGCACGTAAATTGGCTTAATTTTCTGAGCTACCTACAGGGAGGTAGACCCAGATTCGTGACAGCAAAGAAATCTGGAACTGCGCAGTAATCCAAATCTAGTACTTACTTTTCTATCAACGGCTTTACTTGGCACAACAAAACACAAAACTAAGATAAGGAGAGGTTGCTACAGTAGTAAACAACTTCCAAGACATAAATATAAAACAAAGTACTGTAGCAAAATAACACATGGGTTATCTCCCAAGAAGTTCTTTCTTTATAGCCATTAAGATGGGCTCAGCAGTTTTAATGATGCACTCGCAAGAAATAGTATTTGAAGCAAAAGAGAGCATCAAGAGGCAAATTCAAAACACATTTAAGTCTAACATGCTTCCTATGAAAAGGAATCTTGTAAATAAACAAGTTCAAGAAGCATAATGCAACAAGCATAGAAAGATAAAACAAGTGTAGCTTCAAAAATTTCAGCACATAGAGAGGCATTTTAGTAACATGAAAATTTCTACAACCATATTTTCCTCTCTCATAATAACTTTCAGTAGTGTCATGAGCAAACTCAACAATATAACTATCACATAAAGCATTCTTATCATGAGTCTCATGCATAAAATTATTACTCTCCACATAGGCATAATCAATTTTATTAGTGATAGTGGGAGCAAATTCAACAAAGTAGCCATCATTATTATTCTCATCATCAAATATAGGAGGCATATTGTAATCATAATCAAATTCACTCTCCATAACAGGCGGCAACAAAAGACTACTATCATTAAAATCATCATAAATAGGAGGTAAAGTATCATCAAAGAAAATTTTCTCCTCAATGCTTGGTGGACTAAAAAGATCATGCTCATCAAAACCAGCTTCCCCAAGCTTAGAATTTTCCATATCATTAGCAACAATGGTGTTCAAAGTGTTCATACTAATATGTTCCATGGTTTTTTTAATTTTCGGATCAAACCATCCATGTCTTAAATCAGGAAATAGAGTAAAAAGCTCATTGTTGTCCATTATGCCTTACTAGTGTAAACAAGAAACAAAAAGATGCAATTGCAGAATCTAAAGGAAATAGCTTCGAGTACTTACAACGACGGAAAATAGCTTGGTAGCCGAGGTCCGGAGTGTGAGTACCTTTTACCTTTCCTCCCCGGCAACGGCGCCAGAAAATAGCTTGATGTCTACTTCCCCCTCCTTTTCCTGTAGACAGTGTTGGGCCTCCAAGAGCAGAGGTTTGTAGAACAGCAGCAAGTTTTCCCTTAAGTGGATACCCAAGGTTTATCGAACTCAGGGAGGAAGAGGTCAAAGATATCCCTCTCATGCAACCCTACAACCACAAAGCAAGAAGTCTCTTGTGTCCCCAACACACCAAATAGGTGCACTAGTTCGGCGAAGAGATAGTGAAATACAGGTGGTATGAATAAGTATGAGCAGTAGCAACGGTGCCAGAAAATAGCTTGCTGGCGTGTAGTTGATGGTGGTAGTATTGCAGCAGTAGTAACGCAGAAACAAGAAACAAGCAGTAGTAACGCAGCAGTATTTAGGAACAAGGCCTAGGGATTAGACTTTCACTAGTGGACACTCTCAACATTGATCACATAACAGAATAGATAAATGCATACTCTACACTTTTGTTGGATGATGAACGCATTGCGTAGGATTACACGAACCCTCAATGCCGGAGTTAACAAGCTCCACAATTTGTTCATATTTAGTAACCTTATAGTGTAAGATAGATCAACAGACTAAACCAAGTACTAACATAGCATGCACACTGTCACCTTCATGCATATGTAGGAGGAATAGATCACATCAATATTATCATAGCAATAGTTAACTTCGCAATCTACAAGAGATCATGATCATAGCATAAACCAAGTACTAACACGGTGCACACACTGTCACCTTTACACACGTGCAGGAGGAATAGAACTATTTTAATAACATTGCTAGAGTAGCACATAGATGAATAGTGATACAAACTCATATGAATCTCAATCATGTAAAGCAGCTCATGAGATTATTGTATTGAGGTACATGGGAGAGATGAACCACATAGCTACCGGTACAGCCCCGAGCCTCGATGGAGAACTACTCCCTCCTCATGGGAGCAGCAGCGGTGATGATGATGGCGGTGGAGATGGCAGCGGTGTCGATGGAGAAGCCTTCCGGGGGCACTTCCCCGCTCCGGCAGCGTGCCGGAACAGAGACTCCTGTCCCCCAGATCTTGGCCTCGCGATGGCGGCGGCTCTGGAAGGTTTCTGTGGTTTTCGTCGAACGTATCAGGGTTTTCGATCCAGGGGCTTTATATAGGCGAAGAGGCGGCGCAGGAGGGTCGAAGGGGCGACGACACCATAGGGCGGCGCGGCCAGGGCCTGGGCCGCGCCGGCCTATGGTCTGGGGGCCCAGTGCCCCCCCTCTGGTCCTTCCCGGGTGTTCTGGATGCTCCCGGTGAAAATAGGAACTTTGGCGTTGATTTCGTCCGATTCCGAGAATATTTCGTTACTAGGATTTCTGAAACCAAAAACAGCAGAAAACAGGAACTGGCACTTCGGCATCTTGTTAATAGGTTAGTTCCAGAAAATGCACGAATATGACATAAAGTGTGCATAAAACATGTAGATAACATCAATAATGTGGCATGGAACATAAGAAATTATCGATACGTCGGAGACGTATCAACTGTCTTGGCATCTTTTGGCTTAAAGGAATTCCATAGGTGCACACCATAACCCTCTTGTGGTATGGACATATTTAGAATTTAACATCTATAGGAATTTTAGTATGGTCTAATGTGCATGTTGTTCCTTAGGAAAAAGGCCCCCTAGTAATTAAGTTTCTTTATTATTACTCCCTAGAAAATTTAAGGTAGAGTAGAAATAGAATCAATAAAGCTGCCATGCAATATTGATAAAGACTTTCATTTGTTTATATTCCCCCGGTTCTAGAGAATAAGGAGTACTATATTCAAACCATCTAAAATTTGGACCAATATTTTGGGGAACATGTTTTTAATCCATATGAAGTTTTACCAAGATGTTCGAAATATATTTCAAACCATCTTATGTTCGACCATTATTTTTTAAAGTACTAGTATTGGCATCCCAATATCAAATCAATATCACTAGTAGATAAATCATGAAATATATTTTCATGTGACGTGCTCTTTCCTTTTTCAAGGTCCTATAGTGCTCCCTGCTCCATTCATTCCGCGGACGGCTGGATTTGATGGCTATGATGATTTTGACTCTAATAGTCGTACGTGGTGGCTGGCAAGATATCAAGATCGTTCTAGACTTCTCCTGGTCTATGCACGTGGCGTAATGGATTTTGACGCTAACGGTGCTCCAATGTATTATTATGATAGTACCCCTTCTGTCCATTGCGGTCGCGCTGTTCACAGCTATTCGGGGTATACCTGCATTGTATTCTCGAATGACACTAGTCGGTTTCTTCCAGCCAACCCGTGGGAAAGGGTTACTAATCTTGGAGACTATTCTATGTTCCTTGGGTTGAACTATCCGATTTTCATGCCAGTGGGTGGTGCAACATTTCCCCCAGGATATTTGACAAGAAGAAACTGCATCTACACCACGCCTCAGACCATTGGCTCTCAGTTTGACACATCACATCAAGAAATTTTCCGCTTCAGTCTAAATGGCGAAGACCACCAAAGCATCTCTTTCTCAAGCAGCGGTCCAGGGGCCAACTGGCATACGGGGTTTTGGTTCATCCCAAGCTACACCAACGCGCTGGACTGGAACAAAGACAATCAGAGTTAGGGATATTTATGTAATAGTAGGATCATACTACTAGCTAGCTCAGTTGGTCTTGACTCCTATTTAACTATTTATAGCTAATGGACTTAGGTGATTAAATGATGCTATTTGCATGAACCGAGGTGCATCTTTTAATTTGATCAAATACGGTCTATGCACATGCATGGTTGTTTGGCTGTTTCAGTGTCCCTAGAGGCATACATATATACTGTTATTTAGCAATCTTTATTACAGTACAAAGGTCTTAACCTCATGGTTCACAGAAAGTATAAACGTAGATCAACCATCTAAACATAGAAGACATTCTAGTGTATGATTCTTACATATACACATCAACATCCTATCAGAAAATCTTAATGTGAATTGTACTGGCTGTACAAACCCGTGCATCATTCTCTAGCCGGTTGCACCCAAAAACCAAATCGTGGTACTTCATAGTTGACTGTATGTAGGACAATATACAGATCCAATGCGAAGCCGTGGGTATCACCTGCATGACAGAACCATATTTCACATGGTTGGAGGTACTCCATATGGCATTTAAAATCATTCCTTGTCCTTCATATGGCCCTAAAAATAGTACAGTTGGATTTGTGGGTTTTAATTTTTTATTAACACACTCAATTGATTGCCCAAACATTGATTAATAATATTATTAAGGGGTGTGATGTTGAAAGCCATAAGAACAATGTGCCAAACAATCTTTGCTAGCGGACGGTAAATGTATACCCATCAGAAATAATCAGCAGACGTGCATGTTTCTTTGGTCAGAAAAACTGCTGCACCATCTTAAAAGTAAATGGCATGACCATTTATTTGATTTGATAGCGTGCAGCTAGATGGCGTACATTACTATCTCTACTTCCTTGGGTCGCCCAAATCTGGAGTACTAAAAGCAAATCCTGGTGATTCATTTGACAAGACAACACAGATGCGTCCAAATTTCTCCGCCCATATTATTATAGTAATATACGAAATCTGGAGTGCGTTGCCTCGTTGCCTTCCAAGAGAAGCTGCATTCCTTGCCAAAAAAGAGAGAGGCTGTATTTATAACTACCTCACCGGCCGCCACTAGTACAAACCATCACTCCCTCTCCACCTCCACCTCCATCTCTTCCCTAGTAGCTCCACCTCCATATCGGCGACGGACCACAATCGCACGGCTTCGACTTCCTCTTCGACGGCGGCGGCAACAGAGGCGTGAGGCACCTTCTCCGCGGCGCATCACTCATCCTCGTCCCGCGGCAACAATGGCTGTATGTGAAATCACCATACCCTTGTGTATGGTAGAGATGATGATGTGCGGATAAAATTTTATTGGCGGTTGCTCATCCTTGTTTGAATATTTGGTGTAGATTCACATCTAGGGCAGGGTGTCAAGCGGGGTGGGTAGCGGGCTAGCTAGTTTCAGTGCGAGTGCTTTAAATCTGCTCTAATCTCAACCACTATTTGCTCTAATTTTCTGCTTTGCGGGACGATTCGCGGACGCCGCTTGCAACCCTAATCTAGGGTATTGATCCTAGTTTAGTAGACTACTAGGATTTACATGCCAATTTGTTTTTAGACTAGATCCGGATATTTGTCAATACTACTACGTACTTCTTCCGTTCGTATTTAATTGACTCTAGTTGAAAGCATCGACAGTTCATTTTCTTCTCTCCCTCGCGTCGACTAATTAAAACCGAACAGAGGGAGTATTAGGAATCCATGTGCATCCGTACTACCAGTAAGGTATTGCGTTGTTGCAGAGGCTCGGTGTAATCAATATCTTTCGATATTAATATACTCACTTTATCAGAAAATAAATTAGTAATCCATGTTCAAACTTGCTAGTTTGATCGACGTTTGATGATGATTTGTGAGGCCATGTATGGGCCTAGTTTGTTTTGCCTGGTGGTCAGTAGGCTGATGATTTATATTTTTGCTTGGTCGATCTGTGGTCGTTCCATGGCCACTGCTGATTAAGCATTACTAGAATCAACAATTTTTTGCTTGTCTGGTGATTGGAAGTGTATGCGCTAGCACCATCGCACGATGATTAGTCTTAATGGAGATGCAGATGTCGATCAAGAGGGAGAAACATATCTTGATCATGCATTTTTCACGAGATTACTTGGTGATTGGAAGTAGAATCCACAATTTGTTGTGCAAACTTCTCAACATATGCATATATTCAATGAATTGGCTTTATGTGATCAATAGTACTTCTTATTGCAGATGGATGGAGGGGAAAGAGCGAAAAAACCGATATTTAGTGAGATGACTTCTCATTCTGTGACTTCTGATATCCCAGATAACAAGGTAAATATATAGAACGATGATTCGTAGGTGATAAAAGCAGAATCCACAATTTGCCGTGCAAACTTCTCAACATATGCATATATTTGATTAATTAGTTTCATGTGATCAATAGTATTACTTATTCCAGATGGACGTAGGGGAAGGAACGAAAAAGCGGATGCTATGTGAAATGACTTCTAAATCTGTGTGTTCTGATATCCCAGATGACAAGGTAAACATATGGACCGACGCTTGTTTTGCCGCTGCCCCTGTTAGATGGCTAGATGCTCTGGTCTAATTTCTGTTCATGTGCTTATTATTGCAGTAAACATAGAGTTGAAGAAAACTCTATATTGTCCGATGACAAAGGTGAAATGGCATGCCGATCTTTTAAACCTCCGACGCCACCTTGTTTCTTGTCTATGGAGACCGATGCGACTGGACCTGGTACTGATGAGCCTATACCTGGCATCATCGTGCCACATGAAGAAGGTTGTGGATTGGGTTTACCCCCTGCTGTAGAAACTGGTGGTGCAGGTGGAGCTGCTAGTGTAGAGCCTCTAGTGAACGGTGTCGTGCCACGGGAATTCTCTGAACTGGAGCAAAACGGTTTACCTATTGTCAAGACCGATTTAACTGGTGCTGATGCTGGAGTTGCTACTGATGATCCTGCACCCGAAGGAGGTTTTGTATTGGTAGAACCCGTCATTACTATGCCCACAGTACTGACTGGTGGTGGACCTGGAGCTGGTAGGGTAGAGCCTCTAGCGAAAGGTGTCGTGCCACGAGAATCCTCTGAAGTGGATATTGGTGGTTTACCCTCTGTAGAGACTAGTGGTCTACCTGGAGCTGGTATTGTAGAGATTTCAGCAAACGGTGCTGTCCCACCCGACTCCTATGAACTGGAGCATGTACCGATGTGCCTTACAGAGAACTTTGACGCACCCGTAAGTAGTGGTGATGATTCCGCTGAATCTGATCAAGAAGGATCTGCATCTCTAGGACAAGATGTCATTGTCATTCACACAGAACCTGAGCTGAAGTCGACAACGGTAGCTTATATGGCACGGACTGTCCTTCAAGCTCTAAAGATCCAGTTGGGTGGTTCACAGGACCAACTACTCCAAGCCATTGTCACTACAAAAGATCAGCCAGCATGCTTCGTCATCTCCTGCATATTGTTTGACAAGCTGAAGCACCGCAATCGGCGCATTGTTCAATCCCATCAGCATGGAGAGAGGAGCTATGTTTATGTCAAGATGATTCATGCTGATTTGGTAAGGTTCCATGATAAGATGTATGGGTGGGGTGAGGCAAGAGCCACATTTTGCAGCATTCACACAGTCTTCGCTCTTGAGCCAGACCCCATGGATGCTTACCCGATTGGTGCAGCTGTCTGACTTGATATATGTTTTATGATCGGTATCTTTGTCGTGGAACTGTGATGTGGAGCTACCTTTCTTATGGTTTCTAGGCTTTTGGTTTCAACATGTATTATGGAGCTTACCTTAGGACTTTCGCATGTGTTTGGCTGTTGACCTGTAATGTTTGTGGTTGGTTGTCTAATCTACTTGGCACAATCACATTGCAAAGGCAAATGTTCCTTTTCTCTTTAATTGTTATTATGACTTATGTGTTATAACCAGGCAAGAATATGCAATATTGGTTCTCTGACCGATATATATGTACACACAACTTTTGTTCACATAATAACACTTACACGGGAAAAGAGTAGCTTTCTCTGTTGGACAAACACCAAACCACAAAAGGGTAACAACACAATATCCAAACTAGGTACGGCACCTGTTGAGCATACATAACTTTTGGCGTAAAATCACGTTAACCAACACTAGCATCATCTTGTTCTTTGCAAGGTGCTATGCTTATCAGTCTAATCCCAATACACCACCTACTTCAGGTGGCACGATGATGTCAAGTGCAGGCTCACCAGTACCAACTCTCTTGCATCAGTCTCCATTGAATGTACGCCACTGCTGCAGTAGACACCATTAGCAATGCAAGCTGAAGGTGTTCTTATCCTCATATCAGGATCACATAATACAGGTGTCAAGCTTCATGCACTAGCCAACACAATAAAAAGTCCGAACTAGGATAGCTAGGAAAAAAACATGAAGATCTTTTTTTCGAATCCCACGCTGAACATCTTTTTTTTAACTAATTAGGTAAGCTCCTGCTGACAAACATATTACAGAACTCCAGCAGTGGCTCTATATTTTGGTGCTGTGGGCTGAATGGCTGATGCTGCGCATGGAGCCGGCAATAGCTTCACCGGAAGCTGCAAACTGTGGCGGCCAAATGCAGGGCTGAAACAGCGTATTTTCAGGCGCTATAAATGCAGCGCCAAAAACAGAATATAATGAAAAATAGAGTGCAGTAAAACAGAAGATCAAACAAAGACTAGAAATAGACATAAAATAGGATAAAATTAGCTTGATAGATACTCCGTAGTTCATATTTTTACAAAGTAGTGCGATAAAACTAAACTAAAACTCGACATCTGACGAGTCCGGTGTCGTGCCCGACACCGGATCCGACGAGAAGAGGTCAATCCAACGGGGGTCGTCCTCGCCAATGGTGGTCAGCCCGGCGAGCTGCGCTTCGATGAAGGCCCGCTTCGTCGCCTTCTCCGCCCTCCGTCGTGCGCGGTCCTCCTTCTTCGCTGCCCGCCTCGTCGCCTTCTCCGCCCTCCGTCTGCGGAAGTGCTCGTTCTCGGCGGCAATGTCCTCGGGGAAGCGGGCCGCCCACTCGCGCGCCGCGCGCTCGTCCCGCTCGGCGATGCGCAAACGGCGCTCCGTCTCGCGGCGGTGGTGCTGTTCCTCCTGTCTAACGATGTACGGCGGCGGCGCGAGATCCTCGGCCTGCTGGCGCGTCCACACGTCATGGAAATTCATCGACGATCGCGGGCGCCCGAGCCGCCACGCCACGGCGTCGTACGCGCGCGCGGCCTCTTGCGCGGTCTCGTAGGTGCCGAGGCCGATGCGCTCGCCGCTGTCACGTATCTCCGCGTAATACGTACCTTTGGGGCGCGCGCGGACGCCGCGGTACCCCGTGCCGAGACGCGGCAGTACCGCGAGCTCGACGCGAGACGAGGCATGGCGGCGGCGGCGGAAGCGGAGCCGCGGCAGCGATATTAGGCGCAGATGGGCAAATTTCAGCAACCCGTGTCCATCTTTTTTTTTGGCAGGATTACGCCATGTACCACCTTCCAATTAGAAAATAGTATTGTTCAGCCTTCCCCTGTTGGGCCCAATATTTCACTTTGGGTTGCCAACGGCCATCTACATGGTAATTGCTCTCGGCCTACTTGCTCCGGCTGTCGAAGCCCAATAACTACAAATGGGCCTTTCGCTCATGCAATTTCGGCCCTTTTCTAATGAAACACGAGATCCTATGAATGGCAAAAGAAAAAAACGCGAAGATTCTACATAAAAGTTGTTTTTATTTATTTTGAATTATTGGGTTCCAATTTTTGAAAGCTGCTCATGCCCAATATGAAAATCCTTGTTCGCTCCATACCCACATGGATAACGGTATTTTTAATAATTCATAAAGTGGATTTGAAATTTAAAACATATCCTAATAATTCCATGATTTAATCTATCAACTTGCAAGATCTTGGAGAGAAAAAGCTTGTGTTAGTCTGCAGAATCCTCACCGTTTCAAAGGCGGCAGTGGATCAAAAGAAAAAAGGAAGTAGCCAGAAATTAGGGGTCAAAAATAACTCCAAGAAATGAAACTTTTATTGTTCGTAGAGGATGACATGCGGGACCCATGAGCCAGCAGCTTACTCAACGTTTCAAAGGCGGCATGAGATCGGAAGAAAAAGGCAAGTGACCAAATATCAGGAGCCAAAAATAATCCAAGAAATGAAACTTATTGTACATAGAGGATGACATGCGGGTCCCATTTTGCAGCAGCGGTTTCAGCGTTTCAAATGCGGTTTGAGATCAAAAGAAAAAGAAAGTAGCCAGAAATTAGGGGTAAAAAAACTCCAAAAAAAGAAAGTTGATTGTACATAGAGGATGACATGCGGGACCCATGAGTCGAGCTTACTCAACGTTTCCAAGGCGGCAGGGGATCAAAAGAAAAAGGAAATAGCCAAAAATCATAGGTGAAAAAAAAACCAAGAAAAGAAATTTTATAGTACATAGAGGATGACATGCGGGTCTCATGAGCCAGCAGGTTCCTCAACGTTTTCAAAGGCCGGTGGGGATCAAAAGAAAAAGGCAAATAGCCAGAAATTAGGGGTAAACAATAAATCCAACAAAGGAAAGGTTTATTGTTCATAGATGCTGACATGTGGGACCCATGAGCCAGCAGCGTCAAGGCAAGTGACCAAAAATTAGGGGTAAAAAAAATCCAAGAAAAGAAACTTTATTGTACATAGAGGATGACATGTGGGTCCCATGAGCCAGCACCTTACTCAACGTTTCAGAGGCGGCTTGAGATCGAAAGAAAAAGGAAAGTGACCGAATATCAGGAGCTAAAAATAATCCAAGAAAGGAAACTTTTATTGTACATAGAGGTTGACATATGGGTCCCACTAATACAAGCTCTTTCGCTCGAAGATCTTGCAAGTTGATTGTACATAGAGGATGACATGCGGGCCCCATGTGTCAGCAGCTTACTCAATGTTTCCAACGCACCAGTGGATCAAAAGAAAAAGGAAATAGCCAAAAACAGAGGGTGAAAATAAAATCCAACAAAGGAGAGGTTTATTGTCCATGGAGGCTGACATCGGGACCCACGAGCCGGCGGCGTCCTCTACGTTTAGAAGGCGGCGGGGATCGAAGAAAAAAGGCAAATAGCCAGAAATTAGGGGTACAAAATAACTCCAAGAAAGGAAGTGTTTATTGTTCATAGAGGTGACATGTGGGACCGATGAGCAAGCAAACTAATCAACGTTTCTCAGGCGGCTGGTGATCAAAAGAAAAAGGAAGTAGCCAGAAATTAGGGGTAAAAAATAACTCCAAGAAAGGAAACTTTTATTGTTCATAGAGGATGACATGCGGGACCCATGCTCCAGCAGCTTCCTCAACGTTTCAAGGCGGCATGAGATCGAAAGAAAAAGGCAAGTGACCAAATATCAGGACCCGAAAATAATCGAAGAAAGAAATTTTATTGTACATAGAGGATGACATGCGGGACCCATTTAGCAGCAGCGGTCTCAACGTTTCCAAGGCGGCACGGGATCAAAAGAAAAAGGAAGTAGCCAGAAATTAGGGTTCAAAAATAACTCCAAGAAAGGAAACTTTTATTGTTCGTAGAGGATGACATGCGGGTCCCATGAGCCAGCAGGTTTTTCAACGTTTCAAACGTGGCATGAGATCGAAAGAAAAAGGCAAGTGACCAAATATCAGGATCCAAAAATAATTCAAGAAAAGAAATTTTATTGTACATAGAGGATGACATGCGGGTCCCATTTAGCAAAGAGCGGTCTCAACGTTTCAAATGCGGCTTGAGATCAAAAGAAAAAGAAAGTAGCCGTAAATTAGGGGGTAAAAAAACTCCAAGAAAGGAAAGTTTTATCGATGAGCCAGCGAGTCCTCAACATTTCAAAGGCGGCAGGGATCAAAAGAAAAAGGAAATAGCCGAAAATCATAGGGTGAAAAAAGAACCAAGAAAATGAACTTTTATAGTACATAGAGGATGACATGCGGGTCCCATGAGCCAGCAGGTTTTTCAACGTTTCAAACGTGGCATGAGATCGAAAGAAAAAGGCAAGTGACCAAATATCAGGATCCAAAAATAATTCAAGAAAAGAAACTTGATTGTACATAGAGTATGACATGCGGGTCCCATTTAGCAAAGAGCGGTATCACCGTCGAGAGGCGGCGGGGATCGAAAGAAAAAGGCAAGTGACCAAATATGAGGTGCCAAAAAAATTCGAAGAAAAGAAAGTTTTATTGTACATAGAGGATGACATGCGGGTCCCATGAGCCAAACAGGTTTTTCAACGTTTCAAACGTGGCATGAGATCGAAAGAAAAAGGCAAGTGACCAAATATCAGGAGCCAAAAATAATTCAAGAAAAGAAACTTGATTGTACATAGAGGATGGCATGCGGGTCCCATTTAGCAGCAGCGGTATCACCGTTTGAGAGGCTGCACGGGATCGAAAGAAAAAGGCAAGTGACCAAATATCAGGAGCCAAAAATAATCTAAGAAAAGAAATTTTACTGTACATAGAGGATGACATGCGGGTCCCATTTTGCAGCAGCGGTCTCAACGTTTCCAAGGCGGCACAGGACCAAAAGAAAAATGAAGTAGCCAGAAATCAGGGGGTGAAAAAAATCCAAAAAAAGAACGATTTCAATTGGGCTGCATGTGGACATCAGGCATTCGAACTATCCTGCTGGGCCTTTTGACTCGTACAATTTCAGCCCACTCCAAAACAGGATAGTTCGGATTTTTCTAAAAAAAACAGGAAAGTCCTATGCTTCGCAAAAACAAAAACAAGGAGATTCAGCATATAAATTTGTTTATGTAAAAATAAAGATTTAATTTATCCGTTGAAATAGCTCAGAGCGCAATACACTGTTTATTGTCTGCAAAATAATCAAGATATCACATGTTTCTTGTACGGGGAGGCTGACATCGGGGACCCATGAGCCAGCAGTGTCGTTTTAAAGGCGGCAGGGGATGGAAAGAAAAAATAAACCAAAAATCTGTTGGTAAAAAATCCAAGAAAAGAAACATTTTCGTTCTGAGAGGATGACATGCGGGACCCATGAGGCAGCAGCATCCTCAGCGTTTATTGTTCATAGAGGCTGACATGTGGGACCCGTGAGCCAGCAGCGTCCTCAACGTTTTAAAGGCGGCAGGATATCGAAAGAAAAAATAAGCCAAAAATCATTTGGTAAACAATATCCAAGAAAAGAAACATTTACCGTTCTGAGAGGATGACATGCGGGACCCATGAGGCAGCAGCATCCTCAATGATTCCAAGGCGGCAGGGGATCAAATAAAAAAAAAAGGAAATATCCAGAAATTAATTAGGGGTTCAAAAAAAATCCATCAAAGGAAACTTTTATTGTTCATAGAGGATGACTTGTGGGACCGACCTGCCAACAGCGTCCTCATCGTTTCAAAGGGGCAGGAGATCAAAAGAAAAAGGCAAATAGCCAGAAATTAGGGGTCAAAAATAACTCCAAGAAAGGAAACTTTTATTGTTCGTAGAGGATGACATGCGGGACCCATGAGCCAGCAGCTTACTCAACGTTTCAAAGGCGGCATGAGATCGAAAGAAAAAGGCAAGTGACAAAATATCAGGAGCAAAAGATAATCCAAGAAAAGAAACTTTATTGTACATAGAGGATGACATGTGGGTCCCATTTTGCAGCAGCGGTCTCAATGTTTGTAATGCGGCTTGAGATCAAAAGAAAAAGAAAGTAGCTAGTAATTAGGGGGTGAAAAAAATCCAAGAAAAGAAAGTTGATGGACATAGAGGATGGCATGCGGGTCCCTTGAGCCAACAGCTTACTCAACGTTTCAAAGGGGGCAGGGGATCAAAAGAAAAAGGCAAGCCAAAAATCAGAGGGTGAAAAAATCCAACAAAGGAAACTTTTATAGCACATAGAGGATGACATGCGGGTCCCATGAGCCACGGGTTCCTCAACGTTTCAAACGTGGCATGAGATCGAAAGAAAAAGGCAAGTGCCCAAATATGAGGTGCCAAAAAAAAAACTCCAAGAAAAGAAAGTTGATTGCTCATAGAGGATGACATGCGGGTCCCATTTAGCAGCAGCGGTCTCAACGTTTTAGAGGCGTCAGGGGATAGAATGAAAATGGAAAGTCACACAATATGTGGTGCAAAAAATAATCCAATAAAATAAAGTTTTATAGTACATCGAGGATGACCTGCGGGTCCCATTTAGCAGCGGTGGTATCACCGTTTGAGAGGCGGCGGGGATCAAAAGAAAAAAGAAATTGCCAAAAATCAGAGGGTGAAAAAAAACCAAGAAAATGAACTTTTATAGTACATAGAGGATGACATGCGGGTCCCATGAGCCTGCAGGTTCCTCAACGTTTCAAACGTGGCATGAGATCGAAAGAAAAAGGCAAGTGAAAAAATATCAGGAGCCAAAAATAATTCAAGAAAAGAAAGTTTTATAGTACATAGAGGATGACATGCGGGTCCCATTTAGCAGCAGCGGTATCACCGTTTGAGAGGCGGCAGGGGATCGAAAGAAAAAGGCAAGTGAAAAAATATGAGGAGCCAAAAATAATTCAAGAAAAGAAAGTTTTATAGTACATAGAGGATGACATGCGGGTCCCATTTAGCAGCAGCGGTATCACCGTTTGAGAGGCGGCAGGGGATCGAAAGAAAAAGGTAAGTGACCAAATATGAGGTGCCAAAAATAATTCAAGAAAAGAAAGTTTTATAGTACATAGAGGATGACTTGCGGGTCCCAGTTAGCAGCAGCGGTATCACCGTTTGAGAGGCGGCAGGGGATCGAAAGAAAAAGGCAAGTGACCAAATTTGAGGTGCCAAAAAAAACTCCAAGAAAAGAAAGTTGATTGCACATAGAGGATAACATGCGGGTCCCATTTAGCAGCAGCGGTCTCAACGTTTCCAAGGCGGCAAGGGATCAAAAGAAAAAGGAAGTAGCCAGAAATCAGGGGGTCAAAAAAAATCCAAGAATAGAAAGAATTTTGGTTCATAGAGGATGACATGCGGGACCCAATCCTGCATCGTAAACGGCTCGATCGAAGAACGTTGAACGAGATGGCGCAATCGAGAAAAAAACAATGCCAGAGAGGCTGGCATCTGGGCCCTACATCCCTCGGCGGTGCGGATTTGCGTTGACTCGGCCGGCGAACCCGAGATTTCGAGATGCACCACGTCCCGGGCCACCATACGCGATGTTTTGGCCGCTTTCGTCGGGCTAGGTGGCCTCAAAAACGAGAAAAAAAAAAGTTTTGACATGCACCACGGAGGGACCAAAAATCGTCGGCCATGGTACACCAGCAACCACGGCGCGACTTCAACTTCGTCGGCCATGGCAACTTTTCTTGTAGTGTATGATTGTAATCTCTTGTAGATTATGGAGTTAACTATTACTATGATAGTATTGATGTGATCTATTCCTCCTTTCATAGCTTGATGGTGACAGTGTGCATGCTATGTTAGTACTTGGTATAATTGCGTTGGTCTATCATGCACTCTAAGGTTATTTAAATATGAATATCGAATGTTGTGGAGCTTGTTAACTCCGGCATTGAGGTGCTCTTGTAGCCCTACACAATTAATGGTGTTCATCATCCAACAAGAGAGTGTAGAGTGGTTTTATTAAGTGATCAATGTTGAGAGTGTCCACTAGTGAAAGTATGATCCCTAGGCCTTGTTTCCAAATACTGCAATCATCGCTTATTCACTGTTCTAATGCATCTTTACTTCCTGCAATATTACTACCATCAACTGCACGCCAGCAAGCTATTTTCTAGTGCCATTGCCGGGGAGGTCACCGTTTATTTACTGTTCCACTGCATGTTTACTCGCTGCCATATTTTATTCAGATTGCTATTACCACTCATATACATCCATATTACTTGCATTTTACTATCTCTTCACCGAACTAGTGCACCTATACATCTGACAAGTGTATTGGGTGTGTTGGGGACACAAGAGACTTCTTGCATTGTGATTGCAGGGTTGCTTGAGAGGGATATCTTTGACCTCTTCCTCCCTGAGTTCGATAAACCTTGGGTGATCCACTTAAGGGAAAACTTGCTGCTGTTCTACAAACCTCTGCTCTTGGAGGCCCAACACTGTCTACAGGAAAAGAAGCGTGAGTAGATATCAAGCTATTTTCTGGCGCCGTTGCCGGGGAGGAAAGGTAAAAGGCACTCACACTCCGGTCCCAGGTAACTAAGTTATTTTCTAGTGCCATTGTAAGTGCTCGAAGCTATTTCCTTTAGATCCTGCAATTGCATCTTTTTATTTCTTGTTATACACTAGTTAGGCATAATGGAAAGTAACAGTGAGCTTTTAAAGCTATTTCCTGAGTTAAGACATGGATTGTTTGATGCGAAAATTAAAAAACCTATGGAACCTTATTTGCATGCTAGTAGCAATGATATTAGTATGAACGCTTTGAACACCATTGTTGCTAATGATATGGAAAATTCTAAGCTTGGGGAAGCTGGCTTTGATGAGCATGATATTTTTAGTCCCCCAAGCATGGAGGAGAAAATTTACTTTGATGATACTTTGCCTCCCATTTATGATGATTATAATGATAGTAGTCTTTTGGTGCCACCTACTATGGAGAGTAAATTTTATTATGATTATACTATGCCTCCTACACTTGATGAGAATAATAATGATAGCTACTTTGTTGAATTTGCTCCCACTATTACTAATAAAATTGATTATGCTTATGTGGAGAGTAATAATTTTGTGCATGAGACTCATGATAAGAATGCTTTATGTGATAGTTATATTGTTGAGTTTGTTCATGATGCTACTGAAAATCTTTATGAGAGAGGAAAATATGGTTGTATAAATTTTCATGTTACTGATACGTCTCCAACGTATCTATAATTTCCGATGTTCCATGCTTGTTTTATGACAATACCAACATGTTTTGTTCACACTTTATATCATTTTCATGCATTTTCCGGAACTAACCTATTAACAAGATGCCACAGTGCCAGTTCCTGTTTTCTGCTGTTTTTGGTTCCAGAAAGGCTGTTCGGGCAATATTCTCGGAATTGGACGAAATCAACGCCAAACCTCCTATTTTTCCCGGAAGCGTCCAGAACACCGAAGAAGAGTCGGAGAGGGGCCAGGGGGCCACCACACCACATGGCGGCGCGGGCCAGGCCTAGGCCGCGCCGGCCTAGGGTGTGGCGCCCCAGTGCCCCCTGCGCCGCCTCTTCGCCTATAAAAGCCCTTTCGACCTAAAAACGCAGTACCAATTGACGAAACTCCAGAAAGACTCCAGGGGCGCCGCCACCGTCGCGAAACTCCAATTCGGGGGACAGAACACTCTGTTCCGGCACCCTGCCGGACGGGGAATTGCCCCCGGAGCCATCTCCACCGCCGTCTTCACCGCCATCTTCACCGCCATCGCTGCTTCCATGATGAGGAGGGAGTAATCCACCTCCGAGGCTCGGGGCTGTACCGGTAGCTATGTGGTTCATCTCTCCCATGTACCTCAATACAATAATCTCATGAGCTGCTTTACATGATTGAGATTCATATGAGTTTTGTATCACTATTCATCTATGTGCTACTCTAGCAATGTTATTAAAGTAGTTCTATTCCTCCTGCACGTGTGTAAAGGTGACAGTGTGTGCACCGTGTTAGTACTTGGTTTATGCTATGATCATGATCTCCTGTAGATTATGAAGTTAACTATTGCTATGATAATATTGATGTGATCTATTCCTCCTACATATGCATGAAGGTGACAGTGTGCATGCTATGTTAGTACTTGGTTTAGTTGTATTGATCTATCTTACACTATAAGGTTACTTAAATATGAACAAATTGTGGAGCTTGTTAACTCCGGCATTGAGGGTTCGTGTAATCCTACGCAACGCGTTCATCATCCAACAAGAGTGTAGAGTATGCATTTATCTATTCTGTTATGTGATCAATGAGAGAGTGTCCACTAGTGAAAGTGTAATCCCTAGGCCTTGTTCCTAAATACTGCTGCGTTACTACTGCTTGTTTACTGTTTCACTGTGTTACTACTGCTGCAATACTACCACCATCAACTACACGCCAGCAAGCTATTTTCTGGCATCGTTACTACTGCTCATATATATTCATACCACCTGTATTTCACTATCTCTTCGCCGAACTAGTGCACCTATTAGGTGTGTTGGGGACACAAGAGACTTCTTGCTTTGTGGTTGCAGGGTTGCATGAGAGGGATATCTTTGACCTCTTCCTCCCTGAGTTCGATAAACCTTGGGTGATCCACTTAAGGGAAAACTTGCTGCTGTTCTACAAACCTCTGCTCTTGGAGGCCCAACACTGTTTACAGGAAAGGAGGGGGAACGTAGACATCAAGCACTTTTCTGGCGCCGTTGCCGGGGAGGAAAGGTAAAAGGTACTCACACTCCGGACCTCGGCTACCAAGCTATTTCCCATCGTTGTAAGTACTCGAAGCTATTTCCTTTAGATCCTGCAATTGCAACTTTTTGTTTCTTGTTTTACACTAGTAAGGCATAATGGAAAACATCTGTGAGCTCTTTGTACTATTTCCTGAGTCAAGACATGAATGGTTTAATGCGAAAATTAAAAAACCTATGGAACCTTATTTGCATGCTAGTAGCAATGATATTAGTATGAACACTTTGAACACCATTGTTGCTAATGATATGGAAAATTCTAAGCTTGGGGAAGCTGGCTTTGATGAGCATGATCTTTTTAGTCCCCCAAGCATTGAGGAGAAAATTTACTTTGATGATACTTTGCCTCCTATTTATGATGATTATAATGATAGTACTCTTTTGTTGCCACCTACTATGGAGAGTGAATTTGATTATGATTACAATATGCCTCCTATATTTGATGATGAGAATAATAATGATAGCTACTTTGTTGAATTTGCTCCCACTACAACTAATAAAATTGATTATGCTTATGTGGAGAGTAATAATTTTATGCATGAGACTCATGATAAGAATGCTTTATGTGATAGTTATATTGTTGAGTTTGCTCATGTTGCTACTGAAAGTTATTATGAGAGAGGAAAATATGGTTGTAGAAATTTTCATGTTACTAAAACACCTCTCTATGTGCTGAAATTTTTGAAGCTACACTTGTTTTATCTTCCTATGCTTGTTACTTTGCTCTTCATGAACTTGTTTATTTACAAGATTCCTTTGCATAGGAAGCATATTAGACTTAAATGTGTTTTGAATTTGCCTCTGGATGCTCTCTTTTGCTTCAAATACTATTTCTTGCGAGTGCATCATTAAAACTGCTGAGCCCATCTTAATGGCTATAAAGAAAAGAACTTCTTGGGAGATAACCCATGTGTTATTTTGCTACAGTAATTTGTTTTATATTTGTGTCTTGGAAGTTGTTTACTACTGTAGCAACCTCTCCTTATCTTAGTTTAGTGTTTTGTTGTGGCCAAGTAAAGCCGTTGATAGAAAAGTAAGTACTAGATTTGGATTACTGCGCAGTTCCAGATTTCTTTGCTGTCACGAATCTGGGTCCACCTCCCTGTAGGTAGCTCAGAAAATTAAGCCAATTTACGTGCATGATCCTCAGATATGTACGCAACTTTCATTCAATTTGAGCATTTTCATTTGAGCAAGTCTGGTGCCATTTTAAAATTCGTCAATACGAACTGTTCTGTTTTGACAGATTCTGCCTTTTATTTCGCATTGCCTCTTTTGCTATGTTGGATGAATTTCTTTGATCCACTAATGTCCAGTAGCATTATGCAATGTCCAGAAGTGTTAAGAATGATTGTGTCACCTCTGAATATGTTAATTTTTATTGTGCACTAACCCTCTAATGAGTTGTTTCGAGTTTGGTGTGGAGGAAGTTTTCAAGGATCAAGAGAGGAGTATGATGCAACATGATCAAGGAGAGTGAAAGCTCTAAGCTTGGGGATGCCCCGGTGGTTCACCCCTGCATATTCTAAGAAGACTCAAGCGTCTAAGCTTGGGGATGCCCAAGGCATCCCCTTCTTCATCGACAACATTATCAGGTTCCTCCCCTGAAACTATATTTTTATTCCATCACATCTTATGTGCTTTACTTGGAGCGTCTGTTTGCTTTTGTTTTTGTTTGTGTTTGAATAAATTGGATTACATCATGCTTGTGTGGGAGAGAGACACGCTCCGCTGGTTCGTATGAACACATGTGTTCTTAGCTCATAGTATTCATGGCGAAGTTTCTTCTTCGTTAAATTGTTATATGGTTGGAATTTGGAAAAAGATACATGTAGTAATTGCTATAAATGTCTTGGGTAATGTGATACTTGGCAATTGTTGTGCTCATGATTAAGCTCTTGCATCATATGCTTTGCACCCATTAATGAAGAAATACATAGAGCATGCTAAAATTTGGTTTGCATATTTGGTTTCTCTAAGGTCTAGATAATTTCTAGTATTGAGTTTGAACAACAAGGAAGACGGTGTAGAGTCTTATAATGTTTTCAATATGTCTTTTATGTGAGTTTTGCTGCACCGGTTCATCCTTGTGTTTGTTTCAAATAAACCTTGCTAGCCTAAACCTTGTATCGAGAGGGAATACTTCTCATGCATCCAAAATACTTGAGCCAACCACTATGCCATTTGTGTCCACCATACCTACCTACTACATGGTATTTTCCGCCATTCCAAAGTAAATTGCTTGAGTGCTACCTTTAAAATTCCATCATTCACCCTTGCAATATATAGCTCATGGGACAAATAGCTTAAAAACTATTGTGGTATTGAATATGTAATTATGCACTTTATCTCTTATTAAGTTGCTTGTTGTGCGATAACCATGTTCACTGGGGACGCCATCAACTATTCATTGTTGAATTTCATGTGAGTTGCTATGCATATCCGTCTTGTCTGAAGTAAGAGAGATCTACCACCCTATGGTTAAGCATGCATATTGTTAGAGAAGAACATTGGGCCGCTAACTAAAGCCATGATCCATGGTGGAAGTTTCAGTTTTGGACATATATCCTCAATCTCATATGAGAAAATTATTAATTGTTGTTACATGCTTATGCATAAAAGAGGAGTCCATTATCTGTTGTCTATGTTGTCCCGGTATGGATGTCTAAGTTGAGAATAATCAATAGCGAGAAATCCAATGCGAGCTTTCTCCTTAGACCTTTGTACGGCGGCATAGAGGTACCCCTTTGTGACACTTGGTTAAAACATGTGCATTGTGATGATCCGGTAGTCCAAGCTAATTAGGACAAGGTGCGGGCACTATTAGTATACTATGCATGAGGCTTGCAACTTGTAAGATATAATTTACATGATACATATGCTTTATTACTACAGTTGACAAAATTGTTTCATGTTTTCAAAATAAAAGCTCTAGCACAAATATAGCAATCGATGCTTTCCTCTTTGAAGGACCATTCTTTTACTTTTATTGTTGAGTCAGTTCACCTATCTTTCTCCACCTCAAGAAGCAAACATTTGTGTGAACTGTGCATTGATTCTTATATACTTGCTTATTGCATTTGTTATATTGCTTTGCATTGACAACTATCCATGAGATATACATGTTACAAGTTGAAAGCAACCGCTGAAACTTAATCTTCCATTGTGTTGCTTCAATGTCTCTACTATGAATTTATTGCTTTATGAGTAACTCTTATGCAAGACTTATTGATGCTTGTCTCGAAAGTACTATTCATGAAAAGTCTTTGCTATATGATTCACTTGTTTACTCATTGCATTTACATTGTTTCGAATCGCTGCATTCATCTCATATGCTTTACAATGGTATGATTAAGATTATGTTGGTAGCATGTCACCTCAGAAATTATCTTTTATCGTTTACCTACTCGAGGACGAGTAGGAACTAAGCTTGGGGATGCTGATACGTCTCCAACGTATCTATAATTTCCGATGTTCCATGCTTGTTTTATGACAATACCAACATGTTTTGTTCACACTTTATATCATTTTCATGCATTTTCCGGAACTAACCTATTAACAAGATGCCACAGTGCCAGTTCCTGTTTTCTGCTGTTTTTGGTTCCAGAAAGGCTGTTCGGGCAATATTCTCGGAATTGGACGAAATCAACGCCAAACCTCCTATTTTTCCCGGAAGCGTCCAGAACACCGAAGAAGAGTCGGAGAGGGGCCAGGGGGCCACCACACCACATGGCGGCGCGGGCCAGGCCTAGGCCGCGCCGGCCTAGGGTGTGGCGCCCCCAGGTGCCCCCCTGCGCCGCCTCTTCGCCTATAAAAGCCCTTTCGACCTAAAAACGCAGTACCAATTGACGAAACTCCAGAAAGACTCCAGGGGCGCCGCCACCGTCGCGAAACTCCAATTCGGGGGACAGAACTCTCTGTTCCGGCACCCTGCCGGACGGGGAATTGCCCCCGGAGCCATCTCCACCGCCGTCTTCACCGCCATCTTCACCGCCATCGCTGCTTCCATGATGAGGAGGGAGTAATCCACCTCCGAGGCTCGGGGCTGTACCGGTAGCTATGTGGTTCATCTCTCCCATGTACCTCAATACAATAATCTCATGAGCTGCTTTACATGATTGAGATTCATATGAGTTTTGTATCACTATTCATCTATGTGCTACTCTAGCAATGTTATTAAAGTAGTTCTATTCCTCCTGCACGTGTGTAAAGGTGACAGTGTGTGCACCGTGTTAGTACTTGGTTTATGCTATGATCATGATCTCCTGTAGATTATGAAGTTAACTATTGCTATGATAATATTGATGTGATCTATTCCTCCTACATATGCATGAAGGTGACAGTGTGCATGCTATGTTAGTACTTGGTTTAGTTGTATTGATCTATCTTACACTATAAGGTTACTTAAATATGAACAAATTATGGAGCTTGTTAACTCCGGCATTGAGGGTTCGTGTAATCCTACGCAACGCGTTCATCATCCAACAAGAGTGTAGAGTATGCATTTATCTATTCTGTTATGTGATCAATGAGAGAGTGTCCACTAGTGAAAGTGTAATCCCTAGGCCTTGTTCCTAAATACTGCTGCGTTACTACTGCTTGTTTACTGTTTCACTGTGTTACTACTGCTGCAATACTACCACCATCAACTACACGCCAGCAAGCTATTTTCTGGCATCGTTACTACTGCTCATATATATTCATACCACCTGTATTTCACTATCTCTTCGCCGAACTAGTGCACCAATTAGGTGTGTTGGGGACACAAGAGACTTCTTGCTTTGTGGTTGCAGGGTTGCATGAGAGGGATATCTTTGACCTCTTCCTCCCTGAGTTCGATAAACCTTGGGTGATCCACTTAAGGGAAAACTTGCTGCTGTTCTACAAACCTCTGCTCTTGGAGGCCCAACACTGTCTACAGGAAAGGAGGGGGAACGTAGACATCAGTTACTAAAACACCTCTCTATATGCTGAAATTTTTTAAGTTACACTTGTTTTATCTTTCTATGCTTGTTGCATTATGCTTCATGAATTTGTTTATTTACAAGATTCCTTTTCATAGGAAGTGGGTTAGGCTTAAATTTGTTTCATATTTGCTTTTTGATGCTCTCTTTTGCTTCAACTACTATTTCTTGCGAGTGCATCATTAAAATTGCTGAGCCCATCTTAATGGCTATAAAGAAAGCACTTCTTGGGAGATAACCCATGTTTTTATTTTGCTACTGTTTTGTTGAGTCTTGGAAGTTGTTACTACTATAGCAACCTCTCCTTATCTTTATTTTATTGCATTGTTGTGCCATGTAAAGTCTTTGATAGTAAGGTTGATACTAGATTTGGATTACTGCGCAGAAACAGATTTCTGTCTGTCACGAATTTGGGCAGGGTTCTCTGTAGGTAACTCAGAAAATCTGCCAATTTACGTGCGTGATCCTCAGATATGTACGCAACTTTCATTCAATTTGAGCATTTTCATCTGAGCAAGTCCAGTGCCTCTAAAAAATTCGTCTTTACGGACTGTTCTGTTTTGACAGATTCTGCCTTTTATTTCGCATTGCCTATTTTGCTGTGTTGAATGGATTTCTTTGTTCCATTAACTTCCAGTAGCTTTGAGCAATGTCCAAAAGTGTTAAGAATGATTGTGTCACCTCTAAACATGTGAATTTTTGATTATGCACTAACCCTCTAATGAGTTTGTTTTGAGTTTGGTGTGGAGGAAGTTTTGAAGGGTCAAGAGAGGAGGATGATATATGATTAAGAAGAGTGAAAAGTCTAAGATTGGGGATGCCCCCGTGGCTCATCCCTGCATATTTCAAGAAGACTCAAGCATCTAAGCTTGGGGATGCCCAAGGCATCCCCTTCTTCATCGACAACTTATCAGGTTTCTTCTATTGAAACTATATTTTATTCCATCACATCTTATGTACTTTACTTGGAGCATCTGTGTGCTTTTATTTTAGTTTTGTTATTTTCATTATCTGAATAAATGCTTGTGTGGGAGAGGGACACGCTCCGCTGGTTCATATGAACACATGTGTTCTTAGCTTTTAATGTTCATGGCGAAGGTTGAAACTGCTTCGTTAATTGTTATATGGTTGGAAACAGAAAATGCTACATGTGGTAAATGGTATGATGTCTTGAATAATTTGATACTTAGCAATTGTTGTGCTCATATAGATCATGTTTAAGCTCTTGCATCATATACTTTGCACCTATTAGTGAAGAAATACATAGAGCTTGCTAAAATTTGGTTTGCATGATTGGTCTCTCTAAGGTCTAGATATTTTCTAGTAAGGGTTTGAACAACAAGGAAGACAGTGTAGAGTCTTATAATGCTTGCAATATGTTTTTATGTGAGTTTTGCTGTACCGGTTCATACTTGTGTTTTCTTCAAACAACCTTGCTAGCCTAAGCCTTGTATTGAGAGGGATTACCTTCTCGTGCATCCAAATCCTTGAGCCAATAACTATGCCATTTGTGTCCACCATACCTACCTACTACATGGTATTTCTCTGCCATTCCAAAGTAAATTGCTTGAGTGCTACCTTTAAAATTCTATTCTTTGTCTTTGCAATATATAGCTCATGGGAAAAGTAGCTTAAAAACTATTGTGGTATTGAATATGTACTTATGTATCTTATTTCTTATTAAGTTGCTTGTTGAGCGATAACCATGCTCCTGGGGACGCCATCAACTACCCTTTGTTGAATATCATGTGAGTTGCTATGCATGTTCGTCTTGTCTGAAGTAAGGGTGATTTATCATGAGTTGAATGGTTTGAGTATGCATATTGTTAGAGAAGAACATTGGGCCGCTAACTAAAGCCATGATCCATGGTGGAAGTTTCAGTTTTGGACAATAATCCTCAATCTCTTATGAGAATATTATTTGTTTTTGAATGCTTATGCACTAAAGAGGAGTCCATTATCTGTTGTCTATGTTGTCCCGGTATCGATGTCTAAGTTGAGAATAATCAAAAGCGAGAAATCCAATGCGAGCTTTCTCCTTAGACCTTTGTACAGGCGGCATAGAGGTACCCCTTTGTGATACTTGGTTAAAAACATATGTATTGCGATGATAATCCATGTAAATCCAAGCTAATTAGGACAAGGTGCGGGCACTATTGGTAATCTATGCATGAGGCTTGCAACTTGTAGGATATCTTATACATAACACATATGCTTTATTACTACCGTTGACAAAATTGTTTCTTGTTTTCAAAATAAAAGCTCTAGCACAAATATAGCAATCCATGCTTCCCTCTTCGAAGGGCCATTCTTCTACTTTTATGTTGAGTCAGTTCACCTACTTCTTTCTGTCTTAGAAAACAACTGTGCATTGATTCCTACATATTTGCATATTTGCATTCATCATATTACTTTGTATTGACAACAATCCATGAGATATACATGTTACAAGTTGAAAGCAACTGCTGGAACTTATATCTTCCTTTGTGTTGCTTCAATGCCTTTACTATGAATCTATTGCTTTATGAGTTAACTCTTATGCAAGAATTATTGATGCTTGTCTTGAAAGTACTATTCATGAAAAGTCTTTGCTATATGATTCAGTTGTTTAATCATTATCTTTACCATTGCTTTGAATCGCTGCATTCATCTCATATGCTTTACATTAGTATGATCAAGATTATGTAAGTAGCATGTCACTTCAGAAATAATCTTTGTTATCGTTTACCTACTCGAGGACGAGTAGGAACTAAGCTTGGGGATGCTGATACGTCTCCAACGTATCTATAATTTCTGATGTTCCATGCTTGTTTTATGACAATACCTACATGTTTTGTTCACACTTTATATCGTTTTTATGCGTTTTCCGGAACTAACCTATTGACGAGATGCCGAAGTGCCAGTTCCTGTTTTTTGCTGTTTTTGGTTTCAGAAATCCTAGTAAGGAAATATTCTCGGAATTGGACGAAATCAACACCCAGCATCTTATAATTCCATGAAGCTTCCAGAACACCGGAGAGGCACCAGAGGGGAGCCCTGTGGGCCCCATACGTGTGGGCGGCGCGGCCAAGGAGCCAGGCGCGCCCCCTATTGTCTGGTGGCCCCAGACCCCTTCCGACTCCGTTTCTCCACCTATTTAAGCCGTCCTGACCTAAAAACTTCGGGAGAATAAGCCACGGTATGAGAAACCTTCCAGAGCCTCCGCCATCGCGAAGCCAAGATCTGGGGGACAGGAGTCTCTGTTCCGGCACGCCGCCGGGACGGGGAAGTGCCCCCGGAAGGCATCTCCATCGACACCACCGCCATCTTCATCACCGCTGCTGTCTCCCATGAGGAGGGAGTAGTTCTCCCTCGAGGCTAAGGGCTGTACCGGTAGCTATGTGGTTAATCTCTCTCTCATGTACTTCAATACAATGATCTCATGAGCTGCCTTACATGATTGAGATTCATATGATGAGCTTTGTATCACTATTAATCTATGTGCTACTCTAGTGATGTTATTAAAGTAGTCTATTCCTCCTCCATGATGTAATGGTGACAGTGTGTGCATCATGTAGTACTTGGCGTAGTTTATGATTGTAATCTCTTGTAGATTATGGAGTTAACTATTACTATGATAGTATTGATGTGATCTATTCCTCCATTCATAGCTTGATGGTGACAGTGTGCATGCTATGTTAGTACTTGGTATAATTGCGTTGGTCTATCATGCACTCTAAGGTTATTTAAATATGAATATCGAATGTTGTGGAGCTTGTTAACTCCGGCGTTGAGGTGCTCTTGTAGCCCTACACAATTAATGGTGTTCATCATCCAACAAGAGAGTGTAGAGTGGTTTTATTATGTGATCAATGTTGAGAGTGTCCACTAGTGAAAGTATGATCCCTAGGCCTTGTTTCCAAATACTGCAATCATCGCTTATTTACTGTTCTACTGCATCTTTACTTCCTGCAATATTACTACCATCAATCGCACGCCAAATAAGCTATTTTCTAGTGCCATTGCCGGGGAGGTCACCGTTTATTTACTGTTCCACTGCATGTTTACTCGCTGCCATATTTTATTCAGATTGCTATTATCACTCATATACATCCATATTACTTGCATTTTACTACCTCTTCGCCGAACTAGTGCACCTATACATCTGACAAGTGTATTGGGTGTGTTGGGGACACAAGAGACTTCTTGCATTGTGATCGCAGGGTTGCTTGAGAGGGATATCTTTGACCTCTTCCTCCCTGAGTTCGATAAACCTTGGGTGATTTACTTAAGGGAAAACTTGCTGCTGTTCTACAAACCTCTGCTCTTGGAGGCCCAACACTGTCTACAAGAAAAGAAGCGTGAGTAGACATCAGTCTTGGTACATCTTTGTTCCTCCGGGGTGAATGGAATATAGGGTATCATGAGCTTCCTTCAGAATGACTTGCTTCAACTCTGAATCTGACGGTACACATAAGCGTCTGTTGTACCAAAGAACTTCTTCATCTATGGTGAATCCCGGTGCTTTTCCTGCAGCTATCTGACTCTTGATTCCGTCAATGCTGGCATTTCCCTTCTGGGCTTCCTTGATCTGACTCATCAAAGTGGGTTGGAGCTCAATGCTTGCTAAGAATCCTTCGCTCACTAGCTCTAGTCTAAACTGTTCAAACTCATGAAACGGGCTGGGTTGCTCTATTGCGATCATGGAATTCAACTGACACGGCAGTCTACTTAGGGCAACAGCTACCACATTGGCCTTGCCGGGGTGGTAGTGAATTTCCATGTCGTAATCCTTGATCAATTCTATCCATCTGCGTTGTCTCATATTCAGCTCCTTCTGGGTGAAAATATACTTCAAGCTCTTGTGATCTGAATATATCTCGCATCGATTACCCATGAGGTAATGACGCCAAACTTTCAATGCTAAGACTACTGCTACTAACTCCAAGTCATGGGTTGGATAGTTCTGCTCATGTTGCTTCAGTTGCCTTGATAGGTATGATATCACCTTGCCTCCTTGCATCAACACACATCCAAGACCAATCTTGGATGCATCACAATAGACATCGAATGGCTTAGTGACATCGGGCATGATCAGAATTGGGGTTGTGGTCAATCTGCGCTTGAGTTGCTGGAAACTTTCTTCACATTTGTCATTCCAGTCAAACTTCTTGTCCTTCTTCAATAGTTGAGTCATTGGTCTTGCGATGCTGGAAAATCCTTCAACGAACCTGCGGTAATATCCCGCTAATCCCAGAAATGCTCGGACTTCAGTCTGGGTGGTTGGGGCTTTCCATTCCTCAACGGTTTTGATTTTAGCGGGATCTACGGCAATTCCTCCTGCAAACAAGATGTGTCCCAGGAATCCTACTTCCTTCAACCAAAACTCGCATTTGCTAAACTTGGCGTACAACTTGTGCTGCCTAAGGGTTTCTAGGACAACTTCCAAATGTTCCTCATGTTCTTCTTCGGATTTGGAGTAGATAAGAATGTCATCGATGAAGACAACGACAAACTTATCCAAAAAGTCCATAAAGATCTTATTCATGAGATTCATGAAATAAGCAGGGGCATTGGTGTAATATCCCAGGTAATGGGGTTACAAAAATAGAGGAAAAGGTGTGTGCATTGCATTCATGCATAGAAAATCTGGGGAATTTTCGCGCTTTAAAGTAAAACAGTCACAGTAACTGAAGTTTCACTTGACCTTGGTGGAATCGAAGTAGCTCATCAAGTCAAGCGCCATAAACCTCAATGTGACTTTGTTAAAATCTTGTTTTGGGTAGAGATGATTTGATCAAAGGGTTTAGATCAAATGGAATTAATATTCAACACAACAACACTTTACTCAATGATCAATTGCTTGATCTTTTAAAAGATTATAATATGGTAATCCTTGTCATAGCATATGAACACCAATTCAATTGCAAATCAAGTAACAATAAAATGGAGAAACCATTCTTGACTTAGCTTTTCCATGTCTTAAACTAATCCTTGATCCTACCATTAACCTCATGGTATCCATTTCACTTCATTCTTGGAAACAAGACAAGGAGATAAACTCTAGAAATATATATTCCTCTCTACTACATATTAATATACATCAAATCTAGAGAAGTGAGAGTTCTATTATAATTATTAGAGAAGTAATAACAAACTTTGAGCTAAACCTAGGATATACATCCAAGTATTCAGATCACCATCTTCAAGAGGAACCCTAAAGTATTATTCAAGTCATTCCCAAAATGAGAGAGACCATTCATACTAATCCAAGCTTTACCTATTTAAGAATAAAGGACAACCTTTGAACTAAGTATTAGGTTGAAAACCATTTCCCTTGGAGTGGTGAGATAACCTAATATCACATGGAACAATACCATATCCATGAATTGATAAAGTAAGGAGGAGATTAATTCAACCAAGATAGCCAAGTGGAGTTTTAGACTTGATACCTATTGAGATATGGTGAATACACCATGAACCCTAGAATAAATATTCCTATGATAGAGAGCTCAAGCTATAGTGCTACACTCAAGTTAGTTGAGGCAACACTTAAATCTAGGGGAGAGAACTATTCATATGTCCTGATAATTAAATCATCATTGTTTAAGAAGAACCCTAATGTAATATCTCGTATTCTCCTGGGATATAAATTATTGAGGCAACCATAGAAGTCTCATCCAAGAAAGTAAAAATAGAAGTGCTATATCCTAGATGATCAAGACAATGCTTGATCATGGGAGTGAGAACCCATTTAATGAGAGATACTTTAGGAAGTCAAACCTTGATCATTATAAATTGGGTAATGATCATAAACCCTAAGAACTTGAGGTAAAGATATTAAGAACAAATTGATCATGCCTAATCCATGATCATGTTCTTGAGGTATTGAGGATAAACCCTAATAGGATGAGTAGATATCATTCACCACAAGAAATTATAGGGAGGTAACTAGTAAGCAACCCTAGGCTTATATCCTAAGCTTAACTTGTGAACCACTTGGTGATCATAAGTAGAATCTTACCACATCTATATTTCATAAATTAAAGAACCTAAGCAAACCTTAAAGTCAAACTCTATACTTTGTATGGTGAGAAACCATCCATCCATATGACCAAAGTTAACTATAAAAAGAACTATAACAACTTTAGTTACTTTAATGATAAATTGAGGATAGCAATAGAAGTTAATTGGGAGAAGACAAAACTAATTCTCAAGTCCTTAGTAATTAAAGGAGCACATGAATTATTAAGCAAGTAACCATTTTATCATAGAGGAAAGTAAACCCTAGCAAATACAATATGGTGTCATATCATATCCACAACCTAGAATTATATCTCAACCTAGTTTGTATACCACTTGGGTGAGCACAATAAAACCCAATGAAGCCATATTTGAGTTTCAAACCATGTGTCAGTAAGCACATAGAATTAGAACCCTAGCATTGCACTCTCATGCTTAATTATTGAACATAAGAGACATCTAATGCTAAGTCCTATAGTTAAAACCCACAAGTGGTGATCAACCACTTATAATTATAACCAAGACCAAACCATGATGAGAGTAATACCTACTCTAAGTAATTCAAAGTGTTATTAAATATAATTCTAGAGCTAACCTTGAAATAGGGTTATAAGAAAATTCCCAAGACTTTAACAACTAAGTGTTCACATACAAACATATGAAAGTGACTAAATCAAGTCCTTATAAATAATTTAGCACATGAAATCATGCCATTAAATCACTTCTTAATAGAAATCCATAAGTAAATATTACTTTGAAATTGTTTCCTGCAAAGTAATACCAAATAAAACTCTATATATCACTAAGTAAGAAAATTATCATTGGAAAACAATTTGAATATTTACAAAGATAATATTCAAATTCATGTCCATATAGGTATTTAAATTCAAGTTCCAATAATAATAACTAAACCAATGATATAATACCCATATTAACATTCTAATACACCACTAAAGTATCTGCAGTACCTTGTACTAATCTTAGTATGATTCAAATAAGCAAGACCTGCAAAATAGAAAGGAATTCAAATTTGAATTCAAAACAGAATTATAAAACAGAAAAAGAAAACAAATAAAAGAAAAGGAGGGAAAAGAGCCTTACCTGGCCGTGAAGCAGCGCAGCAGCCCAGCAAAAGCCCCCCAACATGGCCCAAGTCACGGCCCAATACCAACCCATGTAACGCTTCGCCAAAAAAAAATATATGGAGAGGGTCGTCCCCATCCTCTCCGTGTGCTGGAGGCCAGCACGACGCCGTGCCTCCTTTCTCCTCGGCGTTGGCAGCTCCTCCTCGCTCGGCGTCGTGACGAGGCACTCCCTGGCACCATATAAAAGTTCGAGGGCGAACCCTAGCTCATTTTCTTCCTCCTCTGCTTCAATTCTCCCCATAACGAAACCCTGGCTCCGCCAGTCTCCATTACCGCCGGCGATAGAAGCCTCCCCGAGCCAAGCCGAGCACACCGGCGTGATCACCGTCCTCGACAAGGTCAGCCCACACAAGGAATTAAGCCGCCGTGCCCTAAATCCACCGACGATGTCATCTTCTCCGACACCGGCACCATGAAATCCGGCGAACCAGGCCATGGCAAGCCTCGCCGCCAAGCCTGGCGTAACCCTGGTGAGCTACTAAGCCTCCTGGCATGATCGCCGAGCTCAATTACGTACCGTAGCATGCTCTGCGATGATCAACCGTAACCGCCGCCGTAGCACCTCACCGCCGATCATGCTCCGGTGGTCATTAGCAGGCGGCGCGACCACCATTCGACTCCCCGTGACACGCTGAGTAGAATAGAGCTAGTCCTTCGTCCGCGTGAGCCCGGGATCGACGGCGATCGCCGATTCCCGCCGGCCACCGTGAGCTCCTGGACATGGTCTCAATTTTGACCAGTCCACGCTCACGTGGCAGTCCACGTGGACCACTGGCCCACTGGTCAGTCTTAGCGTGTAGGTTAGCCCGGGTGCGTTTAGCAGTTTCGTTTTATTTCAAAATTCAATAATACCAGCAACTTCAAATAATTGTAGAAAATTCATAAAAGCTCAGAAAAATACAAATAAGATATCAAAATTCTTATAAAAGAAAAATCTATCCGATAAAAATATAAAATGAAATTTATATTTTTAATAGAAATTCAATTATTTAATACTTGTTATTTAAGCCTTATTTATTAATTCTAAATTCAATTAAAATTCAGTAATTAAGAAAAGTGTCCAAATTAGATAAAAACCAATAAGTAAATAAAGTAAACATTAAAACTAATTTTCTTTATTGTTATTTTGTTAAATCATTATTAGAGAGATTTAAACCCTGATTAATAATTACCCTAATTATTAATTGTTTAAAAATAATAAAATGCCAAATGCAATATTATTTTTAATCTTAAGATATTAATAGCTTCAACTTTATAATAAAGTTATTAACCCAAAACTAAGTAGTAATTATGAAACCCTAGTTCCAATAAAAGTAACATTGTGGTTTCATAATTTCATGTGTAATCCTAAAACCCTAATGCCATTTAGACCTTAGCTCCATTACTACATGTGAAACCTAATTTGCTTCTAACCTAAACCCTAGGTTAGAACATGTGATCATGGTACCTTCTTTCATTCATAGCTCCATAGTAGCACCTAAACAATTGCCAAGTCTTCATAAAATAATAGAGACCCATCTCTAATACATTGGTATTACATGTGCTCATGCTTAGCTGATCAAATAGGACCAACCCTAGTTCCTATCTTCAGAGACACCAAACTTAGTTATCCATGCTTAGTATCACACCATTGTGATGAACCCTAATAGTAACCATGACTAATGTTATCTTACATACCATACTCCACTCAAACCTACCAGTGTTGGATACTTATCAACCATCCTATTTAGGAGCCAATTATTCCTTACTTAATAGAACGAACAGTAAAACCTAAACCACCTCAACCCTAATTGATATACTTCTTATTATTTAAGAAGTATGTTCTTCAAAATTTATTCTTTTGAAATAAATATAGAGTGCTCGTCAACCCTACCTAATATGACCTATAAACCCTAGCCAGCTATCACCAACAAGGTATACCAACCTTGATAGCACCCATATTTAATAAATTACCTAAGATATTCTTCCAACCTTGTTAGGATCCATCTAATACTTACTCCAGAAGCTAGTTGAAACCATAGTAAACCATAGAACCCCACAACCCTAATTATCATAGTTGTTCTTTATTAAAGAACATGTTCTTCAAAAGTTATTCTTTTGAAGTATATGATAATTAATCATTAACCATGACATGTAATGCTAAAACCAACCACTATTCATTACATGTTAGGATTATACCAAATGTTATATTTGTGTGCTATCAATGTTATTGTTATGATATGTTGCAGCACCTGTTTATGATACCATGTAACCACACCTGAATAAGAACCTTGTATGAGAATCATTCTAAAAGTGCAACACACCCGAAACTAATCATTACAACTCACTAATCCTAAATCATCAGGGTTAGGTCACGTTTAGAACGATTGCATCTCATACTTATGCATTATTGCATCCTTGCCAATCTTTTAAACATCGTCCTTACCGGATGATGATGCTATTTCAGAATTTGGAGTTATTGCGTATCGAAGACCTTGCCTGCATAATCTTGCAGTCAAGAAAGGCAAGTTCATCACTTGCTCATGTCATTTGAGTATTTTTAACAAATTACTTGCAAAGTACTATGTTTATCACTATTGCATAAAAAGCAAAACCACTATTTTCATAACTATGAATATGACTAAGTGGTGGGCAATGGAACCATGGATTGTGTTGATATGGTGGAGGTTCCATTGCAAGGGTTTATATCCATCTAGGATTAAACAACAAATGTCGTCCAGTGATTCTTGTGTCGTAATACCCGTGTTAACCATAAGATCCGGAGTGGGACGGAGTAGTCAAAAGTGTTTCCACCTCTCGTACATCAACGGATGCGCTTACCGTAGACACTTGATCTCGAGGGACAAGCGGTGGGGTGGGGATCCCATTCTAATTCCCCACGGTAATGCGGTCTATGATGGGTTGCATTGGCCGGCGAAGGACCATGGTTGCGACCTGGTAGTTGTCGAGGTCGGAAGATATCCTAGTGTTATATCCGGCGAGGACCCAAGGTCGGATTTGCAACAACGGGTGGGTGTGCGAGGTAGCGGAGGAACATGATTGGCTAGACCTTATACCGGGCCTCACACCAAAGGAAGTGTGGACGGGGAATATGCCCGGTTGGCACCAAGGTTAAGATCTCTTATGGGTAAAGCAACACACCTCTGCAGAGTGTAATGAATCGTGACCTGTCACTCCCTGTTCCGGGTTTTGGAACTGCGAACGCTGCCGGAAAGGAACTCCATGAAGTTCTAGTAAACTGGTGAAGGCTGACGGACATAGTTCTTCTGAATAAAAGCAACCTTTTGAAGAAATGGTTATGAAAACCTGCATTGGTATTAGACTTTCTGGTCTAATGTTGTAGCTAGTGCATTAAACACCTCTTTCCTATAATGAACTTGTTGAGTACGCTCGTACTCATCCCACTCTTAAATCCCCTACTTAGATATGGAGGCATCGAAGGAGGATCTACAGTGCAACTCGAAGGCCGAGGAGTCAACAACTACTTCAAGAGACAGGACCCTGTCAGAGGAGTCAAATACCACATCCCACAAGGAGAAAACCTAGTTTAGCCATAGAAGGGAACTAGCTTCCTAAACCTAGCTCCTATTTAGCTAGAATCTATTCTTAGCCTCTATAGCTAGTTAAATACTCTACAAATAGAGTTCGTGATAAGACTAGACTACGAGTCGTTCTTCTGGAGTTTATTTGCAGTTTTACCTCATTGTAAAGTAGGAGGCTGTGATGATCTTATGTAACAGAGTCAATATTGTAATTCTATAGACATGCCTTGGACCCGCATATGTTTCTGTTGTACCACTCTGAGCGATATAATACTAGTGGAACGGTGTTTCATTGGTGTTATATCAGACTTGCATACTACACCATGCAGTGGTATGCCGGGTCACCACAGTTGGTATCAGAGCAAATGCTTTGACCCTTGGATTAAAAACCTTTAAAGGAGACCTATAGGATTGGTACTGTTTATAGGAAGTTGTCTTAGTTAAACCATATATTCTTATGACTTGAGATGGGTATTCACTTGAGAATAATCCTGACACACTTGAGTCAACATTTCATACCTATCTTTCCTAAGTGAAGTTAGTTAGCTAATCCCAGACATGTAGTACACCATTAAGTCCTTAAAATAATAGATGAGTAGACCACAGTTGGTATACAATACATGGTAGTCCAAAGAGAGGATACAACCATAAGGAAGATATCCTATTGGAAGATGTGTACCAACACATGTTAGGGTCAAATAAGAGTTATCCAGACTTGTAAAATTAGTGATATCAAGTGATAAAGATAAGTATAGAAGGAAGATATCCCACTAGAAGGTGTATACCAAGACAAGAAATGTGTAATTAAAATCTATCTAGACACGTGAAACAATTGATAGTAAGTGATAACTATAAGTTAGATGGAGTAGTATAGACCATGATGAGTCAATCATGGGAGGTAAGGAAGAGAAATATGAATAATATAGGTATACTTACATGGTAGAGTTGTTAATCATATATGATTCACCTTAGAATCGTTATGTGATGAACTAGAACATCATAAATACTTAGGAGGAGTACAATAAGAAGCCAGATGTTAAACAATAGTGTAAGAATTGTGTTCCAAAACCATGGGAAGTGTGCCAAGCACATCATGACCATAGTTTTACAATAGAAACACTTGGAAGTATAGGAGCTATATTCCAATAGTTATGTGTTTTGAATAGCGATGTTAGAATCAAAAGACATCATGTGAGGTAGTCCTAAACAAAATAGAAGTTAAGTTAGTACTTCCAAACAAAATTAGGTTAACCTTAACTATCCTAGACCACTTTGTTTCAAGTTTATCTCATTGCAAATGTGCAATTAAGGTAAAGGTTGAGACAAATAGTAGACTTCCATATATATAAAGTTCTAAGTATCACGATATAAACCTATCTTATGTGGTGTTATATACTACACATCTCAGCCTGATGTTTAGAGATGTCTTACTCAACTATGATATTCAGGCTTATGATGGTGTGTATTATAAGCACAAAGCTGAATCTTCTTGGATTTTATTGGATTTTCATTGTTTGACTAGATCCATACATGAAGTTTGACTTTGATATGCAAATGCATGTTGCAATATCAAGTTTTTACTTGATGTTAAAGATCTAGAGGGTAATGGTATTCGTGTGAGGAAGTGACGAATTCTAAAGATTCCGAAGACAAGATGAAGGTGCATCAGAAAAAGGAAGTAAAGTTTTGGGAAGTAACCACAATACTCTGAAGAAAATATCAATCAAAACTCATGCTTACCCTCAACAGAGGAGTACTTTAGTACGGAAAAAAAGCATGAAGGTGAGAAATATGATGATTATGGAGAAGTAAAAGAAGAACCATAGTCATTATGGAAGAGGGAATGCATGGGAAATCACTTTGGATACTATATTCATAGTGGTTTTCTTGCAAAATAAACCCTGAAGGAAGGAAGATAACTTATGAAACCATAACAAATATAAGAAGACCATAGTTGATATCAGAAGACCACAATTGATATAGGATCAATACGGCGAGATAAAGTAAAGGATGTCTCGTCCAGTTGATCAGAACCTATAATAGAATCCACTTTTAGATAACAAATAGCCACAATTGGTATCAAGTAGTCCACCATTGGATTATTTGTACCAAGAAGTTGTGAACAAATAAAAAAAATTCAGCCAAATAATTATGACCTATAATCATTTAGCCAAAGGATTCACATTGGATGTCCACAATTGAGTGGATACACCACAGATATTCTTCGCAAGACCTTAGAAGAGTACAAACCATAAACTAGACCTAGACCAATGTTCTAACCATAAGTCCAATGGTTGGAAGAATAGGAGTTGAAGACCATAAGAAAACTCAAAGGGGTAGAGCAAAGATTGAGTTGGAAGTACAATGACTCAATACTTTGAGCAAGATAGAAGAAGAAGGTCTACACTGAGAGGAAGTTCGATCTTATTTTCATAAGATTGTCGAACACTACTTTCAGAAGGATGTCAGACCAGAAGCCGAGGTTTATACCTCGAGGAAGTAAGAAGTGGACTATAACTTGAGAAAATGAGTAGTATTTACTCAGAAATACGAAAGCTCAAGTAAGTCAAGAATAAAGAAGTTGGACGAAGAAAATACCATAGACCAAATACATCTCAAGAAGGCCAAAGACTGAAGAAGATTGACCATACCAAAATTAGATACTATTTGAAAGATTCCTTTCATGGAACCTAAAGAACCCAAAATAGTTATAGGTATCCATTATAAACCATGATTGGAGGGACTAAATGAGTCTAATCCATTCTTAGAGGAAGAAACCATCATGATCATTTCCATGGTAAGTACCTTACTAAGTACCATTATTGCAGTTCTGGTAGTCAGGGAAAACAAAGACCTATTTTACCAATTAGGAGCATGTATCAAATTAGTCTTCAGTTAAGACTATCAGTATTAGAAGAAGTCTCAATCATTGAATCTTCAATGAGAAAGGAAACAAGATTATACTATTGAAAGAAATCATGGAATTAAAGAAAGAAGTCACTGTTCAGAGACAAACACTTATGGATTCCAGGAAGAATCTGGACCAGGGATATATTCAATTATATCCACCAAGATCACCATGGAGTTCGAGAAAAGGTTTAGTCTGCACAAGTCAGATCCACACTCCGGAAACGTGAGAGAGTTCAAACTTCGAGGACGAAGTTTAGTTTAAGGGGTAGAGACTGTAATATCCCAGGTAATGGGGTTACAAAAATAGAGGAAACAGGTGTGTGCATTGCATTCATGCATAGAAAATCTGGGGAATTTTCGCGCTTTAAAGTAAAACAGTCACAGTAACTGAAGTTTCACTTGACCTTGGTGGAATCGAAGTAGCTCATCAAGTCAAGCGCCATAAACCTCAATGTGACTTTGTTAAAATCTTGTTTTGGGTAGAGATGATTTGATCAAAGGGTTTAGATCAAATGGAATTAATATTCAACACAACAACACTTTACTCAATGGTCAATTGCTTGATCTTATAAAAGATTATAATATGGTAATCCTTGTCATAGCATATGAACACCAATTCAATTGCAAATCAAGTAACAATAAAATGGAGAAACCATTCTTGACTTAGCTTTTACATGTCTTAAACTAATCCTTGATCCTACCATGAACCTCATGGTATCCATTTCACTTCATTCTTGGAAACAAGACAAGGAGATAAACTCTAGAAATATATATTCCTCTCTACTACATATTAATATACATCAAATCTAGAGAAGTGAGAGTTCTATTATAATTATTAGAGAAGTAATAACAAACTTTGAGCTAAACCTTGGATATACATCCAAGTATTCAGATCACCATCTTCAAGAGGAACCCTAGAGTATTATTCAAGTCATTCCCAAAATGAGAGAGACCAGTCATACTAATCCAAGCTTTACCTATTTAAGAATAAAGGACAACCTTTGAACTAAGTATTAGGTTGAAAACCATTTCCCTTGGAGTGGTGAGATAACCTAATATCACATGGAACAATACCATATCCATGAATTGATAAAGTAAGGAGGAGATTAATTCAACCAAGATAGCCAAGTGGAGTTTTAGACTTGATACCTATTGAGATATGGTGAATACACCATGAACCCTAGAATAAATATTCCTATGATAGAGAGCTCAAGCTATAGTGCTACACTCAAGTTAGTTGAGGCAACACTTAAATCTAGGGGAGAGAACTATTCATATGTCCTGATAATTAAATCATCATTGTTTAAGAAGAACCCTAACAGAATATCTCAGGTATTCTCCTGGGATATAAATTATTGAGGCAACCATAGAAGTCTCATCCAAGAAAGTAAAAATAGAAGTGCTATATCCTAGATGATCAAGACAATGCTTGATCATGGGAGTGAGAACCCATTTAATGAGAGATACTTTAGGAAGTCAAACCTTGACCATTATAAATTGGGTAATGATCATAAACCCTAAGAACTTGAGGTAAAGATATTAAGAACAAATTGATCATGCCTAATCCATGATCATGTTCTTGAGGTATTGAGGATAAACCCTAATAGGATGAGTAGATATCATTCACCACATGAAATTATAGGGAGGTAACTAGTAAGCAACCCTAGGCTTATATCCTAAGCTTAACTTGTGAACCACTTGGTGATCATAAGTAGAATCTTACCACATCTATATTTCATAAATTAAAGAACCTAAGCAAACCTTAAAGTCAAACTCTATACTTTGTATGGTGAGAAACCATCCATCCATATGACCAAAGTTAACTATAAAAAGAACTATAACAACTTTAGTTACTTTAATGATAAATTGAGGATAGCAATAGAAGTTAATTGGGAGAAGACAAAACTAATTCTCAAGTCCTTAGTAATTAAAGGAGCACATGAATTATTAAGCAAGTAACCATTTTATCATAGAGGAAAGTAAACCCTAGCAAATACAATATGGTGTCATATCATATCCACAACCTAGAATTATATCTCAACCTAGTTTGTATACCACTTGGGTGAGCACAATAAAACCCAATGAAGCCATATTTGAGTTTCAAACCATGTGTCAGTAAGCACATAGAATTAGAACCCTAGCATTGCACTCTCATGCTTAATTATTGAACATAAGAGACATCTAATGCTAAGTCCTATAGTTAAAACCCACAAGTGGTGATCAACCACTTATAATTATAACCAAGACCAAACCATGATGAGAGTAATACCTACTCTAAGTAATTCAAAGTGTTATTAAATATAATTCTAGAGCTAACCTTGAAATAGGGTTATAAGAAAATTCCCAAGACTTTAACAACTAAGTGTTCACATACAAACATATGAAAGCGACTAAATCAAGTCCTTATAAATAATTTAGCACATGAAATCATGCCATTAAATCACTTCTTAATAGAAATCCATAAGTAAATATTACTTTGAAATTGTTTCCTGCAAAGTAATACCAAATAAAACTCTATATATCACTAAGTAAGAAAATTATCATTGGAAAACAATTTGAATATTTACAAAGTATTCAAATTCATGTCCATATAGGTATTTAAATTCAAGTTCCAATAATAATAACTAAACCAATGATACAATACCCATATTAACATTCTAATACACCACTAAAGTATCTGCAGTACCTTGTACTAATCTTAGTATGATTCAAATAAGCAAGACCTGCAAAATAGAAAGGAATTCAAATTTGAATTCAAAACAGAATTATAAAACAGAAAAAGAAAACAAATAAAAGAAAAAGAGGGAAAAGAGCCTTACCTGGCCATGAAGCAGCGCAGCAGCCCAGCAGAAGCCCCCCAACACGGCCCAAGTCACGGCCCAATACCAACCCACGTAACGCTTCACCAAAAAAAAATATGGAGAGGGTCGTCCTCATCCTCTCCGTATGCTGGAGGCCAGCACGATGCCGTGCCTCCTTTCTCCTCGGCGCTGGCAGCTCCTCCTCGCTTGGTGTCATGACGAGGCACTCCCTGGCGCCATATAAAAGCTCGAGGGCGAACCCTAGCTCATTTTCTTCCTCCTCTGCTTCAATTATCCCCATACAGAAACCCTGGCTCCGCCAGTCTCCATTACCGCCGGCGATAGAAGCCTCCCCGAGCCAAGCCGAGCACACCGGCGTGATCACCATCCTCGACAAGGTCAGTGCTGGTGTGTAGTTGATGTGGGAGTTAGAAATCTCTGTGGTGTAATTTCCTTCACGTCCCCGGCAACGGTGCCAGAAATTTAGCTTGTTGACGCGTAAAGCACACGCCCATTGGGAACCCCAAGTGGAAGGTGTGATGCGTACAGCAGCAAGTTTCCCTCAGTAAGAAACCAAGGTTTATCGAACCAGTAGGAGTCAAGAAGCACGTTGAAGGTTGATGGCGGCGGAGTGTAGTGCGGCGCAACACCAGGGATTCCAGCGCCAACGTGGAACCTGCACAACACAACCAAAGTACTTTGCCCCAACTTAACAGTGAGGTTGTCAATCTCACCGGCTTGCTGTAACAAAGGATTAGATGTATAGTGTGGATGATGATGTTTGCAGAAAACAGTAGAACGAGTATTGCAGTAGATTGTATTTGATGTAAAAGAATGGACCGGGGTCCACAGTTCACTAGTGGTGTCTCTCCCATAAGAAATAGCATGTTGGGTGAACAAATTACAGTTGGGCAATTGACAAATAAAGATGGCATGACAATGCACATACATGTTATGATGAGTAATGTGAAATTCAATTGGGCATTACGACAAAGTACATAGACCGCTATCCAGCATGCATCTATGCCTAAAAAGTCCACCTTCAGGTTATCATCCGAACCCCCTCCAGTATTAAGTTGCAAACAACAGATAATTGCATTAAGTATGGTGCGTAATGTAATCAACAAATACATCCTTAGACATAGCATTGATGTTTTATCCCTAGTGGCAACAGCACATCCACAACCTTAGAACTTTTTGTCACTATCCCAGATTTAATGGAGGCATGAACCCACTATCGAGCATAAATACTCCCTCTTGGAGTTACAAGTAACGACTTGGCCAGAGCCTCTACTAATAACAGAGAGCATGCAAGATCATAAACAACACATAGATGATAGATTGATAATCAACATAACATAGCATTCAATATTCATCGGATCCCAACAAACGCAACATGTAGCATTACAAATAGATGATCTTGATCATGTTAGGTAGCTCACAAGATCCGACAATGATATCACAATGAGGAGAAGACGACCATCTAGCTACTGCTATGGACCCATAGTCCAGGGGTGAACTACTCACACATCACTCCGGAGGCGATCATGGCGATGAAGAGTCCTCCGGGAGATGATTCCCCTCTCCGGCAGGGTGCCGGAGGCGATCTCCTGAATCCCCCGAGATGGGATTGGCGGCGGCGGCGTCTCTGGAAGGTTTTCCGTATCGTGGCTCTCGGTACTGGAGTTATTATCGACGAAGGCTTATGTAGGCGGAAGGGTAGGTCAGGGGGTGCCACGAGGGCCCCACACGCCAGGGCCGCGCGGCCCAAGCCCTGGCCGCGCCACCCTGTTGTGTGGGCGCCTCGTCGCCCCACTTCGTTTCCCTTTCGGACTTCTGGAAACTTCGTGGAAAAATAAGATCCTGGGCGTTGATTTCGTCCAATTCCGAGAATATTTCCTTACTAGGATTTCTGAAACCAAAAATAGCAGAAAACAGCAACTGGCTCTTCGGCATCTTGTTAATAGGTTAGTGCCGGAAAATGCATAAATATGACATAAAGTATGTATAAAACATGTAGGTATTGTCATAAAACAAGCATGGAACATAAGAAATTATTGATACGTTGGAGACGTATCAGCATCCCCAAGCTTAGTTCCTACTCGTCCCGAGTAGGTAAACGATAACAAAGATAATTTCTGAAGTGACATGCTATCATAATCTTGATCAATACTATTGTAAAGCACATGAGGTGAGATCAAATCATTCATAGCAAATATTTGTATTGACATAAGAGATGATAATGCAAGAGTTAAACAAGCTAGAAGTTTTCATGAACTATTGCTTTAAAGACATGAAACCGTACAAAGTTCATTAAGGATGTGTTAAGTATTCAGCGTAGAAGTTCTATCCTTCATTCCAAGCATCAAGTAAATTTTCACAACATAAGAAGGATTCAGTCAAGTAAACATAAACATGAACGTCATGAATCAACTGTTTCGAAGTCTACTCAATCGGTGAGCGCAAGCATTTGGTATTAGCATCAGGATGTTATGGCATAAAGAATGTTAATGGGGGGTTTGGAAGGCCAAATGGAAGAAAGTCTTACAAAGCTATAAGTGATCATTAGACAAGAGGAAGCCTTATGATCGAAGCTATGCAAGGAGTAGTGATTGCCATGCAACGGATGCACATAGAGCTATATGTGTATGAAAGCTCTCCAATGGAACTAGTGGGGGTGCATCCAACTTGGTTGCTCACGAAGACCTAGAGCACTTTTGAGGAGGCTCATCATTGGAATATACAACCCAAGTTCTATAGTGAAAATTCCCCACATAGTTATACTAGTAAAACATGAAAACTCTCTCATATGAAGTGTAGGTGCTAAACATGAGCACAAATGATGACTATGAATATGCAGGTGCTAAAACATGAGCACAAGTGTGGATAAAAGATAGTAATGCTGCCCCTTTTTCTTTATTCTCTTTTTTTTCTTTTCTTTATTTTTCTTTCTTTTTTTTCTCTTTTTGGTGGCCTCCATGGCTCTTTTCACTTTTAGGGGCAACATCCTAATATGACAACACACTTTTTGGTACAAATAACTCATAATGAATGAAACATGATGTATAAAAATGTATGCCTCTGCCAGTGTAGCAGGATGTGCAATGATATAGCGTAACATGGGTAAACCACACATCAACTGTATAGAATCATGCAAAGCAATATATAAATAATGAATGACAACATGGCATGTAATGTAAAATGGAAGTTGCATGGCAATGTATCTCGGAACAGCTATGAAAATGCTGTGGTAGGTAGGTATGGTGGCTGTTTTGAGGAGATGTATGGGCTTATGTGTAGGAGAACAAGAGTCCTCCCATGGGTTTGGATGTACTGGCGAAGTATGCACAATTCTCAACGTGAGCAAAAGGCAATGCACATTACCGAAGAGGCTAGCAAATTTGGATGGTGGAAGTGCCAAAAACCGTAGCTTAACATTAGTCAAAAAGAACTCACAAGCTTATTGCAAACATCTAGCAGGTTCAACATTAAGAGCATGATTAAAATTTACTCCAAGGAGGGCCGTTCACGGTGGCACAAGTACCCCGCTAGCTCCCTCGACATTCAGCACAACTTAGTCATTACGATGAACTCTCGGACATGGAAAGCTATCAAGTCCAAATACACCTTCAACTATTTAAATAGAGTTTGTAGTACGGCACAAGCTTAAAGACAACAATCCACTACTAATTTTAACTTATTTATCCAGCAAGCCTCACCATCTAAATACCTCAAAAAATTTGCAAGGAATCAGATCATCAAAGCTCAATGATCTACAAGTATTTTATTATACACTACCACATGCAACATTTCCTGTTAAAAACCATATAACAATTAACGAAGCAATTTCAACCTTCGCCATGAACATTATGAGTAAAACTAAGGACATATTTGTCCATATGCAACAGCAGAGCGTGTCTCTCTCCCACACAATGAATGCTAGGATCCAACTTTATTCAAACAAAACAAAAACAAAAACATACAGACGCTCCAAGTAAAGCATATAAGATGTGACGGAATAAAAATATAGTTTCACTAGAGGAACCTGATAATGTTATCGATGAAAGGCATCCCCAAGCTTAGATGCTTGAGTCTTCTTGAAATATGCAGGGATGAACCACCGGGGCATCCCCAAGCTTAGAGCTTTCACTCTCCTTGATCATATTGTATCATACTCCTCTCTTGATCCTTGAAAACTTCCTCCACACCAAACTCAAAACAACTCATTAGAGGGTTAGTGCATAATCAAAATTCACATGTTCAGAGGTGACATTATCATTCTTAACACTTCTGGACATTGCAAAAAGCTACTGAAATTTAATGGAATGAAGAAATCCATCAAACATAGCAAAACAGGCAATGCGAAATAAAAGGCAGAATCTATCAAAACAGAACAGTCCGTAAAGACGAATTTTTTAGGTGCACCAGACTTGCTCAAATGAAAATGCTCAAATTGAATGAAAGTTGCGTACATATCGGAGGATTACTCACGTAAATTGGCAGATTTTTCTGAGTTACCTACAGAGACCACTGCTCAAATTCGTGACAGCAAGAAATCTGTTTCTGCGCAGTAATCCAAATCTAGTATGAACCTTACTATCAAAGACTTTACTTGGCACAACAATGCAACAAAATTAAGATAAGGAGAGTTTCTACAGTAGTAACAACTTCCAAGACTCAAATATAAAACAAAGGTACTGTAGTAAAATCATGGGTTGTCTCCCATAAGCGCTTTTCTTTAACGCCTTTCAGCTAGGCGCAGAAGGTGTGTATCAAGTATTATCAAGAGATGAAGCATCAACAGCGGGGTTTGGAGTTTTCTCAACTATGCATTGTATCTTGTATATGTAAGTTTCAGAGGCTCCCTTTTCATTAGTCTTAGGCTTGCTATTCTCATCAAACAAATTTTCAGGGACAAGCCAAGCATAGTTATTTTCTAGAGCTTCATGCATTCCTAGGAGCTTACTAGGTATCGGTGCTTTAATCTCCCCACCATCATTAACATTATTAGTGTACCTTATTCTATCCATGTCCATCTTTTCAAGTGTTCTTTTAAAATCGGTGAACAACCCAAGCCTCTTATGCTTAATAAAAACTTTTCTAGCTTCTTTAGCTACATCTTCAAATTCTCTAACAAGGACTTTTAAAACTAAATCTCTCTTTTCTCCCATCTCCATATCAGAAAGTGTAAGAAACATATGTTGTATTATGGGATGGAGATTAACGAATCTAGTTTCCAACATGTGTACTAAACAGGCAGAAGCACTTTCATAAGTAGGGACATCTTTTACCAATGGTATATCTTCAAAATCTTCATCCATGCTAACATGGGTGAAAAATTCTTCTATATTATCTCTTCCAATGATAGACCCTTGTCCTATCGGTATATCTTTAAGAGTGAACTTAGGAGGAAACATAATGAAATAAGTAAAGTAAATGCAAGTAACTAATTTTTTGTGTTTTTAATATGGAGAATGCAAACAAGATAATAAATAAAGTAAAACAAGCAACTAATTTTTTTGTATTTTGATATAATGCAGCAAACAAAGAAGTAAATAAAATAAAGCAAGACAAAAACAAAGTAAAGAGATTGGAAGTGGAGGACTCCCCTTGCAGCGTGTCTTGATCTCCCCGGCAACGGCGCCAGAAATTTATTTGCTGGCGTGTAGTTGACGTGGGAGTTAGAAATCTCTGTGATGTAATTTCCTTCACGTCCCCCGCAACGACGCCAGAAATTTAGCTTGTTGACGCGTAAAGCACACGCCCGTTGGGAACCCCAAGTGGAAGGTGTGATGCGTACAGCAGCAAGTTTCCCTCAGTAAGAAACCAAGGTTTATCGAACCAGTAGGAGTCAAGAAGCACGTTGAAGGTTGATGGCGGCGGAGTGTAGTGCGGCGCAACACCAGGGATTCCGGCGCCAACGTGGAACTTGCACAACACAACCAAAGTACTTTGCCCCAACTTAACAGTGAGGTTGTCAATCTCACCGGCTTGCTGTAACAAAGGATTAGATGTATAGTGTGGATGATGATGTTTGCAGAAAACAGTAGAACGAGTATTGCAGTAGATTGTATTTGATGTAAAAGAATGGACCGGGGTCCACAGTTCACTAGTGGTGTCTCTCCCATAAGAAACATCATGTTGGGCGAACAAATTACAGTTGGGCAATTGACAAATAAAGATGGCATGACAATGCACATACATGTTATGATGAGTAGTGTGAAATTTAATTGGGCATTACGACAAAGTACATAGACCGCTATCCAGCATGCATCTATGCCTAAAAAGTCCACCTTCAGGTTATCATCCGAACCCCCTCCAGTATTAAGTTGCAAACAACAGACAATTGCATTATGTATGGTGCATAATGTAATCAACAAATACATCCTTAGACATAGCATTGATGTTTTATCCCTAATGGCAACAGCACATCCACAACCTTAGAACTTTCTGTCACTGTCCCAGATTTAATGGAGGCATGAACCCACTATCGAGCATAAATACTCCCTCTTGGAGTTACAAGTAACGACTTGGCCAGAGCCTCTACTAATAACAGAGAGCATGCAAGATCATAAACAACACATAGATGATAGATTGATAATCAACATAACATAGCATTCAATATTCATTGTATCCCAACAAACCCAACATGTAGCATTAGAAATAGATGATCTTGATCATGTTAGGCAGCTCACAAGATCTGACAATGATAGCACAATGAGGAGAAGACGGCCATCTAGCTACTGCTATGGACCCATAGTCCAGGGGTGAACTACTCACACATCACTCCGGAGGCGATCATGGCGATGAAGAGTCCTCCGGGAGATGATTCCCCTCTCCGGCAGGGTGCCGGAGGCGATCTCCTGAATCCCCCGAGATGGGATTGGCGGCGGCGGCGTCTCTGGAAGGTTTTCCGTATCGTGGCTCTCGGTACTGGAGTTATTATCGACGAAGGCTTATGTAGGCGGAAGGGTAGGTCAGGGGGCGCCACGAGGGCCCCACACGCCAGGGCCGCGCGGCCCAAGCCCTGGCCGCGCCGCCCTGTTGTGTGGGCGCCTCGTCACCCCACTTCGTTTCCCTTTCGGACTTCTGGAAGCTTCGTGGAAAAATAAGATCCTGGGTGTTGATTTCGTCCAATTCCGAGAATATTTCCTTAATAGGATTTCTGAAACCAAAAACAGCAGAAAACAGCAACTGGCTCTTCGGCATCTTGTTAATAGGTTAGTACCAGAAAATGCATAAATATGGCATAAAGTATGTATAAAACATGTAGGTATTGTCATAAAACAAGCATGGAACATAAGAAATTATCGATGCGTTGGAGACGTATCAGTCAGCCCACACAAGAATTAAGCCGCCGTGCCCTAAATCGACGCCGACGATGTCATCTTCTCCGACACCGGCGCCATGAAATCCGGCGAACTAGGCCACGGCAAGCCTCGCCGCCAAGCCTGGCGTAACCCTAGTGAGCTACTAAGCCCACGGCATGATCGCCGAGCTCAATTACGTACCGTAGCATGCTCTGCGACAATCAATCGTAACCGCCGCCGTAGCACCTCACCGCCGACCATGCTCCGGTGGTCATTAGCAGGCGGCGCGACCACCATTCGACTCCCCGTGACGCGCTGAGTAGAATAGAGCTAGTCCTTCGTCCGCGTGATCCCGGGATCGACGGCGATCGCCGATTCCCGCCGGCCACCGTGAGCTCCTGGACATGGTCTCAATTTTGACCAGTCCACGCTCATGTGGCAGTCCACGTGGACCACTGGCCCACTGGTCAGTCTCAGCGTGTAGGTTAGCCCGGGTGCGTTTAGCAGTTTCGTTTTATTTCAAAATTCAATAATACCTGCAACTTCAAATAATTGTAGAAAATTCATTAAAGCTCAGAAAAATACAAATAAGATATCAAAATTCTTATAAAAGAAAAATCTATCCAATAAAAATATAAAATGAAATTTATATTTTTAATAGAAATTCAATTATTTAATACTTATTATTTAAGCCTTATTTATTAATTCTAAATTCAATTAAAATTCAGTAATTAAGAAAAGTGTCCAAATAGATAAAAACCAATAAGTAAATAAAGTAAACATTAAAACTAATTTTCTTTATTGTTATTTTGTTAAATCATTATTAGAGAGATATAAACCCTGATTAATAATTACCCTAATTATTAATTGTTTAAAAATAATAAAATGCCAAATGCAATATTATTTTTAATCTTAAGATATTAATAGCTTCAACTTTATAATAAAGTTATTAACCCAAAACTAAGTAGTAATTATGAAACCCTAGTTCCAATAAAAGTAACATTGTGGTTTCATAATTTCATGTGTAATCCTAAAACCCTAATGCCATTTAGACCTTAGCTCCATTACTACATGTGAAACCTAATTTGCTTCTAACCTAAACCCTAGGTTAGAACATGTGATCATGGTACCTTCTTTCATTCATAGCTCCATAGTAGCAGCTAAACAATTGCCAAGTCTTCATAAAATAATAGAGACCCATCTCTAATACATTAGTATTACATGTGCTCATGCTTAGCTGATCAAATAGGACCAACCCTAGTTCCTATCTTCAGAGACACCAAACTTAGTTATCCATGCTTAGTATCACACCATTGTGATGAACCCTAATAGTAACCATGACTAATGTTATCTTAGATACCATACTCCACTCAAACCTACCAGTGTTGGATACTTATCAACCATCCTATTTAGGAGCCAATTATTCCTTACTTAATAGAACCAACAGTAAAACCTAAACCACCTCAACCCTAATTGATATACTTCTTATTATTTAAGAAGTATGTTCTTCAAAAGTTATTCTTTTGAAATAAATATAGAGTGCTCATCAACCCTACCTAATATGACCTATAAACCCTAGCCAGCTATCACCAACAAGGTATACCAACCTTGATAGCACCCATATTTAATAAATTACCTAAGATATTCTTCCAACCTTGTTAGGATCCATCTAATACTTACTCCAGAAGCTAGTTGAAACCATAGTAAACCATAGAACCCTGCTGGCGCAAAGTTGACGTGGGAGTTAGAGATCTTTGTGGTGTAACTTTTCTTCAGATCCCCGGCAACGGCGCCAGAAATTTGCTTGATGCGTGTGGTTGGCACGTCCGTTGGGAACCCCAAGAGGAAGGTGTGATGCGCACAGCGGCAAGTTTCCCTCAGTAAGAAACCAAGGTTTAATCGGACCAGTAGGAGTCAAGAAGCACGTTGAAGGTTGATGGCGGCGAGATGTAGTGCGGCGCAACACCAGTGATTCCGGCGCCAACGTGGAACCTGCACAACACAAGCAAAGTACTTTGCCCCAACGAAACAGTGAGGTTGTCAATCTCACCGGCTTGCTGTAACAAAGAGTTAACCGTATTGTGTGGAAGATGATTGTTTGCAGAAAACAGTAGAACAGTATTGCAGTAGATTGTATTTCAGTAAAGAGAATTGGACCGGGGTCCACAGTTCACTAGAGGTGTCTCTCCCATAAGACGAACAGCATGTTGGGTGAACAAATTACAGTTGGGCAATTGACAAATAAAGAGAGCATGACCATGCACATACATATCATGATGAGTATAGTGAGATTTAATTGGGCATTACGACAAAGTACATAGACCGCCATCCAACTGCATCTATGCCTAAAAAGTCCACCTTCAGGTTATCATCCGAACCCCCTCCAGTATTAAGTTGCAAAGCAACAGACAATTGCATTAAGTATGGTGCGTAATGTAACTAGTGACTACATCCTTGAACATAGCACTAATGTTTTATCCCTAGTGGCAACAGCACAACACAACCTTAGAACTTTCTCACATCGTCCCTGTGTTAATGCAGGCATGAACCCACTATCGAGCATAAGTACTCCCTCTTGGAGTTACAAGCATCTACTTGGCCAGAGCATCTACTAGTAACGGAGAGCATGCAAGATCATAAACAACACATAGCATAACTTTGATAATCAACATAACAAGTATTCTCTATTCATCGGATCCCAACAAACGCAACATATAGAATTACAGATAGATGATCTTGATCATGTTAGGCAGCTCACAAGATCCGACAATGATAGCACAATGGGGAGAAGACAACCATCTAGCTACTGCTATGGACCCACAGTCCAGGGGTAGACTACTCACACATCACCCCGGAGGCGACCATGGCGGCGTAGAGTCCTCCGGGAGATGATTCCCCTCTCGGCAGGGTGCCGGAGGCGATCTCCTGGATCCCCGAGATGGGATCGGCGGCGGCGTCTCTGGAAGGTTTTCCGTATCGTGGTTCTCGATGCGGGGTTTTCATCACGGAGACTTTTTATAGGCGAAAGGGCAGGTCAAGAGGCGGCACGGGGCCCCACACCACGGGGCCGCGCGGCCAAGGGGGGCCGCGCCGCCTATAGTGTGGCCCCTCCGTGGCCCCTCTTCGTCTCTCCTTCGGACTTCGGAAGCTTCGTGAGAAAATAGGCCCCCGGGCTTTGATTTCGTCCAATTCCGAGAATCTTTCCATACTAGGAGTTCCGACACCAACCACAGCAGAAAACAGAATCGGCACTTCGGCATGTTGTTAATAGGTTAGTTCCGAGAAAATGCACGAATATGACATAAAGTGTGCATAAAACATGTAGATAACATCAATAATGTGGCATGGAACATAAGAAATTATCGATACGTCGGAGACGTATCAGCATCCCCAAGCTTAGTTCTCGCTCGTCCCGAGCAGGTAAAACGATAACACGATAATTTCTGGAGTGACATGCCATCATAATCTTGATCATACTATTTGTAAAGCATATGTAGTGAATGCAGCGATCAAAACAATGTATATGACATGAGTAAACAAGTGAATCATAAAGCAAAGACTTTTCATGAATAGCACTTCAAGACAAGCATCAATAAGTCTTGCATAAGAGTTAACTCATAAAGCAATAATTCAAAGTAAAGGTATTGAAGCAACACAAAAGAAGATTAAGTTTCAGCGGTTGCTTTCAACTTGTAACATGTATATCTCATGGATATTGTCAACATAGAGTAATATAATAAGTGCAATAAGCAAGTATGTAGGAATCAATGCATAGTTCACACAAGTGTTTGCTTCTTGAGGTGGAGAGAAATAGGTGAACTGACTCAACATTGAAAGTAAAAGAATGGTCCTCCATAGAGGAAAAGCATCGATTGCTATATTTGTGCTAGAGCTTTGATTTTGAAAACATGAAACAATTTTGTCAACGGTAGTAATAAAGCATATGCATCATGTAAATTATATCTTATAAGTTGCAAGCCTCATGCATAGTGTACCAATAGTGCCCGCACCTTGTCCTAATTAGCTTGGACTACCTGGATTATCACCGCAATACATATGCTTTAACCAAGTATCACAAAGGGGTACCTCTATGCCGCCTGTACAAAGGTCTAAGGAGAAAGCTCGCATTTGGATTTCTCGCTTTTGATTATTCTCAACTTAGACATCCATACCGGGACAACATAGACAACAAGATAATGGACTCCTCTTTTAATGCTTTAAGCATTCAACAACAATTAATAATTTTCTCATTTGAGATTTGAGGATTGTTGTCCAAAACTGAAACTTCCACCATGGATCATGGCTTTAGTTAGCGGCCCAATGTTCTTCTCAATATGCATGCTCAAACCATTCAACTCAGTGTAGATCGCCCTTACTTCAGACAAGACGAACATGCATAGCAACTCACATGAAATTCAACCAATGAATAGTTGATGGCGTCCCCAGTGAACATGGTTATCGCACAACAAGCAACTTAATAAGAGATAAAGTGCATAATTACATATTCAATACCACAATAGTTTTTAAGCTATTTGTCCCATGAGCTATATATTGCAAAGGTGAATGATGGAATTTTAAAGGTAGCACTCAAGCAATTTACTTTGGAATGGCGGAAAATACCATGTAGTATAGGTAGGTATGGTGGACACAAATGGCATAGTGGTTGGCTCAAGTATTTTGGATGCATGAGAAGTATTCCCTCTCGATACAAGGTTTAGGCTAGCAAGGCTTATTTGAAACAAACACAAGGATGAACCGGTGCAGCAAAACTCACATAAAAGACATATTGAAAACATTATAAGACTCTACACCGTCTTCCTTGTTGTTCAAACTCAATACTAGAAATTATCTAGACCTTAGAGAAACCAAATATGCAAACCAAATTTTAGCATGCTCTATGTATTTCTTCATTAATGGGTGCAAAGCATATGATGCAAGAGCTTAATCATGAGCACAACAATTGCCAAGTATCACATTACCCAAAACATTTATAGCAATTACTACATGTATCATTTTCCAATTCCAACCATATAACAATTTAACGAAGGAGAAACTTCGCCATGAATACTATGAGTAGAAACCAAGGACATACTTGTCCATATGCTACAGCGGAGCGTGTCTCTCTCCCATAAAGTGAATGCTAGGATCCATTTTATTCAAACAAAACAAAAACAAAAACAAACCGACGCTCCAAGAAAAAGCACATAAGATGTGATGGAATAAAAATATAGTTTCAGGGGAGGAACCTGATAATGTTGTCGATGAAGAAGGGGATGCCTTGGGCATCCCCAAGCTTAGACGCTTGAGTCTTCTTGATATATGCAGGGGTGAACCACCGGGTGCATCCCCAAGCTTAGAGCTTTCACTCTCCTTGATCATGTTGCATCATACTCCTCTCTTGATCCTTGAAAACTTCCTCCACACCAAACTAGAAACAACTCATTAGAGGGTTAGTGCACAATATAAATTGACATATTCAGAGGTGACACAATCATTCTTAACACTTCTGGACATTGCATAATGCTACTGGACATTAGTGGATCAAATAAATTCATCCAACATAGCGAAAGAGGCAATGCGAAATAAAAGGCAGAATCTGTCAAAACAGAACAGTTCGTATTGACGAATTTTAAAATGGCACCAGACTTGCTCAAATGAAAATGCTCAAATTGAATGAAAGTTGCGTACATATCTGAGGATCATGCACGTAAATTGGCTTAATTTTCTGAGTTACCTACAGGGAGGTGGACCCAGATTCGTGACAGCAAAGAAATCTGGAACTGTGCAGTAATCCAAATCTAGTACTTACTTTTCTATCAACGGCTTAACTTGGCACAACAAAACACAAAACTAAGATAAGGAGAGGTTGCTACAGTAGTAAACAACTTCCAAGACACAAAATAAAAACAAAGTACTGTAGGTAAAAACATGGGTTGTCTCCCATAAGCGCTTTTCTTTAACGCCTTTCAGCTAGGCGCAGAAAGTGTATATCAAGTATTATCAAGAGATGAAGTGTCAACATCATAATTTGTTCTCATAATAGAATCAAAAGGTACCTTCATTCTCTTTCTAGGGAAGTGTTACATACCTTTCTTGAGAAGAAATTGATATTTTATATTACCTTCCTTCATATCAATGATAGCACCAACAGTTCGAAGAAAAGGTCTTCCCAATATAATGGGACAAGATGCATTGCAATCAATATCCAAGACAACAAAATCAACGGGAACCAGGTTATTGTTAATGGTAATGCGAACATTATCAACTTTACCCAAAGGTTTCTTTGTAGAATGATCAGCAAGATTAACATCCAAATAACAATTTTTCAGCGGTGGCAAGTCAAGCATATTATAAATTTTCTTAGGCATAACAGAGATACTTGCACCAAGATCACATAAAGCATTACAATCAAAATCTTTAATCTTCATCTTAATGATGGGCTCCCAACCATCCTCTAACTTTTTAGGAATAGAGGCTTCACGCTCTAGTTTCTCTTCTCTAGCTTTTATGAGAGCATTTGTAATATGATGCGTGAAAGCCAAATTTATAGCACTAGCATTAGGACTTTTAGCAAGTTTTTGCAAGAACTTTATAACTTCAGAGATGTGGCAATCATCAAAATTCAAACCATTATAATCTAAAGCAATGGGATCATCATCCCCAATGTTGGAAAAATTTCAGCAGCTTTATCACGAGCTTTCGCTTTAGCAGTTTCAGGCAGTTTTTCGCGCTTTGCATTCGAAGTGGAAACATTGCTAACACCAATTCTTTTATGAGTAGGAGGTGCAGCAACATGTGTAGCATTAGCATTACTAGTGGTGGTAATAGTCCAAACTTTAGCTATATTCTTCTCTTTAGCTAGTTTTTCATTTTCTTCTCTATCCCACCTAGCACGCAGTTCAGCCATTAATCTTATATTCTCATTAATTCTAACTTGAATGGCATTTGCTGTAGTAGTAATTTTATTATGATGATTCTCATTAGGCAAAACTTTTGATTTCAAAAGATCAACATCAGACAAGACTATCGACTTTAGAAGCAAGTACATCAATTTTCCCAAGCTTTTCTTCAACAGATTTGTTAAAAGCAGTTTGTGTACTAATAAATTCTTTAAGCATGGCTTCAAGTCCAGGGGGTGAACTCCTACTATTGTTGTAAGAATTCCCATAAGAATTACCATAGCCGTTGCCATTATTATAAGGATATGGCCTATAGTTGTTACTAGAATTGTTCCGGTAAGCATTGTTGTTGAAATTATTATTTTTAATGAAGTTTACATCAACATGTTCTTCTTGTGCAACCAATGAAGCTAATGGAACATTATTAGGATCAATATTAGTCCTATCATTCACAAGCATAGACATAATAGCATCAATCTTATCACTCAAGGAAGAGGTTTCTTCGACAGAATTTACCTTCTTACCTTGTGGAGCTCTTTCCGTGTGCCATTCAGAGTAGTTGATCATCATATTATCAAGAAGCTTTGTTGCTTCACCAAGAGTGATGGACATAAAGGTACCTCCAGCAGCTGAATCCAATAAATTCCGTGAAGAAAAATTTAGTCCTGCATAGAAGGTTTGGATGATCATCCAAGTAGTCAGTCCATGGGTTGGGCAATTTTTAACCAGAGATTTCATTCTTTCCCAAGCTTGAGCAACATGTTCAGTATCTAATTGTTTAAAATTCATTATGCTACTCCTCAAAGATATAATTTTAGCAGGGGGATAATATCTACCAATAAAAGCATCCTTGCATTTAGTCCATGAATCAATACTATTCTTAGGCAGAGATAGCAACCAATCTTTAGCTCTTCCTCTTAATGAGAAAGGGAACAATTTTAATTTTATAATGTCACCATCTACATCCTTATACTTTTGCATTTCACATAATTCAACAAAATTATTAAGATGGGCAGCAGCATCATCGAACTAACACTGAAAATTGCTCTCGCATAACAAGATTCAAGAAAGCAGGTTTAATTTCAAAGAATTCTGCTGTAGTAGCAGGTGGAGCAATAGGTGTGCATAAGAAATCATTATTATTTGTGGTTGTGAAGTCACACAACTTAGTATTTTCAGCGTTGGCCATTTTAGCAACAGTAAATAAAGCAAACTAGATAAAGTAAATGCAAGTAAACTAATTTTTTTTGTGTTTTCGATATAGCAAACAAGATAGCAAGTAAAGTAAAACTAGCAACTAATTTTTTTGTATTTTAATTTAGTGCAGCAAACAAAGTAGTAAATAAAACTAAGCAAGACAAAAACAAAGTAAAGAGATTGAGAAGTGGAGACTCCCCTTGCAGCGTGTCTTGATCTCCCCGGCAACGGCGCCAGAAATTTGTTGCTGGCGCAAAGTTGACGTGGGAGTTAGAGATCTTTGTGGTGTAACTTTTCTTCAGATCCCTGGCAACGGCGCCAGAAATTTGCTTGATGCGTGTGGTTGGCACGTCCGTTGGGAACCCCAAGAGGAAGGTGTGATGCGCACAGCAGCAAGTTTCCCTCAGTAAGAAACCAAGGTTTAATCGGACCAGTAGGAGTCAAGAAGCACGTTGAAGGTTGATGGCGGCGAGATGTAGTGCGGCGCAACACCAGTGATTCCGGCGCCAACGTGGAACCTGCACAACACAAGCAAAGTACTTTGCCCCAACGAAACAGTGAGGTTGTCAATCTCACCGGCTTGCTGTAACAAAGAGTTAACCGTATTGTGTGGAAGATGATTGTTTGCAGAAACAAGAGAACAAGATTGCAAGAGATTGTATTTCAAGAAAGAGAATTGGACCGGGGTCCACAGTTCACTAGAGGTGTCTCTCCCATAAGACGAACAGCATGTTGGGTGAACAAATTACAGTTGGGCAATTGACAAATAAAGAGAGCATGACCATGCACATACATATCATGATGAGTATAGTGAGATTTAATTGGGCATTACGACAAAGTACATAGACCGCCATCCAACTGCATCTATGCCTAAAAAGTCCACCTTCAGGTTATCATCCGAACCCCTCCAAAGTATTAAGTTGCAAAGCAACGAGACAATTGCATTAAGTATGGTGCGTAATGTAACTAGTGACTACATCCTTGAACATAGCACTAATGTTTTATCCCTAGTGGCAACAGCACAACACAACCTTAGAACTTTCATCACTGTCCCGGTGTTAATGCAGCATGAACCCACTATCGAGCATAAGTACTCCCTCTTGGAGTTACAAGCATCTACTTGGCCAGAGCATCTACTAGTAACGGAGAGCATGCAAGATCATAAACAACACATAGCATAACTTTGATAATCAACATAACAAGTATTCTCTATTCATCGGATCCCAACAAACGCAACATATAGAATTACAGATAGATGATCTTGATCATGTTAGGCAGCTCACAAGATCCGACAATGATAGCACAATGGGGAGAAGACAACCATCTAGCTACTGCTATGGACCCATAGTCCAGGGGTAGACTACTCACACATCACACCGGAGGCGACCATGGCGGCGTAGAGTCCTCCGGGAGATGATTCCCCTCTCCGGCAGGGTGCCGGAGGCGATCTCCTGGATCCCCCGAGATGGGATCGGCGGCGGCGGCGTCTCTGGAAGGTTTTCCGTATCGTGGTTCTCGGTACTGGGGTTTTCGTCACGGAGACTTTTTATAGGCGAAAGGGCAGGTCAAGAGGCGGCACGGGGGCCCCACACCACAGGGCCGCGCGGCCAAGGGGGGGGGCCGCGCGGCCAAGGGGGGGGCCGCGCCGCCCTATAGTGTGGCCCCTCCGTGGCCCCTCTTCGTCTCTCCTTCGGACTTCTGGAAGCTTCGTGAGAACATAGGCCCCTGGGCTTTGATTTCGTCCAATTCCGAGAATATTTCCTTACTAGGATTTCTGAAACCAAAAACAGCAGAAAACAGCAACTGGCACTTCGGCATCTTGTTAATAGGTTAGTTCCAGAAAATGCACGAATATGACATAAAGTGTGCATAAAACATGTAGATAACATCAATAATGTGGCATGGAACATAATAAATTATCGATACGTCGGAGACGTATCAAACCCCACAACCCTAATTATCATAGTTGTTCTTTATTAAAGAACATGTTCTTCAAAAGTTATTCTTTTGAAGTATATGATAATTAATCATTAACCATGACATGTAATGCTAAAACCAACCACTATTCATTACATGTTAGGATTATACCAAATGTTATATTTGTGTGCTATCAATGTTATTGTTATGATATGTTGCAGCACCTGTTTATGATACCATGTAACCACACCTGAATAAGAACCTTGTATGAGAATCATTCTAAAAGTGCAACACACCCGAAACTAATCATTACAACTCACTAATCCTAAATCATCGGGGTTAGGTCACGTTTAGAACGATTGCATCTCATACTTATGCATTATTGCATCTTTGCCAATCTTTTAAACATCGTCCTTACCGGACGATGATGCTATTTCAGAATTTGGAGTTATTGCGTATCGAAGACCCTGCCTGCATAATCTTGCAGTCAAGAAAGGCAAGTTCATCACTTGCTCATGTCATTTGAGTATTTTTAACAAATTACTTGCAAAGTACTATGTTTATCACTATTGCATAAAAAGCAAAACCACTATTTTCATAACTATGAATATGACTAAGTGGTGGGCAATGGAACCATGGATTGTGTTGATATGGTGGAGGTTCCATTGCAAGGGTTTATATCCATCTAGGATTAAACAACAAATGTCGTCCAGTGATTCTTGTGCCGTAATACCCGTGTTAACCATAAGATCCGGAGTGGGACGGAGTAGTCAAAAGTGTTTCCACCTCTCGTACATCAACGGATGCGCTTACCGTAGACACTTGATCTCGAGGGACAAGCGGTGGGGTGGGGATCCCATTCTAATTCCCCACGGTAATGCGGTCTATGATGGGTTGCATTGGCCGGCGAAGGACCATGGTTGTGACCTGGTAGTTGTCGAGGTCGGAAGATATCCTAGTGGTATAGCCCGGCGAGGACCCAAGGTCGGATTTGCAGCAACGGGTGGGTGTGCGAGGTAGCGGAGGAACATGATTGGCTAGACCTTATACCGGGCCTCACACCAAAGGAAGTGTGGACGGGGAATATGCCCGGTTGGCACCAAGGTTAAGATCTCTTATGGGTAAGGCAACACACCTCTGCAGAGTGTAATGAATCGTGACCTGTCACTCCCTGTTCCGGGTTTTGGAACCGCGAACGCTGCCGGAAAGGAACTCCATGAAGTTCTAGTAAACCGGTGAAGGCTGACGGACATAGTTCTTCTGAATAAAAGCAACCTTTTGAAGAAATGGTTATGAAAACCTGCATTGGTATTAGACTTTCTGGTCTAATGCTGTAGCTAGTGCATTAAACACCTCTTTCCTATAATGAACTTGTTGAGTACGCTCGTACTCATCCCACTCTTAAATCCCCTGCTTAGATATGGAGGCATCGAAGGAGGATCTACAGTGCAACTCGAAGGCCGAGGAGTCAACAACTACTTCAAGAGACAGGACCCTGTCAGAGGAGTCAAATACCACATCCCACAAGGAGAAAACCTAGTTTAGCCATAGAAGGGAACTAGCTTCCTAAACCTAGCTCCTATTTAGCTAGAATCTATTCTTAGCCTCTATAGCTAGTTAAATACTATACAAATAGAGTTCGTGATAAGACTAGACTACGAGTCGTTCTTCTGGAGTTTATTTGCAGTTTTACCTCATTGTAAAGTAGGAGGCTGTGATGATCTTATGTAACCGAGTCAATATTGTAATTCTATAGACATGCCTTGGACCCGCATATGTTTCTGTTGTACCACTCTGAGCGATATAATACTAGTGGAACGGTGTTTCATTGGTGTTATATCAGACTTGCATACTACACCATGCACTGGTATGCCGGGTCACCACAATTGGTCAATCCAAATGACATGACATTGTATTCATACAATCCATATCTGGTGGTAAAGGCAGTCTTAGGAATATCTGTTGCACGGATCTTCAGTTGATGGTAACCTGTCTCAAGATCAATCTTAGAGAACACTCGGGCACCGGTCAGCTAGTCAAACAAGTCTTCTATTTTTGGCAAGGGGTATTTGTTTTTGATGGTGACATCGTTAAGCTTACGGTAATCCGTACATAAACGAGTGGCACCGTCTTTCTTATCCACAAACAAAACTGGTGATCTCCAAGGCGACGCACTTGGTCGAATCAGACCTTTGTACAGCATATCATCCAGTTGCTTCTTCAGTTCCACTAACTCTGCGGGGTTCATGCTATAGGCTCTCTGGGCTATAGGTCCAGTTCCAGGGATTAACTCGATGATAAACTCGATATCCCGATTTGGGGGCATACCGGGTAGATCCTCCGGAAACACATCGGGGTATCGACAAACGACCCTGATCTGATCCAGGGTTGGCTTGGCTAAACTCTGGTTGCAGGTGAACTTTCTGGGTAGTCTCTCAGACACATGTTCTATTATTATTCCGGTGCTACTAGTCATGGTGATGGCCTTCTTGGCACAGTCAATCAATCCATGATATTTCGACATCCAATCCATACCCAGTACTACCTCCAATCCTTTTGTTCCCAGAACAATCAAGTTGGCGTAAAAATCTATTTCATGAATTCTGATGGGTACATCTTTGCAAAATTTTCTAGCTTTGGTGGTTGAACCAGGTATTTGGACTATCATGACATGTTTCAAACTGATTGGTTGAATCTTACTAGTCCAAACAAAATCTTCTGTAACAAATGAATGCGATGCTCTGGAATCAAACAACACTCTTGCGGGTATTGAGTTAACAGAGAACATACCCAGCACTACATCTGGTGCTTCCTGGGCTTCCTCGGAGTTCATGTGGAAGAGGCGACCTCCACGGTTGTTCGGGTTGTTGGGGGTGAACTTCTTGCCGGTGGAGACACGGCGTTGCTGCTGAGCTGGTGCAGCGGTGTTGGCGGCGATCTTGGCTAACCTTTTGGGGCACTCATTGGAGTAGTGTCCCACAACTCCACATTCATAGAAGGTGATTGTGGCCTTGTCCTTGGTGGCGACGGGGATGGCGTTGCTCCCAGTCCTCGGAGCGGTGTTGATGTTGTTGTTGTTGTTGGGGGCTCTGGGCGGAGCGCGGTTGAAGTTGTTGTTGTTGTTGTTGTTGTTGTAGTTGCTGTTGTTGTGGTGGCCTCCTGGCCTGGGGTTTCCTCCACTCCGGTTCTGAAAAACCGGACGTGACATCTGTGCATTGGGCTTGTTGTTCCTGGAGGTGAAGCCTCCGCTTGAGCTAGGGCGATACCTTGGGGTATTGCTGGGCCCACTCTGATTCATCATGCGGCGCTTGCGGTTCTCGTTGGCTTGATGCAGTTTTCCCTCCATCTGGATGGCGGAGTCTACAAGGGCTTCAAGGTCGGCGAAGGGGATGTTGACCAACACAGTCTGCATCTCATCATGTAGGCCGTTCAGAAACCTTTCCTTCCTCTTCTCGGTAGTATCAGTCTCATCCGGGGCGTACCTTGACAGAGTTAGAAATCTGTCGCGGTATTCCACCACGGACATCCTGCCTTGCTTCAGTTCACGGAATTCATCCCTCATCTTCTTTATCAGACCCGGGGGCACATGGTACTTGCTGAGCTTGATCTTGAAATCTGCCCAAGTCATGAATTGTCCCGCGTTCATGGCACGGGTGCTTGTCCACCAAGCTCTTGCTTGTCCTGCTAAGTAGTGCGTGGCAAACAACACTTTCTCATTGGCATCCACTCCGGCTACTTCTAGATTGTTCTCCATGGTTTGGAGCCAATCATCCGCATCAAGGGGTTCCTCGGTCTTGCTGAGTACTGGAGGGTTTGTGTTTTGGAAGTTCTTGAGCTTAGATCCTGGGTGATCATGATTGCCATGGCCATGATTGTTGTTGGCAAGCTGTTGAAGTGCTGCAAGGTTGGCTTGTCGTTCATCTTGTTCAGCCTCTCTATCTTCTAGCATGGCTTGCAACATCTGCATCATGGCATCTTGATTCGCGCTACGGGTTGGAGGGGCCATCTGAACATTGAGATAGATCATGAGATAAGAGGGAAATTATCTATGGCTTGTTTTGTGCTTAATTTAAAAGTTTAAAACTGGAAGTCTTTTCATGATGAAACAAGCATACATTCATTCATAACAAACAGCACATATTACAAGGTAACACACTAAGGGTTTTAAGAACCCTTTTTCTCCAAGCTACAATACATGGGTCGGGATACAACTCACACCTACGAAAGTGAACAGGTGCAACTACTCCTCATCTACATCTATGGGGATGTAGTCATCCTCTCCGGCGTCCAGGAACTCGTAGTCCTCCTCCTCGGTGAACTCATCCTCCTCGAAGTCGTCGTCATCACTCAGGAAGGCTCCTCCTCCCTGAATGTCTTCTCCATCTTCCTCCATCTTCTTCATCTGCTCCTCTTGGGCCTTGACAGTGGCCTCCAAGGATGCTATCTTCGCGCGGAGGCGCGTGATGGTAGCATCCTTTTTGGTACGCTGCTGGCGGAGGGTCCTGCGGTCCTTGGCGAGCATCTTGATGGCTTCACCCTGCTGAGTGATGTGGGCGTGAGTCTGGTTGGCGTACTCACGAGCGTGGTCTAGATCCTGCTGTGTGTGGTACAGGATGAAGTCGAGATGCTCCACATGGTGCTTCAGCTCCGGGTGGGGCTGCATGTCCATGGGCTCTCCAGCGGAGTTACGACTGGCGAGGTGCGAAAAGCGAGGGTCCTTGAGGGCCTCCTCACTCATCCCGCACAAGCGTGCAAGTCCTTCCTGCAGAGCGCGGGCGAGTCCGTCCAGCCAGTTGCTCTCCCTGAAGGAGAAGAGGATCCTCTCAGAAGTAGGAGGCTCCATCTTGCCCCTCAAGTCAGCGGTGATGATCCACTGCAGCTCTCCTCCTGGCTGGTCATTGACCTCGACTCCGTGGAACTCCGGGTGAGGGCGGTCAAGGTGATCCGACAGGGCGTTGAGGTCCCTTTCGAAGATCAAACTTCCTGTAATTCTCAGGGTTGTACCTGTAATTGTACATGTGTCCGCCTATATATACATGAGCAGCCGACCCTATTGGTGTTGTGCAATCTCCAATAACTCTTCTACATGGTATTAGAGGCCCCTCAGGTCCTGACCTAGCCGCCGTCCTCTCCCCCCTAGGGCGCCGCCGGCCCTCCTCCTCCTAGCCCTAGCTGCCGCCCCTCTCCTCCTTGGGGCACCGCCGGCCCTCCTCCTCCCAGCCCTAGCCGCCGCCCCTCCCCACCCCGGGCGCCGCCGGCCCTACCTCCCACCACCACCACCGCTTCCGCCATGGATGGTTTCTTCTCCTCCGGCCCCTCCGATCCCTTCGACTCCTCCCGCTCCGGCAGTAGCAACCCCTTCGCCGGCCCCTCCGTCGCCGTCATCCGCGACATCCCCTTCGCCGGCCCCTTCGTCGACGGCTTCTCCCGCGGTGCCCAGACTCCCGCGCCTCACGCCTCGCCCCACGGGTCCACCGCAGGGTTTCCCCGCAGCCGGTCGCCAGGCAGGTCAGACCGGGCCGTGCACCGGCCAGTCCGGTCACCAGGCTGGCCAGACCGGGCCGTGGACCGGTCCAGCCGGCGCCCTGGCCGGTCAGACCGGACCCTGGACCGGGCAGGCGGCTACTTCTGGCGGCCCGCACCAGGCCTTCTATGCGGCGCCCCAGCCCGCCCCGGCCTACGCCGCCCCCCGAGCTCGGCCTCGTGGGATCCCTTGCTCCTGACCGCCCTCCAGAGCGTTCCCTCCGCTGGAGCGTATGGTGGCGGTGGCGACTGGTTCATGGACACCGGCGCCTCCGCGCATATGGCTGCGCACCCCGGTAACCTATCGTTTTCTACACCCGCTTCCACTTCCTCTCGCATCATCGTTGGCAACGGTCATGCTCTTCCCATTACTCACACCGGTTCCGTCTCTTTTCCTTCCACTTCCACTCCTCTCTCTCTAAATAACGTTCTTGTTTCTCCTGACTTGATTAAAAATCTTGTTTCCGTTAAGTATTTCTGTCGTTATAATCCTGTGACTGTGGAATTTGACGCCTTTGGGTTTTTTTGTCAAGGATGGCCGTACTCGGATGCTCCTCCACCGATGTAACAGCCCCGGCGATCTGTACCTTGTTGGTTCGGCCTCCACCACCACCGGTAGCCCACTCGCCCTCTCCACCGGTGTCGACCTTTGGCACGCCCGCCTCGGCCATCCTAGCTCCGCCACTCTGCGTCAAATAATGCAAGGTTTCTCCTTTACTTGTACTAAAATGGATGCCCACTCTTGTGAAGCATTCGTCTAGGCAAACATGTTTGCCTCCCGTTTAGCTCCTCCTCCACAGTCGCGTCTTTTCCTTTTCAACTTATTCATAGTGATGTTTGGACCTCGCCTGTTCCGAGTAATTCTGGTTATAATTATTATCTAGTGATTCTTGATGATTACTCACATTTTGTATGGACCTTTCCCCTTCGTCGTAAATCAGATGTTGCCACCACCCTCACCGCCTTCTTCGCCTTTGTTTTCACTCAGTTTGGTCGCCCCATCCATGCCTTACAAACAGACAACGGCAAAGAGTTCGACAACATCACCATTCACTCACTTCTCGCCGCCCATGGCGCCATCTTCCGCCTCACGTGTCCATACACCTCGTCACAGAACGGTCGTGCCGAACGGATGCTTCGTACCCTCAACGACTGCGTCCGCACCCTTCTGTTCCATGCATACATGCCCCCACGATTCTGGCCGGATGCTCTTGCCACGGCGACTCTCCTCGTCAACATCCACCCGTGTCGTGTGCGTTGGTCATACACGCCGCATCACCTCCTCTACGGTGCACCGCCCGCCTATGATGACCTTCGCATCTTTGGCTGCCGGTGTTATCCTAACACCGCTGCCACCGCCACGCATAAGCTTGCGCCGTGCTCTCTCCCTTGTGTGTTTCTCGGCTACCCCGCCAACACCAAGGGCTACCGCTATTATGACCCAGTCTCCCACCGTGTCCTCACCTCCCGGCATGTGTACTTTGACGAGTTGGTTTTTCCGTTTCAGCAGGGACTCTTGGCGACACCTCCGACGACGCCCCCGGCGCCCGCCAGCCCTCCTGCGGCCGCGCGCCGACGATCGACCGCGGTGGCGCCCTGCGCGCCGGCCCCGCTGGTGCCTCGGCGTCTCCGTCGCCCGCGGCGCCCCGTCGCCCGCGCCGCCCGAGGCGCTTCGCCCGCCGGCGCCTGCCGCCCGGCGCCCCATCGCCCGCGACGCCTGTGGCGCCCCCGCCCCGTCGCTCACGGCGTCTCCCTCGGCCGCCTCATCGGCCGCCTCGTCGCCCGTCTCGCCGCCCGCCTCGCCGCCCGTCGCTGTGGTCCCCGGGGCCCATGCTCACCCGCGCACGTGCGGGCGTGCGGCGGCCGTCTACACGCTACCCCGCCGACCGGTACGTCGTGCGGCGCTTCGGTCCGCCGCGTCGCATACGGGCCAGCGGCAACAGCGTCCTACCGCACGACGGCGGAGCTCCTCCCAGCCGCCAACCCGGCCCCGGACCGGTACGGCCGGTTTCCCGGCCGGCCAACCCGGCTGCCGCCGGTTCTCCGCCCGATCTGCGGCCCGGCCTACCGCCCGGTCAGACAGGCCTCGGCCGGCCCACCCGGCCCGCCGCCGAGCGCCGCTCGGTCGGACCGGCCCCCGGCCGGCCCGCCCAGCTGCCGCCCGGCCGAACCGGCTCCGCGACCAGCCCGGCGACCGCTCCTTCGCCGGTGCCCACCTCGGCTCGCGCTGCCTTGCGCGACCCGCATTGGCGCGCCGCCATGCAGGAGGAGTACGACGCGCTGCAGCGCAATAGGACCTGGGAGCTCATTCCCCGCCCCCCCGCGCCAATGTCATCACCGGCAAATGGGTCTTCAAGCACAAGCTCGGCTCCGACGGTACTCTCGAGCGCTACAAGGCGCGCTGGGTCGTGCGCGGCTTTCGGCAGTGCGCTGGCGTCGACTTTACGGATACGTTTGCCCCGGTCGTCAAACCGGGCACGATCCGCACAGTGTTGCACCTCGCCGCCTCTCGCGCGTGGCCGGTGCATCAGATGGACGTCTCCAACGCCTTTCTTCATGGCCATTTGCAGGAGCAGGTGTACTGTCAGCAGCCCATCGGCTTCGTCGATACCGAGCGCCCCGATGACGTGTGCTTGCTCTCTCGGTCCCTGTATGGATTGAAGCAGGCGCCCCGCGCCTGGTACCAGCGCATCGCCGGCTTCCTGCATCAGCTTGGCTTCCGCTCCACGCGCTCCGATGCGTCGCTATTCGTCTACCGGACCGGCAACGACATGGCATACCTGCTACTGTACGTCGACGACATCATCCTGACGGCCTCCACCGCTGGTCTTCTTCGACAGCTCACCGACAGTCTTCACGCTGAGTTCACGTTGAAGGATCTTGGCCCGCTCCACTACTTCCTCGGTATCGAGGTTGTCCGGCGTGCGGACGGGTTCTTCCTCCATCAGCGGAAGTATGCCCACGAGCTTCTCGAGCGTGCAGGGATGCTTAACTGCAACCATGCGCCTACTCCTGTCGACACGAAGGCCAAGCTCTCCGCCAGTGATGGTTCGCTGGCGTCTGACGCGCCATTCTACCGCTCCATCGTCGGTGCTCTCCAGTACTTGACGTTGACGCGACCGGAGCTCCAGTACGCCGTGCAGCAGGTGTGCTTGCACATGCATGCTCCTCGGGATGCTCATTGGGCCGTGGTGAAGCAGATTCTCCGATGCGTGTGTGGTACCATGGGCTACGGCTTGTCGTTGCATGCTTCGCCCTCGACGTCGACTGACCTCGTCGCCTACTCGGACGCGGACTGGGCGGGTTGCCCGGATACGTGCCGCTCCACCAGCGGCTACTGCGTCTACCTCGGCTCGTCGCTCGTCTCTTGGTCCTCCAAGAGGCAGCCCACCGTGTCTCGCTCCAGTGCTGAGGCTGAGTACCGCGCCGTGGCTAATGTTGTGGCTGAGTGCACATGGCTTCGTCAGCTTCTGTCCGAGCTCTCTTGTCCTGTTGACAAGGCTACGGTGGTCTTCTGCGACAACGTGTCGGCTGTCTACCTCTCCGCCAACCCCGTTCATCATCGGCGCACCAAGCAGATCGAGTTGGACATCCACTTTGTTCGTGAGCAAGTTGCCCTTGGTCGCGTTCGAGTTCTTCACGTACCGACGTATCAACATTTTGCCGATATCATGACGAAGGGATTGCCATCCACGACTTTTCCTGAGTTTCGCTCCAGTCTATGTGTCGGTACCGACCCTTCGACTGTGGGGGGGGGGGGGGTGTTGAGTAACATATTGTATAGGTATAGGTCCCCGTGTTTTTTCAGGGTTGTACCTGTAATTGTACATGTGTCCGCCTATATATACATGAACAGCCCGCCCTATTGGTGCTGTGCAATCTCCAATAACTCTTAGGGCATCTCCAGCGGCGCGACGCAAACGGTCGCTGAGCGACCATTTTCGTCCGCCGTGACCGGAAATGCGTCTGGGGCCTGTTCCAGCGGGGCGACGCAAAGTGACCGGGCCGTCCGCGGAGACGCAAACCTGGCCCAAATATGCGCCAGGTTTGCGTCGCGGCCGACGCTCGGCGGTCGCTCCGAGTGTCCGCCGAAAAAGACGTAGGACCCGCGCGTCAGTGGCTGGAGGGCGATATTATTCCCGCCACTGGCCATTCCCCCTCGCCAAATTGGAAACTAGACCGGCGCGAGCAGGCCAGAAGCGATGGACGTTCTCGCCGCCGCAACTACCGCCATGGATGCGGAGCAAACCCTCGCACCCGCCGCCGCCCCACACTCCCCCGTAGCCACGACCATAGCCACAATGGACACTGCAGCTCCGGCGGAAGCAAAGCGAGCCACCGACGGTGGCGGCCGGGAGGCAAAGCCGAAGGCGGCAAAGAAGGTGCTCTCAGCGGAGGAGAAAGTCCTGGAGGCCGCCAAGCGTCGCGGGCGGCGCCAGAACCAGAAGATCAAGACTGCCGCGGCCGCCAACCAGTAGGCCTGGCAGATGCAGATCAAAGCCGGCGTCGCGCAAGTAGCCCTCCATCCGACCTTAGCGGAGGGCTACATGATCGTCAAGAGAGAGGGGATCGCCGGCGTCGCTCCTCCGGCCTCTTCGGTCAGCTCGGTAAGTTCCCAGCTGCGCCCTGGAACTCCCGCTCCCTTGCAGGGCCACGCGGCGTCGCGGTTCGCCTCCGGCCTGCCGCCGGTGAAGTTGACCGGGGCGGCGGTTCCCGACCTCAACCGGACGCCTAGAAGCGGTGACTCCTGCCCGGGCGCGACACAAAAGACGCGCCAGGTGCCGGAGGAGAGCATGCCGCATCCCCGCATCCTATTCGACGAAATGGCGCCGCCTGCCCCGACGATGGACGACCTGGTACGTGAGCTCTGTCAATGTGTGCGAGTACCCTGTATCATGCGTCTGATGTCCGGTCGTTCGTAGGACTATTGGAAGGACCGCCATGATTCAGACATCCAGGAAATTATCTACGGCGGCGGCTTTGTTCGCGATGATCGGGCCTGGACATGCGCGCATGATGCGGAGGACATCGAGACCGCACGGCTGTTCGGCACCCAGCAGACGCAAGATGCGGAGGACATCGAGACCGCACGGCTGTTCGGCACCCAGCAGACGCAGCCAACACCCGTGTGTGTGGACGACTTCAATTTGCGTCATTGTACATCATTGGCGGCTATGATTGCAGGTATCTCGCGCCTTGCAGAAGTTCAGGGCGACGCACAAGAAGGGCTTCCATATGGTCCATTGTTAGGAGCTGCTCAAAGACAACAGCAGGTGGATGATAAGCTTTGCGGCCTACAACGAAGCTGTGAGAAATGGGACAGCGGTCAACCTCGACGGCGAAGACGACGATCAAGGTCGTCCAGTCCTTCCACCTCGTCCACGAGGCCACAAGGCTACCAAGGCCGATCTCGTCCGGGAGGCGCATGCCATTGCTTTCACGCAGAGCATGGAGAAGATAATGGCCGACAACCGTGCCGCCATGGCTGCTAGGGACGAGAAGAGGCGTCTGGAAAAAGAGGCCGCAGCTGCCATCTACCAGAACCTCGCCAAGGAGGTCCTCGATGTCCAAAGGGCCAAAAAGGCAGATGCCGAGGCCAAATTGCGTGCAGAAGACACAAGGATCATGCTTGCCGGCTTGAGCGTCGTCGACGACGACATCAGGGCATGGTTCATGAAGAGGCTCGCCGAAATCCGCGCGCGAGACGCCTGATCGCCGGCGCCGGCGCCATGCGCCCAGCACCTTGGCCTCCTTTTGGACTTTTTTTATTGCTGTTCAGGCCTAGTTGTGCCCCGTTTGCTCCACTTTGCGCCGTACGAGCTGCAAAGTGTGATGAACTTGTTTCAGCCCTCAATTTGCGGCTGTAATTTCGTGCAAAGTCGACGCTATTTCATGTTTTTTGAATTCTGGCCTGCGCCCAAAATGCGACGCGCCGCTGGAGCCAACCCCTGACGCAAACGGACACACGACCATTTTCCCGTCCGCCAGGCGACGCAAACGGACGCCCGTGGATAATTTGGGCGTCCGAAATGCGTCGTGCCACTGGAGATGCGCTTACGCGTGTGAAATGCACCGGTGGAGATGGCCTGAAGTATCGCGGAGGATGAATTGTTACCGGACGGAGCACAGCAGCGTGGATAGGCATCACACGGCTGTCGGCCCATCCACGGACCTGCTGCAGACAGCTCAAGCTCAGCGAGAAGAGTCGTAAACGGCAGAAAACGATCCATCCATCAAACGCGTGTGCGCGCACTGCATTGCTCCCCACTTGGCACTACACACGCTTCCCCCGCCACACGTGCGACGCCTCATCCGTCGACCAGGCCGGATACATCACACAAGTACATACGTATACGGCCGACCGTATAAATACGGTGACCAGAGCCGTACTCAGCACCATACGTAGTAGTAATACGGACGTACTCCTAGGAGTGGTATGTGTACCGGTAGTATAATCCTAGGTTACGACCAGGACTTTTGTATGCACACGTCAGCCGCTAACTTCCCTGGACCCGCGCCACGGTGAGCCGCGCCACACGGTGGCCCCATGCGTCAGGCGCACAGGGACCGACCGGCCAGCTCCTGCCGCGGCGTGTGGACCGGGCGCATGGACCGTTTCGGCGGGTCCTGTAACGATACAACACGCCCGCCTGGTCCTAGCCTTGCCGAGCTCGGCATCTCTATCCTATCCATCCTTCCTTCCCATCCCTGCCCTGCCTTCTCTCTCTCCATCTCCCCTTCCAAGATTTCTGTCCTCGTCTGTTTGTGGCCTGGACTGCCTTGCTGCGGCGCGGTCAATCCCTCGGCGGACGAACCAACACCCGCGCCGCCGGCCGATCCGCACGCCGGATCAGATTTCCTTGCAGGATCTTGCTTGCTAGGTAGACGTGCATACTTGTGTTTGAGCGAGCCCATGTCGACGGCGGTGGCGCCGGGGATGGCGCGGGGTCACGGGTTCCGGGCCGCGGATAAGGGGAAGCAGCGGGCGGATTCGGAGGAGCCGGAGACGAATCGGGGCGGCAGAGGCGGCGTCAACGGGTTATACGTCGATGATGATGAGGAGGAGGGGCAGGTGGAGGTGGGGAGCGCTGAGCTGAGGGAGCTCGAGGAGGCGCTCTCGGACAACTCCTCGATCGGGGCCGCCTCGTCCGACAGCTCCTCGATCGGGCAGGACTCCGCGTCGGAGAAGGAGGACGACGAGGAGGTGGAGAGCAAGGTCAAGCCGCCGGTGGAGGAGGTCTTCGGCATGGGGCTCGGCACGATCGAGTCCCTCGAGGATGCGCTGCCCAACAAGTAAGCTTATCCGCCTTCTTCAACCTCCTCTTTTTATTTATTTATTTTTTGTTTGTTTGAGGTTCTTGTTAATTTGTGCTGATTTTATTGTGATGATGTCTTCCAAGCTTCTCTTGGTCAAAACGGATATTGCTCAGCTGGTAGCTGCTGCAACTGTCTTGGATAAAAGATGTTCTTTCTCTTGTGGGAAAGGAAAATCCGCTATAGTTACTGAGCAGTCGTGTTCAGTTCTTCTGCTGGAATCATTCATCTTTTTGTAGATCACATAACTGGGGCTACAGAAAGTAGTCTGTCTGTTCTGCTGAACATTTGCATCCAAATTAGGACGATCTATGGAGAAAGAAAGTTACTAGCATCTTTCTGCTACTACTAGTCAAACTGTTGGTAAAGATCATGGATTTAGTTTGTTGCGTGTGATTAGCTGAAATCCCATGCTTCTAACGAGCTTAAAAAGGATCCAGATTTGTGATTAACGAGGCCAACTACTCTGCCCTGCCCATAGAGGGAGGAGCGTTATCCTGAATGAAGCAACATGAACTGACAAGATTCTGAACTTGTAATCGCAGGCGGGGCCTCTCGAATTTCTACGCCGGAAAGTCGAAATCCTTCACGAGCCTGGCGGAGGCGGCTGCCAAGGCGGCCGCGAAGGAGATCGCCAAGCCGGAGAACCCGTTCAACAAGCGGCGCCGCGTGCTGGCGGCGTGGTCGCGGCGGAGGGCCTCCTGCAGCTCGCTGGTCACCACGTACCTGCCCCCTCTCCTCTCCCTCGACCACACCGTGGTGGAGGGGGACGAGGGCGAGGAGGACGAGGACCGCTCCAACGACGGCGGTGACGAGCACGACGATGGTGGTAACGGCAGCGGCCAGAGCAGCAGGAGGGAGTCTCCCCGGTTCCCTCCGCGCGGGCTTAGCCTCATGCAGAGCGCGTCCCAGAAGGGCGCCGCCATGGCCATGATGCGGAGCCCGACTGCGAACAAGACGAGCTCGTTCCGATCTCCTAGGTCGTATTCGCTCTCCGACCTGCAGAACGCCGGGTACAACTAGCTGGAATTTAGACCGGATTTAGGTTGCCGGAGCTGGTGCTGTATAATCAAGAATATCTCTCTCTATATAAGAACCTCCATTAATTTGTTGTGTTCTTTTGCCTGATCTGAATCACCTGCTGGCAATGGTATCATCGAGTGCTCTGAATTACATGTGGTCAACAGTCATTTTCTTGATTAGAATGGATAATCTTGCTGAGGCGATGACCGACTGGTGGTTTGATTGCTGCTCTGTCTGTGGAGTGGTGTTTGTTGGTGCAGTGGCTTGCTGTGGCAGCGTACAGACAGAAGGTGACGAGTCCTATGCGTTGCCTCATCCGATAAGCATTATCATCCAGTTGTTAGCCGCTCGCTTTTGGCGTCTTTAGCTAGCTGATCGCAACCATTAGCCAGCTAACCCAAAGGCTTAGCACAGCAAAAGCCGCTCCTTTTAGAGGTGGCTTAGCCTTTCCCCCTCTCCCCAAAAGCTAAGACTACAGTGACAGCAAACGCCTGATCATCCAGCAAGCCATGTTTCTTAATGGAGGGCAATTAACTTAAATCTCACGAGAAGGAAATAACTACAGAAAATGAAAATCGAGAAGTAGCCCCGCCGGCGAGCTGCCACGTAAACCGGTTAACGAAGCAGCGCAGAGCCGATCTTGGTTACTGTAGTTAACAAGCTCCTGGGGAGGTGCAAATTAAGCAGCAGACAGGCAGATCGCAACCTTAATCTCCGCTGATTAGTATAGCGCGAGTACGTACGTTTTGGCATCGGCGCCATCAGTCAAATTAAGCAAAGCCCGATCTCCCATCTGGTAATCGATCTGGTCTAATGAATCATGATGATGATGTTGTTTAAGGTTTTCAGGGGGCAGATTAGGCTTTGGGGGGTGCCTGATGACCGGAGGGGGCGTTTGTGTGTGAACCGGACGGGGCATCCTATGCTAATCCTTCTACCTCCTTTTGCTTATCTGGTAATCGCTGTATTCCATCGGCAACTGTGATTAGATAAGGGGTTTCAGGTACGACCGAGATAGGGGAAAGAATTCAGAATCATAGAGTGGAGAAGATAAGGCTGGTGCCAACGCACCGCCCCGCTCCCGCCCCGCCACGTCAGCTTTTGGCCCACTCTCACCCCACTCTCACCCCACTCTCACCACACGGTGCCAATGCATGGGCTATAGTCCCCACTCTCACTTCTCTCTCCTCCACATCACCATTTCTTTTCCACATTAAGTTATTTCACTCGATTTTGTTTAGACATTCAAAATAATGCAAGAAATTATTCAACTAAAAATGTTACCGATTACATAATAATTAATAAAAATACAAATTATGTTTCTTGTTTTTCTAAATAGCCTATATGACAAGTGTGTACTTGTGTTTGTATTTTGAACTGAAAGAGTAAAAAAAGGAAAGAAAATAAAAGAAGGAAAGAAAATAAAATAAAAACTGACATTTAAAGAATAAAAGAAGGAAAGAAAAAAAGAAAAAAAGAAAAAAAACCGACCAGGTCTCTTCTTCTACCTCCCGCCCCGCCTCCCGCCCCTCTCCCGCCCGCGTCGCCATCGCGCCGCCCCGCCTCCCGCCCCTCTCCCGCCTCCCTCCCGCCGCCAACGCGGGCGCCACCGGCGGGAGCGGGCGCCACCGCCGGCGCCCCGCCGGCGCCCCTCCCTCCCGTCCCGCCCGCCTCCAGCCCCTCTCCCGCCCCGCCCCGGGCGGTAGCGCCCCGGCTGCCGCCCGCGTTGGCACCAGCCTAAGGTGCGGTGGTCTTGTGGAAGAGGACACTGGGGCCCGGGGCTGGCTGCACAGCGGTGTGTGTGTGGGGGGAGATGGAGAAGGTGTGTGACCTGATCTTATCCTGTCTCGTTTTCGCCAGGAAGGTGCACTTGAAATATTCAGAACCCGTACACGGGCGGCCGGGCTTCTATCTCTGGATGTGGACCTATAGGCCCACCTGCCTGTATTTTCCACCCAGAGCAACGTGCATTCAATACTCCTACACGTGGCTTTCTACGTCACAGAACAACTCTTTCTAGAGCAAGTACAGTAAGTTACAATGAGCATGCTATAAAACTTAAAATAATATAATTTTACTGAATTGGATGAGAGAGAAGAAACACAGACTATACGATAATAGCTAGCTACAGCGCTTGCTTATATGAACTCTGTGAGATTGCAAGATGAGCCATCTACATATAATATAGTTCCTACTTGTACCATATGTGATGACTATAAGAGCATCTCCAGGAGCTCATCTATATAGACATTAGAACCAATGGCTGTTAGCCAGATCGACGATAGAGGTTGTATTCCTCCCAGGTATTTTGACCCTTCTCACTTTTATGCACAGTACCAGTGGCCCACGTCTGTGGCACAAATAAATGTGGTCATCGTTAGCTGCCTAGATGGTACAAACGTCAATAGATTTTTCATGGACGATCCTGGACCGAGACCTCCAACCTGCGTGCCAGCCTATTGAATGCTTCTTTACTGTTTCTTCCACCATAACATAACCATCTCGCGTCGCCGCTATCAAAATCGAGGTCTGGGGCCGGAACTAGTACACCATTTGTTTGGCATCTGATCCAGCATGGAGTAGTGTCAAAACTACAAACCCAGCGATTTCGTCCGCTTCAGGCAGTTCGAGCTCAGGGTTTTTATGTCTTTCAGTCTTTGTCTACTTCGAACTGCCATCGTTCTTCACAGCAGGACGAAGGTTGAGACCATGCCAGGCGAATGTGCCGGTATGGTGGTCCGCCACTGCGGCTAGTGGTACCGTTCTTGTGCACGCCGACGTCCGGCTCGGTAATCGATGCCAACGTCGCCGCCCGAACCTGCTTGCCCTGTGTGTCGACCAGATCAGAAACGCACGCACGCACGCCCGAACCCACATGGCCATCTGCTCGTTCAAACAACCACATGCTCGAGCAATCCGTTGAGGCCAACCAACGATTATGTGTGCTTGAGAGCATCTCCAGTCGCGTCCCTCAAAAAGCATCCGGCACAAATGATTTGAGGCACGTTTGGGACCGCGCCGGACAAAAAGAGACCAAAACTCTGTACAAAAAAGAGGCCCTTCCCAGCCGCGTCCCTCAAACAGCGTCCGGATGCATGCATTTTAATAGAAGGGACCACCCCATATGGGAAAAGTAGGTAAGAGAAAGTGTGGGGAAAGAGACTAGCATGTGGGGACTAGGGGCTGCATGCATGCGTCCGGACGCTATTTTTGTGTCCGGCGTCCCCGGTAGAGACTCTGGGGCGCTAATTAGCTTTGGGGGACGCGACTGGACAACTTTTTCCCCCATTTTTTGTCCGCGGTCCCCCAAACCTCATTTGGGGGACGCGACTGGAGATGCTCTGAGCATCAGACGTGGTCGATGGATCTAATCGCAGGTGCTAAGAGCATCTCCAGCCGCGTCCCCCAAACCGCGCCGGATTGAGCGTTTGGGGGACGTGTTTCGTTCGTGCCGCGTTTGGGGGACGTCGCTCCCCAGTCGCGTCCCCCAAACAAAATTTCGCAAATTTTAAACTTAACTAGATTCGATTAGATTCGTCCAAACTTACATAGATTCAAACGAAATTTGACTAACTTTAAAACTAAACCTAATCTAGAACCACTTGCGGCGGCCGGAGGCGTCGTAGTACTGCTGGAAGTTGTACATCTCGTCGGTGACGACCTCCTGCTTGACGCGCTCGTCGACGGGCTCGTCGACGGGCTCGTCCTTCACCAAGCCGCTTGGTCCTGCCTCGCCGTCGTCGGTGAGGTCCACCAGCGGCTTGCCGGAGTCGCGGATGGACATGGCGATCGCCGCGTCCAGGTCGCCCCTCCAGGCGTCCTTGTCGTCCATGGACGCCATGAACGCCGCCCGCAGCCCTGGGCAGTCGTCGGGGTCGTCGGCCGCCGGCGATGAGCCGCCGCTGCCGCTCGTACTCCGCCCGACGGCGCCGCCTGCGACGCTTCCTCCGGCTCCTCCTTCACCTCCGGCTTCGGGATGAGGAGGGCGCCGCCGCGCCTCCCTTGCTGCCGCCCGCTGCCGCTGCCGCCACGCCTCGTGTTGACGGGCGTCGCCGGCTCCTCCTTGACCTCCCGTTTGGGGACGGTGTAGGGCGCCGACCGGTACGACGAGGACGGCGTCGATCGCGCCGGTCCCGAGGAAGAAGAGTGCGAGGAGGACGAGTACGTCGTCCTCCTCGGCTGCCATTGAGGAGACGGCGGCGGCGACGACGGCATCTCCAGCCTTGGAGCGCCGTTGCGGAGGCCGAGGATGACGTTCTCGACGGTGCGCCCCGGAATGCCCCAGAACAGGGCGCGGCCTTCCCTGTTCCAGCTGTTGGGGCCGCCGACGAGGTTGTCGGTGCTGTGCATCTCGATGTCGTACTTCGCCTGGAAGTACGTCGTCCACCAGGCTTGACCAAAGGTAGGCGATGGGGTTTTAGCCTTCCTGTGCCGCTGACGGGTTGGGCCCGCCACTCCCCGCCTCGCTTTTCGTTGTGTCCGACGTCCCCGGTGCGTCCCCTGTGGGATGGAGACGGGCTCGGGGCGCCGGACACCGTATCGGGCCGCGCCGGACAAAAATGGGCTTTGGGGGACGCGGCTGAAACGCATTTTCTGTCCCGCGTGCCCCAAATCCCTTTGGGGGACGGTTTGGGGGACGCGACTGGAGATGCTCTAACGACGTCTTTTTGTTTGCAGATTTTTCGTTCATGTCATCATGTTCGCGAAAGAAATCTTGTGCAACTACTCTTGATTTTGTGTTTTGAGATTTTCTTTTGCGTGCAACTTGTTTTTTATTTGCAGAAAATATTAAGAGATGAGCATGTCCATGCATTTGGGACAAATCCCGTGCCACCTGTCTATGACGCCTGGGATCTTGACGGAGTCAAGCAAACGGCCGACGCTCCTTCTGCATTAGGGCCAGCGAGTGTGTGCACCAGCTCCGGTGGAACGACGAAGTAGGGCCGCGAGCACCGCTTGGTCATGGCCGTCGTCATCCGCCCTGTACTAGATCACGCCCCAGAAGTGTTGCACCTGTAGTTGTACACGCATCACCATCGCGCACTCCGTATAGTTCGAGCGCGTGAGGTTAGGGTAGCTCGCGGAGCTGGTGCTCTTTCGCACCACGCGCTCCCAGAGCACCATTTCACCTCCGCCGCGCCTCGAAGGGCTTTGCTCGCGACGACCAACTAGTGGCGCAGATGTGCGACGCGGTGACATTGACAACGGCTTGGATGTGCCCGACGTCCCCCTCTCCATGTGCGTCCCCTTCTTCTTGTCCGTCGTGCCTCGAAGGGCTATGCTCGCGACGACAGACTGGTGGCGCAGATGTGCGACGCGGCGACGTTGACACCAGCTTCGATGTGCCCGACGTCCCACTCTTCACGTGCGTCCCCTTCTTCTTGTTTGCCGTCGGCGGGCTAGACATGCCTCACGGCTCTGATACCAATTGTCGCCCAGAGATTGATTGAGATTGAGAGAGATGGACCGAAAGAACAAACATGACATAGTTTTTGTGCAGCGTTAACCTTCACTGTTTTTCTGTCTTTCTCTTTTATTTAACGTGAATACAGAGCATGCCCTGGCGATCGCCATTCCCCAGACTAGATCACGTCATCCCACGATCTGGAGCGCAGTCCAAGACGATCCTAAAACAACGCTAGGTTGCACATGACGCGATCAAAGCGAAACCAAAAACCTGACGAGATAATAGCCCACTAAAACGACATATACCCCTAACTATCAAAACTGTAAACCCTAAACGTAACAACACCTAAGCAGCTACTAGCTTATTCAAGAGACCTTTCGCAAAACAAAAAAGCTCATTCAACAGGCCGACCGGGTAGATTTCGCCCATGCGGTCGCGTTCATACCATGCTGAGGCGCCATCGAGATGATCCACGCAGCTCCGCGGCTAGTGATGCGCGTTGCCCGTTGCGGCGTGCCTTGCCCTCTGGTCGCTGCTCGCTGCTATAGAAGCGATGCCCGTTCGAGGCCCGACGATGGATCGAGTGGCTAATCCTTGAAGTGTTGAAGTTAATCCGTCGAAAGTACTACGTGCAGGCGAGGCGTCCACCACGACAATCCAGGTGCAATGCATTCAATTACAGGAGTGCATGCCGGCAAAATCGATATGGGATGCGTGTATGCTGCATGCGATACACCAAATGTAATCACGAGAGGGATACGCAGAAGTGTGCCGTGTTGGCATTCTGTACCGCGAAAAACATTTTCCTGGACCACTGGTACACATGCCTGATCTTCAAACGGCCGTCCATTACTCAGCCCATAGGTACGCAATGAATCAATACACTGCCATCAATACATCACTTTCTGCATTCACGTATCTGAACAAAAATAAGCCTGACACAGATCCACATGCTATCTTATGCGGTCCAGATATCAGGAGTATCTGCACCTGAGTGCCAAAACGCTGCCCCCTATACATAGCAAATATAGAGGACAGACCCCAAAAAAACGTCTCCAGCAGCACATGTATATGAACATGGGTCGATACATGACCATCCATTTCTCGGGTGCGTCCTCCACTTCTGGGTGACCAAGCCGGGATCATCGCTCCCTCGCTCGCGCGATTCCGCTCACCGCCCGCGCGATTCGGCCCGGCTCCCGCGCGAATCGGAAGCTGCAGCGACGAGGAGAACGACGCCGACGCCTGTCCGCGACTCGCTGAAGGTACGCGCTGGACCTTTTTTATTTTTGCATCCGCGCGGTAGGTAGGATGGGGTCGGCGGCGGCGCTGGAAGCAGGGCCCGGGCCGGGGCGGCGCAGGCGAGATGGGGACGGCGGCGGCGCTGGCGAGATGGGGCGACGGGGGCGGCGGCGCTGGATGTAGGGGCCGGAGCGGCGCAGGCGGGATGGGGCGACGAGGGCGGCGCAGGCGAGATGGGGCATCGGGGGCGGCGGCGCTGGATGTAGGGGCGGGGCAGGGCAGGCGAGATGGGGCGACGGGGGCATGGGAGCCGGCGCCATGGACGGGCGAAGCCAGGCCCTTTTTTGGGGTCAGCTGACCCGATGGATTGCCACAAAATCAGTGTTAAAACATTGTTCTAGAGCCTAATTAACACAAGCAACGCACTGGCTGACCCCAATGGATTTTCTGCTGGCTTCGCCCAGGGCCATGGTTGTAGGGAGCAGGGGGCGGCGGAGGGCAGGGGTTGATTTGTCTACTGTGAATTGATTTTTCTTGCTTTGCTACTGCCTTGGTACTGCATCGCATGAAAATTTTTGTACTGCTTTGCTATGAATACATTTCTTCTGTGAATTGATTTTGTGTAGACACTAAATTGTGATGTTTATTGTAGATGGACAATTCAGATATGAACAGCTCACCGGCACCTACTTCTGGATCTTTTTTGGACCTGTTGAATACTGGTTCCGGTGACATGAATTAGGGTGACACACAGAATTTTAGCCCAATTGGAGAACAAGTGACAACGCCAATTGAACAAGCTGTCATGACATCACCAATTTCTTTACGCTTCCAACCTTTTGCGGAGGATGCAACCCTAGAGCTCCAGCAGAATTTCTTGTTTGCGTAAAATAACCCTCATAGTCATGCTCAAGTATACCATTAACTATGCGGTTAAATAAATCACGGGACATCCTAAACCTGTGCATAAAAAAGGTAAATGAGACACGGTACTGAAAATATACAAACACAGAGTAGTGTTCTAATGACAAACCTTCGCCGAAATAAGTGCTCGGGGTAGCGAGGATTTGTTTTGAAGTAATCATCCCAGAGAAGAACAAATCCGGCATCTCTTCCTCTGTCGATTATCTGACGTCCAATCTTGGAACCGCCACGGCGTTGGGCATTTCCCTGCTCTTCCTCCTCAGCGATTGCTGCCATAATAAGTTCATCGTCGCCTGATGAAGACGACGATGAATTCATCATCATATCCCAAGAGGTGCTCATTGTATCGTGAGAGAGTGGATAGAGAGCAAAGAAGCTACAACCAGGAATGTAGTGAGAGGTGGGAGATGGTGGTATATATAGATACGAAAATATAGCTGTTGGGAATATAGCCGTTGAAAATATAGCCGTTGGGAATCTAACTGTTCAAAAAATATCTGTTCAAAAAATAGAGCCGTTGGAAAAAATCTGTTAAATAGTAGTTATAGGATAGTATTAAAATATAGGAGAGAGAATATAGATGTCCTGGTTATAGATGATCTGCTGGAAAACTGGGGACATCTAAAAATGAATCTTTATAGATGATCATCTATATGGAGATATAGAGGACCAAATTTGGATGAGCTCCTGGAGATGCTCAAGTAGCTATAGGTGATATAGCAAAAACATTAGCCCTTCTATGGTTCTTACTCTAAACCATCTTCGGTCGCGTCCCCTAAACGCTTGGATTTAGCGTTTGGAGGACGTTATATCTTCGTGCCACGTTTTGGGGACGTCGTTGCCCAGTCGCGTCCCCAAACAGAAATTTAGATTTTTAAATTTAATAAAAAATAGTCAAATTCATTCAAACTTGCTATATCTTACATGTATTTGAATGAAATTTGATAAAATTTAAACCTAAACGCTAATATAGTAGTACTTGCAGCACTTGAGGGATCGTAGTACTGGTGAAAGTTGTGATGGCGATGACGTCATGCTTGCCGCGGTTGATGGGCTCGTCCTTCACCGCGCCGTTGGGCCTAGCTTCGCCGTCGTTGTTGAGGTCGACGAGTGGCATCCCAGCGTCACTGATGGACATGGCGATCGCCGCGTCGATGTCGCCCCTCCAGGCGTCCTTGTCGTTCAAGGACGCCATGAACGGCCGCGTGCAACCCTGGGCAGTCCTTAGGGTCGTTGCTGTTGGCGATGAGACGCTTCCACCGCTCGTACTCCACCATCCGCGCGGCCTTCACGGATTCCTCGTCGTCGTCCTCCTCCTTCACCTCAGGCTTTGAAACGAGGAGGGCGCCGCCGACGCGCCTCTGCTGCTACCGCACTGGTTTGTGGATGGTGATGATGCTGCTGCCACGCCTCAAAATCGTGGGTGGCGTCGCGTACTCAGGCTCCGACGTTTTGGCACGGTGTACTGCGTGGCGCGGTGCGAGGAAGGCACCGACCGCGCCGACCCCGAGTAAGGAGAGTTTGAGGATGACGAGTACGTCCTCCTTGGCTGCCAGCGCACCGAAGCCGGAGGAGATCGTAGCGGAGAAGGTGGCATCTCTAACCTTGGGGCATTGTTGTAGATGCCGTCGACAACGGCCGAGAGGGTGCGCCCGGGAACGCCCCAGAAAAGGACGCGTCCCTCCTTGTTCCACATGTTCCTCTAGCCGACGAGGCCGTCGGTGATGTTCATGTCGGCGTCGTACTGCACCTAGAAGAAGTCTGCTCACCAGTCATCGTTGCCGGTTGGGGTCCAGGTGGGATCGGCGCGCCCGTCGGCGCTGAGGCACGCACACTAGGATCTGATCGCGTCCCGCCAACGATCGGTACCCGACAACGGCGGCGGCGAGACGCCGATCCTGTTGACGGCCATCCTCCAGCCGCCGCTGCTTGGTAGACGCATGTTCGGCGGGACAGGCTACCGCGCGCGGTACAGCGCCCACGCCTCCGCCAGTGTGAGGCTGCCGCGCCCGAAGCCATTCGCGTCGAGGATATTCTTGCGGGAGGATGACATTGGAACGTGGCGAGAGGAATGTGGTGACCCTGCATACCACTGCATGTTGTAGTATGCCAGTCGTTGATATAACATTCACGAAGTACCATTCCGCAAATATTACATCCCTCAGAGTAGTACAACAGAACATAGCAGGGTCCATAACTCATTCACATAATATTACAATTAACATACACATGTCATCTCGGAGCTCCTCTTGGGTCCTAAGAGAAGTACTCCTGGGTTCGAGGCGAACCCAACTTAACTTACAATATAAGTGTCTCATTAAGCTAAACATTTATTTAATCGAGCAGCTAAATAGTAAGAGTTTGTGCTGCTCGGCTACTACTACTCATCAGATATCTCTAGGCTTGTTCTCCTCCGGAAGCCTCCCCGGATCCGTAGACTATGAGATAGTCTACGCCTTCCACTCCTCCTGAGAGGCCAGGTTCATCATAGCCGATAATCTCGGCTCCTTCATTGTTGTCGTAGTCCTCCTCCAGACGATTCAGACAATCTAAGCATGGGATTTAAGAGTGGTATGAGTACGAGCGTACTCAACAAGTTCATTATAGATAAGAGGTGTTTAATGCACTAGCTACGATATTAGACCAGAAAGTCTAATACCAATGCAAGTTTTTATAAACATTTCTTCAAGAGATTGCTTTTATTTCAAAGAGCTATGTCCGTCAGCCTTCACCGGTTTACTAGAACTTCATGGAGCTCCTTTCCGGCCGCGTTCGCAGTTCCTCATTCCCGGAACAGGGAGTGACAGGTCACAGTTCTTACACTCTGCAGAGGTGTGTTGCTTTACCCATAAGAGATCTTAACCTTGGTGCCAACCGGGCAGCTTTCCCGTCCACACTTCCTTTGGTGTGAGGCCCGGTATAAGGTCTAGCCAATCATGTTCCTCCGCTACCTCGAACACCCACCCTTTGTTGCATGCCCCGACCCTGGGTCCACGCCGGTCCCATTATTCCCATAATTTCAGGGTGGACCCCGACCACGACGACAGTCTGGGATTGAACCAAACTCCTTCGCCGGTAGCTGCAACCCATCATAGACCACATTACCGTGGGGAATTAGAAGGGGATCCCCACCCACCAATTGTTCCGCAAGCAGCAACCGTCTACGGTAAGCAACAGCTATACCGTGGGGAATTAGAAGGGGCTCCCCACCCACCAATTGCTCCGCAAGATACAACCGTCTACGGTAAGCGCATCCGTTGATGAACGAGAGGTGGAAACACTTTTGACTATTCCGTCCCACTCCGGATCTTATGGTTAACACGGATATTACGGCACAAGAATCACTGGCGACATTTGTTGTTTAATCCTAGATGGATATAAACCCGTGCAATGGAACCTCCACCATATCAACACAATCCATGGTTCCATTGCCCACCACATAGTCATATTCATAGTTATGAAAGTAGTGGTTTTGATTTTTGTGCAATAGTGATAACCATAATACTTTGCAAGTAATTTGATAAAAATACTCAAATGACATGAGCAAGTGATGAACTTGCCTGAACACTGCAAAGTTCTGCAGTTGGAAGGTATGGACTGACCCTTGTCCTCTTGTTCTGAAAAATAGCATCATTGTCCGATAAGGGCAATGGTTAAAGAAGCAATTATGCATGATTCCATTTTTAGGGTTTGTTCCCCCCCTTCCGATGTCGTTATTATTTCATGTAAGAGGTTAATACTAAGAATAATTTGGAGATACTTGTTTAAAAGTAAAATACAACCTTGAAATGTTGTCAAGGTGTTTTTGAAGTCCAAATGCTTTAATGGACTTATTTTCATTATTGAAAATAATATGTGTGATTTAAATCATTATTTTAATTCATCAAATTAAGACTTATTCTTCATTGTCTTCCAAAATTCTCTTTGATATTTTATTTGGATAGAGAATTTTATGCTGATTAATTTTCATATTTTTACTTATTTTTTTAGAGCTTTTATCAATTTTCTATTGAATTTCCAAGTTTCTGGTTTTTAATGAAATTTGGAAAAGACTGATTTGCCCCTGGGCCCACCTGTCAGTGGAGCCCAGTGGTTTGGCTAGACCAGCTCGGGTCCAACTGACCCGAGCGGTCGGTCGCTCACTCCCTCACCTCGCGCTCGTGTCCGAACCCTAACCCTAGAGCTCTGGCGACGCACGCGTCGCCGCCCCTTCGCCGAATTGTTCCGGCCGACTCCGGCCATCGCCGCCGGCGAGATGTGGCGCATCTGAACCGCCACTCGACGGCGATTCAGATCCTCCGCCGCTTGCTCGCCTCGCCCCCTTCGCCTCTGATCTCCTGGCGTGGAGTGCCTCGGCGTTCTTGCCGCCGCCGACGCTCCAGGTGCTATGGCGCCGCCGTGGTGCCACTGTGGTGTTGCCGTGGTGCTGCTGTGGTGTTGCCGTGGGGCGTCCACGCTCGGCGTCGCCAGGCCAGGCGCGGCTTGGCGCTGCCGTGGGTGGCCCGTGCCGCCGTGCCGCCATGGCACGCCTTGCGCTACTGCTCCAGGTACGCCTCCTTCAATTCTCTCCTCTCTCTCATTCTTGTCTTCTCCTCTTCTTCCTCAAGCAGCCCTGGCCATGGCCCTCCTTCTGATGGAGATGCCGCCATGCCTTGCTGCCACTGCAGCTACTCTTATTGTTGTGTGCTGCTTGCCATGATTCTAGCTGTGCTACTGCTGCGCCTAACTTGCTGTGTATGCGTATCTGTCTATCTTTGCTCTGATACTTGTGCTAACCTTGCTGTGGCGTGTGCTTCCTTTGATTCTTGGCTCTGCTCATCCTTGGGTTATACATGTTATTATTTGGCTATATGCTTATCTGAGCATCACCAGCCACTGTTATTGCTTGCTTACTTGTGCTGTAATAAGCTCTAGCTCCCCTGGCTCATTATTGTGAGTGGTTCTTGCTGTTTAGCAAGAGGCAGTGTTATTTATGTGATGCTTATTGAGTCCTGGCTTATAGTAGGTTTGGCCTTGCTTAATTGTTGTTCATGTACATCAATTCCTTGATGATCTGCTTCTGGTTATAACCATAAAAATGGTTATGTGCTAGTCTGTAATACTAGTGTTGCTTATCTGTGGTTGTTTAATTCATAGAATTCATGTGGAATTCCAGTGTTTGACTCTAGCCTGCCCTGGCATGCTTTAGCAGGCCCTGATGATCACTTGATCATCACTTGCTAGTTGCCTGTGCCTTACTGGTGCTTCACCTGGTGTCTGTGTGACACTTGTATTTGTGCTGGTGTGTGCTAGTGCTTACTCAAGCAATTGCTGGTGCTTGCAATGATCCATTGGATTAGCTGCAAGATTCTGGTGCTTTGATTCCTTTATGATTCACTTATCTGTATTACCTGGATTTACTAAAATGGATAAGTGATGTGAACTGCTTGCAGTAATGATCATTTCATTGAGTTTGGCAGGGCTAGATGGATGCCACCACTTGGTTGGTACCCTAGCCCTCCTTTTGAACCCCTCTGGGTGATGATAATTGTGCCTGGCTTATTAGTTTGGGCTGGTTCAGTGGTTGAGGTGACCTTGACAGCAATTCATTGCTGTTTAGGTAGCTCCCACCCTTGTTGGCTTGCTATGGCTTAGTGAATGCATCACTGGGTAATTCCTTGTTGGATTTCCAGTGATCTTTGATGTTGACAAACAAGAATAGACACATATGGTCTATCTATCTGATGGTGTGCTAGGTTTTAGGTGCTAGGTGGCTTTGGTTGAATAGATAGGATCTTTTCCTTGCTGGATTGCCTTGGTTATTCCACTGTTTTGGTCTAGCCAGTGTTCCCTTGGTGAGTTCCTATTGGCTTCACCCATTTTTGCTTGCACCAACTGACTTGGTAGCCAGATGATGATACAATCTGGGTATTCTACCCATTTTGGCTTCTGTGACATATGCAAATGCTTATTTATGAGCAAACCAGGGTTTTGCTCAGGTTGATCTGTTTATACCTCACTCCAGCTCCTAGAAATAGTGTGTTGGTGTAGAGGTTTTTCTTCTTTGCTGATTTCTTGGCTTGCCCTGCTCCTCCTTGTGGCTTGTGCTTGATCTACTCCATGGTTTGTTTCTCAACAGGAAACAGTTCCTTGCTTGAGCTGTTCCTGGATGAAGTTCTGGCTATGTGTTCTTCCTGTTCTAAGTGTTCTTGTTTTCTGATGACTTACCAACTTGCCTGCCGATGAATGAGCTAGGGTTTGCTTCTGGAAAGCTTATATGTGATGCTCCCTTGCTCTCCCTGGTCGACAGCTCTTGCTTGTCACCTTAGTGACTCACTGTGTGTGTGTGCAGCATGCACACAGCCCTGTGAGCAGGCTGTGTGTGTGTGTTGGCAGGTGCTGTGCACCTGAACCTGGAACTTGGCTGTGGCATGGATCAGCTCGGCCACTTTGGTCCTATCTGCTCATTTCACATTTCTATTTGATTTCTAACCTGCCAAGTGGCAAAGCCACTTGGCTTAATTCTGTTTTTGCTTTGATTTGTGCAGGGAATCAACAATTGATCCAAAAATGGATCTGGAGCTCATCCAATCCAAGATCAAGTGAAGATGATCTTGTAGTATTTAGTCTAGGGTCATTACTTGTACTTTTCTTTTCATTTTCTTGTATTGTTTCAATTTCACCAATTCTTGTAATGTGTTGTAATATTCATTTATTTCCATTATGAATATTGTAAAGACAATGTATCTTATGTGTTAATTAATAAAGCTCAAAGTTTTCCCTAATGAGCTTTTCTTCATTATAATTGTTCATATTGTTTATTATTGATTATTTACTTAATGTATTCTCTCATAATTGAATTATTGAGGTTTATTATTTAATGTTTGAATTTGAAATTCAAATTCCACATTGGTTTAAATTCAACCATGTCATTTGTCAAGAATTCAATCATGCAACTCTCCCCTCTCTTCTTAAAAACCCTAAACTATGAAGTGAGATGCAAGTTTGTCGCACTCTCGAAACCCTAACCCTGTAAGGTGTCGAGAGAGAAACTTGTTCCCCTTCGATGCAGTTTTTGTTTAAAAGCGCGAAATTTCCCCAGAATTTACTATGCAATGCACATCCCTTTCTAAAATCTACCCCTCGATTGTCTCTAAACCTGGGACATTACAGCCTTTCCCCCTTAAAGAAAACTTCGTCCCGAAGTTGTGGTTGTAATACCTGAACAGCTCAGGGTATGTTTTCCTCAGGTCTTCCTCTTTTTCCTAGGTGGCTTCCCTCTCGGGGTGATGCTTCCATTGTATCTTGCAATACTTGATAGCTTTATTTCTGAGTTGTTTCCAGCTCTCCTCGAGAATCTTGGCTGGCTTCTCGATGTATGTCAAGTCTGGTTGTAACTCGAGCTCATCATGTGATATTGGTTCATCTGGGGTCTTCAAACATTTCCGAAGTTGTGACACATGGAATACATTGTGAACTTGAGCTAACCTTCCTGGTAAATCCAATTCAAAGGCTAAACCTCGATTCTGACTCAGTATCTTGAAAGGTCCTATATATCTAGGACTGAGTTTTCCTTTTACTCCAAACCTCTGGAGTCCTTTCATCGGGCTTACCTTAAGATAAACCATGTCTCCAACTCGTGGCTCCCATGTTCTTCTCTTCTGATCAGCATAACTCTTTTGCCGATTTTGGGCTATCTTGAGCCTGTCTCTGATAATGTCAATGATTTGTTGTTTTTCCTTGACATAATCAGGGTTGAATTCTTTGCTTGCTCCGGCTTCATACCAACATATCGGTGATCTACATTTCCTTCCATACAGAGCTTCAAATGGTGCCATCTTGATGCTGCTTTGATAGCTATTATTGTATGAAAATTCTGCTAGTGGTAAGTGTTCTTCCCACGATCCTCCGAAGTCTAGGACACAAGCCCTAAGCATATCTTCTAAGATCTGATTGGTTCTCTTGGTTTGTCCACCGGTCTGGGGATGATAAGCGGTACTATAATCCAACTTGGATCCTAAAGCTTCGTGCAGTTGCTTCCAGAATGCTGATGTGAACACGGATCCTCGATCCGATACTATCTTCTTTGGCACTCCATGCTTACTCACGATCTCTTTAATGTAAAGATCGATGAGTTTCTCTCCTTTATCCTGCTGGTTTACCGCTAAGAAGTGTGCACTTTTCGTCAACCGGTCCACGATTACCCATATCATGTCCTTCTTTTTATTAGTCATGGGTAGTCCGGTGATGAAATCCATCCCTATTTCCTCCCATTTCCACTCTGGAATAGGCAAAGGTTGTAACTTCCCTGCCGGACTCTGGTGTTCGGCCTTCACTCGCTGGCAGGTATGGCATTCTGCCACATATTGTGCTATCTCCCTGTTCATGTTATTCTACCAGAATAGTTCCTTTAAGTCCATGTACATCTTTGTACTTCCCGGATGTATGGAATATGGTGTTTGATGAGCTTCCCGGAGTATTACTTCCTTAATTTCAGCAATATCCGGAATGCAAATTCTTTTCTGGAACCATAAGGATCCAGATTCTCCTCGGTGAAATTCTGATGGTCTTCCCTCATCTATTCTTCTCATCTCTTCTACAATGAATGGATCGTCCAACTGACCCATCATTATCTCATTCTTCAAGTTGACATTCAACTCATCGGCTACTTGCAATGCCGATAATCCTTCATGGGCTTCCTTCTCCCAAAGTTGTATTTGGGCTTGACTTATTTCTTTCCTCAACTCCGGTGATATTTCTTGTTCCACTCCTCCGGTACTCTTCCTACTCAGGGCGTCTGCTACTACATTAGCCTTCCCTGGTGTGTAATTGATTGTCAGGTCATAATCCTTGATCAATTCTAGCCATCTTTTCTGTCTCATGTTGAGTTCCTTCTGAGTGAAGAAATATTTGAGGCTTTTATGATCTATATAGAGCTCACACTTCGCTCCATAGAGAAAATGTCTCCAAGTTTTGAGTGCAAACACAACTGCTGCTAATTCCAAGTCATGTGTTGGATAATTTACTTCATGAGGTCTGAGTTGCCTCGATCCATAGGATATCACTTTCCGATCCTGCATGAGTACGCAACCCAATCCATGTTTGGATGCGTCACAGTACACGGTGTAATCCTTGCCAACTTCAGGAACTGCCAACACCGGTGCCGTGGTGAGTTTCTCCTTCAGAGTTTGAAAACTCTTCTCACACTCCTCTGACCACACGAATGGTGTGTTCTTCCTTAGCAACTTTGTCGTTGGTCCTGCTATCTTAGAGAATCCTTCAATGAATCTCCGATAATATCCTGCCATTCCAAGGAATCCTCGGATTTCCTTGACAGTCTTGGGTGCTTCCCATTCTAGAACTGCTGCTACCTTACTCGGGTTGACAGCGATTCCATCTTTGCTAATGACATGACCAAGAAATTCCACTTGATCTAGCCAAAATTCACACTTACTAAGTTTGGCATAGAGTTGATGTTCCCTTAGTGTTTGCAACACTAACCTCAAATGCTCAGCATGTTCGGACTTGTTTTTGGAATATACTAAGATATCATCGATAAATACGATGACAAACTTGTCTAGATATGGCATGAAGATCTTATTCATAAGATTCATGAATATTGCTGGGCATTGGTCAATCCAAAAGGTACTACAAGGTATTCATGATGTCCATACCTTGAGACAAAGGCAATTTTCGGAACGTCCTCCTTCTTGATCTTTATCTGGTGATAACCGGATCTTAGATCAATCTTGGAAAAGACTCCCGCGCCTCTCACTTGATCAAATAGATCTTGTATTCTAGGAAGTGGATACTTGTTCTTGATTGTGACGTTGTTCAGATTCCGGTAGTCTCCGCACATCCTTCTTCCTCCATCTCTTTTATCCACGAAGATCACAGGTGACCCCCATGGTGAAACACTCTCCTGAATGAATCCCTTTTGTTCCAAGTCATCCAGTTGCTCCTTAAGTTCTTTCAATTCCTTGGGCCCCATCTTATATGGTGCTTTGGCAATCGGAGCTGTTCCTGGAATTAGGTCGATAGTGAATTCTATCTCCCTATCTGGTGGCATACCAGGTAATTCCGCAGGAAACACATCCTGGAATTCATTTACTACAGGTATATCTTCTAACTTCACCTCCTTCATGCTGTTCAGCTGTAGCTCAACTTCAATCTGTGTATGTTTGTCGCCTTGGTAGATCATTCTACTTCCATCGGGACTTTTCAAAGACACCGTTTTGTTTACACAGTCGATCAATGCTCCATTAGCTTCCAACCAGTTCATACCAAGAATGACATCAATGTCCTTCATCGGTAAAATGAACAGGTCCGCGTCAAACGCGCACTTATTGATCATAATGACTTGGTTTTCTTTGGCATGGGTTACTACTATCGTTCCCCCCGCAGAAAGTATGGTTATGGGTGTATCTAACTTAGTGCAACTAATCCCATGTTTTATGATGAATTGTTGAGAAATGAATGATGTAGTTGCACCAGTATCAAAAAGTACTTTGCCAGGATGAGTGAGTATCTGGAGCGTACCTATCACCGCCTGGTCAGAGTTGACCACCTCCTCCAGACTGGTACAGTTCAGCTTGCCGAAGGGCTTCTTATTCTTCCAGTTGCCTCCGGTGTTTCCTCCTCGATTTCCTCCTCCTCCTGACTGACCTCCTCCACTATTCTTCTTGGGGCAGTCCTTCAGCATGTGCCCCTCCTGACGACACCCAAAGCATATGATCTTGGGTTTCCGGCAATCTTGTGAAAGATGCCCTCTAAACCCACAAATGCGGCAAACAATCTGGTTTGCGGCTTGGTTTCCTTGGTTCCTCCTGTTATTGTAGCTGTTGTTGTTATTGTTGTTGTTGTTGTTGTTGTTGTTGTTGTTGTATCTGGGCTTGAAACTCAAGCTGGTATTAGGCTTGTGACTAACAAACCTCTTAGGCTCAAACTTGGCCTTTTTCCTCTTCTCCTCCTGTAGTTGCTTGAAATCATCTTCTAGAGTGATGGCTGCATCCACCAACTCTTGAAATTCTGTCGCTCTCATCATACGGAGCTGAACCTTGAACTGGGGACTTAACCCCCTCAGAAATCTCTTCTTCTTCTTGTCCTCGGTGTTGACTTCTTCAACAGCGTACCGGGACAGCTTAGAGAACTCCCTGACATAGGTCAGGATTGCCTTGTCCTTCTGCTCGAGACTTTTAAATTCTCGACGCTTCAGCTCCACTATACTTTCAGGGACATTGGATTCCCTGAACTTCCTCGTGAATTCCTCCCAGGTAAATACCTTTCCAGCCGGATAAACGGCTACAATATTATCCCACCATGATGCGGCAGGTCCACATAACAGATGGGTAGCATAGCGAACCTTCTCTTGGTCGTTACATCCAACGGTGTTCAGCTTACGCTCTGTATCCATCAGCCAATCTTCCGCGTCCATTGGCTCGGGCGCATATGCGAAAGATATCGGCTTGGTGTTTTGGAAGTCTGCTAATGTGACTCCCGGGTTCTCAGGTCTCTCCACCCTGTTCTGCTGTAGCAACTCTTGAAAGAATTTATTCTGCTGCTCCAGCGTTACACGCTGTCGCTCCTCCACCAGCTGCATATACTGGATAAAGTTTTGCTGCGTCATGGGTGGTGGTGGTGGTGGAAACTGATCTCTGGCTGCACCCTCAGCCTCTTCCTTTTGTTTTGCTTCGCGCTCCATGCGCTGCGCTTCGGTCTCATCGCCTAGCGTTCCCGACATAACCCCCTAGTTCTGCAACACAAGATGATACTCATAATTACTTCATGCGCAAGTTTTCTGAGCTCAACATTGTGCACAGAACTAGTCACGCAATGGAAATCAAGAAGCAAATCCAAATCATACAAAACATATACCCTGTATATACATACTTAAGTGGTCTTATTACAATACTCAAGTCGATGTGAGTATGCAAACTCACTTACTAAAGTATATGTACAAATTTATACAATATTACAAACTATAATACACGTGGTACTTGTGTATTATAGCCTCGCCTCCCTTGGTGGACTCTAGTCGATCTTCACTCCCGGTACATCCCAGGCTTCCATCCGGTCGAACGTGTCGTCCTCCTGATAGACCCTGGAACATAAGGTCTCCCCGTTGGCTGATAATCCGAATCCGATGATGATCCTAAGGAGAAATCAGTGTTCACAAACTGATCGTTGAGTGCATCATAGTCCACCCATCGGGTGTACTCTCCTGTAGCCCCACCATAAGGGTTACCAAAACCCATACCCGACTCAACCTGTGTCGGATATCCTCCATCCACTCCTTCATTACTAGGATAGCTCTGGTTCTGGGTTGTTGCGTCATCATTCATCTCTCCATCATAATACTCAGTAGTACTATGGGTTCCAGTATCATATCCCCAACGCCAACCCCTGGAATTCTCGATTGGAGTCTCGGAACGCTGTTTGTTTCCGGATTCCTCTCCGCCTTCGTATCCCCCATAGGAACTACCCAAATAGTTCCCAGGTGTAGCAGGTGTGGTTTCACGTGCAAGTGGATCAATGCTGATGTAGTCACCAGCCGAGTAAACTGGTGTGTGCACCACATTCTCCATAGGTTCTTTCCCCCTACTCTCCTCCTTGGGTTCAGTGAATTCCTCAAGCATCGTATCAATTGCTCCTATCAGATGATGGTTCAGCTGAAAGAGTAATGATATGAAGTTACGGCTATTATCCATATATTTTGCCGCTGCTATGGGTTTGCGTTTGGCGTATTTGTAGTGGTTGAGCATGGGATCTTCTTCCTCCTGATTATGAGGAATATGGGAGAACTCGGAATCCATAAGCTCTTTTGTCTTATGTTCCCGTATGTCGGTTATGGCTCTCATAACAGCTATATGGTAGGCTGTGTTGGTTGTCCTAGCTTCTCCAGCTGGCATGACTACGCTCATTCCCAAAGATTCGGGAAGTCGCAGTCCTACTCTGCACTTGGCCAACACCGGACCATCATAAAACATGTACTTCTTTACTGGAATCTGGGGATCGTACCCAAATTCCAATAACATGGCTCGTAGGATATCCGCAAGTCCTCCTTGGTATTCATTCAGTGTGGAATCCATAACTTTTACGTTTCTTCCCGGTCGTGAACTTGCCATGTTGGCTGTAGAAATAGAAAGATTATAAGATTAGTAATAATGCATCATAATAGAGATAATAAAGAATTATCGCACTAAAAGATATGATTGTTGTATTCTCAATTGAATATACACCATATTTTTAGAGAATTCTTTACTAGTCCTATTTGACTCCTAACGTTTGGTCCCATTTACTAGGTTCCAACCTAAGGTCAAAGCTTTTGCTCTGATACCAACTGTGGTGACCCTGCATACCACTGCATGTTGTAGTATGCCAGTCGTTGATATAACATTCACGAAGTACCATTCCGCAAATATTACATCCCTCAGAGTAGTACAACAGAACATAGCAGGGTCCATAACTCATTCACATAATATTACAATTAACATACACATGTCATCTCGGAGCTCCTCTTGGGTCCTAAGAGAAGTACTCCTGGGTTCGAGGCGAACCCAACTTAACTTACAATATAAGTGTCTCATTAAGCTAAACATTTATTTAATCGAGCAGCTAAATAGTAAGAGTTTGTGCTGCTCGGCTACTACTACTCATCAGATATCTCTAGGCTTGTTCTCCTCCGGAAGCCTCCCCGGATCCGTAGACTATGAGATAGTCTACGCCTTCCACTCCTCCTGAGAGGTCAGGTTCATCATAGCCGATAATCTCGGCTCCTTCATTGTTGTCGTAGTCCTCCTCCAGACGATTCAGACAATCTAAGCATGGGATTTAAGAGTGGTATGAGTACGAGCGTACTCAACAAGTTCATTATAGATAAGAGGTGTTTAATGCACTAGCTACGATATTAGACCAGAAAGTCTAATACCAATGCAAGTTTTTATAAACATTTCTTCAAGAGATTGCTTTTATTTCAAAGAGCTATGTCCGTCAGCCTTCACCGGTTTACTAGAACTTCATGGAGCTCCTTTCCGGCCGCGTTCGCAGTTCCTCATTCCTGAACAGGAGTGACAGTCACGCTTCTTACACTCTGCAGAGGTGTGTTGCTTTACCCATAAGAGATCTTAACCTTGGTGCCAACCGGCAGCTTCCCCGTCCACACTTCCTTTGGTGTGAGGCCCGGTATAAGGTCTAGCCAATCATGTTCCTCCGCTACCTCGAACACCCACCCTTTGTTGCATGCCCCGACCCTGGGTCCACGCCGGTCCCATTATTCCCGTAATTTTAGGGTGGACCCCGACCACGACGACAGTCTGGGATTGAACCAAACTCCTTCGCCGGTAGCTGCAACCCATCATAGACCACATTACCGTGGGGAATTAGAAGGGGATCCCCACCCACCAATTGTTCCGCAAGCAGCAACCGTCTACGGTAAGCAACAGCTATACCGTGGGGAATTAGAAGGGGCTCCCCACCCACCAATTGCTCATGCAAGATACAACCGTCTACGGTAAGCGCATCCGTTGATGAACGAGAGGTGGAAACACTTTTGACTATTCCGTCCCACTCCGGATCTTATGGTTAACACGGATATTACGGCACAAGAATCATCAAGACATTTGTTGTTTAATCCTAGATGGATATAAACCCGTGCAATGGAACCTCCACCATATCAACACAATCCATGGTTCCATTGCCCACCACATAGTCATATTCATAGTTATGAAAGTAGTGGTTTTGATTTTTGTGCAATAGTGATAACCATAATACTTTGCAAGTAATTTGATAAAAATACTCAAATGACATGAGCAAGTGATGAACTTGCCTGAACACTGCAAAGTTCTGCAGTTGGAAGGTATGGACTGACCCTTGTCCTCTTGTTCTGAAAAATAGCATCATTGTCCGATAAGGGCAATGGTTAAAGAAGCAATTATGCATGATTCCATTTTTAGGGTTTGTTCCCCCCTTCCGATGTCGTTATTATTTCATGTAAGAGGTTAATACTAAGAATAATTTGGAGATACTTGTTTAAAAGTAAAATACAACCTTGAAATGTTGTCAAGGTGTTTTTGAAGTCCAAATGCTTTAATGGACTTATTTTCATTATTGAAAATAATATGTGTGATTTAAATCATTATTTTAATTCATCAAATTAAGACTTATTCTTCATTGTCTTCCAAAATTCTCTTTGATATTTTATTTGGATAGAGAATTTTATGCTGATTAATTTTCATATTTTTACTTATTTTTTTAGAGCTTTTATCAATTTTCTATTGAATTTCCAAGTTTCTGGTTTTTAATGAAATTTGGAAAAGACTGATTTGCCCCTGGGCCCACCTGTCAGTGGAGCCCAGTGGTTTGGCTAGACCAGCTCGGGTCCAACTGACCCGAGCGGTCGGTCGCTCACTCCCTCACCTCGCGCTCGTGTCTGAACCCTAACCCTAGAGCTCTGGCGACGCACGCGTCGCCGCCCCTTCGCCGAATTGTTCCGGCCGACTCTGGCCATCGCCGCCGGCGAGATGTGGCGCATCTGAACCGCCACTCGACGGTGATTCAGATCCTCCGCGGCGATTCGTACTGCGCCGCTTGCTCACCTCGCCCCCTTCGCCTCTGATCTCCTGGCGTGGAGTGCCTCGGCGTTCTTGCCGCCGCCGACGCTCCAGGTGCTATGGCGCCGCCGTGGTGCCACTGTGGTGTTGCCGTGGTGCTGCTGTGGTGTTGCCGTGGGGCATCCACGCTCGGCGTCGCCAGGCCAGGCGCGGCTTGGCGCTGCCGTGGGTGGCCCGTGCCGCCGTGCCGCCATGGCACGCCTTGCGCTACTGCTCCAGGTACGCCTCCTTCAATTCTCTCCTCTCTCTCATTCTTGTCTTCTCCTCTTCTTCCTCAAGCTGCCCTGGCCATGGCCCTCCTTCTGATGGAGATGCCGCCATGCCTTGCTGCCACTGCAGCTACTCTTATTGTTGTGTGCTGCTTGCCATGATTCTAGGCGTACTCTTCTTTGCGCCTAACTTGCTGTGTATGCGTATGCTGCTATGCTGCTCTGATACTTGTGCTAACCTTGCTGTGGCGTGTGCTTCCTTTGATTCTTGGCTCTGCTCATCCTTGGGTTATACATGTTATTATTTGGCTATATGCTTATCTGAGCATCACCAGCCACTGTTATTGCTTGCTTACTTGTGCTGTAATAAGCTCTAGCTCCCCTGGCTCATTATTGTGAGTGGTTCTTGCTGTTTAGCAAGAGGCAGTGTTATTTATGTGATGCTTATTGAGTCCTGGCTTATAGTAGGTTTGGCCTTGCTTAATTGTTGTTCATGTACATCAATTCCTTGATGATCTGCTTCTGGTTATAACCATAAAAATGGTTATGTGCTAGTCTGTAATACTAGTGTTGCTTATCTGTGGTTGTTTAATTCATAGAATTCATGTGGAATTCCAGTGTTTGACTCTAGCCTACCCTGGCATGCTTTAGCAGGCCCTGATGATCACTTGATCATCACTTGCTAGTTGCCTGTGCCTTACTGGTGCTTCACCTGGTGTCTGTGTGACACTTGTATTTGTGCTGGTGTGTGCTAGTGCTTACTCAAGCAATTGCTGGTGCTTGCAATGATCCATTGGATCAGCTGCAAGATTCTGGTGCTTTGATTCCTTTATGATTCACTTATCTGTATTACCTGGATTTACTAAAATGGATAAGTGATGTGAACTGCTTGCAGTAATGATCATTTCATTGAGTTTGGCAGGGCTAGATGGATGCCACCACTTGGTTGGTACCCTAGCCCTCCTTTTGAACCCCTATGGGTGATGATAATTGTGCCTGGCTTATTAGTTTGGGCTGGTTCAGTGGTTGAGGTGACCTTGACAGCAATTCATTGCTGTTTAGGTAGCTCCCACCCTTGTTGGCTTGCTATGGCTTAGTGAATGCATCACTGGGTAATTCCTTGTTGGATTTCCAGTGATCTTTGATGTTGACAAACAAGAATAGACACATATGGTCTATCTATCTGATGGTGTGCTAGGTTTTAGGTGCTAGGTGGCTTTGGTTGAATAGATAGGATCTTTTCCTTGCTGGATTGCCTTGGTTATTCCACTGTTTTGGTCTAGCCAGTGTTCCCTTGGTGAGTTCCTATTGGCTTCACCCATTTTTGCTTGCACCAACTGACTTGGTAGCCAGATGATGATACAATCTGGGTATTCTACCCATTTTGGCTTCTGTGACATATGCAAATGCTTATTTATGAGCAAACCAGGGTTTTGCTCAGGTTGATCTGTTTATACCTCACTCCAGCTCCTAGAAATAGTGTGTTGGTGTAGAGGTTTTTCTTCTTTGCTGATTTCTTGGCTTGCCCTGCTCCTCCTTGTGGCTTGTGCTTGATCTACTCCATGGTTTGTTTCTCAACAGGAAACAGTTCCTTGCTTGAGCTGTTCCTGGATGAAGTTCTGGCTATGTGTTCTTCCTGTTCTAAGTGTTCTTGTTTTCTGATGACTTACCAACTTGCCTGCCGATGAATGAGCTAGGGTTTGCTTCTGGAAAGCTTATATGTGATGCTCCCTTGCTCTCCCCGGTCGACAGCCTCTTGCTTGTCACCTTAGTGACTCACCGTGTGTGTGTGCGGCATGCACACAGCCCCGTGAGCAGCCGTGTGTGTGTGTGTTGGCAGGTCTTTGTGCACCTGAACTCGGAACTTGGCGTGGCATGGATCAGCTCGGCCACTTTGGTCCTATCTGCTCATTTCACATTTCTATTTGATTTCTAACCTGCCAAGTGGCAAAGCCACTTGGCTTAATTCTGTTTTTGCTTTGATTTGTGCAGGGAATCAACAATTGATCCAAAAATGGATCTGGAGCTCATCCAATCCAAGATCAAGTGAAGATGATCTTGTAGTATTTAGTCTAGGGTCATTACTTGTACTTTTCTTTTCATTTTCTTGTATTGTTTCAATTTCACCAATTCTTGTAATGTGTTGTAATATTCATTTATTTCCATTATGAATATTGTAAAGACAATGTATCTTATGTGTTAATTAATAAAGCTCAAAGTTTTCCCTAATGAGCTTTTCTTCATTATAATTGTTCATATTGTTTATTATTGATTATTTACTTAATGTATTCTCTCATAATTGAATTATTGAGGTTTATTATTTAATGTTTGAATTTGAAATTCAAATTCCACATTGGTTTAAATTCAACCATGTCATTTGTCAAGAATTCAATCATGCAACTCTCCCCTCTCTTCTTAAAAACCCTAAACTATGAAGTGAGATGCAAGTTTGTCGCACTCTCGAAACCCTAACCCTGTAAGGTGTCGAGAGAGAAACTTGTTCCCCTTCGATGCAGTTTTTGTTTAAAAGCGCGAAATTTCCCCAGAATTTACTATGCAATGCACATCCCTTTCTAAAATCTACCCCTCGATTGTCTCTAAACCTGGGACATTACAAGGAAGGAAGGAGGCGCGGTGAGATTGGAATGTGGAAGGAACGAGAATGAAGGAGGGGCGCTCTTTATTGTACAACGGCGGCAGGCGAGGCGGCAGCGGGGCGTTGGCCGTAATAAACACTGGCGCGGATGGTTTCGTGGCCATGCGCGACGAATGCTTCACTGCGCCACATGAGAAAGCCTGGGCGCCATTAACGTCACATGACCAGAGGTAGGCAATGGGTTTTAGACTTTCGTGTCAATGACGCGTCGAGCCCGCACTCCCCACCTCGCTTCTTGCTCCGTCCGGCGCGCTCAGAGCGCCCCTGTGAAGCAGGGACGGGCTCGGGGTGCCGGACACCGTATTGGGCCGCGCCGGGCGGAAGAAGGATTTGGGGCGCGCGTCTTGGGCCGAAACTATGCCCGGCGCGCCCAAAAGACCTTTCGGGGGACGCGAGTGGAGATGCTCTTAGAGCATCTTCAATATATGATGTACATGTAAAATAATCGTCGGTTAGAGCATCTCCGTCAAAATAACCTTCGGTTAGAGCATCTCCGCCCGAAGGAGGTGTGCGGCCACCAGTGCTCGACGAACCGGAGGCGAGTGCCTCGATGCCGTCTTTGCTGGCGGCCTCTGTAGCAGCGGTGCCTCCGGCCCCATGCTTTGTGCCTGGGGGTCGTAGAGCAGCACGTGAACGGGGTCGACATCGAGGATGCACAGGCGGTAGCCGTACTCCGCCAGCGCCGGCCATTCCACAAGGCCCGACGGCCAATGTGCTTGAAGCGGTCGGCATCGCGGCCAGGCGAACGCGCGAGCTCGATGTCGCGCTCATCTTGGAAACTCCGCAGCCACGTGTAATATCCGAGAACATAGGACCAACAAAGGGTAGATTTAGAAATGGGATGTGCATTTCATCGCAAAACGGGGGAAATTTTCGCGCCTTATTGCATAAAACCTAAGAGGGATCGAGGTTTCTCTCGTTGCTATTAGGGTTAGAGCAATGTGAGTGTTATGATTTTCGACATGACCTCTTTTGAAACTTAGAGTTTTGGGAGAATGTTTGATTTGGCATTTCAAATTTGAATCCAAACAAAAGAAGTATAAAGTAATCAACATATAAATGAATTATGAATTCATAATTCAAAACCACATCACACTTACACAAATAATTCATAAGTGAATATCAAATTTACATAAAAGCTCATAGACAAAACCTTGAGCTTTATTGATCATACACACACAATTACATTGTCTTTACAATATTCAATATACAAGAATGAGCAATATAATAAAGAAAATAAAAGAAGATTACAAGTATTGATCTATAAACAAAAATCCTAAACTACTAGTCTTGATCTTCTTGTCCCTGGATCAAATGGAGCTTCAAATCATGCATAGACATGAAAACTAGCCAGAGTGTGAAATACAGGTGTCAATGCCACTTGCCAATGTCCAAAACCATGCTAGAAGTGACATAGGCATCAGCAGACCAAAGTTAGGGTAATGATGGGCTCAAGTTCCCATCCCAAGCACACACAGAGCTTACAAGCTGTTGTGCATGAGCAACACCCAGGCAACCAGGGCATAGTCACCAAAGTGCACATGCCTATGTGTCAAGGCAAGGAAGAATCACTAGGGAGTATTAATTGGCTGAACCAGCTGGAGTGATCAATCCAGTCGATCGGATCAACATCAACCAGCAACTAGCAGTGAACAGTAGCAGTTAATATCTGTTCTTGCTCAAGAACACCAAATCAAACCTTAGAAACCCTCCAGTTCTCCAAACCAACCAACCAAAACCAACCAGAGACATGGGAACATAAGCAAGGATCATCCAGGAGCAAGGAGGAGAAGGACAAGTAACCAAAATCATCAAGCAAAGCTCAACAACAACCAAACATGACCATCTAGGAGCTGGAGCAAGGTATAACTTATACCTAGAGTGGATCCAGTGGATCCAATCCATCTCTTAGAATGTCACACAACATAAGCATGAGCAGATGCTCATGAGGGAATAACATCACTTGGTTTTGACCAAGAGTTGCTGGCAGAAAGTGAGCAGCTAGATCCAAATACTATCCAGAATCTATTCTTGTGCAAATAGATAAATATAGATGCACATATAGCAAATAAATAGAGTAGTACATAGATACTAGAGGCTACCGAGACCACCTAGCTATTCCTAGCCAATTAAACCATCAGATTATGCATATTTTCTTCACAGGCAAGTCACAGTGGCATTCATATGATTATGATACCCTACTGTGCAAGCAACAATGAGTTTAGCCAACAAGAAATGATCCAATAGTCAGAGCAACCCAAGCAGTAGCTGGCTACTGTGGTCACATCAACCACACACCATCCAGTAATAAAAATTTATAAGTCATCATTATCCAGGATGGATTCAGACTTTGTATATCTTGACATTGGAGAGATCATTTCATACAAATCCATGCATATAATCAACACTGCATAAGCAGTTCATACACAATAATTCACAAATGCATGACCACAAGATAATCCATCACTTGATAAGCAATAGCATCACTGAGAGGCAACCAGTGGGATGACCAAAGGCATCCTAGCCATTGAATCATGTTCAATGTGCTATGGAGAGCAACAACAGCTCACCAACACATGGGTAGCAGCTAGAGCAGGCTTAAACCACTACAGTAGCTAGGGCAAGCATACAAATTATCTAAGAATTGAACCTGTAACCTAGCCACTAGCATGAATTGATCATAAGGGATCAATTGGATCATGTACAACTCACAGGAGAGCATCACATGCATCACAAGTGTCAGGATTGTTAGCCACTGCCAACAGCAAAGGTCACCAGTAATCAATTAAGCAGTTTAGGAGTATGAACAGGAAGAATAGGACTAGCACAATCATCCTGTAGGATCAAACAAGAATGAGAATAGCAACAACAGGCCTAGACAAGCATGAGAATGGCTGCAGTAGGCTTAGGCATGGCATCAAGATAGCATAGCAAGCGCAACAGGCAGCAGCAGCACAAGCATCGGAGAAACCAGTAGCCAAAGCTCGAGCAGATGTAGGAGATGGAGTAGAGAGAGGTGTAGAAGAAGATGCAGTGGTACCTGGAGGTGTCCATGGCGGCGTACATGGCGGCACGGTGGCATAGGCCAGCCATGGCGGTGCCAAAACGCGGCCAGGGCGGTGCCAGCCACACACCACCACTGGAGAAGGCGGCGAGCAGCACGAGCTTGTCCAGGGAGCTCAGATCGACAGAGTTCATCGATGAACTCGTCAACGCCTGGCACGGGAGCACTTGCGCGTGGCCAGTAGAGAGGTGGAGATCCAGATCGACGTGGATGGAAAGGAGCGCCGTCGCGCGTTGCGTCAAACGCGACCGGTGGCGAGCCCTAGAACCGCCGGAATCAGCCGGAGAGTGGCGGCGACCGTGGCGGCGATGCCATCGCCAGGGGATCGCCCAGGAGTTAGGGTTAGGGTTCGTGTGTGCGAGAGAGAGAGAGAGGAGGGGAAAGTGAGGCTAGTGGGCCGACCGACCTGGGTCGATCCGGTTCAACCCATTTGGTTGACCTAACTGGTGGGCCGATGGGTATTTTGGTCATTTCATAATTCAAATAACCCTTGTACTTTGAAAAATTCCAAATAAATTATAGATACCTCCAAAAATTCAAGAAAATTGGAATATTACATTAAAAATAATTCTTAATCAGAATAAAATAAGAAAATAAATAAACAACACAAGTTCAAATTTTGAAATTTGTGAATTGAATTATAAACTTGGAATTTGAAATTTGCAATTTTCCTTTGATATAAAAATCAAGGAAAATTCCAAATGAAGTTAAATATTTTTTTATCAAATATTTTCAACAGAAAAATCTATTATTCCAAACCTTTTCTTTTAAAGGATAAATATTTCCCAAAGAGGAAATATTCTATTATTCTGAAGCCTTTCTTTTATAATAAATATTAAAAAAGGGGAAAAACTCTATTATTTCAAATTCTTTATTTGATATAAATATTTTCCAAATGAAAATTCTATTACTCTTGAATCCTTTTCTTTTTAAGGAAAACCTTATTAAATAATTGAAGGGATTATAAATTACTTCCTAAGGCATAAATATTCAAGTTAAACCTAAATCATCCAAATCTTAATAGGTACTCCGGTGAAAGGGATTCAACAAAAAATAATGCACCCATGCATATATCATTTGGATTTTATATCATTGTCCTTATCGGACAATGATGCTTCTTTTCAGAACCCGAGATCCAGGTTCCATCCAAACCTTCGAACTACATTATTTCGCAGTCACCAAGCAAGTTCACTCTTGCTCATGTCATATTGATTATTCTCTATCAATTTACTCGCAAAGAAATATACTTATCATTCCTGCACTAAAAATAAAATGTTACTTTTCCAATTATGAATATGACTATGTGGTGGGCAATGGAACCATGGTATGTGTTATTGGTGGAGGTTCCATTGCAAGGATTCTACTCATCTAGGACTAATCACCAATGCCGTCTAGTGATTCTAGTGCCGTACATTTCGCGTTAACCGTGAGATCTATAATGGCTCTAGGGAAGTCAACTATATCTTTTCCCCTCTGCATATCAACGGACTTGATAGAGCTTGGCTGGGTGTTGTGATAACACCGTAATAGGTTGGGAAATCCTTTTAAATCCCCATCCATGTGGATGAGAGCGCTCTACCGTCTATGATGGATTGTCTGTAGCACATCGAGTGTAAAGCCGCATGACCGGGAGATGTCTACCAGGGATGTGCGGATGGACAAAAGGGTGGGTATGCAGGGTCGCGGAGAAGGCAGTGATTGACTTGGTTCTTATACTGGGTCTCACACCAAGGAAGTGTGGACGGGAAGGTACACCCGGATGGAAATAAGGATAAGTTCTCTTATGGGAAAAGTAACGCACCTCTGCAGAGTGTATTGAATTGTGGCTGTCACTCCCTGTTTCGGGAAGGGAACTACGAACACGGCAGGAAAGGAACTCTGTGAAGTTCTGGTCAACCTGTGAAGACTGACGGGCATAGTTTTTAAAATAAAATAAACCTTTTGAAGAAATGTTTGCAAAACATGCATTGACCTGAGATTTTCCAATCAATGGTCGTAGCTAGTGCATCAAACACTTTTTTCTCTTTTGAACTTGCTGAGTACCTCTGTACTCACTTCTTTCGACACTCTTGCTAGAATGTGACAATGAAGAGGAGGCCTGCACCGGAGCACCAAAAGGGGACTACGAATTGGACTACGAAGAGCCAGACCTATCAGGAGGAGTTGAAGGCGTGGACTATGGGATAGTCTACTGAGCTGACAACACTGTGGCGGAGGAATAGAGTCTTACCCTAGACATCTTAGAGACGAGCAGCGTAGTAGCTTACCTAAATAAGTTGCTAAGCTCGTCATGATCTTTAAGTTTGAGTTGTAAGAGTACTTAAGTAATATCGTAGGGTGTTCTCATCGGACCGGTGAGAATACCAACTTGTTAAGACCATGTTTGTAATATAATCTAGAGTGTTATACTCTGAGGGATGTGATATTTGTGAAGAAGTCCCTTCATGAAGATCATATCAATGACTTGTATATTACAACATGAAATGGTATGCTGGGTCACCGCACCACGCCAGGTTGTTTTACGTGTTGCCCGACCGGTTTCGCTCGGCCGACGTCATGTGCGACCGCCGCTCAGCGATGAGGGCGCGCATCTCTGGTCGAGGAGGTGGCGGCACGGCATAGCCGGCGTTGTGGAGGTGCCACCCATGCGACAGCTTGTACTGCAGCGGCACCGGGATGCGCTGCCAGTAGAGGACATCAGCCTCATCGAGGCTTAGCTGTAATGACCGGAGACTGCTGCCGTCAGTCTCGGCATTGTGCGCCATCGCGAGGTGGTGGTGGATTTGTCGCGCATCGTCTGAGATTGGCGGCGGTGGCTAGGGTTGGATTACGGGGGAGAAGAATAACCCGTCGGTGGGTTTTTAAGGGCGGTGGACGTACATTGAAGGATCATGGGAAACGTGGGTGGACGCCACGTGGCCAGTCGCCACCGTCGTCCTTGTCGCGCTCAAGTGGGAGGAGCAAGTGCACGGTAGGGCAGGGGCTCGGTGGGCGAGGCGATTGCACCTCGCGCGGGAGAGAGCGATGCGCGCGGGAGCAAGCGGTGAGCGGCGGCCAGGCGAGCGGCGATATGCGGAGCGAGTGGCGGCAGTAGGTGCGCGAGCAAGCATCACAGTCGGGTGGCCTGGTACCACCGATAGAACTGGCCTGGTATCGCCGGCCCGAGTGGCCCGGTACGTACCAGCGGCACTGGTACCGGTGCTGGTGCCGGTCTTCGGCCACGTGAGAGCAGGGTAGTTCTGCGCATTGGGGAGCAACCCTGGTACCGCAAGTGGTACCAGGTTTGGTGGCACCGGCTCGGTACCAACCTCGTTTTCTTTTCTTTTTAAAATAAAGGCAAACTTAAAACCGCAATATCTAGAGATTGGAAACTCCGATCGACACGAAACCAATTTGTTGGAAAAGAGGACGACAAGAGCTACCCAACAAAAAAATTAGAGGTGCAACCCCTCGATACAAGAAACCCAGAAAATCACTAAACTCGAAAACTCAACAAGTGGTACATGCCAAATCGTTTTCGATGAACTAGATCTTGTCATGGAAATAACTACAAGCTCTAAAACACCACATGGATAAGATCAAATAACAACTAAGAAATATGATGCAAGTATGCAAAGGTTTGAGCTCCTTCCGAATGATACGATCGAGTTACTCACTCGAGAGCCCTCTTGATAGTACGGCCACTAACCTATAAATCGGTCTCCCAACTAAACCACAAGACTGGTGAAAAAGAAACCCTATCAAGAGCAAACCTTAACCCTTGCGCATTGCACTTGAGCTCGATGATGACGATCTTGACCGCAACAAGATGGAACGTCTTTGTTGATTGTGCTTGCTTGATGAAATCTTGCGGATTGCTCCCCCACAATCCACTATGGGAGAGCTTCTTCTTCGGCGCATTTGTCACTTGGTATTCTCCATCAATTCTTCTTATTGCAACCTTGAAGCCAACATATGGTTCAAGTATTGCCTATGGACAACTCCTATAAATATAACTCAATGCAAATATTAGTCCATATGGATTATCATTAATTACCAAAACCACACATGGGGGCTCCATGCACTTTCACCCGCCCTTTGCTTCAGCTCGAGACCGTCTGTCTTTGCGCATCGCTGCTCGGGCCGGCCCTACGCGTCCTCGTCGAGCTCCGCATGCGCCTCACGCATGGGAGCGCCTCCTCCCTGCCCCGTGCGGTCGACCGCGCCACGTCCTCTGGCCTCGCGCACCCGCTGTCATGACCTGCCTCAACACTGCACCGCCTCGCGCCTGTGCTCTCCTCTTCCCACTTGCACAGACACTACCCCGCTCCTGCTCGAATTTTGCGTCAAATTTTTCCCAATTCGAAGTAATTTGGGAGAAATTTGGAATATTGTTTGCAAGTTCGAAGATAAGAGACAAGTGCGGTGATGGATTTTACATCATCTGCTGGAGCACTTTCAGAGGAGAGGTGATGTATTTTATATCATCTGAGTTTTGAGGACAAAATTTGGTGATGTAAAACGGAAAAAAGAGCAAAAACAAGTGATGTATTTTACATCATCGGCGACTGTTGGAGATGCTCTTACGTCACCTCCAATGGTGGACCGTATGTGAACTGATTATGTTCGTAGGTATCCATAGGGCCTAAAGAGGAGGCCCAACGCCAAATTGCAAATGGACCGGACTACTGATGTTGTCCGTAGCCCGCATTTTCACCTCAAATTCGGGTTGGATTTGTGGTGGCTGTGGACAGCATAAGCGTCCGCATGTATCCTCCCCACCGGACCCGCTCATCATTGACCAAGGAGGCGAGGAGGCACGGTTCCACGCGGTTCACCCACACGCGTGGTCTTCTTAAATAGAGACCCGTCGTTCTCCGAGGCCACAACTATTCCCCAAAGGAGAAGTCCACTCTACTGGAAGCTTCCACTTCCAAACCCTAGACAGACCACAAGCTCAACGTCGTGGTGAAGGGCGGCAACTGGTTAACAACCATGACGAATCGGGTTTCGGCGGCAATGGCGGCCGCCGGTTTCCTCGCGCGCCACCACCCAGGCGGCGTGCCCTCCTCTCGTGTCGCGCTCCGAGCGACGGGTCTATGTGGAGGTCGAGACAGCGAGGTAGTTCGTCGAGGCCGGCACACCACACCTATCCCACGTGTAGCATCTAAACCAGGAGCACGTCCCCGTCCCTGCCATCCTGGCGTGCGTCCCCATCCGCACCATCCTGTCCCGCGGCCCTACGTGCCGCCGAGAGCAGTGGCGGAGCATGACGCAAAACAAAGGGATGGCCAATTATTGGTGATGCCAAACAATCACATAAAAGCCCTACAAGAAATATAACTATTACATCAGCAGATAATGGTCAATATAGAGATGTACTGCATATTAGTGTCGATTCAGATATACTTGTAGTAGCAAGCTATTTGCAAGATAATCGCCATTATGTTGTTCTCATTACGGCTCGGTTGGTCCACTTGAACCAATTCCAATGGTTCATTTTCAGGAGCTGAAGAACCTTGTGTAGTTGCACTTGCATCATTTTTTTATTAGGTCTCCCTGGTTTTATATTGAAGACTTGAACCAAAGCTACCTGAGGAATTTATACAAAAAATGGTATATCAGTTTCAAGCAAAGTGAATCATCTGAATTAATTTATATGTATAGCAAAGATAAAAACTCCAGATATCCAGGGGGGCATACACCAGTCTAGCAATCAAATGCACAATCATGGAATCCAACAATAAGGTAATTTTCTTGTTTCAGATCACTAAATATGAAGAGTATTAGAACATCTCCAGTCACGTCCACCAAACCGCCCCCTAAAAGGCGCCGGATTGAGCATTTGGGGAGACGTGTTTCGTTCGTGCCGCGTTTGGGGGACGTCGCTCCCCAGCCACGTCCCCCAAACGCCGCCCCCAAACATGAAAATACTTTTTTTTGCATTTTTATTTCAATAAATAGAAGAAATATTCCACAAACAAATACTTCCTCTGTTCCATTCTATAGTGCCTATAGGATTTTGGCACGGAAATTAGCGCAAGAGTATTTTTTACACAAGACCTCCTTGCTGAGATCAACGTAAAATTTGAGAAATCCATATCTTCCTAACTTACCGTAACAAATCCCACAAATCTCTCTTGTTGATTCTCCATATATGTGCAGCCAAGTTTAATTAAGGAAAATAAAATATTGCTGCCTAATTTTAAGAAATCGTTGGGCCATGCATAATCTCAATTAATTGTTTCCAATTTTGTATGGATTTTTTCTCACGCATGTTGTGTGGAAGCTGAACGGGGGATGGTGTAATTGATAACAACCTTATATTATGAAACAAATACCAAAAATCTATAGGCACTATAGAAAGGAACGGAGGGAGTACATAATTTGAAACGTGCTTTACATGAAGATATAGTTTGGAACATGATTTTTCACAAACTAACACATAGATTGAACCATGGTTGACACAAATATAAAACATTGCAAAAAAACTAAACCTAAATAAGCCGGGTATCGAAGGTTTCGTGTGTTCGCAGCCAAGAAAGAACAATCGTTGGCACACCTAGTCACCCACACTGGAAAATTCAGCTGGTGAGGGTGCCCCTATTGGTTCTTCCGAGCAAGAACATCTAGAAACCTTCGTGCATATATTCGCTGCGAAGAAACAACACTCTTCAGTCATCATCCTCCTCGGCGCTGTCGCCGTGGTAGTTCCGGCGGCAACACGTCTCGTCGAACACCTTGACGCTCATGTCGCTGTCGCCAAAGTAGGAGAACATAAGCACGAAGCCGGCTTCGTGGCGGTGGTAGCGCACGAACTTGTCCCAGCCGATGTGGAGGTACATCTTGCCGCACACGTCGTAGATCATGTCGACGATCCACCGGCAGCAGCGGCAGTCATCCTCCCGCAGATGCAGCGAGCCCGGGCGCTCGTCGCCTGCGACAAAGTCGGCGAAGGTGTCCCGCAGCCTCTGGATGCCGTGTGGGTCGCCCTTGAGGACGACGATGAACTCGAACAGCACGGGCCCCTCATCGTCCTGCATGTCAGACGATGAGGACGACGACGGCGTCGCAGGCGACGGTGAGCGTGCAGCTCTGCCGCGGCCACGACCACGAGCACGGCCGCGAGCTCGGCCTCCGCCTCTACCAGCCATGGCGTCGACTCTTGAGATGGTGGCGGCTAGGGTTGGAGAGAGAGGTGCTAGGGTTTGTGTGTGAGAGGGACGATGAGAGACGGCCCTTTTTATAGGCCGGAGGGAGGCGGGGGAGCGGTGGCGCTCATTAACGCCGACACGCAGAGTTAGGAACGACGAGATGCTTCGCTGCGCCTCTGCGGGAACTGCACCGTCGCTACGTGCCAATAGCTTCCGTCATGAGGTAGGCGACGGTTATGTTAAAATTCAATGTCCCGCTGACGGGTTGGCCCCGCCACTCCCCGCCTCGCTTTTCGTTGTGTCCGGCGTGCCCGGAGCGTCCTTTGTGGGGCGGGGACGGGCTCGGGGCGACGAACACCGTATCGGGACGCGCCGGACAAAAAGCGGTTTTAGGGGACGCGGCTGGGAACATTTTTTTGTCCGACGCGCCTCAAATCGCTTTGGGGGACGGTTTTGGGGGACACGACTAGAAATGCTCTTAAATACTCCATGACTTGATTTCTTGCATACCTTGCTCGACGTGATGTTGTACGACAGTGTCCACGGCGCCATCGCCATGGGCTATGGCCACCAGGATCTATCTTGGTTCAATGCTTGACAAAGACCAGCTACTTTGGCTGATTTCAATTAGCGAGAGAAGAAATGGAGAGCTGGGCCATGTGTATTGGACGGGAAGAAGGAAGATCTAGACATGGGAAATTTGGGGAACGGGGGAACCACAAAAACACATAAAGTCACACACAGTCACACAGACGAGGATGAGGAGGAAGGGAGGATTTAGCCGGATGGAAGGATGGGTGGGCCATCATATACCTAGGTAAAAGAAATTTGCACTTTGTAAAGACTCGGCCGGAGCCCAGTATGGCCTCCATGAGGCTCCGCCCGTGGCCGAGAGATCCTCCGGCGCCAGACTGCCACCCGATCTACGGTGGGACCCGGCGCATGTCGTGGATTCTCCTTGTGTGGGGCAGTGGTTCGAAGACGAGCACGATGCTTGGCATTGAAGCATCGAGGAGCACCTGGAGGGCCTCGGTGACGATGGCATGGACTACGAGGAAGAGGCGTACGCGCAGCCTAGGCTGCCGCCCCGGATGCCACCACTTGTAAATTTTAGTTTGTACATGTGGCAGTATCGCCACGTCATGGATTTTTTTTATCACGACATCGCGGTTTTAAAATGTGTTGCCGCACCATGATAACACACAACACAGTGGTGGCTTCTGAATATTAGGAGACGTAGAAAAAAGTTTGATGCTGGTGTCGTATTTGTACTCATCCAATAGCTCAACAGTCGACAATAATACGGCTGCTCATTAACTCCATGAAACATGAAATGAACAAGATAAATTATTGTTTTGAGCCTCCAATGCCGGAAAACCCCAAATACTCAGCAGTTACAGAGATAGGGTCTGGCTATCTGTTGACCCCAACAAGGTTCTTTGCCTAAAACAAATTTGTCCCTCCACTTTCTATATGGACACGGACGGTAAGGGAACGCCTGTTGAACTGGGTCTGCGGGGCCTAAGTATTGCATTATCAAGGTGCCAAGATGATACACAACAACATTTCTATTGATATGAAGGAGGAGAACTTCCTTGTAAGGATGCAAACCTACAATTCTGTTGGGTGTGTATGTCGGTGGCCCTAGGTGGGTGGTACTTTGGTCTATGTCAATGAACACTACGGGAGAGCAGGCCGTCGGCACAGGCTGTGCCGACGGTGACCGTCGGCATAGTTTTGATCGGGGATTGCCCAATCACTGTCGGCACAGACTGGCCGTCGGCACAGATTACTGTGCCGATGGTTTCACTAAAGGCATAGTATTTCAAAATTTTCAAATTTATGTTTGAAAAAATATTCAAATTATGTTTTTTGAAAAAAATATTTTTTTAATTTTTTTCCAATTTTTTTACTTGTTAATCTTTTAGGTCAAATTGCACGTGTAGTCAAACTTCCCAGTTGGTCGCCCATCCTCACGTTACTCCTACCTAGCACGCTTAACTTCTTGGTTCTCCTCGAGTTTCCATGATAGAAATGACACCTTGTTGTTAATAATACCATATCAACCTTTGACCGTGATGCCACACATCTATATTTTTGAATTCTAAACAATTACTTAAGGAAACAACAATGAATATATATATATATATATATATATATATATATAATATAGAATTTGAAAAACAATTAAATGATTTAATTTTTGTATTTTTTATTTAATATTGAATAATTAATATCATTAAATGCGAATTTGGCAAATAATATGTCTAAATTGATCAGAAAAATGAGAGGAATACAAATATGACATCCATATCATATTTTGAACCTACAAAGTTAATTTACCCAAAAATCATGAGCATTAGATCAAGTACCTCTAGTTTAAATCTGATTGACTTTATCGGAAATGAGGTGAGAAACGGCCTCGGCATGGCATAGTTTTCCGAAATGAGGTCATATTTGGCACGTGTGCGGGCCCTAGGATGGTAAGCAATACCCCGGACACGGATTTCTAATCCGACCCACGGACGACCTTCTTTTCATTTTTAGCGTGCCCAAACGATTTTTATTTGTGAAGCAACTATCAACAACAACAACCAAGCCTTTCAGTCCCAAACAAGTTGGGGTAGGCTAGAGTTGAAACCCATAAGATCTCGAAGCCAAGTCATGGTTCCGGAACGTGGATAGATAACTTCCATGCACCCCTATCCATGGCTAAATCTCTGTCGATATTTCAAACCTTCAGGTCTCTCTTAACGGACTCCTCCCATGTCAAGTTTGGTCTACCACGACCCCTCTTAACATTCTCAGCACGCTTTATCTGTCCGCTATGCAGTGGCGCTTCCGGAGGCCTCCGTTGGATATGTCCAAACCATCTGAGACGATGTTGGACCAGCTTCTCTTCAATCGGTGCTACCCCAACTCTCTCCCTAACATAGGCATCCCCAATGGGCCTACCGAAGATGGTACCCGGGTTTTATTGAAGGCCCACGACCCGAAGGATAAGAAGAATCCGGAAGCCCAAGTTGCTAGTTAAAAAAAGTTAGAGTTGTATTAGGAGAGAACACTCGTAATACTGCGGGATGAGTTGGAAACCCTCCCGGACTCTGTAACTTGTGTATCACGAATCCCTCGGCTCCACCTCCTATATAAGGGGGAGCCGAGGGAAAAAGAAAGCATTGATTCATTGTCTCACAAACCCTAGTTTTCATATCGTCGAGTACTTTTCGGCTGAAACCTTCGAGATCTACTTGCCCTCTACTTCTAACTAAAACTCTAGTCTACAACCCGTAGGCATTGACAAGTTAATCCCTTGTCAATTGGCTCCATCTGTGGGGATTAGAGGTGTCAAGGATCTGATCTCGATGGCACGTTCAAGATCGTCGACTTCGTCAACAGCAAGCAACGCGATGGATCAAGGTAAACAGATCGAAACTGGTCCTGTCGATTTTGTTCCTCACCCGCCCTCCCGTTTGGATGCATATGCGTATCTGGAGGAGCCTATGGAGATGACGTTCGGAAGATTCCACTTTCGCGTCGAGAAAGAGGGAGCGTATCGTCTCGAAATTCCGATCTCGTCGGGATTATCGGCGGTCGATTCCGATTTTTCGAGCTCAACATCGTCAATCGAGTCAGGTGAAGAGGAGACTTCATCGCCACGCTTCATCAGCACCAGGGCAAGCGAAAAGCTCGCCAAGATCTTCAGCGACATTCCTTCGAGTCATCTGCGGACTCAGATATAAGCGATGACTCGAATAGCTTCGACAGCTTCAACTTCATCGACAGATCTACTACCGTTGGCAAGGTTTTCACCAATCTTTATGATGGTGTCACCAAACCCAACATGGTTCAGTATCCAAAATATCATCAGATTTACGCAATCGGAGATCCGAGTCGCCCACAAGAGGAGACATCAGAGAATTTCGACGAGGCGGGAAACCCATATGTCGATTCTGCAGATCTCACGAGAGGTCTAGGGACAAAATATATTGGACCAGGAACACGAGAGATGGTGCGATTTCCGCAGGAATTATGGGATCGAGTCGTAAGAGCTATCAATGGTACAGAGCCAATGACTGTAACGGCGACACCTGAGGAGTTACAAGCATATCAATATAGGCTTGCACGTACCAGGCGGGAGCTCAAGAAGCAGAAAATCGAGTTGGATAGAAGGCAGGAAGCAGCCTCTGCATCAAGCAGGCGAAGGGCGGAGTTAAATCGACATTCAGGAACTTCGGGAGATAGCCACAGAGCTGCTCGAAATAGAGCGAGATCTCGGCTGCAGAATATACCAGAGGCAGATAGAGAGAATCTGGTTCAAAACCTCGACATGTCCTTTATGTCGATAGACACGAGAGGAAACATTATCCCTAAGACACCAGAGGCTGGGTATATGGCGACACAAACCTTTATCCTCGCATCCAAGCCACCTCCCGGAGATCCAAGAGAAGCATTGTACAACATGGCTATGGCAGGAGTTGGAGCCATGGGAACAGCGTTTGTAACAACGCCTCCCGAAGGTTCAGCAAGACAAAATAGTCCACGACCTGCGGCAGCAGCACCAGGTCCCGAAAGAACAGGTGGAGCAAGAGACACAGCAACGCAAGCAAGGGTGGACAGAGCACAACAAAATAGAAGGGAACATCGACACTCCCCAGAGATAGATGACGAGGATATGTGTGGGCTGCCGTGCTTCACAAGGAGGGTCCGAAAAACTCGAGTTCCTTCGGGGTTCAAATTACCCGATAACTTCAAAAAATTCGACGGCCTGCAAGATCCAGAGGATTGGCTAGTCGATTATCTCGAGACGGTGAAGCTGATAGGAGGGACCAGAGCAACAACTATGTAGAGCATCCAAGTACACCTGAGTGGAGCTGCACGATCTTGGATAAAGAAGTTTCCTCCAGGTTCTATGACAGCTGGGATAGCTTCGAGGATGTGTTCGTCAAGAATTTCCGGTCCACTTGCAAAAAACCCGCATCGCTAGAGGAGCTGAGAGCGTGTCGACAAAAGCCGGATGAATCAATGAGAAAGTACATCCAAAGGTGGAATATCATCAAAAACTCGGCAGAGAATATATCTGACGAGAGAGCGATAGATGCGTTTGTCGCAGGAATCCAACGAGGAGATTTTGTCGAGGACTTGGGGAGAACCAACCCAAAGACAGTATCTGCATTAATGGAGATAGCAAACAGATGGCAGATGGAGAGGATGCTGTTCACAACAAACGGCATAGGTCACCAGAGGAGGACCGTGGTCGAAATTATCAAAATAGACGCCGGTTTTCTCGGCAATACTCAAACTACGATGCACCTGGCCAAATCTCGGCTGGGTTTCGAGCAAGCGCTGGAGGAAACAATAGAGATGATTATCAAAGGAGCAACGAGCAGCGAGGCGACAATAGAGATGACTCCCGAAATAACAGGCCAAATAATCGGCCAAGGTTCCAGAGACCTTTCGTGTCCCCTGAGGAGATGATGAACGGGCCATGCCAGATGCACTTTTATCTCGACAACAATGGAAAGAGACAGTCAGGACACGCCAATGCCCAGGCGACAAATAGAAACCCGCAAGGGCCCAGGAGTGAGATTCACTTGCCACCTCCTCCCGCAATTACGGACGAAAATTGGCATCAGCTCAGAATAGCGGCAGCACCAGCACCACCACCTTATGTTGATCCAAATTCCAATGGAGCGGTCTCGATGATTCAGAAAGGCAGGCCATCCAACAGAGCTCAGAAAGTAATTTCGCGATAGGTGTTCATGGCAGAGAAGATGCCTCCACCAACGGTTGAGTACCTCAATTGGTCAGGGCAAGACATTGGCTTCACAATAGCGGATCACCCGCAGCAAGTTCCTCGACCAGTGCAGTTAGCACTTACCTTACCAGCAGTAATCGCGGGATTCGACGTATCGCGAGTATTCATAGACGGAGGCAGCAGTTTAAACCTTATGTATGCAGATACACTAAGGAAGATGAACATATCTCTAGCAAATCTGAAGCCAACTAATACACGTTTTCATGGAATCACGCCAGAGAAGCCAAGTTATCCGTTGGGAAAGATTAATCTCGATGTTCAGTTTGGGACCCGAGAAAACTACAGGATAGAAAGGCTGGAGTTTGAAGTCGTGGATTTCCCGTCACAGTACCACGCTTTGTTGGGACGCCCAGCATATGCCAGGTTTATGGCGGTACCGCATTACACATACTTGTTATGGAGGATGCCTGGACCTAAGGGACCAATTACAGTTAAAGGAAGCTTCGCGTTAGCCGATAAATGCGACAAGGATTTTCATCGACTGTCAGAAACTTTCGGGATGCAAGCAGAGTACATGGCGTCAAGGTTCACAACTGATTATGATGTGTTGCCAGATGTAGGAAGGCCTAACAAGGAATCAACTTTTAATACTGCGAAAAATTCTAAGGAGGTGCAGATCCACCCGACAGATCCAAAGAAGACGACGTCCATCGCGACAGACATGGACCTCGCATAGGACAGCGCGCTCGTCGAGTTCCTCCGTGAGCACTGGAAAATCTTCGCATGGTGTCCAGCTGACATGCCAGGAGTACCCAGGGAACTTGCCGAGCACCACCTAAACTTGGATCCATTAGCGAGACCAATAAAACAACCTTTGCGTCATTTTTCGGAGCCAAACCGCAAAGCTATGCTGTCAGAGATTGATCGACTGAGAGAAGCTGGTTTCATTAAGGAGCTGCATACAGAGGCCACGTGGGTCGCAAACCCAGTGTTGGTTCCGAAGAAATACACCAAAGTCCTTCGCATGTGTGTCGACTTTACGTGTCTCAACAAACATTGCCCAAAGGATCACTTTCCCCTCCCGAGGATCGATCAAATTATCGACTCCACGGTAGGATGTGAACGTCTTTCCTTCCTGGATGCATACTCTGATTATAACCAGATCAGATTGAAAGACGAAGATGAGGTCAAAACAACGTTCATCACACCTTACGGCGTGTTTTGCTATAGAACAATGCCCTTTGGTCTGAAAAATGCGGGAGCAACATATCAGAGGATGATGCAGAAGTGCTTAGCAACACAGATTGGGAAAAACGTACAAGTGTACATCGATGATGTCGTCATAACGTCAAAAAAGGGGGCAACGTTAATCGAGGACCTGAAGGAAACCTTCGACAACCTCGACAAATTTTGCCTCAAGCTGAACCCAACGAAGTGTTCTTTCGGCGTCCCTGCAGGAGAACTTCTCGGGTTCCTAGTCTCAGCAAGGGGGATTGAAGCTAATCCCGAAAAAATCCAAGCTATCGTAACAATGAGGAAGCCAACAAAGTTGAAAGAAATATAGCAGTTAACTGGGCGAGTCGCAGCTTTAAGCAGATTCGTCGCCAGGTTAGGAGAAAAGGCGTTACCGTTCTACGCTTTAATCAAGCAAGGAGAGAAGTTCCAATGGAATGAAGAGGCAGACAGAGCCTTCGAGGATCTTAAACGCACAATTTCGACACCACCAATCTTGGTGGCGCCGAAAGAGAAGGAACCCCTCTTGTTATATATTGCGGCTACACCCCAAGTGGTCAGCACGGTGCTAGTTGTCGAAAGAGAAGAAGAAGGAAAACTCCATGGAGTACAGCGACCGGTATATTTTATCAGTGAAGTTCTATCGCCTTCAAAACAAAGGTACCCGCAGTACCAGAAGTTAGCATATGGAGTGATCACAACCGCAAGAAAATTGCGGCACTATTTTTCGGCACACCCGATAATAGTGGTCAACGAGGCGCCTCTATCCAATATACTAAACAATCCAGAAGCTACAGGTCGTGTCTCCCTTTGGGGAATAGAACTTTCTCCTCGGGACATCACGTATGAAAAAAGAAAAGCAATAAAGTCGCAAATTCTGCCAGATTTCATCGCAGAGTGGATGGAGCTGCAAAATACAGGACCCCCAGATTTATCAAGAACTTGGACTATGAACTTTGACGGGTCCAAGAGGGTAGAAGGAGCTGGTGCAGGCGTGATACTTATATGACCTGAAGGCGACAAACTGAAGTATGTCTTATGGATGACGTTTCCAAACGCGTCTAACAATGAGGCAGAATACGAAGCTCTTATACATGGGATGAAGATGGCGAAGGCTTGTGGTGCGACTTGATAACCCACAAGTATAGGGGATCGCGGCAGTCTTCGAGGGAAGTAAAACCCAAATTTATTGATTCGACACAAGGGGAGGTAAAGAATACTTATAAGCCTTAACAACTGAGTTGTCAATTCAGCTGCACCTGGAAAAGCACTAGTAACAGGGGTGATGTGAAAGCAGCAGTAATATGAGAGCAATAGTAATAGTAACACAAAGAAGCGGTAATAAAGAATACGTAGGCAATGGCACCAGAAAATAGTTGATACTACTTCCAATGACATATAGAACGAGTATATGATGATGAAAGATGGACCGGGGTTCCCAGCGATCTACACTAGTGGTAACTCTCCAATAACAAGTGACAAGTGTTGGGTGAACAAATTACAGTTGGGCAATTGATAGGATTGAAATAACATTAAGACAGAACATCAAGATTATTAATCATGTAGGCATGTTTTCCATATATAGTCATACGTGCTCGCAATGAGAAACTTGTACAACATCTTTTGTCCTACCAGCCGGTGACAGCCGGGCCTCAAGGGAATCTACTGGCTATTAAGGTACTCCTTTTAATAGAGCACCGGAGAAAAGCATTAACACTTGGTGAAAACATGTGATCCTCATACCTACGCCTTCCCCTCCAGTTGTCCCAATTTCTGTCACTTTGGGGCCTTTGGTTCCGGACATAGACATGTGCATACAACTTGTAGATACAATCTAAGCAATAAGTATAGAGCTTAAATCTAAGATTATGCCACTCGGGCCCTAGTGACAAGCATTAAGCATAACAAGATTGCAGCAACAATAACTTCACAAACTTTATAGATAGACTAATCATAATGTATCATCCATCGGATCCCAACAAACACAACAACGATTACATCAGATGAATCTCAATCATGTAAGGTAGCTCATGAGATCATTGTATTGAAGTACATGGGATATCGGGTACCAACTAGCTACTGCTAGAACCCGTAGTCCATGGGGGAACTACTCACGGAGCATGATGGAGGCGATGGCGTCGATGGAGATGGCTTCCGGGGGCACTTCCCTGTCCCGGCAGGGTGCCGGAACAGAGACTTCTGTCCCCCGAATTGGAGTTTCGCGATGGCGGCGGCGCCCCTGGAGTCTTTCTGGAGTTTCGTCAAAAGGTATCGCGTTTTTAGGTCGAAAGGACTTATATAGGCGAAGAGGCGGCGCAGGAGGGGCACCAGGGCGCCCTCCCCATAGGCCGGCGCGGCCAGGGGCCTGCCCGCGCGGCCCTATGGTGTGGGGGCCCCAGGCCTCCCCTCTGACTCCCCTTCGGTGTCCTGGTCCGTCTCGGTGAATTATGATGTTTGGTCTTCGTTTCGTCAAATTCCGAGAATATTGCCCGAATAGCCTTTCTGGAACCAAAAACAGCAGAAAACAGGAACTGGCACTTCGGCATCTTGTTAATAGGTTAGTTCCGGAAAACGCATAAAACATTATAAAGTGTGAGCAAAACATGTAGGTATTGTCATAAAACAAGCATGGAACATCAGAAATTATAGATACGTTGAAGACGTATCAGCATCCCCAAGCTTAGTTCCTACTCGTCCTCGAGTAGGTAAACGATAAAAAGAATAATTTCTGTAGTGACATGCTACTTACATAACCTTGATCATACTATTATAAAGCATATGAGATGAATGAAATGACTCAAGGCAATGATCTATAGTTGCTAACAAATAGATAACATATAGCAAAACTTTTCATGAAGAGTACTTTCAAGACAAGCATCAAAAGTCTTGCATAAGAGTTAACTCATAAAGCAATAGATTCAAAGTAAAGGCATCGAAGCAACACAAAGGAAGATTTAAGTTTCAGCAGTTGCTTTCAACTTTCAACATGCATATCTCATGGATAATTGTCAACATAAAGTAATATGATGAATGCAAATAAGCAAGTATGTAAGAATCAATGAACAGTTAACACAAGTGTTTGCTTCTAAGATGGAAGGAAGTAGGTAAACTGACTCAACATAAAGTAAAAGAAAGGCCCTTCGCAGAGGGAAGCAGGGATAAAATCATGTGCTAGAGCTTTTTAAGTTTTGAAATCATATAGAGAGCATAAAAGTAAGGTTTTGAGAGGTGTGATGTCTACGCCCCCTCCTTTTCCTGTAGACAGTGTTGGGCCTCCAAGAGCAGAGGTTTGTAGAACAGCAGCAAGTTTTCCCTTAAGTGGATCACCCAAGGTTTATCGAACTCAGGGAGGAAGAGGTCAAAGATATCCCTCTCATGCAACCCTGCAACCACAAAGCAAGAAGTCTCTTGTGTCCCCAACACACCTAATAGGTGCACTAGTTCGGCGAAGAGATAGTGAAATACAGGTGGTATGAATATATATGAGCAGTAGCAACGGTGCCAGAAAATAGCTTGCTGGCGTGTAGTTGATGGTGGTAGTATTGCAGCAGTAGTAACACAGTAAAACAGTAAACAAGCAGCGATAGCAGTATTTAGGAACAAGGCCTAGGGATCATACTTTCACTAGTGGACACTCTCAACATTGATCGCATAATAAATAACTCTTTCTCATATGTGCTACATACACTCTTTTGTTGGATGATGAACACATTGCGTAGGATTACACGAACCCTCAATGCCGGAGTTAACAAGCTCCACAATAATGTTCATATTTAAATAACCTTAGAGCATAATAGATCATTGCAAAATAAACCAAGAACTAACATAGTGCACACACTGCCCACATTACACTATGAAGGAGGAATAGATCACATCAATACTATCATAATGATAATTAACTCCACAATCTACAAGAGATCATGATCATAGCCTACGACAAGAACCACATGGTGCACACACTAGTCACCTTTACACCATGCAGGAGGAATGGACTACTTTAATAACATCACATGAGTAGCACACAACTAGTAGCGATACAAAGCTCATCATATGGATCTCAATCATGTAAAGCAGCTCATGAGATCATTGTATTGAAGTACATAGGAGAGAGATTAACCACATAGCTACCGGTACAGCCCCGAGCCTCGATGGAGAACTACTCCCTCCTCATGGGAGCAGCAGCGGTGATGAAGATGGCGGTGGAGATGACAGCGGTGTCGATGGAGAAGCCTTCCGGGGGCACTTCCCCGTCCCGGCGGCGTGCCGGAACAGAGACTCCTGTCCCCCAGATCTTGGCTTCGCGATGGCGGCGGCTCTGGAAGGTTTCTCGTACCGTGGCTTTTCCGTATCGAGATTTTAGGTCTGGGACCTTTATATAGGCGAAGAGGCGGCGTCAGAAGGTCGAAGGAGCGACGACACCATAGGGCCGCGTGGCCAGGGGGTGGGCCGCGCCACCCTATCATCTGGGGGCCCTGTGGCCCCCCTCTGGCCTCTCTCGTGTGTTCTGGATGCTTCCGGGGATTCTAAGATCTTCGGCGTTGATTTCGTCCGATTCCGAGAATATTTCTTTACTAGGATTTCTGAAACCAAAAACAGCAGAAAATAGGAACTGGCACTTCGGCATCTTGTTAATAGGTTAGTTCCAGAAAATGAACGAATATGACATAAAGTGTGCATAAAACATGTAGATAACATCAATAATGTGGCATGGAACATAAGAAATTATCGATACGTCGGAGACGTATCAGCATCCCCAAGCTTAGTTCTGCTTGTCCCGAGCAGGTAAAACGATAACAAAGATAATTTCTGGAGTGACATGCCATCATAACCTTGATCATACTATTTGTAAAGCATATGTAGTGAATGCAGCAATCCAAGACAATGGTAATGACATGAGTAAACAACTGAATCATAAAGCAAAGACTTTTCATGAATAGTACTTCGAGACAAGCATCAATAAGTCTTGCATAAAAGTTAACTCATAAAGCAATAATTCAAAGTAAAGGCATTGAAGCAACACAATGGAAGATTAAGTTTTAGCGGTTGCTTTCAACTTGTAGCATGTATATCTCATGGATAATTGTCAACATAGAGTAATATAACAAATGCAATATGCAAGTATGTAGGAATCAATGCACAGTTCACACAAGTGTTCGCTTCTTGTGGTGGAGAGAAATAGGTGAACTGACTCAACAATGAAAGTAAAAGAATGGTCCTCCATAGAGGAAAGCATCGATTGCTATATTTGTGCTAGAGCTTTTATTTTGAAAACATAAAGAGAGCATAAAAATAAAGTTTTGAGAGGTGTATGTTGTTGTCAACGAATGGTAGCGGGTACTCTAACCCCCTTGCCAGACAAACCTTCAAAGATCGGCTCCCATTTTATTTTATTTTTGGATGGCACTCCTTCCAACCTTTCTTTCACAAACCATGGCTAACCGAATCCTCGGGTGCCTGCCAACAATCTCATACCATGAAGGAGTGCCTTTTTATTTTAGTTTTATTATGATGACACTCCTCCCAACCTTTGCTTACACAAGCCATGGCTAACCGAATCTTCGGGTGCCGTCCATCAATCACATACCATGGAGGAGTGTCTATTTTTGTTAATTAATTTGGGACTGGGAATCCCATTGCCAGCTCTTTTTGCAAAATTATTGGATAAGCGGATGAAGCCACTAGTCCATTGGTGAAAGTTGCCCAACAAGATTGAAAGATAAACACCACATACTTCCTCATGAGCTATAAAACATTGACACAAATCAGAGGTGATGAATTTTGAATTGTTTAAAGGTAGCACTCAAGCAATTTACTTTGGAATGGCAGGAAATACCATGTAGTAGGTAGGTATGGTGGACACAAATGGCATAGGGTTGTTTGGCTCAAGGATTTGGATGCATGAGAAGTATTCCCTCTCGATACAAGGCTTAGGCTAGCAAGGCTTATTTGAAACAAACACAAGGATGAACGGTGCAGCAAAACTCACATAAAAGACATATTGTAAACATTATAAGAATCTACACCGTCTTCCTTGTTGTTCAAAACTCAACACTAGAAATTATCTAGACCTTAGAGAAACCAAATATGCAAACCAAATTTTAGCATGCTCTATGTATTTCTTTACTAATAGGTGCAAGGTATATGATGCAAGAGCTTAAACATGAGCACAACAATTGCCAAGTATCATATTATCCAAGACATTATAGCAATTACTACATGTATCATTTTCCAATTCCAACCATATAACAATTTAACGAAGAACTTCGCCAAGAATATTATGAGCTAAGAACACATGTGTTCATACGAACCAGCGGAGCGTGTCTCTCTCCCACACAAGCATGATGTAATCCAATTTATTCAAACACAAACAAAAACAAAAACAAACAGACGCTCCAAGCAAAGCACATAAGATGTGATGGAATAAAAATATAGTTTCAGGGGAGGAACCTGATAATGTTGTCGATGAAGAAGGGGATGCCTTGGGCATCCCCAAGCTTAGACGCTTGAGTCTTCTTGATATATGCAGGGGTGAACCACCGGGGCATCCCCAAGCTTAGAGCTTTCACTCTTCTTGATCATAGTATATCATCCTCCTCTCTTGACCCTTGAAAACTTCCTTCACACCAAACTTCTCATAAACTTCATTAGAGGGGTTAGTACATAATCAAAAACTCACATGTTCAGAGGTAACACAATCATTTTTAACACTTCTGGACATTGCTCAAAGCTACTGGAAGGTAATGGAACAAAGAAATCAACCCAACACAGGTGAAAGAAGCAATGTGAAATAAAAGGCAGAATCTGTCAAAACAGAACAGTCCGTAAAGACGAATTTTTAATAAATACTTCCGTTCCTCAGATCAGAAAACTCAAAACTAATGAAAGTTGCGTACATATCTGAGGAACACGCACGTAAATTGGCATATTTTTCTGATTTTTCTACAGAGAAAACAGCCCAGATTCGTGACAGATAGAAATCTGTTTCTGCGCAGAAATCCAAATCTAGTATCAACCTTCGATTAGAGGCTTCACTTGGCACAACAAAACACAAAACTAAGATAAGGAGAGGTTGCTATAGTAGTAAACAACTTCCAAGACATAAATATAAAATAAAGTACTGTAGCAAAATAACACATGGGTTATCTCCCAAGAAGTTGCTTTCTTTATAGCCATTAAGATGGGCTCAGCAGTTTTAATGATGCACTCGCAAGAAATAATATTTGAAGCAAAAGAGAGCATCAAAAGGCAAATTCAAAACACATTTAAGTCTAACATGCTTCCTATGCATAGGAATCTTGTAAATAAACAAGTTCATGAAGAGCAAAGTAACAAGCATAGGAAGATAAAACAAGTGTAGCTTCAAAAATTTCAGCACATAGAGAGGTGTTTTAGTAACATGAAAATTTCTACAACCATATTTTCCTCTCTCATAATAAATTTCAGTAGCATCATGAGCAAACTCAACAATATAACTATCACATAAAGCATTCTTATCATGAGTCTCATGCATAAAATTATTACTCTCCACATAAGCATAGTCAATTTTATTAGTTGTAGTGGGAGCAAATTCAACAAAGTAGCTATCATATATAGGAGGCATATTGTAATCATAATCAAATTTCTCCTCCATAACAGGTGGTAACAAAAGACTACTATCATCATCATAAATAGGAGGCAAAGTATCATCAAAGTAAATTTTCTCCTCAATGCTTGGGGGACTAAAAATATCATGCAAACCAGCTTCCCCAAGCTTAGAACTTTCTATATTATTATCAACAATGGTGTTCAAAGCGTTCATACTAATATTACTACCAGCATGCAAATAAGATTCCATAGGTTTTTTAATTTTCGCATCAAACAATCCATGTTTTAAATCAGGAAATAGCATAAGAAGCTCATTCTTGTCCATTATGCCAAACTAGTGTAAACAAGAAACAAAAAGATGCAATTGCAGGATCTAAAGGAAATAGCTTCGAGTACTTACAATGCGCCGGAAAATAGCTTAGTAGCCGAGATCCGGAGTGTGAGTACCTTTTACCTTTCCTCCCGACAGAACGGCGCCGGAAAATAGCTTGATGTCTACGCCCCCTCCTTTTCCTGTAGATGTTGTTGGGCCTCCAAGAGCAGAGGTTTGTAGAACAGCAGCAAGTTTTCCCTTAAGTGGATCACCCAAGGTTTATCGAACTCAGGGAGGAAGAGGTCAAAGATATCCCTCTCATGCAACCCTGCAACCACAAAGCAAGAAGTCTCTTGTGTCCCCAACACACCTAATAGGTGCACTAGTTCGGCGAAGAGATAGTGAAATACAGGTGGTATGAATATATATGAGCAGTAGCAACGGTGCGTAAAATAGCTTGCTGGCGTGTAGTTGATGGTGGTAGTATTGCAGCAGTAGTAACACAAGAAACAAAGAAACAAGCAGCGATAGCAGTATTTAGGAACAAGGCCTAGGGATCATACTTTCACTAGTGGACACTCTCAACATTGATCGCATAATAAATAACTCTTTCTCATATGTGCTACATACACTCTTTTGTTGGATGATGAACACATTGCGTAGGATTACACGAACCCTCAATGCCGGAGTTAACAAGCTCCACAATAATGTTCATATTTAAATAACCTTAGAGCATAATAGATCATTGCAAAATAAACCAAGAACTAATATAGTGCACACACTGCCCACATTACACTATGAAGGAGGAATAGATCACATCAATACTATCATAATGATAATTAACTCCACAATCTACAAGAGATCATGATCATAGCCTACGACAAGAACCACATGGTGCACACACTAGTCACCTTTACACCATGCAGGAGGAATGGACTACTTTAATAACATCACATGAGTAGCACACAACTAGTAGCGATACAAAGCTCATCATATGGATCTCAATCATGTAAAGCAGCTCATGAGATCATTGTATTGAAGTACATAGGAGAGAGATTAACCACATAGCTACCGGTACAGCCCCGAGCCTCGATGGAGAACTACTCCCTCCTCATGGGAGCAGCAGCGGTTATGAAGATGGCGGTGGAGATGACAGCGGTGTCGATGGAGAAGCCTTCCGGGGGCACTTCCCCATCCCGGCGGCGTGCCGGAACAGAGACTCCTGTCCCCCAGATCTTGGCTTCGCGATGGCGGCGGCTCTGGAAGGTTTCTCGTACCGTGGCTTTTCCGTATCGAGATTTTAGGTCTGGGACCTTTATATAGGCGAAGAGGCGGCGTCAGAAGGTCGAAGGAGCGACGACACCATAGGGCCGCGCGGCCAGGGGGTGGGCCGCGCCACCCTATCATCTGGGGGCCCTGTGGCCCCCCTCTGGCCTCTCTCGTGTGTTCTGGATGCTTCCGGGGATTCTAAGATCTTCGGCGTTGATTTCGTCCGATTCCGAGAATATTTCTTTACTAGGATTTCTGAAACCAAAAACAGCAGAAAACAGGAACTGGCACTTCGGCATCTTGTTAATAGGTTAGTTCCAGAAAATGCACGAATATGACATAAAGTGTGCATAAAACATGTAGATAACATCAATAATGTGGCATGGAACATAAGAAATTATCGATACGTCGGAGACGTATCAAGGTGTTTGTTGTTGTCAACGAATGGTAGTGGGCACTCTAACCCCCTCGCCAGACAGACTTTCAAGGAGCGCCCATGATTATTTTTATTTTTGGGTGACACTCCTTCCAACCTTTGCTTTCACAAACCATGGCTAACCGAATCCTCGGGTGCCTTCCAACAATCACATACCATGAAGGAGTGTCTATTTTATTTTAGTTTCATTTAGTGATGACACTCCTCCCCACCTTTGCTTTCTCAAGCCATGGCTAACCGAATCCTCGGGTGCCTACCAATCATTCACATACCATGGAGGAGTGTCTATTTGTGATTAATTGGGGCTGGGAACCCCGTTGCCAGCTCTTTTTGCAAAATTATTGGATAAGCGGATGAAGCCACTAATCCATTGGTGAAAGCTGCCCAACAAGATTGAAAGATAAAACACCACATACTTCCTCATGAGCTATAAAACATTGACATAAATTGAGAAGCATTTTGAATTGTTTAAAGGTAGCACATGAAGTATTTACTTGGAATGGCAGGAAATACCACATAGTAGGTAGGTATGGTGGACACACATGGCATAGGTTTTGGCTCAAGGTTTTGGATGCACGAGAAGCATTCCCTCTCAGTACAAGGCTTAGGCTAGAAAGGTTGTTTGAAGCAAACACAAGTATGAACCGGTACAGCAAAACTTACATAAGAACATATTGCAAGAATTATAATACTCTACACTGTCTTCCTTGTTGCTCAAACACTTTTACCAGAAAATATCTAGACCTTAAGAGAGACCAATCATGCAAACCAATTTCAACAAGCTCTACAGTAGTTCTCCACTAATAGGTTTAAACTACATGGTGCAAGAACTTAATCATGATCTTCTTGAGAGCTCAAAACAATTGCCAAGTGTCAAATTATCCAAGTCAATATGAGGCATTTTCTGTTTCCAACCAAATAATAACAAGTGCAATAGCTTCCAACTTTTACCATTGAACATTAAAAGTAAAACAAAGAACACAAGTGTTTATATGAAAAAGCGGAGCGTGTCTCTCTCCCAAACAAGGATTGCTACGATCCATCTTTATTCAAACACAAACAAAAATAAAAACATACAGACGCTCCAAGTAAAGCACATAAGATGTGACCGAATAAAAATATAGTTTCAATAGAAGAAACTTGATAAATTGTTGATGAAGAAGGGGATACCTTGGGCATCCCCAAGCTTAGACGCTTGAGTCTTCTTGAAATATGCATGGATGAACCACGGGGGCATCCCCAAGCTTAGACTTTTCACTCTTCTTGATCATATATCATCCTCCTCTCTTGACCCTTGAAAACTTCCTTCACACCAAACTTCTCATAAACTTCATTAGAGGGGTTAGTACTCAAAAAACTTGAATCCACCTTGGTCCTGTAGTGACACATTGCAACAACTCAATAAAACATTAGCTACAGCTCTCCATGTCTAGAAAACCTCGCTTAAAGTCCACAAGAGACAATGCAAAAAACAGAGACAGAATCTGCCAAAACAGAACAGCCAATAAAGACGAATTTTAAAGAGGTACTTCCGTTGCTCAAATCAGAAAACTCAAAACTAATGAAAGTTGCGTACATATCTGAGGAACACGCACGTAAGTTGGCAGATTTTTCTAAGTTACCTACAGAGAATCATACCCAGATTCGTGACAGATAGAAATCTGTTTCTGTGCAGAAATCCAAATCTAGTATCAACCTTCGATTAGAGGCTTCACTTGGCACAACAATGCAATAAAATAAAGATAAGGAGAGGTTGCTACAGTAGTAACAACATCCAAAACACAACAAAACAGTAGCAAAATAAACACATGGGTTATCTCCCAACAAGTTCTTTCTTTATAGCCATTAAGATGGGCTCAGCAGTTTTAATGATGCTCACATGGAAAATAGCAAATGAAGCAAAAGGGAGCATCAAGAAGCAAATTCAGAACACATTTAAGTCTAACCCACTTCCTATGCATAGGAATCTTGTACACAAATAAGTTAATGAAGAACAAAGTGACAAGCATAAGAAGATAAAACAAGAGTAACTTCAAAATTTTAAGCACATAGAGAGGTGTTTTAGTACCATGCAAATTTCTACAACCATATTTTCCTCTCTCATAATAATTTTCAGTAGCTTCATGAACAAACTCAACAATATAACTATCACATGCAGCACGTTTTTCATGATCCATAAACTCATAATTTTTATCAAGTTCAAGAATAGTGGGGTTAAAACTTTCAAACACACTTTTATCAATAATATAACAAGATGATTGATCAATCTCAAGAGATATGGGACTCATAGATAAAGTCAAGAACTCTCCAATCCCATTTTCATTAGTAGTACAATTAATATTATCAAGTAACATAGGACCATCATCTAGAGCTTTATCATAAACATTTGCTACGCAAAACTCTTTAGTACCATGCATTTCGACATCAGGCACAAACAAAGCATTATCATAAGATTTATCAAAGTAGCATGGATTATCATAAATAACAGTAGCATAATTATTCTCACAAGTATTACTCATAGGTACTATTTCAAGAGAATCCACAGGAACATAACATTCAACCTCTTTCGGTAAGCATGGAGGACAATCAAATAGTGTAAGAGATAAAGAGTTACTCTCATTAGAAGGTTGGCATGGGTAGCTAATCCATTCTTCCTCCTTTTGTTCATCACTCTCCTCTTCTTTTTCATCCAATGAGCTTTCAGGTTCATCAATTTCTTCTTTCACAGGTTCCTGCAAATTGTGAGTGCATTCTTGTGCATTAATGAGTCTCTCTTTATAATCAATGATATAAGGATTATCACTGTAACTTTCTATGCAAAAATTAAGGAGAGAAGAGACATAATCTTTAAGGTCCTTACAAACAACACAAGTTTCATAATTTTTAACCATGAAGGATTCTATCTCAGAGGCTCCCACAAATAAGACAAATTGTTCTACCTCTTCGAAGCCAAGATGAATATAGTTATTCCAATTATAGTTCTTAATTAAAACTTCTTCACTAAAGCCACATTGAAATTTTAGATGTTTAGTATCCTCTTCAGAGCAACAATTTATATCATGGCGTTTAAGCAAAATTTTAGCAATTGTATTCAATTTTTCTATCATAGCACTCATTACTTTACCAGTTCTTGATTCTCTATAATTATTATAATATTCTATAAGCTCCAAGTAGGTTATGAGTTCTCCCATAACAGCAGTTTTTAATTTTTAGGGTTTCAAATTTTTATGGATTTTTGGGTATATGAGAAAAATAAAACAAGACAACAAGAAACTAAGCAAAAGTAAACTAAGAAAAATAATACTAGACAGAAATAAACTAAGCACAAATAAACTAAACAAAAGTAAACTAAGCAAAACAAAATAAAAGAAACTAAAAACAGAGAGAGAGGTAGAGTGTACTCCCCAGGTGAATTTATGAGTAGAGCTATGCCTCCCCGGCAACGGCGCCAGAAAACAGTCTTGATAACCCACAAGTATAGGGGATCGCGGCAGTCTTCGAGGGAAGTAAAACCCAAATTTATTGATTCGACACAAGGGGAGGTAAAGAATACTTATAAGCCTTAACAACTGAGTTGTCAATTCAGCTGCACCTGGAAAAGCACTAGTAACAGGGGTGATGTGAAAGCAGCAGTAATATGAGAGCAATAGTAATAGTAACACAACAGCGGTAACACTAACACTGAGGCAATGGCACCAGAAAATAGTTGATACTACTTCCAATGACATATAGAACGAGTATATGATGATGAAAGATGGATCGGGGTTCCCAGCGATCTACACTAGTGGTAACTCTCCAATAACAAGTGACAAGTGTTGGGTGAACAAATTACAGTTGGGCAATTGATAGGATTGAAATAGCATTAAGACAGAACATCAAGATTATTAATCATGTAGACATGTTTTCCATATATAGTCATACGTGCTCGCAATGAGAAACTTGTACAACATCTTTTGTCCTACCAGCCGGTGGCAGCCGGGCCTCAAGGGAATCTACTGGCTATTAAGGTACTCCTTTTAATAGAGCACCGGAGCAAAGCATTAACACTTGGTGAAAACATGTGATCCTCATACCTACGCCTTCCCCTCCAGTTGTCCCAATTTCTGTCACTTTGGGGCCTTTGGTTCCGGACATAGACATGTGCATACAACTTGTAGATACAATCTAAGCAGTAAGTATAGAGCTTAAATCTAAGATCATGCCACTCGGGCCCTAGTGACAAGCATTAAGCATAACAAGATTGCAGCAACAATAACTTCACAAACTTTATAGATAGACTAATCATAATGTATCATCCATCGGATCCCAACAAATACAACACCGATTACATCAGATGAATCTCAATCATGTAAGGCAGCTCATGAGATCATTGTATTGAAGTACATGGGATAGAGAGTACCAACTAGCTACTGCTAGAACCCGTAGTCCATGGGGGGACTACTCACGGAGCATGATGGAGGCGATGGCGTCGATGGAGATGGCTTCCGGGGGCACTTCCCCGTCCCAGCAGGGTGCCGGAACAGAGACTTCTGGCCCCCGAATTGGAGTTTCGCGATGGCGGCGGCGCCCCTGGAGTCTTTCTGGAGTTTCGTCAAAAGGTATCGCGTTTTTAGGTCGAAAGGGCTTATATAGGCGAAGAGGCGGCGCAGGAGGGGCACCAGGGCGCCCTCCCCATAGGCCGGCGCGGCCAGGGGCCTGCCCGCGCGGCCCTATGGTGTGGGGGCCCCAGGCCTCCCCTCTGACTCCCCTTCGGTGTCCTGGTCTGTCTCGGTGAATTATGATGTTTGGTCTTCGTTTCATCAAATTCCAAGAATATTGCCCGAACAGCCTTTCTGGAACCAAAAACAGCAGAAAACAGGAACTGGAACTTCGGCATCTTGTTAATAGGTTAGTTCCGGAAAACGCATAAAAACATTATAAAGTGTGAGCAAAACATGTAGGTATTGTCATAAAACAAGCATGGAACATCAGAAATTATAGATACGTTGGAGACGTATCACGACTCGACTAAAAATCTTTGGCGACTCACAATTGGTGGCTCAGCAAGTCATGAATCAATGTGATGCAGTCAATGATAGCATGGTGGCATACAAAGAAGTGTACAATGAGCTCGAGAAATTATTTGATGGATGCGAAGTAAACCACATCAGCAGGCTAAGCAATGATGAAGCCGATGTTCTTGCAAACATCGGGTCGCAGTGCCTCGCAATTCCACCAGGTGTGTTTTTGGAAGAGATAGCCGAGATCCACAAAACCAAAGAAGGCGCAGAAGAAGCAGAAGGAGGAGAAAACCTCGACGGTTCCCAAAGAAGCATCAGAAGAGGAAGAGGACCAGGAGCTAGTGATGATGGTGCAGGTTCCATGGATGCAAGCATACATATCATACATCTTAAGGAAAGAAATACCCGACGACCCAGTTGAAGCAAGGTGAGTTATTCGACGATCCAAGGCCTTTACAGTGGTCAAAGGGGAGTTGTACAAGCGCAGTATTTCGGGTGTGTTACAAAGGTGCGTCACACCCGAAGAAGGAAGGATAATCTTGAAGGATGTACACGAGGGAATATGTGGTCATCACGCGAGCAGTCGAGCTATCGCGGCTAAGGTTTTTCGGGCTGGATTTTACTGGTTGACAGCAATCGACGACGCGAAGGAGATAGTACGAACTTGTGACGCGTGTCAGAGATTTGCCGCAAAACCTCACTCTCCGGCAGCAGAACTGATTCCAATACCATTGTCTTGGCCCTTTGCTCAATGGGGTCTCGACATGGTGGGAAAACTACACAAGGCCTCGCCAGGAGGATACGAGTATATGCTCGTCACTTTCGACAAATTCACCAAGTGGATAGAAGCGAAGCCGATAAATTCACCATATGCAGCGTCAGCAATAAAGTTCGTGAAGAGCATCGTTTTTCGGTTTGGAGTACCTCATAGCATCGTCACGGACAATGGCAGTAACTTCACATCCAAGGAATTCAAGGCATACTGCGCAGAAGTAGGCATTAAATTGCACTTCGCGTCCGTTGGGCACCCGCAAACCAACGGTCAAGTCGAGAAAGCCAATGGTATCATCTGCAATGGTATCAAGAAGCGCCTGCTAGGACCACTGGAAAAGGCTCGACATACTTGGCCAGAAGAGTTGCCAAGTGTATTGTGGAGTATTCGAACAACGCCAAATACAGCGACACAGGAAACTCCGTTCTTTCTGGTCCATGGAGCTGAGGCGGTACTACCGATAGAAATCGAGCATGACTCCCCAAGAGTCACAGAGTATGATGAAGAAGCTTCCAGAAGAGCATTAGAGGACGATGTCGATGCACTTGACGAAGCTCGAGATGAAGTACTATCATGGGTCACCAAATACCAGCAAGACTTGAAAAACTACCACAGTCGACGATTGCGGCCAAGGTCTTTTCAGGTCGGAGATTTAGTTCTACGGCTCAATCAATAGAGTACTGAAAAACTCGAGTCGCCATGGCTTGGCCCTTACGTACATCGTCACAGAAGTAATCGAAGGAGGAGCATACAGGATCAAGGACAAGAAGACGGGGGTTCCCGAGAAAAACCCCTGGAACGTGGCGCAACTCAGACGATTCTACGCTTAGAATCGAAATATAGTCCTCCTCTGTAAACATACAATGTACTGAAACGCCCGCGAGTTTTCAGACGCACTCTTTTTCTTTTCAGGGCACCGAGTGGGGCTGGAAAGGTTTTTAATGAGGCGGGCTCGCGGTGCTGCAATATAGTAAAATATATTGGTGATATACATCTTTTTTCGTCGACAGGCTCGGGGGCTCATAACCCACGACAGCAAAATATATATACTCTCGCAAAATAGTAAATTCATCGAGACACAAAAAATAGTTTGAGCTCCGGCCAAAGGCTCGGGGGGCTTCGCAATATAGATTACACTTCACAATATAGACAACTTCATTATTACGAAGAATTCGACAAAAAAATACAGACATGATTTCTCGCAATATAGTACGACTCAGTTAATGCCTAATATACTATCTATGGATAGACCTTTGTTGTTTGCAGCAGTTGTTGTATGTTCAGCATAGCTCCCTTTGACAAAGAACTCAGAGTCCATCCGAAGAAGTTCGTCCATCATTTCTTCGGCTACAGGAGTTACAACATCAATGATTTTGTCGACGTTCCTTTTCCGTTTCGACTGCTTGGCCAGGCACTTGGAGACAATCTTCGTGAGGTCTAATTTCCGATAGCAGATTTGTATCATAATCATGGCGAATCTTGCTCCAGCAGACAATTGAGCTCGCACAAAGTTATGGATACGAGGGGCATCCCAAAATTTTTCAATCAGACCAAGAAGAGTGTCGGGTGTCTCGTTCCGAGGAAACATTGTCTTGTAAACCAGGGACAAGGTTCTGGTGCAGAAATCAAGAAATTCACGAACCTGACAGGCGCGGTCTTGAAACCTGACAATCTGTCGGGTGCGTTCTGGAGTGGCCCAGAACAAGGAACCATGGTCAAGAGAGAAGTTAACGAGGAGATTTGTCCTTGCATTTACCCTTTCGTCTTCAGCAGCAGCGTCGAGAAAGGAACCTATTTGGCAATAGCACAAGAATTTCAAAAAAGGAAATAGCAGGAACACAGAAGAAGTTTTGGTTTTCAAAAGCATACATGACATATCCAAACTGGCTTCATTCATCAACTCGAGCATAAAATTCTCTCGAGTGGTCGCTTTTGCAGCTTCAGAAACGGCGGCTTCCTTGGCAGCTATGGCTTCTTGAGCCTGCTGTAGTGCAGCTTTCTCTTTTTCGGATGCCTTTCGAGATTGTTCCATCATCACAAGTGTTTGCTTCTTCGCATACTGAAGCTGTTGACGAAGTTCTTCCAAGTCTTGCGCTGAACCCTTACTCGAGGAATCTTCACCAAGCTCATTATTAATAGGCGTTTTCTTCGAGTGGGAGGAAGTAGGAAAAACATCGGAAGGATGAGGAGTTGGAGTATAGTTGTCAAATGTCAACTGAAACAAAAGGTTCGACATCAATCATCAAGCAAAATAGAATTCCATTGATTTTCAGAATATTTACAAGACATTACAATGGAGGTCGCCCTAACAAACTAGTGGGGTAAGTGCCGCCAAAGCTACTTTGGCGACAGCATCAAAAGGAAAAAAAGAAAAAGAAGGACAGGGTGGTCTACTTGACCTCCGACTTGGACGCGCTTGGAGCAGGAGTTGGTTTGACACCAAGGAAGTCAAGGATCGACTTTGAGGGAGGCTTGGCAGCTCTAATTAGAGATTGCCACTTCTTCGTCTCCATCTTCCCTATGTCGCCAACTTTAGCCCAGTCGACTTTTTGCTGGCTACTAGCCATCAGAGCGATGGTGCCTTCAACACCAATCTCCAGGCCTTCCTGGCGGAGTTTGAGCCCAAGATCTTCCGGCACGTTGAAGCTTTTGGCGAGAGCAGTAAAACTGTCGGGCTCCACTTTCTTCGGGAAGAAGTAGGGGAAAAGCTTCGATAGACCTGCTTCAGCGTCAGCAAGGCCCTCGCGTGCTTCATCCCCATGGAATTCCAGAAGAGAAAGCGCGTCGAGAAGTTGATCGCCTTCAGGATCCTCCACTTCATATTCTTGATGAGTTCTCCCTGAAAGCAAGCAAAGGGAAGCTCGTCAATAAGAATGCTCAAGACAGTGAAGCAATTCGAAGAAATAAATAAAGGATTCAAGCACTTAGTAACAAAACGTCGACTCTGTGACTGTAAGCGACTGAGGATCACTTTTTCTCGAGCAGCTTGCTCGGTCACTTTGTCGCTTAAAGCAGTTTCTGCATCATGAAGTCTCTTCCGAAGATCTTCGACAGCAGCAGCATCCGCCTTGGCCTTCTTGGCATCTGCTTCAGCCTTCTTATGAGCCTTTTCACTCTGCTCTAGTTTTTGAGCAAGTGTATCAGCATGCTTGTTGGCCTCCGCAAGATTCTCTGCCAAAATAATCAAAACCAGTCAAAATCACGACAAGAAAGGAGTGAGAAGTCATTTGTCAGAAGAAGCAGCAAAATATTACCTTCAGCTTTGTTAGCATGATCACGGTACCCGACGAATTGGGTACCGAAGCGGATGAATTCCTTAATCAAAGGCTGACGAAGAAAGACAGAGAAAGAAAGCGTAAATATAGTAAAAAGCTCGACAGCACAAAGCAAAAAAGAAGCAAACGACAAAAAGTTGATAGCATCGGAAAATACTTTGCACAAAAAAGGAGAAGGGACTTACATCATCCAGAATGGGAGTCGTGGAGTCACCCAGCTGTAAGGCAGGCTCCGTGATTAATTCGACCCTTGCCCTTTTTGGCGAAGGGGCATGGGGGCTTGTAGGAGGAGTTGGTTGCTCGGTGTTTTGTTGAGGAGGCGAAGATTCATCTTCATCAGCCTGCACTTCAAAAACAACCAAAGTACGCGACGTACTCGTTCGAGCAGTCGCGTCAATAGGTTGCGCTTCTTCCTCGTCACCACTGCAGTAAAATGGCGACAATCTAAGAAGCAAGATAGACAAAAACATCGAGAGTAAAACAACAAGAAGCAATAGAGAACTTACGAGCTGACGAGGGCATCATCGTATAGATTGAAAGCCGCCTTCCTATCTGAAGGACCAGCTTCTTCGGCTTTGGAGGTGCCGGAATCTTCGATTTCATCCCTTTTCTTTTTGTTCCTTGGAGAAACAGTGGGAGGAAGGGAGTGTGTCGAGGCAGTGGCCTCAGAATCAGCTTCTTTTTCGGAGGAAGCCGCGGATTTGTGAGAACCCGCGACTTCACTCTCAGGGCGTGAGGTACCTTGGTTGTCATCATCGACAACGGTACGATCTTCAACTTCTCCACCCTCAGGAAGAGGTGGAAGAGAAGTAGGAGCGGGGTGGTTCTGAGAAAAAGAAAGAGTATCGATAAAAAAAAGAAGTTATGCAAAAAAAGCTAGCAAGATAGTAGTCGATAAATAATAAAACTCGACAAGACAATATAGCGAATAAAAGGGAAAAAATTACCTCGGGAAGAGGTTTGGCGCCGCTATATGGCGTAATGCGGCAAGAGGATGGAATGGTGTCCTTCTTGCTAAGCGATGAGATTCTTCGGATAAGCTTCTCAAAATCCTTCAAAGGAAGGTCTTTGGAGAGCCTGTCGACGTCTTTTTCACCAGCATACATCCAGAGGGGATTTTTGCGAGCCTGGAGAGGCTGCACTCTAATCCTAAGGAAATCTGCGGTTGATCTCAATACCCGACAGTTCCTTGCCGCGGGTGTTTTGTATCTTGTGGATGCGAGTCATCAGCGCTTCTGTCGCCAACTTTTCAGCTTCGGTAGCTTCAGCATCCCAGGAACGGCGGCGAAGGATTTTGGCTTCTCCGTCAAAAGGGGCGATGTTGTCCTCCACTGGATTGGAGCTTTCTTCATGTACATACAGCCACCTCTTCCGCCAACCTTGGACGGAGTCGGGGAATTTGACGTCGAAATATTCGACGTCAGAACGAACACAGATAACAGCACCGCCAATATTGTAGGCGACGTTGTGGGAGCCATTACGGCGGAGATAGAAGATGCGCTTCCACAGAGCCCAATTAGGTTGGACCCCGAGGAAGCACTCACACAATGTGATAAAAATTGAGACGTGGAGGATGGAATTGGGCGTCAACTGATGCAGTTGAAGCCCATAGACAAACAGGAGACCCCGAAGAAACTCGTGGATTGGGGGAGAAAGACCTCGGATGAGGTGGTCAACGAAACTGACCCGGTACTCGATTGGAGGCGTTGGATAGCTCTCCTCCTTGGGGAAGCGGAGCGAATTCTCCTTCTTGATGAACCCCAGCTTCTTCAACAAGTTGATGTCTTGGGCAGAGATCTTGGATCTTTCCCACTCAGCGCTCCCCAGATCTGCTGTCGCCATCTTCGACTCTGGAGTGCTGTCCCTAGTCAAACGGATGCGAGGAGGCATCAATGAGTGTGGCGGCGAAAGGTGTGAGTGTGGTGGAGCGCTTGAAGCAACGGGAGTAATCGAGGATTTTGCAGAGGAGAAGCAAAGGTGCGGCGCGAGCGAAAGGGCTGAAGGAGGAAGACGATGCCTTTATATAGAGGTGCGGTGAATCGACACGCCGTTGGATTGGAGAGATTGCAGGACAGAAGGTGTACACGTGGACAAGGGGTAAAAAGTAATTTCATTCAGATGAGAAAAAACAAGAGCTACAGTACGTGCGCCAGAAAAAGCGGAGGACGTGTGCCCCCCACTTGCACAACGTGTCAACTTGATGGATAATTTGGGCCCGCAAGGCACAGAGAGAGCAGTTTTCGCGTTTTCCCGGTACAGCGGTCGTGGCTATCGTCAGCAATGATGTCACCTTGGCAAGAGAAAAGTTCAGCTAAGCAGCTTCATAAAAACAGCGACAGCAGAAGATTGTGGATTATCTCGAGAGCCTTTGATCAAATACAAGTTTTTGATCAAATGCTCGGGGGCTACTTTGGAAAAATGAAAAAATCGAGAAAGACAAAATAGAAATGGTGAGAGCCTATGATCAAATACAAGTATTTGCTCATAGCCTCGGGGGCTACTCCCATCGGGAGCGCTGTTCACGCACCCGAGAGATTTGAAAACTTCGAAAGAGAAGGAAAATATAGCAGTATAAGGCGTGGAGCCTACACCCAAGCACAAGTCCTTGGCTGTAGCCTCGGGGGCTACTCCCATCGGGAACGCTGTATATAAAAAAGAGAGAATAAAAGAAAGAAAGAAGAAGAAAAATGAGCATATTTCGAGTTATATACATAACTCTACATATACTCCCATCGGGAGAGCAATATAAGTCATCCGTTGACTCAATAAAATGTGCTATTCCAACAGCCGAAAAAGCACCCGACAATATATTCTCAGAACGCCAAAGTTGCGAACAATTTCTGAATGCCGCAAAACTTTGCGAAGGTAAGACCCCAGATCCGTTCTGTGTGGCGTGGCGCCGTCTCTGACGTCGGTTTGCTACTTTTTTCCGTATCAACAGATACGAAGAAAAATCCTAACGGACGCGTTAGGTACCCGATAAATATGACTGGGACTCGACAGAATGGTAAGACCTTAAGCGGCACTTGTCGAAGTTTACACCAGTATCCCAAGATCATGTCCAGGGACGTGATCTTGAAGTAGGTTTTTGCGGATTGCCACTAGAGCAGTTAACTAGTACCTGATCCGTCAGATGAACTAGCCCCAACTACCATTATCCCTGTACAATATAGAAATTCGTATGCAAAGATATGTGGTAAAGTTCAGAGTTATCGAATAAATATAAAGGTGGAGATTTTCCCTGACTCTGCGATTCAAGCAAAATCTCGGGGGCTACTGACATAGGCATCCCCAATGGGCCTGCCGAAGATGGTACCCGGGGTTTATTGAAGGCCCATGACCCAAAGGATAAGAAGAATCCGGAAGCCCAAGTTGCTAGTTAAGGAAAGTTGGAGTTGTATTAGGAGAGAACACTTGTAATACTGCGGGATGAGTTGGAAACCCTCCCGGACTCTGTAACTTGTGTATCACGAATCCCTCGGCTCCACCTCCTATATAAGAGGGAGCCGAGGGACAAAGAAAGCATCGATTCATTGTCTCACAAACCCTAGTTTTCATATCGTCGAGTACTTTTCGGCTGAAACCTTCGAGATCTACTTGCCCTCTACTTCTAACTAAAACCCTAGTCTACAACCCGTAGGCATTGACAAGTTAATCCCTTGTCACTCCCGTATATGTGGCGCATTTTAGTATGACGTGAAACCTCTGTGCGATGATATTAGACCACCTACGCACCACATATCACATGACATGTGCACGCATTAGATTTTTGGGAACCCATGCGGTTTCCGGCGGTGTCCCACCGAATCTGCTGGAAACTAAGCGGATTTGAACTAGGGGTCAACTATCCGTCCCTCCAGAAATTCCGGAAAAAATGTTTTTAGTTCTACGACGCATCATTATATGTGCTATTTTTTGTCCGTTTAGTTTGTTCATGAATGGATTCACCCGCACGCCCGGTACGGTGATACCCCATGTCCCGGGGGCCCTGTTTTGGCCAGATGGCAATTTGAACAAAGTCAAAAAAATCCCACGGAGCTGCGCGGCGTCATTTTATATGTCATAGTAACTATTCCATTGTTCAAAACTGGGATACAACAATTATTTTGAAAAAACCTTCACGAAAAGGGCTAGCACGCCCGGAGTTCTATAGATTTTAGGGGAAATAAGGTGGAAAACGGCCTCGGCATGGCATAGTTTGACAAAACAAGGTCATATTTGGCACGTGTGTGGGCCCTAGGATTGAAAGCAAGACCCCGAACGCGGATTTCTAATCCAACCCACAGGCGACCATCTTTTCATTTTTAGCATGCACAAACGGTTTTTATTTGTGAAGCAGCTACATGGGGCGTATTTTAGTATGACGTGAAATCTCTGTGCAATGATAGTAGACCACCTACACACCACCTGTCACATGACATGTGCACGCGTTAGCTTTTTGGGAACCCATGCGGCTTCCGGCGGTGTCCTGCCGAATCCGCTGAAAACTAACTGGATTTGAACTAGGGGTCAACTATCCGTCGCTCCAGAAATTCTGGAAAAAATGTTTTTAGTTTTACGATGCATTATTATATCTGCAATTTTTTGTCCGTTCAGTTTGTTCGCGAATGGGTGCACCCGCACAACCGGTACGGCAATACCGCATGTCCTGGGGGCCCTGCTTTGGCCAGATGGCAATTTGAACGAAGTCAAAAAATTCCACCGAGCCGCGCGGCGTCATTTTATATGTCATAATAATTATTCCGTTTGTCAAAATTGGGATATGGAAATTATTTTGAAAAATTGTTCACGAAAAGGGCTATCATGTCCGGAGTTCTATGGATTTTAGGGGAAATGAGGTGGGAAACGGCCTCGACATGGCATAGTTTACCAAAACGAGGTCATATTTGGCACGTGTGTGGGCCCTAGGATAGTAAGCAAGACCCCCGGCGCGGATTTCTAATCCGACCCATGGGTGACCATCTTTTCATTTTTAGCGTGCCCAAACGGTTTTTATTTGTGAAGCAGCTACATGGTGCGCATTTGAGTATGACATAAAACCTCCATGCGATGATAGTAGACCACCTACACACCACCTATCACATGACATATGCATGCGTTAGCTTTTTCGGAACCCATGCGGCTTCCAGTGGTGTCCTGCCGAATCCGCGGGAAATTGACCGGATTTGAACTAGGGGTCAACTATCCGTCGCTCCAGAAATTCCGAAAAAAATATTTTTAGTTCTACGATGCATCATTATATGTTCTATTTTTTGTCCATTTAGTTTGTTCACGAATGGGTGCACCCGCACGCTCGGTACGGCGATACCGCATGTCCCGGGGCCCTGTTTTGGCCAGATGGCAATTTGAACGAAGTCAAAAAAAAATCCCACGGAGCCGCGTGGCGTCATTTTATATGTCATAGTAACTATTCTGTTTGTCAAAACTGGGATATGGCAATTATTTTGAAAACCCCTTCACGAAAAGGGCTATCACATCCGGAGTTCTATGAATTTCAGGGGAAATGAGGTGGAAAATGGCCTCGGCATGGCATAGCTTGCCGAGAAGAGGTCATATTTGGCACGTGTGTGGGTCCTAGGATGGTAAGCAATACCCTGGACGCGGATCCGACCCATGAGCAACCATTTTTCATTTTTCGCGTGTGTGAAAGCCATGAAACCTCGAACATTATAGCTCATTTCTAAGAAGATTTGTTTAGGTATTTGAAATATTCCGTTTTTGATATTTTTCTATGATAGATCTTATTTTTCTGCAAAATCTGATATATTATACTTATTTTTCTCAATTAGAATAATTTAGTTATGCTTTTTTGAAGACTGCCGTGGAGAAATAGAAAAAAGCTATGCCGACGGTATAACCGTCGGCACATGTCTATAGTGAAAAAAAGGAAAAAAAAATGTTGTGCCGATGGCAAGACTGGTACTGTGCCGACGGCCAGAACTGTGCCGACAGTGGCCATCGGCACCTCTAGCCTGTACCGACGGCCAATTTAACGCCGATGGCCATCCTTATCGCCGCGTCTCCGGAGGCTCCTGTGCCGTTCATGTGTACTGTTCATACACATGAACAGTGCCCAAAACTGTGACTCTGTGAGTGCTCTGTTTTTCTGGTCCAAGTAGGAAAGTGGATTACAAATAGGAATTGCGGCATACTATGCAATAATAAAAATATTGGAAACTTTCTTAACATCCTTGGAAAAAACGGCTACTTCTTTTTTAAAACTAATGCAGAATCAATCTCAGTAAAAAATAAGACTCAATATTTTGCGCGAATGGAATTGGGAGCCCTGTGCAACGCCCACACACACAAGGTCAAGGGGTGATTAAAGGAGAACGGTTCAACATTGTTCAGAGGGAAGCATCTAACATAGACTGTTTGAGCCATTGGTGAAGTTGTGGAGGCCAAAAAGTATGATCAGTGCAAGACTATCTGTCGTCGACAACAACATATATATAGTACATCCACTACGACATGAATACCAATGTATGATGCCACTGCAAATAATTATTTTTTGATCTAACGTGGCTTTTCACTGATCTGATCACTGTAAAATAGTAGGGGAATAGTTTTTGGCGATTCAATTCATCTACATAAATTTATGTGCTTTACCAGTAAATCCGAGCCCACCCTCAATTTTCATCCTAGATTCGCCACTGAGTATACCTACAATAACCGAGTCAGTCCAGTGCACTCTCATTGTTCATGGCATCGTTGTTACATTAACTATACCCATGATAAAATAAATGTGTTGATCAAACAACACATGACGTAGTCCTAGGAGCAGGACTATGAACACTTATTTATTCATTCTTATACACGTATTTATGAGTTTTCCTTTGAATCTCATATTCAAGACACATGTTAGTTATAGCATAATAGAGTAAACTTTAATCACAAAATTTGGAGTTAGATAATAACACTTTATTATTGCATCTAGGGAATAACTCCTTCACCTCCCGACACGTTGGGCATTGGTGGACGCGGTGCTCGGTGTTGCCGGAATGCATGTCCTGGGGACTGCATCCAGGTCCATGGCTCCTATCGAGACGAGTCGGTCTAGGTAGGAAACAAATGAACCAGTATTTTGACTTAGCTCTGGAATTTCATGTATTTTATATTGAAAATAGGGAAAGTTTAAAAATGGAAAAAATGGGAGTGATGACCCTACCACTTATAAACATACTAAAAGGAAAAGGGGTAGCATGAGTAGTCAAGAAAATGGGATGTTCCAACTTCGATGTCATCGCTTCGGTCACCTAATTTTTGTTTATTTGAAGTCGAGTGTCCAGGTTGATATTAAAAAAATTGTTAAAAGAGATACATTGATATTCCAAATTTGATGTCAGCACATGGGTCACCTATTTTTTGTTTATTTCAAGTCAGTGTCCAGAGGTTGATATTAAAAAAATTCTAAAAGAGATACAATTATATTCCAAATTTGATGTCAGCGCATCGGTCAGCTAATTTTTTGTTTATTTGAAGTCCAGGGTTGATATTAAAATTTTTGTTAAAAGATACACTGACTAAAATAAAATCAATTACACCCAGCCTCGATAAAAACTCTATAATAGTGTAATGTCAAGAGCTAGAAGAAACATACAAAAAAAAGAGAGAAAAAAACATGGCCATGCCAGAGCGATTAGTGGGTAGCTCTGGCGAAAATCAACCACCATCATACACCTACATTATGGAATACGCTCGCTGACTGTCTCTGTGAAGAAAAAAATGTACAAGCGCCCTTGTCATCCTATCTAACTGCCAAAGTGTGACATTGGGGTTTCAGCTCACAGAAATTCCAAGCATGTTACACATGCAATGTCTTCAACAAGGACACGTCTAAAACTCTGCCATTGCCATACACAATCAATGCCGCCTGTCTCGTCCGAGAAGCACCGTCAAAACAAAGTCTCTGCTATGTGATGTCTGTCGCCCCTAGTACTTTCCAAGCATGAATCACCTAACTCATGCATGGTCGCCACACAGATAGCTTTGACGTGGACATCACCCCATCATGCTCTCCCAAGTCACAACACGCCGCGACACATTGTGTTCATGTGTTGAATACAGTGCTGTTTGGTACTCCTCTCGCAGTTTATTAGACGCGTATCACTAGATCGTAAATTTTACGATCTAGTTAACATTAGTTATATGTTATAAAAATTATATCATCAGAAAGTTTAGATGTTTTCTAATAATATAATTTTTATATTATAAAATTTGAATTATATAGGTTAAATTGGTAACCTAGAGATACGGGAAAGACTAGTAAATTGAGACGGAGGAAGTAGTACTACTCCCTCCGTCCCAGTTCGCAGGGCAAAATTTGCCAATATCTTGGCCCAAGGTGAAATCTCATTGGCCAAGATTTCTACATGCATGGAGTACTACTGCGTGGTGGTTTCACATGCATGGAGTACTAGTGCGTGGTGGGAGATGAAAAGAGTAGTGTTTGCATGCAAAAATGAATTAGTTTACTCCCACATTAAATGCAAAATGTGCCTAGGAGGTGAGAGATTTTGGGACAAATATTTTTTAGAAATTTGCCTTGCGAACTGGGACGGAGGGAGTAGTACACATCGGGAATATTGTGTAGAGTTATAACTCGCCAACAAACAGTCGTGGAATCCCACGAAGTTTCACGGCACGTTTTAAAGAGACATTGGAAAAGTTACTGCATGATGTCCGAGTGTATGACATATTTATACATATTATATATGTGCCCGTGCGCTTTGAACGAGACTAATCACATCATTATCTTAATCTGGTTTGACCAAAACCTCCACGTGTATGCTAAGAGGGAGGGTGCGTAGCTACAACGGACCATATATTATTATCGGAGGCGGCTAAAAATATTTGTTCAAATAAATAAGAAGAAAGTCCATTTTTAGTCCACTTCAAAAAAAAATCCAATAATACAAGTGACAACGCGCTGCGACACATTGTGTTGTACTACAGCTGTTGGGAACATATGATGTAGCGTTAGAACTCTCCATGGAATCCCATAAAGTTTCATCACACAATTTTAGAGATACATTGTTTTTTTTTGCGAAAATACAAAAGTCTTGTGTTTCGACGCATTGATAGAAAATAAAAGTTATATATACAAGTCCAAATAAGGACCAACACCGCACCATGCAACTCGACCACAAAAACCTAATCTAGGGGAAAAGTTGGTGAAGAACCCGAGCCCCCGCGTCCACCCATTGTCGCGCCTCGTTCCTGATGTCATCGAATAGGGAAGCCACCGAAGGACCACATTGTTGAAGACTGCAATGTTTCTATGTTTCCATATCCACCATTCAGTGAGCATGATCAGCGACAAGGTGCCACTGAACAGCTAGCGAGGGCGGTCCACTCCGTCAGCGACCACCACACGAAGTTACCCTCAACCGTGGGTGGCCCAAAGGTAGACCTAATCCACGATAGGATCTCGTACCAGATGGTCCAGGAGAATGTGAGTGATAGTCTCCTCGGATTGGTCGCATGGCAGGCATCTTGCCACATGTGGTAGGCCACGTCACGCAAGTCGCTCGTTCGTCTAACACAGGTCAAGGCAGGCCAACCATATGAATAACTTCACCGTAGACGGTGCCCAGGACCTCTAGTTCAGCCTGCATGAACTTGATATACCCCCCTCTCCCCGAAAGAGGGTGTTGTAACATGAACTAAAAGAGTATTGTGCACCTATCATCAAATGCCAAACCAACATGTCCGGCTCCATTGAGAGATGCGCGCACCTGAGCCTGCTCCACAGTTGGGCATCCTGCTAGAGGGCTAGAGCGCAAGGCGCACCAGCAATGTCTAAGATCCAGCTGCGCTCCGCCAGCGCTTGCTAGATCGTACGTTTCTTCTGGCAGCGACTAGAGATCAGGCGTAGACCTCAGGCGCTATCTCTCTGATGGGCCTCCCATCCACCCATTTCTCATCCACCTCGTCTAATGCCATGAAGGTGGAGGTCATGAAGACATCCATCTCTACCTTGGAGAATTGCATATCGAGCCCGCCCAAGGTCGTAGCGGGTCTGTACGCATCCTCCACAACGAGCGCACCCTAAGGCTGATTGCAGTACGGGGAAGGCCCGGGATCCCCAAGCCCCCGTGTCGTAGAGGATGGCACACCATGGAACAGTTGACGTAGTAGTGGCCACCATTCGTGTATGCCCTACCAGGCCATAAGAAGCCATGCAGGATATTGTTGACTAGCTTAAGTTTCTTCTTGTTAAAGCTAAGCACTACGAGTTGGTGAAACAATATGGCCGCAAGCACCGAGCAGACTAGCGCTAACTGCCCCGCCCTAGGAATCAATAGTGCTTTCCAGGTGGGCAGCTTGTCAGCTAACCGGTCCACCACATGCTGGAACGCCTCACCTGGCAGCCATCTGACTGAGAGCGGGATGCCAAGGGTAATTCATGGGGAAGGGTGCCAACTGGCACTCCATGGCCACCACCGCACCATTGGCCTGCTCCTCCGAGCAATTCATCCGTGAAACCAAGCACTTGGCGAAGTTGGTGTGTAGCCACGACACATGTCCGAACAGCTCAAGGATGATGCAAATAGAATGCAATTCCATTGCATCTGGATGGCAAAAGATGACTACATTGTCCGTGTAAAGCGATACTGGCATTACCAGTTATCTATGCGCCATGTTCTAGAGGATCCCAAACTCGATGGCCTTAGCCACTGCCCTGTTAAGTGCATGCATGACCAATACGAACAACAATATATAGCCTTGTCTCAAGCCACTCCTATGCCATATGGAGGGTTGGCTCAAGCGTTTAGCATCGCCCTAGTACTCATAGTCGACAGGGGGGATGGCAACTAACTCACAAAACCTTGGCCAGAACCCCATCTTACGGAGGACCTCGGAGAGGAACCCCCACGAGACCGAGTCGAAGGCGTGCACTATGTCCAACTTGAGCATCACCCGCGGCTCCTTCGGGAGGTAAAAGATCCTGGCCGTCTGCTGGACTAACATGAAATTGTCATGGGTGCACAACTTGCCTACGAACGCGCATTGCTTGCAATCCACCAGCGACTCCATCCGAGGGGACATGAGAGATGCCAACGTCCTTGGGCACTAACTTGGAGAAGATGTGGATCAGGCTGATTGGCCGGTAGTCACCTAGCGCCGCCATGTCAGGACGCTTAGGCAATAGTATCAACAATGCCTGATTCGGGTCCATGAATCCGCACCCCCACATCGTGAATAGCTTATCGAAAGTTGCCATGAATCCTCCCTTCACAATCGCCTAACAGCTCTAGAGGAACTCAACCGTGAATCCGTCGAGCCCTGGCGCCTTTTCATGAGGCAGACGTCAGACCACCTCCCATATCTCGTCCTCTGTGAAGGAAACCTCAAGATTGGAGAGGTCCTCTGAGTGTATGCCCAGGAAGTCCAAGTCCAATGAGTACTGACAATCCACCAACATGCCTAGGAGGCCCTCGAAGTGTGTGAAATAAGCTTCCGCCATGGCAGTGTCGTCGGAGATGACCGCACCATCAACCTGGAGCTATGAATCACATTCTTCTTATGGCGGTAGGTTGTGTGCTGGTGGAAGAAGGCCATGTTTGCACCCCCTCTCTCTAAGCCAGGAAATCTTGGCCCTCTGTCGAGCCATCATGCGCTCGAGAGAGGCTAGCCCCAAATATGTGTGCTTAAAGTGGGCCTGGAGTTGATGCTCATCCAAAGATAATTATCATGATTCCATGGTGATGTCCAGCCTCGGCACCACCTCCCGTGTTGTCATCAACTAGAATTTGACACACCCAATCTTGTTGTTGCTCCAGCTCATAAGGTTACGGGTCGTCCGCTTCAGCTTGGCCGTGAGCCGCTGGAAAGGGTCCGTGTCACCGTAATCTCACTCGCTCATAAGCTTGCACCACCTCACTAAAGTCGTCTAGCTTCAGCTATTCAAACTGGAACCGCTCCCGACCCATGGACTATGTGGTGCAGTATAGGAGGAGGGGTACTGATCCGCCATAACTGCCGCCAGCCAGCTCAAGGAGAGTCTGCCATGGAGTTCTTCCCATGCCACAGTGATGAACACCCTGTCAAGCTTGACTAGGGTGGGGGGTCTCCCGTTTGTTCGATCACGTGTAGTGTCTCCCGTGCGGGTAGACCTCTTTAAGCTCGCATGCATTCAAGAAGCATCAAAATCTACACATGATTCGTTTGTTTAGGTATCCGTTGTTCTTGTCCTCATTGTGGTAGATCGTTTTGAGATCCCTGAAGAGCACCCATGTCCGGGGCAAGGCATGCGGATGTCACAGAGCTCGAAAAGGAAAGCTGCCTTATCAGCCTCATCTTGTGAACCATAAACGCAAGTCAACCACCACAATGGTGCCCCAGGGGGGTCACCTTAGCCGTGACACTGTTAGCATCAACAAGGTCGATATCAATCTGCATCATCATGCTAATCCCACTACTAGGAAAACTGCTACGAGTGGCGAACCTGTTTTGGGCATCAGTGGCATAAAATAAAATTTGTTTTCAATTTTTTTCTAAATATTTTTTCTCAGGTTCGTTCTATGTGAGCTCCACATGGTGTCAGGCAGGATGGTGTGCAGAATGGTGTGGCCAGAAGACAGGGAGGAGGGCATGGCCGACAGAGGATTGAATGACCGGGGAGGGAAGGGAAGAGACGAGGGAGCTGGGCGTCAGAGAAGAGGGGGAAGGAGGAAGGAGAGAAGGGATGATAGGAGGAAGGAGAGGAAAGGAGGAACGAAGACGGGAGGAAGAGGGCCGGCCCATAGGCCAGTGCAACGGGGCGGTCGCCCTGGGCCCCGAGGAGGCAGGGCCCTGACACAGGTCTGTTACTACTACGACACTTATAATGATGAGGCCCACTAGTTTATTACACAGTGTAATTCCAGAAGACTAGAAGTCCAAGCTGCATCGCGCACGGCGCGGAATTAATTCTTCGACTTGTCTCCTCAAATGGTTTCCCCTAATGCTTCGACTCCCGAGAACAACACTGCAGCTCCTTATCTTATCAAGGTCGCGAGTATTAAGTCCGCAGTTGTACCATTTCATAAGAAAATCTTTTCCCATTCTAAACAATTACTGTATATTCGTCCCTATCATCAACTGCTTGAGAAACTGCATACGTTTTTCCATCCTATTCTCAGTTCCGCCTGATACCTCTCCTCTTCTCCTAGTATCTTTTTTGCACAGGAAACTGATCAAAGTTATTGACATAGTTTTCTTCTTCTGTATAGAATCTAGTGGTACTAACTAAATTCGAGGGAGTGATCAAGAAAAAGAGGAAGGGTAAAGGGGAACGGATCATTCAAATCATCATCTAGGTTGTTTGTTCTTGCTGCGGATCCAACTCCCAACATCCTGATCAAGCCAAATGCAGGTGCTTCCGCTCTTTGTCTTGCCATTTTTAAGCAACTTGTTGTGTGATGATGTCTCTCCTAGATTTTTTTTTCGTTCACTATTGATAAATAAAAAAGGCAGGTAGATACGTGGGTATGCAATTGGTAGGAGTAAGTATCAGGGTATAATTCTCAATAGGTAGAAATATGTAGAGTTTATACTAGAGACCATGCATCTTTGCAGTGTAATGTTGCACAAATATTGTTGCAATATAGTAAATATTTATAGAGGAAAGGCAATATATTTTGAGGTCTTCGTGTGTGAACAAGGACCCATTCGATGTCGTCTTGCCCCAGGGCCCCAAATATCTATGGACAGGCCCTGAGGAAGAAGGAAGAAGGGAGTAGCAGGGGCGCCGGTCGGTGGATGAGATGTTCGGAAGAGGTGCGTCGGTCGGCGGAGGAGATTGCCAGAGGAGGTGCGTCGGCGAAGCCTCTTGTTGGAGATGTATGAAGAGAAGTAAGGAATGAGGTAGGAGAGGAGGAAGGAGGAAGTATAAGGGATGTGCGGATGAAAGAGAGGGACCGGCCTCGACCAATAAGAACGTAGGAACAAGGACCACATGGATCGTGTGTTTGTTTACACGTCTTGAGAGCCGTTGGATCATGAGCCGGATCTGGGGTCGTCCAACATAGCAGTGGCACACCACAAGGCTTAGTGCACCACTGCTAACTTTTTTTTAATTTTTTTTTGAATGAAAACTAAAAGCTGGAAAATACTCCTATTTCCCTTTTAATTTTGGAGAATCTAAGAAATCGCTATATAAATTTTTCCTTAGATACATTTTCATATAATTTTTTTTCATCGGAGGACGTATGCAACTAGAAAAGCCGTTTGACCAAAACATGACATCATTTTGTATAATATATCGAAATTCATATTTGTTAGTTTCCTAACAACAAGAACACATTACACATGGCCATCTCAAAGGACTTTATTTTTATTTTTTATCATTTTATTTTATTTTCAAAACAAAAAAAGGTGATCCAAGGGAGAGTGGGTGTGCATCCCTAACCTAGTGCGCCACCATAATGGGTTAACAGTGGCGCACATTAGTGGTGCGCTGATACGTTGCAAACGTATCTATAATTTTTGATGATCCATGCTTGTTTTACACCAATTTCTACATATTTTGTTTACACTTCGTTGCACTTTATATATTTTCCGGCACTAACCTATTGATAAGATGCCACACTGTCAGTTCCCTGTTTTCTGCTGTTTTGTATTTCAGAAAAGTTGTACAGGAAATATTCTCGGAATTGGACGAAACAAAAGCCGAAGTTCCTATTTTACCGTAACGAAGATGGATTCCAGAGGAGAGACGTAGGGGTACCACAGGGCGGCTACAGCTACCGTTGGCACGGCCCAAGCCCTGGTCGCGCCATGGGGTGGTGTGGCCCCCCCCAGGCGTCCACCCACCTCACCCTTCCGCCTATTCATTCATGGTCTCGGGAAAAACCTAAACACCCGAACCTCCATCCACGAAAAGTTCCATCGCGGCCGCCATCGCCGACCCTAGCTCGGGAGGGTTCTGAAGCTCTTCCCGGCACCCTGCCGGAGAGGGAGATCATCATCGGAGGCCTCTACATCGCCATCTCGCGTCCGAAGTGATGCGTGAGTAGTTCATCTCTGGACTACGGTCGATAGCAGTAGCTAGATGGTTGTCTTCTGCAATTTATGCTTCAAGATTAGATCTTGTGAGCTGTCTATCATGATCAAGATCATCTTTATGTAATGCTACATGTTGTGTTTGATGGGATCCGATGAATATTGAATACTGTGGTTGAGATCGATTATATACTTTTCTTGTGTTATTTGTGATCTTGGATGCTCTCCGTTGCTAGTAGATGCTTTGGCCAAGTATCTGCTTGTAACTCCAAGATGGAATATTTATGCTCGATAGTGGGTTTATGCCTCTAGTAATCTGGAAGAGTGACAATAACTTCTAAGATTGTAGATGTGGTGTCGCTACTAGGGAGAAAACAACAATGCTTTATCTAAGGGTAATTCTATTGTTTACTTTACACACATTGCTTAATGTGATAATCTGTTGCTTGCAACTTAATACTGGAAGGGGTTTGGATGATAACCGAAAGATAGATTATTAGTCATAGACGCAGTTGCATTACGGTCTATGTATTATGTTGTAATGCCCAAACGAATCTCATAGTAATCATCTTGTCATGTATGATATTTATTCTGTCAATTGCCCAACTATAATTTGTTCACCCATCATGTTATTTATCTTTATGGAGAGACGCCTCCAGTGAACTGTGGACCTCGGTCTTTTTTTTACACTGATAAAATCATCCTATTCTGTTTACTTACTGCAAGCACTGTTCTCTTTAATTCTACTGCAAACAAACATCTGTTTCCACACTATACGTCTAATCCTTTGTTTTCAGCAAAACCGGTGAGATGGACAACCTCACTGTAAGTTGTGGCAAAGTATTTTGGTTGTGATGTGTGCAGGTTCCACGTTGTTGCTCACGTCGGTAGTGCGCCCTTCCACAAGTCAGCTAGCAACACCTTCAGAAGTCACGCCTTTCTCCTAGTGGTCGATTAAACCTTGGTTTCTTACTGAGGGAAAACTTGCTACTGTGCTCATCATACCTTCCTTTTGGGGTTCCCCAATGGTGTGCAATCTGCGCTCATCAAGCTACTTTTCTGGCGCCGTTGCCGGGAGAAAGAGGATTTCTGCAAGGGGAGTCTCTCATCTCCAATATCTTTTATTTTTTGTTGTTTTCCTTAGGTTATTTTACTTTGTCTTGTTTGCTTAATTATATCAAAAACACACACAAAATTAGTTTCTTTTATAGTCTTTATTTCTGTTGTTCTATTTTAATCTTGCTAAAATGAGTATTCTTAAAGTTGAGGTTCGTTCTTTTAAGCAACAAGGGGGAGAAAGTTTGAAAGATGCTTGGTATAGAATAAGTGATGCTCATCATAGATGTACTAAAAAATATTGTCCCATGATCCTTCTTAAAAAAATATGTTGGTATATATAGCTGGAATAGGTATGTTTTGGATACTCTCACGGGGAATAATTTTCTAGGTACTCCTGCTTTGGAAGCCTGTAATTTAATTGAAAACTTAGTAGGAATACCACCTACTAATGTTGTTAAAACTGATATCACTTTGGAAGATGTTGTAGAAAGACTAAGCTCTCTAGAGAAAAGTTTGTCAAATTTCCTTGATAATGCTAGCCAAATTAATGAATCAATAGAAAGTATCAATAAAAGAATCACTATTTTAGAAGCTAGCAATTCCCATGATAATAGTATCCTTAGGATTGGTAAACTAGAGGAGGCTATGGAAACTTTAAGTTCAACTTTTTCCTCTCTCGGGTTTAAGAAGGAGAAAGCTTTTGTGGAAAAATAGCAAAAATTCATGTATGTTCCTAAGGTACCTAAACCAAAGCCCCATAATATGTTTAAAATTGATAAAACTTTTAGTACAACTAAGAGTGATTTACATGTTGAATCATCTCCAGGGGTATCTAAAGTGCCTATTTTGACAATTTGTGTTTTAGAGGAAGTGATTGATATTGATGCTTCTTCAGTTGAAAATACTTGATGCTAGCTCCTTTTCTGCGTCTAGCTGAAAGCGTTAAAGAAAAGCACACTTGGGAGATAACCCATATTTTATTTCTGTAATTTCCCTTTTGTTGAGTCTTGGAAGTTATTACCTCTTTAATAACCTCTCCTTATCATTTTTATTTCGTTTTTGTGCCAAGAATATCCTCTAATAGGAAGAAAGTAAGATTTGGGGAATTTGGTGTCCTGAAACAGATTATGTGTTGTCACCATAAATATTCGTATTCCCAGCCAGAACGTAATTGTGATCTGCCAATTTTTTATCATATGCCCTAGGTTATTATCTAACTTTCGTTAGTTGAGCACTTTTCGATCTGAGCAGCAGAAGATTTTTGAAAAAATCGATTTTTACATGTTGTTCTGTTTTGACAGATTTCTGCCACTATTTGTATTTGCCTCTTAATCTCTTTCTTTTTGAGTTCTTTTGAGGAAAGAGATTTTTGAAGAAGTTGCTACAGTAGCTAATGTTTTAATGGATGTTTGATATATGTTAGAACTGAACCTAAGTGGATTTGTTATTTTGATTGCACTAATGCTGCTAATAAGAATTATGTGAAGTTTTGTATGAAGGAAGTTTTCAAGTGTAGAGAGAGAAGAATGATGTAATGAGATGAAGTATGTACAAAAGCTTGGGAATTCCCATGTCACCCCAAGAAATATTCAAGAGGTACAAGCGTCAAATCTTGGGGATGCCTCAACAAAGCATAAGGTCATCTTTCTAGACGCTATATTTTTATTGCTTCATATGCTATATGTTGTTCTTGGACCGTATTTATTTTTGTTTTTAGTTTAGTTTAGTTTGTTTTGTTTGCTGTAGCATATGGTTGGATCCCAGCATAGTTTTTTTTGGAGAATGGCACACTCTGTTTTAATTGCATACAACACTCTAGTTTTCACTCCTACTGTTCTGTGAGTGTTCTCTTTTGCTAGTATTGCGTTTAGCTCTTGGTTTTCCATTCTTATTTTGTTCGGAGCTTGTTAGTTTTCTTTATTTAGATATGATTAGCTCTCTGGTATATATTGATTATTATCTATAAGAGTTGTTTCAAATAAGTTGATTGGTGTTGGAGACGAGTAAAATGTTTCATGCTTATAGTGATGGAATAGAAAGTTTGTTTAGACTGTGGCATAGACTTTGGCATGTCATGTTGGATGTTCTTCTTATCATATGCTTAGTAGTTATTGTTGTAGCATGACTTGTCTCAAATAGCTAAGAGTTCTTAATGTGCCATTGAAAGAATCATGTTTTGTAAACATCATACAAAACATAATATCGTGGTATTCTCCTTTGATGCTTTACTGGGTTGACTTGGCACATGTTTATATCATGTATGGCTACAAACCAGTCAACTAAAGCCTATATGATCATTTAGTTTTTGACTTGTAATATCACTTTATGCTTTGATTAATAATGTTTTGTCGCTATGCATGATTATGGATATTATTGCTCTCTTAGTTGGTCGCTCCCAGTCTTTTGCTAGCCTTCGCATGTACTGAGTATGAGCTCTACTCGTGCATCCAACTACCAAAAACAAAGTTATCAATTGTGTCCACCATACCTACCTATATGTGGTATTTCACCGCCACTCCAAAGTGAATTGCTTGTGTGTTATCTTTAAACCTTCAAACATTATTACCTATTTGGTGTTTTGATTTAGCTCATGAGGAAGTATTGAATGGTTTATTATCTTTTCATGACTTCATTTCGTGACTAACATGAATAATGTGTTGGTCCTTAATATTGCAAAAAGACCATGGCAACTAGGTGCCCAGCCCACACAAAATATAAAATAAACAAATAAATAAATGAAGCTCCGCACATTATGTACTGGAGAGATCCTAAATAATGGTGTGCAATGGAGAACTACATGGGAGCCGCTCTTGAGATCACTATATGAAAGGATGATAGATCATTTGATGCCATTCGTTTACATAGACATGCATACCTCTCAATATATATTTTCAACACTAATATTGCATTCAAAATAAAAAGCTCTAACACATGAATAATCTTACTTCCCTCTGCGCAGAGCCTTTCTTTTACTTTTATGTTGAGTCTTCATCTTCTCGCTTTATGCACCAATTAAGAGAGCATAGCTGTCATTCTGAGTATAATGTGCATAGTCCCAAGATTTATTATTGATTGTGCTATTGTTTGTTCTTAAATTACTTGTATCTAGTCACCCTTTAAATTTTAAAGGTGTCCTAGCATTTATGTTTTGCTACTTCATAAAGGACAAGCTGAGTACCACTTTGCTATGTTTTCTCTATGCTAAAAAATAAATAGTTATTTTCAATGCACAATTATTCATGATCCTTTGTTTGAGTTACTTCTCATGTTATAACATAGTTGCTAAGTTTTATTGTTAGAATTATATCTTTCATGTCTATGTTTAGAGTACTTTGATTCCAGCTCACAATGCTTTTACAATAACTTGATCAAGATTGTGTTGGCTGCATGTCACCTCAAATTTTTTTTTTATCACTTACCTACTCGAGGACGAGCAGGATTTAAGCTTGGGGATGCTGATACGTTGCAAATGTATCTATAATTTTTTATGCTCCATGCTTGTTTTACACCAATTTCTACATGTTTTGTTTACACTTCGTTGCACTTTTGTACATTTTCCGGCACTAACCTATTGACAAGATGCCACAGTGTCAGTCCCCTATTTTCTGTTGTTTTGTATTTTAGAAAAATTGTACAGGAAATAATCTCGGAATTGGACAAACAAAAGCTGAAGTTCCTATTTTACCGTAACAAAGATGGAGTCCAGAGGAGAGACGAAGGGGCAGCACAGGGAGGCCACACCTGCCCTTGGCGCGGCCCAAGCCCTGGCCAAGCCATGGGGTGGTGTGGGCCCCCCAGGCGTCCACCGACCTCGCCCTTCCGCCTATTTATTCACGATCTCGGGAAAAACCTAAACACCCGAGCCTCCATCCAAGAAAAGTTCCGTCGCGGTCGCCATTGCCGACCCTAGCTCGGGAGGGTTCTTAAGCTCTTCCCGGCACCCTTCCGAAGAGGGAGATCATCACCGGAGGCCTCTACATCGACATGCCCGCCTTCGAAGTGATGCGTGAGTAGTTCATCTCTGTACTACGGGTCCATAGCGTTAGCTAGATGGTTGTCTTCTCCAATTTATGATTCATGTTTAGATCTTGTGAGCCGCCTATTGATGTCTACTCATGCTTCTTTTCCCGTCGACAGTGTTGGGCCTCCAAGAGCAGAGGTTTGTAGTACAGCAGCAAGTTTTCCCTTAAGTGGATCACCCAAGGTTTATCGAACTCAGGGAGGAAGAGGTCAAAGATATCCCTCTCAAGCAACCCTGCGATCACAATGCAAGAAGTCTCTTGTGTCCCCAACACACCTAATACACTTGTCAGATGTATAGGTGCACTAGTTCGGCGAAGAGATAGTGAGATGCAAGTAATATGGATGTATATGAGCAGTAGTAACGGCACCAGAAAATAGCTTGCTGGTGTGCAGTTGATGGTGGTAATATTGCAGGAAGTAAAGATGCAGTAGAACAGTAAATAAGCGAGGATTGCAGTATTTGGAAACAAGGCCTAGGGATCATACTTTCACTAGTGGACACTCTCAACATTGATCACATAATAAAACCACTCTACACTCTCTTGTTGGATGATGAACACCATTAATTGTGTTGGGCTACAAGAGCACCTCAATGCCGGAGTTAACAAGCTCCACAACATTCGATGTTCATATTTAAATAACCTTAGAGTGCATGATAGACCAACGCAATTATACCAAGTACTAACATAGCATGCACACTGTCACCAACAGACTATGAAAGGAGGAATAGATCACATCAATACCATCATAGTAATAGTTAACTTCATAATCTACAAGAGATCACAATCATAAACTACGCCAAGTACTACATGATGCACACACTGTCACCATTACATCATGGAGGAGGAATAGAGTACTTTAATAACATCACTAGAGTAGCACATAGATTAATAGTGATACAAAGCTCATCATATGAATCTCAATCATGTAAGGCAGCTCATGAGATCATTGTATTGAAGTACATGGGAGAGAGATTAACCACATAGCTACCGGTACAGCCCTTAGCCTCGATGGAGAACTACTCCCTCCTCATGGGAGACAGCAGCGGTGATGAAGATGGCGGTGGTGTCGATGGAGATGCCTTCCGGGGGCACTTCCCCGTCCCAGCGGCGTGCCGAAACAGAGACTTCTGTCCCCCAGATCTTGGCTTCGCGATGGCAGCGGCTCTGGAAGGTTTCTCGTACCGTGGCTTATTCGTATCGAAGATTTAGGTCAGGGGGCTTCTTATAGGCGAAGAGGCGGAGTCGGAAGGGCTGCGGTGGCTCCACACAATAGGGGGGGGCGCCCCCCCTTGGGCCGCGCCGCCACCCTGTGTGGTGGCCCTGTGGCTCTCCTCTGGTCCCTCCCGGGTGTTCTGGAAGCTTCGTGGAATTATAAGATGCTGGGCGTTGATTTCGTCCAATTCCGAGAATATTTCCTTACTAGGATTTCTGAAACCAAAAACAGCAGAAAACAGGAACTGGCACTTCGGCATCTCGTCAATAGGTTAGTTCCGGAAAACGCATCAAAACGATATAAAGTGTGAACAAAACATGTAGGTATTGTCATAAAACAAGCATGGAACATCAGAAATTATAGATACGTTGGAGACGTATCAGCATCCCCAACCTTAGTTCCTACTCGTCCTCGAGTAGGTAAACGATAAAAGAATAATTTCTGAAGTGACATGCTACCAACATAATCTTGATCCAATAATGATGTAAAGCATATGAACTGAGATCAAATCACTCAAAGCAAATGTCTATATTGATATAAGAGATGATAATGCAAGAGTTAAACAAGCTAGAAGTTTTCATGAACTATTGCTTTAAAGACATGAAACCGTACAAAGTTCATTAAAGATGTGTTAAGTATTCAGCGTAGAAGTTCTATCCTTCATTCCAAGCATCAAGTAAATTTTCACAACATAAGAAGGATTCAGTCAAGTAAACATAAACATGAACGTCATGAATCAACTGTTTTGAAGTCTACCCAACCGGTGAGCGCAAGCATTTGGTATTAGCACCAGGATGTTATGGCATAAAGAACGTTAATGGGGGTTTGGAAGGACAAATGGAAGAAAATCTTACAAAGCTATAAGTGATCATTAGACAAGAGGAAGCCTTATGATCGAAGCTATGCAAGGAGTAGTGATTGCCATGCAACGGATGCACATAGAGCTATATGTGTATGAAAGCTCTCCAATGGAACTAGTGGGGGTGCATCCAACTTGGTTGCTCACGAAGACCTAGAGCACTTTTGAGGAAGCTCATCATTGGAATATACAACCCAAGTTCTATAGTGTAAATTCCCCACATAGTTATAATAGTAAAACATGAAAACTCTCCCATATGAAGTTTAGGTGCTAAACATGAGCACAAATGATGACTATGAATATGCAGATGCTAAAACATGAGCACAAGTGTGGATAAAAGATAGTAATGCTGCCCCTTTTTTCTTTCTCTCTTTTTTTCTTCTTTTTTTTCTTTTCTATTTCTTTTTCTTTTTTTTTGATGGCCTCCATGGCTCTTTTCACACTACAAGAGATTTGGCCCGTAGAGGCACTATTTTGTCCACGTAGAGACACTTATATTGTCTTTACATAGTTGTAGAGGCATTTTCCACAATGTCTCAAAAGTGTCACTACGTGCAGTATGTCTTATACCATAGAGTCATTTTAGAGAATGTATGTATCTGACATATGGTCACTTTGTAAAGGCACAATATTCTGCATCTTCACACATAGAGGCACTTCATGGATACACTTGGAATGTGTATGTATAGGTATAGAGGCACTTCGTGCAGCATTTTAGTGTGTCTCTAACATTAATAGAAACATATTGGTGTGGCAATGTATCTATCTCTAGAAATGTAGAGACATTCAAATAAGGCGTATCATTTTCCGTCTCTAGAAATATATTGGCACTACGTAGGGATGACATACATATTTTCCATTTCGAATATGTAGAGGCCCTATAGAGGCATATTCGCATGTCTCAGAGAGTGACATCATGATGAATTCTTTTATGTCTTTTCTAAGATCAATATGCTTGCTCTCTAAAAATAGACATTACCGAGATTCACTAACATAATATACATACAATATATTACTATGACATAGAAACAAAATATACTTAGATTCTCATTCATAGAAACGGTTAAAATAGATACAATGAGATTTCTCTAAATGTAACTAAAAACACAACTATTACAAATAAAACACTGACAGGAGAGTGTGTCAGCTAGATGCCCATGAAACGAAAAACTGAAGAAAAAATATTCGTGAATTACAACCCCCACTGCTAGACAACACCACAAGAACCAAACAGCAATAGTCTTGATACCACACCACTAGACCATGTGACCAAGCACTATAGAGTTCCCTTCTGAGCATCTGTCGTCAGCCACCATATGAAGTAAAATAGAGAGACGTTGCAACCACCGAGCCAATGGTTCTTCAATCTAAAGAGAAAACCGCTGATATAGAAATGATGCATTCCTCCTATCATAGATTCAAATAAATTAGCATTGTGGAAGTTACACTGTCTAATGAACCAATACTTTGGTCAAACAAACTTAAGGAGCATGGTTATTTTGAATTATAAGAAAATGCCCCATAGACACCGCATGAACAAGAGAAAGATCTGCAAGTATATCCCACTTACCTAAGGAAGCAGACTGTGATCAATCTAATATCCTGGACTATCCAGAACTCTTTCCTCAATCAAATAAGTTCTTGTATGCATGGTACAGTAGAATATACCTACAGTTGAGAACATCATAGGATTTCAGGTTTAGTAAGTTGTGAGGTAGCTATTCAAATTTTCAACTGTAGTTGGGAAATCTCTTCCGATCGATGATGCATGTTCATCCTGTTTGCCAGTAAAATTTGTCTAACCACTTTACAGTGGAATATCTTTACATTACCTTGCCGATACTGTGTCTGCACCACCAATCGCATCTGCTAGTTTGCCTTCAGATACATACTTCCTACAGCTCTCTCATTTTTAAGTGGTCAGAAACTCTGGTTACCAAAAAAGACATGAACATTAATAATGCAACAAAAGTTTGCAAGACTTCAAGCAAAATAATCATACTGAGAAAAAGAAAATAAGCACAATCAAATTTCTGGCAGTATTTCACTGCAGGTGCCCACAACTAACTGACTTGCAATACAGAGAACATTGTTGCTACAAAATTAGAATAGAGAGTTACAGTAGTTGGGATAGAAAATGCATACCAAGTTCAGTCTTGCAAGTCCGAGGCATGTCAGGATTGTAGTTGAGATGCTGATATGACAAGGAACACACTAGGAAACATTCATCTCCAAAACTGCCCCACTGACTCGGAACTAGCAGAATAGCTAACAGAATACTTCAACCTCACCAAATAATCAGAATGATTAACACCTCAGGATTCCATAGGTACTGAGTATATGTGGCTCTAAAGGCCAGCAGTAATCAACATCAAAAGCTATTGAAGGCCACAAACATCATAAAGAAATAACCGATGCATCCAAGGATAAGTTGCTCCCAACTTTCTTGGATAAGTGCCAGGGCAGGTACGCAGCGGCGGTCTGGGTCTTGCCGGCGATGCAATCAATGGCTTAATGCTAACTCTGAGAGAGAATCGATTGGGCCAATTACCATGCTTTCCAGTCGCGGCGGTCGATCGGAGAAGGCTCAGATCTACCGAAGAACGCAGGCGTAGGGCGGCCTCGTCGGAGAGCTCGTCCAGGAGAAGACTGAGCCAGCGGCGCCCGACATTATACGAGGGAGGCCGACGCAGTGCTGACTCGTCCCACGCGGTCACGGCTATGGCCTCGGCGATGGAGTCAAAGAAGGGAGCCGGCTTTGGATCTGACGCTTTCCTTGCTGATCTCACGGTGGCGGCAGGATACGGGTACTGCGGAATGTGGGGAGGTGCGGCAGGCGGGCGTCGGTTCCTTCGTGAATTGAGGTTGATGAGGAGGTGGGGCGTGCTTGCGGGAGTACGGTTCGAGGACTAGTGGGCGAGGTCTAGTGTGTTGCGGCTGCAACTGTTGGGAAAATCGTAGTGGAAAGAGGTGAGTGCTAGGTGAAATTTCTTCAGAGAGCTAGGAAAGTTGATTTAGGGAAGTAGGTAAAGAACACTCCATGTCCCCTATTTTAAGTGAGCTAGTAAGAGAATTGTCTAGACATATCTTTTAGGTATATGCAAAATACGGTGCTTTCTATAAATGTTGTATATTTTACATATTACCTATGTTTCACGATTTGCGTACATAAGTTTGTATTTTCTACTTCACATACTTGTATTTAAAAAACTTGCACCATTATATAATTTGAAGCTTCCAAATTTTTCTTCATGATTGTCCTATACTAGTTGTGTTATACATCTCACTTTTAAAGAATTATGCAATATGTTTCTCTTAGTAAAAGAGACATGGATAGTGTCTCTAGAAAATGACTTTCTTGTTAAGGCATTCTCAATGTTGTCACTCTTAATGCCTTTAGAGGGATCCTAAGAGACATTATGAGAATTGTCTACAATGAGATGTCTCTATTGTTGAGGCAATCTCAAATATGTCTCTTAAAGTGCCTTTACATGCAAGCTAAAAGACATTTTGGAGAATGTCTCTAGGTAGATGTATCTACCGCTAAGGCATTCGCTGAAGTGTCTGTCTTGATGCCTTTACAACAAATTTTATTAGGATTTAAGAGACATAGTGGAAATTGCCTCTACCAAAATGTCTCTACTGCATGTTTTTGTTGTAGTGTCACTTTTAGGGGCAACATCCTAATATAACAACACACTTTTTGGTACAAATAACTCATAATGAATAAAACATGATGTATGAAACTGTATGCCTCTGCCAGTGTAGCAGGATGTGCAATGATCTAGCGTAACATGGGTAAACCACACATCAGCTGTATAGGATCATGCAAAGCAATATATAAATAACAAATGACAACATGTAATGTAATGTAAAATGGAAGTTGCATGGCAATATATCTCGGAACAGCTATGGAAATGTTGTGGTAGGTAGGTATGGTGGCTGTTTTGAGGAGATGTATGGGCTTATGTGTAGGAGAACAAGAGAAAGTCCTCCCACGGGTTTGGATGTACTGGCGAAGTATGCACAATTCTCAATGTGAGCAAAAGGCAATGCACAATACAGAAGAGGCTAGCAAATTTGGATGGTGGAAGTGCCAAAAACCGTAGCTTAACATTAGTCAAAAAGAACTCATAAGCTTATTGCAAACAACTAGCAAGTTCATCATTAAGAGCATGATTAAAATTTACTCCAAGGAGGGCCGTTCACGATGGCACAAGTACCCCGCTAGCTCCCTCGACCTTCAGCACAACTTAGTTAGTACGATGAACTCTCAGACATGGAAAGCTATCAAGTCCAACTACACCTTCAACTATTTAAATAGAGTTTGTAGTACGGCACAAGCTTAAAGACAACAATCCACTACTAATTTTAACTTATTTAAACAACAAGCCTTACCATCTAAATACCTCAAAACGTTTGCAAAGAATCAAGTTATCAAAGCTCAATGATCTACAAGATTATGCAAGTGTTTCATTATACCACTACCACATGCAACATTTCCTGAACCGACCAAATAACAATGAACGAAGCAGTTTCAACCTTCGCCATGAACATTAAAAGCTAAGAACACATGTGTTCATATGAACCAGCGGAGCGTGTCTCTCTCCCACACAAGCATTTATTCAGAGAATGAAAATAACAAAAACGAAAATAAAAGCACACAGACGCTCCAAGTAAAGCACATAAGATGTGACGGAATAAAAATATAGTTTCACTAGAGGTGACCTGATAAGTTGTCGATGAAGAAGGGGATGCCTTGGGCATCCCCAAGCTTAGATGCTTGAGTCTTCTTGAAATATGCAGGGATGAACCACGGGGGCATCCCCAAGCTTAGAGCTTTCACTCTCCTTGATCATATTGTATCATCCTCCTCTCTTGACCCTTGAAAACTTCCTCCACACCAAACTCAAAACAAACTCATTAGAGGGTTAGTGCATAATCAAAAATTCACATGTTCAGAGGTGACCCAATCATTCTTAACACTTCTGGACATTTCTCAAAGCTACTGGAAGTTAATGGAACAAAGAAATCCATCCAACACAGCAAAAGAAGCAATGCGAAATAAAAGGCAGAATCTGTCAAAACAGAACAGTCCGTAAAGACGAATTTTTTAGAGGCACTGGACTTGCTCAGATGAAAATGCTCAAATTGAATGAAAGTTGCGTACATATTTGAGGATCACGCACGTAAATTGGAAGATTTTTTTGAGTTACCTACAGAGAACCCTGCCCAAATTCGTGACAGACAGAAATTTGTTTCTGCGCAGTAATCCAAATCTAGTATCAACCTTACTATCAAAGACTTTACTTGGCACAACAATGCAATAAAATAAAGATAAGAAGAGGTTGCTACAGTAGTAACAACTTCAAAGACTCAAATATAAAACAAAAATTGCTGTAGTAAAATAAAAATATGGGTTATCTCCCAAGAAGTGCTTTCTTTATAGCTATTAAGATGGGCTCAGCAATTTTAATGATGCACTCGAAAATAACAAGAGTTGAAGCAAAAGAGAGCATCAAAAAGCAAGTTCAAAACACATTTAAGTCTAACCCACTTCCTATTAAAAGGAATCTTGTGAATAAACAAATTCATGAAGAACAAAGTGACAAGCATAGGAAGATAAAACAAGTGTAACTTCAAGATTCTCAAGATTCTCAACATAAAGAGGGGAAACTTAATATTATTAAGATGCATATAACCATGTTTCCCTCTCTCATAATAACTTTCAGTAGTATCATAAGCAAACTCAACAATATAATTATCACATAAAGCATTCTTATCATGAGTCTCATGCATAAAATTATTACTCTCCTCATAAGCATAATCAATTTTATTAGTAATAGTGGGAGCAAATTCAACAAAGTAGCTATCATTATTATTCTCATCAAGTGTAGGAGGCATAGTATAATCATAATAAAATTTATCCTCCATAGTAGGTGGCACCAAAAGACCACTATCATTATAATCATCATAAATAGGAGGCAAAGTATCATCAAAGAAAATTTTCTCCTCAATGCTTGGGGGACTAAAAATATCATGCTCATCAAAACCAGCTTCCCCAAGCTTAGAATTTTCCATATCATTAGCAACAATGGTGTTCAAAGCATTCATACTAATATGTTCCATGGGTTTTTTAATTTTCGCATCAAACCATCCATGTATTAACTCAGGAAATAGATTAAAAAGCTCCATGTTGCTTTCCATTATGCCTAACTAGTGAAATAAAAACAAGAAACAAAAAGATGCAATTGCAGGATCTAAAGGAAATAGCTTCGAGCACTCACAACGGCGCCAGAAAATAACTTAGTTACCTGGGACCGGAGTGTGAGCCTTTTACCTTTCCTCCCCGGCAACGGCGCCAGAAAATAGCTTGATGTCTACTCACGCTTCTTTTCCCGTAGACAATGTTGGGCCTCCAAGAGCAGAAGTTTGTAGTACAGCAACAAGTTTTCCCTTAAGTGGATCACCCAAGGTTTATCGAACTCAGGGAGGAAGAGGTCAAAGATATCCCTCTCAAGCAACCCTGCGATCACAATGCAAGAAGTCTCTTGTGTCCCCAACACACCTAATACACTTGTCAGATGTATAGGTGCACTAGTTCGGCGAAGAGATAGTGAGATGCAAGTAATATGGATGTATATGAGCAGTAGTAACGGCACCAGAAAATAGCTTGCTGGTGTGCAGTTGATGGTGGTAATATTGCAGGAAGTACAGATGCAGTAGAACAGTAAATAAGCGAGGATTGCAGTATTTGGAAACAAGGCCTAGGGATCATACTTTCACTAGTGGACACTCTCAACATTGATCACATAATAAAACCACTCTACACTCTCTTGTTGGATGATGAACACCATTAATTGTGTAGGGCTACAAGAGCACCTCAATGCCAGAGTTAACAAGCTCCACAACATTCGATGTTCATATTTAAATAACCTTAGAGTGCATGATAGACCAACGCAATTATACCAAGTACTAACATAGCATGCACACTGTCACCAACAGACTATGAAAGGAGGAATAGATCACATCAATACCATCATAGTAATAGTTAACTTCATAATCTACAAGAGATCACAATCATAAACTACGCCAAGTACTACATGATGCACACACACTGTCACCATTACATCATGGAGGAGAAATAGAGTACTTTAATAACATCACTAGAGTAGCACATAGATTAATAGTGATACAAAGCTCATCATATGAATCTCAATCATGTAAGGCAGCTCATGAGATCATTGTATTGAAGTACATGGGAGAGAGATTAACCACATAGCTACCGGTACAGCCCTTAGCCTCGATGGAGAACTACTCCCTCCTCATGGGAGACATCAGCGTTGATGAAGATGGCGGTGGTGTCGATGGAGATGCCTTCCGGGGGCACTTCCCCGTCCCGGCGGAGTGCCGGAACAGAGACTTCTGTCCCCCAGATCTTGGCTTCGCGATGGCAGCGGCTCTGGAAGGTTTCTTGTGCCGTGACTTATTCGTATCGAAGATTTAGGTCAGGGGGCTTCTTATAGGCGAAGAGGCGGAGTCGGAAGGGCTGCGATGGCTCCACACAATAGGGGGGCACGCCCCCCCTTTGGGCCGCGCCGCCACCCTGTGTGGTGGCCCTGTGGCTCTCCTCTGGTCCCTCCCGGGTGTTCTGGAAGCTTCGTGGAATTATAAGATGATGGGCGTTGATTTCGTCCAATTCCGAGAATATTTCCTTACTAGGATTTCTGAAACAAAAAACGGCAGAAAACAGGAACTGGCACTTCGGCATCTCGTCAATAGGTTAGTTCCGGAAAACGCATCAAAACGATATAAAGTGTGAACAAAACATGTAGGTATTGTCATAAAACAAGCATGGAACATCAGAAATTATAGATACGTTGGAGACGTATCACCTATCATGATCAAGGTCATCTGTATGTATTGCTACATGGTGTGTTTGTTGGGATCCGATGAATATTGAATACTATGGTTGAGATCGACTATATACTTGTCATATGTTATTTGTGATCTTGCATGCTCTCCGTTGCAAGTAGATGCTTTGGCCTAGTATACGCTTGTAACTCCAAGAGGGAGTATTATGCTCGATAGTGGGTTCATGCCTCTAGTAATCTGGAAGAGTGACAATAACTTCTAAGATTGTAGATGTGCTGCTGCTACTAGGGAGAAAACAACAATGTTTTATCTAAGGGTAATTCTATTGTTTACATTACACATATTGCTTAATGCGATAATCTGTTGCTTGCAACTTATTACAGGAAGGGGTTTGGATGATAACCGGAAGGTGGATTATTAGTCATAGACGCAGTTGGATTACGGTCTATGTATTATGTTGTAATGCCCAAACGAATCTCATAATAATCATCTTGTCATGTATGGTCTTTATTTTGTCAATTGCTCAGCTGTAATTTGTTCACCCAGCATGTTATTTATCTTTATAGAGAGACACCTCTAGTGAACTGTGGATCCCGGTCCTTTCTTTTACACTGGTAAAATCAGCATGTTCTGTTTACTTACTGTAAGCATTGTTCTCTTTAATTCCAAATTTTCACTGCAAACAAACATCTCTTTTCACACTATACGTCTAATATTTTGTTTTGAGCAAAACCGATGAGATTGACAACCTCACTGTAAGTTGAGGAAACGTATTTTGGTTGTGTTGTGTGCAGGTTCTATGTTGTTGCTGACGCCAGTAGTGCGCCCTGCCACAAGTCAGCTAGCAACACCTTGAGAAGTCACGTCTTTCTCTTACTGGTCGATTAAACCTTGGTTTCTTACTGACGGAAAACTTGCTATTGTGCTCATCATACCTTCCTCTTGGGGTTCCCCAACGGTGTGCCATCAGCGCTCATCATGCGCCATTTCTATATAGAAGTTGCGCGCCACTAGCAATGTGCGCCACAACTGGCTATATTGGTGCTAGTTGTTTTTGTTGTAGTTTCCAAGCCACTATCACCCCAACTCGCGTATCGATAGCTAGCAATCAAAAAATAAGCGTTAAAATGCGCGCCAATCATTTCCGTTACGATAGCATGAGTTACAACCGAGAGTTTCGTCTCCTATAGACATACAATCGACACACCCGTAGTAGATACTAGACTCTTAACACTTGTACGCAAGTGCGGGGTCATTAAAGCCTCACACATTGCACACAAACACCTTAGGTTCGTATGACATCGAAACTATTTACACCCGTAGATGGTAACACCAACGTCAGGGTCAAGGCTTGATGAGGCGACCACCCGACATCCTCACCAACGGTGGCGAGCACCCTCTAATCGTGGAGAGCGAACAACTGTTTAGCTCTGCCTCGAACATCCGGTGGTAGGCTTCCAAGGCTGCCTCTGACGGCGCCTCATCCCCTATGATCATTCCGAGTTTGCGCATGAGGTTTCTCGCCACCTTCATCTCCATGTTCAGTCCACATGGCTGGCCTGCTATCCTCGAGCATTGGCATGGCTAGAAGTTTTTTTTCGAGGGTACGCCAAAATGGCGTACCAAAATTTTATAGAAGATAGCAAAGATTGTATATACAAGAGGCCAAGATCATATTGCGGACAATATGTCTTGGTAAACTCCACCCCAAACCCTATAGCCTACTCTCGCGGTATCAAAGAACTCCCTCCTACTCTCGCACGTTTCCAGAGCTCAAACTCATCCGTGATTCTCTTAAGCAACTCGTGTGTGTTGCATTGCTCCGTCCTATTACCAAAAACCCTCGAATTGCGCTGCTTCCAAATCCTCCAAGCTGTAAGGATCACCATGGTATCGAAGCTTTTTCTGTCTCTCCTCCGAATCAAACACCTCGCCTCCTCCCACCAAGGCTCCAGCTTGCTCTCCACAGATGGCTCCGTGATGTTTAGGCACGCAGCTGTGAGACAGCCGAACCAGGTTTGGCGGGCATATGGATAGTGCATGATCACATGATCGACCGTGTCGTCCTCTTGAAGACAGAGCGAGCAGGGGTCGACATGATCCTGTAACCCATGGCGATGCCTATGTCGGGGTTAGCAAAAGCATCCAAGTGCAACTTTGCAGCTGCGAGGAACTCTCTGAGTGTGTGCAGCCTAGCAATCGGTGGTCGACGGAAGGCAAGCGCGCGAGCGGTTAAACACTATTGGTGGTGTAGCAAAGTGGCTCACGACGGTTGAACACAATCATGCTCCGAGGAACGTACTGCATGATAAGCTAACTCATATAGGAAAATAAATATGTCAGTACAAACTTTGCTGGAAGCTTCAGCTTGAGGTACCAGTGTATGACATATTTGTACATATTATACGTGTGTGTGTGACATATATCGGCTATAACCCGTGCGCTTTGAACGCAACTAATCTGGTTTGACCAAAACCTGCACGTGGCTAAGAGAAGGGTGCGTAGCTACAACGGACAACACTGTGTGCCTGAGCCTCAGGCAGTCCACTTTTAGTCCACTTCAAAAAAATCCACTGTTAGTCCTCCAACTTCTTTTGGACAGTGTGCCATACGGGCGTTATTCGTAGCATGCGTTGATTTTTTGTCTCAAATAACAAAAAAAAACAATGGTCTGTTCAAATAAATGAATTGCATACGGCCGGCGTGATTGGTAGCGTGTTCGTTCTTGGTTGGAGGCTATAAGTAAGCGGCCAAGACCACTTTCTGCTACTACATCTGCTTCTTCACGATCATCTGAAGCGCGCACAAATGGAGGACCAATACCTTTACCTTGGCTTGGTTCTCGTGTCGCTGCTCGTCGTGCTCGCCAGCCGCAGGCGCGCGGCAGCACATGGCGTGGATGGGCTTCGGCTGCCACCATCTCCATGGGCGCTCCCTGTGATCGGCCACCTGCACCACCTCGTCGGCGCGCTCCCGCATCATGCCATGCGCGCCCTGTCCCGGCGATACGGCCCAGTGATGCTGCTCCGGCTGGGCGAGGTGCAGACGCTGGTGCTGACCTCCCGCGAGGCGGCCCGCGAGGTGATGAAGACTCACGACACGGTGTTCGCCTCTCGCCGGCTGAGCGCCACCACGCGCCTGCTGACCAACGGCGGGCGCGACCTCGTGAATGCGCCGTACGGGGAGCACTGGCGCCAGCTCCGCAAGATCGCCGTCACGGAGCTCCTCACCGTGCGCCGCGTCCTATCTTTCCGGGGTATCCGTGAGGAGGAGGTCTCTACCATGCTTCACGAGGTCGCTGATGCGGCGGCGAAGGCGCGCCCCGTGGAGATGCGGGCGCGGCTGTCGGCGCTGGTGGCCGAGACCTTAGTACAAGCGGTGATGGGTGTCCGGTGCAAGGACCTAGACGTGCTCCTCAGTAAGCTCGAGCGCGCCCTGGAGCTGTCGGGGGGCTTCCACCCGGCCGACCTGTGGCCGTCGTCGCGGATCGCCTGCGGGCTCAGCAGCGCCTTGCGTGATGCCCAGGAGTGCCAAGACATGGTCTTCGTGGTCCTCGAAGGCATCATCCAAGAGCATATAGCGAAGACGGGCGACGGCCATACCGAAGATCTGCTAGACGTGCTGCTCAAAATTCAGAAGGAGGGGGGGCTCCGCTTCCCGCTCGACACAGATGTCATCAAATTCCTCGTCTTCGTAAGCACCTCTTACTTAACTAGATACAACGTTTGAAAACAACGATCTCAGAGGTTGGTGACCCTTTCGCTTTCTATGCAGGAACTCTTCGGCGCTGGCAGCGAGTCGGCTTTCACCACGCTGGAGTGGGCCGTGTCTGAGCTGATCAAGAACCCAAAGGCCATGCAGCGGGCGACGGCCGAGGTTCGCCGAGCCTTCGCTGCCGGCGGGACGGTGGTGGAGGAAAGGCTCGGCGAGGTCCCGTACCTGCACCTCGTCATGCGGGAGACGCTGCGGCTACACCCGCCGGTGCCGATGCTGATCCCGCGAGAGAGCCGGGAGGCGTGCCAGGTGCTCGGCTACGACGTGCCACAGGGCACACAGGTCCTCGTCAACGTCTGGGCGCTCGGCCGCGACGAGCGGTACTGGGACGCGCCCGAGGAGTTCCGGCCGGAGAGGTTCGAGCACGAGGCGGCGGCCATGGACTTCAGAGGCGCCGACTTCGAGCTCCTACCTTTTGGTGGCGGCCGGAGGATATGCCCTGGCATGGCGTTCGGCACCGCCATCGTGGAGTATGCCCTAGCCAGCCTCATGCTCCACTTCGACTGGGAGCTGGACCAGCCCGGACCCGGAGTGCTCGACCCGGCGCAGCTCGACATGACCGAAACGTTCGGGCTCACTGCGCGCCGCAAGGCAAACCTCTGGCTACGCCCCGTCCTTCGTGTGCCCATTCCAGGCGTCTAGTCAATAATGCCAGCGCCGGTACGGTGTCGTCTTCCTTCCGTGGTTCAGTCGTATTATCAATAAAAAGTTCAAGGGGCTCATCCTATTGGTCGATTCCCCCTGCAGTTTCCCCTAGGTTGTTTGAAAACCTAGTATGTCTCACTTATTTGTGCGGCTAGATTTATTATGTGTTGTTAATAACTATTATACAAACTTTAAGACGTTGGGATGTATTAGATGGATACTTTAAATTATTTAAAGCATGTATCTTTACTATATTATGCAGAAAAACTTTTTTGCTATTTTATATTTTTCCAACCGGGCATCCACCCCTTTCCATTTCATTCAACGGAAATACCAAGTCCGAGTTACAATACAACCAAGAAAAGGGGGTAGAAGAAAGGAAGCGAGTTGGTGCAATATCAGGAAACCCACTGCGGATAACATCCACTATGGGGCAAAAACCTGATATCACAAACCAAAACTCCATCACAAGTTTCCACAGGAAAAGACACAGGCCTATGGAAGACATAAACAGGTCCCAAAAGACGAAATTTTGCTATTTTATATGACAACCATATTTTTACCTACACATTTGTACTCAATTTAAGTTACCCCTCCACGGTTGGAATTTGATAAAAGGGTTTGTCAAAGAGTTTTGTATGTTCATAAATACTTTTCATGTTTAGGTTAAAGTTGTATGGCACATCATGCAAAATCGTAGAATTTTGCTTTTGCATCAATCTTTAGATTCATAGCTTACACTTTTTTTACCTAGTGTATATCTTCTCGGCGGTCGATAATCATGCCAGAAGTGTTACACTTACAAACTAAATTGTAATATAATCAATGTACTTAAATCTTGTGTTTTCTTCTTCTGTTTTGCTGCTCAATATTGAAATAATGCAAATGTTCTTTTGTTTGTGCAATCTCGTACCGTTTACTTCTTTGAGGCATGTTTATTTTACTTCACTTGTCTATGTTTATCACCCTCCCTCAATCTCAACCGTTCCAGAAAGGTTGAGATTGCGTTTACAAGCTTCAAATAACGGCAATGTAATGGTTTGGTGAATACGTCAGCTAGCTGATCCTTGGAGGAGATAAACCTGATTTGGAGCATCTTCTAAGCAACCCGTTCTCTCACAAAGTGAAAATCAATCTTAATGTGCTTAGTACGTGCATGAAACACCGGGTTGGAAGAGAGGTATGTGGCGCCAATATTATCACACCATAACACACGTGGATTCTATTGTATTACTCCAAGTTCACCAAGAAGAGCTTGTATCCAAATAATCTCAGCAGTAGCATTAGCAAGTGCCTTGTATTCAGATTCTGTACTGGAGCGAGAAAAAGTAGCTTGCTTCCTAGCACTCCATGAGATGAGGTTACCTCCATAGAATATGGCAAAACACCCCGTGGATCGGCCGTCATCAACCATTACCAGCCCAATCCGCATCTGAGAAGGCAGACAAGAGAGGGGCAACTGTAGTGGAGTAGGGAGACAAGAGTAAAGCATGTGACAGTGTGGCCTTCACATAGAGTAGGATACGCTTAACCGCCGACCAATGAGTACATCGAGGAGTATGAAGATATTGACAGACCTTATTGCCGGCAAAGGACAAATCTGGTCATGTCATCGTGAGATACTGAAGGCCTCCTACAATACTGCGATAGCGAGTAGAATCTTCTGCTGAAAAAGGAGAACCATCTGTAATGGAGAGCTTATCTGTAGAGACCATAGGGGTAGACACAGGAGTACACTTCTGAAGCCCAGCACGGTGTAATAGTTCAGTGGCATACTTCCGTTGACTCAAGAGAAGAGCGGGACTCTTAGTGTGTAGCTCAACGCCAAGGAAATGATGAAAAGGACCAAGATCCTTGAGTACGAAGGAAGCGCCAAGTTGAGCAACCATTCGATCAGCAGCTATTCGAGGAGCTCACCAATATGATATCATCCACATAAACCAGCGGGTAAACAATAACATTGGGACACCGTAGAATAAACAAACATGTATCGGCTATAGAGGGAGTAAACCCAAGACTAGTAAGAATCAAACTGAGTCGAGCATGCCAGGCACGAGGGGCTTGTTTAATCCCATAGAGAGCCTTATCCAATCGACACAAGTAGCCAGAACGAGAGGAATCCTCAAAACCTGGAGGTTGTCGCATAAACACCTCCTCCTCAAGAACTCCTTGTAGAAAGGTGTTCTGAATATCTAGCTGGCAAACATGCCATCGCTGGGAGAGAGCCATGGACAACAACAGACGAATGGTAGTAGGCTTGACCACCGGACTGAATGTGTCCTCATAATCTAGTCCATAGCGTTGATTAAACCCCTTGGCAACCAGATGTAACTTGTATCTGTCAATAGACCCATCAGCTTTCCGTTTGATCTTAGAAACCCATTTGCAGTCAATAATGTCCATGTCGGACTGAGAAGGAACAAGACGCCAAGTCTGATTACGCTGAAGAGCAGTAAACTCATTCTCCATCGCAGTACGCCAATGGGGCGAGGAGAGAGTTGTACGGTAATCTGATGGTTCTGTAGTGAGCATAGTGGGATCAAATTTTCTCATTGTATTCCAAGCGACCGTGCCATCGGTTCAGACCTTCTCCTTATGTATACCACACTATAGACGTGTCGTGACACACGGTCGAGAGGAAGCACGGGTGATGAGGACATCCCTACCACACTACTACCTCCGTCATTACCAAATGAAGATGAAGCTGATGTGAAGCTCAAGTCCAATGAAGTTCGGATTGGACCTATTACAAGGGCTCGTGCGAAGCTACTTAAACAACAGGTGAACTTGTTCCTAAACGATACTTTGATTGATGAGAATTTTATACTGCCTAAGTCATGTTACTTATGTATAATCATGTATGAAGAGGAGACAAGCATCGCACGAGGAGGAGAGGAGCAGCTAGACGTGAAGCTGGACATGGAGCTGGACATGAAGATACCCCATGGACGCGCGAGGGAGGAGCGGGTGGCATGCGCGAGAGGAGACATCACGGTCCAGGCTGGCCCAGCACCCGGTCAGACCGACCGCCACACCGGCGCGCCCGGTCTCCGGCCCGGTCCAACCGGGCGGCCCGCCGGATCCAACCCGGTGCCAACCGGGCGTCACGCTGATGCCAACCGGGAGCGTTATTGCGCGACACTGCCAGCCTCCGGTCACCACCCGGTCCCTGGCCCGGTTTGAACCGGACCGGCCGGTCCCAGGACCGGTCGACCGGCCTTCAGACCGGCCGATTCCGAGTCTGTCTCGACCAGATCTATTCTGGGTCGGTTATTTTCGTACTTTTTCGACCTGATGTCGTCCTGAACTCCTATATAAGTGCCCAGGACGCCCCCAAAGTTGCTTTAGACCACGTTTAAGATAAACCCTAGTTCTTAGTTTTTTTCTCTGCAAAACTATTGAATCCATACACCATATTGCTTGATTTGGTGTAGATCTGAAAGTCTTGTGTGATCTGCTGTTCCATTGGGAATTAGAAGGTTGCAACTTACCGCTTCGTGGTCGGCGGCTACGTGCGCAAGTGTGCGGAGTTGCGAATATCTTGCAGGGTTGAGAGCTATTGCATTAGCGACAGGGGCCAATCGAGAGATCTCGTTGCATCATACAAGTTATTATCCACTTCATCATCCGTGATTCTCCGCTGTGTTCATCCCGTGATCATCATCACCTCTGTTGCTTACTGAGAAGCTCGGGCCACCCCTTATCATCTTGGTATCATATTTCAGCGTTTCCTCGGTAAGCCATCCACAATCCACCCCATAGTTGATTTGTGAGTGTTTCCTATCCAGAAAAAAGCCATAAAAAGTTAGGGTTAGGGTTTGCCATAGCCTTAGATTACACTAATTTCGAGTTTTAGTTGCTTTTCGTAGTTGTTTTTGCGTACCTTTTTCTTCCATCTAGTATTTTAGGGTTTGTGTTTCCGCTTTCATCTAGAGTCAGTTTTTGTTGCTCTGAGTCCACATAGCATACAGTGTGTTTGTCCAAACCATAGCCACAGCCTTTCGATATAAGTGACTAGGAACTTCCCCAGAAGAGACTAGTTTTACCGCTCGACGGGCTGCTCATTAGGGTTTTGGTGCTTTGCATTATCTGTTGGCCGTGTTATCAAGGAGTTGTGTCATAAAATCAAAAAAGAAAAGAAAAGAAGCAAAAAGAGCTACATAGCTGCGTGTTATTCAAAAAGAAAAATCCAAAAAGAAAAGTGAAGTGCTAGAAGAATCAAGTGAAGGCTTAAGTTTACTTTACTGCACCTGTAGTTGAGAAATCTTCTGCCTGTCTCGTTGAGCTTTGCTAGCGTCTCTCTAGTGCATTGCAACCTTTCCTACATATAGTTGCATTGTCACATTTATCGCATTGTGTGAGTATCATAGGTTGTCTACGGTAAGCGCTAGAGCTTGTTATTGGTGCAAATAGGTAGCCCACCTACAGCCCCACATATATCCTGCTTTGTCATGTGATTGTTCTTATACCCTTGATATTCGCTTCGCTACATCCGTGCACTAGTTGTCACTACAAGTGGTAAGCAATACTAATTCACCTTGGAGCGGTAAGTTCTCCTTTTCTTATCAGTTTTGAGTGAGTTGTGAGAGTACCACCATATATTTTTGATTTAGTGCACTAACCTACTAACCATGTCTGCTAGTGATGAGAAAATTGTTAACCAGGAAAACAAGAACTCTGCGGATTTGATGACATGGAGGGAGTATGAGGCTCTTCGTAATGAGATGCGACGTGAATTCCGCACTCAGGATGATGAGCTTAGGGGAACGGTCAAAGGGATCTCCTAGAAGCTGGATGCTACTAGTGTGACCGTCACTATGATGAAAGATCAAATGACGGACATCCAGCGCAGTCTTCAAGGGTTGCAAATGGTTGTTGACAATTTGACAAACTTACAGCAACAAGAAGACGAAGACGCAACCGAAGATGAAGAACCTAATGCTAATCATGGTGCTGCACGTGGTAACCGCGGTCGTTGGTTTGCTGAACTCCGGCGTCCAGGTCGTGGGTTTGAGGAAGAAGATGGATTGGGTAAGCCCAAATTCTCCATACCCAAGTTTGAAGGAGGTGCTGATGTTGAAGAATACCTCACTTGGGAGCTGAAGATTGAGAAGTTATGGCGCTTACATAATTACACTGAAGATAGGAAGATCAAGCTAGCTTCTTGATACGTCTCCGACGTATCGATAATTTCTTATGTTCCATGCCACATTATTGATGACATGTTTTATGCATACTTTATGTTATATTTATGCGTTTTCCGGAACTAACCTATTGACGAGATGCCGAAGGGCCAGTTCCTGTTTTCTGCTGTTTTTGGTTTCAGAAATCCTAGTAAGAAAATATTCTCGGAATTGGACGAAATCAACGCCCAGCATCTTAGAAGCATGAAGCTTCCAGAACACCCGAGAGCCGCCAGATAAGGGCCACAGGGGGCCCACACATGTGGCTGGCGCGGCCCAGGCCTTGGCCGCGCCGCCCTATTGTGTGGCGGCTCCGTACCCCCTCCGACTCCGCCTCTTCGCCTATTTAAAGGTCCCTGACCTAAATCTTCGATACGGAAAAGCCACGGTACGAGAAACCTTCCAGAGCCGCCGCCATCGCGAAGCCAAGATCTGGGGGACAGGAGTCTCTGTTCCGGCACGCCGTTGGGACGGGGAAGTGCCCCCGGAAGGCTTCTCCATCGACACCGCTGCCATCTCCACCGCCATCTTCATCAACGCTGCTGTCTCCCATGAGGAGGGAGTAGTTCTCCATCGAGGCTAAGGGCTGTACCGGTAGCTATGTGGTTAATCTCTCTCCCTATGTGCTTCAATACAATAATCTCATGAGCTGCCTTACATGATTGAGATTCATATGATGATGCTTGTAATCTAGATGTCATTATGCTAGTCAAGTGAATTTTACTTATGTGATCTCCGGAGACTCCTTGTCCCACGTGTGTAAAGGTGACAATGTGTGCACCGTGTGGGTCTCTTAGGCTATATTTCACATAATACTTATTCACTGAGTTATGATTTGAGTTGGATGTCTCTATGAAATTGTGGTGTGTTAGTACCTCCTATGAATGCTCAAAGTGACAGCGTGGGGTGTTCATTAGTACTTGGGAATACATCTTTAAGGCTTGCCTACATGATGAATTAGAGTTCGTTATCTTGCCAGAGAGTAATTCGGAATAGCATAGTGAAGTGCTTATATTTATATTCCTTTATGATTGCAATGTTGAGAGTGTCCACTAGTGAAAGTATGATCCCTAGGCCTTGTTCCTAAATACTGCTATCGCTGCTTGTTTACTGTTCTACTGCATCTGTACTGTCCGCAATATTACCACCATCAATCACACGCTAGTCCTGGACAGCAAAGCACTTCTCTGGCGCCGTTACTACTGCTCATATTTATTCATACAACCTCTATTTCACTATCTCTTCGCCGAACTAGTGCACCTATACATCTGACAAGTGTATTAGGTATGTTGGGGACTGATACGTCTCTGACGTATCGATAATTTCTTATGTTACATGCCACATTATTGATGATATCTACATGTTTTATGCATACTTTATGTCATATTTATGCATTTTCCGGCACTAACCTATTAACGAGATGCCGAAGAGCCGCTGTTGTTTTCATTGTTTTTGGTTTCAGAAATCCTAGTAAGGAAATATTCTCGGAATTGGACGAAATCAACGCCCAGGGGCCTATTTTGCCACGAAGCTTCCAGAAGACCGAAGAGGAGACGAAGTGGGGCCACGAGGTGGCCAGACAACAGGGCGGCGCGGCCCAAGCCCTGGCCGCGCCGGCCTGTCGTCTGGGCCCCTCGTGACGCCCCCTGACCTGCCCTTCCGCCTACATATAGTCTTCGTCGCGAAACCCCCAGTACCGAGAGCCACGATACGGAAAACCTTCCAGAGAGACGCCGCCGCCGCCAATCCCATCTCGGGGGATTCAGGAGATCGCCTCCGGCACCCTGCCGGAGAGGGGATTCATCTCCCGGAGGACTCTTCACCGCCATGGTCGCCTCCGGAGTGATGAGTGAGTAGTTCACCCCTGGACTATGGGTCCATAGCAGTAGCTAGATGGTTGTCTTCTCCTCATTATGCTTCATTGTCGGATCTTGTGAGCTGCCTAACATGATCAAGATCATCTATCTGTAATGCTATATGTTGTGTTTGTTGGGATCCGATGGATAGAGAATACTATGTTATGTTGATTATCAATCTATTACCTATGTGTTGTTTATGATCTTGCATGCTCTCCGTTATTAGTAGAGGCTCTGGCCAAGTTTTTACTCTTAACTCCAAGAGGGAGTATTTATGCTCTGCAAACATCATCATCCACACTATACATTTAATCCTTTGTTACAGCAAGCCGGTGAGATTGACAACCTCACTGTTTCGTTGGGGCAAAGTACTTTGGTTGTGTTGTGCAGGTTCCACGTTGGCGCCGGAATCCCTGGTGTTGCGCCGCACTACATCTCGCCGCCATCAACCTTCAACGTGCTTCTTGGCTCCTACTGGTTCGATAAACCTTGGTTTCTTACTGAGGGAAAACTTGCCGCTGTACGCATCACACCTTCCTCTTGGGGTTCCCAACGGTCGCGTGCTGTACGCGTATCAGGGACACAAGAGACTTCTTGCTTTGTGGTTGCAGGGTTGCTTGAGAGGGATATCTTTGACCTCTTCCTCCCTGAGTTCGATAAACCTTGGGTGATCCACTTAAGGGAAACTTGCTGCTGTTCTACAAACCTCTGCTCTTGGAGGCCCAACACTGTCTACAAGAATAGAAACATCCGTAGACATCAAGCACTTTTTTGGCGCCGTTGTCGGGGAGGAAAGGTAAAAGGTACTCACACTCCGGATCTCGGCTACTAAGCTATTTTCCGGCGCCGTTGTAAGTACTCGAAGCTATTTCCTTTAGATCCTGCAATTGCATCTTTTCGTTTCTTGTTTACACTAGTTAGGCATAATGGAAAACAACAAAAATATGAGAGATCTCTATGAACTTTATCTTGAATTAGGACATGATGTGTTTGAAGAGAGAATTAAAAAACCCATGGAACTTTATATGCATGCTAATGGGAATGTTATTAATATGAATGCTTTGAACACTATTGTTGCTAATGCTATGGAAAATTCTAAGCTTGGGGAGGTCGGTTTTGATGAAAATGATCTCTTTAGCCCTCTGGGTATTAAGGAGAAAGTTTATGTTGATTATGATATGCCTCCTATTTATGATGATTATAATGATAGTAGTCTTTTGGTGCTGCCTGTTATGGAGGATAAATTTGATTATGATTACAATATGCCTCCTACACTTGATGAGAATAATAATGATAGCTACTTTGTTGAATTTACTCCCACTACAACTAATAAAATTGATTATGCTATTGTGGAGAGTAATAATTTTATGCATGAGACTCATGATAAGAATGCTTTATGTGATAGTTATATTGTTGAGTTTGCTCATGATGCTACTGAAAGTTATTATGAGAGAGGAAAATATGGTTGTAGAAATTTTCATGTTACTAAAACACCTCTCTATGTGCTGAAATTTTTGAAGCTATACTTGTTTTGTCCTCTTATGCTTGTCACTTTGTTCTTCATGAATTCATTTTTGTACAAGATTCCTTTGCATAGGAAGTGGGTTAGACCTAAATGTGTTTTGAATTTGCCACTTGATGCTCTCTTTTTGCTTCAAATACTATTTCTTGCGAGTGCATCATTAAAACTGCTGAGCCCATCTTAATGGCTATAAAGAAAGAACTTCTTGGGAGATAACCCATGTGTTTATTTTACTACAGTACTTTGTTTTATATTTGTGTCTTGGAAGTTGTTACTACTGTAGCAACCTCTCCTTATCTTAATTTTTTTGCATTGTTGTGCCAAGTAAAGTCTTTGATAGTAAGGTTCATACTAGATTTGGATTACTGCGCAGAAACAGATTTCTTGCTGTCACGAATCTGGGCCTAATTCCCTGTAGGTAACTCAGAAAATTATGCCAATTTACGTGAGTGATCCTCAGATATTTACGCAACTTTCATTCAATTTTAACATTTTCATTTGAGCAAGTCTGGTGCCTCAATAAAATTCGTCTTTACGGACTGTTCTATTTTGATAGATTCTGCCTTTTATTTCGCATTGCCTCTTTTGCTATGTGGGATGGATTTCTTTGTTCCATTAACTTTCAGTAGCTTTGGGCAATGTCCAGAAGTGTTAAGAATGATTGTGTCACCTCTGAACATGTGAATTTTTGATTATGCACTAACCCTCTAATGAGTGTGTTTCGAGTTCGGTGTGGAGGAAGTTTTCAAGGGTCAAGAGAGGAGGATGATACAATATGATCAAGAAAAGTGAAAGCTCTAAGCTTGGGGATGCCCCGGTGGTTCATCCCTGCATATTTAAAGAAGACTCAAGCATCTAAGCTTGGGGATGCCTTGGGCATCCCCTTCTTCATCGACAAATTATCAGGTTCCTTCTCTTGAAACTATATTTTTATTCGGTCACATCATATGTACTTTACTTGGAGCGTTTGTTTGTTTTTGTTTTTGTTTTTGTTTTTGTTTTTGTTTGAATAAATGCTTGTGTGGGAGAGAGACACGCTCCGCTGGTTCGTATGAACACATGTGTTCTTAGCATGAGCAACTTCAAGCTCCTCCTTTGAGGCATTGAGCTCTTGAGTCAATAATTGAGCCCTATCAATAGTTTCTAGGTCCTTAACTTTATCAAGTTCATAAGTTTCAATTTGTTGCTTAAGGCCTTGTGATATGCACCTTTCGGTTTTTAGCTCTTGTTCCTTCTCATTCAAATGATATTCTAATTCCTCAATGGACTCATCCTTTTCTTTGAGTGAGTCCATCAAGAAATCAAACTTGACAAGAGCTTCACCACGAAGGGTGCATCTAACATCATAGAGTTCCTTAAGCACAATTAATTCATCTTGATTTTCGTTCTCATCATCAAGAACACTAGATAGGGAAGGTGGAGGTTCCATTACCTTGGTTTCCCTTGCCATAAGACAAGAGCCAATGGTTGTAGATGAGGTGGAGTCATCGGAGTCATCATCTTGAGTTATCCTTGCCATGAAGGAGGATCCAACATCATTCTCCGTGGAGTAGTCCTTGGAGTAGTCATATGTGAAGAGTGACCCGGGCTTAGAGAAAGCCAAACCGGCCACCCCGGCCTCCTTCTCCTCATCTTCCTCTTCATCATCGGACAAGTACTCGGCCCCAACAAAGGCTCTTCCCTTGTTCTTCTTGTATCGATCATTGATTGGGTTTGGCTTCAATCTTGGCTTGATCCCTTTGATGAATCTTGGCTTGTCCACCCTTTTCTCATAAGGGCACTCATTTGCAAAGTGGCTATCTTCATCACAATTGTAGCAAGTTCTCTTCTTCTTCTTGTCATTGAGGAGCATAGGGAACTTAGCCTTGTACTTCTTGGCAAAGAAAGCAAAGTCGGTAGCCATGTCACTAGTTGAAGTCATCTCTTCCTCTTCTTCAATCTCATAGTCTTCCTCTCTTTCATGATCGGCCCTAGCTTTGAGAGCAAGGTTGCGTGGCGCTTCATGGTTGTGTGAGGCTTCATCAACACGGTTCATTGCCATGAGCCTCTTTCCCGCTTTGGCCATGTTTTCATTGGCGGCCACATAGGAGACTAGATCATCGGAGTTGAGGTCGGCACTGTTGGTCATGATTTGCAAGTTGAGTGCAAGGTTGGTGTCTTCTTGTTTGACGGCAATCATAGCAATGACCTTGGACTTTATGAATGCTTCATTCATCTCGAAGCCATCATTGTACTTCTCAACACCGAGTCCCTTGACCCTTACTCTAAGAGCACCGAGTCTTGCATAAGCATCGGCCACGGACTCTCCTTCTCGAATCATGAATTGATGAGCCTCTTGCTTTGCGGTCTCATAAAGAGCGGATTGGATCAAATCGGTTCCCTCTTGGAGTACTATGATTCGATCCCACAACTCTTTAGCGGACTCTATGTCATTGACTTGATCAAGGAGCTTGCAGTTGATGCCACTCCTAATCTTGTCACGGGCGGAGGCATTGAGTTGACGGTTGTAGAATTCGGTGGAGGTCAACCGAATGGGATCTTGTGGCTCCCAGTATCCATGAACAATGATCTCCCACAACTCCACGCTGCAGCTGCGAATATGAGATTCCATAGAGGATTTCCAAAAAGGAAAGTGAGTTCCATCAAAATGGGGAACATTCCCACTATGGTTTATATGAGGCATGGGTGAAGTGTTTTTGGGATAGTCATGGTTGACTTCGCGATAGCTCTCTAGTGAGGCCGAAGCCGTACTAGAAGGCCCACTAGTCAAGTTCTTAAGCATGGTAGACATCTCTGCCATTTGGCTTTGTAGCTCATCCTCCTTTTTCTTCTTCTCGGCATCATATGCCAAGAATCTAGATTTCATCTCTTTAACCGAAAGGTTAGAGTTTTCATCTAGACCCTCGAATAGTTTTTCCATCTCACTCTTAAGGCGGTGAAGCCCTTAATAAGAGTCCAGGCTCTGATACCAATTGAAAGTATAGAGATGGTAAACCTAGAGGGGGGTGAATAGGTTTCTACAAATTTTAATTCTTTCTTTGCAATATTAGGCTTTGCGGAATATAAAGATGAGCCTAATGCAAACTAGGTGAAGCAACCTATATGAAGATACAACTATCTCGAGCACGAAGGCTCTCTCAGGCAGTTTAAATCACAAGTAAGGAGTTCGGTTAGAGATAACCGATAGCACGCGGAGACGAGGATGTATTCCCGTGTTCCCTTGCTTTGCAACAAGGTACATCACGTTTGGAGGGGTGGAGGTCCCACGAAGGATTCCCCACGCCACGAAGGCTCACCCTATTCTCCGGAGCCTATCCCACGAAGGAATAGCTCACTCACTTGTGGTAGACTTTGAGGTAGCCTCCAAACCTTCACAATCTTGCCCGGAGCAAATCCACAGCCCGGATGCTTCCGGACTCCTCTTGCCCACCTAGGGTTTCCAAGGAACCCTAGGAAGCAAGCTTCTCGATGAATACAAGGGGAATGAGATTTGGCTTGGTAGAACAGTAGATCGGGTCCTCCTCTAGTGATTCCCCGGAGGGATTTGAGTTTGGGTGGAGGAGGAGGGAGATCGGAGGCTTTTGGTGTTTCTAATAATGGAGTAAGAGAGAGAGAGAGCTCAAGAACAGCTTGTAGTATGTTGCCTAACCCTTCCAAGGTAGAAGAAGGGGTATTTATAGTGTTCTTCAAAATCTGGCCGTTGCCACTTGCCACCTCAGCATTTTTCCTCGACAAACCCGGTTGACCGGGCCACAGACCGGACAGCCCGGTCGTGAGGCCGGTCAGACCGGATCAGTGACCGGATCTCCTTTGCATCGTCCTGGCGCTTCTCCGGTTGGTGGCCGGTTGGCACCCGGTTGCCGCCCGGTCGACCGGACGGAGCGCCGGACCCGCCGGTCAGTAGCCCGGTTGACCGGGCGCAAACCGGATCTGCTGGCTCCTCGTTTGGAGCCCGGTTGCCGCCCGGTTGACCGGCTAGCACGCCGGACTGGCCGGTTGTTGGCCCGGTTGGACCGGGCTGTAGACCGGATTTCTCCTGTAACCCCTTTTTGATTGTTGTTGAAATGGGGGGTCTCCTTTAGCCTTCTTGTTCCTTTGATACACCATTTACGCCTCATTGCCTAATACCTGAGATTATCCTTATAAACATATTAGGCCAAATACTTTAGCACGGTGTCATCGTTACCAAAAATAATGGATAAGGGTAAAATACCCTTACAATCTCCCCCTTTTTGGTATACGATGACAAACCGAGCTAGAGTCACAAATAGATAGTATGATAAGCTCTAAACCTTGATTCCATATAAGATATTACGACAGCTCCCCCATAATGTGTGCACTTGGAGAATTTGCGTTTGAATGCAAAGTGCACCATTTGTGAAACATGAGAAGCTCCCCCAATATCTTTAGGAAACAAGCATGGTATGGAGATGTGCATATCAAGATATATAAGCATAGCACACATAATCATCCTAACATAGAGTAGCACACATAATAGTCGTCCATACACATCCATACATGAATTATTGGAAATAGCAAATGGTTCTTGAAAAACTCAAAGTAAACAAGCACAAGCCATATAAAATCCAAATAAAGCAACTCCCATGGCTTGTGGCAATCAAAGAACCCCGTGGTCGAAGACTCTACTCTCTTCTCCCCCTTTGGCATCGGAACACCAAAAAGGCGAAGAAAAGAGGAGAGATGCAATCGCACCCATCAGTAGTGACCAAGCCCGATCGAGGAGGAGCTCTCGCCATCACCATCCCGTGCACCCGCATCAACCTCATCATCATCATCGTCATGACCATCATCATCATCATCAGCAGGAGTGGGAGCACGAGCAGTCCTAGTAGGAAGAGCACCATGAGCGTACACGGAGAAGTCAAAGTTCTGGAGCATCTCATCGGTAAGAGGAGGCATCTCCCACTGAGGTGCTACCACAGGCTCCATCTCAGGTCCAGGAGGAGGAACAGGGTGGTTCCTTGAGGCCATGAAGTCATTCTGGCGCCTCCGTGTCTCCTGGGTCATAGTAAGAGTCTGATGTGCAACATCATTGCTGTTCTTGCACATTTGCCACATGCTGGTGAAGAATCGAGCGGCCCCATGCTGGGAGCGCCGCGAGTGACTGGAGCTAGCATCATGATCATGGTGTGCCTTGGAACGGCGCTCAGTGGTGGGCATCATGGAGGGAACATCTGGACGAGTGGCCTCCTGAATGGGGAACCTGAATGGGTCCATGATGACTCGTTCACCAAGAACGTTCCGAGGAGCGGGAACAATATAGTTGATTAGCCGCTGAACATACTGAGCGTAGTTGGGAGTCATGCGGTCCATAATGGCTCTCTTCAGTTCACAGTAGATAAGATCACAGCCATCAATCTTCCTTACCCTGTCAGGATGAAAATAGTACATCAAGTTGAGGTGATAGTTCCGGACTTCACTGGAGTCGCCAGACTTGCTGATGAGGCTCTCACGGAACATCTTGGCAAGTACCAGATAGGAGTAGTACATCCCAGAGATAGTGGGAGGTCCAGGCGTAGGGTTCGCAGGATAGCAGAAGGAGATGTCACCCTTAGTAAGCCTGGACCGTGAATGAATCCTGTACCCTGGATTACTGTCATCACCACAACCCATGGCTGCACGGAACTGAGAGTAGGAGCATGAGTACTTCTCCCTGCCGGTCATCCATGTGAGGGTGCGGTCCACATCATCATGGAAGAAGACGGTGCAGTGAAACTGACGGACAAGGATGGGACAAAAGGTAGGATCATCTTGGGTATCATCAGGCTTGAGGCACACAAGGTCATACAATCCCATACCCTTCAAGGTTTGAACCACAAAGCGGTACTTTGTGGCGTCATGCAAGGCAAGCTCGTCAGGATTGATGGCCTTGGGTGATACAACATTACCATGCTTCATAAACTCATGAGAATCATAGTAACCCTCCCAGAGGGCTGATTGTGTCTTGGTCCAGAAAGACTTATCCCCACCAGTGTAAGTCGGCTTCTCAAAGCGATACGGATTCACTGTCCTCCATTCCTGCCACTCAAGACGGTTTGCATTCCCAACATTGATGGTTGGCACTATCTCATCATCCTCTTGGGCGACATGCTTATCCTTTTTCTTGTTAGCAACAGACTTGCTTCTACCCCGAGCTGAGCTGCCAATGTCAGTGCCTTGATGAGCTTGAGGTGGTGCGCGACTACTAGAACGGCGGGGAGGATCAACAGTCCTTCCTCTCTTGGCAACATTGCCACGGTTGGGCTCACCACTCCAACTACCTGTGAATGAGAAAATAGAGCAAGGATAGCAGTGGGGTAAGTGTACATATCATCAGTAAGAAGGAAGCCAAAAGAGTATAGCATATATCCAAGTGTAGTGATGAAATTGTGCGAAAACTGGGCAACCCGGCGCACAGGCCGGTCCAACCGGGCAGCAGACCGGACAGGCCGGTTTGCGCCCGGTTGACCGGGCCATGCGCCGGGCCGGCCGGTTGAGCGGCCGGTCGACCGGGCGGGTGACCGGGTCTGTCGAGTTGTGATGTTGTGCCCAGATTTTCTACCACAAAACCATGCAAAAGCTCATAAACTTGGATATAGACTATAGCAATATAGTGGAGAAGTGCATTGTGGTGTGAGACACTCTAAAGGCATGAGGACTTACAAACCCTAACCCTAACCCTAAGTTTTCTCAACTTTCCTCAACATGTGGCAATGGGAGAGGGAAAGCAAGAAGGAGAGGGAATAGAAGGGAGATTTACCCGATGACATTGTCCTTGTTGCCCAAGTGAGCAAGAAGAACACGTGAAGAGGACTTGAGGGCCAAATCCCCAAGATCTCCCAAACGAGCTTGAGAAGGACCAAATCCTTCGGTGAAGAAGCTTGAGAGACCCCGATCTACGGTTGGGTGAAGTTTGGGGAGAAACTAGCGGTGGGAAGGACCTAGGCTGTGGTGGAGATGGTCAGGGCGCCGGCCATGGAGTGTGGAGGTTGGGGAACAATGGGGAAGATGACCCCAAGGGGTATCCCTTCCCCAATATATAGTAGGCTGCGCGACCGGTCAGGAGTCCGGTCGACCGGGCTGGTGACCGGCTGACCCGGTCCAGACCCCGGTTGCCGCCCGGTCAACCGGACCATCCGGTCAGGGACCCGGTCCAACCAGGCCAGGGACCAGCCAGCCCAGATTTGTCTAATTTTGCCTCGTTTTTTCCCCTATGCTTTGTGTAAATGTGTGTGAGTGCTCAAATGATGACATGTACATATAGATAGATAGATGATGATGAGATGAGCATAGACATGGGGTTGGAAACACAAAGTTCTCTAGGCATACCCATTGGAGAGAAAATCCAAACAAGATGTGAATAGCAACAATGGGCATGATTCGAAGTGTATATCAAGAATCATAAGTCATTTTGGAAATGATGCTCGCAATAAGATCATTGGGCCTTATATAGTCAAATCAAGTTGTAATGAAGGCTCAATGAGGGGCGGGGGATTACTCCCCCTATGTGAAAGCGCAAATGTCATGTGACCACGAAGAGACATGTTTGGGTCCATATAATGACATTGGGTCTATTTATGTTGCACACATAGGTATGCATCATACCAAGACATGGTAAGATGACTATCCCCATATGTGCTATGCCTCTAAGCTAGATAGCAAGATAAATGCAAGAATATAGTGCAAGAAGTTAATCAATCCAAGTTTTTAGGATCAAGAATACCAAGTTCTCCTCTCAAGTTAACAAAGCGGGCTTCATCCAAAGGCTTAGTGAAAATATCCGCCAATTGGTAGGTTGTTCCCACATGAGTGAGATCAATATCCTTATTGGCAACATGATCACGTAGGAAGTGATGGCGAATGTCAATATGTTTGGTGCGACAATGTTGAACCGGGTTATTGGCGATCTTTATTGCACTTTCATTGTCACAAAGAAGAGGCACCGTACCAAGAGACACACCATAGTCTTTCAAGGTTTGCTTCATCCATAACAATTGAGTGCAACAAGATGCCGCGGATATGTATTCGGCTTCGGCGGTGGATAGGGCGGTGGAGTTTTGTTTCTTGGATGACCAACTCACCAATGACCGGCCAATAAATTGGCAAGCCCCGGAGGTAGACTTCCGATCAACCTTATCACCGGCCCAATCGGAATCCGAATAGCCAATGAGTTCAAAGGTTGACCCCTTTGGATACCATAGCCCGAGAGTAGGAGTGAGAACAAGGTATCTTAGTATCCGTTTGACCGCCACTAAATGGCTCTCCTTGGGAGCGGATTTAAAACGAGCACACATCCCTACACTTAGCATGATATCCGGCCTAGAGGCACAAAGGTAGAGCAAGGATCCTATCATGGAGCGGTATACCTTTATGTCCACATCCTTCTCACCGTCACATGAACCAAGTTGCCCCTTTATGGGCATGGGTGTCTTCATTGGACTCGCATTGGTCATGTTGAATTTCTTGAGCATGTCCCTCACATACTTTTCTTGAGAGATGAAGGTGCCTTTTGCAAGTTGCCTCACTTGGAAGCCTAGAAAGAACTTCAACTCTCCCATCATGGACATCTCAAATTTCCTAGTCATCAATAGCTCAAAAGCTTTGTTATGATTGGGGTTAGTTCCACCAAAGATAATATCATCAACATATATTTGACATATAAAGAGGCCACCCCCTTTAACCCGCTTGGTGAAAAGGGTGGAATCGACCGTACCCATGCAAAACCCATCATGTAGTAAGAAATCCCTAAGGAACTCATACCAAGCACGTGGAGCTTGCTTGAGACCGTAGAGTGCCTTATGGAGTAAATACACGTGGTTGGGTCGGCATGGGTCTTCGAAACCCGGGGGTTGAGCCACATATGCGGTTTCTTTTAGGGGACCATTCAAAAATGCACTTTTCACATCCATTTGGTATAATTTGAAATTGTGGAAAGATGCAAATGCAAGCAAAAGATGAATAGCTTCAAGACGGGCTACCGGCGCAAAGGTATCCTCAAAATCCATACCTTGTATTTGGGCAAACCCTTGCGCCACTAACCTTGCTTTGTTTCGTATGACAATGCCATTCTCATCTTTCTTGTTCTTGAATACCCATTTGGTCCCAATGACATTGATGCGATGATCCTTGGGTCTCTCAACTAGAGACCATACTTCATTACGAGTGAAACACTCCAATTCTTCTTGCATGGCAATTACCCAATCCGGATCGACCAAGGCTTCATGTACCTTAAGTGGTTCAAAACTAGACACAAAAGCATGATGTTGACAATAAGTGATAAGTAATGCATGGTGTCTACGAGTTACCACTCCTCTTGAGATGCTACCAAGGACTTGATCCACTTTCATGTCACTTGCCCTTGTAGCGGCCTTGATCTTCCGAACGGTCCCTTCATGATCAATGAATTCATCTCTTGCTAGTACTTGATCATGAGGAACCACTTGAGCTTGATCATGAGTTGAGGATGTTTCTTGATCATCATCATGGTCTTGCTCCGTGGAATGAGGATCTTCTTCTTGTTCTTCGGATTGTGACTCATCTTGAGTAGAGGATGGTTCTTGAGTTGCACTTGATGGTTCGACTTGAGTTGAGCTAGGCTCCACTTGTGGCGTGCTTGAAACATCTACTCCATCATCTTGATCATCATTATGAACCTCCATGGGCCGGATGTGTCCAATGCCCATATGCTTGATGGCACTAGATGGATCATCATCATTACCTGCAACACATGGAACAACTTGCTCCACTTGGGAGCCATTATCCTCCAAGAACACCACGTCACAAGATACTTCAATAGTCCCGGTGGACTGGTTGTAGTATCTATAGGCGTGAGAGTTCTCCGCATATCCAACAAATATACCCTCTATGGTTCTAGTTTCAAATTTACCGAGCTTTCCTTTGTTGTTTTTAACAAGACATTTGCATCCAAAAACACGAATGTACATGACGTTAGGCTTGTTACCGGTAAGGAGCTCGTATGGGGTTTTGTTGTGGAGGGGACGGAGGAAGAGCCGGTTGGAGTAGTGGACGGCCGTAGAGATGGCTTCTCCCCAAAAGTTGTGGGGTGAGTTGAATTCACTCAACATGGTTCTTGCCATCTCAATGATAGTCCGGTTCTTCCTTTCAACAACACCATTTTGTTGAGGGGTGTATGGCGCCGAAAACTCATGCTTGATGCCCTCATCATCAACAAACTCTTGCATAGTGTAGTTCTTGAACTCGGTGCCATTGTCGGTCCTAATTGCCTTGATCTCGGATTCATACGTACGTTGAGCTTTCTTGGCGAAGGTGATGAACTCTCTATGGGTCTCGTCCTTAGACTTAAGGAGAAAGACCCAAGAGTATCTTGAGTAATCATCAACAATGACAAGTCCATACTTGCTCCCACCAAGAGTATCATAATGTGATGGCCCAAAGAGATCCAAATGAAGGAGCTCCAAAGGCCTAGATGTGGTAACGATACTCTTGATGGGATGCTTCTTCTTGAGTTGCTTTCCGGCTACACATGCACTACAAACACGATCTTTCTCAAAAGAAATGCCGATTAGTCCCACAATATGCTCACCCTTTAGGAGTTGTTTAAGATTCCTCATGTTAACATGACCAAGGCGGCGATGCCACAACCAACCTTCGTCATGCTTGGCCGCCATTAGACATGTGGAGAAGGAGGGGCTCTCTTTCGAGAGGTCAACCACGTAAAGGTTGTTCTCCACATATCCAACAAGGACCAATTTGAGATTGTCACTCCTAAAGACTTGCACATAATATTTAGTGAAATATGAATTGTAACCGGCATCGGCAAGATGATATATAGAAAGTAAGTTATAGCCAAGGTGTTCAACAAGCATAACCGTCTCAAGGCACAAGTCCTTAGAGATTGCTACCTTGCCATACCCAAGTACCTTTCCCTTTGAGTTGTCACCAAAGGTGATGCTTGACTTCTTGTTGATATCTTCAATGAATTGATCAAGCACACCTTTTCCTCCGGTCATATGATTGGTGCATCCACTATCAAACACCCATTTTGGACCACCGGAGGAATACCCCTACAAAATCAAGTAGAGGATTTAGGAACCCATCGATTAATGGGTTCCTTTGCAATGGCAACAATATCTTTTGGTACCCAAATTGAGTACTCTCTATAAGCATAGCCATTAGGAGGGCCAACATAGTTAGCATAGACATCACCATAATAATCAACAAATAATGCATAGTGATCATTTGGCCCCGTGCGGTCACCACTAGTGGCTTTGCCCTTTGAGTCTTTCCCATTGTTAGTGACCTTCTTGTTCTTATCTTGAGCGGGTTTCTCCTTCTTGTAGTTGTTCTTCTTGTGGGACTTGGGAGCATATCCAAGTCCATACTTTTGATTGTTTGACCTTTGCTTACTCAAGAGGTCATCCAATCCCATCTTGTTCTTGGCGGTGGTGAACTTTGCAAGTTCCTTTGTTAGCCTAACATTTTCCTCAAGAATAGATGCTTGCTCACAAGAAGATTCATTAGGATGATAGTCAAGACCATATTTAGTCACCAAGGACTCAAGATATGCATTGGTCTCAACATGCAAAGAAAGTTCCTCTTGTAAACGAACATGTTCCTCAACAAGTTTAGCATGCTCACTAGTAAAGGAAGTGGAGGGGCAAGCAAGATTTTCAACATCAATGGGATCCTTCATTGATCCAAGAGCCCTTTTGTAGGATTCTTGAAGTAGATCATGGTTCTCTCCAAGTTTCTTGAGCTCATCCTTGACAAGCTTGTTAGCTCTTTCAAGGTGGTCAAGATCCCTAGTGAGAGAAGCATGAGCAACTTCAAGCTCCTCCTTTGAGGCATTGAGCTCTTGAGTCAATAATTGAGCCCTATCAATAGTTTCTAGGTCCTTAACTTTATCAAGTTCATAAGTTTCAATTTGTTGCTTAAGGCCTTGTGATATGCACCTTTCGGTTTTTAGCTCTTGTCTTAGGAGATTGAATCTCCGTTCCTTCTCATTCAAATGATATTCTAATTCCTCAATGGACTCATCCTTTTCTTTGAGTGAGTCCATCAAGAAATCAAACTTGACAAGAGCTTCACCACGAAGGGTGCATCTAACATCATCAAGAACACTAGATAGGGAAGGTGGAGGTTCCATTACCTTGGTTTCCCTTGCCATAAGACAAGAGCCAATGGTTGTAGATGAGGTGGAGTCATCGGAGTCATCATCTTGAGTTATCCTTGCCATGAAGGAGGATCCAACATCATTCTCCGTGGAGTAGTCCTTGGAGTAGTCATATGTGAAGAGTGACCCGGGCTTAGAGAAAGCCAAACCGGCCACCCCGGCCTCCTTCTCCTCATCTTCCTCTTCATCATCGGATAAGTACTCGGCCCCAACAAAGGCTCTTCCCTTGTTCTTCTTGTATCGATCATTGATTGGGTTTGGCTTCAATCTTGGCTTGATCCCTTTGATGAATCTTGGCTTGTCCACCCTTTTCTCATAAGGGCACTCATTTGCAAAGTGGCTATCTTCATCACAATTGTAGCAAGTTCTCTTCTTCTTCTTGTCATTGAGGAGCATAGGGAACTTAGCCTTGTACTTCTTGGCAAAGAAAGCAAAGTCGGTAGCCATGTCACTAGTTGAAGTCATCTCTTCCTCTTCTTGAATCTCATAGTCTTCCTCTCTTTCATGATCGGCCCTAGCTTTGAGAGCAAGGTTGCGTGGCGCTTCATGGTTGTGTGAGGCTTCATCAACACGGTTCATTGCCATGAGCCTCTTTCCCGCTTTGGCCATGTTTTCATTGGTGGCCACATAGGAGACTAGATCATCGGAGTTGAGGTCGGCACTCTTGGTCATGATTTGCAAGTTGAGTGCAAGGTTGGTGTCTTCTTGTTTGACGGCAATCATAGCAATGACCTTGGACTTTATGAATGCTTCATTCATCTCGAAGCCGTCATTGTACTTCTCAACACCGAGTCCCTTGACCCTTACTCTAAGAGCACCGAGTCTTGCATAAGCATCGGCCACGGACTCTCCTTCTCGAATCATGAATTGATGAGCCTCTTGCTTTGCGGTCTCATAAAGAGCGGATTGGATCAAATCGGTTCCCTCTTGGAGTACTATGATTCGATCCCACAACTCTTTAGCGGACTCTATGTCATTGACTTGATCAAGGAGCTTGCGGTTGATCCACTCCTAATCTTGTCACGGGCGGAGGCATTGAGTTGACGGTTGTAGAATTCGGTGGAGGTCAACCGAATGGGATCTTGTGGCTCCCGGTATCCATGAACAATGATCTCCCACAACTCCACGCTGCAGCTGCGAATATGAGATTCCATAGAGGATTTCCAAAAAGGAAAGTGAGTTCCATCAAAATGGGGAACATTCCCACTATGGTTTATATGAGGCATGGGTGAAGTGTTTTTGGGATAGTCATGGTTGACTTCGCGATAGCTCTCTAGTGAGGCCGAAGCCGTACTAAAAGGCCCACTAGTCAAGTTCTTAAGCATGGTAGACATCTCTGCCATTTGGCTTTGTAGCTCATCCTCCTTTTTCTTCTTCTCGGCATCATATGCCAAGAATCTAGATTTCATCTCTTTAACCGAAAGGTTAGAGTTTTCATCTAGACCCTCGAATAGTTTTTCCATCTCACTCTTAAGGCGGTGAAGCCCTTAATAAGAGTCCAGGCTCTGATACCAATTGAAAGTATAGAGATGGTAAACCTAGAGGGGGGGTGAATAGGTTTCTACAAATTTTAATTCTTTCTTTGCAATATTAGGCTTTGCGGAATATAAAGATGAGCCTAATGCAAACTAGGTGAAGCAACCTATATGAAGATACAACTATCTCGAGCACGAAGGCTCTCTCAGGCAGTTTAAATCACAAGTAAGGAGTTCGGTTAGAGATAACCGATAGCACATCGAGACGAGGATGTATTCCCATGTTCCCTTGCTTTGCAACAAGGTACGTCACGTTTGGAGGGGTGGAGGTCCCACGAAGGATTCCCCACACCACGAAGGCTCACCCTATTCTCCGGAGCCTATCCCACGAAGGAATAGCTCACTCACTTGTGGTAGACTTTGAGGTAGCCTCCAAACCTTCACAATCTTGCCCGGAGCAAATCCACAAATGACAAGCTTCCGGACTCCTCTTGCCCACCTAGGGTTTCCAAGGAACCCTAGGAAGCAAGCTTCTCGATGAATACAAGGGGGAATGAAATTTGGCTTGGTAGAACAGTAGATCGGGTCCTCCTCTAGTGATTCCCCGGAGGGATTTGAGTTTGGGTGGAGGAGGAGGGAGATCGGAGGCTTTTGGTGTTTCTAATAATGGAGTAAGAGAGGGAGAGCTCAAGAACAGCTTGTAGTATGTTGCCTAACCCTTCCAAGGTAGAAGAAGGGGTATTTATAGTGTTCTTCAAAATCTGGCCGTTGCCACTTGCCACCTCAGCATTTTTCCTCGACAAACCCGGTTGACCGGGCCACAGACCGGACAGCCCGGTCGTGAGGCCGGTCAGACCGGATCAGTGACCGGATCTCCTTTGCGTCGTCCTGGCGCTTCTCCGGTTGGTGGCCGGTTGCCGCCCGGTTGCCGCCCGGTCGACCGGACGGAGCGCCGGACCCGTCGGTCAGTAGCCCGGTTGACCGGGCGCAAACCGGATCTGCTGGCTCCTCGTTTGGAGCCCGGTTGCCGCCCGGTTGACCGGCCAAAGACCTGCCGGACTGGCCGGTTCTTTCGGTTGGACCGGGCTGTAGACCGGATTTCTCCTGTAACCCCTTTTTGATTGTTGTTGAAATGGGGGGTCTCCTTTAGCCTTCTTGTTCCTTTGATACACCATTTACGCCTCATTGCCTAATACCTGAGATTATCCTTATAAACATATTAGGCCAAATACTTTAGCACGGTGTCATCGTTACCAAAAATAATGGATAAGGGTAAAATACCCTTACAAGTTTTACCATGAGTTGAATGGTTTGAGCATACATACTGTTAGAGAAGAACATTGGGCCGCTAACTAAAGCCATGATCCATGGTGGAAGTTTCAGTTTTGGACAAATATCCTCAATCTCATATGAGAAAAATTAATTGATGTTGAATGCTTAAGCATTAAAGCGAGTCCATTATCTGTTGTCTATGTTGTCCCGGTATGGATGTCTAAGTTGAGAATAATCAAAAGCGAGAAATCCAATGCGAGCTTTCTCCTTAGACCTTTGTACAGGCGGCATAGAGGTACCCCTTTGTGACACTTGGTTAAAACATATGTATTGCGGTGATAATTCAGGTAATCCGAGCTAATTAGGACAAGGTGCGGGCACTATTAATATACTATGCATGAGGCTTGCAACTTGTAAGATATAATTTACATGACACATATGCTTTATTACTACCGTTGACAAAATTGTTTCTTGTTTTCAAAATCAAAGCTCTAGCACAAATATAGCAATCAATGCTTCCCTCTGCGAAGGGCCATTCTTTTACTTTTATGTTGAGTCAGTTCACCTATCTCTCTCCACCTCAAGAAGCAAACACTTGTGTGAACTGTGCATTGATTCCTACATACTTGCTTATTGTACTTGTTATATTGCTTTGCATTGACAATTATCCATGAGATAAACATGTTGAAGTTGAAAGCAACCGCTGAAACTTAATCTTCCTTTGTGTTGCTTCAATGCCTTTACTTTGAATTATTGCTTAATGAGTTAACTCTTATGCAAGACTTATTGATGCTTGTCTTCAAAGTACTATTCATGAAAAGTCTTTGCTATATGATTCATTTGTTTACTCATTGCATTACCATTGTTTTGATCACTGCATTCATTACATGTGCTTACAATAGTATGATCAAGATTATGATGGCATGTCACTCCAGAAATTATCTTTGTTATCGTTTACCTGCTCGGGACGAGCAGAAACTAAGCTTGGGGATTCTGATACGTCTCCGACGTATCGATAATTTCTTATGTTCCATGCCACATTATTGATGATATCTACATGTTTTATGCATACTTTATGTCATATTTATGCGTTTTCCGGAACTAACCTATTGACGAGATGCCGAAGCGCCAGTTCCTGTTTTCTGCTGTTTTTGGTTTCAGAAATCCTAATAAGGAAATATTCTCGGAATTGGACGAAATCAACGCCCAGCATCTTAGAATTGCATGAAGCTTCCAGAACACCCGAGAGCCGCCAGAGGAGGGCCACAGGGGGCCCACACATGTGGCTGGCGCGGCCCAGGCCTTGGCCGCGCCGCCCTATTGTGTGGCGGCTCTGTACCCCCTCCGACTCCGCCTCTTCGCCTATTTAAAGGTCCCTGACCTAAATCTTCGATACGGAAAAGCCACGGTATGAGAAACCTTCCAGAGCCGCCGCCATCGCGAAGCCAAGATCTGGGGGACAGGAGTCTCTGTTCCGGCACGCCGCCGGGACGGGGAAGTGCCCCCGGAAGGCTTCTCCATCGACACCGCTGCCATCACCACCGCCATCTTCATCAACGCTGTTGTCTCCCATGAGGAGGGAGTAGTTCTCCATCGATGCTAAGGGCTGTACCGGTAGCTATGTGGTTAATCTCTCTCCCTATGTGCTTCAATACAATAATCTCATGAGCTGCCTTACATGATTGAGATTCATATGATGATGCTTGTAATCTAGATGTCATTATGCTAGTCAAGTGAATTTTACTTATGTGATCTCCGGAGACTCCTTGTCCCACGTGTGTAAAGGTGACAGTGTGTGCACCGTGTGGGTCTCTTAGGCTATATTTCACAGAATACTTATTCACTGAGTTATGATTTGAGTTGGATGTCTCTATGAAATTGTGGTGTGTTAGTACCTCCTATGAATGCTCAAAGTGACAGCGTGGGGTGTTCATTAGTATTTGGGAATACATCTTTAAGGTTTGCCTACATGATGATATAGAGTTCGTTATCTTGCCAGAGAGTAATTCGGAATAGCATAGTGAAGTGCTTATATTTATATTCCTTTATGATTGCAATGTTGAGAGTGTCCACTAGTGAAAGTATGATCCCTAGGCCTTGTTCCTAAATACTGCTATCGCTGCTTGTTTACTATTCTACTGCATCTGTACTGTCCGCAATATTACCACCATCAATCACACGCCAGTCCTGGACAGCAAAGCACTTCTCTGGCGCCGTTACTACTGCTCATATTTATTCATACCACCTGTATTTCACTATCTCTTCGTGGAACTAGTGCACCTATACATCTGACAAGTGTATTAGATGCTGGACAGCAAAGCACTTCTTTTCCTGTAGACAGTGTTGGGCCTCCAAGAGCAGAGGTTTGTAGAACAGCAACAAGTTTTCCCTTAAGTGGATCACCCAAGGTTTATCGAACTCAGGGAGGAAGAGGTCAAAGATATCCCTCTCAAGCAACCCTGCGATCACAATGCAAGAAGTCTCTTGTGTCCCCAACACACCTAATACACTTGTCAGATGTATAGGTGCACTAGTTCGGCGAAGAGATAGTGAGATGCAAGTAATATGGATGTATATGAGCGGTAATAGCAATCTGAAATAAATATGGCAGCGAGTAAACATGCAGTGGAACAGTAAACAAACAGTGACCTCCCCTGCAATGGCACCAGAAAATACTTGCTGGTGTGCAGTTGATGTGGGAGATAGGAATCTTTGTGGTGTGACTTTTCTATTCGGAGACAAGGCCTAGGGATCATACTTTCACTAGTGGACACTCTCAACATTGATCACATAATAAAACCACTCTACACTCTCTTGTTGGATGATGAACACCATTAATTGTGTAGGGCTACGAGAGCACCTCAATGCCGGAGTTAACAAGCTCCACAACATTCGATATTCATATTTAAATAACCTTAGAGTGCATGATAGACCAACGCAATTATACCAAGTACTAACATAGCATGCACACTGTCACCATCATACTATGAAAGGAGGAATAGATCACATCAATACCATCATAGTAATAGTTAACTTCATAATCTATAAGAGATCACAATCATAAACTACGCCAAGTACTACATGATGCACACACTATCACCATTACATCATGGAGGAGGAATAGAGTACTTTAATAACATCACTAGAGTAGCACATAGATTAATAGTGATACAAAGCTCATCATATGAATCTCAATCATGTAAGGCAGCTCATGAGATCATTGTATTGAAGTACATGGGAGAGAGATTAACCACATAGCTACCGGTACAGCCCTTAGCCTCGAGGGAGAACTACTCCCTCCTCATGGGAGACAGCAGCGGTGATGAAGATGGCGGTGGTGTCGATGGAGATGCCTTCCGGGGGCACTTCCCCGTCCCGGCGGCGTGCCGGAACAGAGACTCCTGTCCCCCAGATCTTGGCTTCGCGATGGCGGCGGCTCTGGAAGGTTTCTCGTACCGTGGCTTATTCGTATCGAAGATTTAGGTCAGGGGGCTTCTTATAGGCGAAGAGTCGGAGTCGGAAGGGCTGCGGTGGCTCCACACAATAGGGGCCCCCCTTGGGCCGCGCCGCCCACACGTGTGGCCCCCCTGTGGCTCTCCTCTGGTCCCTCTCGGGTGTTCTGGAAGCTTCGTGGAATTATAAGATACTGGGCGTTGATTTCGTCCAATTCCGAGAATATTTACTTACTAGGATTTCTGAAACCAAAAACAGCAGAAAACAGGAACTGGCACTTCGGCATCTCGTCAATAGGTTAGTTCCGGAAAATGCATCAAAACGATGTAAAGTGTGAACAAAACATGTAGGTATTGTCATAAAACAAGCATGGAACATCAGAAATTATAGATACGTTGGAGACGTATCAGCATCCCCAAGCTTAGTTCCTACTCGTCCTCGAGTAGGTAAACGATAAAAGAATAATTTCTGAAGTGACATGCTATCAACATAATCTTGATCCAATAATGATGTAAAGCATATGAACTGAGATCAAATCACTCAAAGCAAATGTCTATATTGATATAAGAGATGATAATGCAAGAGTTAAACAAGCTAGAAGTTTTCATGAACTATTGCTTCAAAGACATGAAACCGTATAAAGTTCATTAAAGATGTGTTAAGTATCCAGCATAGAAGTTCTATCCTTCATTCCAAGCATCAAGTAAATTTTCACAACATAAGAAGGATTCAGTCAAGTAAACATAAACATGAACATCATGAATCAACTGTTTCGAAGTCTACTCAACCGGTGAGCGCAAGCATTTGGTATTAGCACCAGGATGTTATGGCATAAAGAACGTTAATGGGGGTTTGGAAGGCCAAATGGAAGAAAGTCTTACAAAGCTATAAGTGATTATTAGACAAGAGGAAGTCCTATAATCGAAGCTATGCAAGGAGTAGTGATTGCCATGCAACGGATGCACATAGAGCTATATGTGTATGAAAGCTCTCCAATGGAACTAGTGGGGGTGCATCCAACTTGGTTGCTCACGAAGACCTAGAGCACTTTTGAGGAGGCTCATCATTGGAATATACAACCCAAGTTCTATAGTGTAAATTCCCCACATAGTTATACTAGTAAAACATGAAAACTCTCTCATATGGAATATAGGTGCTAAACATGAGCACAAATGATGACTATGAATAATGCAGGTGCTAAAACATGAGCACAAGTGTGGATAAAAGATAGTAATGCTGCCCCCTTTTTCTTTATTCTCTTTTTTTTTCTTTTTCTTTTTCTTTTCTATTTTTTTCTTTTTCTCTTTTTGATGGCCTCCATGGCTCTTTTCACTTTTAGGAGCAACATCCTAATATGACAACACACTTTTTGGTATAAATAACTCATAATGAATAAAACATGATGTATAAAACGGTATGCCTCTGCCAGTGTAGCAGGATGTGCAATGATCTAGCGTAACATGGGTAAACCACACATCAGCTGTATAGAATCATGCAAAGCAATATATAAATAATGAATGACAACATGGCATGTAATGTAAAATGGAAGTTGCATGGCAATATATCTCGGAACAACTATGGAAATGCTGTGGTAGGTAGGTATGGTGGCTGTTTTGAGGAAGATGTATGGCTTATGTGTAGGAGAACAAGAGAAAGTCCTCCCACGGGTTTGGATGTACTGGCGAAGTATGCATAATTCTCAATGTGAGCAAAAGGCAATGCACAGTACCGAAGAGGCTAGCAAATTTGGATGGTGGAAGTGCCAAAAACTGTAGCTTAACATTAGTCAAAAAGAACTCACAAACTTATTGCAAACAACTAGCAGGTTCATCATTAAGAACATGATTAAAATTTACTCCAAGGAGGGCCGTTCACGGTGGCACAAGTACCCCGCTAGCTCCCTCGACCTTCAGCACAACTTAGTTATTACGATGAATTCTCAGACATGGAAAGCTATCAAGTCCAACTACACCTTCAACTATTTAAATAGAGTTTGTAGTACGGCACAAGCTTAAAGACAACAATCCACTACTGATTTTAACTTATTTAAACAACAAGCCTTACCATCTAAATACCTCAAAACGTTTTCAAAGAATCAAGTTATCAAAGCTCAATGATCTACAAGATTATGCAAGTGTTTCATTATACCACTACCACATGTAGCATTTTCTGAACCGACCAAATAACAATTAACGAAGCAGTTTCAACCTTCGCCATGAACATTAAAAGCTAAGAACACATGTGTTCATATGAACCAGCGGAGCGTGTCTCTCTCCCACACAAGCATTTATTCAGAGAATGAAAGTAACAAAAACGAAAATAAAAGCACACAGACGCTCCAAGTAAAGTACATAAGATGTGACGAAATAAAAATATAGTTTCAATAGAAGAAACCTGATAAATTGTTGATGAAGAAGGGGATGCCTTGGGCATCCCCAAGCTTAGATGCTTGAGTCTTCTTGAAATATGCAGGGATGAACCACGGGGGCATCCCCAAGCTTAGACTTTTCACTCTTCTTAATCATATATCATCCTCCTCTCTTGACCCTTGAAAACTTCCTCCACACCAAACTCGAAACAAACTCATTAGAGGGTTAGTGCATAATCAAAAATTCATATGTTCAGAGGTGACACAATCATTATTAACACTTCTGGACATTGCCCAAAGCTACTGGAAGTTAATGGAACAAAGAAATCCATCAAACATAGCAAAAGAGGCTATGCGAAATAAAAGGCAGAATCTGTCAAAACAGAACAGTCCGTAAAGACAAATTTTTTAGAGGCACCAGACTTGCTCAGATGAAAATGCTCAAATTGAATGAAAGTTGCGTACATATCTGAGGATCACACACAAAAATTGGCAGATTTTTCTGAGTTACCTACAGAGAACACTGCCCAAATTCGTGACAGCAAGAAATCTGTTTCTGCGCAGTAATCCAAATCTAGTATCAACCCTACTATCAAAGACTTCACTTGGCACAACAATGCAATAAAAGAAAGATAAGGAGAGGTTGCTACAGTAGTAACAACTTCCAAGACTCAAATATAAAACAAAATTGCTGTAGTGAAATAAAAACATGGGTTATCTCCCAAGAAGTGCTTTCTTTATAGCCATTAAGATGGGCTCAGTAATTTCAATGATGCACTCCCAAGAAATAGTAGTTGAAGCAAAAGAGAGCATCAAGAAGCAAATTCAAAACAAATTTAAGCCTAACCCACTTCCTATGAAAAGGAATCTTGTAAATAAACAAATTCATGAAGAACAAAGTGACAAGCATAGGAAGGCAACACAAGTTCAACTTCAAGATTTTCAGCAAAAAGAGAGGTGTTTTAGTAACATGAAAACTTCTACAACCATATTTTCCTCTCTCATAAAGATTTTCAGTAGCATCATGAACAAACTCAACAATATAACTATCACATAAAGCATTCTTATCATGAGTCTCATGCATAAAATTATTATTACTCCCAACATAAGCATAGTCATTCTTATTAATTGCAGTGGGAGCAAATTCAACAAAGTAGCTATCATCAAATATAGGAGGCATATTGTAATCATAATTAAATTTATCCTCCATAGTAGGCGGCACCAAAAGACCACTATCATTATAATCATCATAAATGGGAGGCAAAGTATCATCAAAAAAAATTTCTCCTCCATGCTTGGACGACTAAAAATATCATGCTCATCAAAACCAGCATCCCCAAGATTAGAATTTTCCATAGTATTAGCAACAATGGTGTTCAAAGCGTTCATACTAATATCATTGCTACTAGCATGCAAAATAGGTTTTTTAATTTTCGCATCAAACAATCTATGTCTTAACTCAGGAAATAGATTAAAAAGCTCACTGTTATTTTCCATTATGCCTAACTAGTGAAATAAAAACAAGAAACAAAAAGATGCAATTGCAGGATCTAAAGGAAATAGCTTCGAGCACTTACAATGGCACCAGAAAATAACTTAGTTACCTGGGACCGGAGTATGAGTGCCTTTTACCTTTCCTCCCCGGCAACGGCGCCAGAAAATAGCTTGATGTCTACTCACGCTTCTTTTCCTGTAGACAGTGTTGGGCCTCCAAGAGCAGAGGTTTGTAGAACAGCAGCAAGTTTTCCCTTAAGTGGATCACCCAAGGTTTATCGAACTCAGGGAGGAAGAGGTCAAAGATATCCCTCTCAAGCAACCATGCGATCACAATGCAAGAAGTCTCTTGTGTCCCCAACACACCTAATACACTTGTCAGATGTATAGGTGCACTAGTTCGGCGAAGAGATAGCGAGATGCAAGTAATATGGATGTATATGAGCGGTAATAGCAATCTGAAATAAATATGGCAGCGAGTAAACATGCAGTGGAACAGTAAACAAACAGTGACCTCCCCTGCAATGGCACCAGAAAATACTTGCTGGCGTGCAGTTGATGTGGGAGATAGGAATCTTTGTGGTGTGACTTTTCTATTCGGAGACAAGGCCTAGGGATCATACTTTCACTAGTGGACACTCTCAACATTGATCACATAATAAAACCACTCTACACTCTCTTGTTGGATGATGAACACCATTAATTGTGTAGGGCTACGAGAGCACCTCAATGCCGGAGTTAACAAGCTCCACAACATTCGATATTCATATTTAAATAACCTTAGAGTGCATGATAGACCAACGCAATTATACCAAGTACTAACATAGCATGCAAACTGTCACCATCATACTATGAAAGGAGGAATAGATCACATCAATACCATCATAGTAATAGTTAACTTCATAATCTACAAGAGATCACAATCATAAACTATGCCAAGTACTACATGATGCACGCACTGTCACCATTACATCATGGAGGAGGAACAGAGTACTTTAATAACATCACTAGAGTAGCACATAGATTAATAGTGATACAAAGCTCATCATATGAATCTCAATCATGTAAGGCAGCTCATGAGATCATTGTATTGAAGTACATGGGAGAGAGATTAACCACATAGCTACCGGTACAGCCCTTAGCCTCGAGGGAGAACTACTCCCTCCTCATGGGAGACAGCAGCGGTGATGAAGATGGCGGTGGTGTCGATGGAGATGCCTTCCGGGGGCACTTCCCCGTCCCGGCGGCGTGCCGGAACAGAGACTCCTGTCCCCCAGATCTTGGCTTTGCGATGGCGGCGGCTCTGGAAGGTTTCTCGTACCGTGGCTTATTCGTATCGAAGATTTAGGTCAGGGGGCTTATTATAGGCGAAGAGTCGGAGTCGGAAGGGCTACGGTGGCTCCACACAATAGGGGGGCGCCCCCCCTTGGGCCGCGCCGCCCACACGTGTGGGCCCCCTGTGGCTCTCCTCTGGTCCCTCTCGGGTGTTCTGGAAGTTTCGTGGAATTATAAGATACTGGGCGTTGATTTCGTCCAATTCCGAGAATATTTCCTTACTAGGATTTCTGAAACCAAAAACAATGAAACAGAACTGCACTTCGGCATCTCGTCAATAGGTTAGTTCTGGAAAATGCATCAAAACGATGTAAAGTGTGAACAAAACATGTAGGTATCGTCATAAAACAAGCATGGAACATCATAAATTATAGATACGTTGGAGACGTATCAAGCGATAAACAACATTACTATTCGATATCATCATCCTATTCCCCGTTTAGAGGATATGCTAGATGAATTGAGTGGTGCTGCTGTTTTCTCTAAAATTGATTTACGTAGTGGTTATCATCAAATTAGGATGAAAGAAGGGGATGAATGGAAAACAGTCTTTAAAACAAAATTTGGTTTATATGAGTGGTTAGTAATGCCTTTTGGGTTAACTAATGCACCTAGCACTTTCATGAGACTGATGAACCATGTTTTGCGTAATTTTATTGGCAATTTTGTGGTTGTGTACTTTGATGGCATCGAACCAGGATAAAATCATTGTGCTTTGGAGCGAGAAGAAGCCTTGCCGTAGTGGGAAAGTACCGAGCTGAGCCGATCACACAATTCCGATACGGATCTTGCCACTATCACTTTTCCATATCTTTCACCCCCTTACTCTTACTAAATAGGTCCTTGCTCTCGCCTCGGCAGAGTTTTCTCATAGCCCTTCCTTTTGGGAATTGAACCCCGTGCCTTCTGATCAAAAGCAGATTTCGTTGAGAAGATGTCATGGTTGTCGGGGATCCAAAGTAGTTTCTCTTTCTCACCAGCAAAGCATAGAATATGGAACAAAGAAATGGTGTATAATACCGGTATTCCAATAAGAAATCACTTAATCTGCTGCCCATGTTGAAAAACCTTTACAGTCGCAATGAATCTGATCATACTATACATATTCGACATGTTTTGCAAGTGTTTTGTGATAATAAATTCTATGGTAATCTTGAGAAATGCACATTTTGCAAAGATAAGGTCATATTTCTGGGTTATGTTGTCTCTAAGCATGGAGTAGAAGTAGATGTGTCTAAAATTGAAGCAATTCAAAATTGGCCTACTCCCATGAATGTGAGTCAAGTAAGAAGTTTTCATGGTCTAGCTGGGTTTTATAGAAGATGTGTGCCCAACTTTGGTACTATTGTTGCACCTTTGAATGATTTGACTAAAAAGGGTGTTATATTTGAGTGGGGCGCAGCCCAAGATCATGCTTTTGATGAACTTAAGAGATTGTTAACTTCTGCACCATTGCTTGCACTTCCTGATTTCAATAAGCAATTTGAGATTGAATGTGATGCTAGTGGTATTGGAATTGGTGGTGTGTTGATGCAAGAGGGTCGTCCAATTGCATATTTTTCTGAGAAACTTTCTGGTGCTAAGTTGAACTATCCTATATATGATAAAGAATTGTATGCTTTAATTAGAGTTCTTGAGGTTTGGCAACATTACTTGTCGACAAAAGGATTTATCATACATTCTGATCATGAAGCTTTGAAATATCTGAAAGCCCAATCTACTTTGCATAAGCGTCTTGCTAAGTCGGTTGAGTTCATTGAGTCTTTTCCATACATTATTAAGCATAATAAGGGAAAAGATAATATTGTTGTTGATGCTCTATCTAGGAAAAATATGCTATTAACTCAACTTGATGTTAAAATTCCTGGATTAGAAGTAATATGTGATTTGTATGCTACTGATGATGATGTTGCTGAACCATATCGCTTGTGTGCTATTGGTAAAGCATGGGAAAAATATCACATACGTGATGGGTTCTTGTTTAGAGCTAACAAACTATGTGTTCCAGAATCGTCTGTGTGTTTGCTCTTATTGCAGGAACCACATGCTGGAGGTTTGATGGGTCACTTTGGGCGTGAGAAGACGCTACGCATGCTCACTGATCATTTTTATTGGCCAAAGATGAGGCGGGATGTGGACAGGTATGTGAAGAGGTGCATTACTTGCAATAAGTCCAAGTCCAAGCTGAAGCCTCACGGTTTGTATACTCCTTTACCGACACCTACTACACCTTGGGAGGATATAAGTATGGATTTTGTGTTGGGTTTGCCGCGTACGAAGAGAGGCCATGATTCTATATTTGTGGTAGTGGATAGATTTTCCAAGATGTCACATTTTATTGCCTGCCACAAGAGCGACGATGCATCGCATATTGCTAACCTGTTTTTCAGGGAGATTGTACGACTACATGGAGTCCCGAAGACTATTGTTTCTGATCGTGATGTGAAGTTCATGAGCTACTTCTGGAAGACACTTTGGGGAAAGCTGGGGACAAAGCTACTTTTTAGTACTACTTGTCATCCCTAAACTGATGGTCAAACTGAGGTGGTGAATCAAACCTTGTCACAACTGTTGAGATCCATGATCAAGAAGAACCTGAAGGAGTGGGAAGAGTGTTTGCCGCATGTGGAGTTTGCTTACAACAGGGTGGTACATTCTACCACAGAGTTGTGTCCTTTTAAAGTGGTGTATGGTTTTAAACCCATTACTCCGCTGGATTTGTTGCCTTTACCCATACATGAGAGATTCAATATGGAGGCATCCAACATGGCAGATTTTGTACGGAAGATACATGTGAAGACTAAAGAGTTGATCGAAAACAAAGGCAAGAGCAATGCTGCAAGGATGAACAAGAAGCGCAAGGAGATGTTGTTCAAGCCTGGTGATATGGTATGGGTACATTTTCGCAAGGATAGGTTCCCGAAGCTGCGGAAGTCCAAGTTGCTTCCTTGTGGGGCTGGTCCTTACAAAGTGCTTGCCAAGATCAACGATAATGCATACTCGATAGATCTTCCACTTGATGAGTTTGGTGTCAATAATTCTTTCAATGTTGCTGATTTGACACCATATGATGGAGAAGACCTTGGACCGTCGAGGTCAACGCCTTTTGAAGGGGGAGATGATGAGGACATCCCTACCACACTACTACCTCCGTCATTACCAAATGAAGATGAAGCTGTTGTGAAGCTCAAATCCAATGAAGTTCGGATTGGACCTATTACAAGGGCTCGTGCGAAGCTACTTAAACAACAGGTGAACTTGTTCCTAAACGATACTTTGATTGATGAGAATTTTATACTGCCTAAGTCCTGTTACTTATGTATAATCAGGTATGAAGAGGAGACAAGCATCGCATGAGGAGGAGAGAAGCAGCTGGACGTGAAGATGGACGTGAAGATGGAATGGAGCTGTACATGAAGATACCCCATGGATGCACGAGGGAGGAGCGGGAGGCATGCGCGAGAGGAGACATCACAGTCCAGGCCGGCCCAGCACCCGGTCAGACCGGCCGCCACGCCGGCGCGCCCGGTCTCCGGCCCGGTCCAACCGGGCGGCCCGCCGGATCCAACCCGGCACCAACCGGGCGTCACGCTGATGCCAACCGGGAGAGCTACTGCGCGACACTGCCAGCCTCCGGTCACCACCCGGTCCCTGGCCCGGTTTGAACCGGACCGTCCGGTCCCTGGCCCGATCGACCGGACTCCAGACCGATCGAGTCCGAGTCTGTCTCGACCAGACCTTTTCTGGGTCGGTTATTTTCGTACTTTTTCGACCTGAGGTCGTCCTGAACTCCTATATAAGTGCCCAGGATGCCCCCAAAGTTTCTTTAGACCACGTTTAAGATAAACCCTAGTTCTTAGTTGTTTGCTCTGCAAAACTATTGAATCCCTACACCATATTGCTTGATTTGGTGTAGATCTGAAAGTCTTTTGTGATCTGTTGTTCCATTGGGAATTAGAAGGTTGCAACTTACCGCTTTCTGGTCGGAGGCTACGTGCGCAAGTGTGTGGAGTTGCGAATATCTTGCAGGGTTGAGAGCTGTTGCATTGGCGACAGGGACCAATCGAGAGATCTCGTTGCGTCATACAAGTTATCATCCACTTCATCATCTGTGATTCTCCGCTATGTTCATCCCGTGATCATCATCACCTCCGTTGCTTACTGAGAAGATCGGGCCACCCCTTATCAACGGGGCGGTGCAGCACAGGAGAGGCTGTGGTAGAGGTGGGCGACGTAGAGCTGTCCGCCACCACCGTTGTGGACTCAGCCAAGCCAAGTGTATGGGCTGGCGGCGATGAGGCTGGCCCAGGCGAGGGTGGGTCGCCAGACGAGCGAACGGGGCTGAGAGGAGGCCCAGGTGAGGATGGGCCGCTCTCTGCATGATTCCCGTCAGGTGCATGCACATGATCGACGTGGTCAGCATCGTGACCAGGATCGACGTGAGGCGAGGCAGTAGATGGAGTAGCCATGTCATCAAGTAACTCAAGGCGAGCACTACGCCCCAAACCTACACCATGGTTAGCCAAAATCAATGGAGTATATGCAGCATCGACAAATTGGTCAGGATTTGGTGGAGAGGTGGATGACAATGGAGCGGTAGAGGAGGATGGAGTTTGAGAGAAAGGAAAAACAGTCTCATCAAAAACAACATCACGTGAAATATAAACTCGATTGGTAGGAATGTGGAGACACTTGTAACCTTTGTGTAAGGAGCTACAGCCAAGAAAAATGCACTGTTTGGAGCGAAATTGAAGCTTGTGATTATTGTATGGTCGAAGATGTGGCCAACAGGCACACCCAAACACTTTAAGAAATGTATAATCAGGAATTTCACCTAGTAGACGTTCTAGAGCTGTTTGCATGTTAATGACACGACTAGGTAGGCGATTGATAAGAAAGCAAGCAGTAGTGAATGCATCACTCCTAAACTGGTAAAGCGCACTAGCATGAGCTAAAAGTGTAAGACCAGTCTCAACAATATGTCGATGTTTTCGTCCAGCAGTCCCGTTTTGTTGATGGGTATAAGGGCATGAGACTCGATGTGTGATGCCAATGTCAGCAAAAGAATTATTGAGGCGATGGTATTCACCACCCCAGTCACTTTGCACATGTATAATCTTCCTACCAAGTAAGCGTTCAACATGTTGCTGAAACTGGTGGAGTGGTTACACGAGTGGATAAAGAAAAAGGTAACTGATGATTTTTGCCTTCCTGACATGCGTCACAAACTAAATCTTTATTGAATGACATCGATGGAAGCTCATGATGGTGTAAAATATGCTGAACAATAGGAGTAGTGGGGTGTCCTAGACCCGAGTGCCAATGGGCTCGTGACACCTTGAGACTACTGAAGACTTGCTTTATTGAAGACACATCAAGATTATAGAGACCACCACAACATCCCCCTCTAAGAAGAACCTCCCTGGAATCCCGATCCTTAAAAAGAAAGTAACAAGGATGAAATTTAAAGTAAACATTATTATCATAGGAAAAACGTTTAACTGACAGGAGATTGCAAGTAACAGAGAGGACATGAAGGATATCTCTAAGACGTAAAGGATAAGATGAAGTAGGAATTGTAGATTGACCAATATGTGTAATGTGCATACATGTACCATTGGCAGTTTGGACATTGTACTTGCCATCATATTGTTCCCTCATAGTAACGTTGTTGAGGTCGTTGGTGAGATGATCGGTTGCTCCAGTATCAGCAGAGTCGACATGGAAAGATGAAGTAGACCTCGTGGTCGTGGTAGAAAGTGTGGCAAGTTGGCGCTCCTTATTGTGTCCATCATTGTCGATGCTGAGGTAGTTATTGTCATATCGCTTGAAGCAGCAGGAGGCGACATGACCAACCTTGCCGCAAATCTGACAAGTGGGGCGTGTACCACCTGTACCTGTAGGGCGTTCCTGTTGACCTTGCTGAGGACCACCGTATCCTTGCTGACGACCACCGTTCGGCGCAAAGTACTGTTGCGGATGCTCTTGCTGACGAGAAGGAGCGTGACCACCTCCTGGCCGTGAGGAGAGGTTGGTGTGGTGATTGCCAAGGCTAGCCTCGGAGCGACGCGCCTCGACACGCTGCTCAGTATTGAGCAGCTGTGCATAGACATCTCGGGCAGGTAATGGGTTGTAGACGGGACGAGCACCGATGCGATCTGCGAGAGTGTCATAGTTGCTATCCAGGCCGGCGACTATGAAGGTGTTGAACTTGTTCGGCCGCAGGGGCTGCCCAATAGAGGACAACACGTCAGACAAGGATTTGACCTTGTTGAAGTAGGCGGTGGTGTTGGGGTAGTCGTGCTTCTTGATCTTGCCAAGCTCGGTGCGGATGTGCATGACGCATGCCGTGGACTGTGAAGCAAAGCTCGCCTATAGGGTTTCCTAGGCCTGTTGCGACGTCGGGTAAGCATTACCATGCCGATCACCCTGTAACTACCCTATACATATCAATACACGCTGGCCCTAGAGGAGGATGGTTCATACCCTAATCAATCTACCCTTTTGTCATGGTATCAGAGGAAGGTAATCTTTCGCTCACGTCTTCCGCATCGCAGCATCGCTGCCCTACCTGAGATTATGTCGATGACCTCCGGCATCTCGGTATCAAGTCCGCGCACTACCTCCCTGCTCTCTACTCTGTCGGCCTCTACTGGTACCAGGTCAACAACGAGCAGGGGCGCTGTCATGTTAGGTTAATACATCACCTGACCGTATACTTACATGTTAGGTATTAGACCAAATTACATAGTTTATCAAAAGTTTTTTTTAATATCAGTCATTGTAAGTAGGTCCATCAAAATCAGACTTCTTAAATAATTTTTGTGATGTCGACTAACCTCGTGTCTCTGTTTTCGATCTCTGTAAGTATATAAATAGATGGGCGTGACTATTTCTCAGTTGTCCAAGAACTAACTCCGTTCTCAGCCAGATGATGTTATCAAATTTTAGTTGCATCTCATGTTGCAACAGATGACTAGCATCAATCACAAAGCAAATCTAATGGTCCGAATAATTTTTCTTAGTTGCACCCACTTATAACTAGGAGTTTTACAGTTGCAACTCTATTTGCAGCTACAAAAAACATAGTTGCAACCCAACCTACAACTCATATGCATGAATCACAATACAATCAAACCAAGTAAAATTTAACTGAGAACAAACTTAATTCTGTGAACTAGGAAACCTTTATAATAGATAATAAAATAGATATATACCAAGAGTTGAAGAGTATATGGGAAATTCCTAGATAACGTCTTGTACCACGTTGAGATAATTTGTGGAAATCCTGCTACATTGTGGAAATCCACTTTGGCTCATAAACTAGATGCTCCCGTGGTTGACAACAATGCTACATCTACAAATGCAACCTTTATTGATAAAGAGCATATATTAACATCGCGGAGATACTAAGTACATCTAGCCTCTACAACAACGGCATGTCCTAATGGCATAAAGGATGCACACAACTAAAAAAAGAGAGGAGAGTTGCAAAAAAAGAGAAGTCCCACCACATAGATTCATTTGTTGAAACAGCAACCCTGACACCACCAAGACAACACCAGAAGATCATCTTCTCTATAAGCGATGCCTCCAAGAAGGAAACAATGCACAAACGTTATCGCCGCCCGATCATAGATCTTAGGTTTTCAACCTGAAGAAATTCATCACTCATGTCCTAATGGCATAAAGGAATGCACACAGATAAAAAAAAGAGGAGAATTACAAAAAAGAAAGTCCCGCCACGGAGACTCATTTCTCGAAACAGCAACACTGACTCCACCAAGACAACACTAGAAGATCATCTTCTCTATAAGCGAGACCTCCAAGAAGGAAACAATGCACAAACGATATCGCCGCCCGATCATAGATCTTAGGTTTTCACCCTGAAGAAAGTCATCTCTCTTAAAACAATGCCTTCAACAAGAACATTGTCAGGCACAACCAAATAAGGCTAGACCTTGCATTCACCCTGAAAGATAGAACTCTGAACTTCTCCTGTGCAGTCGTCCCTACATACAAGTCATTGTTTCAAGTCACGAAACACCAAGCCAATTCCACCTCACCACCAAGATCTGACCACCATTGTTATTCCGCCGATCTCGGGTTTCATGACCTTCTCCACCAGCATCATGGAAAGAAAACAAGCTCGATGATATATTAACCGCCAGCAGAGCTTCGAAGCGCTCCCTCTGAAACCAAACGGTCAAATAAAAAAATATGAGTGTGCACGACCGAAACCACACAATCCAGCAATCTTCAGGCATTGATCGCACAATGAATTTCACCAGCAGGGCCTTCCGAAACACAACAATCCAGCCAGTCCGGTGGGAAGAAGCTTTCGGTAGATCTACAAATGCAACCTACATGATTATATGGAGGTTGGAGAGAAATCACAGGCCCTAAATTCGCAGGAGGCAAGCATATTTGCACCAACATAATTCATCCACGTGATTCCGTAAGCCTGTCCCATAAAACCCCTCCCATAAGTCTAGCATTTTTCATGAAAAATATATTTCAGAATGTCAAAGGATTCTGGAAAAAAAATCTCTGACGTACATGTACATATTCTAGGCTAGCTCGCATATAAAGTTTAATGGGAAAAGGTGTTTTTTGCGACCTACGTAAAAAAGCGATAATTTCCGATGCTACAAAATGAATTTTCATGAGACATTTTTATCTTTTTTTACCTACACAATGCATATGTTGTTTCTTCGCAAAATGTTTGACGACATGTAAAAGACACACATGTACATTCTTAAGAATTTTCATTTTATTTAACGTGTTTCCTAAATATGAGCATCTAGTCCGGTGAGCCAAAACACGGCCTCCGCTACATGGTGATTTGGGAGATTGTTCAATGACATGATCAAGGTGCACGCCGATAGATGGTGGACAAACCATCAGGGACGAAGCTCCCAGTAGGGTAAGGTAGGCCAGCCACTCTATATTAATTTTTGGTGAATACATTTAGGTGCGTGTGTTTTTTTCTGAAAAAATTGAATAGTCATATGTCGAAAATGAACTATGTATGAGAAAGTTATGCTAGTTTTCAGTGAACCCTGCGCAAAATCAATTATAAACCAAAACATATATACTATTTACCTCTAAACATAGACTCGTATTTTAGGTCAATGTGAATAATATTGCTTGTATTACAGAGATTTTTACGTCATACTTTTTCGATCGTATTATCAATCTATTAAGATGGCATTGGTTTTACCCGTGTCGGCATCAACAATTGAAACAAATTTCCCGACAATAAAGATAATCATGATCGAGTTGCGCATCGAATGAGGGATAATCAAACGGATTGATTTTTTGAATTACATTAGATTTTTCTTGAAAGAGGTAAAACTTTGCCATTGAGTTGGCATTATTGGTATTTTTTAGATTCTACTTATAATTAAATATGTTTTTATTTTTATTTTATTAAGTGACTGTGTTTGAACCATATACATCATTACTATTTTAGAACTTTTTGGTATATATATCATTCAAGGTTTGTCCTATCTCAGATTTTTTTCCCTCCTCCGCTGCAAACGATGGTACGATCGTAACCTGGTGCGGCATACATTTTGTGCTCACCTCTACAGGTCTACCTAATCGTGTGACCGCTCACGATGCTCTACTAGGAGAGAGGCTATTTCGTACGACTTTTTATCATGGTTGTTGTGTATCTCCATAAATAAGTTTGATAAGTTAGGGAACCCCGAGCATGGTGGTTAGATGGGTCGTTTTACAGCATGATCGAATCGTCGAAGTGAGTGTCAATTAGAAAGGACATTAAAGATGCACATCGATAAAAACTGATGTTAGAATAGTTGCAAAAAAATTATTATACACTAATATCATGCATATGATACTAGTTTATGATATCATTTCTACAATGAGATACTATAATAGTTTCATTATATATAATATTTTGTGAAATCTCAATGCAAATGAGATAGTATCATAGTTTCATCATATATAGTACTCCCTCCGTTCCTTTCTATAGTGCCTATAGATTTTTTGCATTTGTTAAGGTTGTAGCTTAGCTTTTTTTCAATTACCCCCTCCCCGTTCAGCTCCCAAATCGTTCAGATCCCAAATTTGTTATGGCAAGTTAGGAAAATATAGATTTCCCAAATTTTACGTTGATCTCAAATCGTACAACTAGGGATCTTGTGTAAAAAATACACTTGCGCTAATTTCCGTGCCAAAAAACTATAGCCACTATAGAATAGAACAGAGGGAGTAATATTTTGCGAAATCTCAATGTAAATGTATGTACATAACGTATTTACAAATTAAATTTTCTAGTTTTACGTGCTATAATACAACATCTACCTATGATATCACTCTTACCTCTCTTTTTATTAAATATTGTGACACACGTAAAGGTGACAGTTTAACGAGGGACAAGTCACTGCAATTCACTTATCAAAATGGTTTCTCTCTCATCACTGCACTTCAAAGATGGCAGCATCCCAAACTAATCAAAATGAGGTTTTGGCATGTTTGTTCAAGTTCAATATTTAACATCTCCTCATATGTAGCTTTATGACTACCACTTTAGCCCTTCCCTTGCCTGGCTTACTGGAAGAGCCAGGTTGCGTTCATCACTCATCACAATCTCTTAAACAAACACAACATGTTTCATTCCTTCATCACACACCACAATCTTAAACTGACACTACATTTTTTTTTCCTTTCGCCTGGCAGCAAATCCTGGTCGTTAGCTTGAACTTATAAATTTATTCTTCATTTCTTGGCATGTAGGATCAAAATAGGATGTGAAATAACATTAAATAATAAATACACTACAATCAAATATAGTAGTATATATTTTTCGGACAGAGATTTGGTGCACATGGGCACCAGTGATCTCGTTTTTAAAATAAATTAAAAATCATATTTTTGAGTTTCAAAAAATTCTGAAAAAATATATGCATATAGCCAATAATGTATCCAACAAACGTGTAAAATATCAATTTCAAATACTTTATATTTTAAGCTACACAAAAGAGACAAAAGTGCAGATCTGAGATCTACAAAAATATGTCAGATTTTGTTATTTTTGTCTAGCTCAAATTAAAAAGAATTTTGGGTTGAGATTTTCCATGATTGTGAGATGTATCACTAACAATCTACAGAATTATTTTTCAGATATTTTGATAACTAATAAATTTTTTAAATTTTTTTTTAGAATGGCGAGAGCACTGGAGCTCGGGAGCCAAATATACTTTTCGATATTTTTCTTCAAATTTTTCCCAGACATTTTTGTTATTTGGCTACCAAAGCGTAATTAGAAAAGTAAATGTACCTGGTGCATCGAATTTATTGTTTACCCGAATTCAAGAACACTTTCACTAACGTAAAAAGAAAGCATAAAATAATTAAGCTGAGAATATTGGGCTACATACTGGATTCATAAACATTATCATATTTAGATTCATTAATTTTTCCATGTTGTGCTTTAAATTTCTACTTCAATTTTGTACATGTCGTAAAAAATCTAAGATTTGTTAGGATTCTTATCTGAGCTTTTGCTTACCACAAGGTTTGGTGCGCACAGGATACATTCTGTGCACCACAAGCTCGTGAGCACTATACGGGTTTCGAACTGGTGCATTCTGTTTATCCCGTACGAGAAGACAGCAGTCACTATTATAACCTGCACCCTCAAATCTTTATTATTGCTTGCTCCATTTACTATCCTAAGAAACAAGTGGAAAAGCCACAAAGGATCCAATATGCCTACAATGTATGTCCTAGGGCTAACAAACTTATTTGCACAAAAATGTGGCATTTCCGTAGTTAATAGACATCTGCAGATCAATCATTTCTGCGGTAATACTAGGAGAGGAAGTTTTAGCATCCCCTTCTTTGGTGGACCCATGTCTATTTACACTAAATAATTTGCTGCATTTTTAGCCCTGGCCACCTTCCTCTTCGTCTGTGTTACAGAACAGAGTGAATTGTCAGTTGATTGGGTCAAACACTAACGCAGACCATTGTGTAGTAAATATGTGTGGAGACTTACCTCGGCGTGATGATCTCCAACAAGGAACACGCTTAAAATAGGACTGCAGAGGTCTTACAGGAACAGGGATGAATTTCCCCATATAAGCCAAAGGCCAGCTGGAAACATAGGAAATGTTAAAATTCACCGAATGCCCATAATCGGATTACAGTTGAATAGTCTTCGATAGTGTATATGTGGATGTCGATAAATGCATTTTAAAGTCAGATTTTAAATGCATTTTAAAGCCTAGGAATGTCTCAAGTGCAAATTAATATGAACCTCAAATAAGTTGAAGACAAAATGAGGACAAACGGCATCGAGATTCATAAAAATAACTAGATGGCATACACTAATAAAACCTTCCAATGATCAATAACGTGCTGATTTAAAACCTTGCATAATGGATAATTTTATAGTTTATACCTTACGAGGCCAATAGCAACTGAAACAAACCATAGTGTCCAGTTAAGTCTCACAATTTTGAAGAACTTCCCCAGGAACTCAACTATTAGTATCTGCCAAAGCGGAGAGCAACTTTATCAGTATTTCATGGATAAGGGTGATAGAACATAAGTGTAAAGAACAATGGATGTCTTGTTACCTGAAATGCAGTAGTTACACAAATTATTCCCATGAAGAGGTGGTTCTTTGTCACTCCTTTGAAGACATTCTTCTCCTCAGGTTTCCGCGCATTTAACTCATTGAAAATCTGGTATATACATCAAGTTTTACAGGGACCTTTGTTCAGAGCTAAATAAAACTTAAAATTTGTTCAGAGCTAAATAAAATTTAATATTTCTAAGTAGACTGTGAAGTGATTAATTTATCATTTTTTGTGCCGGTAAGATTACATAATTAGAATCATAACAGGCACACGGATGGTGTACTTCAAACGAGTGGGAGTACCACGACTTGGACAAGCTCGCAGAATTGTGTACAGTCAAGGTCCTAAAATCAGCATCAGACTGCTAGTCACTATGTGGTTGAAACTAATCCTCGACCAATTATCAAGACAAGAACATTAACAATATTCCGGCATTTTCCCCAGGTGAAGCAATGTTCTGGGTTTCCAGCTTTGTCTGGTTTGAAGAGATACAAGAACGTAACTAGGCAACTAACAGCAGTACGAGCTAGAACTAGAAGTAAACTTAAATTATTCCCAAGTCTTGAAAACTCTTAAACCTAGCAATTGCAGTAGCTGATCTAAGGAAAGCTAGTTCAGGTTTGCAAAGGCGGTAACTAATTGGTTGAACCAACTTTTTGATACATCATCCTCCCATGCTTCACCTAAAAAAAGATAATCCCAAACATATGTGCACACAACAACCGGCGATAAGGGCATCCCAATTTTCACATGCTGAAGAATTTTTTTAAATACTACAGTAATTTTATTTGACGAGACTTCAGTCGATATGCACAAATGCTGAAATAGCAAAAACTATTGGAATGTTACATGGTCACACTATAAAGCATAAGTGGCGACTTCTTTAACTAATTTCTCTATGTTAGGTTAGATACAGGCTAGCTAGATATTATCCTATGTCATAGCAGCTCCATGTCAAGTCCAATAAAATCTGTATAATGCAACTTACACCGATATATCCTTTTCGATGGAGTAACTATAAGTTTAAATGAAGGGGCACTTTATTTCAGACGATAAACTAATGTCACTTTTTTAGATTAATTAAATGTCAATATTGATCATTCTAAAGAGCAACTTTAGAATTCAGCATAACATTCTGTTAAAATTATAGAATCATAAAACAGACAATCAACCTGGCAAAATACAAAGGTGTTGAAGATAAATGTATTCTTCATTTTCTCGGCCCTATCTGGACTTTCGTTCTCCAGCCGCAGAATTTTTGTTCCGGAGAAATTGAAGATAAGAAGGATTGCTATTTGGTAAATGGCCTGCGCAGAAATCCATATAAATTAGAAGAGAAGAATATAAAATAACAATTTTATGATGCAGGAATACAAGTGGGTCACACAAATTCAACCTGGACAAACAAATTTCTCCACATAATATTGGTCACAAGGGGTTCCCTGAAGGAGAAAACAGTGGAAATATTGTAATTATGTAAAAACAGTTAAATACATTCTATGAAACATGCAATGCAGTACTCTCGATAGGTAGGGTAATATTACATGCCTTCGACCAACAGGCTGTCTCTTCATAAGGTTGTCTGTTGGGGGTTCAGTTGCTAAAGCAAGAGCCCCCAGTGTATCCATGATAAGGTTCACCCAGAGAAGCTGCAAAATAAAAGGGACAATAAATACATGCGAGCCAGTCTTGGAATATTAAGTGTTTGAACATTACAGTTCAGAGATTTTACCATATTTATGCACAAACAAAGAAGCAATGGCAATAATGAAAATATTAGAAATTACAAAATATTTGCGAAAAAAAGGAAAAGTACGAACCTCAACAGCATTTAGAGGAACGTCACCAGAAGACACAGCTGCAATAACATTAATCACAAGTGCAGCAACATTAACAGTAAGCTGGAACTGGATGAATTTCTGAATATTCGCATAGACAGAGCGTCCCCAGCGAACAACCTGTAAGAGAAAGAGATTGAAGGTATAAGTGTACAAAATCTCAATTAGGAAAAAATAGAGTCACTGGAATTTGGGCCTAAGCACGATCTACGAAGGATTTCGCATATACACTGTTTAAGTCTTGACGTGTCAAAGCTGAATGAGCAGCATAAGGCAGCAGATCAGAACATGTATAAGCATGTAAAAGCTTCTCTGTGGACTCTACTCTGTACTCATTGTACCAGCTGATGGAATTTGTTTGCGATGGAACTGATAGCAATTAGCACAAAGCATGAAAGCACAGCCTGGCAGGTTACTTTGATAGTATCCCATCAAAGGACCATGCCAGTTTGTTATAGAAGAAAACCGCCGTGCTGATTACTGAGTACAGTTATCGTTCATTACAAAGATCTCTTCAAATAAAATTGTCAAATTCACTAACCTTGACAACAGATGTGAAGTCATCATCCAAGATTATAATGTCAGAGCTTTCTTTAGCAACTTCAGTCCCTGATATGCCCATTGAAAGACCTATATCAGCCTATAAAAGAAATCAAACATTACATAAAAAAATAAAACATATGCTCTGAAACATAAGAAATGACCACTAATAGTTTATCATGAGTTACACGTGGCACCTCATGCAATGCAGGAGCATCATTTGTGCCATCACCAGTGACAGCTACAACATGGCCTTTCCTTTTCAAAGCTTGGACAAGCAAAAGTTTGTCATTCGGAGATGATCTTCCCATGACCTGAAATTCAAAGTTAATCAGGTGTGGAACAATCAGAAGAATGTCAGGAACTTCAATGAAAACGAGTGGCTGAGGAGGATAAGAAAACTAGAACCTAGCATCACCTAGACAATTTGTAAGCAAAGTTTGTACAAAAGAATTCACCGCTTTAAATGACTTCACATAAATCAAAAGCATCATTGTGTAGTACCAATTAACTTTATTACTTTAGCACATTATAACATATACAGAAGCTACTCAAGAAAAGAGAGTTACAGTTATCTTGTCAACAATCTCTCCTCTTGCAGTTTCAGACATCTCGCGGAAGACTTTTCCCTCTATCACAAACGGCTCTGAAGTAACACCATTTGCATCTAATATTCCGCACTCCAACGCTATTGCCTTAGCTGTATCAATGTTATCACCTGTGACCATGCGCACCTACATGTATGAACATGACAAATAATAAATACAAGACAAGAAGCACTATCATTCAGGCGATAACATAGAAAAGAATATCTCCATTTAAGGGAAAACCTTAAAAGGGACTAGCTTTTTTGTACAATTGAATAACCACACAAGGAAAACAAATAACAAAAAAAAGTACTACCTCCGTTTTGAAAAACAAGGCGTATATTTTTAGTCACAAGTCAAAACGTATTAAATTTGACCAAATGTACACACACAAAATATCAATGTTTACAATATTGAATAAGTACACTATGAAAAAATTTCTGCTCCCTCCGTCCCACCAAAAGTCTCAACTTTATCAAAATTTGGATGTATCTAGGCACTATCTAGTAGGTAGATACATCCAAAATTTGAAAAAGTTGAGACACTTTTGGTGGGACGGAGGGAGTATGATGGATCTGTTTTTATAGATTAGATATTGTAGATATGTCCATATATTTGTCTATAAGTTTGGTCAAATTTAGAGAACATTGACTTTTGACTACATTTATATGCCTTGTTTTTTTGGAACATAGGGACTACATGAATAGCACTATTGCATAGAAAGTAAGGAGAACTGGCAAATTGTTGCTAGAAATCTTGCCTGGCGACAAACATGATGAGCCAACACTATGAGAATTACAAAACTAGACCTAGCTGAGAACATGAGAAGTGCCAGGAAAATTAAGCTTCACAATTCACTTTGTTGATGACTACCGTAGATTAGAGGCGAAAGATTCCCAGAAAGAGAACAAGGAAAACTACGCACACGAGTAAGATATACCTTTACACCAGCATCTCTGCATAATTGTACAGCATTCCTCACACCTGGGCGACATGGATCCTACAGGAGAAGAAACATTTTATAGCACAAGTAATTGAAGAGTGTTGTCATAAAGCTACGCAATATGACTTTTTTTCGAGAAAACGCAAAGAGTCTGCACAAGTAATTGAAGAGTGTTGTCATAAAGCTACGCAATATGACTTTTTTTCGAGAAAACGCGAAGGACTCTTTGCGTTTCATTTCATTGAAAAGATAGAATTTGCTACACGCCTCCTAGGAGCTGCATTACAGAAATTATCCTTATCAGTTATGACAGCTAGTATAAACAGAAGGTGATGAATCATTTTGGAGATAGCTATGGCGTGTAGTAGTATATTTCATGTTTTAGCTAAGCCAGGGAGCATGGACAGGTTATCTTTTGAGCGAAAACTCTGGAAGAATTTCCCCCTGAAACTTTGATATTAATAAAAGGGATTAAAAGATTAAAAAAACTAATGTTGTGGCTCTATCCAATCTCTACAGTTGGGACATATTTCTTTTTAAATTCTATTGCGGAATTCATGCAAGAAGATTCCCTATTAAGGTTGGCCTCTAATTCTTCAACATTATATTATTCTTACTAATACAAATGCCCCATGATACAATGATAATAATCTCCATGAAGAAAGGAACAATCAGTTTTTCTTCTGAGATTAATCAGATTAGCCATATACAATCTGTATATCTGAATAGATGCATCGGGGTATCATAGATCTTTGAGTAACTGATTATCCTATGTTCCCAACACAAAAGAGCATGGAATAGAACACTATATACATGGCTATGTATCTGAAGTGACAGTCAATATTTGTGTCAAAACTCAAATTACAGATACAATCAATATGAAAGTGAATCTACCGAGCAACAGGAACCAACCTTTATACCCACGATACCAAGCAGAGTCAGGTTTTCCTCAGGTAACTTCCAATCAGCTATGTCTTCCTTGGGAATCATTTCTATCTCACATTGACAATATGCAAAAGCAACACATCTTAGTGAACTCTTCGCCATGTCTTCAATCGATTTCTTATATTCATTATGCTGCAAACATTTCAAAGTTTAAAAACCGCATCAGAAATAAAGCAGGTGGCAAGTTATGAATGTCAGTTACCTTCTGAACACCCATTGGTTGAACTGAACCATCCAGAGAAAGCCAACTTTTGCAAGACGATAGCACTAGCTCAGCTGCACCTTTCCAATGGACGTTGACCCCAGTAGCTGACTGAAATTACAGTAACCAAATATCAATGAGGTAACATGAAGCAAAACGAGGATACGAAATAATAGGACACAGAAGTTTTTATCAACACAACAGACACGATGCCGTAAATCAAATTCTAGATCTTTGCATATTAAAAGACATGAGGGCCAAGAACACTCCTCTAATGCTGTAATCAGAACAAATGCTCCTAATTCCATAACTAACTTGCCAGTGACTCATCAAATTCAGGGATTTAGATATATCAATGATTTTAGATACAAATGTGTTTATTACCTGCACTGCAACACCACCACGTTTCTTCTCTGAGTTAAATGGAAATACATGAAGAACTGAAGATTTTGACCGGACATCGGTGAAATCCATCCCTATCTGTGCAAAGTGGATGGCCTAAGTCAACAAAAGAAGATCATAATAGATACCAAGTATGAAGAAAAATCAGTCATACCTTAAGGCCCCAAGAAAGAATGGCTTTTTCAGTAGGCGAACCTGTAACATCAGCAGCTCCCCCATCCTATGCATCAAGCAAGAACAGATGAAATTGTGCGGAAACAACATAGCAACTCATATATGAAAGTTGTTGACACTTAGCACTCTCCCTACACTGGTTGAGGCAAGTTGCTCTGTGTTCAGAGTTCACCACTAATATTTCAAACATAGTCGGATCTTCAAGAACTACTCCCAGGCGATTAGTACAGAATAAACTCTATATTCTATTCTTAAAATAAAAGCAACAGTACTCCTGGAAAAAATAGAAACACAAGGATAGGATGGGGCAATTGACCTATAACCAGCTCTCTACGATACCTCAAAAATAACAATAGAACATTATGGATCATTATGCTTACATAAATATAGATAAACTTTATGGAGTAGTTGTAACCAGTCATAACTTGATGGCTGAACTATTCAATTAAATAAAGAGTAGCTGGAGTTCCATTAAATGTTGGTGACAAGTATGCTATCGATTTTTCTGAACAGTGGATAATGAAGGTACCTCTAATAGTATTAAAAGAAAGAAAGAAAGCTTCTATACCTCTGGCAAAAATACAGTTCCTGTGGTGTTTTGTGCAATTCCTTCAATGAGCAGTGCTGCTGCACTTCTTGAGATTGCCTTAACATCATCACAGGGATCCAACTTTGTTCCAATGAAATGTGCTTCTACAACTGTCATCTACATAATCAATAACGTAAGGATTACCAAACAAATTATGATGATACGATGAATGAAAAGCCAGAAAGACAGCATTAGCAGAAGATATGCTAGTGTAGATGAAGAAATGTATTGTCAGGACCCAAAGATCCTGAGCCCGAACTGGGTTGTTTTTGGTTAATTTTGGTTGTGGTGCTGACAGGCATGTTCCAGGATTTATATTAAATGGAAAGAAGTAGCATCCTATCAGGGCAGCACATTGGGACTTAGAATAGCATCATGACAGATATTCAAATGCACTTCATGGCCCAAGCCCCAGAAATTGACCCCACGGACCTTATTCAAGGTGAGAGTCCCCGTCTTATCACTGCATATTGTAGTTGCTGATCCCATTGTTTCGCAAGATGAGAGCCGCCTCACCTAAATAAAAACATAAGGATAATAAAATCTCCTATCATGGAAATGTTTTTGTACAGAAATAGGATCTTTGTTTACCAGCGCCTTGTCTCTCATCATCTTTCGCATTGAATACGCAAGTCTGAAACCAAAGAAACAGATAGTCATGTAACTGAACATTCCAAGTAATTTGCATAATAAGGAGAAGCGTACGTCAATGTTACTGCCAATGGAAGTCCCTCGGGCACAGCTACAACTACGATGGTTACCTATGGATAAATATTACACAAAATAAGGGTCAGGAAAAGATGATATACTATTAAATGTTAGCTGTATACGTATTAGATTAAAATTACATACCGCAATTGTCAAAATTCTAATTGCCCCCATAAATCCTTGTTTGGCACTAGTTGTTCCAGCCCGGAATTGAACAGTCCCATCTGGATTCTTGGTATGTCCAGTAAAATATCTGTTATTCAGTACAAGGTGGTTATAAAGAGTACATTTGTTGTTGCTGTATTTTATGCAAAATACCTTATCACAAGCACACCAAGCACAACACCAGCTACAGACAAACCCACCATGCCAATAAAAGTAGCAACACCATTCAAGCGCACCTACTCCATGGTTGAAAGGATCACGTCAGTATTCACTCATACAAGAATATAAATGAACCTTAACAAAGATTAACCTGCAATGGGGTTTCTTCGCCATTATCTTCAGAAAGGTTAGCCATCAATTGGCCCCATTCTGTATTGATACCCACACCTGTGACCTTTGTATAGGCAAAGTTGATAAATAAATATTACAAACTATACAGTTTAACCATTAATAAGGTAATATTAAGTGACACAGAAAACAGTAATTAACCTAACATGTTTCTGAAACACTCAAGAATGTGGTACTCACCAACATAGACCCATAGCCATCTGCAACCTTGCAACCAGACATCAAGAACGGAGCCTTTTGATCTTTGCGAACCTAAAAAGGTGCCTCATCATGAAAAAGGAAGAGGTATGTTTGAATCCCCCGCCAAAAAAAAGAGAAACATGTTTGAGTCATTGAGATAAGTGAGACGTTTCCCATAAACTCACAGTCTTTGATTCCCCGGTCATACTTGATTCATCTATTGCAAGAGAATGGCCAGATATCAGGATACCATCAGCAGGAACCTAAATACAAAATAATGACTGTAAGCAAATTATTCTCGGGTGAAAAGAGAAACAGAGTTGACAAATAATATACCATCTTACTTGGTCACCAATATTGAGGGGAATGACATCACCAACAACAATGTCAAATATTGAAGCTCGAAATCTTTTACCACCTCTAAGAACCTAGTTAAAAGAGATAGCAAATCAGGAATGAAACCAATGAGTGACAGTTCATATCTGGAACTGCGCCAAAATATATTTTTAAATGATCATGCTCACCTCCACTTGTATGTTCTGTTTCTCCTCATTCAGATGTTGAAACTGAAGTGATTGCCTGTAATCACTGGTTGCTAGATAGATAAAAAAAATGAAGAAACAAATAAGATCATAAAAAGCTAAGGCTGAAAGCAAAAAAAAAATTAAAATAATAGGCAATGCACAAACTCAAATTAATTACCTGTAACAAGTATCACAAGAAAAACAGCTAAGAAAATACTTCCACCCTCATACCATCCTTCCTCGACGCCCTAAATAAGAAATAACAAAAAAAAGCAGTTATATCTATACTAAAAAAACTCCAGGCATTGAACCCGGAACGGCCACACCCCATACAGGTGTCGTTATCATTGCACTATCAACTCGTTCGCAGTTTTACAAAATACTTAAAGCATGCCAACTGTTGAAGTTCAAAACTACCATGGCCAATGAATATGACCATAGCCAAGGAATCTGACAGAGAATGAAAGGATAATCTAAGTAAACAAGTAAATGAAGAGATAAAATACCTCTGTGGCCATGCCCAACGTCAGAGATATGGCAGCAGCTACCATTAGAATGATGAGAGTTAAATCTTTGCATGCATCAAATATAAAACGCTGCAATATCAGAATTTAGTATTGTTAGAGTTTGACATCAAATATGTTGAAGCATTGAAATTGATGTTGTAAGGAAAAAAAAAGTTCCATACAACCTATTTGTTATCGACTTTCTAATAGGCAAGATTAACTTTAGAGTTTCCTAAGAAACCCGTGCCAAAATGTTGAAGTATAAATGCATTGCCCTCCTCTCCCATCAGTTTAGGTTTTTGGGTGAACTGGTTCAGTGCATGCATTTTTACACAAAATACAAATTTCATGTAAATGCAAAGTTTAACACTGCTCGGGCAGAGCAGAAAAGCATACACAACAAGAAGGAAATATCAAGAGAACTTATATAAATAACGAAGATAACAGGTGTCCCACTAGCAACTTGAAATTGCAGGTGGCTAAAACAGTAAAACTTGCAAGATGGACCTTGTGCAATTTACTTGCAGAAATAACATACAAAAGTTATACCAGAATGTTTTTTCTTTTCTTGCGTGGATATGTATTTGCTCCAAATACATCCCTCCTTTGTAACAATTCATCCTCAGCCGCATTAATTCCCCTGTCTAAATCACTCTTTAATAAACCTGACAGTCCCTCAACCTGAATAGAAGAGTATGTTTAGAGACAAATGAACAGAAGCAGGCGACAAGGTTGAAAAGCTTAAAGCTCTAGCTCGGTATTAACTTACTCCTCCAAGCTCCTGAAGAACAAGACTATCATGATCTCTGTTTAAAGTTGTAAGCTTTTCCAGTTCAATTGGAAAACTGTGAGAGGCCGTTGCAGGTTTTATACCAGTACAAGATTCTGCTCAAATGAAGAACAAATAGCACAAGAATATTGATTAAAAATGTATGCAAAATAAGCACAAATATAACAGAAAGATTTATTGAATGCAAGTATAAACGGAAATGACAACCATTGAGAAAGCAACAAGTGACAAGGAAATAATAACATGAGGAAAAGGATGAGGGAAATGTGGATTGTGAAGGATAAGCTGGTAATAAGATAAATAAAGATAGTGGCTGCATTGTACGAAATAAATAAGCTCCCTAATTAGACTACAACTTTGTTTCTTAGCTTTTGCATATAACTGACCATTTGGGTCATTTTCGCTAAAGAAGATCTGATGCAGACTAGGAAGGCAACAGAAAAAATCAAAGTAATTCTACCATGTGGATCAGTGTCATCCATAAATATAGCATGTTGCACACTCTGTTCATCAATATTTAAGGGAAAAATTGATGCGATGAATTGAAACAAAGGCAGAGATCAAAGATCATTTTTACTGATAATGAACACTAAAGCAGAGGTTAATGGCAACAAAATGGTACCTCTGATATCTTTTTCTCCAGCTTCTTTGAAAAGAAATGCTGCCTGGAGAATTCAAAATTAGAATGAACAAAAAGAAGGACAGACTAAGAGAAAGTAGGGTGGAAAACGACACGGTACCCGTATCACTTGTGCGTGCGCTCGGATTTTTCTTCTTATCATCTCCTTCTCTTCCTCCTTTTTGAGGTCGAGAGTATATCTGAATCGGCGTGACGCATTCAGCACGAGAGCTGCTTGCTGCAAGGAGAAGATAGCCAATATTTATAATAACTCAACAATAAGTACGGTTCACATTTGTACAGTGTCCATGGTAAACTCTACCCCCCCCCCCCCCCCCTCCACCTGTCACCACAACAAATTGCAATGACCCCAGCTTACATCTATCATGTAATTAAGTTTTTGTTCAGCTGTAGCAGAGGTGCTGCTGTTTGCTTCCTTTCATAAAAATACTCAATACATGAACTACATAAACCCATGAAAACCACATAAATTGTTATTGTTTGCACGAAGGCATGATAGACCTCTGTTTCCAGTATTATTTTGCTTATCATTGCTGTTTGATGAGAATTTCTATGTGCCTAGGCCATTCCGCGAATGTGCCCGGCAGTAACAGGGTAATGAGACACCAAACAGACTCCAATGGGTTCACTTGCAAGAAAGGTAGACAGAAGATGAACGAAACATGCAAATTATCGGTCCAATCAATGGCATGTAGATACACTACTGCAGAGTATATCCACCAGACCAGAAGAAGAAAAAAAACACGAGTATTTTGCTTATGTTGGCTGTTTCATGAGAAGTTGTATGTGCCTAAGCCACTCTGTGAATGTGCCCGGCAGTAGAAAGGGTAATGTGCCACACTGCCACCAAACACCCGCCACCAAACAGACTCCAATTGTGAATGGGTTCAGTTGCAAGAAAGGTTGACACAAGATGAACGCAACATGCAAATTATCGGTCCAATCAATGGCATGTAGATACACTACTGCAGAGTATGTCCACCAGACCAGAAGAAGAAAAAAAAAACACGAGTGAGTAGTATTTGACTACTTCTACCCCCGTTCCTCCTCGGAGAATAATTGGCACCACGTCCCGGCCCCATTTCCGGCCAGGGCGAGATGACGCCAGGATGACGACAGATCGCAGCCTGGCAGCAGACAAGGAAAGGGGCGAGCGGAGGATCCCGTACCCTCCACCGGAGCAGGCTGTCGTGGGAGGCGTTCTTGTGGGGTATGTCGAAGGCGTCGTCGAACTGCTCCTCCTCGCCCTGCGCCGCGTCGTCCGCCGCATCCTCCGCCGCCCTGTCCTGCTCCGGCGAGCGGATCTCCGGCGGCGTCGGCGAGCTCCCCATCGCCATGCCGCGCAATAATCAGACGACCCCCGCCGCCGCCTCCAGCGCAGGGCCCGCAGCAGGAGAGATGACACCGACCAGAGGCGAAAACCGGACGCCGCCGCCGCCCACCCTGCATATAATACACACACATATGAACACTCAGACAAAACCAAAACCATCACGGACTCGATCGGGCGGCTCCCCGCAGGCAGGCGCCTCACCTTCCGCGCGCGGCCGCCAAGGTTCTAGAAGGTTCCACGGGCGCAGTCGCAGCTCCCTTGCGGCTTCGCCACTGGTGCTCGCGCGACCGTGCGTGTGCGCCTTGTGTGTGCGCGGAGCTGGAAGATTTGTTTTTTCCCTCGTCTGCGCCAGGGATTTCGGTCTGGAATCCGGACTGGTTCTCGAGGGAGACTGTTGGGCGCGAAGCTTCCGCGAAGCTGCGAGGCTTCTCTCCCGCTGCCACGTGGGGCCATCTGAGGGCTGGTGGAGGCCCAGTTCGTGCCGCCCTGGACTCGGTAACGTGGTGGGGCCCACCCGTCAGCCTTCGTCCTGGTCGTGGCTCGGCGCGGGAGGCTCGGATCGGAGAAGAGGTTCGGCGCGGGCGCGGCGGGCGAGGGACTGACTGCGCCGTTTGAAATGGAAATAGAAAAGGGGGCTCCGGGAGCCGTCCGATCGATGAGCGGACGGCTGGATGCGACTGACCACTCCCGTATGTCTGGTCTATCGTATTGTTACTACCAGCTGCGTGTGTCAGTCGGCCTAGACACGTTAACGTCCAGAAAAAGGTTTGATGATTTCATGCCCTGTTGTGCTGTGCTAGCTCGGCTCATTGGAAAAAAGGCAGACATAATTGTTGCCTCTTGCAAAAAAGATGATCTAGCTTTGTCTATTTCTCCGGCTAATCGTTTTCGTCTACTTCTTTATTTCTTCGCCAAATATGCTAAAATAAGTTCAACACCATATTGTTCAGCAACCTCAGGACGAGTCTTAGTCGACATTGTTGACAGATAAGTGGATACTACTACAATAGTATCTTTTAAGTTGTCTTCCTGGTTTGTTACTACACACGGTGGAACTAAAATACCTCATTGTCGGGCAGATGGTAGTCATACTATGTTTCTCCCTGCTTCTCAAATTATGATGTTTATAGTTTTAGTTAAAGCTTTTAAAAAATAAAGTTTGAGTAACTACATACAAAAAAAATACCAACATCTACAATTTTAAATGCACATAACACGAAAATATATTTCATGACGGTTCTAAAAATATTAATATGGAATTAGGGTTTAGGGATAGAGGGAGTAGATTGTTCAAACTTTGAGGAGTTCGACTTTATCCAAATATTAGGAACACCCTATTTTGGGATAGAGGGAGTAGATTGTTAGCGAGGTTGTCTCTCTAGTTTCACGGATAACCTTGTCACGCGAATATTTTGGTAGTTCACTGCTTTCCACGCACAGGATAAAACACACTTCGTTACAAAATAATTGAAGCTGTAGGTTTGTCCTAAGTCAAAACTATTGTAAGTTTGACAGAGCAAGTAGAAATATATAAAATCCACCACATTTATTTTTCTTTGAATCTGGTCAAACTTAGAGAAGTTTGACTTATAAATACCCTAAAATTTGAGTTATTCTCAAACGCGTGGAGAAGTTAGAATAAAATGGTGGTTCATATCCTGAAATTCAAACACAGCATTTAGATCTTCACCTGCATTGTGCTAAACTAATTCTACATCTTGTACATTGCGGAAATAGTGGTGAAATCAGAGATGGGTTAAACAAACAAGAGTATAGGAATAAGATGCTTGGGTATCATAACTTCAACGTTCATAGAATTGTCCTGATTTTTGTGTGCATATTTCAAGAATTTAGAAAACTCGTGTCACGTCGTCGTGCATGCCTATGCCGAGGGCATGACCGTCGGCGTCTGGCGCCGCTCCGTTAACGGCGATGGCGCGCCACCACGCTGCGTCGAGGGCATCGACACCGAGGGTCTTGTTGCATCGTCGGCGTAGGAAGCGTACGCCGCCGGCACGGCCATCTCTACCGAGGAGGGTAGCCGTCGAGGGCTGCCGTCGGTGTAGCACCCGATTCCTGTAGTGAGTGTGAACGATAATGCTCCTATATAGCAGTCTGGAAACATGAATCGATTTTGTGGCATACAAAACGGAGCTGAGTAAACCAATCGCTACATTGGCATTACTTGTGTTTTTCTCTCTTTTTCCGCATGGCGGGGCAAAAAACCGAGAGGATAGTTTGCTGTGTTCAAAACGTGTCATGTGGCAAAGAGTGTGGATCCTACTCTGGATGATTCCCAAAGTTTGGCATGCCCATGTCTTCTTGCTATAGAAGTATATTTTTCCTGCCAAGAGAAAACCTAGACATATAAAAAGAATATTTTGTTGCTGCTAAATCTAAGTCATCTAAGATTTTCTAAAGTCTAGGTCATCGTCCCTTTGTGAGAACTTAGATGCGTGTAGGGTGGGCAAAATTGACCAGACGACTATAGTCATCGACTTTGTAGACACGCACAAAAAACTGTAGACGGACCAGTAGATTTTAACTCAAACCGGAGACACAGTTGTCCCTTGCATAGTTGCATCACCTTTATAGCCAGCCAATGCTACTCTTCAAGCTCCAGGGTCGCGACGCTAGGTGTGCCACTAGACGCCCACAAGCACGCTGCTGGATACGATGGATCCGGCCGGGTCAAGTGGCTACTGTGGTGGGCAACTAGTCACGGGCTGCTTGTCACCTTCCAACAGGAATCCGTCGTCTAGGAACGTGGAATCCGTTGCCCTTTCCCCGATAGACAGCTCCATCCATTGGAGACCCACTTCAAACTACAGTGAAGTAAACTAAGAAGAGAGCCTGGGGTTGTTCAAAAAAAGAGAGAGCCTGGGAAGTACACAAGGAAACGACGAAGTCTACGTCGCTATTTTGTACTTTGCATACGCCGTACTAGCACACATCGCTTTGCTTCTCCCTGCTCTCCGAGAATCTGGTCTACACACTACACGCTCACTAGTGCAGCCCCAGTGAGACCCGTCGCTGACGAGGACGAGTGGAAATAGATCCGTGGACTGACTCTCAAATCTCAAGTCTGCCAGTCAGATGATATCCCACGATAGTATGTGGTCAGTCACACTAGGACACGATGAGATCCCATTTTAGAAGCACATGGTTCATAGATCAGTCTGAAACATAACAGGCTGGAACGTATCGTAAGAAATTCAGACCACGGGGTTACATCTACCAACCATTTGCGTGTATAAGTTACAAGACTGCCTAACACAGTGGAGTTCTGGATACAGCAAGCTAGCTTGCAGCGGACCTGTGCTAACTAGGTGGGGAAAAATGAAGCGCTATAAATCCTGCTTGAAATACACACACGCACGCACCAGTCTTTCCAGTTTCTTCGGTTTCATGTGGTTCATTTGAGAAGCACCGAAAAGTATAACATAGCTCAAGAAACATAACGCCTTGTCCGTGTTCCTCCACGGTGAATCTAAGGATGGGCGAGGTCTTGTCGTGGTGATGACATACATAGCCCAAGGTTTCCAAGAGTCAAGGATCGTACAGCGACACGTCTACAGGCTCCGGTAGTCCAAAACTGTCACTTCATCTCCAGGAGCGTCGAGATCTTGATAGCTGCAAAGCACAGTGGAAACATGTGAAAGAGTGAAAGAGAATTAGGATCTGGAGGCAGTGCTAACTTGAAACTGGATACTGATAACCATGTCTACAAGGAACAATGTTTATATGTTCTAATGATAAGGGACACTGGTCACTCAAAAGCATAAAATCTGTAACCCTGACATGCAGTAGTGAACAAGTGATCTTTAAACCAAAAGAAGTGAAACGACATGTGTAACAATGAAATGTGTACAGGACAACCACTTTGCAAACACAAAAACATTCTCTAACTTGCAAATAGTACAGGGAACAAGGTTCACAATGGTTCAAACTGCAGATGCTTAATTTAATACAACCCTTTGTGATGTTGGTCATATTTGCTAAGCTATACAAACTCCGAATGGATCCGAAAATAATTGTTGATCGCCTCAAATTAGGTAGCAAAGCGTATCAGAATATGGACATCAACATGTTGAAGAACATAATGATGTCAAGGAAAATTCCAGGTAGGGGTGGGCGTTCGTCATGGCCGACAATTTGTTCTTTGTATTTCAGTCTATTTTAAATTCGGTCCTCTAGAAATGAAGATCAAAATATACTTGTTAGTTTTGCTACACGTCAAATTCGTGTACCTAATTATTGGGGTCAGTGTGGTCGGTTTTGTCAACACAAAACTGGGACATTGTTTCGTAAAAAACGGGAGCATTTCAGCTGTATTTTAGGCATTTTTTATATATATATTATTACCAATTGGTAAGAATAAACATTCAACAATACAAAACAAAAAAAACAAAACCACGCCATAGCAGTTTGACCAACATACAAAAATACCACAATTGACATACCACACAAAGTTCTGGAGATTGGGGCGGTCTCATGTAAAGTTCAGTCAGTTCGGTCTATTTGGTTAGTGGGAACTAATGACCTAATTGACTGAACTAAATTTGGTCTACAAAATTTGCTACCCAATTTTTTATCGGTCTGTTTGGGTTCGTTCTCGGTCTTTTAAGTTCGGTTTTCGGTCATCGGTTTTTCTGCCCACCCCTAATTCCAGGGATAGTGATTATTACTACTATTCAAAATTCAGCAGACTTTTTGCTAACAATGTTTCAGAATGTTGAAACCAATTTAATTATATTCTTTCGCAAGGACAGTCTAGGAGACACAGGAGCAATGGGATTGAGATTTAAGTATTAACCTTCGTATTTTACGGGGATCTTGCATACGAGGATCATGCATCGGAGGAAAAGGAGCATTGAGCATTGGTGATGGACCACCCATTGGGGGACCACCACCCCTTCCTGCTTTCCTAGGACGTGGACCAGCAGCCGGTTCAAAAGGTGGTGGCCCGCCCTGCTCCCTCAACATACGCATCGCAACCTCCGGTGGTGCAGGGATAAAAGGTCCTAGTGGGCTGCAATGAGAATGAAACAACAATGAGTATATCCTTGTGCAAAAAATAAAAGGAAGTTGCGAACTTACCCAGCACCAGGCACAGGCACCAGCATTGGAGGAGCATCTGCTGGAAAGTCACCATTCACAGCCGGATCACCATAAGAATCATACATTGGATCGTCAGGGTTTTCACTGGATCCATCATGGTTTGATGAATCAACATTTTTGTCAAATCTTTGGCCACGTTCATCTCTCAGCCGACTCTCAATTGGAGGCCGATGTCTGCCCTTTTCCCTCTGTAAAATTGGCAAAATACAAGCAAATAGACATGAACTAAAATTGCTGCCAATTTGCAAGTGAATATACAGCACGCAATGAGGCTTACTGGAGCAGATTGTTGCATGATCGGCGTTCCCCCAGGAGCCTTGGGATCACTGCATTCAAGATAAAATACCACATCATCGTTTTGCAATGTGAAAAATAAGTTCACTAGAAAGGGACGAATATGCAGAAGACATACTTCATATAGTTCTCAAAATAAATATCCTCTCTCACTTTTGAAGTCAGCTCCACCACAAAATCAGTATGCTTGAGTTTGAGATGCTTCGTGACAAACTCAGAAGCATGGAAAAGCTTTGTGCAGCCCTTGGCTCCACAACCATATTTCCATCCATACTTCTCATCCCTTATTTTCCTCACATATGGATCTAACACTTCACTAGCAGCTACATCGATCTTCTCCTTTGCTTTCAATATTTCCAATGGATCCTGACCTTGAATCCTGTCTTGCCAGAATGAATCAAGTTTCTCCTCCCATTCAGCTGTATTTGAGCTAGCCCCATCATACGTCCTTGAGTCTGCTTTCACATGCCTTAGGCCTTTCGGCTCATTTGTCTCAGACATGCCATAATAATCCACACCATGGATACGCCACAAATAGGTGACAAGAGTGTCCAGCAGCTCAACACCCTCAAGACCCTTCACAGTAGACGCGCCCCGTATTATCACAATTGGTCCCATTGAACCATGTGATCCCCGGTCTGCTTTGTCGTCATCACTACTAGATAGAACATTGTTCTCAACACCCTTCTCAGAATCAAGTTTACAGATGAGAGCTTGAGCTTGATCAATGTCAATGCTAATTCTTCGAGGCTCAGAACTAACTGGATGAGCCTTAGGAGCAGAATAGTATAAATCATCAGGACCCTTTCCAAACTTCCCCTTTTTTCCATTGGCATTCACATCATTATTTCCAGATTTGTGCGCTGCAGAACTCGTTAATCCTGGACCACTGCATGGTGGGAAAAATACAAGGTGAAACACACTCACTTTCAAAGGGGGAGGGGGGTAGTAGGAAACCATGGGCCGTGAAGGAGGATTAGCATCTTACACGTCCAAACTTCCACTTTGCAAATCTTGGAAGAATTCATTTGCAGTAGCTCTTGCAAGTTCATTCCTTCTGCTCATGAAACAGAAGATAATATAATTACCACTTAAATGGACTCGTCATAAGATAGCTCACTACATTATAGTGCAAGTATATTAAGGTAATGGCAAACCTTTCCATAACGGATTCAAGGTTAGTAGGATGGTACTTGTTTCTCAACCTACAACAAAACCAAGAAGTGGATCAGTAAAATGTTCTGAAGAAAATTGGTCATTACATGTCACATCAAAAGGATGTAATCCAAGAAAAGGTATTACCAATCGTCATTCTTATGAAGGGCAAAGTAAGCTTTCTTCTGAGTTGTAATGTACTCTGACTTGTACTCCTCATATCTAAGATTAGTAGAATGAGCAGAAATGTCAAATTATATTTCACATCAACCGTACTGAAAGTACACTGTGCACAACAGAATTATACTTCTATCACATTTAAGAGAGATTGATGTTGTAGTTGAAATATAAGTCTGCCAGAAAGAAAAATGATTCAGCATAGAACACCTGCGTTGAGCTTCAACAGGTGAAACATCATCTTCGAGCTCCTGCATGAACTGCTTGTAAGACATCAGGCCTTCCCTGTAGAGCATCGATGTCTGTCGTGTCAGTTTAAGAAAAAGGAATCACAAGTACTAACAAATATATCCAGGGAAAAATAAGCATTAGTAATCCCTGTAGTTTACTCATCGGCTGATTTCACCCACAATGTCCAAATTAGTTTCTGTAATTTCAAAACATGATCACAGTTGACCCTCTTTAAATGAGATGGTGTTTATAATGTCCAAGATAGTGCTGTTTATATTTGAATGAGATGGTGTACTTGTTTTCTCTAGCCTATCAACTTCTATAATGTTTACTTATATTCATAAAACTTTGTCAAACCAAAAGCAAGTAACCATATCCCTTTACACAAATCACAGAATCATACACAGCTGTCCAAGAGATTCATGATGACTGCATCCTTTTCTATTACTCAAAGTGAATCAAGAAACTTTACATAAGTGTGTATTACATCAGATGGTTTGCAGCAATGGCTGCTCCTTTTATCAGTCAATATTGACTAGTATTTAGTTCAGGTTATGCATAGGCAGTAATATTTTTCATTATAATGCTTGCACAAAAGTACTCCAAGTGCATGCCGTATACTGAAATCTTTCTACTCCAAAGTATGACAAGCTCAGTTGTTCTTATGAACCAACTAAGACTAAAGAGGTACTGAAATTTGTAAAGAAACAGAATGCAAAGCATGTAACCAGTCTCCTAACTATCTCATCTTAGTAGGTATAATTAAGCACTTAACGTGCACCATACAAAATGGAAATTATAGAAAAATCACTCCCTTGCAAAATGTAAGGCGACCGTGTCCGAAGATTTAAATCTAACCACCAACTAGACTAGTAAAATGAGAGTTATTTGACACATAATTGCATTTTTAGAAAATGCATTTGAATACAAATTGAATTATGTGACTTTTGCATTGCATGACCGATTGTGGCCTAACCCAACCCTTGGCATGATTGGGCACCTTACATTTTGCAACGGAGGGTATACATACGTACCTACGAGAGTTGCCCGAGCCTTCGTTCCATCCACCACGCCCAGAATCATGCCAATCTATATAAAATTTTGGAAGCAAACGAAAATGCACATCATTAACAAAGAATCACGTCCATATATATCCTGACACATTTTTTAATTGATTTGTCTTCACAGTTTGCTAGTCTTTTAGGATAAAAACAGTACGAAAGCATGACCTGACTTTGCTTTGTTTTAGTGTTCAGTATTGCTTCCTCAAAAGTCTTGAGAAAGATCAGTCAATCATGTAAATCACGAGACAAATGACCTTGAGCTAGACTTCCAATCTAATTGGAACTGCTAGGGTTTGAAATCTAACAGGGTTTGTATCAAATGGTAATTAGTGGGTTTAGAATCTAACAGGGCTTGTACCAAATGATAATTAGTGAATAATACTGCACAGCCCCTCCTCCACAAATGCATACCTGGTCCACGGTTGCTGTGTCGACCCGGGCCACCATGATCATTCCCGAACCTGCGAAACAAAGCTCGACAGTTTTAGAATTGCAGGCACAGCAGCGCTCAAAGCAACTTGTAAGGACAAAACGAGGCACTGGTAGACACCCTAACCATCGGATAAATTCATTCGTTTATATGCTCGTTGATTTAAGGAATAGCAGTTTCCCAATCAAAACAAAGCACAGCCACTAAAGTTAACTAGTAAACTCAGTCAGTATGTATAGAGGTACCTAAGGATATTCATGGTGTTTGTTGGTACTCAGGAACTAAATATTGGAACTACGAAAAACTCTCAAGCTGCAATATGGCGGGGCAATGTTACTTCTAGTCGAAAAACCTTGCGAGAATCTAACGATCCTCAGACTCTTTGCTCGCTTAGCCCCCTATATAAAGACCATAGTTAGCAGAAAAAATCAGGCACCGGCAGCAGAGCTTATTGACACTTGCAACACTCGCAAGTCCTGAATACTGCGGCCGAGTAGTTCTTCTAACCAATAAGGCTAACCTAATCTGAGACCGCGATTTCCAACCAGCAACGAACGATCTGGACTGAAAACAAAAACAAGCAAGGATCCAAGCATGCCCTGATTTGCTACCAACAAGCACGCCCTGATTCGCTACCAAGCAGAACTCTCTCCCTCCCTGCCTGCCCAACCCCGCACCGAACTTTTCCAAAGGCCGCTCTCACCTCCTGTCGTCCTGCCCGCCGCCGCCGAGGCGGCGCCGGTCGAACCCGCCTCCCTCTGGCCGCTGCCTCTTGTTCTGCGCGCCCGGCGGAGGCGCGCCGGGGGGCGGCGGCGGGAGCACGGGCGAGGAGCGGCCGCGCTTGCGGTCGCCGCTGCCGCCGGCGGCGGATGGGGGAGGCGAGTTGGAGGCCCCGGCGGTCGCGCGGCGGGAGGCGTCGGCGACCTCCGCCATGGTGGTGGGTTGATCTGGACTGGAGGATCTCCCGGGTCGGGTCGTGTCGGAGGAAGGAGAAGGAGAGAGACGAGACGGGGTGAAAAAAAAAGATAAAATTTGGTATGTGGGGCCTATTTGACCCAATTCTGTGAGGCTGGTCGGCGGGGCCCACCTGTCACGATGACGCGAGGTCTTTTTCGACTGGGATACGGACTTGCTCACACACTGGGCATCGTCTTCATTTTCCTTCTACAAATCACCCTACCATGTTCTTGTCAGGAGGTTAATGATTTGCAAAGTATGTTTTTCTTAGTAATTGCAAGAGTACAAGGAAACTTTCTGCCTATGTTTGGTTGACGCCACATTTAGGATGTGTTTGGTTTGTGGACATCAAAAGGTGGTTGTGGGTAACCCCAACCACATGGTTGTGGGTAACCACTTTTTCTGTTTGGTTGAGTTGGTTCGAAAAGTGGTTAACCATAGCTACATTTGTGTTTGGTTTGAGGGCTGAAAGATGGCTGAGTTAATATGGTCACCTCTTTGTTATTGACGGTGAGAGTACCATGTAATATAAGTTGTTTGTTAATGTATCAATGGTATGGTTAACAAAAATTTCAAGTGTTGTTTGACATCACATCACATTAGAATATATAGACAACAAAAATTTCAGTATCACATTCCAATGGTTCTCATCAAAAGCGCAAGTTCATACAATCAATAGTTCAATGTTTTGGACCACATCATAAGCAAGTTAAACACTTGGTTTGTCCTGTATCTATCCATGATATAGAGTGAAAAATCATACTAGAAAGAGAATGATTTCAGAGCAGATTCGTGTGCTGCCAAGAAAAAAAATAGAGGTAGCTTTGTGAGATAATCTAGTAACTAACTAATCGATCTAGCTTTTGCTTGCAGGCAGGAACAGCGGCGCTGCGCGCGCCCTGTAGATGTGACCAAGCAAGCATCCCCTTGCATCCCGCCGCCGCGCCCCTGCAGTCCCCATTGCCAGTCCCATGGTCAGAGAGACGGAGAGGAGACATAGGACACGGGAGGGTGTTGGATTACCTTGGTCCGATCATCGCCAGTTGCCGTCATTCCTCAAAATTCCTAGCCATGGTAGGGAGGTGTAGCTTGATCCGCCACCGCCGTCAAGGGCTTTGTGGTTCCAGGAAAAAGAACGAGGGAAAAGAGATTTTTTTTTAGGGTGAAACAGTGGGGAAAATCCCCACTGCAATTTTTATTAAAATTTAAAGGATAAAAGAGTTTACAGGTCCACAAGCAGTGGAAAAACTAAAAGGAGAAGAAGAAGAAGAAGAAGAAGAAGAAAGAATAAAACTAAGACTAAGACTACAGCTAGAGAAGAAGCTAAGTAGACATGAAGGACTGAAGCCATGTTTTGAACGTTCCATCCCATTTCTTCTTCATTCTATAAGAGAGTAACTGAATCTCTTGTTTAATCACAGTCTTCCATGCCAACAAAGAAGGTGCTTGTCCTTCAAAGATCTTCCTGTTTCTAACAATCCAAATGGACCATGAAGCAAGCATGATAATTTCAACCGCAAATGGCAGATTTAGCTTTTCTTTAATGTCATAAAATGCTTCCAGAATTGAGTGCTGGTTTGAGACTTGAGGGCATATGAAAGACCAGCATTGTTGTGCAAAAGGGCAGCTCCAGAAAAGGTGAACTAAGGTTTCTTCTTGACTGCATTGCAAGGTTGCACAATTATAAGCTTGCAGTTGACAATTTTTTCTCCTAAGCAAATTCCTTGTATTTAGCCTGTCATGTAGCAGCAACCAGAAAAAAAATGTGTTTTGGTTGGCATGAAGACTCCCATATCCAAGTGAAAAACTTAGGAGCATGTTGCACACCAATCAGAAATTTGTAGGCCTGGGTAGTAGAAAATTTATCAGAGCCCCAAATGTAACTCCATGAATCTGCTTGATGGGAAAGAGCTTGGAATTGAGTTGGATCACATAGAGTCTCTAATTGTTCAAACTCAGCAAAAGCTTGTTGGGAAAGTGGGAGATGAAACATGTCCTGAAGGAACTCCATTTGCATCACTTTGCTGACAGATATGTCAGTTCTTTTAGCAAAGGAAATAAGATGAGGGAATTTCAAGTGCAAGCAATTATCACTCCAAAGATCTGTCCAGAATAAAGCAGTTTTCCCATTACCCACATTACATCTTGCAAGAGCTTTGTAAGTATCTAAAAGCTTTAAGTGTGACTTCCACCATAAAGAGCCTTCCATTTTAATCCCTGGTGGCTTGTCCTCGTCATAGTAGGTATCTCTTATTAGATTTACCCAAGGAATGTCCAGATTATTGTAAAATTTATCCAGATTCTTGAGAAGCAGAGTTTTATTTTGAACATCCAGGTTAAGAACTCCCAATCCTCCTTGCTCTTTTGGCCTACAAATTTTTTTCCAGGAAACCAAAGCATTCCCTTTTGCTTGCACATCTGATGTTTTCTTTCTCCAAAGGCAATGTCTCATGTACTTAATGACCTGATCCTTGATTGAGTTTCGCGGGTACAAGGGAAGGTGACCAGCCCAAAACATCTTCACCGGTGATTGTAGCTCGTTGCCCACGGGTGGTTGATCTCAACCACCACTTTTCTGGTGGTTGGCCTCAACCGGCTTTTCAGGGAATATTGACTACCCTCAACCACCCCACACTACTAACCAAATATGTACCAATCACCTAAAAGATGACTACCCATAGCCACTTGAGGGATAGCCACCCATCCAAACACATCCTTAGCGCAACCAACTTTGGGCAAGAATTTCCTTGCCAACTTTTTGGTAAATGATCATGTGCCTTTCTTTGCTTACTAGTCATTTGATGATACGGATCTGCAAAGTGAGCTACTTTGGACACCAACCGAACATACCTGCATTTATGTTCTACAGTTTTCATCTTTCCATAACCAAAATCCATGGTTACAAAAAAAACCTTTACTCACTATAAAGGCAATAGGAGCTAATTTGGACACCAACCGAACATATTTAAGCTCTACAAATTGTGTCTTATTTTCAAATTAAGCTCCACAACATGTTTCTCTTGAAACACAAAACATACACATATACTCATAGACACAAGTGAGCACCTTCAACAAACTGAGTTGGTATACCTTAAGGTTGACAATGTCATTGTTAGAGATATATTTGGTATAGGTATATTAGGTAGTCTAGGATTTGTAATCTCTACCTACCATATCTCTAGGAGAGCTATCTTAGCCTCCAAGTCTGTGCCACTATATATACTCGCCCGAGAGGCTCAATACAACATCCAACATACTCCGCCAATCTCTCTCCCTCTCTATCGTTCAACATGGTATCAGAGCGGCACGCTCCTTGACCTAGCCACCGCAAAGCTTCCGCGCCGCGCTGCCCCCGGGGAGGTCGATCTCCATGATCTACTCCGGGGGCCGCGCATCCCGTATGAGGGTTCGTCCACCGATCTGTTGATCCGCTGCCCTCGAGTCTTTTTTTTCCAATCCGTAGATTGGTTTTCTTTTTGCGCCGCCGGTCGTTCGACCGGCGTTTTTTTTTTGTTGTTTTGCCGATCATAGATCAGATTGAGTCGCCCACCGCCGCTGTCATCACGCGCCTCTACTCCAACCTCGGCGTCGACTTTGCACCTGCTCTCCTCCATCCTCCACCCTACGCCGGCCACTGCGGTCGACTCGCTGGCTGGCTGCAGCGCCTGCCTTGGTAGGCTGCCGCGGCCGGCTCGCCCGCATCGTCACCGCCTCGGCCGGCCCGCCTCCAACAACAGTGCGGCACGGCTACACGCGGCGCACATGGGACGCCTTCTTCGTCGCAACCGGCTGCCTACGTCTGCACGGTCTTCATCGTCGGTCCGTCTTCGCCGCAATCGCCCGGGACAACACCGACAAACAGCGCATCGATTTCGATATGCGCCGCCGTCCACGCCATGGCGCATGCCACGCCGCCGTCGGTCTGATCAACCGACCGCGCGCACGTCTCCGCCAAGCACGTCCCCGAGCACGCGCCTACCACCGATCGAGCTACGGGTTGCCGCTGCGTCACCCTTCGGGCCGTAGCGCCGCCGCCTTTGGTCCACGCCACTAGCCTCTCACGCGCCTTCCAAGGCATGTATGTCGCTGGTGGTCTCCCGCCGCTGCATCGACTCGCGCCCTGCATCTACGCCGCCCCCTCGGGTCGTGGCGTCGCCGCACGCGGTCACCTTCGCCGTCCCCCGTGCACCGACGTCCGAGGCCACCACAGCGCCGCCCCTTCGATATGTCTAAGATTACCCATCTCGAAGAGTCATATGCTTGAAGCTTGTTGTCTTTATGGTAACCATGTATATGTGATATGTCTAAGAAGAGGATCTACCATAGTAGAATATGGGGAGGAGGCAATCCGACTACTTCACCAAGCCAGCAAAATCGAGAAAGGCGTTCCATCTTGAAGAAGAAGTAAACTCTCATGTGTGCCTTCAAGGCATCAACATAATGAACAAAAAATTAATGAAGTGTAAATTCAAGATTACCCATCTCGAAGAGTCATATGCTTGAAGCTTGTTGTCTTTATGGTGACCATGTAGATGTGATATGTCTAAGAAGAGGATCTACCATAGTAGAGTATGGGGAGGAGGCAATCCGAATACTTCACCAAGCCAGCACAATCGAGAAAGGCGTTCCATCTCGAAGAAGAAGTGAACTCTCATGTGTGCCTTCAAGGCATCAACATAATGGAGAAAAAATTAATGAAGTGTAAGTTCAAGATTACCCATATCGAAGAGTCATATGCTTGAAGCTTGTTGTCTTTATGGTGACCATGTATATGTGATATGTCTAAGAAGAGGATCTACCATAGTAGAGTATGGGCAATCCGAATACTTCACCAAGCCAGCACAATCGAGAAAGGCGTTCCATCTTGAAGAAGAAGTGAACTCTCATGTGTGCCTTGATACGTCTCCAACGTATCGATAATTTCTTATGTTCCATGCTTGTTTTATGATGATACACACATGTTTTATACATACTTTATGTCATATTTATGCATTTTCCGGCACTAACCTATTAACAAGATGCCGAAGAGCCAGTTGATGTTTTCTGCTGTTTTTGGTCTCAGAAATCCTAGTAAAGAAATATTCTCGGAATTGGACGGAATCAACGCCCAGGATCTTATTTTTCCACGAAGCTTCCAGAAGTCCGAAAGGGAAACGAAGTGGGGCGACGAGGCGGCCACACAGCAGGGCGGCGCGGCCAGGCCTGGGGCCGCGCGGCCCGAGCGTGTGGGCCCCTCGTGGCGCCCCCTGACCTACCCTTCCGCCTACATAAGCCTTGGTCAATAATAACTCCAGTACCGAGAGCCACTATACGGAAAACCTTCCAGAGACGTCGTCGCCGCCAATCCCATCTCGGGGGATTCAGGAGATCGCCTCTGGCACCCTGCCGGAGAGGGGAATCATCTCCCGGAGGACTCTTCACCGCCATGGTCGCCCCCGGAGTGATGTGTGAGTAGTTCACCCTTTGGACTATGGGTCCATAGCAGTAGCTAGATGGTTGTCTTCTCCTCATTGTGCTATCATTGTTGGATCTTGTGAGCTGCCTAACATGATCAAGATCATCTATTTGTAATGCTACATGTTGCGTTTGTTGGGATCCGATGAATATTGAAGGCTATGTTATGTTGATTATCAGTCTATCATCTATGTGTTGTTTATGATCTTGCATGCTCTCCGTTATTAGTAGAGGCTCTGGCCAAGTCGTTACTTGTAACTCCAAGAGGGAGTATTTATGCTCGATAGTGGGTTCATGCCTCCATTAAATCTGGGACAATGACAGAAAGTTCTAAGGTTGTGGATGTGCTGTTGCCACTAGGGATAAAACATCAATGCTATGTCTAAGGATGTATTTGTTGATTACATTACGCACCATACTTAATGCAATTGTCTGTTGTTTGCAACTTAATACTGGAAGGGGTTCGGATGATAACCTGAAGGTGGACTTTTTAGGCATAGATGCATGCTGGATAGCGGTCTATGTACTTTGTCGTAATGCCCAATTGAATTTCACACTACTCATCATAACATGTATGTGCATTGTCATGCCATCTTTATTTGTCAATTGCCCAACTGTAATTTGTTCACCCAACATGCTATTTCTTATGGGAGAGACACCACTAGTGAACTGTGGACCCCGGTCCATTCTTTTACATCGAATACAATCTACTGCAATACTCGTTCTACTGTTTTCTGCAAACATCATCATCCACACTATACATCTAATCCTTTGTTACAGCAAGCCGGTGAGATTGACAACCTCACTGTTAAGTTGGGGCAAAGTATTTTGGTTGTGTTGTGCAGGTTCCACATTGGCGCCGGAATCCCAGGTGTTGCGCCGCACTACACTCCGCCGCCATCAACCTTCAACGTGCTTCTTGACTCCTACTGGTTCGATAACCTTGGTTTCTTACTAAGGGAAAACTCGATGTTGTAAGCATCACACCTTCCTCTTGGGGTTCCCAACGGACGAGTGCTTTACCGTCACAAGCAGCATTTTTTCTGGCGCCGTTGCCGAGGAGATCAAGACACGCTGCAAGGGGAGTCTCCGCTTCCAATCTCTTTACTTTGTTTTTTGTCTTGCTTTGTTTTATTTACTTCTTTGTTTGCTGCATTATATCAAAATACAAAAAAAAATTAGTTGCTAGCTTTACTTTATTTACTATCTTGTTTGCGTTCTCCATATTAAAAACACACAAAAATTAGTTACTCGCATTTACTTTATCTAGTTTGCTTTATTTACTATTGCTAAAATGGGTACTCCTGAAAATACTAAGTTGTGTGACTTCACAAACACAAATAATAATGATTTCTTATGCACACCTATTGCTCCACCTGCTACTACAGCGGAATTCTTTGAAATTAAACCTGCTTTACTGAATCTTGTTATGAGAGAGCAATTTTCTGGTGTTAGTTCTGATGATGCTGCTGCCCATCTTAATAATTTTGTTGAACTTTGTGAAATGCAAAAGTACAAGGATGTAGATGGTGACATTATAAAATTAAAATTGTTTCCTTTCTCATTAAGAGGAAGAGCTAAAGATTGGTTGCTATCTTTGCCTAAGAATAGTATTGATTCATGGACTAAATGCAAGGATGCTTTCATTGGTAGATATTATCCTCCTGCTAACATTATATCTTTGAGAAGTAGTATAATGAATTTTAAACAATTGGATAATGAGCATGTTGCCCAAGCATGGGAAAGAATGAAATCTTTGGTTAAAAATTGCCCAACCCGTGGACTGACTACTTGGATGATCATCCAAACCTTTTATGCAGGACTGAATTTTTCTTCGCGGAACTTATTGGATTCAGCTGCTGGAGGTACTTTTATGTCCATCACTCTAGGCACCGCAACAAAGCTTCTTGATAATATGATGATTAATTACTCTGAATGGCACACGGAAAGATCTCCACAAGGTAAGAAGGTAAATTATGTTGAAGAAACCTCCTCCTTGAGTGATAAGATTGATGCTATTATGTCTATGCTTGTGATTGGTAGAACTAATGTTGATCCTAATAATGTTCTGTTAGCTTCATTGGTTGCTCAAGAAGAACATGTTGATGTGAACTTCATTAAAAATAATAATTTCAACAACAATGCTTATCGGAATAATTCTAGTAACAACTATAGGCCATATCCTTATAATAATGGTAACGGTTATGGTAATTCTTATGGGAATTCTTACAACAATAATAGGAATGCGCCCCCTGGACTTGAAGCCATGCTTAAAGAATTTATTAGTACACAAACCGCTTTTAACAAAACTGTTGAAGAAAAGCTTGGCAAAATTGATATACTTGCTTCTAAAGTTGATAGTCTTGCTGTTGATGTTGATCTTTTGAAATCGAAAGTTATGCCTAATGAAAATAAAGATATTAAGTCATTTGCTACAGCAAATGCCATCCAAGTTATAATTAATGAAAATATAAGATTGATGGCCGAATTGCGTGCTAGGTGGGAAAAGGAAGAAAATGCTAAAGAGGATAATATAGCTAAAGTTTGGACTATTACCACCACTAGTAATGCTAATGCTTCACATGTTGCTACACCTCCTACTATCAATGGTAAAATAATTGGTGTTGGCAATGTTTCTATTCCTAATGCAAAGCGAGAAAAACTGCCTGAACCTGCTAAAACTGCTGAAACTGCTTGTGATAAAACTGCTGAAATTTTTTCTAATGTTGGGGACATCGATCCCATTGCTTTAGACCATAATGGTTTAGATTTTGATGATTGTCACATCTCTGAATTTATAAAGTCCTTAAAAAAACTCGCTAGAAGTCCTAATGCTAGTGCTATAAATTTGGCTTTTACAAAACATATTGCAAATGCTCTCATTAAAGCTAGAGAAGAGAAATTAAATCGTGAAACTTCTATTCCTAGGAAGTTAGAGGATGGTTGGGAGCCCATCATTAAGATGAAGGTCAATGATTTTGATTGTAATGCTTTATGTGATCTTGGTGCAAGTATTTCCGTTATGCCTAGGAAAATCTATAATATGCTTGACTTGCCACCATTTAAAAATTGTTATTTGGATGTTAATCTTGCTGATAATTCTACAAAGAAACCTTTGGGGAGGGTTGATAATGTTCGCATTACGGTAAATAATAACCTTGTCCCCGTTGATTTTGTTGTGTTGGATATTGAATGCAATGCATCTTGTCCCATTATATTGGGAAGACCTTTTCTTCGAACTGTTGGTGCTATTATTGATATGAAGGAAGGTAATATTAAATATCAATTTCCTCTCAAGAAAGGTATGGAACACTTCCCTAGAAAGAGAATGAAGTTACCTTTTGATTCTATCATTAGAACAAATTATGATGTTGATGCTTCATCTCTTGATGTTACTTGATACACACTTCCTGCGCCTAGCTGAAAGGCGTTAAAGAAAAGCGCTTATGGGAGACAACCCATGATTTTACTTCTACACTTTTGTTTTATATTTGAGTCTTGGAAGTTGTTACTACTGTAGCAACCTCTCCTTATCTTAATTTTGTTGCATTGTTGTGCCAAGTAAAGTATTTGATAGTAAGATTCATACTAGATTTGGATTACTGCGCAGAAACAGATTTCTTGTTGTCACGAATTTGAGCAGTAGTCTCTATAGGTAATTCAGAAAAATCTGCCAATTTACGTGAGTAATCCACAGATATGTACGCAACTTTCATTAAATTTGAGCATTTTCATTTGAGCAAGTTTGGGGCACCTAAAAAATTCGTCTTTACGGACTATTTTGTTTTGACAGATTCTGCCTTTTATTTCGCATTGCCTGTTTTGTTATGCTTGATGGATTTTTTTATTCCATTAACTTTCAGTAGCTTTGTGCAATGTCCAGAAGTGTTAAGAATGATTATGTCACCTCTGAACATGTGAATTTTGATTATGCACTAACCCTCTAATGAGTTGTTTTGAGTTTGGTGTGGAGGAAGTTTTCAAGGATCAAGAGAGGAGGATGATACAATATGATCAAGGAGAGTGAAAGCTCTAAGCTTGGGGATTCCCCCATGGTTCATCCCTGCATATTTCAAGAAGACTCAAGCATCTAAGCCTGGGGATGCCCAAGGCATCCTCTTCTTCATCGACAACATTATCAGCTTCCTCTAGTGAAACTATATTTTTATTCCATCACATCTTATGTGCTTTACTTGGAGCGTCTGTATGTTTTTGTTTTGTTTTGTTTGAATAAAATTGGATCCTAGTATTCATTGTGTGGGAGAGAGACACGCTCCGCTGTTGCATATGGACAAATATGTCCTTAGCTTTATTCTTAATGTTCATGGCGAAGGTTGAAACTGCTTCGTTACTTGTTATATGGTTGGAAACAGAAAATGCTACATGTGGTAATTGGTATAATGTCTGGAATAATTTGATACTTGGCAATTGTTGTGCTCATATAGATCATGTTTAAGCTCTTGCATCATGTACTTTGCACCTATTAGTGAAGAAATACATAGAGCTTGCTAAAATTTGGTTTGCATGATTGGTCTCTCTAAAGTCTAGATATTTTCTGGTGAGGGCTTGAGCAACAAGGAGGACAGTGTAGAGTCTTATAATGCTTGCAATATGTTCTTATGTAAGTTTTGCTGTACCGGTTCATACTTGTGTTTGCTTCAAACAACCTTGCTAGCCTAAGCCTTGTATTGAGAGGGATTACTTCTCATGCATCCAAAATCCTTGAGCCAAAAACTATGCCATTTGTGTCCACCATACCTACCTACTACATGGTATTTTTATGCCATTCCAAGTAAATTGCTTGAGTGCTACCTTTAAAATTCTATTCTTTGTCTTTGCAATATATAGCTCATGGGAAAAAATAGCCTAAAAACTATTGTGGTATTGAATATGTACTTATGTATCTTATTTCTTATTAAGTTGCTTGTTGAGCGATAACCATGTTCCTGGGGACGCCATCAACTATTTCACCTTTGTTGAATATCATGTGAGTTGCTATGCATGTTCGTCTTGTCTGAAGTAAGGGTGATTTATCATGAGTTGAATGGTTTGAGTATGCATATTGTTAGAGAAGAACATTGGGCCGCTAACTAAAGCCATGATCCATGGTGGAAGTTTCAGTTTGGACAACAATCCTCAATCTCTTATGAGAATATTATTGTCGTTGCCTAATCGACGGTACCTCGGAGGAGGGATCCTCACGAGGGGGAGAAGAAGTAGGGGCCATAGGGCGGAGAGTCCTCGGGACGGTGGTACGCGAGTTACCCAGCTTCGGAACACCTACACGATGACAGGGCCTACTGCTGCTTGTCTGGAATTATCTGGGCATTTTCGCGTTGTTACAATGAGTTGTGGTTGTGCCTCTAGGGCTCCCGGGATCCGGCTTATAAAGGCGCACGGATCTAGGGTTTACATGGAGAGTCCTAGCCGGATTATAGATAGCCTAGCTACGGTACAATATCTTGCCGTGCACGTCACGGATCCGCCTTCCATACACGTCGTACTGGATCCGGGTTCCTCATGGGCCTCCATGGATCCGGGTTACTCCTATGTTGGTACGGATCCGGCTTACTGATCCTGGGCTGGACTTCTTCCTTCATGATCAACAGCAACTGGGCCGCCCGATGGGCCACATGCCTCATCACCGTCTATGGGCCACCCGGGCTTGCCGGATCTAGGCACTGTCGATGGTACACCCATGAAGTATACCCACAACAGTAGCCCCCAGAGTTCTCCGAGTTTCGCCTGCAGTTTCCGCCATGCTTGTTCCTTAGGTTTCCGGCATCGTCGGCAACGCGGAGAAACTTGAAGAGCTCTAACTTTGCATTTTCTTCTTTTTCCAACTTACAGCCGGAAAATGCTCTCACCCTGCGGGACTTCATCCATCGACGTTCCAAAGAACATTTCCGGGTTACTCCCTGCTCGCGAACGAGAGCCAACTTATCTTCACGCAATTACCCGGAATCTTAAAAGACTCAAACGGTTCCGCCAATTCTGGCGCCATTTTCGCGCGATTTGCGCGGTAACTTATCTCTAGCCATTTTTACCGCTAGGGTTTGGGACATGTGTCACGCATCCAACGGCGCGACGCTTGCGTTTCGACCACAGGATGCGGAGCACGAATCTTATCCCCTCAGCCTATAAATATCAGCCGTCGACCCCTTTACCCCTCATTCACCCCCTTCTCACCTCTCTTCCGAGCGCCGCCTGTGAGCCTTTCCTACGCCGCGCCGAAACCCGCCGGAACGTCGCCGGAGCATCGCCGGAGCGAGCCCTCCGCCGCAGTGTTCTTCGTGTTCTTAACTCCGGCGAACCACCGCGCGGAAAACTCGCTGCCGGCAACTCCGACCACCGCACGCGCCATTACGGTAAGCCCTCGAGCTCAAACGTCGCGTCGTAGTTGGTAGGGATGAACTTGGGGAAGATGAAGTGGGATCCGACTAAGAAAAGTTTCCGCCAACCCTTTTCTTCAGATGTCTTCAACGACTCCGCCTCCGAGCTCGGAACCAATCATGGCGACGCCAATTTCCTCCGCCCCTCCTCCCTTCGCCCCAGTCAGGCTGGATCCTACAAAGGATTCCGGCAAGGAAGCTGAGGGGACCTCCGCTCACCCGGAGAAAACCTCCAGGGCGGGCCAGTCGGAGCAGCAAACAGAAGAGGCTGCCAAAAAATCAAAAGCTCGGAAGCGCGACTCCGAAGCTAAGGGGAAGTGGTGGCCCTGCACCACTACCGAGATGGAATTGAAGAATCTCGAGTCGGAGGGCTTCCTGCAACCCGGAAGCTGGAGGACAGTTCCAGATGAACCAGCTCCGGCTCCAAGGGACGACGAGATGGTGCTGACGAAGGCACTGGTGGAGCGTGGATTTTCATTTCCGCCTTCGGATTTCTTCCGGGAGATTCTGAAGACGTATGGACTCCAACCCCACAACATTTCTCCAAACAGCGTGCTCGCCATCAGCAATCATGTCGCTCTCTGCGAAGGCCACCTCCGGGTAACTCCAGAGCTTCCCCTCTTCCAGTACTATTTCTCTGTCAAGAAGGAGAAGATCCGCCAAACTTCCGAGTTGGCGACTTGCGGATCTGTCACCTTCATCATCCGCCCGGGCCGCGTCTACCCCCCCACCGACCGCCACGAATCCGAGATACTGGTCTGGGGGTTTCTTCTATCTGAAGGACGTCTCCGACCCCGCGAGCGACAAGAAGCTACCACCTTTCAAGAACTGCCCCGCCACCGAGCTTCCGTCATGGACGCACTGCCCCCACTTCTCCGACTCGCCTCAGCTGACCCGCGCTGTCAGGCGGATCTGCAAGCTCACGGAGGAGGGGCTGACAGGGAAAGACCTAACCCTTTCCTGGTTCACGAAGCGGATCCAGCCGCTGCAGCATAGAGACCGCTTGATGTTTGAATACACAGGACGTGACGACCCGATGCGCGCCACCAAGGATAATCTCTCCGCCGACGCCATCGACAAGAGGATCCGGGTCCTCATCAAAATCCCACGTGAACTCCACGTTCACGTATGCAACAAAGACATCCACACGGAGGGATCCGGAACTGCGGTACGTCGTCTTGACTTTGGTTTATCGTTTTTCTTCAAACTTTTGGCTAAGTGTAACTTTGAACTAGCTCGAGGCGCTTGAGGAAAATCAACTCGAAACTCTCCTCCGAGTCCCATCCACCGGCCACGCAGATCCGGAAGCCACGTCAGAGGCGGAAGCTCCTGAAGCTCCACGTCCCGCGAAGAGGAAGAAGCCAGCCCCTTCCAGCCCTTACGCGAAACGCCCCCGCGAAACGCTCAGCATCGCGGCTACCCGGAAAGCTGAGGCGGAAAAGAAGCGCCTCGCGCTGATTAATACCAGCAACAAAGGGCAGCCTGCCATCCAGCACTTTTTCAAGCCTTCCAGGTAAGCGTCTTCTTCCGAGACCCAAGTTCTGGTTTAACACTTGCTCTTATATTTGTATGTTTTTCCTGAAGTTCCGGAAGCCAGCCTCCCAAGGCCCCAAGGGTCATCAAGAAGAAGGCCAAACCATCTCCGGCTTCCTTCCCTATCACTCCTGAGGTGGAAGTTCCGCCTAAGGCTTCATCTGCCAGCAAGCCGGATCCGAAGGACATCATTGACCTTGATGACCTTCCGGAAGACCCTGCCCACCATGGCGACTCCGCCCAAAGGACCTCCTCACCCATTCCTCCACCAGATCAACCAAGTTCCGCTTTCGCGGGACCTACTGATGAAGAGCAAGAGCAAAAGGTCAAGCTCCTCCAGGTTACCAATGCGACCCGCGTCAGCCTCGAGCCAACTCCGTCCCTCCAAAAACTTTCCCTCGCAGAGCGCCACGCGGAAGTTTTCGCCATGCTGAACAAGGTATGGGGAAAACCGGAGGAGGAGGTGGGTTATCTCGCGGAACTGGAGGACAGCCTGAAGGAATTTTTCGCCAAGCACAAGGAAGTGCGGCAGGTAATACTAGCCCCCAAGCATTGGGTGATATAGTTCCATGTAACATGTATTAGCCGATGCTTTCTCAAATTGTACTGTTAGGCGGAATTTTGAAATCTTCGCCAAGTCTTTGAAATCTTCGCCAGCCCCCCAGATTTTAATATCCGACTAACTCTCTGCTGCTTCTCAGTCCACGCGGAAACTGCACGAAGATTTGCGCATTCACGTGCTGGAGCAAATCAAGGAGATCGAGGGACTGCGTGAACATGCGGAAAATAGCCGAAAGGCTATCCAGCTGCTTGAGACCCGACTTCAAGGTACGAGATCCGGATCTTCACTTTTTTTTTGTGCTGACAGTTGTTCAAGGTGCATAATATGTTCAATTCTGCTTTCAGAAGAAACTGCCAAGCATTCCTCGCTTGATGAACTATCCGCCAAGGTCAAGGTGCTTGAGGCGGAGAACGAGTCCCTCCAAAACTTCATGAAAGAATCTTCAAGCAAAGAGACTGAGGCGAGGAAGGAGCTCTCCGAGAAGCATGCCCGTGAGAAGGCGGAGCTGATCGATAAGCTGGAGAAAAGCCAAGGCCGCGTGATCTCCACAATTGCCAAGAACAAAGCCCTGGAAGCGGAGGCGAAAGCCATTGACAAGCTTATCTTCCGTAAGCATGTTTCCGCGTCGCTGCTCCGACCACCTTTGCATATTTTCTCTCTGACGGAACTGATCCTCTTTCTTCCGCAGCAAGTCTTGGCTTTGAATGGACAAAGGATTCAAACCTGACGAGGACGGAGGCGTACGATGAAGCGCGGAAGTCAATTGATGCGCTGTTTGGAGCTTGTCGCGGAATCGCCACGGCTCTACGGCTAAAGAAGGCCAAAACCACAGTCATCGACATGATGACCAAACTTATGCGACAGGTGCCGGAGTTCATGAAGGACTGGCAGAAGTCTTCAGCGCGCGGAGCCGCCTCCTTAGTCCTGGCCACCTGCAAGGCTTTCTTCCCCTCACTCAACCTGGCGCAAGTTGCACGCGGAGCCCCCGAGAGTTCTGACATGAGCGCCCTCCTCGCGGAAACTGAAGGCTATGAAGAGCTGTTTGTCAGGCGAGTGGATCACTCGTTCTGGTACAACAAGCACAATCTGCCCGAAGGTTTTTCCGATGCGGAGGAGGAAGCGGGCGAGCCAGAGTATTATGGGGAAGGATCCGGGTCCAGCAGCGAGCACTCCGGAGAAAACTCTGGAGACGACTCTGAAGCCGGATCTGGTGGCAGCGACGACGGCTCCAGCTACCAGCAATCTGAAGAGGAGGACTCCGAGTAGAGTTCCTGTTTGAAACATTGAAAAAAGTTGCATCATTTTGGCCCCAGCGAGGGTTTGTAATAAGACTTTAAATTCTTAAGTAGCTAAGAACGAAACGATTATGCATGGGCGGAAACACTTATCCTGCTATCCGTTAAATATTATGTGCACGTTTCGTTTTATGTCGGAAAGCAAGTGCTGACTTCGTTATTTTCCGGCTTGCCCGCTTGACCTTCCACGAGCCGGAAAACCTTAGCCGGAAACGCTCGCCAGCGGCGACGAAGCCCAATGGCAGTCCGTCCATAACCGCGGAAACAAGCCCCCAGGCATAGGTGCCGGAAATCGCTACTAGGAATCCACGAGTTCGCAACAGATAACAACTTAATCAGAAAACTTAAGCTTACGTCCTAAAGGACGATTTTGAAAATCACAACTTTCATACACGCCTAGGCGGAAATATCCAGCTCTGCGGTTTTAGTCGGAAAAAACATACACGATCTAAAATGAACAAGTAAAGGAGGTAAAAGACTCAAAGAGTGAACCAGAAGCTTTATTTCATTGATCATGTATAACTATTACAGAGTTTAGAACTCGGAAAATATAGCTAAGTGTAGAAAGGACGTAGCTGTGCGATATTCCAGGGGCGATCTGTTTCATCGTAGATGTCATCCGGATCCTCACGCTTGCGTTTCCGGTGCCAGTTAGCAGGTCTGTCCCTTAGCTCACGGAAATCAACAAGGTAATACGACCCGTTATGGACCACTTTGCTAACAACGAAGGGTCCTTCCCATGGAGATTGCAGCTTATGGTCTTTCACCTGTCGAAGGCGGAGGACCAGGTCTCCTGCCATAAAGGAGCGTTTCCGAACTCGACGACTGTGATAACGTCGGAGCTTTTGCTGATAGATGGCGGATCTCTGGTCTGCTAAGTTCCGAGCTTCCTCGATCAGGTCCACAGATAGCTGTCTGGCCTCGTCAGCTGTTTCTTCATTGTAGGCGGAAACTCGCGGTGAATCGTGGATGATGTCGGAGGGAAGCACGGCTTCGGATCCGTATACCAGAAAAAGGGGTAAACCCTGTTGATCTGTTAGGGGTAGTTCAGTAAACTCCACAGAACAGCCTTCAACTCATCAGCCCAAGCTCCAGCTGCTCGTCGCAGCGGTCCTTCAAGGCGTGGTTTAATTCCTGATAATATTAGGCCGTTAGCCCTTTCAACCTGACCATTGGACTGTGGATGAGCCACAGATGCGAGGTCCAGTCGTATCCCCATTGTTTCACAATAATCCCTCAATTCTCCTTGAGCGAAGTTCGTGCCATTATCTGTGATTATGCTGTGTGGGATGCCGAATCTCATCACGAGGCTGCAGACAAATTTTAGTGCCGTAGCACCGTCGGCTTTTCTCACTGGCTTAGCCTCGATCCATTTGCTGAACTTGTCAACAGCGACCAGGAGGTATTCAAAACCGCCAGGAGATGATCTTTTTAACTTACCAACCATATCGAGCCCCTGCACCGCAAATGGCCAGGTGATAGGTATGGTCTTCAGCTCTTGAGCTGGAGCGTTTGGTTGAGTAGCGTAGTGCGACAACCTCGGCAGGTCTTGACTATTTTATCGGCGTCTTCTTTAGTCGTAAGCCAATAGAAACCTAACCGAAAAGCTTTTGCAACGAGTGATCCTGGGAGTGGCATGATGCCCGCAATCCCCTGCGTGGATCTCTCGAGGATTTCAATGCCATCTTGATTGGAGACGCATTTAAGAAATACCCCCGTCGCACTTCGTTTATAGAGCTGTCCATCAACTATTGTGTAGGTTCTTGCTCGTCGACGATCCGTCGTGCGAGGACCTCGTCCTCTGGCAACTTCGATCGATGAGGTAGTCCAGAAAGGCTGTGTCCAAGCCGGAATGATAGCCATCACTTCCCTAGCCGGAGACACGGCCACCTCTGGGTTTTCCGGTTAGCGCCCTTAATCGAGGGTATCCGGAGATGCTCCAGGAAAATGCCGGGCGGAATTTGTTTCTGCCGGATCCGAGCTTGGATAGCATGTCTGCCCGCGTGTTATCGTCTCTCCCGACGTACTTGACTTCGTATCCGAGGAAGCTCTTGGCGATCTCGTCAACTTCGTCTCTCGTAGGCCGCCATGACGGAATTTCGGCGTTCCGTGTTCCGGCTACTTGCCGTGCCACCAGGTCGTAATCTCCACAAGATATGATGTGCTTGATCCCCATTTCCTTAGCGATGCGCAGACCGTGTAGTAGAGCCTCATATTCCGCCATGTTGTTTGTAGCTTCGAAGTGGATCTGCGCAGAACATATCTGCAGCTTCTTCTCCGGTAGGGGACTTCAGGGTGACTCCGGCTCCACGAGCCTTGATGCTGCTTGGATCCATCGAAGTGCATAACCCATGTCTCTGGTTCCGGCTCCGCACTTGCATCCGGAGCTTCGTCCAATCTGCAACGAAATCTGCTAACACGGGATTTTACCGCAGTCCTTGGCTTGTAAGCGATGTCGAAGGCGGATAATTCGATGCCCCATTTAGCCGTACGTCCCGTTGCGTCAGCGTTGTTGAGAATTGTTGACAGCGGGAGCCTTGCTCACGATCACATCGGATGCTCTTGGAAATAGTGCCTCAACTTCCGACTACCCAGGAACACTCCATAGGCTAGCTTCGAAAATGAGGGTACCTTTGTTTTGACTCCGTCACACCTGACCTCGCTAATGTAGTAGACAGGTCTCTGGACGTCATATTCATGACCTTCTTCCTTTCGCTCCACCACGATGACGAGGGTGTTGACTTTGTTGGTAGCTGCCAGATAAAGGAGCATTGGCTCTGACTCTGCTGGGGCTGCCAAGATAGGTGGGGAGGTGAGAATTTCCTTCAACCCTCGAAGAGCTGCGTCAGCTGCGTCGTCCCAGACAAATTTGTCTGTTTTCTTCAGCAACTTATACAGAGGTAGCGCCTTCTCGCCAAGACGGCTAACAAACCTACTGATTGCTGCGACACAACCAGTTAGTCGTTGCACATCTTTGAGACAAGTTGGCCTTTTGATGCACAGGATTGCCTTGATCTTTTCCGGGTTAACCTCAATGCCTCTGTGAGAGACTATGAAGCCAAGGAGTTTTCCGGCTGGCACGCCAAAGACGCACTTCAGCGGATTCAACATCATCTTGTACCTGCGGAGGTTGTCGAAGGTTTCTGTGAGGTCGCTGATCAAGTCGGATCCTTTTCGGGTCATGACCGCGATGTCGTCGACGTAAGCGTGCACATTCCGGCCAATTTGGTCCTTCAGGCACCGCTGCATCGTACGCTGGTAGGTAGCACCTGCATTTTTCAAACCAAAGGGCATAGTAACATAGCAGTAAGTACCGAACGGGGTAATGAATGAAGTCGCCTTTTGGTCGGATTCCTTCATCCGGATCTGATGATACCCGGAATACGCATCAAGAAAACACAGAAGTTCCGCCCCCGCCGTCGAATCAATGACCTGGTCAATGCGTGGCAAGGGGAACGGATCCTTCGGGCAATGTTTGTTCAAGCCAGAGTAATCGATGCACATTCTTAGTATTTCAGTGTTCTTTTTGGGTACAAGGACGGGATTCGCGACCCAATCGGTATGGATAACTTCTATTACAAAACCTGCTTCTAGTAACTTTGCTAGTTCCATTCCTATGGCGCGGCGCTTCTTATCTCCAAAGCGTCGCATAGCTTGCTTCACTGGTTTGGCCCCCGGATTTATGTTGAGGTAGTGCTCGGCGAGTTCCCTAGGTACTCCGGACATGTCAGAAGGTTGCCATGCGAAGATATCCATGTTAGCGCGGAGGAACTCGACAAGCGCGCTTTCCTATTTGGGGTCCATGTTTGCTCCGACTGAAACCTGCTTGGAAGAGTCACCTGGAATGAGGTCATGCTTCTTGGTTTCTATCGCGGGCTTGAAGGAGGTTTTCTGCTCGGAGATCTGCTTCTTGGTGGTCTGCATCTCAGTCGGATCCACCGCGGCTCTGTAGCCTTTCAGCTCTTCTCCGGATATCACAGACTCTGCGAAGGCGGCTTCGCCTAACTCGCACTCATGAGCTTTTTTGTAGTCTCCGGATACGGTAATCATACCTTTAGGACCCGGAATCTTGAGCTTGTTGTAGATGTAGCACGCTCTTGCGTGGAACTTGTGGTAGGTGGGCCTGCCGAAGATGACATGGTAGGAGCTCTTGAAGGGCACAACTTCAAACGTGATCCTCTCTTCGCGGAAATTATGAACATCGCCAAAAGCCACGGGAAGTGTGATGCTGCCGAGGGAGTTCGCCTTCTTACCCGGAACCACACCATGAAACTCAGTGGTGCTGTGTTTGAGCTGTTCCTTGGTGAGGTTCATCCGCTCTAGAGTCTCCAGGTACATGATGTTCAAGCTGGCTCCGCCATCCATGAGGCACTTGGAGAAGTCATACCCATCTATGCGGGGACTTACAACCAAGGCGTAGCATTATTTTGGCACAATTGCTGGGTGGTCCTTCCGATCAAAAGTGCACGGGATTTCCGACCATCTGACGTACTGCGGCACAGCCGGAACTATGGCGTTCAGGATCCGGGTAGCAGACTTGGAGGCACGTACTGTTGGGGTTCCGAGGAAAGTGTGGTAAGCCCCCACGCTCTTTTTGTCGAATGGATTGGATTTACCTGCGGCTCCTGCCTTGGGATCCGGCGAGTTATCATCCTCATCCATCGCCTCGGAACTATCGTCCTCCTTGTCTTTGTTCTTGCCTTTGCCACCTTTTCCGCGAGGGCGGTGCTTCCGGGCGCGCTTGTATCCGGCCTCCGGGTCGTTCTTTAGATCATTGACCCACTTGCAGTTGCGGTTGGTATGAGTGGACTTCCCTGTAACCGGATCCAGATGGGCCAGGCAGGGCATGTCTCTATATTCCTCATATGTTTGCGGAGCGCGGGATCCACTAGCAGTGACCTCGGAGGTATGCTGCTGACCCCGGCCGGCTCCGCCTCCGCGTCCGCGTCCTCTTCCGCCTCCTGGACCTCTGCGTTGAAACGCCATGGCGACCATCTCGGATCCGCCACTCTTCTGGTCATCAGGATTCTTGCGCTTATGGCTGCTGCTGCCGCCGTTGTCACGGTTCTTCTTTTGTTGATGCAGGGGGATTGCTGTAGCTGCGAGATCATCGCCTGCGTCATCATCGGCAGCAGTGTGATCGCTGGCGATGGTGATCATGTCGTCCAACGTTAGTTGATTTGCATTAACCATGCAAGTTAGCTTGTGTCGCAGCAATCCTCCTCGCTGCAAGCCCCCAATGAAGGCATGCATTGCTGTGTGGTTGTCAACGTTCTCGCACTCATTTCTACATGCCAACCATCGGGTGAGGAAATTCCTCGATGTTTCGCCCTTCTTCTGGATGCAGGCCTGCAGGTCGCTTGTTGTGGCAGGTCTCTTGTAGGTGCCCCTGAAGTGTTTCTCAAAAGCGTTCTTCAGGTCGAACCAGCAAAAGATGGAGTTCTTCTCGAGGTCGCTGAGCCAGATCCGGGCTGGACCTACAAGGTACAACTGGAGCATGCGGCAGGCGATGTTAGGGGTTCCTCCGGCGAAGGTTACAGCATTGTAGTAATCCTCAATCCAGGTATCCGGCCTTTCGGTGCCATCATAATGCTTCAGATTTCCGGGTAGCTTGAGGTTCATCCTTGGCTTTGGTTCCTCTCGAATCATCCTGCCAAAGCACTTCGGACCAATGTAGTCGGTTCTGTACTCGTTAAGGCGGTCCCGCGCGTCGCGCGAGCCGTGGCGAGGAGACTTTGAGCGAGAGCGAGATCTCCGGCCATTGCCTCCGCCTCCACCTCCGCCGCCACCGCTAGGTGGTGGTGAGGGAGACCTGCGAGGTGGGCGGTCTGACTTCTTGCTTCCGCCATCTGAATCTCCTCGGCCTTCCTGGTGCTGACTCCGGCTCCTGTGGCTGCCTTCGCCTTGGCGCTAGCTGCCCTGGTCGTTCCGGCGAGGCTCCGGGTCACGGCTCCGACGAGGCTCTGGGTCCCGGCTCCTGCGAGGTTCTGGGTCCCGGCTCCTGCGAGGTTCTGGGTCGCGGCTCCGACGAGGTTCTGGATCGCGGTTCCGGCGAGGCTCTGGACCGCGGTCTTCATTCCGACTCCTCCTGGGCTCGGGCTCCTGAACATTGTTCTGGTTCCGGCGAGGTTCCGGCGAGCGCTCCCTGTTTCTGTTTCTTGGCAGCACGTTGTCGCGGATAACAAGCGCACCATGCCCAATGGGCCTGGTGTTTCCGGCTGGACTACGGCGGCGAGGGGGTCGCGGGTAACCGTTGGGTGGAGGTGAGGGGTTGCGGTATTTGTCTCTTCCGGAGTACATTGCGTCCTTTCCCTTCCTTGGATCCGACGGAGGCGTCTGTGACGGAACGGGGATCGGATTTGGGTGCTCCCTGGCCCTTCTTCTGCGCTCCGAGGATCCGGTGTGCGATTCATCGTCCTTCTGCGCGGTAGATACACAGTTATCCGGATTGGATTCCAACCTGCGCGAAGTATCTGCCTTGCTCTGCTGCTGCATTGCTGAAGCGACAAGTGTGCGGAGATAGTTGATATCAACTTCTTCATCCTTCTTCTTCAGCAATTCCGCCGCTTTTTGCATGTTGTCCTTTGGAGTTTCCAGCGGCTGGTGATCTGCGGGTGTGTTGAAGGGTATCCTACGAGGCGGAATTGCTTCTCTAACAATACGATCAGCCTCCGCCTGCGCATAGGTCATCTTTACCTCCCACTCAGCCCTCATGTTCTTGACCAGCTCGAGTGTGGCAGTAATCTCGCGGTCCTGTCTTTCGAAGTTCTCCGTCCAGGCTGCATGATCTGCCCTTCCTATCCTTAACGCGGCTTCGGTATCGGCGAGCCTCTTGGCTGTGGCTAGCATCTCCTTTCTGGCGGTCTCTAGGGCCTCCAGATCTGCGGTGTCGCCCGGGGTTATAGGTGTGTTAAGAACTGCTCGCGCGGCCACCTCCTCTGCTGACAAGATTTCCTCCGCGGGAGAATCCCTTTGGGGTCGCACCCGAGACATTGGAGATCCTTGATGGGATGGTTGGGGGTCAGATTGGCTGACTTGGTCTCCGGATCCGGGGCTTTGTCCCAACAGCTGCTACTGCGAGAACCTGCTTAGGCTGGGCGGAGTCGACTTCAGGCTGATCGCCGAGACCGTACTCCTCCAGCTTGCGGACGAAATCATCAGATTCCATGGACGGGGTGTCGCCGGAAATTGGGCTCAGATTGCCCAAAATCGACTCTTCAACCGGAGCTTCGCTTTCTCCGATAGGCTGAGCCTGATCCGGATCTGCGCTGTTTTCCGGTGCCTCTACCTGCTCAGGACCAGCTCCGTCTTCTTGAGGGGCGGTTCCGGCGGTATGGGCCAAGAAGTGTACGAAGTGGCACCTCTGCTTTTCTAACACCTGGGAGACCCAGGCGGATCTGCATTGGTCTTCCACCTTTGTTTCCTGCTCAGGGGCGGATTGGGTGGGCTTTGAAATTTCCAGATCCAAGGCGGAATCTTCCTTGGGAAGCTCCTGCATCTCAGATCGGATCTTCGCGACAGCGTCCAGCTCTGCGGCGGTCGCGTCTGCGTTACTTACCAGTGGGTTTCCGTCGGAATCGACGGTTTCCCCGATGAATATGTGAATGCCGCCAATTGGGACGATGGAGAGCTTGACGGGGTTTGTCCTAGCCGGAATCCAGCACTCATCCGGAGGGACGATCGGCAGATTCCCGGCGTAGAGGACGCGCCCCACAGCGATGGTGTCGTCGTAGCTTCCCATGGCGGAACCCTCCCGGTTCCGGCCTCCAGACGCCACAGGCCCCACGGTGGGCACCAACTGTCGTTGCCTAATCGACGGTACCTCGGAGGAGGGATCCTCACGAGGGGGAGAAGAAGTAGGGGCCATAGGGCGGAGAGTCCTCGGGACGGTGGTACGCGAGTTACCCAGCTTCGGAACACCTGCACGATGACAGGGCCTACTGCTGCTTGTCTGGAATTATCTGGGCGTTTTCGCGTTGTTACAATGAGTTGTGGTTGTGCCTCTAGGGCTCCCGGGATCCGGCTTATAAAGGCGCACGGATCTAGGGTTTACATGGAGAGTCCTAGCCGGATTACAGATAGCCTAGCTACGGTACAATATCTTGCCGTGCACGTCACGGATCCACCTTCCATACACGTTGTACTGGATCCGGGTTCCTCATGGGCCTCCATGGATCCGGGTTACTCCTATGTCGGTACGGATCCGGCTTACTGATCCTGGGCTGGACTTCTTCCTTCATGATCAACAGCAACTGGGCCGCCCGATGGGCCACATGCCTCATCACCGTCTATGGGCCACCCGGGCTTGCCGGATCTAGGCACTGTCGATGGTACACCCATGAAGTATACCCACAACAATTATCTATTGTTGAATGCTTATGCATTAAAGAGGAGTCCATTATCTGTTGTCTATGTTGTCCCGGTATGGATGTCTAAGTTGAGAATAATCAAAAGCGAGAAATCCAATGCGAGCTTTCTCCTTAGACCTTTGTACAGGCGGCATAGAGGTACCCCTTTGTGACACTTGGTTAAAACATATGTTATGCAATGATAATCCATGTAAATCCAAGCTAATTAGGACAAGGTGCGGGAACTATTGGTAATCTATGCATGAGGCTTGCAACTTATAGGATATCTTATACATAACACATATGCTTTATTACTACCATTGACAAAATTGTTTCTTGTTTTCAAAATAAAAGCTCTAGCACAAATATAGCAATCCATGCTTCCCTCTGCGAAGGGCCTTTCTTCTACTTTTATGTCGAGTCAGTTTACCCACTTCTTTGTATCTTAGAAGCAAACACTTGTGTTAACTGTGCATTGATTCTTACATACTTGCATATTTGCATTCATCATATTACTTTGCATTGACAATTATCCATGAGATATACATGTTACAAGTTGAAAGCAACCGCTGAAACTTAAATCTTCCTTTGTGTTGCTTCAATACCCTTACTTTGAATTTATTGCTTTATGAGTTAACTCTTATGCAAGACTTATTGATGCTTGTCTTGAAAGTACTATTCATGAAAAGTCTTTGCTATATGATTCAGTTGTTTAACCATTGTCTTTACCATTGCTTTGAATAGCTGCATTCATTACATGTGCTTACAATAGTATTGATCAAGATTATGATAGCATGTCACTTCAGAAATTATCTTTGTTATCGTTTACCTACTCGGGACGAGTAGGAACTAAGCTTGGGGATGCTGATACGTCTCCAACGTATCGATAATTTCTTATGTTCCATGCTTGTTTTATGATGATACACACATGTTTTATACATACTTTATGTCATATTTATGCATTTTCCAGCACTAACCTATTAACAAGATGACGAAGAGCCAGTTGTTGTTTTCTGCTGTTTTTGGTTTCAGAAATCCTAGTAAGGAAATATTCTCAGAATTGGACGAAATCAACGCCCAGGATCTTATTTTTCCACGAAGCTTCCAGAAGTCCGAAAGGGAAACGAAGTGGGGCGACGAGGCGGCCACACAGCAGGGCGGCGCGGCCAGGCCTGGGGCCGCGCGGCCCTAGCGTGTGGGCCCCTCGTGGCGCCCCCTGACCTACCCTTCCGCCTACATAAGCCTTTGTCGATAATAACTCCAGTACCGAGAGCCACGATACGGAAAACCTTCCAAAGACGCCGCCGCCGCCAATCCCATCTCGGGGGATTCAGGAGATCGCCTCCGGCACCCTGCCGGAGAGGGGAATCATCTCCTGGAGGACTCTTCACCGCCATGGTCGCCTCCGGAGTGATGTGTGAGTAGTTCACCCCTGGACTATGGGTCCATAGCAGTAGCTAGATGGTTGTCTTCTCCTCATTGTGCTATCATTGTTGGATCTTGTGAGCTGCCTAACATGATCAAGATCATCTATTTGTAATGCTACATGTTGCGTTTGTTGGGATCCGATGAATATTGAATGCTATGTTATGTTGATTATCAATCTATCATCTATGTGGTGTTTATGATCTTGCATGCTCTCCGTTATTAGTAGAGGCTCTGGCCAAGTCGTTACTTGTAACTCCAAGAGGGAGTATTTATGCTCGATAGTGGGTTCATGCCTCCATTAAATCTGGGACAGTGACAGAAAGTTCTAAGGTTGTGGATGTGTTGTTGCCACTAGGGATAAAACATCAATGCTATGTCTAAGGATGTATTTGTTGATTACATTACGCACCATACTTAATGCAATTGTCTGTTGTTTGCAACTTAATACTGGAAGGGGTTCGGATGATAACCTGAAGGTGGACTTTTTAGGCATAGATGCATGCTGGATAGCGGTCTATGTACTTTGTCGTAATGCCCAATTGAATTTCACACTACTCATCATAACATGTATGTGCATTGTCATGCCATCTTTATTTGTCAATTGCCTAACTGTAATTTGTTCACCCAACATGCTATTTCTTATGGGAGAGACACCACTAGTGAACTGTGGACCCCGGTCCATTTTTTTACATCGAATACAATCTACTGCAATACTCGTTCTATTGTTTTCTGCAAACATCATCATCCACACTATACATCTAATCCTTTGTTACAGCAAGCCGGTGAGATTGACAACCTCACTGTTAAGTTGGGGCAAAGTATTTTGGTTGTGTTGTGCAGGTTCCACGTTGGCGCCGGAATCCCAGGTGTTGCGCCGCACTACACTCCGCCGCCATCAACCTACAACGTGCTTCTTGACTCCTACTGGTTCGATAACCTTGGTTTCTTACTGAGGGAAAACTCGCTGTTGTACGCATCACACCTTCCTCTTGGGGTTCCCAACGGACGAGTGCTTTACCGTCACAAGCATGCCTTCAAGGCATCAACATAATGAAGAAAAAAATTAATGAAGTGTAAGTTCAAGATTACCCATCTCGAAGAGTCATATGCTTGAAGCTTGTTGTCTTTATGGTGACCATGTATATGTGATATGTCTAAGAAGAGGATCTACCATAGTAGAGTATGGGGAGGAGGCAATCCGAATACTTCACCAAGCCAGCACAATCGAGAAAGGCATTCCATCTTGAAGAAGAAGTGAACTCTCATGTGTGCCTTCAAGGCATCAACATAATGAAGAAACAATTAATGAAGTGTAAGTTCAAGATTACCCATCTCGAAGAGTCATATGCTTGAAGCTTGTTGTCTTTATGGTGACCATGTATATGTGATATGTCTAAGAAGAGGATGTACCATAGTAGAGTATGGGGAGGAGGTAATCCGAATACTTCACCAAGCCAGCACAATCGAGAAAGGCGTTCCATCTTGAAGAAGAAGTGAACTCTCATGTGTGCCTTGAAGGCATCAACATAATGAAGAAACAATTAATGAAGTGTAAGTTCAAGATTACCCATCTCGAAGAGTCATATGCTTGAAGCTTGTTGTCTTTATGGTGACCATGTATATGTGATATGTCTAAGAAGAGGATGTACCATAGTAGAGTATGGGGAGGAGGCAATCCGAATACTTCACCAAGCCAGCACAATCGAGAAAGGCATTCCATCTTGAAGAAGAAGTGAACTATCATGTGTGCCTTCAAGGATTCAACATAATGAAGAAAAAATTAATGAAGTGTAAGTTCAAGATTACCCATCTCGAAGAGTCATATGCTTGAAGCTTGTTGTCTTTATGGTGACCATGTATATGTGATATGTCTAAGAAGAGGATCTACCATAGTAGAGTATGGGGAGGAGGCAATCCGAATACTTCACCAAGCCAGCACAATCGAGAAAGGCGTTCCATCTTGAAGAAGAAGTGAACTCTCATGTGTGCCTTCAAGGCATCAACATAATGAAGAAAAAATTACTGAAGTGTAAGTTCAAGATTACCCATCTCGAAGAGTCATATGCTTGAAGCTTGTTGTCTTTATGGTGACCATGTATATGTGATATGTCTAAGAAGCGGATCTACCATAGTAGAGTATGGGGAGGAGGCAATCCGAATACTTCACCAAGCCAGCACAATCGAGAAAGGCGTTCCATCTTGAAGAAGAAGAAGTGAACTCTCATGTGTGCCTTCAAGGCATCAACATAATGAAGAAACAATTAATGAAGTGTAAGTTCAAGATTACCCATCTCGAAGAGTCATATGCTTGAAGCTTGTTGTCTTTATGGTGACCATGTATATGTGATATGTCTAAGAAGAGGATGTACCATAGTAGAGTATGGGGAGGAGGTAATCCGAATACTTCACCAAGCCAGCACAATCGAGAAAGGCGTTCCATCTTGAAGAAGAAGTGAACTCTCATGTGTGCCTTGAAGGCATCAACATAATGAAGAAACAATTAATGAAGTGTAAGTTCAAGATTACCCATCTCGAAGAGTCATATGCTTGAAGCTTGTTGTCTTTATGGTGACCATGTATATGTGATATGTCTAAGAAGAGGATGTACCATAGTAGAGTATGGGGAGGAGGTAATCCGAATACTTCACCAAGCCGACAATCGAGAAAGGCGTTCCATCTTGAAGAAGAAGTGAACTCTCATGTGTGCCTTGAAGGCATCAACATAATGAAGAAACAATTAATGAAGTGTAAGTTCAAGATTACCCATCTCGAAGAGTCATATGCTTGAAGCTTGTTGTCTTTATGGTGACCATGTATATGTGATATGTCTAAGAAGAGGATGTACCATAGTAGAGTATGGGGAGGAGGCAATCCGAATACTTCACCAAGCCAGCACAATCGAGAAAGGCATTCCATCTTGAAGAAGAAGTGAACTATCATGTGTGCCTTCAAGGCATCAACATAATGAACAAAAATTAATGAAGTGTAAGTTCAAGATTACCCATCTCGAAGAGTCATATGCTTGAAGCTTGTTGTCTTTATGGTGACCATGTATATGTGATATGCCTAAGAAGAGGATCTACCATAGTAGAGTATGGGGAGGAGGCAATCCGAATACTTCACCAAGCCAGTACAATCGAGAAAGGCGTTCCATCTTGAAGAAGAAGTGAACTCTCATGTGTGCCTTCAAGCATTCAACATAATGAAGAAAAAATTAATGAAGTGTAAGTTCAAGATTACCCATCTCGAAGAGTCATATGCTTGAAGCTTGTTGTCTTTATGGTGACCATGTATATGTGATATGTCTAGGAAGACGATCTACCATAGTAGAGTATGGGGAGGAAGCAATCCGAATACTTCACCAAGCCAGCACAATCGAGAAAGGCGTTCCATCTTGAAGAAGAAGTGAACTCTCATGTGTGCCTTCAAGGATTCAACATAATGAAGAAAAAATTAATGAAGTGTAAGTTCAAGATTACCCATCTCGAAGAGTCATATGCTTGAAGCTTGTTGTCTTTATGGTGACCATGTATATGTGATATGTCTAAGAAGAGGATCTACCATAGTAGAGTATGGGGAGGAGGCAATCCGAATACTTCACCAAGCCAGCACAATGGAGAAAGGCGTTCCATCTTGAAGAAGAAGTGAACTCTCATGTGTGCCTTCAAGGCATCAACATAATGAAGAAAAAATTAATGAAGTGTAAGTTCAAGATTACCCATCTCGAAGAGTCATTTGCTTGAAGCTTGTTGTCTTTATGGTGACCATGTATATGTGATATGTCTAGGAAGACGATCTACCATAGTAGAGTATGGGGAGGAAGCAATCCGAATACTTCACCAAGCCAGCACAATCGAGAAAGGCGTTCCATCTTGAAGAAGAAGTGAACTCTCATGTGTGCCTTCAAGGCATCAACATAATGAAGAAAAAATTAATGAAGTGTAAGTTCAAGATTACCCATCTCGAAGAGTCATATGCTTGAAGCTTGTTGTATTTATGGTGACCATGTATATGTGATATGTCTAAGAAGAGGATCTACCATAGTAGAGTATGGGGAGGAGGCAATCTGAATACTTCCCCAAGCCAGCACAATCGAGAAAGGCGTTCCATCTTGAAGAAGAAGTGAACTCTCATGTGTGCCTTCAAGGCATCAACATAATGAAGAAAAAAATTGATGAAGTGTAAGTTCAAGATTACCCATCTCGAAGAGTCATATGCTTGAAGCTTGTTGTCTTTATGGTGACCATGTATATGTGATATGTCTAAGAAGAGGATCTACCATAGTAGAGTATGGGGAGGAGGCAATCCGAATACTTCACCAAGCCAGCACAATCGAGAAAGGCATTCCATCTTGAAGAATAAGTGAACTCTCATGTGTGCCTTCAAGGCATCAACATAATGAAGAAAAAATTAATGAAGTGTAAGTTCAAGATTACCCATCTCGAAGGGTCATATGCTTGAAGCTTGTTGTCTTTATGGTGACCATGTATATGTGATATGTCTAAGAAGACGATCTACCATAGTAGAGTATGGGGAGGAGGCAATCCGAATACTTCACCAAGCCAGCACAATCGAGAAAGGCGTTCCATCTTGAAGAAGAAGTGAACTCTCATGTGTGCCTTGAAGGCATCAACATAATGAAGAAACAATTAATGAAGTGTAAGTTCAAGATTACCCATCTCGAAGAGTCATATGCTTGAAGCTTGTTGTCTTTATGGTGACCATGTATATGTGATATGTCTAAGAAGAGGATCTACCATAGTAGAGTATGGGGAGGAGGCAATCCGAATACTTCCCCGAGCCAGCACAATCGAGAAAGGCGTTCCATATTGAAGAAGAAGTGAACTCTCATGTGTGCCTTCAAGGCATCAACATAATGAAGAAAAAAATTGATGAAGTGTAAGTTCAAGATTACCCATCTCGAAGAGTCATATGCTTGAAGCTTGTTGTCTTTATGGTGACCATGTATATGTGATATGTCTAAGAAGAGGATCTACCATAGTACAGTATGGGGAGGAGGCAATCCGAATACTTCACCAAGCCAGCACAATCGAGAAAGGCATTCCATCTTGAAGAAGAAGTGAACTCTCATGTGTGCCTTGAAGGCATCAACATAATGAAGAAACAATTAATGAAGTGTAAGTTCAAGATTACCCATCTCGAAGAGTCATATGCTTGAAGCTTGTTGTCTTTATGGTGACCATGTATGTGTGATATGTCTAAGAAGAGGATGTACCATAGTAGAGTATGGGGAGGAGGCAATCCGAATACTTCACCAAGCCAGCAAAATCGAGAAAGGCGTTCCATCTTGAAGAAGAAGTGAACTATCATGTGTGCCTTCAAGGATTCAACATAATGAAGAAAAATTTTATGAAGTGTAAGTTCAAGATTAACCATCTCGAAGAGTCATATGCTTGAAGCTTGTTGTCTTTATGGTGACCATGTATATGTGATATGTCTAAGAAGAGGATCTACCATAGTAGAGTATGGAGAGGAGGCAATCCGAATACTTCACGAAGCCTGCACAATCGAGAAAGGCGTTCCATCTTGAAGAAGAAGTGAACTCTCATGTGTGCCTTCAAGGCATCAACATAATGAAGAAAAAATTAATGAAGTGTAAGTTCAAGATTACCCATCTCGAAGAGTCATATGCTTGAAGCTTGTTGTCTTTATGGTGACCATGTATATGTGATATGTCTAGGAAGACGATCTACCATAGTAGAGTATGGGGAGGAAGCAATCCGAATACTTCACCAAGCCAGCACAATCGAGAAAGGCGTTCCATCTTGAAGAAGAAGTGAACTCTCATGTGTGCCTTCAAGGCATCAACATAATGAACAAAAAATTAATGAAGTGTAAGTTCAAGATTAACCATCTCAAAGAGTCATATGCTTGAAGCTTATTGTCTTTATGGTGACCATGTATATGTGATATGTCTAAGAAGAGGATCTACCATAGTAGAGTATGGAGAGGAGGCAATCCGAATACTTCACGAAGCCTGCACAATCGAGAAAGGCGTTCCATCTTGAAGAAGAAGTGAACTCTCATGTGTGCCTTCAAGGCATCAACATAATGAAGAAAAAATTGATGAAGTGTAAGTTCAAGATTACCCATCTCGAAGAGTCATATGCTTGAAGCTTGTTGTCTTTATGGTGACCATGTATATGTGATATGTCTAGGAAGACGATCTACCATAGTAGAGTATGGGGAGGAGGCAATCCGAATACTTCACCAAGCCAGCACAATCGAGAAAGGCGTTCCATCTTGAAGAAGAAGTGAACTCTCATGTGTGCCTTCAAGGCATCAACATAATGAAGAAAAAATTAATGAAGTGTAAGTTCAAGATTACCCATCTCGAAGAGTCATATGCTTGAAGCTTGTTGTCTTTATGGTGACCATGTATATGTGATATGTCTAGGAAGACGATCTACCATAGTAGAGTATGGGGAGGAGGCAATCCGAATACTTCACCAAGCCAGCACAATCGAGAAAGGCGTTCCATCTTGAAGAAGAAGTGAACTCTCATGTGTGCCTTCAAGGCATCAACATAATGAAGAAAAAAATTAATGAAGTGTAAGTTCAAGATTACCCATCTCGAAGAGTCATATGCTTGAAGCTTGTTGTCTTTATGGTGACCATGTATATGTGATATGTCTAAGAAGAGGATCTACCATAGTAGAGTATGGGGAGGAGGCAATCCGAATACTTCACCAAGCCAGCACAATCGAGAAAGGCATTCCATCTTGAAGAAGAAGTGAACTCTCATGTGTGCCTTCAAGGCATCAACATAATGAAGAAAAAATTAATGAAGTGTAAGTTCAAGATTACCCATCTCGAAGAGTCATATGCTTGAAGCTTGTTGTCTTTATGGTGACCATGTATATGTGATATGTCTAGGAAGACGATCTACCATAGTAGAGTATGGGGAGGAAGCAATCCGAATACTTCACCAAGCCAGCATAATCGAGAAAGGCATTCCATCTTGAAGAAGAAGTGAACTCTCATGTGTGCCTTGAAGGCATCAACATAATGAAGAAACAATTAATGAAGTGTAAGTTCAAGATTACCCATCTCGAAGAGTCATATCCTTGAAGCTTGTTGTATTTATGGTGACCATGTATATGTGATATGTCTAAGAAGAGGATGTACCATAGTAGAGTATGGGGAGGAGGCAATCCGAATACTTCACCAAGCCAGCACAATCGAGAAAGGCGTTCCATATTGAAGAAGAAGTGAACTCTCATGTGTGCCTTCAAGGCATCAACATAATGAAGAAAAAAATTGATGAAGTGTAAGTTCAAGATTACCGATCTCGAAGAGTCATATGCTTGAAGCTTGTTGTCTTTATGGTGACCATGTATATGTGATATGTCTAATAAGAGGATCTACCATAGTAGAGTATGGGGAGGAGGCAATCCGAATACTTCACCAAGCCAGCACAATCGAGAAAGGCATTCCATCTTGAAGAAGAAGTGAACTCTCATGTGTGCCTTGAAGGCATCAACATAATGAAGAAATAATTAATGAAGTGTAAGTTCAAGATTACCCATCTCGAAGAGTCATATGCTTGAAGCTTGTTGTCTTTATGGTGACCATGTATATGTGATATGTCTAAGAAGAGGATGTACCATAGTAGAGTATGGGGAGGAGGCAATCCGAATACTTCACCAAGCCAGCAAAATCGAGAAAGGCGTTCCATCTTGAAGAAGAAGTGAACTATCATGTGTGCCTTCAAGGATTCAACATAATGAAGAAAAAATTAATGAAGTGTAAGTTCAAGATTACCCATCTCGAAGAGTCATATGCTTGAAGCTTGTTGTCTTTATGGTGACCATGTATATGTGATATGTCTAAGAAGAGGATCTACCATGGTAGAGTATGGGGAGGAGGCAATCCGAATACTTCACCAAGCCAGTACAATCGAGAAAGGCGTTCCATCTTGAAGAAGAAGTGAACTCTCATGTGTGCCTTCAAGGCATCAACATAATGGAGAAAAAATTAATGAAGTGTAAGTTCAAGATTACCCATATCCAAGTGTCATATGCTTGAAGCTTGTTGTCTTTATGGTGACCATGTATATATGACATGTCTAAGAAGAGGATCTACCATAGTAGAGTATGGGGAGGAGGCAATCCGAATACTTCACCAAGCCAGCAAAATCGAGAAAGGCGTTCCATCTTGAAGAAGAAGTGAACTCTCATGTGTGCCTTCAAGGCATCAACATAATGAACAAAAAATTAATGAAGTGTAAGTTCAATATTACCCATCTCGAAGAGTTCGTATGCTTGAAGCTCGTTGTCTTTATGGTGACCATGTATATGTGATATGTATAAGAAGAGGATCTACCCTAGTAGAGTATGGGGAGGAGGCAATCCGAATACTTCACCAAGCCAGCACAATCGAGAAAGGCATTCCATCTTGAAAAAGAAGTGAACTCTCATGTGTGCCTTCAAGGCATCAACATAATGAAGAAAAAATTAATGAAGTGTAAGTTCAAGATTAACCATCTCGAAGAGTCATATGCTTGAAGCTTGTTGTCTTTATGGTGACCATGTATATGTGATATGTCTAAGAAGAGGATCTACCATAGTAGAGTATGGGGAGGAGGCAATCCGAATACTTCACCAAGCCAGCACAGTGGAGAAAGGCGTTCCATCTTGAAGAAGAAGTGAACTCTCATGTGTGCCTTCAAGGCATCAACATAATGAAGAAAAAATTACTGAAGTGTAAGTTCAAGATTACCCATCTCGAAGAGTCATATGCTTGAAGCTTGTTGTCTTTATGGTGACCATGTATATGTGATATGTCTAGGAAGACGATCTACCATAGTAGAGTATGGGGAGGAAGCAATCCGAATACTTCACCAAGCCAGCACAATCGAGAAAGGCGTTCCATCATGAAGAAGAAGTGAACTCTCATGTGTGCCTTCAAGGCATCAACATAATGAAGAAAAAATTAATGAAGTGTAAGTTCAAGATTACCCATCTCGAAGAGTCATATGCTTGAAGCTTGTTGTCTTTATGGTGACCATGTACATGTGATATGTATAAGAAGAGGATCTACCCTAGTAGAGTATGGGGAGGAGGCAATCCGAATACTTCACCAAGCTAGCACAATCGAGAAAGGCGTTCCATCTTGAAGAAGAAGTGAACTCTCATGTGTGCCTTCAAGGCATCAACATAATGAAGAAAAAATTAATGAAGTGTAAGTTCAAGATTACCCATCTCGAAGAGTCATATGCTTGAAGCTTGTTGTCTTTATGGTGACCATGTATATGTGATATGTCTAAGAAGAGGATCTACCATAGTAGAGTATGGGGAGGAGGCAATCCGAATACTTCACCAAGCTAGCACAATGTAGAAAGGCGTTCCATCTTGAAGAAGAAGTGAACTCTCATGTGTGCCTTCAAGGCATCAACATAATGAAGAAAAAATTAATGAAGTGTAAGTTCAAGATTACCCATCTGGAAGAGTCATTTGCTTGAAGCTTGTTGTCTTTATGGTGACCATGTATATGTGATATGTCTAGGAAGATGATCTACCATAGTAGAGTATGGGGAGGAAGCAATCCGAATACTTCACCAAGCCAGCACAATCGAGAAAGGCGTTCCATCTTGAAGAAGAAGTGAACTCTCATGTGTGCCTTCAAGGCATCAACATAATGAAGAAAAAATTAATGAAGTGTAAGTTCAAGATTACCCATCTCGAAGAGTCATATGCTTGAAGCTTGTTGTATTTATGGTGACCATGTATATGTGATATGTCTAAGAAGAGGATCTACCATAGTAGAGTATGGGGAGGAGGCAATCTGAATACTTCCCCAAGCCAGCACAATCGAGAAAGGCGTTCCATCTTGAAGAAGAAGTGAACTCTCATGTGTGCCTTCAAGGCATCAACATAATGAAGAAAAAAATTGATGAAGTGTAAGTTCAAGATTACCCATCTCGAAGAGTCATATGCTTGAAGCTTGTTGTCTTTATGGTGACCATGTATATGTGATATGTCTAAGAAGAGGATCTACCATAGTAGAGTATGGGGAGGAGGCAATCCGAATACTTCACCAAGCCAGCACAATCGAGAAAGGCATTCCATCTTGAAGAAGAAGTGAACTCTCATGTGTGCCTTGAAGGCATCAACATAATGAAGAAACAATTAATGAAGTGTAAGTTCAAGATTACCCATCTCGAAGAGTCATATGCTTGAAGCTTGTTGTCTTTATGGTGACCATGTATATGTGATATGTCTAAGAAGAGGATGTACCATAGTAGAGTATGGGGAGGAGGCAATCCGAATACTTCACCAAGCCAGCACAATCGAGAAAGGCGTTCCATCTTGAAGAAGAAGTGAACTATCATGTGTGCCTTCAAGGATTCAACATAATGAAGAAAAAATTAATGAAGTGTAAGTTCAAGATTACCCATCTCGAAGAGTCATATGCTTGAAGCTTGTTGTCTTTATGGTGACCATGTATATGTGATATGTCTAAGAAGAGGATCTACCATGGTAGAGTATGGGGAGGAGGCAATCCGAATACTTCACCAAGCCAGTACAATCGAGAAAGGCGTTCCATCTTGAAGAAGAAGTGAACTCTCATGTGTGCCTTCAAGGCATCAACATAATGGAGAAAAAATTAATGAAGTGTAAGTTCAAGATTACCCATATCCAAGTGTCATATGCTTGAAGCTTGTTGTCTTTATGGTGACCATGTATATATGACATGTCTAAGAAGAGGATCTACCATAGTAGAGTATGGGGAGGAGGCAATCCGAATACTTCACCAAGCCAGCAAAATCGAGAAAGGCGTTCCATCTTGAAGAAGAAGTGAACTCTCATGTGTGCCTTCAAGGCATCAACGTAATGAACAAAAAATTAATGAAGTGTAAGTTCAATATTACCCATCTCGAAGAGTTCGTATGCTTGAAGCTCGTTGTCTTTATGGTGACCATGTATATGTGATATGTATAAGAAGAGGATCTACCCTAGTAGAGTATGGGGAGGAGGCAATCCGAATACTTCACCAAGCCAGCACAATCGAGAAAGGCATTCCATCTTGAAAAAGAAGTGAACTCTCATGTGTGCCTTCAAGGCATCAACATAATGAAGAAAAAATTAATGAAGTGTAAGTTCAAGATTAACCATCTCGAAGAGTCATATGCTTGAAGCTTGTTGTCTTTATGGTGACCATGTATATGTGATATGTCTAAGAAGAGGATCTACCATAGTAGAGTATGGGGAGGAGGCAATCCGAATACTTCACCAAGCCAGCACAGTGGAGAAAGGCGTTCCATCTTGAAGAAGAAGTGAACTCTCATGTGTGCCTTCAAGGCATCAACATAATGAAGAAAAAATTACTGAAGTGTAAGTTCAAGATTACCCATCTCGAAGAGTCATATGCTTGAAGCTTGTTGTCTTTATGGTGACCATGTATATGTGATATGTCTAGGAAGACGATCTACCATAGTAGAGTATGGGGAGGAAGCAATCCGAATACTTCACCAAGCCAGCACAATCGAGAAAGGCGTTCCATCATGAAGAAGAAGTGAACTGTCATGTGTGCCTTCAAGGCATCAACATAATGAAGAAAAAATTAATGAAGTGTAAGTTCAAGATTACCCATCTCGAAGAGTCATATGCTTGAAGCTTGTTGTCTTTATGGTGACCATGTACATGTGATATGTATAAGAAGAGGATCTACCCTAGTAGAGTATGGGAGGAGCCAATCCGAATACTTCACCAAGCTAGCACAATCGAGAAAGGCGTTCCATCTTGAAGAAGAAGTGAACTCTCATGTGTGCCTTCAAGGCATCAACATAATGAAGAAAAAATTAATGAAGTGTAAGTTCAAGATTACCCATCTCGAAGAGTCATATGCTTGAAGCTTGTTGTCTTTATGGTGACCATGTATATGTGATATGTCTAAGAAGAGGATCTACCATAGTAGAGTATGGGGAGGAGGCAATCCGAATACTTCACCAAGCCAGCACAATGTAGAAAGGCGTTCCATCTTGAAGAAGAAGTGAACTCTCATGTGTGCCTTCAAGGCATCAACATAATGAAGAAAAAATTAATGAAGTGTAAGTTCAAGATTACCCATCTCGAAGAGTCATTTGCTTGAAGCTTGTTGTCTTTATGGTGACCATGTATATGTGATATGTCTAGGAAGACGATCTACCATAGTAGAGTATGGGGAGGAAGCAATCCGAATACTTCACCAAGCCAGCACAATCGAGAAAGGCGTTCCATCTTGAAGAAGAAGTGAACTCTCATGTGTGCCTTCAAGGCATCAACATAATGAAGAAAAAATTAATGAAGTGTAAGTTCAAGAATACCCATCTCGAAGAGTCATATGCTTGAAGCTTGTTGTATTTATGGTGACCATGTATATGTGATATGTCTAAGAAGAGGATCTACCATAGTAGAGTATGGGGAGGAGGCAATCTGAATACTTCCCCAAGCCAGCACAATGGAGAAAGGCGTTCCATCTTGAAGAAGAAGTGAACTCTCATGTGTGCCTTCAAGGCATCAACATAATGAAGAAAAAAATTGATGAAGTGTAAGTTCAAGATTACCCATCTCGAAGAGTCATATGCTTGAAGCTTGTTGTCTTTATGGTGACCATGTATATGTGATATGTCTAAGAAGAGGATCTACCATAGTAGAGTATGGGGAGGAGGCAATCCGAATACTTCACCAAGCCAGCACAATCGAGAAAGGCATTCCATCTTGAAGAAGAAGTGAACTCTCATGTGTGCCTTCAAGGCATCAACATAATGAAGAAACAATTAATGAAGTGTAAGTTCAAGATTACCCATCTCGAAGAGTCATATGCTTGAAGCTTGTTGTCTTTATGGTGACCATGTATATGTGATATGTCTAAGAAGAGGATGTACCATAGTAGAGTATGGGGAGGAGGCAATCCGAATACTTCACCAAGCCAGCACAATCGAGAAAGGCGTTCCATCTTGAAGAAGAAGTGAACTCTCATGTGTGCCTTGAAGGCATCAACATAATGAAGAAACAATTAATGAAGTGTAAGTTCAAGATTACCCATCTCGAAGAGTCATATGCTTGAAGCTTGTTGTCTTTATGGTGACCATGTATATGTGATATGTCTAAGAAGAGGATGTACCATAGTAGAGTATGGGGAGGAGGCAATCCGAATACTTCACCAAGCCAGCAAAATCGAGAAAGGCGTTCCATCTTGAAGAAGAAGTGAACTATCATGTGTGCCTTCAAGGATTCAACATAATGAAGAAAAAATTAATGAAGTGTAAGTTCAAGATTACCCATCTCGAAGAGTCATATGCTTGAAGCTTGTTGTCTTTATGGTGACCATGTATATGTGATATGTCTAAGAAGAGGATCTACCATAGTAGAGTATGGGGAGGAGGCAATCCGAATACTTCACCAAGCTAGCACAGTGGAGAAAGGTGTTCCATCTTGAAGAAGAAGTGAACTCTCATGTGTGCCTTCAAGGCATCAACATAATGAAGAAAAAATTACTGAAGTGTAAGTTCAAGATTACCCATCTCGAAGAGTCATATGCTTGAAGCTTGTTGTCTTTATGGTGACCATGTATATGTGATATGTCTAAGAAGAGGATCTACCATAGTAGAGTATGGGGAGGAGGCAATCCGAATACTTCACCAAGCCAGCACAATGGAGAAAGGCGTTCCATCATGAAGAAGAAGTGAACTCTCATGTGTGCCTTCAAGGCATCAACATAATGAAGAAAAAATTAATGAAGTGTAAGTTCAAGATTAACCATCTCGAAGAGTCATATGCTTGAAGCTTGTTGTCTTTATGGTGACCATGTATATGTGATATGTCTAAGAAGAGGATCTACCATAGTAGAGTATGGGGAGGAGGCAATCCGAATACTTCACCAAGCCAGCACAGTGGAGAAAGGCGTTCCATCTTGAAGAAGAAGTGAACTCTCATGTGTGCCTTCAAGGCATCAACATAATGAAGAAAAAATTACTGAAGTGTAAGTTCAAGATTACCCATCTCGAAGAGTCATATGCTTGAAGCTTGTTGTCTTTATGGTGACCATGTATATGTGATATGTCTAGGAAGACGATCTACCATAGTAGAGTATGGGGAGGAAGCAATCCGAATACTTCACCAAGCCAGCACAATCGAGAAAGGCGTTCCATCATGAAGAAGAAGTGAACTCTCATGTGTGCCTTCAAGGCATCAACATAATGAAGAAAAAATTAATGAAGTGTAAGTTCAAGATTACCCATCTCGAAGAGTCATATGCTTGAAGCTTGTTGTCTTTATGGTGACCATGTACATGTGATATGTATAAGAAGAGGATCTACCCTAGTAGAGTATGGGGAGGAGGCAATCCGAATACTTCACCAAGCCAGCACAATCGAGAAAGGTGTTCCATCATGAAGAAGAAGTGAACTCTCATGTGTGCCTTCAAGGCATCAACATAATGAAGAAAAAATTAATGAAGTGTAAGTTCAAGATTACCCATCTCGAAGAGTCATATGCTTGAAGCTTGTTGTCTTTATGGTGACCATGTACATGTGATATGTCTAAGAAGAGGATCTACCCTAGTAGAGTATGGGGAGGAGGCAATCCGAATACTTCACCAAGCCAGCACAATCGAGAAAGGCGTTCCATCTTGAAGAAGAAGTGAACTCTCATGTGTGCCTTCAAGGCATCAACATAATGAAGAAAAAATTAATGAAGTGTAAGTTCAAGATTACCCATCTCGAAGAGTCATTTGCTTGAAGCTTGTTGTCTTTATGGTGACCATGTATATGTGATATGTCTAGGAAGACGATCTACCATAGTAGAGTATGGGGAGGAAGCAATCCGAATACTTCACCAAGCCAGCACAATCGAGAAAGGCGTTCCATCTTGAAGAAGAAGTGAACTCTCATGTGTGCCTTCAAGGCATCAGCATAATGAAGAAAAAATTAATGAAGTGTAAGTTCAAGATTACCCATCTCGAAGAGTCATTTGCTTGAAGCTGGTTGTCTTTATGGTGACCATGTATATGTGATATGTCTAGGAAGACGATCTACCATAGTAGTGTAGGATAACGTTGCATAGAAAACAAAAATTTTCCTACCGCGAACACGCAATCCAAGCCAAGATGCAATCTAGAAGACGGTAGCAACGAGGGGATGATCAAGACTAACCCTTGAAGAGATTCCAAAGCCTATAAGAGTAGGCTCTTATTGCTGCGGTAGACGATCACTTGCTGCTTGCAAAAGCGCGTAGAAGATCTTGATCACGATCGGTTCCGGCGCCACGAACGGGCAGCACCTCCGTACTCGGTCACACGTTCGGTTGTTGATGAAGACGACGTCCACCTCCCCGTTCCAGCGGGCAGCGGAAGTAGTAGCTCCTCTTGAATCCGACAGCACGACGGCGTGGTGTCGGTGGCGGTGTAGAAGTCCGGCGGAGCTTCGCTAAGCAATGCGGGCAATATGGAGTGGAGGAGCAAAGCTAGGGTTTAGGAGGGGGTGGCCGGCCACTCAAGGGGGGCGGCCAGCTTATGGTCTTGGGGTGGCCGGCCCCCTCCCTTGGCCCCTCATTATATAGGTGGATCCCAAGTGTTGGTGTCCAAGTCTTCGAATAAGACCCGAAACCAAAACCTTCCATAAGAGGGGGAAACCTAGCCCAACTAGGACTCCCACCCAAAGGTGGGATTCCCACCTCCCATGTGGGGGTTGGCCGGCCCCCTATGGTGGAGTCCACTTGGGACTCCACCCCATCTAGGGCTGGCCGGCCATGGAGGTGGAGTCCCTTGTGGACTCCACCTTCCTTGGTGGTTTCTTCCGGACTTTTCTAGAACCTTCTAGAACCTTCCATAGAACCTTCCGCGACATTTTATTTCACATAAAATGACATCCTATATATGAATCTTATTCTCCGGACCATTCCGGAACTCCTCGTGATGTCCGGGATCTCATCCGGGACTCCGAACAAATATTCGAACTCCATTCCATAATTCAAGTGCTACCATTTCAACATCCAACTTTAAGTGTGTCACCCTACGGTTCGAGAACTATGCGGACATGGTTGAGTACTCACTCCGACCAATAACCAATAGCGGGATCTGGAGATCCATAATGGCTCCCACATATTCAACGATGACTTTAGTGATCGAATGAACCATTCACATACATTACCAATTCCCTTTGTCTCGCGATATTTTACTTGTCCGAGGTTTGATCTTCGGTATCACTCTATACCTTGTTCAACCTCGTCTCCTGACAAGTACTCTTTACTCGTACCGTGGTATGTGGTCTCTTATGAACTCATTCATATGCTTGCAAGACATTAGACGACATTCCACCGAGAGGGCCCAGAGTATATCTATCCGTCATCGGGATGGACAAATCCCACTGTTGATCCATATGCCTCAACTCATACTTTCCGGATACTTAATCCCACCTTTATAGCCACCCATTTACGCAGTGGTGTTTGGTGTAATCAAAGTACCTTTCCGGTATAAGTGATTTACATGATCTCATGGTCATAAGGACTAGGTAACCATGTATCGAAAGCTTATAGCAAATAACTTAATGACGAGATCTTATGCTACGCTTAATTGGGTGTGTCCATTACATCATTCATACAATGACATAACCTTGTTATTAATAACATCCAATGTTCATGATTATGAAACTAATCATCCATTAATCAACAAGCTAGTTAAGAGGCATACTAGGGACTTCTTTGTTTGTCTACATATCACACATGTACTAATGTTTCGGTTAATACAATTATAGCATGATATATAAACATTTATCATAAACATAAAGATATAAATAATAACCACTTTATTATTGCCTCTAGGGCATATCTCCTTCAGTCTCCCACTTGCACTAGAGTCAATAATCTAGTTTACATTTGTAAAGATATAACACCTTGGCCTTCTGGTGTTTTATCATGTTTTGCTCACTGAGAGGTTTTAGTCAACGGATCTGACATGCTCAGAAACGTATGTATTTTGTAATTCATTTGCGTCTCAACGCATCACTCATTTCCAAATGAGTCGGCATTAATTATGTTTGGTCTTCTGGTGGAACCTTAATTCCGCGGTCTGAAATATGTCACTAATATTGTCACATACAATATAGCTTCAAAATTCTGACTCTGTCGGAACTATACCAAGTTCTCAAAGAACCTCTTGACTTAACATCTTTTGTCATTGTCAAAACAATGACATAATCTGCCTTCTTTTGTAGAATCCGTCATAATATTTAGAACTCTTCTAAATCTAGCATAGACAACTTCTAGCTCATTGTGCTACTTTTTAAACAATACTTAGTCAAATTTGAGATTGAAATTATATTTTATATGTGACAAAACCAATATCGGTGTAACACCTTACAGCGATTTGTTTGTCATTTCTTCATACAAAAATATATATATATATATCCTTAGTTCTTCTAAAGTACTCAAGGATATTCTTACTGTCTCCCAATGATCATCATATGAATCATTCTGGTAAATACTCATAACACTTTATAGCACATGATATCTGATTGTGTACATATTATTCGTGATCTATAATCACTCATGTGTTTTTACTCATTGAGTGTCAGATACACTTAAGTCTTGTTAAAACTTTCACATGACAAGAACATTTTCTTAATATTTCTATATTGAACTACTTCAATATCCATCATATGTACTTTAACTTAAACTTATTTATGTGTTTCAATCTATCTTCATAGATCTTGACACTAAAATTGTTTCAGTCCATATCCTTTCATTGAAGTTAATTCTCAATGAAACCTTTTTAATCAAGTATATAATTACATCATTTATAACCAACTATATGTCATCTACATAAGTATTATAAATATGTCTCAGCGCTCCCACTTAATTTCTTGCAAACGCAAGCCTCTTCATCGTCTTTGATGAAATCAAAAACTCTTTGACTATTTCATCTGGTGAAGATTCCAACTCCGTGATACTTACTTCATCCAATTGAAGTTTGTATACCTATCTAGTATTCCACGGACCAGCAAAACTCTTGGTTGTATCTTGTATACACCTTTAATACACACTTCTGATAAGTAATGTATTTTGCCATCCTACTAACATATCTCATAAAAGAAATATGTAGTGATTACTAGAATAATCCACATAGACTATAAGCATTGCTACGGAAGATCTAATCTTATCGTAGTTAACTCTTTGAACTTTGTTGTAAACAACTTTTCGACAAGTCGAGCTTATTCAAAGATATTTCATCCAAGTCCATCAATTTTATAGATCCATTTACTTTCAAAAAGTATTCATCTATCTTGGATTTCATGGCGTATAGCCATTTTAACGGAGTCAGGGCCCATCATAACTTCTTTGTTTGTAGTTGGTTTATCATTGTTCAAAATCAATCCTTTGTCCACAAATCATTTATTTGATCACAAAGTAAACCATACCTACAAGGTTCAATATGTACTTCGATCTCCATGGCTAAAACACTTTGTAGTCATGGGAGCCATGATCGTTGTGGCCGCTTCCGAAACCAATTCCGATGATGCGCTACTCTGATCATTATGCTCAGGTTCATAAACCTTATCAAATTATATTGTCCTCCCACTCAAATACTTCACTAGAAACAATTTCTTGGAAATAAGAAACATTGACAAACACTTTTGTCTTTGTCTCCATAGTGGGAAGAATTCCCAATCAATTCTCTGGGATAACCAACAAAGACATTCATCCGATTTTGGTTGTTAACTTTTAGACCAAAATTTAAAGAAAGGACTATTGGGTTTATACCCATGCCATAACTCGTATGGTGTCATTTCTACGGATCATGATGATGCTCTATTCAGTGTAAAAGCGGTAGTCACTAAAGCATAATCCACAAAAATATAATGGCATCAATATTTTATCTCATCATTGATCCAACAAAGTTTGGATATATCTCTTGGATACTTTATCATCACTATGATACTCCAAGAAACGTAAGTTGTAGAACAATTTCATAACTCTCTTAGATGTTCGCTAAAAACTCGTAACCATGATCCAATCATAGATATTTGACTTTTCTATTACGATGATTTCTACTTCATGCTGAAATTTATTTGAATCCTATTCAAATGTTTCAAACTTTTCCTTATTGAATATATCCACATATATACTCAATTCATTGTTTGAAAATTTTCATGAAATAGAAGAATCTCCCGCACACAACTATGCCTAGTGAAACACATACATCATCATGTATTTTTCACTAAGTTAGTTGCCCGTTCAACTCTTGGCCTATGAACGGTATTTTAATCATTCTCTTTAGAAAAGATTTGCAAGCGCCAAATGATTCAAAAAATCAAATGACTTCAGAAATCCATTTGCATGGAGTTCCTTCATGTGTTCCTTTCTAACATGACCTAAATGGCGGTTCCACAAATAAGTGGAATTCAAATCATTTGCCTTATGGCATTTTAGCGTCAGTGTTATGTATGTGTGTTTCACCATTAAGATTTATAATAACTTATCCATCGTACATGGAGTAATGTCATAATTTGAACAACTCATTGTTTTAAATTGACCAGAGCAAAATAACAATTTATTAAGCTCTTTATTATAAATTCTAAGGGCTAGATAGAATGCCAACGACGAACATAATAACACTTTATTTTTGTTTCTGACGTGCATTCCTATCATATTCCTTGTCAGTCACTTAGGCCATTGTATTCTTGTATTGCGTTGTTTTGTATGACACTTCATACCAACCAATATGGTACTAATACCCAAGAATTTCATTGTGTGACTTAACCAGGAATACAACCATAACATGTATATCATTTATATACACCTGAGCTAGACTTTCTAGTCTTTTCTTTTCTTTTTGCCAAAATATCTTTTGCAGTTTCTCTTTTAGCTTTCCTCATTATTCAGAAAAACACTTCAACATTAATAACTTCTAGGTTTGTTGGTCAAATACCAATAACCTTGAGGTTCTTACTTTGAAGTTGATCATCATATGACAAGTGTTCCAGATTTCACTATTAGTAACTTTGTAATATGATGAACAATTTCACTCACAATTTTATCCATTATATCATGACGACTTTCCGAGACCATGTCTGTACATGCTAGGCTCGTAAAGTTTTAACCTTGGTATTTGCATGTGCAAATCTAGCTTGCACCCGTTGTATGCACACGTAGAATCTATCACACCCGATCATCACGTGATGCTTCGAAACGACGAGTTTTAGTAACGGTGCACATTAAGGATGGTCACTTCATGGATATGCGAATATCGTTAGTGCTCCAATAGTTGGAGGATTGTGACGCCTTGCGTCTTCAACCTTCGTACATTCCCATAAAACTTATGAGTTCATGTAGTCTCACCAAATTATATTCTATCATCTTGCAATAAGGTCTTAGATATCACATATATCTCATACCTTGATTATTTCTGAAAACTAAATTTTCAGCTCCTTACTTTTCAAACAGATTTGAACTTCAAGTTTCACGGAGACAAGATAACTTTAGGTACTAATTGAAACCATAGCTCTTTGAATCAACAATGTGAGGTTTACTAAAAGTTTGCAATAGGACTTAATCAATTCTTGATTCTTTAACAATACGGTACCAATCCGTAAAGTTTCTTATCAGATTTTAACAGTATTTCTATCTCAGTAACAAGACTAGTGCATAGTAGTAAACGGATGCCAATACTACAAAATTAATTCAAAATACTACTCAGACTATGTTTATGATAATTAGTTCATGTTTTAATCTAATTACTAATGAACTCCCACTTAATACAACATCCCTCATAGTTGTTAAGTGGTACACGATCCAAATCCACTACACCAAAAACCGATCATCACGTGAGATGATGTAGCTTTAATGGTGAACATCAACATGTTGATCATATCATCCATATGACTCGTGTTCAACCTTTCGGTTTCCGTTGTCCCGAGGCCATGTCTGTACATGCTAGGCTCGTCAAGCAAACCCAAGTATTCCGCGTGGGCAACATGGCTTACACCCGTTGTATGTGAATCGTTGAATCTATCACATCCGATCATCACGAGATGCTTGAAACGATTTAACTGTTACAACGGTGCATACGAGGGGAGAACACTTTATTATCTTGATATTAATGTGAGGGATCATCTTATAATGCTACCGTCGCGATCTAAGCAAAATAAGATGCATAAAAGGATTAACATCACATGCAGTTCATATGTGATATGATATGGCCCTTTTGTCTTTGCGCCTTTGATCTTCATCTCAAAAGCACGGACATGATCTCCATCATCTTTGGGCATGATCTCCATCATCGTCGGCGTAGCGTCAAGGTCCATGGCGCCGTCTTCATGGTTGTTCACCTCATGTAGCAACTATTACAACTACTTTGAAAAACTACTCAACATGAAAATTAAAGACAACCATAAGGCTCCTGCCGGTTGCCACAATACAATAATGATCATCTCATACATATTCATCATCATATCATGGCCATATCACATCACCAAACCCTGCAAAAACAAGTTAGACGTCTCTAATTTGGTTTGCATATTTTACGTGGTTTAGGGTTTTTGAGAGAGATCTAATCTACCTACGAACATGAACCACAACATTGATACTAATGTTTTCAATAGAAGAGTAAATTGAATCTTTACTATAGTAGGAGAGACAGACACCCGCAAAGCCTCTTATGCAATACAAGTTGCATGTCGAACGAGGAACAAGTCTCATGAACGCGGTCATGTAAAGTTAGTCCGAGCCGCTTCATCCCACTATGCCATAAAGATGCAAAGTACTCAAACTAAAGATAACAAGAGCATCAACGCCCACAAACCATTGTGTTCTACTCGTGCAACCATCTATGCATAGACACGGCTCTGATACCACTGTAGGATAACGTTGCATAGAAAACAAAAATTTTCCTACCGCGAACACGCAATCCAAGCCAAGATGCAATCTAGAAGATGGTAGCAACGAGGGGATGATCAAGACTAACCCTTGAAGAGATTCCAAAGCCTATAAGAGTAGGCTCTTATTGCTGCGGTAGACGATCACTTGCCGCTTGCAAAAGCGCGTAGAAGATCTTGATCACGATCGGTTCCGGCGCCACGAGCAGGCGACACCTCCGTACTCGGTCACACGTTCGGTTGTTGATGAAGACGACGTCCACCTCCCCGTTCCAGCGGGCAGCGGAAGTAGTAGCTCCTCTTGAATCCGACAGCACGACGGCGTGGTGTCGGTGGCGGTGTAGAAGTCCGGCGGAGCTTCGCTAAGCAATGCGGGCAATATGGAGTGGAGGAGCAAAGCTAGGGTTTGGGAGGGGATGGCCGGCCACTCAAGGGGGGCGGCCAGCTTATGGTCTTGGGGTGGCCGGCCCCCTCCCTTGGCCCCTCATTATATAGGTGGATCCCAAGTGTTGGTGTCCAAGTCTTCGAATAAGACCCGAAACCAAAACCTTCCATAAGAGGGGGAAACCTAGCCCAACTAGGACTCCCACCCAAAGGTGGGATTCCCACCTCCCATGTGGGGGTTGGCCGGCCCCCTATGGTGGAGTCCACTTGGGACTCCACCCCATCTAGGGCTGGCCGGCCATGGAGGTGGAGTCCCTTGTGGACTCCACCTTCCTTGGTGGTTTCTTCCGGACTTTTCTAGAACCTTCTAGAACCTTCCATAGAACCTTCCGCGACATTTTATTTCACATAAAATGACATCCTATATATGAATCTTATTCTCCGGACCATTCCTAACTCCTCGTGATGTCCGGGATCTCATCCGGACTCGAACAAATATTCGAACTCCATTCCATAATTCAAGTGCTACCATTTCAACATCCAACTTTAAGTGTGTCACCCTACGGTTCGAGAACTATGCGGACATGGTTGAGTACTCACTCCGACCAATAACCAATAGCGGGATCTGGAGATCCATAATGGCTCCCACATATTCAACGATGACTTTAGTGATCGAATGAACCATTCACATACATTACCAATTCCCTTTGTCTCGCGATATTTTACTTGTCCGAGGTTTGATCTTCGGTATCACTCTATACCTTGTTCAACCTCGTCTCCTGACAAGTACTCTTTACTCGTACCGTGGTATGTGGTCTCTTATGAACTCATTCATATGCTTGCAAGACATTAGACGACATTCCACCGAGAGGGCCCAGAGTATATCTATCCGTCATCGGGATGGACAAATCCCACTGTTGATCCATATGCCTCAACTCATACTTTCCGGATACTTAATCCCACCTTTATAGCCACCCATTTACGCAGTGGTGTTTGGTGTAATCAAAGTACCTTTCCGGTATAAGTGATTTACATGATCTCATGGTCATAAGGACTAGGTAACCATGTATCGAAAGCTTATAGCAAATAACTTAATGACGAGATCTTATGCTACGCTTAATTGGGTGTGTCCATTACATCATTCATACAATGACATAACCTTGTTATTAATAACATCCAATGTTCATGATTATGAAACTAATCATCCATTAATCAACAAGCTAGTTAAGAGGCATACTAGGGACTTCTTTGTTTGTTTACATATCACACATGTACTAATGTTTCGGTTAATACAATTATAGCATGATATATAAACATTTATCATAAACATAAAGATATAAATAATAACCACTTTATTATTGCCTCTAGGGCATATCTCCTTCAAGTAGAGTATGGGGAGGAAGCAATCCGAATACTTCACCAAGCCAGCACAATCGAGAAAGGCGTTCCATCTTGAAGAAGAAGTGAACTCTCATGTGTGCCTTCAAGGCATCAACATAATGAAGAAAAAATTAATGAAGTGTAAGTTCAAGATTACCCATCTCGAAGAGTCATATGCTTGAAGCTTGTTGTATTTATGGTGACCATGTATATGTGATATGTCTAAGAAGAGGATCTACCATAGTAGAGTATGGGGAGGAGGCAATCTGAATACTTCCCCAAGCCAGCACAATCGAGAAAGGCGTTCCATCTTGAAGAAGAAGTGAACTCTCATGTGTGCCTTCAAGGCATCAACATAATGAAGAAAAAAATTGATGAAGTGTAAGTTCAAGATTACCCATCTCGAAGAGTCATATGCTTGAAGCTTGTTGTCTTTATGGTGACCATGTATATGTGATATGTCTAAGAAGAGGATCTACCATAGTAGAGTATGGGGAGGAGGCAATCCGAATACTTCACCAAGCCAGCACAATCGAGAAAGGCATTCCATCTTGAAGAAGAAGTGAACTCTCATGTGTGCCTTCAAGGCATCAACATAATGAAGAAACAATTAATGAAGTGTAAGTTCAAGATTACCCATCTCGAAGAGTCATATGCTTGAAGCTTGTTGTCTTTATGGTGACCATGTATATGTGATATGTCTAAGAAGAGGATGTACCATAGTAGAGTATGGGGAGGAGGCAATCCGAATACTTCACCAAGCCAGCAAAATCGAGAAAGGCGTTCCATCTTGAAGAAGAAGTGAACTATCATGTGTGCCTTCAAGGATTCAACATAATGAAGAAAAAATTAATGAAGTGTAAGTTCAAGATTACCCATCTCGAAGAGTCATATGCTTGAAGCTTGTTGTCTTTATGGTGACCATGTATATGTGATATGTCTAAGAAGAGGATCTACCATAGTAGAGTATGGGGAGGAGGCAATCCGAATACTTCACCAAGCCAGTACAATCGAGAAAGGCGTTCCATCTTGAAGAAGAAGTGAACTCTCATGTGTGCCTTCAAGGCATCAACATAATGGAGAAAAAATTAATGAAGTGTAAGTTCAAGATTACCCATATCCAAGTGTCATATGCTTGAAGCTTGTTGTCTTTATGGTGACCATGTATATGTGACATGTCTAAGAAGAGGATCTACCATAGTAGAGTATGGGGAGGAGGCAATCCGAATAATTCACCAAGCCAGCAAAATCGAGAAAGGCGTTCCATCTTGAAGAAGAAGTGAACTCTCATGTGTGCCTTCAAGGCATCAACATAATGAACAAAAAATTAATGAAGTGTAAGTTCAATATTACCCATCTCGAAGAGTTCGTATGCTTGAAGCTCGTTGTCTTTATGGTGACCATGTATATGTGATATGTATAAGAAGAGGATCTACCCTAGTAGAGTATGGGGAGGAGGCAATCCGAATACTTCACCAAGCCAGCACAATCGAGAAAGGCATTCCATCTTGAAAAAGAAGTGAACTCTCATGTGTGCCTTCAAGGCATCAACATAATGAAGAAAAAATTAATGAAGTGTAAGTTCAAGATTACCCATCTCGAAGAGTCATATGCTTGAAGCTTGTTGTCTTTATGGTGACCATGTATATGTGATATGTCTAGGAAGACGATCTACCATAGTAGAGTATGGGGAGGAAGCAATCCGAATACTTCACCAAGCCAGCACAATCGAGAAAGGCGTTTCATCATGAAGAAGAAGTGAACTCTCATGTGTGCCTTCAAGGCATCAACATAATGAAGAAAAAATTAATGAAGTGTAAGTTCAAGATTACCCATCTCGAAGAGTCATATGCTTGAAGCTTGTTGTCTTTATGGTGACCATGTACATGTGATATGTATAAGAAGAGGATCTACCCTAGTAGAGTATGGGGAGGAGGCAATCCGAATACTTCACCAAGCTAGCACAATCGAGAAAGGCGTTCCATCTTGAAGAAGAAGTGAACTCTCATGTGTGCCTTCAAGGCATCAACATAATGAAGAAAAAATTAATGAAGTGTAAGTTCAAGATTACCCATCTCGAAGAGTCATATGCTTGAAGCTTGTTGTCTTTATGGTGACCATGTATATGTGATATGTCTAAGAAGAGGATCTACCATAGTAGAGTATGGGGAGGAGGCAATCCGAATACTTCACCAAGCCAGCACAATGGAGAAAGGCGTTCCATCTTGAAGAAGAAGTGAACTCTCATGTGTGCCTTCAAGGCATCAACATAATGAAGAAAAAATTAATGAAGTGTAAGTTCAAGATTACCCATCTCGAAGAGTCATTTGCTTGAAGCTTGTTGTCTTTACGGTGACCATGTATATGTGATATGTCTAGGAAGACGATCTACCATAGTAGAGTATGGGGAGGAAGCAATCCGAATACTTCACCAAGCCAGCACAATCGAGAAAGGCGTTCCATCTTGAAGAAGAAGTGAACTCTCATGTGTGCCTTCAAGGCATCAACATAATGAAGAAAAAATTAATGAAGTGTAAGTTCAAGATTACCCATCTCGAAGAGTCATATGCTTGAAGCTTGTTGTATTTATGGTGACCATGTATATGTGATATGTCTAAGAAGAGGATCTACCATAGTAGAGTATGGGGAGGAGGCAATCTGAATACTTCCCCAAGCCAGCACAATCGAGAAAGGCGTTCCATCTTGAAGAAGAAGTGAACTCTCATGTGTGCCTTCAAGGCATCAACATAATGAAGAAAAAAATTGATGAAGTGTAAGTTCAAGATTACCCATCTCGAAGAGTCATATGCTTGAAGCTTGTTGTCTTTATGGTGACCATGTATATGTGATATGTCTAAGAAGAGGATCTACCATAGTAGAGTATGGGGAGGAGGCAATCCGAATACTTCACCAAGCCAGCACAATCGAGAAAGGCATTCCATCTTGAAGAAGAAGTGAACTCTCATGTGTGCCTTCAAGGCATCAACATAATGAAGAAACAATTAATGAAGTGTAAGTTCAAGATTACCCATCTCGAAGAGTCATATGCTTGAAGCTTGTTGTCTTTATGGTGACCATGTATATGTGATATGTCTAAGAAGAGGATGTACCATAGTAGAGTATGGGGAGGAGGCAATCCGAATACTTCACCAAGCCAGCAAAATCGAGAAAGGCGTTCCATCTTGAAGAAGAAGTGAACTATCATGTGTGCCTTCAAGGATTCAACATAATGAAGAAAAAATTAATGAAGTGTAAGTTCAAGATTACCCATCTCGAAGAGTCATATGCTTGAAGCTTGTTGTCTTTATGGTGAGCATCTATATGTGATATGTCTAAGAAGAGGATCTACCATAGTAGAGTATGGGGAGGAGGCAATCCGAATACTTCACCAAGCCAGTACAATCGAGAAAGGCGTTCCATCTTGAAGAAGAAGTGAACTCTCATGTGTGCTTTCAAGGCATCAACATAATGGAGAAAAAATTAATGAAGTGTAAGTTCAAGATTACCCATATCCAAGAGTCATATGCTTGAAGCTTGTTGTCTTTATGGTGACCATGTATATGTGACATGTCTAAGAAGAGGATCTACCATAGTAGAGTATGGGGAGGAGGCAATCCGAATACTTCACCAAGCCAGCAAAATCGAGAAAGGCGTTCCATCTTGAAGAAGAAGTGAACTCTCATGTGTGCCTTCAAGGCATCAACATATGAACAAAAAATTAATGAAGTGTAAGTTCAATATTACCCATCTCGAAGAGTTCGTATGCTTGAAGCTCGTTGTCTTTATGGTGACCATGTATATGTGATATGTATAAGAAGAGGATCTACCCTAGTAGAGTATGGGGAGGAGGCAATCCGAATACTTCACCAAGCCAGCACAATCGAGAAAGGCATTCCATCTTGAAGAAGAAGTGAACTCTCATGTGTGCCTTCAAGGCATCAACATAATGAAGAAAAAATTAATGAAGTGTAAGTTCAAGATTAACCATCTCGAAGAGTCATATGCTTGAAGCTTGTTGTCTTTATGGTGACCATGTATATGTGATATGTCTAAGAAGAGGATCTACCATAGTAGAGTATGGGGAGGAGGCAATCCGAATACTTCACCAAGCCAGCACAATGGAGAAAGGCGTTCCATCTTGAGAAGAAGTGAACTCTCATGTGTGCCTTCAAGGCATCAACATAATGAAGAAAAAATTAATGAAGTGTAAGTTCAAGATTACCCATCTCGAAGAGTCATATGCTTGAAGCTTGTTGTCTTTATGGTGACCATGTACATGTGATATGTCTAGGAAGACGATCTACCATAGTAGAGTATGGGGAGGAAGCAATCCGAATACTTCACCAAGCCAGCACAATCGAGAAAGGCGTTCCATCTTGAAGAAGAAGTGAACTCTCATGTGAGCCTTCAAGGCATCAACATAATGAAGAAAAAATTAATGAAGTGTAAGTTCAAGATTACCCATCTCGAAGAGTCATTTGCTTGAAGCTTGTTGTCTTTATGGTGACCATGTATATGTGATATGTCTAGGAAGAGGATCTACCATAGTAGAGTATGGGGAGGAGGCAATCCGAATACTTCCCCAAGCCAGCACAATCGAGAAAGGCGTTCCATCTTGAAGAAGAAGTGAACTCTCATGTGTGCCTTCAAGGCATCAACATAATGAAGAAAAAAATTGATGAAGTGTAAGTTCAAGATTACCCATCTCGAAGAGTCATATGCTTGAAGCTTGTTGTCTTTATGGTGACCATGTATATGTGATATGTCTAAGAAGAGGATCTACCATAGTAGAGTATGGGGAGGAGGCAATCCGAATACTTCACCAAGCCAGCACAATCGAGAAAGGCATTCCATCTTGAAGAAGAAGTGAACTCTCATGTGTGCCTTCAAGGCATCAACATAATGAAGAAAAAATTAATGAAGTGTAAGTTCAAGATTACCCATCTCGAAGAGCCATATGCTTGAAGCTTGTTGTCTTTATGGTGACCATGTATATGTGATATGTCTCAGAAGAGGATGTACCATAGTAGAGTATGGGGAGGAGGCAATCCGAATACTTCACCAAGCCAACAAAATCGAGAAAGGCGTTCCATCTTGAAGAAGAAGTGAACTATCATGTGTGCCTTCAAGGATTCAACATAATGAAAAAAAAATTAATGAAGTGTAAGTTCAAGATTACCCATCTCGAAGAGTCATATGCTTGAAGCTTGTTGTCTTTATGGTGACCATGTATATGTGATACGTCTAAGAAGAGGATCTACCATAGTAGAGTATGGGGAGGAGGCAATCCGAATACTTCACCAAGCCATTACAATCGAGAAAGGTGTTCCATCTTGAAGAAGAAGTGAACTCTCATGTGTGCCTTCAAGGCATCAACATAATGGAGAAAATATTAATGAAGTGTAAAGATTACCCATATCCAAGAGTCATATGCTTGAAGCTTGTTGTCTTTATGGTGACCATGTATATGTGACATGTCTAAGAAGAGGATCTACCATAGTAGAGTATGGGGAGGAGGCAATCCGACTACTTCACCAAGCCAACAAAATCGAGAAAGGCGTTCCATCTTGAAGAAGAAGTGAACTCTCATGTGTGCTTTCAAGGCATCAACATAATGAACAAAAAATTAATGAAGTGTAAGTTCAATATTAGCCATCTCGAAGAGTCCGTATGCTTGAAGCTCGTTGTCTTTATGGTGACCATGTATATTTGATATGTCTAAGAAGAAGATCTACCATAGTAGAGTATGGGGAGGAGGCAATCCGAATACTTCACCAAGCCAGCACAATCGAGAAAGGCATTCCATCTTGAAGAAGAAGTGAACTCTCATGTGTGCCTTCAAGGCATCAACATAATGGAGAAAAAATTAATGAAGTGTAAGTTCAAGATTACCCATCTCGAAGAGTCATATGCTTGAAGCTTGTTGTCTTTATGGTGACCATGTATATGTGATATGTATAAGAAGAGGATCTACCCTAGTAGAGTATGGGGAGGAGGCAATCCGAATACTTCACCAAGCCAGCACAATCGAGAAAGGCGTTCCATCTTGAAGAAGAAGTGAACTCTCATGTGTGCCTTCAAGGCATCAACATAATGAAGAAAAAATTAATGAAGTGTAATTTCAAGATTAACCATCTCGAAGAGTCATATGCTTGAAGCTTGTTGTCTTTATGGTGACCATGTATATGTGATATGTCTAAGAAGAGGATTTACCATAGTAGAGTATGGGGAGGAGGCAATCCGAATACTTCACCAAGCCAGCACAATGGAGAAAGGCGTTCCATCTTGAAGAAGAAGTGAACTCTCATGTGTGCCTTCAAGGCATCAACATAATGAAGAAAAAATTAATGAAGTGTAAGTTCAAGATTACCCATCTCGAAGAGTCATATGCTTGAAGCTTGTTGTCTTTATGGTGACCATGTATATGTGATATGTCTAGGAAGACGATCTACCATAGTAGAGTATGGGGAGGAAGCAATCCGAATACTTCACCAAGCCAGCACAATCGAGAAAGGCGTTCCATCTTGAAGAAGAAGTGAACTCTCATGTGTGCCTTCAAGGCATCAACATAATGAAGAAAAAATTAATGAAGTGTAAGTTCAAGATTACCCATCTCGAAGAGTCATATGCTTGAAGCTTGTTGTATTTATGGTGACCATGTATATGTGATATGTCTAGGAAGAGGATCTACCATAGTAGAGTATGGGGAGGAGGCAATCCGAATACTTCCCCAAGCCAGCACAATCGTGAAAGGCGTTCCATCTTGAAGAAGAAGTGAACTCTCATGTGTGCCTTCAAGGCATCAACATAATGAAGAAAAAAATTGATGAAGTGTAAGTTCAAGATTACCCATCTCGAAGAGTCATATGCTTGAAGCTTGTTGTCTTTATGGTGACCATGTATATGTGATATGTCTAAGAAGAGGATCTACCATAGTAGAGTATGGGGAGGAGGCAATCCGAATACTTCACCAAGCCAGCACAATCGAGAAAGGCATTCCATCTTGAAGAAGAAGTGAACTCTCATGTGTGCCTTCAAGGCATCAACATAATGAAGAAAAAATTAATGAAGTGTAAGTTCAAGATTACCCATCTCGAAGAGTCATATGCTTGAAGCTTGTTGTCTTTATGGTGACCATGTATATGTGATATGTCTAAGAATAGGATGTACCATAGTAGAGTATGGGGAGGAGGCAATCCGAATACTTCACCAAGCCAACAAAATCGAGAAAGGCATTCCATCTTGAAGAAGAAGTGAACTATCATGTGTGCCTTCAAGGATTCATCATAATGAAGAAAAAATTAATGAAGTGTAAGTTCAAGATTACCCATCTCGAAGAGTCATATGATTGAAGCTTGTTGTCTTTATGGTGACCATGTATATGTGATATGTCTAAGAAGAGGATCTACCATAGTAGAGTATGGGGAGGAGGCAATCCGAATACTTCACCAAGCCAGTACAATCGAGAAAGGCGTTCCATCTTGAAGAAGAAGTGAACTCTCATGTGTGCCTTCAAGGCATCAACATAATGGAGAAAAATTTAATGAAGTGTAAGTTCAAGATTACCCATATCCAAGAGTCATATGCTTGAAGCTTGTTGTCTTTATGGTGACCATGTATATGTGACATGTCTAAGAAGAGGATCTACCATAGTAGAGTATGGGGAGGAGGCAATCCGACTACTTCACCAAGCCAGCAAAATCGAGAAAGGCGTTCCATCTTGAAGAAGAAGTGAACTCTCATGTGTGCTTTCAAGGCATCAACATAATGAACAAAAAATTAATGAATTGTAAGTTCAATATTACCCATCTCGAAGAGTCCGTATGCTTGAAGCTCGTTGTCTTTATGGTGACCATGTATATGTGATATGTCTAAGAAGAAGATCTACCATAGTAGAGTATGGGGAGGAGGCAATCCGAATACTTCACCAAGCCAGCACAATCGAGAAAGGCATTCCATCTTGAAGAAGAAGTGAACTCTCATGTGTGCCTTCAAGGCATCAACATAATGGAGAAAAAATTAATGAAGTGTAAGTTCAAGATTACCCATCTTGAAGAGTCATATGCTTGAAGCTTGTTGTCTTTATGGTGACCATGTATATGTGATATGCATAAGAAGAGGATCTACCCTAGTAGAGTATGGGGAGGAGGCAATCCGAATACTTCACCAAGCCAGCACAATCGAGAAAGGCGTTCCATCTTGAAGAAGAAGTGAACTCTCATGTGTGCCTTCAAGGCATCAACATAATGAAGAAAAAATTAATGAAGTGTAAGTTCAAGATTAACCATCTCGAAGATTCATATGCTTGAAGCTTGTTGTCTTTATGGTGACCATGTATATGTGATATGTCTAAGAAGAGGATCTACCATAGTAGAGTATGGGGAGGAGGCAATCCGAATACTTCACCAAGCCAGCACAATGGAGAAAGGCATTCCATCTTGAAGAAGAAGTGAACTCTCACGTGTGCCTTCAAGGCATCAACATAATGAAGAAAAAATTAATGAAGTGTAAGTTCAAGATTACCCATCTCGAAGAGTCATATGCTTGAAGCTTGTTGTCTTTATGGTGACCATGTATATGTGATATGTCTAGGAAGACGATCTACCATAGTAGAGTATGGGGAGGAAGCAATCCGAATACTTCACCAAGCCAGCACAATCGAGAAAGGCGTTCCATCTTGAAGAAGAAGTGAACTCTCATGTATGCCTTCAAGGCATCAACATAATGAAGAAAAAATTAATGAAGTGTAAGTTCAAGATTACCCATCTCGAAGAGTCATATGCTTGAAGCTTGTTGTATTTATGGTGACCATGTATATGTGATATGTCTAAGAAGAGGATCTACCATAGTAGAGTATGGGGAGGAGGCAATTCGAATACTTCCCCAAGCCAGCACAATCGAGAAAGGCGTTCCATCTTGAAGAAGAAGTGAACTCTCATGTGTGCCTTCAAGGCATCAACATAATGAAGAAAAAAATTGATGAAGTGTAAGTTCAAGATTACCCATCTCGAAGAGTCATATGCTTGAAGCTTGTTGTCTTTATGGTGACCATGTATATGTGATATGTCTAAGAAGAGGATCTACCATAGTAGAGTATGGGGAGGAGTGATACGCGTACAGCACGCGTCCGTTGGGAACCCCAAGAGGAAGGTGTGATGCGTACAGCGGCAAGTTTTCCCTCAGTATGAAACCAAGGTTTAATCGAACTAGTAGGAGCCAAGAAGCACGTTGAAGGTTGATGGCGGCGAGATGTAGTGCGGCGCAACACCAGGGATTCCGGCGCCAACGTGGAACCTGCACAACACAAACCAAGTACTTTGCCCCAATGAAACAGTGAGGTTGTCAATCTCACCGGCTTGCTGTAACAAAGGATTAGATGTATAGTGTGGATGATGATTGTTTGCAGAGAACAGTAGAACAAGTATTGCAGTAGATTGTATTTCAGATGTGAAGAATGGACAGGGGTCCACAGTTCACTAGAGGTGTCTCTCCCATAAGATAAATAGCATGTTGGGTGAACAAATTACAGTTGGGCAATTGACAAATAAAGAGGGCATGACCATGCACATACATATTATGATGAGTATTGTGAGATTTAATTGGGCATTAGGACAAAGTACATAGACCGCTATCCAGCATGCATCTATGCCTAAAAAGTCCACCTTCAGGTTATCATCCGAACCCCTTCCAGTATTAAATTGAAAACAACAGACAACTGCATTAAGTATTGCGCGTAATGTAATCAATAACTACATCCTCGGACATAGCATCAATGTTTTATCCCTAGTGGCAACAGCACATCCATAACCTTAGAGGTTTCTGTCACTCCCCCAGATTCACGGAGACATGAACCCACTATCGAGCATAAATACTCCCTCTTGGAGTTACTAGCAAAAACTTGGCCAGAGCCTCTACTAATAACAGAGAGCATGCAAGATCATAAACAACACATAGATATAAATTGATAATCAACATAACATGGTATTCTCTATTCATCGGATCCCAACAAACACAACATATAGCATTACAGATAGATGATCTTGATCATGTTAGGCAGCTCACAAGATCCGACAATGAAGCACAATGAGGAGAAGACAACCATCTAGCTACTGCTATGGACCCATAGTCCAGGGGTGAACTACTCACTCATCACTCCGGAGGCGACCATGGCGGTGTAGAGTCCTCCGGGAGATGAATCCCCTCTCCGGCAGGGTGCCGGAGGCGATCTCCTGAATCCCCCGAGATGGGATTGGCGGCGGCGGCATCTCTGGAAGGTTTTCCGTAGCGGGGCTCTCGATGCGGGGTTTCGCGACGAAGGCTATTTGTAGGCGGAAGGGCAGGTCAGGGGGCCACACGAGGGGCCCAGGAGACAGGCCGGCGCGGCCAAGGGCTGGGCCGCGCCGCCCTACCTCCTGGCCACCTCGTGGCCCCACTTCGTTGACTCTTCGGTCTTCTGGAAGCTTCGTGTGAAAATAGGCCCACAGGCGTTGATTTTGTCCAATTCCGAGAATATTTCCTTACTAGGATTTACGAAACCAAAAACAGTAGAAAACAAAGAATCGGCTCTTTCGGCATCTTGTTAATAGGTTAGTTCCAGAAAATGCATAAATATGATGTAAAGTATGCATAAAACATGTAGATATCATCAATAATGTGGCATGGAAATAAGAAATTATCGATACGTCGGAGATGTATCAGCATCCCCAAGCTTAGTTTCTGCTCGTCCCGAGCAGGTAAACGATAAAAAAGATAATTTCTGGAGTGACATGCCATCATAACCTTGATCATACTATTGTAAAGCATATGAGCTGAGATCAAATCATTCAAAGCAAGTATCTATATTGATATAAGAGATGATAATGCAAGAGTTAGACAAGCTAGAAGTTTTCATGAACTATTGCTTTAAAGACATGCAACCGTACAAAGTTCATTAAAGATGTATTAAATATTCAGCATAGAAGTTCTATCCTTCATTCCAAGCATCAAGTAAATTTTCACAACATAAGAAGGATTCAGTCAAGTAAACATAAACATGAACGTCATGAATCAACTGTTTCGAAGTCTACTCAACCAGTGAGCGCAAGCATTTGGTATTAGCACCAGGATGTTATGGCATAAATAACGTTAATGGGGGTTTGGAAGGCCAAATGGAAGAAAGGCTTGCAAAGCTGTAAATGACCATTAGACAAGAGGAAGCCTTATGATCGAAGCTATGCAAGGAGTAGTGATTGCCATGCAACGGATGCACATAGAGCTATATGTGTATGAAAGCTCTCCAATGGAACTAGTGGGGGTGCATCCAACTTGGTTGCTCACGAAGACCTAGAGCACTTTTGAGGAGGCTCATCATTGGAATATACAACCCAAGTTCTATAATGTAAATTCCCCACATAGTTATACTAGTAAAACATGAAAACTCTCTCATATGAATGTAGGTGCTAAACATGAGCACAAATGATGACTATGAATAATGCGGGTGCTAAAACATGAGCACAAGTGTGGATAAAAGATAGTAATGCTGCCCCCTTTTTCTTTATTCTCTTTTTTCTTTTTTTCCTTTTTTTCCTTTTTTTTCTTTTTTCCTTTTTCTTTTTGATGGCCTCCACGGCTCTTTTCATTTTTAGGGGCAACATCCTAATATGACAACACACTTCTTGGTACAAATAACTCATAATGAATGAAACATGATGTATGAAACTGTATGCCTGTGCCAATGTAGCAGGATGTGCAATGATCTAGCGTAACATGGGTAAACCACACATCAGCTGTATATGATCATGCAAAGCAATATATAAATAATAAATGACAACATGGCATGTAATGTAAAATGGATGTTGCATGGCAATATATCTCGGAACAGCTATGGAAATGTTGTGGTAGGTAGGTATGGTGGCTGTTTTGAGGAGATGTATGGGCTTATGTGTAGGAGAACAAGAGAAAGTTCTCCCACGGGTTTGGATGTACCGGTGAAGTATGCACAATTCTCAATGTGAGCAAAAGGCAATGCACAGTACCGAAGAGGCTAGCAAATTTGGATGGTGGAAGTGCCAAAAACCGTAGCTTAACATTAGTCAAAAAGAACTCACAAGCTTATTGCAAATAACTAGCAGGTTCAACATTAAGAGCATGATTAAAATTTACTCCAAGGAGGGCCATTCACGGTGGCACAAGTACCCCGCTAGCTCCCTCGACCTTCAGCACAACTTAGTTATTACGATGAACTCTCAGACATGGAAAGCTATCAAGTCCAACTACGCCTTCAACTATTTAAATAGAGTTTGTAGTACGGCACAAGCTTAAAGACAACAATCCACTACTAATTTTAACTTATTTATCCAGCAAGCCTTACCATCTAAATACCTAAAAACATTTGCAAAGAATCAAGTTATCAAAGCTCAATGTTCTACAAGTATTTTATTATACACTACCACATGCAACATTTCCCGTTTCCAACCATACAACAATTTAACGAAGAAGAAACTTCGCCATGAATATTATGAGTAAAGCCTAAGGACATACTTGTCCATATGCAACAGCGGAGCGTGTCTCTCTCCCACACAAAGAATGCTAGGATCCATTTTATTCAAACAAAACAAAAAATAAAAACAAACCGACGCTCCAAGCAAAGCACGTAAGATGTGATGGAATAAAAATATAGTTTCAGGGGAGGAACCTGATAATGTTGTCGATGAAGAAGGGGATGCCTTGGGCATCCCCAAGCTTAGACGCTTGAGTCTTCTTGATATATGCAGGGGTGAACCACCGGGGCATCCCCAAGCTTAGAGCTTTCACTCTCCTTGATCATGTTGTATCATCTCCCTCTCTTGATCCTTGAAAACTTCCTCCACACCAAACTCAAAACAACTCATTAGAGGGTTAGTGCACAATCAAAATATACATGTTCAGAGGTGACATAATCATTCTTAACACTTCTAGACATTGCACAAAGCTACTGAAATTCAATGGAATCGAAATATCCATCGAGCATATCAAAACGGGCAATGCGAAATAAAAGGCAGAATCTGTCGAAACAGAATAGTTCATAAAGACGAATTTTATTGAGGCACCATACTTGCTCAAATGAAAATTCTCAAATTGAATGAAAGTTGTGTACATATCTGAGGATCACTCACGTAAATTGGCATAATTTTCTGAGTTACCTACAGAGAATTTTGCCCAGATTCGTGACAGCAAAGAAATCTGTATCTGCGCAGTAATCCAAATCTAGTATGAACCTTACTATCAACGACTTTACTTGGCACAACAATGCACAAAACTAAGATAAGGAGAGGTTGCTACAGTAGTAAACAACTTCCAAGACACAAATATAAAAACAAAGTACTGTAGTAAAAACATGGGTTGTCTCCCATAAGCGGTTTTCTTTAACGCCTTTCAGCTAGGCGCAGAAAGTGTGTATCAAGTATTATCAAAAGATGGTGCATCTACAGCGGGGTTTGGAGTTTTCTCAACCATGCATAATATATTGGATACATAAGTTTTAGCGGCTCCCTTTTCATTAGTCTTGGGCTTGCTACTCTCATCAAACAAATTTTCAGGAACAAGCCAAGCATAGTTATTTTCTAGTGCGTCATTCATTGCTAGGAGCTTACATGGTATTGGTGCTTTGATCTCCCCACCATAATTAATATTATTAGTGTACCTTACTCTCTCCATGTCCATCTTTTCGAGGAGACTAACAAAATTGGTATAAGAACCAAGCATCTTATATTTAATAAAGACCTTTCTAGCCTCTCTTGCTATACCACCAAATTCTCTAAGAAGGGTTTCTAAAACAAAATCTTTCTTTTCCCCTTCTTCCATATCACCGAGTGTAAGAAACATGTGTTGGATTATAGGATTGAGATTAACAAATCTAGCTTCTAACGCGTGTACTAAAGAAGCAACAGCAATTTCATAAGTAGGAGCAAGTTCTACCAAGTGTCTATCTTCAAAATCTTCAACGGTACTAACATGATTGAATTTTTTTTCTATATTATTTCTCCCAATTATAGACCCACGTCCTACCGGCATGTCTTTTACGGTAAAATTAAAAGGAAACATGTTGAAATAAGTAAAGCAAATATAAGTAACTAATTTTTTTGTGTTTTTGATATAGCAAACAAGATAGCAAATAAAGTAAAACTAGCAACTATTTTTTTTGTATTTTGATTTAGTGCAGCAAACAAAGTAGTAAATAAAGTAAAGCAAGACAAAAACAAAGTAAAGAGATTGGGATGTGGAGACTCCCCTTGCAGCGTGTCTTGATCTCCCCGGCAACGGCGCCAGAAAAAGAGCTTGATACGCGTACAACACGCGTCCGTTGGGAACCCCAAGAGGAAGGTGTGATGCGTACAGCGGCAAGTTTTCCCTCAGTATGAAACCAAGGTTTAATCGAACCAGTAGGAGCCAAGAAGCACGTTGAAGGTTGATGGCGGCGAGATGTAGTGCGGCGCAACACCAGGGATTCCGGCGCCAACGTGGAACCTGCACAACACAAACCAAGTACTTTGCCCCAACGAAACAGTGAGGTTGTCAATCTCACCGGCTTGCTTTAACAAAGGATTAGATGTATAGTATGGATGATGATTGTTTGCAGAGAACAGTAGAACAAGTATTGCAGTAGATTGTATTTCAGATGTAAAGAATGGACCGGGGTCCACAGTTCACTAGAGGTGTCTCTCCCATAAGATAAATAGCATGTTGGGTGAACAAATTACAGTTGGGCAATTGACAAATAAAGAGGGCATGACCATGCACATACATATTATGATGAGTATTGTGAGATTTAATTGGGCATTATGACAAAGTACATAGACCGCTATCCAGCATGCATCTATGCCTAAAAAGTCCACCTTCAGGTTATCATCCGAACCCCTTCCAGTATTAAGTTGAAAACAACAGACAATTGCATTAAGTATTGCGCGTAATGTAATCAATAACTACATCCTCGGACATAGCATCAATGTTTTATCCCTAGTGGCAACAGCACATCCATAACCTTAGAGGTTTCTGTCACTCCCCCAGATTCACGGAGACATGAACCCACTATCGAGCATAAATACTCCCTCTTGGAGTTACTAGCAAAAACTTGGCCAGAGCCTCTACTAATAAGGGAGAGCATGCAAGATCATAAACAACACATAGATATAAATTGATAATCAACATAACATGGTATTCTCTATTCATCGGATCCCAACAAACACAACATATAGCATTACAGATAGATGATCTTGATCATGTTAGGCAGCTCACAAGATCCGACAATGAAGCACAATGAGGAGAAGACAACCATCTAGCTACTGCTATGGACCCATAGTCCAGGGGTGAACTACTCACTCATCACTCCGGAGGCGACCATGGCGGTGTAGAGTCCTCCGGGAGATGAATCCCCTCTCCGGCAGGGTGCCGGAGGCGATCTCCTGAATCCCCCGAGATGGGATTGGCGGCGGCGGCGTCTCTGGAAGGTTTTCCGTATCGTGGCTCTCGGTACTGGGGGTTTCGCGACGAAGGCTATTTGTAGGCGGAAGGGCAGGTCAGGGGGCACACGAGGGGCCCAAGAGACAGGCCGGCGCGGCCAAGGGCTGGGCCGCGCCGCCCTACCTCCTGGCCACCTCGTGGCCCCACTTCGTTGACTCTTCGGTCTTCTGGAAGCTTCGTGTGAAAATAGGCCCCTGGGTGTTGATTTCATCCAATTCCGAGAATATTTCCTTACTAGGATTTCTGAAACCAAAAACAGTAGAAAACAACAACTGGCTCTTCGGCATCTTGTTAATAGGTTAGTTCTAGAAAATGCATAAATATGATGTAAAGTATGCATAAAACATGTAGATATCATCAATAATGTGGCATGGAACATAAGAAATTATCGATACGTCGGAGACGTATCAAGGAGGCAATCCGAATACTTCACCAAGCCAGCACAATTGAGAAAGGCGTTCCATCTTGAAGAAGAAGAAGTGAACTCTCATGTGTGCCTTCAAGGCATCAACATAATGAATAAAAAATTAATGAAGTGTAAGTTCAAGATTACCCATCTCGAAGAGTCATATGCTTGAAGCTTGTTGTCTTTATGGTGACCATGTATATGTGATATGTCTAAGAAGAGGATCTACCATAGTAGAGTATGGGGAGGAGGCAATCCGAATACTTCACCAAGCCAGCAAAATCGAGAAAGGCGTTCCATCTTGAAGAAGAAGTGAACTATCATGTGTGCCTTCAAGGCATCAACATAATGGAGAAAAAACTAATGAAGTGTAAGTTCAAGATTACCCATCTCGAAGAGTCATATGCTTGAAGCTTTTTGTCTTTATGGTGACCATGTATATGTGATATGTCTAAGAAGAGGATCTACCATAGTAGAGTATGGGTAGAAGCCAATCCGAATACTTCACCAAGCCAGCACAATCGAGAAAGGCGTTCCATCTTGAAGAAGAAGTGAACTCTCATGTGTGCCTTCAAGGCATCAACATAATGGAGAAAAAATTAATGAAGTGTAAGTTCAAGATTACCCAAATCCAAGAGTCATATGCTTGAAGCTTGTTGTCTTTATGGTGACCATGTATATGTGATATCTCTAAGAAGAGGATCTACCATAGTAGAGTATGGGGAGGAGGCAATCTGAATACTTCACCAAACCAGCACAATCGAGAAAGGCGTTCCATCTTGAAGAAGAAGTGAACTCTCATGTGTGCCTTCAAGGCATCAACATGATGAAGAAAAAAATTGATGAAGTGTAAGTTCAAGATTACCCATCTCGAAGAGTCATATGCTTGAAGCTTGTTGTCTTTATGGTGACCATGTATATGTGATATGTCTAAGAAGAGGATCTACCATAGTAGAGTATGGGGAGGAGGCAATCCGAATACTTCACCAAGCCAGCACAATCGAGAAAGGCGTTCCATCTTGAAGAAGAAGTGAACTCTCATGTGTGCCTTCAAGGCATCAACATAATGGAGAAAAAATTAATGAAGTGTAAGTTCAAGATTACCCCTATCGAAGAATCATATGCTTGAAGATTTTTGTCTTTATGGTGACCATGTATATGTGATATGTCTAACAAGAGGATCTACCATAGTAGAGTATGGGGAGGAGGCAATCCGAATACTTCACCAAGCCAGCACAATCGAGAAAGGCGTTCCATCTTGAAGAAGAAGTGAACTCTCATGTGTGCCTTCAAGGCATCAACATAATGGAGAAAAAATTAATGAAGTGTAAGTTCAAGATTACCCATCTCGAAGAGTCATATGCTTGAAGATTGTTGTCTTTATGGTGACCTTTTATATGTGATATGTCTAAGAAGAGGATCTACCATAGTAGAGTATGGGGAGGAGGCAATCCCAATACTTCACCAAGCTAGCACAATCGAGAAAGGCGTTCCATCTTGAAGAAGAAGTGAACTCTCATGTGTGCCTTCAAGGCATCAACATAATGAAGAAAAAATTAATGAAGTGTAAGTTCAAGATTAACCATCCCGAAGAGTCATATGCTTGAAGCTTGTTGTCTTTATGGTGACCATGTATATGTGATATGTCTAAGAAGAGGATCTACCATAGTAGAGTATGGGGAGGAGGCAATCCGAATACTTCACCAAGCCAGCACAATCGAGATAGGCGTTCCATCTTGAAGAAGAAGTGAACTCTCATGTGTGCCTTCAAGGCATCAACATAATGAAGAAAAAATTAATGAAGTGTAAGTTCAAGATTACCCATCTCGAAGAGTCATATGCTTGAAGCTTTTTGTCTTTATGGTGACCATGTATATGTGATATGTCTAGGAAGAGGATCTACCATAGTAGAGTATGGGGAGGAAGCAATCCGAATACTTCACCAAGCCAGCACAATCGAGAAAGGCGTTCCATCTTGAAGAAGAAGTGAACTCTCATGTGTGCCTTCAAGGCATCAACATAATGGAGAAAAAATTAATGAAGTGTAAGTTCAAGATTACCCATCTCGAAGAGTCATATGCTTGAAGCTTGTTGTATTAATGGTGACCATGTATATGTGATATGTCTAAGAAGAGGATCTACCATAGTAGAGTATGGGGAGGAGGCAATCCGAATACTTCACCAAGCCAGCACAATCGAGAAAGGCGTTCCATCTTGAAGAAGAAGTGAACTCTCATTTGTGCCTTCAAGGCATCAACATAATGAAGAAAAATATTGATAAAGTGTAAGTTCAAGATTACCCATCTCGAAGAGTCATATGCTTGAAGCTTGTTGTCTTTATGGTGACCATGTATATGTGATATGTCTAAGAAGAGGATCTACCATAGTAGAGTATGGGGAGGAGGCAATCCGAATACTTCACCAAGCCAAAGACAATCGAGAAAGGCGTTCCATCTTGAAGAAGAAGTGAACTCTCATGTGTGCCTTCAAGGCATCAACATAATGGAGAAAAAATTAATGAAGTGTAAGTTCAAGATTACCCCTATCGAAGAATCATATGCTTGAAGCTTTTTGTCTTTATGGTGACCATGTATATGTGATATGTCTAAGAAGAGGATCTACCATAGTAGAGTATGGGGAGGAGGCAATCCGAATACTTCACCAAGCCAGCACAATCGAGAAAGGCGTTCCATCTTGAAGAAGAAGTGAATTCTCATGTGTGCCTTCAAGGCATCAACATAATGGAGAAAAAATTAATGAAGTGTAAGTTCAAGATTACCCATCTCGAAGAGTCATATGCTTGAAGCTTGTTGTCTTTATGGTGACCTTTTATATGTGATATGTCTAAGAAGAGGATCTACCATAGTAGAGTATGGGGAGGAGGCAATCCGAATACTTCACCAAGCTAGCACAATCGAGAAAGGCGTTCCATCTTGAAGAAGAAGTGAACTCTCATGTGTGCCTTCAAGGCATCAACATAATGAAGAAAAAATTAATGAAGTGTAAGTTCAAGATTAACCATCCCGAAGAGTCATATGCTTGAAGCTTGTTGTCTTTATGGTGACCATGTATATGTGATATGTCTAAGAAGAGGATCTACCATAGTAGAGTATGGGGAGGAGGCAATCCGAATACTTCACCAAGCCAGCACAATCGAGATAGGCGTTCCATCTTGAAGAAGAAGTGAACTCTCATGTGTGCCTTCAAGGCATCAACATAATGAAGAAAAAATTAATGAAGTGTAAGTTCAAGATTACCCATCTCGAAGAGTCATATGCTTGAAGCTTGTTGTCTTTATGGTGACCATGTATATGTGATATGTCTAGGAAGAGGATCTACCATAGTAGAGTATGGGGAGGAAGCAATCCGAATACTTCACCAAGCCAGCACAATCGAGAAAGGCGTTCCATCTTGAAGAAGAAGTGAACTCTCATGTGCGCATTCAAGGCATCAACATAATGAAGAAAAAATTAATGAAGTGTAAGTTCAAGATTACCCATCTCGAAGAGTCATATGCTTGAAGCTTGTTGTATTAATGGTGACCATGTATATGTGATATGTCTAAGAAGAGGATCTACCATAGTAGAGTATGGGGAGGAGGCAATCCGAATACTTCACCAAGCCAGCACAATCGAGAAAGGCGTTCCATCTTGAAGAAGAAGTGAACTGTCATTTGTGCCTTCAAGGCATCAACATAATGAAGAAAAATATTGATAAAGTGTAAGTTCAAGATTACCCATCTCGAAGAGTCATATGCTTGAAGCTTGTTGTCTTTATGGTGACCATGTATATGTGATATGTCTAAGAAGAGGATCTACCATAGTAGAGTATGGGGAGGAGGCAATCCGAATACTTCACCAAGCCAAAGACAATCGAGAAAGGCGTTCCATCTTGAAGAAGAAGTGAACTCTCATTTGTGCCTTCAAGGCATCAACATAATGAAGAAAAATATTGATAAAGTGTAAGTTCAAGATTACCCATCTCGAAGAGTCATATGCTTGAAGCTTGTTGTCTTTATGGTGACCATCTATATGTGATATGTCTAAGAAGAGGATCTGCCATAGTAGAGTATGGGGAGGAGGCAATCCGAATACTTCACAAAGCCAGCACAATCGCGAAAGGCGTTCCATCTTGAAGAAGAAGTGAACTCTCATGTGTGCCTTCAAGGCATCAACATAATGAAGAAAAAATTAATGAAGTGTAAGTTCAAGATTACCCATCTCGAAGAGTCATATGCTTGAAGCTTGTTGTCTTTATGGTGACCATGTATATGTGATATGTCTAGGAAGAAGATCTACCATAGTAGAGTATGGGGAGGAAGCAATCCGAATACTTCACTAAGCCAGCACAATCGAGAAAGGCATTCCATCTTGAAGAAGAAGGGAACTCTCATGTGTGCCTTCAAGGCATCAACATAATGAAGAAAAAATTAATGAAGTGTAAGTTCAAGATTACCCATCTCGAATAGTCATATGCTTGAAGCTTGTTGTATTTATGGTGACCATGTATATGTGATATGTCTAAGAAGAGGATCTACCATAGTAGAGTATGGGGAGGAGGCAATCCGAATACTTCACCAAGCCAGCACAATCGAGAAAGGCGTTCCATCTTGAAGAAGAAGTGAACTCTCATGTGTGCCTTCAAGGCATCAACATAATGAAGAAAAAATTAATGAAGTGTAAGTTCAATATTACCCATCTCGAAGAGTCATATGCTTGAAGCTTGTTGTCTTTATGGTGACCATGTATATGTGATATGTCTAAGAAGAGGATCTACCATAGTAGAGTATGGGGAGGAGCCAATCCGAATACTTCACCAAGCTAGCACAATCGAGAAAGGCGTTCCATCTTGAAGAAGAAGTGAACTCTCATGTGTGCCTTCAAGGCATCAGCATAATGGAGAAAAAATTAATGAAGTGTAAGTTCAAGATTACCCATATCCAAGAGTCATATGCTTGAAGCTTGTTGTCTTTATGGTGACCATGTATATGTGATATGTCTAAGAAGAGGATCTACCATACTAGAGTATGGGGAGGAGGCAATCCAAATACTTCACCAATCCAGCACAATCGAGAAAGGCGTTCCATCTTGAAGAAGAAGTGAACTCGCATGTGTGCCTTCAAGGCGTCAACATAATGGAGAAAAAAATTGATGAAGTGTAAGTTCAAGATTACACATCTCGAAGAGTCATATGCTTGAAGCTTGTTGTCTTTATGGTGACCATGTATATGTGATATGTCTAAGAAGAGGATCTACCATAGTAGTGTATGGGGAGGAGGCAATCCGAATACTTCACCAAGCCAGCAAAATCGAGAAAGGCGTTCCATCTTGAAGAAGAAGTGAACTATCATGTGTGCCTTCAAGGCATCAACATAATGGAGAAAAAACTAATGAAGTGTAAGTTCAAGATTACCCATCTCGAAGAGTCATATGCTTGAAGCTTTTTGTCTTTATGGTGACCATGTATATGTGATATGTCTAAGAAGAGGATCTACCATAGTAGAGTATGGGGAGGAGCCAATCCGAATACTTCACCAAGCCAGCACAATCGAGAAAGGCGTTCCATCTTGAAGAAGAAGTGAACTCTCATGTGTGCCTTCAAGGCATCAACATAATGGAGAAAAAATTAATGAAGTGTAAATTCAAGATTACCCATATCCAAGAGTCATATGCTTGAAGCTTGTTGTCTTTATGGTGACCATGTATATGTGATATCTCTAAGAAGAGGATCTACCATAGTAGAGTATGGGGAGGAGGCAATCCGAATACTTCACCAAACCAGCACAATCGAGAAAGGCGTTCCATCTTGAAGAAGAAGTGAACTCTCATGTGTGCCTTCAAGGCATCAACATGATGAAGAAAAAAATTGATGAAGTGTAAGTTCAAGATTACCCATCTCGAAGAGTCATATGCTTGAAGCTTGTTGTCTTTATGGTGACCATGTATATGTGATATGTCTAAGAAGAGGATCTACCATAGTAGAGTATGGGGAGGAGGCAATCCGAATACTTCACCAAGCCAGCACAATCGAGAACGGCGTTCCATCTTGAAGAAGAAGTGAACTCTCATGTGTGCCTTCAAGGCATCAACATAATGGAGAAAAAATTAATGAAGTGTAAGTTCAAGATTACCCATCTCGAAGAGTCATATGCTTGAAGCTTGTTGTCTTTATGGTGACCATGTATATGTGATATGTCTAAGAAGAGGATCTACCATAGTAGAGTATGGGGAGGAGGCAATCCGAATACTTCACCAAGCTAGCACAATCGAGAAAGGCGTTCCATCTTGAAGAAGAAGTGAACTCTCATGTGTGCCTTCAAGGCATCAACATAATGAAGAAAAAATTAATGAAGTGTAAGTTCAAGATTACCCATCTCGAAGAGTCATATGCTTGAAGCTTGTTGTCTTTATGGTGACCATGTATATGTGATATGTCTAAGAAGAGGATCTACCATAGTAGAGTAATGGTAGGAGGCAATCCGAATACTTCACCAAGCCAGCACAATCGAGAAAGGCGTTCCATCTTGAAGAAGAAGTGAACTCTCATGTGTGCCTTCAAGGCATCAACATAATGAAGAAAAAATTAATGAAGTGTAAGTTCAAGATTACCCATCTCGAAGAGTCATATGCTTGAAGCTTGTTGTCTTTATGGTGACCATGTATATGTGATATGTCTAAGAAGAGGATCTACCATAGTAGAGTATGGGGAGGAGGCAATCCGAATACTTCACCAAGCCAGCACAATCGAGAAAGGCGTTCCATCTTGAAGAAGAAGTGAACTCTCATGTGTGCCTTCAAGGCATCAACATAATGAAGAAAAAATTAATGAAGTGTAAGTTCAAGATTACCCATCTCGAAGAGTCATATGCTTGAAGCTTGTTGTCTTTATGGTGACCATGTATATGTGATATGTCTAAGAAGAGGATCTACCATAGTAGAGTATGGGGAGGAGGCAATCCGAATACTTCACCAAGCTAGCACAATCGAGAAAGGCGTTCCATCTTGAAGAAGAAGTGAACTCTCATGTGTGCCTTCAAGGCATCAACATAATGAAGAAAAAATTAATGAAGTGTAAGTTCAAGATTACCCATCTCGAAGAGTCATATGCTTGAAGCTTGTTGTCTTTATGGTGACCATGTATATGTGATATGTCTAAGAAGAGGATCTACCATAGTAGAGTATGGGGAGGAGGCAATCCGAATACTTCACCAAGCCAGCACAATCGAGAAAGGCGTTCCATCTTGAAGAAGAAGTGAACTCTCATGTGTGCCTTCAAGGCATCAACATAATGAAGAAAAAATTAATGAAGTGTAAGTTCAAGATTACCCATCTCGAAGAGTCATATGCTTGAAGCTTGTTGTCTTTATGGTGACCATGTATATGTGATATGTCTAAGAAGAGGATCTACCATAGTAGAGTATGGGGAGGAGGCAATCCAAATACTTCACCAAGCTAGCACAATCGAGAAAGGCGTTCCATCTTGAAGAAGAAGTGAACTCTCATGTGTGCCTTCAAGGCATCAACATAATGAAGAAAAAATTAATGAAGTGTAAGTTCAAGATTACCCATCTCGAAGAGTCATATGCTTGAAGCTTGTTGTCTTTATGGTGACCATGTATATGTGATATGTCTAAGAAGAGGATCTACCATAGTAGAGTATGGGGAGGAGGCAATCCGAATACTTCACCAAGCCAGCACAATCGAGAAAGGCGTTCCATCTTGAAGAAGAAGTGAACTCTCATGTGTGCCTTCAAGGCATCAACATAATGAAGAAAAAATTAATGAAGTGTAAGTTCAAGATTACCCATCTCGAAGAGTCATATGCTTGAAGCTTGTTGTCTTTATGGTGACCATCTATATGTGATATGTCTAAGAAGAGGATCTACCATAGTAGAGTATGGGGAGGAGGCAATCCGAATACTTCACAAAGCCAGCACAATCGCGAAAGGCGTTCCATCTTGAAGAAGAAGTGAACTCTCATGTGTGCCTTCAAGGCATCAACATAATGAAGAAAAAATTAATGAAGTGTAAGTTCAAGATTACGCATCTCGAAGAGTCATATGCTTGAAGCTTGTTGTCTTTATGGTGACCATGTATATGTGATATGTCTAAGAAGAGGATCTACCATAGTAGAGTATGGGGAGGAGGCAATCCGAATACTTCACCAAGCCAGTACAATCGAGAAAGGCGATCCATCTTGAAGAAGAAGGGAACTATCATGTGTGCCTTCAAGGCATCAACATAATGAAGAAAAAATTAATGAAGTGTAAGTTCAAGATTACGCATCTCGAAGAGTCATATGCTTGAAGCTTGTTGTCTTTATGGTGACCATGTATATGTGATATGTCTAAGAAGAGGATCTACCATAGTAGAGTATGGGGAGGAGGCAATCCGAATACTTCACCAAGCCAGTACAATCGAGAAAGGCATTCCATCTTGAAGAAGAAGTGAACTCTCATGTGTGCCTTCAAGGCATCAACATAATGAAGAAAAAATTAATGAAGTGTAAGTTCAAGATTACCCATCTCGAAGAGTCATATGCTTGAAGCTTGTTGTCTTTATGGTGACCATGTATATGTGATATGTATAAGAAGAGGATCTACCATAGTAGAGTATGGGGAGGAGGCAATCCGAATACTTCACCAAGCTAGCACAATCGAGAAAGGCGTTCCATCTTGAAGAAGAAGTGAACTCTCATGTGTGCCTTCAAGGCATCAACATAATGAAGAAAAAATTAATGAAGTGTAAGTTCAAGATTAACCATCTCGAAGAGTCATATGCTTGAAGCTTGTTGTCTTTATGGTGACCATGTATATGTGATATGTCTAAGAAGAGGATCTACCATAGTAGAGTATGGGGAGGAGGCAATCCGAATACTTCACCAAGCCAGTACAATGGAGAAAGGCGTTCCATCTTGAAGAAGAAGTGAACTCTAATGTGTGCCTTCAAGGCATCAACATAATGAAGAAAAAATTAATGAAGTGTAAGTTCAAGATTACCCATCTCGAAGAGTCATATGCTTGAAGCTTGTTGTCTTTATGGTGACCATGTATATGTGATATGTCTAGGAAGAAGATCTACCATAGTAGAGTATGGGGAGGAAGCAATCCGAATACTTCACTAAGCCAGCACAATCGAGAAAGGCATTCAAGGCATCAACATAATGAAGAAAAAATTAATGAAGTGTAAGTTCAAGATTACCCATCTCGAATAGTCATATGCTTGAAGTTTGTTGTATTTATGGTGACCATGTATATGTGATATGTCTAAGAAGAGGATCTACCATAGTAGAGTATGGGGAGGAGCCAATCCGAATACTTCACCAAGCCAGCACAATCGAGAAAGGCGTTCCATCTTGAAGAAGAAGTGAACTCTCATGTGTGCCTTCAAGGCATCAACATAATGGAGAAAAAATTAATGAAGTGTAAATTCAAGATTACCCATATCCAAGAGTCATATGCTTGAAGCTTGTTGTCTTTATGGTGACCATGTATATGTGATATCTCTAAGAAGAGGATCTACCATAGTAGAGTATGGGGAGGAGGCAATCCGAATACTTCACCAAACCAGCACAATCGAGAAAGGCGTTCCATCTTGAAGAAGAAGTGAACTCTCATGTGTGCCTTCAAGGCATCAACATGATGAAGAAAAAAATTGATGAAGTGTAAGTTCAAGATTACCCATCTCGAAGAGTCATATGCTTGAAGCTTGTTGTCTTTATGGTGACCATGTATATGTGATATGTCTAAGAAGAGGATCTACCATAGTAGAGTATGGGGAGGAGGCAATCCGAATACTTCACCAAGCCAGCACAATCGAGAAAGGCGTTCCATCTTGAAGAAGAAGTGAACTCTCATGTGTGCCTTCAAGGCATCAACATAATGGAGAAAAAATTAATGAAGTGTAAGTTCAAGATTACCCCTATCGAAGAATCATATGCTTGAAGCTTTTTGTCTTTATGGTGACCATGTACATGTGATATGTCTAAGAAGAGGATCTACCATAGTAGAGTATGGGGAGGAGGCAATCCGAATACTTCACCAAGCCAGCACAATCGAGAAAGGCGTTCCATCTTGAAGAAGAAGTGAACTCTCATGTGTGCCTTCAAGGCATCAACATAATGGAGAAAAAATTAATGAAGTGTAAGTTCAAGATTACCCATCTCGAAGAGTCATATGCTTGAAGCTTGTTGTCTTTATGGTGACCTTTTATATGTGATATGTCTAAGAAGAGGATCTACCATAGTAGAGTATGGGGAGGAGGCAATCCGAATACTTCACCAAGCTAGCACAATCGAGAAAGGCGTTCCATCTTGAAGAAGAAGTGAACTCTCATGTGTGCCTTCAAGGCATCAACATAATGAAGAAAAAATTAATGAAGTGTAAGTTCAAGATTAACCATCCCGAAGAGTCATATGCTTGAAGCTTGTTGTCTTTATGGTGACCATGTATATGTGATATGTCTAAGAAGAGGATCTACCATAGTAGAGTATGGGGAGGAGGCAATCCGAATACTTCACCAAGCCAGCACAATCGAGATAGGCGTTCCATCTTGAAGAAGAAGTGAACTCTCATGTGTGCCTTCAAGGCATCAACATAATGAAGAAAAAATTAATGAAGTGTAAGTTCAAGATTACCCATCTCGAAGAGTCATATGCTTGAAGCTTGTTGTCTTTATGGTGACCATGTATATGTGATATGTCTAGGAAGAGGATCTACCATAGTAGAGTATGGGGAGGAAGCAATCCGAATACTTCACCAAGCCAGCACAATCGAGAAAGGCGTTCCATCTTGAAGAAGAAGTGAACTCTCATGTGCGCATTCAAGGCATCAACATAATGAAGAAAAAATTAATGAAGTGTAAGTTCAAGATTACCCATCTCGAAGAGTCATATGCTTGAAGCTTGTTGTATTAATGGTGACCATGTATATGTGATATGTCTAAGAAGAGGATCTACCATAGTAGAGTATGGGGAGGAGGCAATCCGAATACTTCACCAAGCCAGCACAATCGAGAAAGGCGTTCCATCTTGAAGAAGAAGTGAACTCTCATTTGTGCCTTCAAGGCATCAACATAATGAAGAAAAATATTGATAAAGTGTAAGTTCAAGATTACCCATCTCGAAGAGTCATATGCTTGAAGCTTGTTGTCTTTATGGTGACCATGTATATGTGATATGTCTAAGAAGAGGATCTACCATAGTAGAGTATGGGGAGGAGGCAGTCCGAATACTTCACCAAGCCAGCACAATCGAGAAAGGCGTTCCATCTTGAAGAAGACGTGAACTCTCATGTGTGCCTTCAAGGCACCAACATAATGAAGAAAAAATTAATGAAGTGTAAGTTCAAGATTACCCATATCGAAGAGTCATATGCTTGAAGCTTGTTGTCTTTATGGTGACCATCTATATGTGATATGTCTAAGAAGAGGATCTACCATAGTAGAGTATGGGGAGGAGGCAATCCGAATACTTCACAAAGCCAGCACAATCGCGAAAGGTGTTCCATCTTGAAGAAGAAGTGAACTCTCATGTGTGCCTTCAAGGCATCAACATAATGAAGAAAAAATTAATGAAGTGTAAGTTCAAGATTACCCATCTCGAAGAGTCATATGCTTGAAGCTTGTTGTCTTTATGGTGACCATGTATATGTGATATGTCTAAGAAGAGGATCTACCATAGTAGAGTATGGGGAGGAGGCAATCCGAATACTTCACCAAGCTAGCACAATCGAGAAAGGCGTTCCATCTTGAAGAAGAAGTGAACTCTCATGTGTGCCTTCAAGGCATCAACATAATGAAGAAAAAATTAATGAAGTGTAAGTTCAAGATTAACCATCCCGAAGAGTCATATGCTTGAAGCTTGTTGTCTTTATGGTGACCATGTATATGTGATATGTCTAAGAAGAGGATCTACCATAGTAGAGTATGGGGAGGAGGCAATCCGAATACTTCACCAAGCCAGCACAATCGAGATAGGCGTTCCATCTTGAAGAAGAAGTGAACTCTCATGTGTGCCTTCAAGGCATCAACATAATGAAGAAAAAATTAATGAAGTGTAAGTTCAAGATTACCCATCTCGAAGAGTCATATGCTTGAAGCTTGTTGTCTTTATGGTGACCATGTATATGTGATATGTCTAGGAAGAGGATCTACCATAGTAGAGTATGGGGAGGAAGCAATCCAAATACTTCACCAAGCCAGCACAATCGAGAAAGGCGTTCCATCTTGAAGAAGAAGTGAACTCTCATGTGCGCATTCAAGGCATCAACATAATGAAGAAAAAATTAATGAAGTGTAAGTTCAAGATTACCCATCTCGAAGAGTCATATGCTTGAAGCTTGTTGTATTAATGGTGACCATGTATATGTGATATGTCTAAGAAGAGGATCTACCATAGTAGAGTATGGGGAGGAGGCAATCCGAATACTTCACCAAGCCAGCACAATCGAGAAAGGCGTTCCATCTTGAAGAAGAAGTGAACTCTCATTTGTGCCTTCAAGGCATCAACATAATGAAGAAAAATATTGATAAAGTGTAAGTTCAAGATTACCCATCTCGAAGAGTCATATGCTTGAAGCTTGTTGTCTTTATGGTGACCATGTATATGTGATATGTCTAAGAAGAGGATCTACCATAGTAGAGTATGGGGAGGAGGCAATCCGAATACTTCACCAAGCCAGCACAATCGAGAAAGGTGTTCCATCTTGAAGAAGACGTGAACTCTCATGTGTGCCTTCAAGGCACCAACATAATGAAGAAAAAATTAATGAAGTGTAAGTTCAAGATTACCCATATCGAAGAGTCATATGCTTGAAGCTTGTTGTCTTTATGGTGACCATCTATATGTGATATGTCTAAGAAGAGGATCTACCATAGTAGAGTATGGGGAGGAGGCAATCCGAATACTTCACAAAGCCAGCACAATCGCGAAAGGCGTTCCATCTTGAAGAAGAAGTGAACTCTCATGTGTGCCTTCAAGGCATCAACATAATGAAGAAAAAATTAATGAAGTGTAAGTTCAAGATTACCCATCTCGAAGAGTCATATGCTTGAAGCTTGTTGTCTTTATGGTGACCATGTATATGTGATATGTCTAAGAAGAGGATCTACCATAGTAGAGTATGGGGAGGAGGCAATCCGAATACTTCACCAAGCCAGTACAATCGAGAAAGGCGATCCATCTTGAAGAAGAAGGGAACTATCATGTGTGCCTTCAAGGCATCAACATAATGAAGAAAAAATTAATGAAGTGTAAGTTCAAGATTACGCATCTCGAAGAGTCATATGCTTGAAGCTTGTTGTCTTTATGGTGACCATGTATATGTGATATGTCTAAGAAGAGGATCTACCATAGTAGAGTATGGGGAGGAGGCAATCCGAATACTTCACCAAGCCAGTACAATCGAGAAAGGCATTCCATCTTGAAGAAGAAGTGAACTCTCATGTGTGCCTTCAAGGCATCAACATAATGAAGAAAAAATTAATGAAGTGTAAGTTCAAGATTACCCATCTCGAAGAGTCATATGCTTGAAGCTTGTTGTCTTTATGGTGACCATGTATATGTGATATGTATAAGAAGAGGATCTACCATAGTAGAGTATGGGGAGGAGGCAATCCGAATACTTCACCAAGCTAGCACAATCGAGAAAGGCGTTCCATCTTGAAGAAGAAGTGAACTCTCATGTGTGCCTTCAAGGCATCAACATAATGAAGAAAAAATTAATGAAGTGTAAGTTCAAGATTAACCATCTCGAAGAGTCATATGCTTGAAGCTTGTTGTCTTTATGGTGACCATGTATATGTGATATGTCTAAGAAGAGGATCTACCATAGTAGAGTATGGGGAGGAGGCAATCCGAATACTTCACCAAGCCAGTACAATGGAGAAAGGCGTTCCATCTTGAAGAAGAAGTGAACTCTAATGTGTGCCTTCAAGGCATCAACATAATGAAGAAAAAATTAATGAAGTGTAAGTTCAAGATTACCCATCTCGAAGAGTCATATGCTTGAAGCTTGTTGTCTTTATGGTGACCATGTATATGTGATATGTCTAGGAAGAAGATCTACCATAGTAGAGTATGGGGAGGAAGCAATCCGAATACTTCACTAAGCCAGCACAATCGAGAAAGGCATTCAAGGCATCAACATAATGAAGAAAAAATTAATGAAGTGTAAGTTCAAGATTACCCATCTCGAATAGTCATATGCTTGAAGTTTGTTGTATTTATGGTGACCATGTATATGTGATATGTCTAAGAAGAGGATCTACCATAGTAGAGTATGGGGAGGAGGCAATCCAAATACTTCACCAAGCCAGCACAATCGAGAAAGGCGTTCCATCTTGAAGAAGAAGTGAACTCTCATGTGTGCCTTCAAGGCATCAACATAATGAAGAAAAAATTAATGAAGTGTAAGTTCAAGATTACCCATCTCGAAGAGTCATATGCTTGAAGCTGTTTGTCTTTATGGTGACCATGTATATGTGATATGTCTAAGAAGGGGATCTACCATAGTAGAGTATGGGGAGGAGCCAATCCGAATACTTCACCAAGCCAGCACAATCGAGAAAGGCGTTCCATCTTGAAGAAGAAGTGAACTCTCATGTGTGCCTTCAAGGCATCAGCATAATGGAGAAAAAATTAATGAAGTGTAAGTTCAAGATTACCCATATCCAAGAGTCATATGCTTGAAGCTTGTTGTCTTTATGGTGACCATGTATATGTGATATGTCTAAGAAGAGGATCTACCATACTAGAGTATGGGGAGGAGGCAATCCGAATACTTCACCAATCCAGCACAATCGAGAAAGGCATTCCATCTTGAAGAAGAAGTGAACTCGCATGTGTGCCTTCAAGGCGTCAACATAATGGAGAAAAAATTGATGAAGTGTAAGTTCAAGATTACCCATCTCGAAGAGTCATATGCTTGAAGCTTGTTGTCTTTATGTTGACCATGTATATGTGATATGTCTAAGAAGAGGATCTACCATAGTAGAGTATGGGGAGGAGGCAATCCGAATACTTCACCAAGCCAGCACAATCGAGAAAGGCGTTCCATCTTGAAGAAGAAGTGAACTCTCATGTGTGCCTTCAAGGCATCAACATAATGAAGAAAAAATTAATGAAGTGTAAGTTCAAGATTACCCATATCGAAGAGTCATATGCTTGAAGCTTGTTGTCTTTATGGTGACCATGTATATGTGATATGTCTAAGAAGAGGATCTACCATAGTAGAGTATGGGGAGGAGGCAATCCGAATACTTCACCAAGCCAGCACAATCGAGAAAGGTGTTCCATCTTGAAGAAGAAGTGAACTCTCATGTGTGCCTTCAAGGCATCAACATAATGAAGAAAAAATCAATGAAGTGTAAGTTCAAGATTACCCATCTCGAAGAGTCATATGCTTGAAGCTTGTTGTCTTTATGGTGACCATGTATGTGTGATATGTCTAAGAAGAGGATCTACCATAGTAGAGTATGGGGAGGAGGCAATCCGAATACTTCACCAAGCCAGTACAATCGAGAAAGGCGTTCCATCTTGAAGAAGAAGTGAACTCTCATGTGTGCCTTCAAGGCATCAACATAATGAAGAAAAAATTAATGAAGTGTAAGTTCAAGATTACCCATCTCGAAGAGTCATATGCTTGAAGCTTGTTGTCTTTATGGTGACCATGTATATGTGATATGTCTAAGAAGAGGATCTACCATAGTAGAGTATGGGGAGGAGGCAGTCCGAATACTTCACCAAACCAGCACAATCGAGAGAGGCGTTCCATCTTGAAGAAGAAGTGAACTCTCATGTGTGCCTTCAAGGCATCAACATAATGAAGAAAAAATTAATGAAGTGTAAGTTCAAGATTAACCATCTTGAAGAGTCATATGCTTGAAGCTTGTTGTCTTTATGGTGACCATGTATATGTGATATGTCTAAGAAGAGGATCTACCATAGTAGAGTATGGGGAGGAGGCAATCCGAATACTTCACCAAGCCAGCACAATCGAGAAAGGCGTTCCATCTTGAAGAAGAAGTGAACTCTCATGTGTGCCTTCAAGGCATCAACATAATGAAGAAAAAATTAATGAAGTGTAAGTTCAAGATTACCCATCTCGAAGAGTCATATGCTTGAAGCTTGTTGTATTAATGGTGACCATGTATATGTGATATGTCTAAGAAGAGGATCTACCATAGTAGAGTATGGGGAGGAGGCAATCCGAATACTTCACCAAGCCAAAGACAATCGAGAAAGGCGTTCCATCTTGAAGAAGAAGTGAACTCTCATTTGTGCCTTCAAGGCATCAACATAATGAAGAAAAATATTGATAAAGTGTAAGTTCAAGATTACCCATCTCGAAGAGTCATATGCTTGAAGCTTGTTGTCTTTATGGTGACCATGTATATGTGATATGTCTAAGAAGAGGATCTACCATAGTAGAGTATGGGGAGGAGGCAGTCCGAATACTTCACCAAGCCAGCACAATCGAGAAAGGCGTTCCATCTTGAAGAAGACGTGAACTCTCATGTGTGCCTTCAAGGCACCAACATAATGAAGAAAAAATTAATGAAGTGTAAGTTCAAGATTACCCATATCGAAGAGTCATATGCTTGAAGCTTGTTGTCTTTATGGTGACCATCTATATGTGATATGTCTAAGAAGAGGATCTACCATAGTAGAGTATGGGGAGGAGGCAATCCGAATACTTCACAAAGCCAGCACAATCGCGAAAGGTGTTCCATCTTGAAGAAGAAGTGAACTCTCATGTGTGCCTTCAAGGCATCAACATAATGAAGAAAAAATTAATGAAGTGTAAGTTCAAGATTACCCATCTCGAAGAGTCATATGCTTGAAGCTTGTTGTATTAATGGTGACCATGTATATGTGATATGTCTAAGAAGAGGATCTACCATAGTAGAGTATGGGGAGGAGGCAATCCGAATACTTCACCAAGCCAGCACAATCGAGAAAGGCGTTCCATCTTGAAGAAGAAGTGAACTCTCATTTGTGCCTTCAAGGCATCAACATAATGAAGAAAAATATTGATAAAGTGTAAGTTCAAGATTACCCATCTCGAAGAGTCATATGCTTGAAGCTTGTTGTCTTTATGGTGACCATGTATATGTGATATGTCTAAGAAGAGGATCTACCATAGTAGAGTATGGGGAGGAGGCAGTCCGAATACTTCACCAAGCCAGCACAATCGAGAAAGGCGTTCCATCTTGAAGAAGACGTGAACTCTCATGTGTGCCTTCAAGGCACCAACATAATGAAGAAAAAATTAATGAAGTGTAAGTTCAAGATTACCCATATCGAAGAGTCATATGCTTGAAGCTTGTTGTCTTTATGGTGACCATCTATATGTGATATGTCTAAGAAGAGGATCTACCATAGTAGAGTATGGGGAGGAGGCAATCCGAATACTTCACAAAGCCAGCACAATCGCGAAAGGTGTTCCATCTTGAAGAAGAAGTGAACTCTCATGTGTGCCTTCAAGGCATCAACATAATGAAGAAAAAATTAATGAAGTGTAAGTTCAAGATTACCCATCTCGAAGAGTCATATGCTTGAAGCTTGTTGTCTTTATGGTGACCATGTATATGTGATATGTCTAAGAAGAGGATCTACCATAGTAGAGTATGGGGAGGAGGCAATCCGAATACTTCACCAAGCTAGCACAATCGAGAAAGGCGTTCCATCTTGAAGAAGAAGTGAACTCTCATGTGTGCCTTCAAGGCATCAACATAATGAAGAAAAAATTAATGAAGTGTAAGTTCAAGATTAACCATCCCGAAGAGTCATATGCTTGAAGCTTGTTGTCTTTATGGTGACCATGTATATGTGATATGTCTAAGAAGAGGATCTACCATAGTAGAGTATGGGGAGGAGGCAATCCGAATACTTCACCAAGCCAGCACAATCGAGATAGGCGTTCCATCTTGAAGAAGAAGTGAACTCTCATGTGTGCCTTCAAGGCATCAACATAATGAAGAAAAAATTAATGAAGTGTAAGTTCAAGATTACCCATCTCGAAGAGTCATATGCTTGAAGCTTGTTGTCTTTATGGTGACCATGTATATGTGATATGTCTAGGAAGAGGATCTACCATAGTAGAGTATGGGGAGGAAGCAATCCAAATACTTCACCAAGCCCAGACAATCGAGAAAGGCGTTCCATCTTGAAGAAGAAGTGAACTCTCATGTGCGCATTCAAGGCATCAACATAATGAAGAAAAAATTAATGAAGTGTAAGTTCAAGATTACCCATCTCGAAGAGTCATATGCTTGAAGCTTGTTGTATTAATGGTGACCATGTATATGTGATATGTCTAAGAAGAGGATCTACCATAGTAGAGTATGGGGAGGAGGCAATCCGAATACTTCACCAAACCAGCACAATCGAGAAAGGCGTTCCATCTTGAAGAAGAAGTGAACTCTCATTTGTGCCTTCAAGGCATCAACATAATGAAGAAAAATATTGATAAAGTGTAAGTTCAAGATTACCCATCTCGAAGAGTCATATGCTTGAAGCTTGTTGTCTTTATGGTGACCATGTATATGTGATATGTCTAAGAAGAGGATCTACCATAGTAGAGTATGGGGAGGAGGCAATCCGAATACTTCACCAAGCCAGCACAATCGAGAAAGGTGTTCCATCTTGAAGAAGACGTGAACTCTCATGTGTGCCTTCAAGGCACCAACATAATGAAGAAAAAATTAATGAAGTGTAAGTTCAAGATTACCCATATCGAAGAGTCATATGCTTGAAGCTTGTTGTCTTTATGGTGACCATCTATATGTGATATGTCTAAGAAGAGGATCTACCATAGTAGAGTATGGGGAGGAGGCAATCCGAATACTTCACAAAGCCAGCACAATCGCGAAAGGCGTTCCATCTTGAAGAAGAAGTGAACTCTCATGTGTGCCTTCAAGGCATCAACATAATGAAGAAAAAATTAATGAAGTGTAAGTTCAAGATTACCCATCTCGAAGAGTCATATGCTTGAAGCTTGTTGTCTTTATGGTGACCATGTATATGTGATATGTCTAAGAAGAGGATCTACCATAGTAGAGTATGGGGAGGAGGCAATCCGAATACTTCACCAAGCCAGTACAATCGAGAAAGGCGATCCATCTTGAAGAAGAAGGGAACTATCATGTGTGCCTTCAAGGCATCAACATAATGAAGAAAAAATTAATGAAGTGTAAGTTCAAGATTACGCATCTCGAAGAGTCATATGCTTGAAGCTTGTTGTCTTTATGGTGACCATGTATATGTGATATGTCTAAGAAGAGGTAAGATCCATCTTGAAGAAGAAGGAACTATCATGTGTGCCTTCAAGGCATCAACATAATGAAGAAAAATTAATGAAGTGTAAGTTCAAGATTACGATCTCAAGAGTCATATGCTTGAAGCTTGTTGTCTTTATGGTGACCATGTATATGTGATATGTCTAAGAAGAGGATCTACCATAGTAGAGTATGGGGAGGAGGCAATCCGAATACTTCACCAAGCCGACAATCGAGAAAGGCATTCCATCTTGAAGAAGAAGTGAACTCTCATGTGTGCCTTCAAGGCATCAACATAATGAAGAAAAAATTAATGAAGTGTAAGTTCAAGATTACCCATCTCGAAGAGTCATATGCTTGAAGCTTGTTGTCTTTATGGTGACCATGTATATGTGATATGTATAAGAAGAGGATCTACCATAGTAGAGTATGGGGAGGAGGCAATCCGAATACTTCACCAAGCTAGCACAATCGAGAAAGGCGTTCCATCTTGAAGAAGAAGTGAACTCTCATGTGTGCCTTCAAGGCATCAACATAATGAAGAAAAAATTAATGAAGTGTAAGTTCAAGATTAACCATCTCGAAGAGTCATATGCTTGAAGCTTGTTGTCTTTATGGTGACCATGTATATGTGATATGTCTAAGAAGAGGATCTACCATAGTAGAGTATGGGGAGGAGGCAATCCGAATACTTCACCAAGCCAGTACAATGGAGAAAGGCGTTCCATCTTGAAGAAGAAGTGAACTCTAATGTGTGCCTTCAAGGCATCAACATAATGAAGAAAAAATTAATGAAGTGTAAGTTCAAGATTACCCATCTCGAAGAGTCATATGCTTGAAGCTTGTTGTCTTTATGGTGACCATGTATATGTGATATGTCTAGGAAGAAGATCTACCATAGTAGAGTATGGGGAGGAAGCAATCCGAATACTTCACTAAGCCAGCACAATCGAGAAAGGCATTCAAGGCATCAACATAATGAAGAAAAAATTAATGAAGTGTAAGTTCAAGATTACCCATCTCGAATAGTCATATGCTTGAAGTTTGTTGTATTTATGGTGACCATGTATATGTGATATGTCTAAGAAGAGGATCTACCATAGTAGAGTATGGGGAGGAGGCAATCCAAATACTTCACCAAGCCAGCACAATCGAGAAAGGCGTTCCATCTTGAAGAAGAAGTGAACTCTCATGTGTGCCTTCAAGGCATCAACATAATGAAGAAAAAATTAATGAAGTGTAAGTTCAAGATTACCCATCTCGAAGAGTCATATGCTTGAAGCTGTTTGTCTTTATGGTGACCATGTATATGTGATATGTCTAAGAAGGGGATCTACCATAGTAGAGTATGGGGAGGAGCCAATCCGAATACTTCACCAAGCCAGCACAATCGAGAAAGGCGTTCCATCTTGAAGAAGAAGTGAACTCTCATGTGTGCCTTCAAGGCATCAGCATAATGGAGAAAAAATTAATGAAGTGTAAGTTCAAGATTACCCATATCCAAGAGTCATATGCTTGAAGCTTGTTGTCTTTATGGTGACCATGTATATGTGATATGTCTAAGAAGAGGATCTACCATACTAGAGTATGGGGAGGAGGCAATCCGAATACTTCACCAATCCAGCACAATCGAGAAAGGCGTTCCATCTTGAAGAAGAAGTGAACTCGCATGTGTGCCTTCAAGGCGTCAACATAATGGAGAAAAAATTGATGAAGTGTAAGTTCAAGATTACCCATCTCGAAGAGTCATATGCTTGAAGCTTGTTGTCTTTATGTTGACCATGTATATGTGATATGTCTAAGAAGAGGATCTACCATAGTAGAGTATGGGGAGGAGGCAATCCGAATACTTCACCAAGCCAGTACAATCGAGAAAGGCGTTCCATCTTGAAGAAGAAGTGAACTCTCATGTGTGCCTTCAAGGCATCAACATAATGAAGAAAAAATTAATGAAGTGTAAGTTCAAGATTACCCATATCGAAGAGTCATATGCTTGAAGCTTGTTGTCTTTATGGTGACCATGTATATGTGATATGTCTAAGAAGAGGATCTACCATAGTAGAGTATGGGGAGGAGGCAATCCGAATACTTCACCAAGCCAAGCACAATCGAGAAAGGTGTTCCATCTTGAAGAAGAAGTGAACTCTCATGTGTGCCTTCAAGGCATCAACATAATGAAGAAAAAATCAATGAAGTGTAAGTTCAAGATTACCCATCTCGAAGAGTCATATGCTTGAAGCTTGTTGTCTTTATGGTGACCATGTATGTGTGATATGTCTAAGAAGAGGATCTACCATAGTAGAGTATGGGGAGGAGGCAATCCGAATACTTCACCAAGCCAGTACAATCGAGAAAGGCGTTCCATCTTGAAGAAGAAGTGAACTCTCATGTGTGCCTTCAAGGCATCAACATAATGAAGAAAAAATTAATGAAGTGTAAGTTCAAGATTACCCATCTCGAAGAGTCATATGCTTGAAGCTTGTTGTCTTTATGGTGACCATGTATATGTGATATGTCTAAGAAGAGGATCTACCATAGTAGAGTATGGGGAGGAGGCAGTCCGAATACTTCACCAAACCAGCACAATCGAGAGAGGCGTTCCATCTTGAAGAAGAAGTGAACTCTCATGTGTGCCTTCAAGGCATCAACATAATGAAGAAAAAATTAATGAAGTGTAAGTTCAAGATTAACCATCTTGAAGAGTCATATGCTTGAAGCTTGTTGTCTTTATGGTGACCATGTATATGTGATATGTCTAAGAAGAGGATCTACCATAGTAGAGTATGGGGAGGAGGCAATCCGAATACTTCACCAAGCCAGCACAATCGAGAAAGGCGTTCCATCTTGAAGAAGAAGTGAACTCTCATGTGTGCCTTCAAGGCATCAACATAATGAAGAAAAAATTAATGAAGTGTAAGTTCAAGATTACCCATCTCGAAGAGTCATATGCTTGTAGCTTGTTGTCTTTATGGTGACCATGTATATGTGATATGTCTAGGAAGAGGATCCACCATAGTAGAGTATGTGGAGGAAGCAATCCGAATACTTCACCAAGCCAGCACAATCGAGAAAGGCGTTCCATATTGAAGAAGAAGTGAACTCTCATGTGTGCCTTCAAGGCATCAACATAATGAAGAAAAAATTAATTAAGTGTAAATTCAAGATTACCCATCTCGAAGAGTCATATGCTTGAAGCTTGTTGTCTTTATGGTGACCATGTATATGTGATATGTCTAAGAAGAGGATCTACCATAGTAGAGTATGGGGACGAGGCAATCCGAATACTTCACCAAGCCAGCAAAATCGAGAAAGGCGTTCCATCTTGAAGAAGAAGTGAACTCTCATGTGTGCCTTCAAGGCATCAACATAATGAAGAAAAAATTAATGAAGTGTAAGTTCAAGATTACCCATCTCGAAGAGTCATATGCTTGAAGCTTGTTGTCTTTATGGTGACCATGTATATGTGATATGTCTAAGAAGAGGATCTACCATAGTAGAGTATGGGGAGGAGGCAATCCAAATACTTCACGAAGCCAGCACAATCGAGAAAGGCGTTCCATCTTGAAGAAGAAGTGAACTCTCATGTGTGCCTTCAAGGCATCAACATAATGAAGAAAAAATTAATGAAGTGTAAGTTCAAGATTACCCATCTCGAAGAGTCATATGCTTGAAGCTTGTTGTCTTTATGGTGACCATGTATATGTGATATGTCTAAGAAGAGGATCTACCATAGTAGAGTATGGGGAGGAGGCAATCCGAATACTTCACCAAGCCAGCACAATCGAGAAAGGCGTTCCATCTTGAAGAAGAAGTGAACTCTCATGCGTGCCTTCAAGGCATCAACATAATGAAGAAAAAATTAATGAAGTGTAAGTTCAAGATTACCCATCTCGAAGAGTCATATGCTTGAAGCTTGTTGTCTTTATGGTGACCATGTATATGTGATATGTCTAGGAAGAGGATCTACCATAGTAGAGTATGGGGAGGAAGCAATCCGAATACTTCACCAAGCCAGTACAATCGAGAAAGGCGTTCCATCTTGAAGAAGAAGTGAACTCTCATGTGTGCCTTCAAGGCATCAACATAATGAAGAAAAAATTAATGAAGTGTAAGTTCAAGATTACCCATCTCGAAGAGTCATATGCTTGAAGCTTGTTGTCTTTATGGTGACCATGTATATGTGATATGTCTAAGAAGAGGATCTACCATAGTAGAGTATGGGGAGGAGGCAATCCGAATACTTCACCAAGCCAGCACAATCGAGAAAGGCGTTCCATCTTGAAGAAGAAGTGAACTCTCCTGTGTGCCTTCAAGGCATCAACATAATGAAGAAAAAATTAATGAAGTGTAAGTTCAAGATTACCCATCTCGAAGAGTCA